>NC_090992.1:31559166-33005000 GCF_041146395.1 Eulemur rufifrons | reverse complement strand
TCAAAAGCCAGCCATGAAACCTAAGAATGTGCTGTGTGAAAACTGGTCATACAGAAATCACCTGACCCACCTTCTCTGAAAGTCATCAGACCCCCGTTCCAGAAAGGGCCCTGCCCCCCACCTGGAAGGAAGGAATCCATGCTCAGAGAGGCCAAGGAGAATCTAGGAAGGCCTTGCTGGGTTTCCCACTCAATCTATTCTGGCCAATCCTATTCCTGGGCAGCTGTCCATACTTGGTTGAACCTAACTATAAAAATAGACAAGGTATCTGCAAGCTCCTCGAAGATGGCAGACGAGAAAAACCGCCAGCCAGAGTGTCTCTGCAAGAAAGATTTTAGAAGAAAGTGAAAAAATAAATAAATAAATAAATAAACAAACAGGCAGACGAGCACAGATGAGACGAGGGTCGGAAGGAAGGGTGCCTGAAACTACAGGAGACTCCACAGGAAGAAGCTGCAGAGGAGAACTGGAAGGAGAAATGCCTCCCAGAGGTTTGGAGACCAGCAACAAGGGTAGGTGGAGCAGCTACATTTCCCCTCCCTGGCGTTAGGACTGCGGGTGGGCTCCTGAGCGGAGAGACCTGCCCACACCAGCCCAGACACGGCCACCGCCAGTGAGCCGTGAGCCTCTTGTGGACAGGGCACCAGGCTCCCATCTCCCTCGGGGCACCTGCAGACCCAAGCCCATCGGCAGGCGCCATATTGCTTCATTCTCCCCTCGCCTTCCCTACCGGCTGCGGCCAAGAGAGACAATTTAGCCACCACCTGGAGGCATCTGCAGGGAACAGGACCTTTCCTTTTGGGGACCTACAGCAGACTGAGGAGTACTCAGATTGTGACCTCCCTACTTGCCAGCCCTCCCAGGTGCTGCTTCCCGGATGACTCCAGGAAAGCGGGGCAAATCCTGAGGCGGAGAGACATCGATCCAGCTTGGCCACCCCGTGGGTGACTTGAGACCACTACTCCTCTCCCTGGAAGGGTCAGGGATTGCTCTCCAGGGCCCAAGGGACAGGCCAGCAGACCAGATCCCGTACACCCAGGTATCGATCGCACTGCCCTGGGGCACAGAAGACATAGTTGTGAACAACCCTCCTGAGTGTGTGTGCCTTCAGGGGCAGATCAGCGTGCTTGGGGGCAACTCTCCTCTCCCAGGAAGGCCGTGCGCCCAGCCCAGGCTGCCATCCTGGGCAGGGAACCTCCTGGCCTGCATGACAGCCAGGGTAGATCCACCGGCCTGAGGTCCTGCCTGCTGGCAGAGGCCCCGGAGAAACTGCGGAATAAGGGAGGGTGGAAAGGAGCAAGGCCTGCTTTAGACTGTAGGTCTCAGACAGCCCCACCCCCACACGCAGACTTTTCTGCTGAGAGGGGCCATTCCAGCCCCGCCCTGGCAGCTTTGTCCAGAGGCAAAGAACAGACCTGTCAACCAGAGTTGGTTACAGGACCCAAAAACAACACTGCAGTCTGCCCCTCCCAGCAAGCGCCACCTACTGACAGGGAGGCCATTCTGCACACCCTTTTACTGCATCTACTGACTCATCATATAGGGTGTGGTCAAATCTCACCCACAAACACCACCTACTGGCTCAGAGACTAAACAGGGTGTGTCATCATCCAAACAAAAATCTAAAGGTAAGAAGCAACAGCTGATCCGGATGGGAAGGAATCAGCTAAAGAACTCTGGAAGTATGAAGAATCAAATGGAAAGCACACCCCCAAAGAGAAACACCAGCTCTCTAAGCAACGGATATTAACCAAACTCAGAACACTAAAATGGCAGAAGAATTTCAAACATGGATCACCAGAAAACACAACGATATGCAAGAAAAAATGGATAACCAACACAAAGAAATCACACAAAAAAATCCAGGACTTCGAAGAAAAATTCACTAAAGAAATTGAAATATTAAAGAAAAATCAAACCGAACTCCTGGAAATGAAGAATTTATTCACGGAACTACAAAACACAGTGGAAAGCCTCAAGAGCAGGGTAGATCAAACACAAGGAAGAATCTCACAGATCAAAGATAACACCTTCCAATTAAGTAAGTCAGTCACAGAGACAGAGCAAAGAAATAAGAGAAAAGACCAGAGTCTGCAAGAAATGTGGGATTATGGGCATCCCTCAGGGTGAAGAAGATAATACGCAAGGGTCGGATAAGCTATTTGGAGATATAATTGAGGAAAATTTTCCAGGCCTTGCTAAAAACCTAGATATACAGATACAAGAAGCCCAAAGGACCCCTGGGAGATTCATTACAAATAGGAAGACACTACGTCACGCAGTCATCAGACTGACCAAAATATCCACTAAAGAGGCCCTTCTTCCAGCTGTAAGGAGAAAGAAACAAGTAACATACAAAGGAATGCCCATGTGAATAACGCCAGATTTCTCAACTGAAACCTTACAAGCAAGAAGAGACTGGGACCCCATTCTCACTCTTCTGAAACAGAATAATGCCCAGCCTAGAATCTTGTACCCAGCAAAGCTAAGTTTTGCATATGAAGGAGAAATTAAGACATTCTCAGATAAACAAAGACTGAAGGAATTCACCAAGACAAGACCAGCCCTCCAAGAAGTACTCAAAACAGAGTTGGACATGGACCAGCACAAGAAACACTCACGAATGTAAAACTACTTAAAAGCTAAAGATCAAAGGCCAGATACCACAATGGCTCAAGAAAGAAAACATAGCAATGAAGTTCTACGCAACAGAATGAACACAAATCTGCCCCACCTATCAGTTCTCTCAATAAATGTGAATGGTTTGAACTCCCCACTCAAGAGACATAGGCTGGCCCAATGGATAAAAACATACAAGCCAAGTATCTGCTGTCTCCAGGAAACTCATCTAACCTGCAAAGATGCATTTAGACTGAAAATAAAGGGATGGAAATAGGTATTTCAAGCAAACAGAAGCCAAAAGAAGGCTGGCATGGCGGTTTTAATTTCAGATAACTTAGTTTTTAAATGAACAAAAGTAACGAAAGACAAGATGGTCACTATATAATGGTGAAGGGTACAGTTCAACAAGAAAATATAACTATACTTAATATGTATGCACCCAACTTAGGTGCACCCAGATTCATAAAGCAAACCCTACTGGATCTAAACCAGATGATAAACAGCAACACTATAATAGCCGGAGACTTCAACACCCCGCTGACAGCACAGGACAGATCCTCCAAACAGAAAACAAACAAAGAAATAATGGACTTAAACAGAACGCTAGAACAAATGGGCCTGACTGACATTTACAGGACATTCTACCCCAAATCCACTGAACAGACGTTCTTCTCATCAACTCATGGGACATTCTCTAAGATTGACCATACCCTAGGACACAAAGCATGTCTTAAAAAATTTTTAAAAAAATAGAAATTATACCATGCATCTTCTCAGACCACAGTGGAATAAAAGTAGATATCAACCCTAACAGAAATTCTCATTTCTACTCAAAGTCATGGAAGCTAAACAACCTTCTCCTGAAGGATCATTTTATAAACAAGGAAATCAAAACAGAAATCAAAAGATCCTTTGCACTAAATGACAAACGAGACACAGGTTATCAAAATCTGCAGGACACAGCTAAAGCAGTCCTGAGAGGAAAGTTTATTTCCATAAATGCCTATATCCAAAAGACAGAAAATTTACAAATAGACAACCTAATGAATAGACTCAAAGAGCTGGAGAAAGGAGAACAGACTGACCCCAAACCCAGCAGAAGGGGTGAAATTAATAAGACCAAATCAGAACTAAATGAAATGGACAACGGGAAAAATACATGGGAGATTAATAAAACAAAAAGTTGATTCTTTGAAAAGATAAACAAAATTGACATGCCTTTGGCTAGACTAAGAGCAGAAAAGAAAAGTCTCTAATAACCTCCATCAGGAACATGAAACAAGAAATTACAACTGATGCCACAGAGATACAAGATATCATCTATGAATTCTACAAAAACCTTTATGCACACAAACTGGAAAATGTGGAGGAAATGGACAAATTTTTTGAAACACACAGACTCCCTAGGCTCAACCGGGAAGAAATAGAAATGGACATGGTGGCGTGCACCTGTAGTCCCAGCTACTTTGGAGGCTGAGGCAGAAGGATCCCTTGAGGCCAGGAGTTTGAGGTTGCTGTGAGCTATGATGATGCCACAATACTCTAGCCAGGGCGACAGACCAAGACTCTGCCTCAAAAAAAAAAAAAAAAAAAAAAAGAAGCCTGACCAACCCTGTGCTGCTAAGATCACTTTGTTTTCTTTATTCCTTCAGCACTCGCACAGTTATGCTATGGTATTATCTGTTTATACAGTGTTTTATAGTTGTTTCCTATGTGCATATTATGCTTTCCTAAAAAAGAATTTGGACATACTCAAGAAACAGAATCATGATTCCTCTTTTTGGAACCAGATGACCAATACAACGTTGGGCATACTGTGGGTACTCAATGCTTGTTAACTGTAAAATGCTTCCCCCCAAAATACAACCATCATCTCTTGATTAAGAAATGGAAGAGGGTTTATGGATTACTTTTGTCAACTTTTAAAAAACCATTTTACTGCTAATAACCAACCTTTCACCAGATCAGAAAGAAGAAATAAAAGTTTAACATTCCTAGTTGAGAAAACAAACGTTATAAGATTTGTGAATTATTGGCTACAGATCTATTTTTTAATCCATCAGTGAAGGGCTAATTATATATATATATTTAAAACTAGAAGCACCAGCAACAAAAGAAAAAACAGATAAACTAGACTTCATTAAAATTAGAAATCTATCAAAGGCTACCATTAAGAGAGTAAAAGGACAACCCAAAGAATGGGAGAAAACACTTGCAAATCATATATCTGATAAGAGTGTAATATCCAGAATATATAAAGAACTACAACTCTAAAAAAAAAAAATCCAAACCTCCCAATTAAAAAATCATCAAAGGACTTTAATAGCCATTTCTCCAAAGATACATAAACGGCCATCAAGCACAAGAAAAGAGGCTCAACACCACCACTGATGAGGGAAATGCAAATCAAAACCACACCGAGACATCCACTTCACACCCACTAGAATTGCTGTAATTTAAAAAATAGAACATAACAAGTGTTGGTGAAGACGTGGAGAAACTGAAATCCTCATTAATTGCTGGTGATAATGTAAAGTGGTGCAGCCACCACAGACACAGAAAGATAAACTTAGAATTACCATATGACCCAGCAATTCCACTCCTAGGTGTAGATAGAGCCAAAAGAACTGAAAGCAGGGACTCAAAACAGACCCTTTGTATAACAAAGTTCACAGCTGCATTATTCACACCAAAATGTGGAAACAATCCGAACGTCCATCATCTGATGACAAAATGCAGTATATACATACATGGATTATTCAAGCCATAAAAAGGATAAAGTACTGATATATGCTACAGCATGGATGAACCTGTGAGACATTATGTTAAGTGAAATAAACCACAAAAGAACAAATATATGATTCCACTTGCATGAAATATCTAGAATAGGCCAATTCATAGAGATAAAAAGCATAATAGATTAGTGTTACTAAGGATTGGGAGGAGGCGGGAGCAGAGAGAGGCTGCTTAATGGATCCAGTTTCTGTTTGGAGTGATGAAAGATTTTGGAAATAAATAGTGGTGATGGTTGTCTAATGCTGTGAATATAATTAATGGCACTGAATCATACATTTAAAAATTGTAAAAACGGCAAGTTTTATGTTGTATGTTTTACCATAATTTTTTGAAAGGAAACTGGGGGTGGGTGGGTAGAAGCTAGCATTCTTTAGTATAGCCCTGGGTTTAAGTTCTGACTGCCATTTACAAGTTATGTGATGTTGAGTAAGTTATTTAATTTCTCTGTGCTTCAGTTTCTTTGTCTATAAAGTAGAGATATTATCCACCTCACGGGGTTGTTGAGGATTAAATGCAAGAACCTATTCACTTGCCACAGTACCTGTTACATAATAAATACTGGAGAAATGGTAGATGTTATTCAAAAACTACTGTTACTCATCAACTAGGTATCTGTAAGGCTACTATATATGGGTATCTGAAAGAACTCCATGATGTTCCCAAGACATTCTGAAATAACGTCTGAAGAAATGAATTGTCCAGTATTCAGTTATCCTCCTGTAGACCTGGTAACTAGTGACCACCAGGTTCAGTTCTCTTGGGATATCACTGAATGTACAGAATAAATGACACACCCAAAAAGTAAGATGTACTTTGTACATGACCACACTTTCATTACAGAGGTGAACAAAGAAGGTTCTTGGCTGTCTTCAATTAATATAATTTTATTGGGTTTCCCCATATATTTCTTATTTTTAAAAATCATAAGAGATTTAATTCCTTAGCAAATGCCAGGAGCTAAAGCCTTATCTAGAGGCCCTAAGTGGCAATCCCAGCATTACAATGTCATCATAACAAGGCTGAGAACCATACACAATATGTCTAAAAATGTCAAAACAATGGGAAATTGTAGAAGCATGGAAACTTGGAGAGAATTGTTAAATAATCTTGTATAACTTCTATGATATACCTGTCTTCACTAAAATTAGGCATTAAAAAAACAGCCTAAGTAGCTGAAACTCACAAACTGAATTTTAGGCAAGGTATGCCAGAGGAAGATACTTTGTACAAATGATTCCAAAACAACAGATAACACAAATCTTATAATGTGAATTGAGCCATTTCCATATTCTATAGTCTCTTGCAAAAATTTCCCAAATTTCTTCAAAAAGGTTATCTACCCAATAAGAAAGCTTTTCTTGATATACACACAGAAATTTGTATACATAAGAGATGGTTCCAGAGGTAAAAGGAAAGTAAAGTATCTCAAATGGTCAAAAAGATTTTTTAATAAGTCCTTTTTTTACTAAGGCTGGCTGATATTTAGAAACGGTCAAGTCATTCTGTGATGTCTGCACAACATTGTCAATGTCATTAAATCTGTCATGAAAAGCTCAAATCTGTCATGAAAAGCATCTGAGGACTGTATCTTACTCAATGTTGATAAGAGAATTTTCATAACCTAAGACATTCAGATTAATATTACTAACCACCACCGTGTGTTTGAAAAGCTAAGGATCTGTGCCAACAGCCTTAGGAAGTCGTCTTTCCCTTCCCCACAGAAACCTACTTAATGAGCAAGAATTCTTAAACATGTTAACCTGCAACACACCTGAGCTAATTTCATTAA
Source organism: Eulemur rufifrons (assembly GCF_041146395.1). Lineage (NCBI taxonomy): Eukaryota > Metazoa > Chordata > Mammalia > Primates > Lemuridae > Eulemur > Eulemur rufifrons. The sequence goes on along the minus strand of NC_090992.1, from coordinate 32,997,793 downwards.
ACCTCCATTAACTCTTAACTGTTATGACAATAATGGAGAATCAAAGCCTCTATAATTAATTCCAGAAACAATCCTTTTATCCCACGCAACCTCTTTGCCCACTCCAGTTATATCAGAGTCCATGTCCTCTCTCCAGAAGAAAATAAATAAGCTTGGTGGTTGATATTCCTTTTTCTGAACTTCACTTTGGAAAGGTGTAGCACAGCTTACAGCTTACAGTCCAGAGAACTCAGTCTCAAAGAAACTGATACTCTAGCTATCTAACTGGATAAGGCTGGTAATAAATTACCCAAAGCTGAGATTTCACGCTTCTCAAAGCCCATACTAATAATGCCCAGCTGGTCATAAGTCACACTACCAAAAGGCTTAAATAAATTAGTTCAAGTGTATTACAGAGAAAAATACTTATGACAATTTTTCAATGAGCGTGAAAAAATAATTAAAACTAAACACTACCTACAACAAATACTGATGTATTTTGGTACCACTAACAATCACCTCAATCAGAGGAAGAATCATTTTGACCCTCAAATTGACCTTAACCCAAGGCTGTTTTAAATCATGCCCTTTTTATCTTCCTGTTGTGTTGTCACTGAGGATCTCATTAATGTGCCACCAAGTAATAATGCTATGACATGAAATGCACCATAAAGTAGCATTTTCATGCACTACTTTTGTCAAGACAACCTTTACTGAGCTCTCAAATTACGTGCCCACGACTTAGTTATACAGGAGACGCACAGATTTTAATAAAGTGGCATGGCTAAACACGTAATCCAGGAAATCCATCAGCCAAAAGTCAGGTGTACTGGTTTATGGACAGAGCTTAAGTAACAGGGTAAAGCAACTAGTATAAATGCTAGCATGTTAAGAAAAAGTTGTAAACCCTCCCACACCAAAACAATTTAGGAACTTACAAAAACGTGTCTAGCATTAGTTCGGAATCAAACCACCACTGCCATCTTTGCTCTTCCTTCCTACAAGCTGTTTTTAACTAAGATACTCCATAGAACGCACTCTGTAAGAGGTCACTTAAGTAAAGGTAGAATTAATTTTATTATTATATCATCATACAACTGCTATTGATTGGATTAAAAGACTTCTCAAGACACAGCTATTTACAATAAAATAGAAGTGCGTTCCCAGTTAGAAAACTTTGGAAGTACTGACCCTACTGGGGTAAGTCAGACTCTTGATGCATTTGTACTTTTATCCTACATATTTTCCTTTTGCGTAAGACGGATCGGAATTTGACTAGCCCACCCCGACAGCACACCGGCCCAACACCCTCAAGCTGTAGCAAGAAGCCACGTTTTACTTGGGCAGACGGTTTCCCGGCCTCTCCTTACTACAATGCCCGTGGCCACTTGAGACTTCCCCAGTCGAGCTCCAGAAACTCGCAGGTTTACATGGCCAAATTGGAACCAACCCGGGCAGCTGTCATCTGAAACTCAGGAAAGCTGGGACCAGCCAACTCTGCCGAAGAGGGCGCGGAGAGACGTGGCGGAGGCCCCTGGGCGGGAACGCATCAGTTTCCCTCCCACCCCATCAATTCGCTTTTCTGCAAGCCCAGCGCCGCCATCCTGTTCTGGAAGAATTAAAGGGTTTGGAGCTGTAGTGAGGTGACCAGAAGGGCAGTCCGGGGTTCCAGTTCCCCGTGCCGAGGGGTGCGGTCTGCGAGGCCGAGGGCGACATCCCTGGCCTGCAGAGGACTTTTATCCGGGGCTGGGGAGAGAACGGGCGACCCCCGCGGCCGGGACAGGTGGGCTGGCCTGGCCAGGAACAATGGGGGGCCTGAGGCTGCCCGCTGGCGCTCACCTACCTCCGGTGCCCTCGGAGTTCTCGTTGAGGCTGCCTGAGAAGTAGTGCTGGGCGCCCACACACCCGCCCATGGGGGACCCCGGCGCCCCGTCCGCCACCTCCGGGCTTTTGTCCCGGCCCGCCGCCGCCTCAGCCTCCTCCGGCGCCACCGCCGAGCTCCGGACAGGCGCGCCGCTCCGCTCGCCGCCTTGGCTCGGCCTCAGCCCCCGGGCCGCCCGCCCGCAGGCCTGACCCGCGCGTAGCCCCCGCCTCCGGCTCGGCTCGGCCCATCCCGGGCGGGCCGCAGCGCCCGTGTCGCCCGCGCAGAGCTCCGCACACTCGCGCCCGGGCCAGCCCCGCGCAGGCGCCCACCGTCCACCCGGCGCGTGAGACCCCGTGAGACCCCGTGAGACCCCGTGAGACCCCGTGAGACCCCGTGAGACCCCGTGAGACCCCGTGAGACCCCGTGAGACCCCGTGCCGCGGCGCCGCCCACCGCACCTGCGGCCTGGGCTCTTCTCGGCCGCCCAGAACCGCCGCGGGGGGGCGCTGCCGCGAGCCGTGCAGGAAGGAGAGGCGAGCGGAGCCGAGAAGAAGACAGGAGCGGGGAGAAGGGAGGGAAAGCAGAAGACCAAGGAAAGTGAGAAAACACAAGTGGGAGGGGGCCAAAGCGAGTTTCTGGCTCCTTGGCGGCCAGCTCTTGCTCTCTGGTGGAGGCGGGTCTTCCTGGAGCAGAGCTGCACCCTGGACCAGCACCCCTCTGCCTGCCCTGCCTGTTCCTCCAGCTCCTGCCTCTGCGCTTCCCCTGCCACACTGTGGACAGAACACTTCCTGTGAGCCTGTGGGCTGGTGGATGGCCTGGCATGGCTTGTCCTCCCCACCTTCAGGCTGCAGGCACCTGGAATCTGCCACCTCCCGCCGCCCAGAGCCTCCCTGCCAAAGGGAGACAACCGGAGGATCTCCCATGCCTGCCCTTCCCACTTGCTGGCCCTGCACCTTCAATACTAACCTCACTGAGCATAAGCCATTTTTACTGATCATTTGAAACTCCAGGGTTGAAGTCAAATGAATTCCATAAGACTTTCAATGATTCCCCACAACTTCTTTTTGTAAAAAGCAATCCCAAGACCTATGTTGTCCCCACCCTCTGCCCAAGGAGACAGGACCCCCACGCACATTATCACTGTGCTTGCCAGCCACTGAGTCCACTGCACGGCCCCCGCTCTCCGAGCCCATACTACCACCATGGTCAGAGGAGAGGTCAGAAGGGTAGAACCATCCGTCGCTGCTGTGCTGCCCTCGTCGTGGGGCTCTGCCGTGCTTTAGTAAGTCGAGGCACAGAGTATTTCAAATTTTGATTCTGTGGATTTTTATTGAACAGAAAACACTAGAGATAGAACCTGACTCCTCTTTGTCATAGCTATAGGTTTCTTCTAAAGGCCAGCCAGAATTTGCACTTTACAAATACCCCAAAGCAGAATGTCACTATGGAGTGACTTCATCAGCACCTGACAGGGAGGGGCTGCTTATTGTGAAGGCACAGGCTTAAGACCTTTAGATGATTGAAGCTGTCATGTACCTTTGTGGTAATAAAAATATATGTGCTAACTCCAACAGAAACAATCAGCTCTACACAAAGTCATGGAAACAAAACAACCTACCGCTGAAGGATTATTGGGTCAAGGAGGAAATTAAGATGGAAATCAAAACATTCTTTGAACTAAATGAAAAAAGGGACACAAGTTATCAAAATCTGTGGGACACAGCTGAAGTAGTCCTGAGGGGAAAACTTACACCCATAGCTGCCTACATCCAAAAGGCAGAAAGATCACAGATCATCAATCTGGTGAATCATCTCAAAGAACTGGAAGAGGATGAGCAAAACAATCCCAAACCCAGCAGAAGAAAAGAAATCCCCAAGATCAGAGCAGAACTAAATGAAATCAATAATAATAAACTATACAGAAGATTAATGAAACAAAAAGTTTGTTCTTTGAAAGAATAAACAAAATTGACATGCCTCTCACTAGATTAACCAGAAGCAGAAAAGAAAGGACTCTAATAAGCTCAATCAGGAATGAAAAAGGAGGAATTACAACTGACACCATGGAAATACAAAATATCATCTATGAATACCATAGACATCTCTACACACATAAACTTGAAAATGTGGAAGAAATTGACAAATTTTATGAAACAGCCTATTTAGGCTCAATCAGGAAGAAATAGAGCTTCTGAACAGACCAATATCAAGCATCAAAACTGAAACAGCAATCATAAATCTTCCTTAAAAAAAAAGTGCCGGACCAGATGGTTTCCCACCTGAATATGACTGGGCCTACAAAGAAGAACAGGTCCTATCATGCAGAAATTATTCCAGAGCCTTGAGAAGGAAGCAATCCTCCCCAAATGTTTTGCAAAGCCAGCATCACTCTGTTATCAAAACCAGGAAAGAACTCAACGGAAAAAATAAAACCACAGACCAATATCTGTTATGAATATAGAGGCAAAAATGCTAGATGAAATCCCAGCAAACTGAATTCAGGTGCTTGCTTGAAGCTCTGGCTCAGGGTGGGGGCGAGGGCAATATGTGTAAGCTAAACATTTGTACCCCCATAATATGCTGAAGTAAAAAAAAATTAATAATTACGACCAAGTGGGCTTCATCCCAGAGTTGCATGGATGGTTCAACATTTGCAAATCTTTGACTATAATTCAGTACATAAATAGAAGTAAGTGTGCCTGCAGGAGCATGAGTGGACCTGGAAGGTCCTCTGAAACCAGGTCACACTGAAGGAACCAGAGCCTCTAACAGCTGAGGGAGAAGAGGTTTCAAAGTCCAGACTTCAAGTCCCAGCTCTGCCACCTCCTGGCTGGGTGTCCCTGAGGACATCAGTCAGCGTCCCTGAGCCAGGTTCTTCAACAAGAAAAGCAGAGACTGAGAACAACCCCAGAAACCATCTCAGGACGGCCGTGTGGCTACCTGAGGCAGAGGATGTGAGGAACTGGGCTCACAGAGAAAGCCAATTGGCTTGGGGACCCAGAGAGTGAAGCTGGGTCTCCCCAGCTAGTCCTACGGTCAACTCCCAACCCAGACCATGCAGCTACGGAGTGGACTTCCCAGAAGGTAGTGAGCTCCCTAGCACCAGAGGTATCCAAGCCAGATTTAGATCTGCACCCTCCAAACCAGGAGCCACTGGCCACACGACTGCTTGAAATGTTGCTAATCTGAACTGTGATGTGCTGTAAGTGTAAAACAAACACCAGATTTCAAAGACTTATTACACAAAAGAACTATACAATATCTCAGTATTTTATATAGATTACATATTGAAATGATACTATTTGGCTTAAATTAGGTTAAATAAAATATCTTATTAAATTTAATGTCATCTCTTTTTCCCTTTTTGATGTGACAGCTGGGAAATGTTATGTGACAGGTGTGGCTTGTGTTATAGAACATTTCAGCTGGACGGCGCTGGTGGAAACCCCGGGTGCTCTGAGTGTGGTTCCTGCAGCGGCGGCGTCCGCGTCTCCTGGGAACTGACTGGAAATGCAGAGTCTCAGGTGCCGCCCGGGCCCCACACACGGACTCGGCAGCTGCATTTGCACACGCTCCCCACGTGACTCATTGTGCACACTAAGTGTGAGAGGCCTGCAGAGCCCTGGACTGGAGGTCTCAGAGGGGGTCCCATCTTCAGCCAGAGGGGGTGGGAACACCTGGCCTGAAGCCCCGCCCACACCATGGGAAATATTAAGTAACTGATGCCTTTGTCCCTTAGTCACACGCTCATCCGGGATGTCCTTTAAACCCAGCTCTGTCACCAGGAAGCAGCCACACACTGTAAAGAGAAGAGGGCAGCTTTGCAAGGGATTCGGCTGTCTTGCTTAGAAGTGAGCAGTCACAGAATACACCGACAGCTGCCCCGCAACCTTTTAAAGGCTGGGAAACAATCTCAGAAAACAACTGAAAAATAGGTCTGTGTGTTTAAAACCAAAAACACAACACAAAATTTAACAATCTCAGAAAACAACTGAAAGATAGGTCTGTGTGTTTAAAACCAAAAACAAAACACAAAATTTAACCAACTCCCCGCCCCTCAATTTCTCCTCCTTTTTCTCTCTGAAAACTTGGCCAGCGAGCATTAGTGGCACTAAATATAGAAAGGGTGAGCAAGTAAGCCACTCAGAGGTGCCACCTGTTGCCCAGGGCCTGTGTTATGGTTCAGTTGTAAACCGTGGGGAGCTGGGAGCTGTAATCCAAATGCTGAGGCCTCCCAGCTGTGAAGCAGCCAGGAGGGATCAGGGCCAGGAGCCCATCCCCCTCCAGGGGGTGCAGGGAGGTGGTGCCTTTCCAAAGGCAGATCAGCCCAGGTTCAATGTCCTCCATTGCCTGCAGGACACGGCCAAACCCAAACTCCCCCCTCCCCAACACACCTGTCTGTGACCTCGTCTCCTCCCTGAGAGCCGCACTGGCCTCTTTGCCTCCAGGCTCTTGGACTAGCTATTCCCTCCGACTCAAATGCAGTTCCCTGACGGTCACTTCCTCACTGCCTGTTCACAACTCACCTTAGAGAGGCCTCTCCTGACCACCCAAAATAAACTGCCGCCTCCTGCCATCTCTGCCCTCTCATCTTGCTTTATTTTTTCATCATAGCATTTATTACTCTAGGACAATAGAATCTACATACATTCTATTATTTTTTTGTCATGTGCCTTACCCTGGAATGTCAGACCCATAAAGGCAAGTACCATGTTTAATCCTAGAGCCGAAAACAGTACCACACACATTAGGTGCTTACTAAATATTTGTTGAATGAATGAATGCATGGATTTTCAACCCTTTCTTTGAACAGGTATGGTGATCTCACTGGCAATGTGTCCAAATTTCTAGCAATGATTTCAGCTTTTCACTCATCCATTCACCCATTTTTCCAAACAACTATTCATCCATTCATCTATCCATCCAACTAGCCAAGCATCCATCCAAACAGCTGATAATAGCCATTCGTCTAACCATCAGTCCATCCATCCATCCATCCATCTATCCATCCCTAGAACCATTCATTCAACCATCCCTCCAAATACTATCTACCTCTCTATACTTCCAATATCTATCCAGCACCCATCCATCCAAGCCACATTGCCTGTAGCTTCTCGTGTCACAGTCCCCACAGTCCTGCAGGGCAGGTGCCTTCGTTAGCCCCGTTAACTCAGGAAACAAGCTCAGAGAGGGGAAGTGACATTAACAACGTGGACATCTGTACAGCTTGTAAACATCAAAACCAGAATTCAAACCCAAGTCCCTGCTCTTAGCCGTGACACCAAACGTCCCCCAGAGGATGCGTGTGCACATTCCCAGGGTGGGGTGTTCCGGAGAGGAGCGGGGGATCGTTCCTGGTGGGGTACAGCAGAGGCAGAAGCCCAGAAGCTGCACCCGCTGCCCTCCCTTCCGGGCCTGCCATTTCCTGCCAGTCCTGAACAGGCCCCGGATGGGCCGGGGAGGCTGAGGCCCCAGGTTCTCCTGTGTTCAGCCTCCCCCCACTCTGGGCACCTCCTGGCACCATCACCCCGCCTTCTGCCACCCCCACAGATCAACCTGGACGAGAGCATGCAGGTGGTGAGCAGGCGGGTGGTGACGGTGGCCTACGGCGAGCCGGTGCACCACGTCATGCAGTTTGACCCAGCAGACCCCGGCTACCTTTATCTGATGACGTCCCACCAGGTAAGGCCAGAGCCCCAGCCTGACAAGGTCCCTCCCACGCCGAGCTCCCCTGCTCGCCGGGCCCTTGCACAGGCTCTTCGTGCTCCTCCGCCGGGAGCACCCTCCTTCCCCATCCCCCCGCCCCCTGCCTTGCCCTCCGCCTCCCAGCACAGACCTCACCTCTGCAGGGAAGCCTTGTCTCCTGTGTCCCCATTATAGCATGGAGCCTCAGTTTCCCCAGCCTCTCATGGCCTTGCCCTGCTGCCCACACTGCCTCCCCAAGGGAGGGGCCGGCAGCCCCGCTGAGCTGCGCCCTTCCTCTGCCCCCAGATGGCCAGGGTGAAGGTCGCCGCCTGCAATGTGTACTCCACCTGTGGGGACTGCGTGGGCGCGGGGGACGCCTACTGCGGCTGGTGCACCCTGGAGACGCGGTGAGGGGACAGGGCCGTGGCTGGGCCAGGAGGACAGCGGTGGGGGTGGGGAGGAGCCGACCTGGGTCCTGACCCCACAGTGGCGCTCCAGGTGCACCCTGCAGCAGGACTGCGCCAACTCCAGCCAGCAGCACTTCTGGACCAGCGCCAGCGAGGGCCCTGGCCACTGTCCCTCCATGACTGTCCTGCCTGCTGAGATCGACGTGCGCCAAGAGTACCCAGTGAGTCTGGCAGGAGGCAGGACCCACCTCGGGACAGGGTGGGGGCCTCCCTTCACCCAGCGCCCAAACCCCAGGAGATGGAGACTCCTGCCCACAGTGCCCCAGGGATCTGTGGACGAATAGTGAGGACAGTGACTATGACTGGGCTCCCCCGAGCACCCGGGAAGTGCCAGGCACATGCTGCATGCGTGATGTCCACCTGTGAGGCCTCGCACGACCCTGTGAAGTAGAAGCTTTCACCAGCTCCATTTTGCAGACGAGGAAGCTGAGGCACAGAGAGGTGAAATGACTTGCTGGAGGTCACAGGGCCAGGGAGTGGCAGAGTTGGAATTTGAACTCAAACCTGTGGGTTTCAGAGTCCCAGGAGGGAGGGGCAAGTTGGGGTTGGGAGGCAAGGGGGTCATCACCTGCCCCCCCCCTCCTCTGGCCCCAGCGCAGGGGAGGGGTGGAGGGGCCTGGTGCTACTTCTTGTTCTCAGAAACAGATAAACCTGCAGCGTGGAGGCCAGGAGCCTTGGCAGTGGGGGTGGGGGAGCTCCAGGCCCTGGCGGGGGGTGGGGCTGAGGGTCCGACAGGCCTGGGCCCCACCCAGCCTGCTCTCGGTGACTGCTCTGAGGATGGGAGTCCTCACCTGTCACCCTGGGGCTTCTGACGGCCCAGCCGGCCTGGGTCTGCTCCACATCTGGGGCTGCCCTGCCCGTCCCCATCCTCACGTACCACAGAGCCCGTCCCTCTCTGTGTCTCCTCGGGCAGACTGGGCATAGGTCCGTCCATTCCTTCAGTCATTCGTCAGCTAGTACTGCACACCTGTGTGCCAGGCACAGTTCTAGACTCTGGGCCACATCGGTGACCACGATAAACCCCTGGCCCTTGAGGAGCTGACATGCTCGTGGGGGAGGGAGAATAGCAAGACACAGTGTCAAGGTGCTGATAAGGGCTCTGCAGAGAAAGAAAGAAAGAACGTGGCCGGCATGGGGCCTCCGCCTGTAGTCCCAGCACTGAGGGCCCAGGCGGTAGGATGGCTTGAGGCCAGGAGTTGGAGGCTGCAGTGAGCTATGATGACACCACTGCACTCCAGCCTTGGCAACAGAGCAAGACCCTGTCTCAAAGAAAACAGAAAGAAAACCAGCACAGAGAGGGGCTGGGAGGCGAGTGGGGTGCTGTTTAGAGCAGTTTGGGGGGCGGTGCTCACTGCAATAAGATGCAAAGGAGGCAAGTCAAGGCGAGTGTCTGGGGAACAGTGTTCCAGACAGAGGGAACTGCCAGCACAAAGGCCCTGAGGTGGGAACAAGGTCATGGGTTCGGGAGAGCATCAGGGGATGGGGGCAGAGAGGTCACTGGGGCCAGATCATGCGGAGCCTTCTTGACCACTGTAAGATGATGAGTCTCATCTTGCAGATGGGGAGACGGGCTCAGAGGGTCACACGTGGGGTACAGCCCTCTGGCCTCAGGTCCTGGCCATCCCCACCCCTTCCCCCAGGGCACACTCAGGCAGGGCCAGACCCTGGGCCAGTGCTCGGACCTAGGACAGGGGCCAGGCTGGGAGGGGTGCCTGGCCAGAACTGAGTGCCCGTCGCCCCCAGGGCATGATCCTGCAGATCTCGGGCAGCCTCCCAGCCACAGGCATGGAGATGGCCTGTGACTACGGGAACAACATCCGCACTGTGGCCCACGTGCCCGGCCCTGCCTTCGGCCACCAGATCGCCTACTGCAACCTCCTGCCCAGGGACCGGTTCCCGCCCTTCCCGCCCCACCAGGGTAAGCACCCTTGAGCTGTGGGCACAGTCCCCGAGGGCCGTGCTGGCAGAATCTCAGGCATAGGGACAGCAGGGGCTGCTGACACCACAGCTTCTGATGTTGGTGGAGATCACCCACCCCCACGCCCTCTCCCCGGCTCCCCCTCCGTTCCAGACCACGTGACCGTGGAGATGTCTGTGAGGGTCAACGGGCGGAACATCGTCAGGGCCAATTTCACCATCTACGACTGCAGCCGCATGGGCCAAGTGTACCCCCACACAGCGTGAGTGTGGGGGCTCATCTCCGTGTGGCAGGGGTAGAGCTGCATCCCCAGGGAAGGGTCTTTGTTCTTGGGGAGGAAAGATCGTGGTGTCTTCCAGGGAGACAGGACTCTAGGTCATTCACTCACCAGCTCATTTATTCATGCAACAAACCCTTACCGCCCAGTGCCCGGCCTCTGCAGACACCCAGGCTGGTAGGGGCAGAGAGAAGGGCTTTAATTACACTTAATTTAGTCTCCTAAAGACTCTGTCTCCAAAAGAAAAAAGAAAGAAAGAAAAAAGAAAATCAATTTTTACCCCTGTGTGTATATACACACACAATTTAAAACATAATTTGACAATTAAATTATTAAAAACCAAAATAACACAAGTAAACAGCTAGGGTGACTTTTTAAATTCAAAAGCTTCTAAAAGGATGAAATGTGGATGTGAATCACATAAAGGTCAGGGATGGGCTGCTAATCAGGAATGGAGGGAGGGTACAAGCATGGATGCAAAAAAGAGTAGTAGTGAGAATAAAGAAAAGTAACTCCCAACTTGGCCGCTACAAAAGTGTATGAGGCCATCGTGAGCAAGGGAAGTGGTAGGGGTGGAGGGAATCACACAAATCTCAAGTCAGCCACAGCGGCAATTACCTAAATTATTTTATTTAGTTTTCATATAAATAGGTTGACTTAAACACAGTTCTTAAGTTCTCTTTACCCAGGAGACTGTTTGCTCACTCAGGAAAATCTGGCTCATTTTTTGGCAATAATCTTGTTGGATGTGGAATGCTTTGAAATGTTTTATAGACTTAAGCAGACATCATTAAATACTTTCTTACTGAGTATGTAAAGCAGCATTGAGCCCCTCCTATAGATGTCATAATTAATTATAGGTTAATTTCTGAGACTTACTGAAAACTTTCATATTCTTTTATGTAAGTGAAACCAGCAGAATCTCACGAACACATCACCATGTCTGAATTCCCTCCCATCCCTCTGAGAACACTGGCTTTTTGTTCCTATAATCCTAGAATCTGGGAAGAGCTTTGCTTCTACGCACTAACAAGCAATGCGCATGTCTGGTTTGTAGGAAACTATAACTGCTCAGACGGGAAATAGGACCCTGCAGAGATACACTGGGAAGGATGGAAATGTGTGCTCTAGTAAGCAGACCAAGTAAAGAAAAAGGGTGACAAAAGACAATAATCATTCTTTATGATAGAAATCCTTCTTTGCTCCTCTAGCTCAAGTGTCATCTCCTCAAACGGGGGTGAGGGTTCAACACCCATTGTGCTCACCGTCAGTCCAATCTGCCTGAGAAATCACTCTGTGTTCTCAGTACAGTTGTATTATAGACAGGCTTTCAATCTGTTTTTTCCGGGCGTGCTGAGCCCTTGAAAGGAACTGGATTTGGAGTTAGAGGTCTTTGATTTGGGTTCTATTAGGAATTATGAATTACATCATACTTTCATAAAGTTCAGTAGTGTCATATGTACAGCAATGATAAGAGTTCACAGAATTTTAAAAAATATTTAATAAATAACTGTGATGTGTATAAAGTCTCTATACATACTTTAAAGTGCTATATGCTTCTAATAAAGGACATCTCTTCCAGTTCTGGTGAAACAGTCTTGAAACACACTCAACTGGATTGACAATGAGCTCTAATAACTTCTAATATATATTTTTGGGGTTTTTTTGTTCTACATTTCATGCTTATCTTCTTGTTTTTAATTAACAATTTTATTTTATTATTTTTTTTTGTTGTTGAGACAGAGTCTCACTTTGTTGCCCAGGCTAGAGTGAGTGCCGTGGCGTCAGCTTAGCTCACAGCAACCTCAGACTCCTGGGCTTAAGCGATCCTACTGCCTCAGCCTCCCGAGTAGCTGGGACTACAGGCATGCGCCACTATGCCCGGCTAATTTTTTCTGTATAGATTTTTAGTTGTCCATATAATGTCTTTCTATTTTTAGTAGAGACGGGGTCTCGCTCTTGCTCAGGCTGGTCTCGAACTCCTGACCTCGAGCGATCCACCCGCCTCGGCCTCCCAGAGTGCTAGGATTACAGGCGTGAGCCACCGCGCCTGGCCAACAATTTTATTTTTAAAACATTTTTAAGTTCATAGCAATTGAGCAGGAAATTCAGAGTTCCTACATATGTCCTTCTCCCGACACACACTCAGCCTCCCACACCGTCAATATCCTCCGCCACTGAGGAGTTGAGAAACAACTCTAATACTTTATCTTTTTTCTAAGATAGGGTCTTGTCCTGTCTCCCAGGCTGGAGTGCAGTGGCCGGATAATAGCTCACTGCTGCCTGGAATTCCTGGCCTCAAGTGATCCTTCTACCTTGGCCTCCCAAAGTGCTGGGATTACAGGCTTGAGCCACTGCACACAGCCTGCAGTACTTCTTAAAAAATTTAATTAATTCAACAAATATCCTCTACACTGGTACCAAGAAATATTATTTTTAACACATTAATTTTTTTACATGACTCTTTTATTCCAAAATCATAGATGATTTTTACCTGTCAAAAAGATAATGTACAAATTATTTTGCCTGGCATTCAAGTTCATTTACAAACTGTTGGAAACCTCTTTCCCAACCTTATTTACTCTCTACCATCTATGACCCAGTGCTTTGACCACACTGAATGGGCCACAGTCTCAAGCACGCCAGGACTTCTCACGTGCCTTTGCTGATGCCGCTCTCTCATTCTGGAAGATAATTACCACCCACTGTCTGCACCACCATTAAGGAATGCTCAGTTTCTCATTTGGAAAGGCCTTATACCTTCTTTCATGCGTCCTACAACTGTAGAAATCTAAGAGCAAAATAATTTCTACTCTATGATAGTCCTCAGAAATAATTTTGTTGCTTTCTCATCTGTATTTCTACTGGACTACTATTATATTTAATTCAACATCTGTCATATTTTGTTACCCTTCACAAATAGTCTTATCCCTTAAAATCTCTGACCTATTTAAGGTCAGAGAAAATGTTTTCTTTCTTTTTCAATTCTTGTGTTTGGCACTTAATAAATACATCACCAGATAAATGGACGGATAGGCAGGTGAATAGATGGAAGATCATACTCTGAGGTGTTAAAGGCTGCTTCAGTGAATTAGTTGAAAATGTTGTTGGCTGCATGGGGTAAGGTTGCTTTCTCTCTTTTTATGTGCCTATTTTTTTCCAAATCATTTTGAGTAATTTTTTTTTTTTTTTAGACAGAGTCTTGCTCTGTAGCCCCGGGTAGAGTGCAGTGACATCATCATCATAGCTCACAGCAACTTCAGACTCCTGGGCTCAAATGATCCTCTTGCCTCAGCCTCCCAAGTAGCTGGGACTACAGGCCCGTGCCACCATGACTTGCTAATTTTTCCATTTACGGTAGACATAGGATCTCTTTCTTGCTCAGGCTGGGTCTCAAACTCCTGACCTCAAGTAATCTTCCTGCCTCAGCGTCCCAGAGTGCTAGGATTACAGGTGTGAACCACCGTGCCTGGATCTAATTTTTTTTTAATGCTGCAGTTATCTTAACTGAAACATTTAATTTTTCTTACAATAATGGAAATTCTTCCACCTGTAGAATTGTCTTCCATTTTCACCTTCTTTCATATTTGGGAGTAAGGTCAAAATTCTGGCTTGGAGCAGGTTAACCACATCCTACATCAAAAAAGAAGAAGAAGAAAGATCTAAAAATAAATGAATAAATAAAAACCTAAAGTTACACCTCAAGGAACCAGAAAAACAAGAATAAAAGAAAAAACTAAACCCAAAATTAATAGAAGAAAAGAAATAATAAAGATCAGAACAAAAATAGACAAAATAAAGACTAAAAAAATACAAAAGAGCAACAAAAAAAGAGGGTTTTTTCATGAGACTATCTTTTTTTCTGAAGTGCCCTGACATACAAGACACTTAATAATCTTTATTATTGATATATGCTATTTTGAAGTCTCAGCACCACTAAACTTAAGAAAAAGCATGGACAAGACAGACAGCAGCATTGAGCGTTTAAAAGGGAATTGTTTAGGCAAAATGCAAATGTTGGGACCCACTTGTTATTTGGAAATTTACTGCATGGAGTTCCATATGTGAGTATCTGGATGTGAAAATAACGTTTCATAAAATGTATCCATTTTGATAAAAATCTAGTAGAACAAATGTTGCAAAATAGTAACTGATGAATCTTGGTGGTTTGTATATGGATTTTCATACACACACAAACACATAATATATTTATATACATATTTATGCATAATCCAAGTTTTTCTGGTTCCCTAAGCTTCTTTTGGCACTTATATGAATCCTAGTCATTATGAAAGACGATTACAAGGGAAGAAAAAGCTGTTTTCTTATTATAGGAAATTTTAAACTCTGTCCCTTTTGATGCTATAAAATTGCTGCTTTGATTAAAAGAAATCATCTATTATTTTCAAAATTTCCCTTCTTCTGAATAAACTAAAGAAAAAATAAAACACAATCCAGAACCACTAGATATAAGGATCTTAGAGTTGGAGAAAATTGCAAGGATTGTCTAGTTCACCTCTCCTCCCGAAGTTGAAATTTTCTTTACAACTCTAAAATGTTTATCCTGTACTTCCTTATGCTATTTCTGTTATCCACAACCACACAGATCAAATAATATCTTTTATCTCCACACTGGTGGCCTTGAGAAGATGAAGCCAATAACCATATCACTCCTAAGTCTGTGCATTTTCAAACTTATGTTTCCTGCTGCCATCAACCTACCTCATGCTATAACATATGGTCTCCAGACCTCACATTGTCAAGGTCATCTTCTTTTTGACAGGCTCCAATTAATTCAAGTTTCTGTTATGTAGGGCAGCCAATCTTGAAGACAATATTTCAGTGTTTTATCATATTGAGTTTATGACCAAGTAAAAATCCCAAGGTGACGTTCACATGAGCTTCTGTTTGGCATAACAACTTGAGACAAGAAGGCCAATTGTGTAATGTGATTCCTCAGACATGAGATCTATTGTCTCTTGTCACATAATAAAAATACCTTACCTGTCATCATTCATCCTGATGAATACTGGATGCATTCATCGCTTACTAATGGCCAATATTCAATGCATTTTTACGTGCTTTTAAAAGATAATTTGAGGTAAGTACTTGTCATATAATTCATTGACAGACAATGCCTGGAGAGTTTCTATTGTGGCCACATAAACTTATAGGGCCAATAATATTAACAATTGAAGATAAGCCATCTCTTAACAAGAAAAAAGTGAACACTGAATTTAGCACTTTCCCAGATGGATTTCATCTTTTATTTTTTTCTGGGAGGAAAATATCTGATAGACGCATATTAAAGTTTAGATATTTATGGGAGTTGGGGCGTGAAGCTAATTTTTTAAATAACAATTTATTCAAGAAGCAACACCTTCCAATTTGTGAAAGTTACTCTATAATTTTTTAAAGATAGTGACAGCGTTTGGCAATTAGGGTGAAAGATTTTTCAAATATATAACATGGTGGTGATCAACGTGGTTTATTTGGAGAGCACCTACTGCAGAGTTGCACTTCACCTAACAAACACGTCTGAAACAACGGGCTCCACCATGGGGGCTTTCCATTTCCTTCGCTTCGTGTTCCTGGCCATGTTCTCAGGTAAAAAAGGTGACTTTCCTTCCAATGCTCAAGGTAAAGAATTAGAAATGTTGAGTGATTTAACCGTGCTTTGTCAGAAGATTTAAAAACAGGAGGTCTCCATCAGAGAGAAAAGGAAGAAGGTAAATTTTAAACAAATTAAATACAGATCCAGAGGCATAAAAATAGTGACCGTGTGAAATAAGAGTGAATAGTTTCGTGTGACTGAGAAAAAACAGGGACAAGGGAATGGGAAAGGCAAAATATTAGACTGGAAAGATGTATTTAATCTAAAAAGGATTATGAGAGTTTATGAATATCCAAGTTCATGTTCCATAAGGAAATGATTTGTAATATAATCCTGGGCTATGTGGTCAAATAAAAATGCATTCAAATCCTGTTTTTTTTTCCTATATTTGCGATTTGGGGCAACTTGCTTAAATTATTTGAGTCTTAGTTTTTTTTTTCATTTATAAAATGGAAATAAGTATTCTTTCCTATAGGGTTGCTGTAGAAATTATACAGATAATAGCATTAGCTACCATTACTTGAGTTCTTAGGTGGTTGACGTTCAACATACTTCTCTCTATCCCTGACCTAAAAATAGGTTGTTTTCAGAGATGTAAATTTCTCAAAATAATAAATAATACAGTTAATACATTTCCTAAGATTAAAAAAATCGTAAGAATGAAACAGATTTCAATTTATCTTTAAATTATAACCACCTACTTGACCATCTTTCTTATACCTAGTGAAATGCAATAATAAAAGTAAAGTGCCCAGGACCTCCCACTTCTTATACATGTAACACACAAAATAAGCGTTCTCTTCTCCTTGGAAAGACTGCAGAGTTCTTTCAGACTGTTTAGTGCAGGGATGATCATATTCATTTTACTAAAAAATATCAGTCATGTAGCAATATTCAAAATGGGTTAGATGTGAGAAATGTACAGAGATGCTATTAGGGAGCTGCTGAAGCAACAAAGTTAAGAAATGAGAACAGACAGCTAAGAGATGGGATGAGAGAAGGGAGGAAAAACGTACACAGGTATGTTTTAGAGGGGGAGAAATATAGATAAAATTACTTACTAAAATACATGTTCCATGATTGCAGGTAGTGTATCCGTTGTGTACCTCTAGTGCTTTGCTAGGTGCTAGCATGAAGGTGCTCTGTATGTATTGATGTAGAGAAGGCATCACTATATTGTCAAGGGAGAAAACAAGGAGTAGCAGAACAGTCTGTAGAGTGTGCTACCAATTGTGTGGGAAAGTATATTCACGTATGTTTGTAAATACATAGGGTATTTCTGAAATAACTCACAAAAGCCTGGTCCATGTGATGGTGTCCCAGGCACTTTACTTTCATTATTTCCTAGGTATTAGAAAATAATTGTGTCCAAGGTAGAAAATGTTTTTGGGAGGGGGCCAGTAAAAAAGGGAAAATAACTTTAAACTATTTACTCTTTTGAATCTTCAAGATTTGGTTCCATTTACTTGGGTCACCTATGCAAATACTGAAAATAGTTTAAAAAAATAGCTTGCCAATCAATTTTCCCATTTCATCCACATCTTTATTCTAATTGATTTCTACCTGATGTTATGACTGTTAATGAACAATATTCGATCCCTACAACCCAAAGAGCCTATGCATATATTCATTTCTCTGCTGAAATTATTCTTCTTTTCTTATTCATTTTTCTAGCTGTGTCCTATGCTTCTTATATGTTAGAAAGAAGAAAGGATGTCATCCTCTGCTGTCTATATTAGGGTTCTGTTGTCTAGTTTACTTCTCATATTATAGCATTGATCATACTACTATAATCTCCTATTGTTTGTAGCCACTACCTGACTTTTCAGCTTCACAAGGGCAGGACCCTAAATGTCTTGTTCACAATTATAGTTCCAGCTCTTACTATCGTTCTGACATAGTAATAGGCTCGTTAAATTCACATTTTTTGTTAAATTGAATGAATGTCTAGATTACATCCACAGACCTGACCCCACACTATATGACAGTTTAGTAAAGCAGATTACTAACTGCTAAACTCCTGTGCCTGAACTAGGACCTTAACCACCTGCAGCAATATATCATGTTATGCTCAATGGATAACAAATAATGATGCATTTGGTTTTAGTTAAATGGACATGAAGGTACAAATATGTTTACTCTGCTTTATCTAGCAGAACAATTGTAAATGCAAGTGAGACCCTAAGTATAAATTTGGAACCAGCCACATTGAAATAATTTAAAGTTGTATAAGTTGAATAAAAATGTCACCAAGAAAGCCTATGTAGGAAAAAAAAGTAAGTCTGAATAAAACCTTTAAGGAAACCTCCCACATTAAGAAGGTAAGGAAAGAAAGAGGAATTATCAAGCAAAAAAAAAAAAAAAAAAAAAGAAGAAGAAGAAAAGAAAAAAACAAAAAGAGGAGACAAAAAAGAAACATTTGTACCAAACAAAGGATAAGAAACATATACCCTCAATGGAATAACATTGTACTTAGCTCTATAGCCATTCCATTTATTTATTCATTGTTTCCTAAACCCTGTTCATTTGAGAATAGAATCTGAAAAAACCTAAACCAGATATATAGTGGGGAATGAGTGGGATTCCAAAATAAATTGGAAACACAGAGTGGATGAGTTATGAAAGATAAGTTTTAAGAAATAGTCATGTGATAGCTACCATTCTCCTGAGTAGTTTGACCAAAAAATAAAGAAGAAAAATAACCAGAGACAGCAAGACGGATGCTAGGGCCTTTTTATTGGAAATGGTGGGCATACAGCTGATTGAAAAAGAATGTTCTAAAGGAGAAAGGAAACCTGTCTTTGGACCAGGGGAAAGGGAAAGAAAATGGCTACAGAAAGCATAGAGATGCAGAAGGGAAAAGTAGGGCTTTTCTTCATAAAGTCTGCCAGCCTTTATGTCTAGAAACTTGATGATGGCATTATCTGTAAAATGAAACTTGGAAATTGGGAATGAAGCCTGTGATGTGGAGAAAGGTTATAATAGGCGTAGAACAGAGTCCGTTTGATTCATCAGGGAACCATTATAAGAAATTTGGGGTGAAATGAAGTCCCATATCAAATAATACAGACTCTATGATTTAGAGATGGGGTAAGCTGGCTTGATGCTATAATTTGTGGAATCTGTATAATACAGTCAAGAAAAAAATGAAGGAACCCAAATATTCAGGGTATGAGGAAGAATGGGAAGATTCCATCTTGGGGTTAAACAATCAAGGAGGCATTAAGTAAAAACTATATCTTGAGTGAATGCTGTTGATTTAAAGTTCTTTAGTTAAATAACTTTATTTTTTATTTTTGTGCTTGTGGTATTATTTCAGTGTCTTCAACTCAGATTTCAGGAACAAGTGTTTTCAAGCAAGAAGAGAATCCAGAACTTGCACTTATTGTACAGAAACAAAATGAAACTAACAATCTAGGAGGACAAAAGGATTCTAATAAGCAAGGAGGTAGTTATACACAAGAAAAGCCAGGTATATTTGGTCTGCAAGGACAACCAGGGTATTCTAGCCAGCTAGAGGAATCAAGGACTTTTAATCAGCAAGGGAGGACAAGAGGTTTGAACCAGACTGGGATGTCAGGAGTTGGGATTTTGCAAGGGAAGTCAGAAGAATCTAACCAAGAAGGGTATTTAGAAGCTTCTGATAAGCAAGAAAAATCAGAATCTTCTAGCCAACTAGTGAAACCAGGGTCTTCCAGTCAGCAAGGGGATCTAGGATCTTCTACCCAGAAAGGGAATGCAGGGCCATCTAGTCAACAAGGGAGGCCAAGGTCATCTAGCCAGCAAGGGAAACCAGGATCTTCAAAACGGCAAGGGCATCTAGGATCTTCTAGCCAGCAAGGGAAACCAGGGTCTTCTAGCCAGCAGGGGAAACCAGGGTCTTCAAAACAGCAAGGGCATCTAGGATCTTCTAGCCAGCAAGGGAAACCAGGGTCTTCCAGCCAGCAGGGGAAACCAGGGTCTTCCAGCCAGCAGGGGAAACCAGGGTCTTCCAGCCAGCAGGGGAAACCAGGGTCTTCTAGCCAGCAGGGGAAACCAGGGTCTTCTAGCCAGCAGGGGAAACCAGGGTCATCTAGCCAGCAAGAGAAGGCAGGGTCTTCTAGTCAACAAAGTAACCTAGGGTCATCTAGCCAGCAAGGGAATCTATGGTTGTCCCACCAACAAGGGAAGCCTGGATCATCCAGTCAACAATGGAAGCAAAGAAAACTAATGTCTTCTAACCAGCAAGGACATCTAGGGTCTTCTAGCCAGCAAGGGAAACCAGGGTCTTCTAGCCAGCAAGAGAAACCAGGGTCATCTAGCCAGCAAGAGAAACCAGGGTCATCTAGCCAGCAAGAGAAACCAGGGTCATCTAGCAAGCAAGAGAAACCAGGGTCATCTAGCCAGCAAGGGAAACCAGGGTCATCTAGCCAGAAAGAGAAACCAGGGTCATCTAGCCAGAAAGAGAAACCAGGGTCTTCTAGCCAACAAGGGAAACCTGGATCTTCTAGCCAGCAAGAGAAACCAGGGTCATCCAGCCAGCAAGGGAAACCAGGGTCATCTAGCCAGAAAGAGACATCAGGGCCTTCTAGCCTGCCAGGGAAACCTGGATCATCTAGCCAGCAAGGGAATTTAGGATCTTCTAGCCAACAAGGGAAACAAGAGTCTTCTAGTGAACAAGAGAAGGCAGGGACTTCCTGTCAACAAGGGAAGCCAGAGTCATCTAGCCGGCAAAGGAAATCAAGGTCTCTTTACAATGAAGGAGAAAGAAGAAATGTAGACAATGCTTTGAATGACAATATGCTGAACATTCAGGTTAGTGTTAATATCTTTTTTTTTCTCAGTTAACTTACTAATACATTAGCCATTCTATTTTCCAAGACTAGACGTGATCAACAGAACACCATGTATTAATGGCAAATAATTTGCAGTGAAACTGATTAGACAAAATGAGAGGAACTTTGGAGCTGATTATTTTAACACACAACATTAATGATCGTTAATGAGTGCCATGCACTTTTATTTCATCTTTCATTCCCCTCTATCATTTTCCACTGAAGACCCTCTACCTATGCTGGACTAACTCAGACCTCCATCAACACCTGGTATAAATTTCATGCCCGTTTCTTTCCCATCCATAATCTACAAACTACTGAAGAGATGTTTCTAAATAAAAAAATCTGATATTTTGGTCCCATGCTTAAAATTCTTCAGTGGTTCCACACTACCTAGAAGATGAAACTCAAATTCCTAAACATGACATTTAAGGATTTTCATGATTGAGCCCCTGTATGCCATCCAGCTTCATTTCATGTCACTGTTGCTCACATACCACCCATATCATATAGAGCCCTTTGATTTTTCACTAATGTATTCCTAATACTAATGATTTCCTCCATCATTGAACTTACCTTATTACTTTGTAATTGATTGTCTATTTATTCAACTAGATCATGAACTCCTTGAAGGAATTACCAGTTCTTTCCAAACCTGTATCCTCAAATGCTAGAATAAGTGAGGCCTATGATAGATTCTCCGGGATTGCATGTTAGGTGGATGAAAAAATGTCTGACGCTTGAGAGCCATCATTGCAAAAAAGTGAACATCCATCTGATTAGCATGTCTCCTGTATTCCTTTCTGAGTCCTGCCATACTTTCACCTTCACTTACCAGTCTCTCTCCCAAAATCAGCCTCCTAATTCCACCTAGCCATAACTCTGAACACTCCATTTGATACTCACATTTAAAAGTTTTCTACAACACTTCCTCCATCTCATCATCTTAAAGGAAACTTTATTTTTTTACTTTATAAATTGTCCTTCCTCATAACCCTTTCAGATGAAAGTCACTTGTTCCTCTTGTCAATGTCCCTTGGCTTGCTTGAAGTAGTGATCTACCAGGGAGATTCCTCACATCCAGACCTTAATACCACACCACCGGTGGGTCTCTGAGTCTTTAGGGTATTACTTAAACCTTTGTAATTTTATATTCATTATGAAATAGGAGAGATACCCATGTTCACATTACAGGGTATGTGTGAATGAAATAAATTGATTGTCGTGAAAGAGTTGTATGCTTTATGGCAATGCAAAACACTGAGATATTTTTTCATCTTCCTAAAACATCTTGATTCTGAGAAGAATAAGTCCCCTGTTACAAAGTCTCATCATTCTCTTTAGTGTCTCTGCTCCAAATGTTAGTCAAAGCTTCTTTATATTAATAGATTTCTGCCATTCTGTGGCTCACATCCAGAGAAAAGCCCTCGGATGCTATTTAAATAAATTCTTCTACTTTCTGCATCATTTTTCTTTCATGGGCACAAGAAAAAAAACTTATCAATAAATTATGACTATATGTGTTTTGCATGTGTCAATATCACTTTTCCCTATTGTTTTTTCATGTGAAGGAAGACTTGTCACTAACAAATTAAACTGAAGGCAGTCTGACACAGAGTAAGAGCAGGAGCTTTGGAGTAGATAACTCAGTTTGAATCACAGCTTGGGTGCTTAAATGCTCCATGCTTCTATGCCTGTGGCTACAAAATGGAACAGAATATATTCTTATTTCAGTACCGTTGTATGAATTAAATGCAAGAGATCAATAAAATCATTGGTTCAGTACAATGCTTATTAACAAAAAGTAATGAACATTTTTTATTATAATAACTGAACTAATTTGATTGCCCTATTCTTACCTAATGGTCTTTCTCCTTACTACAGACTAGTAATACCAGCAGCAAGAACAAAACTGGAAAAACAAAATGTCAATCTCTCTACAAACCAGTCTGTGGTTCTGATGGAAAAACCTATGGTAACCACTGTGTATTTAATGAAGCAAAGAGGTAAGAAGGCTTTGTATTTCTCTGTATCAGGAAGTACTGTTCTGATTCATAGGCAATAAAAATTATTTCTTTCCATGTCTCTCTAGTTATCTCTCAATAGTGGCTTCGTTATAATTTTTCCAAAGGAAACAAAAAGATACTTAACCCTTGAACAGCAAATTTAGTGGATTTCTGGGGGAATGTGGTTTATTCAGTTATTAAAGTAGGAATAAATTTACTTTTGAGTCATTCATTCACAAAATATTTATTGAACACTCACTAGATATCAGGCAGTACTTTAAGAAGTGGAGGAGGGGCCGGTATGGTGGCTTATACCTGGAATCCCAGCACTTTGGGAGGCTGAGGTTGAGGATTGCTATTACTTGGTCCTTAATTTCTCTCATTATCTTTTTTTTCCCCCAGGTTGAGTAATGGAAAACTGAGTCTGAAGCATGAGGGGAAATGCTAAACATGCATGTGGACCAAGTTACCCGGAACTTCAAAATTTATTTGCAATTCTCTTTAAACAATTATTTCCCTGGGTGTTCCACTGTGAGGTCAGCATGCATCTTACAGATCTGATGGATCCTACATTATTCTCAAGTTTGTTCCAAGGCAAATAAAGTTAGTTACAGAGTGGCTTCTGGTTTCTGGAATTGTTTATTTTCTAAATCTTGTAATTATCTATGATCCTCGGTTTCCAAAGTGCCAAAACAGTTATGAATCTTGGTCTCTCCTTCAGTGCTAATACTTCACGGCCTAGCTCAACAATCTGTAAACCCTGATAGATCTAAGAATCTCAGGATTGCATGTAAAAACAAAAAAAATAAAGATCCTCATGTTAGAAATACTAATATAGGTGTTTGGTAGAGGTAAAGTACCTGTACTTTTAAACCCCATTCTTGTTTGTTTTTTTAATGAAGGTTTTATCTGGACATGATGTGAAACTAATTTAAGATATTTTGAGGATACGATGATTGTCTTCAGAGGATCCATATGCAAAATAAATTCTATGTGTGCTTTTTTCTCAAGAGAAGGCTCAAAGCTTTCACTAGATTCTCAAAGAGATATATGACTACAAATATATTTCAAAATTATAGATCTACAGACATTTAAATGTAAAAATTTAACATTTATATGAAGTTGTGTTTTAGCTCATTTTTGGGAGTAAATATATTGATATCCATTTTATATATAGTTCAATGAAATAATCTGTAAATATAAAATCATTTTTCTTTTGGATATCATTATGGTCCTTATAAATACTCAACAGTCAGAATCACCTGCAGGGAGCAGTCACACTGTTAGGTGTACAGACATGAATATGTATACAGCATTAAATATTAAACAGCATTACATACTGAAATAGTCCAGCAGCTTTGGAATATATGACTACTGGGCATGTGGAATAAAAAATAATGTGTAAGTTTAAATCAATTAAAAGGTTATAACTCATCAACAAACAGCAACAATTATGAATTAATATCCTAGGCAAAAAAAGTACTACAGTTGACAGTTGATGTCAGTATACTGGAGACAAAGTATGTAAAACAATATATGTGATACCTTGTGTTCTTTCTAACTCCCAGTAGTAGTCTACCAGTGCCTCGGGGTCATTTGTGGTCAACAAACAGCAATAAAGCATCTAGATAGCTTACAATAAAAGGTATGAAGAGACTAATATCAAGATTAAAGAAAAGTGAGCTAAATATTAGGCACCAAGAGCTTAATGGCAGGATCAGAGCTGTTAAAAATGTCAGCAGAGGTCAGCAATGAAGGAAAGTACTTTTACAGCCCTTTATGTATTGTTGCTTACAATTATGTACAGTAAGGTGGCTTTTTCTATGATCAGTATACCACAGAACGACATGAATACTACGTGCCTTGTAGAGTTTGTTGTAATAACCTTAACATCTAGGAGCTGGAGGGCCACAACACCGAAAGGATGCTTGTAGAAGAACAAGGTGGTTCAGAAAAGTTCATTTCTCTGTGCCCACGTACTGTCTCAGTAAGCAGTGTAGGACAGTGGCAATAATGGCTGTGTATCCTGATATTCTGACTGGCTTGAAAGAGTGACCAGGTTTGTCTTAAATTCTTCCCAGGAGCTTAATAAAGCCAACAGTTACTCTGCAGGTCATCCAGCAGACGGGAGGAGAAGCTTTGGTATTTAATGTCACAGTTGGAGAATGTTAAGTTGCATAAAAGTAGGTCATGTTCATAATAAATATTTTTTAATTTATTAAATCTATTTTTCCATTATTACAATAAATAGATCTTCCTTACTAAAACGAATTATATTGAAATGCAGAAAAAGAAAAAAAAATCTTAATCCCAACATCCAAAAGCAACCAATTTTAATATTTTGGTATGTTATCTTCGTTTAAATTGATTTTTAATTATTATGGGTACATAATACTATATATATTTATAAGGTACATGTGATGTTTTGATGCAGGCATACAATGTGTATTAACCAAAGCAGGGTAATTGGGGGGTTTCCATCACCTCAGGCATTTATCCTTTGTGTTAGAAACATTTATTATCTTCTCTTAATATTTGATCTTTTTTCTTAATTATTACCATAGGCTATATATACAGATTTTACATATTGATTTAAATGCTTTTATGATTATAAAAATAATAAATGTGCCTACTAGAATGGCTTGAATAAAAAAAGAAGATAATAAGATATGTTCATGAGGATGTAGAGAAAGTATAACCTCATATATTGCTGGTGGGAATGTAAGAAGGATAACATTCTGGATAACAGTTTGTCAGGTTTTTAAAAAGTTCAACATCCACCTACCATGTGAACCATGCCTTCATTCTACTTCTGGTATTCACCCAAGAGAAAAAAACAACAAAACATATGTCCATACAAATACTTATACACTAATGTTTACAGTAGCATTATTCATAGTAACCAAAAGGTGGAAACAATATAAGTGTCTCTCCACTGGTGAATAAATAAATGTAATTTAGTTTATCAACAAAAAATGGAATCCCATTCATTTAAAAATAATGAAGTACTGATATATAATATAAACTGTATGAACTTCCAAATCAGTGTGCCTAGGAAAAAAGGCAAGTTTTCAAGGCTATATATTGGTTTATTCTATTTATATGAAATGCCCAGAAAAGGCATAACAACAGAGAGACAATATAAATTAGTGGTTGCTTGGGGATGGAGATGGGAAGAGGTATTAACTGCAATCAGAAGAGTCTTTGGGGGGTCATTTAAGTTATCTAAAATTGGATTGTGCTGATGGTTGTGGTTATCTCTGTATATTTACAAAAAATCATGTATTATACTTAAAATAATTAAGTTTTTTGTACATACATACCTCAATAAAGCTTTTTTAAAAATACAAGAACAGCAAGTTTTTTTTTCTATTAAGAGTCCCTTTTCATTACCAAAATGGCAGATTTTAAATATTGTCAGATTTCCTGTCTCACTTTCACTGTGGCTAAAGCATGGAGCCAATGTCTAATAAGATTTTTGTAAGAACTAAGATAACACACGGGAAGCTGTCTGACACAGGTTTTGTAGATAATAGTCACTCAGTGAAAAAGAGTTCCCATTTTCTAGTAGGCAGTAAGTTCAGCAAGTACAGTGAATGACCCGAGAGAACACGGACTGCACCTGCTTTTTCTTTCCAACTTATCCTTATCATCTGACACAGTGCTTGATACGTAGTAGGTTTTTATGTAATATGTTGACTAAACATAAAAAAGAATACATATATGAATATACCATGTTCACTGGAGAATTACTTTAGAAGCTTCATAAAGAAAAAGGCCATGTGAGTTCTATTCAGCCACAAAAAACAATGGTCATCTAGCACCTCTTGTATTATCCTGGATAGAGCTGGAACCCATTCTACTACGTGAAGTATCACAAGAATGGAAAAACAAGCACCACATGTACTCACCATCAAATTGGTTTTAACTCATCAACACTTAAGTGCATATATAGTAGTAACATTCATCAGGTGTTGGGCAGGTGGGAGGGGGGAGGAGGGGAAGGGTATATACACACCTAATGGGTGCGCTGCGCACCGTCTGGGGGATGGACACACTGGAAGCACTGACTCGGGTGGGGCAAGGGCAACATACGCAACCTAAACATTTGTACCCCATAATATGCTGAAATAAAAAAGAAAAAAGAAAGAAAAAGGCCATGCAACTAGATGAATATATTTTTATATTCTAATGGAAAATATTTCCTCAATTATAAAAAGGAAAGACTGTTTCAATAAAGATGAAATCATTTAACATTTTAAGTGAAATATTTAAGATTTTAAGATATTCGTTTTTCAAACTGTCATTGAATAATTGAACACAGAGAATCAAAATGATGAAATAACAGTATCTTAGACTTGGAAAGAATCTTGAGCATGTTATGTTTCATCCTGAATTCCATAGAAGTATTCACCTGTGCATCTGTGAATTTGAGGCCCTGATTAAGAAGACTACTAATGTTAATTGTAGAATTCACTGCAAAATAGGGTCACATAGAGCCCTGTGGATACATAGCTCCACAAAATTTCAGCAGACACCATAATGAGCAAATTTAACTTTTTTATCAAGAAACCTGTGGAGAAAAAAAGAAACAGACAAAAAAAAAAAAAGTCATTAAAAGAGCATGTTAAATTTCCTGGCAAGTGCATTAAATGCCTCTCAATGAAAAGGATCTGAATTTGGGACAGGGTGGCCAGGCTGTGTTCCACTTCTACGAGCAGCTGGGCCCCACCTGTTTCCCAGGCCTAAACATGCCCTATTGTGGGGACATTGACCCTTCCCACTTGCTATGCCCTGGCTCAATCTTAGAACCTGCCCATACTTGAGAAAGGAGAGGATTAGAAATTGTATTAGTAGGCAGGAACCTTCAGGCCAAAAACTCCTTCAGAGTGAAGGAGAGAGGCAAGGGAGTTTGGTGTAAGTGCCCAGACTGTCCTGTAGTCTGAGGAAGATTTGAAAGATTGTCCTGGGAGTTCAAGAGACCATCAGAGGAGTCCGTTTTTAACATGAATACATTGTGATGGATTTCAGAGTTTTAGCTGCAGGTCCTAACTCACCTCCCTGTAACTGGAGGTCTGCAAGGCTGTTTCTCATTGTGAGAAAGGGACCTGCCAAGCTCTGCTAGATAATAAGTCATAAGACCTGACCCCCAAGGTCTCTGATGAAACCGGAGGTGATGGAAAAACAGGCTAAAATCAGCTAGCACCCAATGTCCACAAGAAACGACCTCAGGTTACCCTCACTGCTCATTATACCCTGTTTATAATATATTAGCATACTAAAAGAAACTCCCACCAACACAAGGACAGTTTACAAATGCTATGGCAACTGCCAGAAGTCACCCTATATGGTTTAAAAAGGGGAGGAATCCTCAATTCTGGGAACTCTCCACCCCTTTCCCAAAAATCTTATGAATAATACTCCCTCCACATAACATAAAATGAAATAGAAGTTATAAAATAAGATCCCAGAAACTCACAAGGTGCTACTTTCTGTTGCTCTGAGAGATAGATGCTGCCCTAATGGGGCAGCTTCCTTTTTTAAACTTTTCTTACTTTAATAAACTTGCTTTCGTTTACTCTGTCAGCTTGCTCTTGAATTCTTTCATGCACGAAGCCAAGAACCCCTTTGGCCTTCAAGTGGACCCCAAAACGGGGGTCCCGTATCATTAGCATCACTGAGCTATACTGTGCAGCCTCAGGGCTTCTGATGTCGTCAGAAGATTAGAGACCAATAGGTCTCTAATCTGACATTAGTAAATCATACTAAAATTAATTAACTTAAATTAATTGATTTATACATTTGCAGAGCATCCAGCATCAATACATAAAGAGTTCCAATGCAAAACTCTTTTTCAGAAATGAGAACTTTAGGAAAAGTACAATTATTTGCCATATATCTTTTATACTTATAGCAGTTATTTTGTGTATATGCTGTGCCTAAGATATTAACACCATGGATTTTTCTATCTTTTTGCAATGATTTGTTTCATTGCTTTGGAAGGGCACATTTATGATCGTGTTCTTACCTCTTTTCATTGCAGAAAATACATTCATTGCTATAAGTTTGGCCATTGGTTGCACAGACTGGTTGAATCTCGCCAGTGCAAGGACGTGGTATTGGTACAAATAAGAACGGAAAGCAGTTTGGCTGGAAAATATTGAAAGCATAAAATTTATCAGAAAATGAACATTGTAATAAAATATTCCTTACTACTAATATGAAATGTTACACATCAAAACAGGATAAATATATTCCATGTTTAGGTCTAACAACAAACGCCAATGTAACCACAAGCCACTTGAAATTCAAAAAAATGTTCAATATTTTTATGTTCTCTTATTATTTACAAAAAAAGACCATGCAATTTTGCAGAACTAGCCAAGCACCCCCTCCTTGCTCACATCTCCGTATCTCTATTACATCCACATAAATCTCAAAACCATATTTTCTATTTTTCATTCCCTGTCTTTCTCCATAGTTTCATCACTTACACCCACACACACACACACAGGCACACATATGCATAAAATTTTGTGAGTTTTCATAGTTTGGTAATTTACATAAATAAAACAATACTTTGTATTTTTACATGACCTACATTTTATACTTTTCTGTGACCCTTATCTATTCTGATGTTTAGAGCTATAATTCATTTTTTTCACCTCTGTGTAATATTCTTCTATGTAAATATATGGCTTTTTAAAATGGAGAATTAGGCTGGTTCTTTTTGTTTTCCTTTTGTTTGCTAGGATGAATATTTATATGCTAAACAGCATTTAACCTCTCTTAGATGCTTTCAAGCAATAAGATTTATGCCCCCAAATGGAATTTTGGGGTAATGGCATATGGCATATTTATCTTATCGGGATAACATCAAATGATTTTGTATTGCTGGCAAGATGCAATTTCTTGAACTTAATATAATGACTACTGATTTTTACTTTTTGAAGTTGCATTCTGTTTGTACATTTTGTTTGGTAAATTTTGTTGTTCAAATTTACAATATAAGAAGCATTAATATTATAGTTTACCTTTTTTAACTTTCTAAAGAATTGGTATTACCTTACCTTATCCTTCTGATTTATCATGAAGGATAAAGAAGTTTCTGTAAAAACAAAACAAACAAACAAACAAAAAACATATATACATACACAAATGAACAACAAAAAAAGTTTAAAAAATCCCCATAGTCCCCGGTAATAAGGGACCACATCTCTTCGTGGCAACAATACATGAATATTGCCTGTACTGAACATGCAAAATGATGGGATGAGTCTTTTATGATAGAAGAAGCAAAGTGCTAAATTCACAAAATAAAGCAAAATCAAGAAACACTTTTTCAAATTAATCTCACTCTGTGAAAAATAGTTCCATGTAATACTTTTCAATTATACCCAACACCTTGGTTTGGAGATACCCTTGTTTGTTCACTTTTACAGCTGAGATCCTCTTCAAAGAGAATCATGCTTCACATGAGTCATTCAAATATGAATCAATTAATTGGAGCTTAATTAATCAGCTCTCTGCTCTAATTGTGGGCTTCTATTTGATACCTTACAGATTATTTCATTCTGAAAGTCAAGGACTACCCTGAGTTTAAAGAAAATAATTTAGTGGCAGAAGTAGCAATGAGTTCTTTCCTTATACAAACAAGGCCTTGATTTTGGGGGGACTCCGAGCTGGCAGATATCAAATCAGATTTCAAGGAATACCAGATATGGAAAAGACTAGTAGTCCTACTCAGACTTTGCACTTACCAACTGTGAAATCTGTCTTCCATAAAGGAAAAAGAGGTTGATATAATTTTAGCCAAGGAGGAACAAAGAGCTAATTAGGGTCCATGCCCATTCTAACCCACCATATTGGCTCGACTGCTCGGACACGGGAAATGAGAAAAACCTATTCACTGATACAATTTGAAGAAGACGTTGGTAACCTGCTCTGTTTTCACTTCACCAGTTAAATACTACAAACCCAATAAAATCAAGTCCTTCATTTCTAGGTTAGAGTCGTTGTTTTCTGCACATTCTAGGAGATATATATATATATATATATATATATACAAAGTGTTTCATCCAGAACTGAAAACTTTACTCACCAGAATGAACAGGAAATGCTAAAAACAGGATGAAAATAGCTTTGATCCTTGATGAGAAGAAAGGCATTATATCATGTCTGTGAATAAAAACTTTCTAATGGTTTATAACTCACGAACAGAAACAAATCCCCCCCCACCTTTTTTTTTTTTTTTTTTTTTTTTAATGTATAGTCAAACAGAATCCAGGGCCCACAAATGGAAAGTTTGTTACTGGTAAAGGAACTGTTCCAACTCACGGGATTCCTAATTTAAGCGGACTATTTCCCTTTTTCTTCTCTCCACCCTCAAGGAGAGATGTAACATGTGAAAAGAAGGCAGACAAATTCCAAGTCAAAGTCCATTTTGCACATTATAAGAAGGAGTTGCTTACTTTCCCAACCCTTTGGGGCAGCTCATAAGAAACCTGAATACGTTTAAGAAAACATGCCCATTTGAATCTCAGTTTTTCCTCAAAACTATTTCTGAGAGGTAAGATCTGGAGCAGTCCTCACAGCACTGGTACACACCAGGGTTGTCTCTCTGGAATTTTCACGGGAAAAAGATACTCACACAGAGAGAGAATGCGTTGCGAGGCTGACAGCTCTGGTCTGGAGCCTACTGCGATCTTGATCTTGTTCGCCCTCCTCTTCAGCCATCCATCTCTCTCCGCTGACCTCTATTTTATTGATCTGTGAGTGAGGAGCTAAATGGGGACAGGACGGATGCTTCGGGGCAGATAAGACACAGAGGTATTCTGTGTCCTCCCTGGAGGCTGTAAAGTAAGTCATGAGAATCGCCTCATAAATACTTCTCTGTAGATCTTCCCTCAGCGGGAGGCTTGGCAACAATGCGATCTGACCAACCCAGAGGTAATAAGTAGTTGTAGATGCTGAGATAAAGAAGATATGTGAACTCTTTCTAAGCAGGTTGGCAAGGGACAAGAGAATCAAGCAAAAAACAGAACTAAGAGTTTGGGAATGATAATGATACATGGCCCTAAGTCTTAAGTATTTCAAAAACACTATATGCATATTAGAACCTAGGAGACTTTTTAAATACTTTAAATGTACTGTCCTGCCATCAAAATCATGATTCAGTGGTTGGTAGATGAGGTCTGGGCATTGACATGTTTTTAAATTTCCTGGATGAATGTTAGGTGCAACCAAGTTTGGGGAAGCTCGTCTGGGCAACAGGATGCGAATATTTGCAACAGAAGAGAGTAAAGGTCAGGGAGTGAAGTTGAGACCAGTCGAGGCAATGCCTTATATGGCAAAAATTTGTTCTTTACCTTGGAGGTATCTGGGGCAACACTGGAGGCCTTTAAAGAAAGAAAGATATTTATTCAGTTATTTTCTCCCTAATTAACCAATGTCCCTAACAGTCTGATTCAGTGGAAAGAATTTTGTCAGATGAAAGACCTCAGTATAAACCCAATCCCATACTGAGTGATGTGACTCAATATTTAAATTTTCTCAGCCAGTTTTCGCACTGTAATTATGAGAATTATGATATCTATCTTATATATTTGTGGTAAATTTTAGGGATACAATATTTAAACTGTCTGCACGTAAGTTTTGTGTTTGGTGGGCATCTTTTACCTTTATCCTTCCTGCTATTTTTAGCAGCGAAGAAACCCGGGATTTAGAAAGAAACTTTGACACAAGTAATGTGCCATGCCAATTTGATTGAAGAACCCAAATCTAAAAAGTTCTTAACGTGCTCCTTTATTATAGCAAAGTGAATATTATGCTTATATTAGTTCTTTCAATTATTTACATAGAAATCATCAGAGATACCTGTGGCAGACCCCTTCTTCTGGTGCAGGACGTTTGATGGAAAAGCAGACTGAAGCCTAGAGTGGCTGGGAAGCTCTTTATAACTCACGTACTAGAAGTCCCTTGTATGTATTCATCAGCAGAGAGTGAGTAGGAGAGCTTGCCTATTGCTCACAGCAGGCTATAAGTGTTTTCAGTCAACCAGTAAAGGAAATGTTAAATATGGAGATTACTTAATATAGCTTCATGAAGAAAAAAATGAATATATTATTCAACTTGTACAAGAGGGAGGGTAAGGAGAAGACTATGACTTTGACATAATAGAGGTGTTTAAGAGAGAGAAAGAAAATGGGAACCAAAGGCAGACTTCAGTCTTCCTGATGCTGCTGCTCTCATAACGTGGGTAAACCAACTCACCACTCGGGCAGTAACAGGGGTGAGCTACCTGCATTTAACCTACGCAGGCAAACACCAATGGAGCTTCACACAGGCCCTCCTCTGGTTACTGAAAAGTGCGAGGGTTTTTTTGTGTGTTGTCTCATTGTTGCTATTATGGTTGTTTTGACACCATGTACTTTAGAAAATAGAATTATAGAAATCCACATTTACTAAACTTTCAAAAGAGAACAGATATTTTGAATCTGCTTCCTGTCTCAAAGAGGCCAAAGGGATTTGTTGACATTTACCACCAGGAGACATAAAAGCTGGACTGAGGCGAGGATGGTTCTGAGTACAACAGTGTGTCCGGAGGTCAGAGTGTGATGCTTGAACCCATTCTCTTGAGAAGGGAAATGGGTTTTAACTAGTGAACTGATAAACTTTTAGACAGAACATGAGCAGAGGAGTGGATAACCACTTTTTTTGGGAGATTTCTGAATAGAGGAGGATTGTTGCAGTGCCCGTACTAGCTGGCCCGTGGGGCATGTGTTTGAGAGGTTAGTAAAGAGCCATGCCTATGTATCTTTCTGCAGAAGAAGATGTAAAACAAGGGCACACAGGTTAGCTGAGGAGGAAGAACCTCTGGACTACAGTGGGAGGCTCTTGTTGATGGAGGGGTTATCACTCCAGACCACATAAGATCCTGTCGGCAAGGCCCAAAGTCCAGCAAAAAAAAAAAAAAAAAAAAAAAAATACTATGACCCATTCTCATATTAAACTTATATGAATAGACAAAGATTAATTCCCATAATCATACTACATTTCCATCTAGATATCCCTATGCCAGACAAAGGGCTGATATAAAGGCCTCAGAGGAATTTATGATCAGAATAAAGGAGAATGATGGAAGGTCAATCAAAAGCTTAGATCTATAAAAAGTAACCAAGTCCATGATAGTGTTTGGATCTTTCCACATACTCATTGTTTCTGTATGCCCAATTGTTTCAGTGCCCATTTATTTGTGCTAAAAAAACATGAATTTTTCCATATACTTATCCAAAGAAAATAGCATTTACTAGCTAAACCTGATCACGGAGATCGTAAGACTGGGATATCATTTTAAAATGATATCAAATCAAAACAAAATATCTGCTCTTATTAAGAGTAAAGGAAAAGTACACTTTTGAGAACATAAAAAATTTTAAGTATGCACATAAATGAACTGATATTGTGTGCAACACAGTTGTTACAATAGCACTGCCATCACATGTGACTTTACAGAATTTAGAATCTAAAATACTGAAATTGTGCCTTAGACCTTAGAGATAAACAACTGCTTAAACTTTTCTTAGGATCCAAGTTTCATTTTCATATCAAGAAATGTCATGGCTTCATGGTACATGAGAGATTATAATTTAGACAACTGGCCTTTTTTAGGGTGGTCAGAGAAAAGTCTATGAGTGGCAGACTAGAAAGAACAAGAAAGCTTTCCAGAAGAGAAAATAGCCAGTTCAAGAGTCCAGAACCCCAAACAGGTAGAATATAAAAAAGTCTACACTGAGACACATTATAATTATATTGTCAAAAGTCAAACACAAAGAGAAGTTTAAAAGTATCAAGAGAAAAGCAACTCATCACTTACAAGGGAAGCCCATAAAATCATCAGTGTATTTTTCAGTAGAAATGTTGAGTCCAGGAAAGAGTAGGATGAGGATAATATATTCAAAGTGCTGAAAAAAAACTTTTTGCAAACCAAGATAATATATGTAGAAAAATTACCTTTTAAAAATGAAGGAGAAATAATCTTTCCCACACAAGCAAAGTCTGAGGAAGTAGTTCCGGCATTATAGGGAATACTTAAGAAAATTCCTTAAATTGAAACAAAAACACAAAATAGAAATGCAAAAGCATATGAAAGCATGTATCTCTTTGGTAAAGATAAATATATAGATAAATGCAGGTAATGTAACATTGTAAATGGTTGCGGGTAAATTACTTAACCCTAATATAAAGATTAAAAAATAAAATTTGTTAATGAATACTCATGGAAAGAAGCAAACTCCGACCATGGGAGTACAAAGTGTGCATGTGTGTGGGGAAGGTAAGTGTGTAGAATTTTTGTATGTAATTTTGTATGTGATTTGTCAACATAAAATAGATGGTTATAAAGTAAAAGATATCTTATGCAAACCTCAAGGTAACCACAAGGAAAAAACTATGATAGATAATACAAAAGATAAAGAGAAAAAGAATAAAAGCAATCACTACAAGAACTCATCAAATAACAAAAGAAGATGACAAGAGAGGAAGAGAGGAACAAAAAAACTTCAGAACATAAAAAAATTGAAGAAAATAGCAATTATAAGTCCTTACCTATCAATAATAACTTTAAATATAAATGGACTAAATTTCTCAATCAAAAAGTGTAGAGTGGCTGTATG
This sequence comes from Eulemur rufifrons, assembly GCF_041146395.1. NCBI lineage: Eukaryota > Metazoa > Chordata > Mammalia > Primates > Lemuridae > Eulemur > Eulemur rufifrons. The sequence continues at coordinate 32,962,496 of NC_090992.1, read as the reverse complement.
GGTTGTTAAGAAAAGTCCATGACACGCAGTTTATAAAAGATTCACTTTTAATTTTAGGAAACACATAGGCTAAATGTAAAGGAATGGAAAAAAGATATTTCGTGTGAAAGATAATCAAAAGAAAGCAGGTATGCTATATGTATATGAGACAAAATGGACTTTAAGTCTAAAACTGTCTCTAGTAGCAAAGCAGGTTATTAAATCATGATAAAATGATTAATTTGACAGGAAGATAATTATAAATATACATGCAACAAGTGTCAAAGCACCTAACTGAAAAAAATACTGACAGATTTAAATATTTAGAAGGAGAAATTGACAGCAATATCGTAACAGTAGGAGATTGCAATACCCTAATTTCAGTAATGGGTAGAACATCTGAAAAGAAAATCAGTAAAAAACAGCAGAGTTGAGCAACACTATAAATCAGATGGGCCTAAACAACTGTGATGGTCTGAATTCTTGTTTAATGTTTGTACTTCCACAAAATTTCCATGTTGAAACCTAATCCTCTGTGAAAATAGTATCAAGAGATGGGGCCTTTAGGATATGATTAGGTCATGAAGGTACAGCTGTCAGGAAGAGAATTAGGGCCCTTATGAAAGAGGCATGCGGGAGCTTGTTTGACCCTTCCATCATGTAAGAATGCAGCAAGAAGGTGCCATCTCTGAAGCAGAGGGTAAGCATGACCACCCCCCCCGCCCCCCCGACACTGAATCAGCTGGCACCTTGATCTTGGACTTCCCAGCCTCAGAACTGTGAGCAATAAGTTTCTGTGGTTTATAAATTTTCCAGTCTAAGGTATTTTATTATAGTGGTCCAACAAGACTGAGACAATGACCTGTATAGAACTTTTCACCCAAGCAAAAGAATACACATTTTTTTCTCAAGTATACCTGGAATATTTTCTAGGATAGATCACATGTTAGGTCACAAGACAAGTTTTAAAAAATTTAAGAAGATTGAGGCTGGGCGCGGTGGCTCACGCCTGTAATCCTAGCACTCTGGGAGGCCGAGGCGGGTGGATCGCTCAAGGTCAGGAGTTCGAGACCAGCCTGAGCAATGAGTGAGACCTCGTCTCTACTAAAAATAGAAAGAAATTATCTGGCCAACTAAAATATATATAGAAAAAAAAAATTAGCCGGGCATGGTGGCGCATGCCTGTAGTCCCAGCTACTCAGGAGGCTGAGGCAGTAGGATTGCTTAAGCCCAGGAGTTTGAGGTTGCTGTGAGCTAGGCTGACGCCACGGCACTCACTCTAGCCTGGGCAATAAAGCGACACTCTGTCTCAAAAAAAAAAAAAAAAAAAAAAGAAGATTGAAATCCTCCCAAGTTCTTTTCTGACAACACTAGAATGAACCTAGAAATCAGTATCAGTAAGAAAATGGGAAAATTTTAAAAACATAGTCATGTGCTGCATAATGACATTTTGGTCAGCAATGGACCACATATATGCTGATGGTTCCATAAGATTACAGTGGAGCTGAAAAATTCCAGTTGCCTAGTGATGTTGTAGCCATTATAACGTCAGAGCACAACACATTACTCCTATGTTTGTGGTGATTCTACTGTAAACAAACCTCGTGTGCTGCCAGTCATATAAAAAGATGACACACAGTACCTAATACCTGACAATGATAACATATGATTGTTGCTGGTTTATATATTTGCTATACTCTACTTTTTATTGTTATTTTAGAGTATACTCCTTCTACTTATTAAAAAAGAAAGTTAAATGTAACAGAGCCTCAGGTAGGTCCTTCAAGAGTATTTCAGAAGAAGGCATTGTTATTATAGGAGATAACAGATTCATGCCTTTTATTGCTCCTAAAGACATTCCAGTGGAACAAGATGTGTATGTGGAAGACAGTGGTATTGGTGATTCTGACCCTGTGTAGGCTTAGGCTAATGTGTGTGTTTGTGTCTTAGTTTTTAACAAAAACATTTACAGAGTAAAAAATAAATTAAAAAAAAATAAAATGAACCTTGAAAACATTGTATATTGTATAAATATTGTATAATCTATTTATTTAAAATGTCTAGAATAGGAAAATTCATTGAGACAAGAAGTAGATTACTGGTTCCCATGAATGGATAGAGTGGAGAATTGAGAATTACATGGGTATTTTTTTTTTTTTTTGGAGTATGAGAGGTGATAGAAATGTTCTGTAATTAGATAGTGGTGATAGTTGCACAATATTGTGAATACACTAAAGCTATGCAATTGTATGCTTTAAAATAGTGAATTTTTAATTTTCTAAATTTTATCTCAATTTTTAAAAACACTATATTTTTCTTACCAAATGTCAGTTTTTAAATATTATTAAATTTCCTAGGGCTCACTTTTATTATGGCTAAAGTATGGAACTGGTGTGTATCTAACAAGATTTTTGTAAGAACTAAGTTATATAACATGTGCTATGAGGGAAGTTGACTCAGAGCATCTGTGGAAAACGGTCATGCGATAACTTAGAGTTCCCGTTCATTAATGGACACTAACTTCACCAGTGCACTGAATGCTCCTAGAGGACAATGACAATATCTGATTTACTTACCATTTTTTAGCATTATGTTAATACAGAACACTTGATGCATAGTAAGTTTTTAAAAATAGTATGTTAAATAAAAGTAAAAAGAATACATGTTTGAATTCACTAGCATTCACTGAGTAATGTTTTTATACATGCCCTATATCATTTAAAAAATATGAAACTGCTGAATATATTTGTTAAATGTGGCTACAAAACTGTACATTCTGAAGGACACTTTCAGTAAGTATTAATAGTAGAGATGTAAATGAATAAGAAGTTCACATATAGATCACTCTTTTAGATGTGAAAATTTTTACTGAAAAGGAAAGCAGGACTGATACGGTCCTGTGGCAGATTGGTAGTTATCTTCTAGTAGTCAGTCTACATTTCTGCCATTAAAATTAAGCTTTAGATGAACATTGGACACCCAAATAAAGCCTGCTTCTTGTTAGTTGAGAGATGGAAGGGAATGGAGACACAACGGACTTGGACCACAAATGAATATCCTAGGTCAACGAAGACAAGCAGAGTTGCCTGGCAAACCAGGTTCATCACTCCATCTCTTGACTGATTTATGGGAGGGAAAAACATATAATTTGTTTCTCCCAAGCCTCAGAAATCCTACAGTATCTTTGAACAGACTCTGCAAATGCATTTAGTTACAGACGTGTCCTACATCTTAGAATTTAAGTCCATATTGCCTAACATTCATGATCATAAGATCCTAAGATTTATGTGGGGCACTTGTTAGAATTTAAGTTCCCGGATACCTCTCCTAGAGGTTCTGATTCTTTAGGAAAAAGAGGAGCTCAGGTATCGATAACACCCACGTAGTGTATTATTTGGTCATCTTTGAAAATGTTTCCTTAATTATAGTTACCAAACGTATTCATGTATATTAATCCACTACCAAATCAAAGAAAGAAAAGACATTTTAATAAAGATAACATCATTTGACATTTCACTGAGTGAAATATTTATAATTGTAAATTACATCAGGTTTTGTATTATCAAATACACAATCAAGATAATGGTTTTTCAAACTGTCATTGAGTGATTGAACGCAGAGAATAAAAATTATTTTAATAACAGGTTCTTAGCATCAGAAAGAATCTTCAACATCTTATATTCCATCTCATATGCTATAGAAAGATTTACCTGGTGATCTAGGAATTTAAGGCCCTGATTGAGGAGACACTAGCTGGTTGTAGAATCCACAATAAAATAGGATTACATAAAAGCCATAAGAATTTGTAAAAATAAGGTTAAAAAGTCAGCATCTACCATAACGACGAAATTCAATAACTCCTTCACTTTCTCTGTAAATAAAGAAAAATAGAGAAGGAAGAAAAAATTATTAACAGAACATTTTAAATTTCCCAAGTATTGCATAAAATACTTCTCAATGAGGAGGATTTGAACATAGGACAATTTGGAGAATCTGTGCTCCATTTCTCCAAGCAGCTGGGCCTCACCTGTTTGCCAACCCTATACAAGTTCTCTCGCCATGTGGGGCTACTTGACTTTTTCTATGTGCCTAGTCTTGGAACCTGCCTAGACCTGAGACAGGAGTGGATTAGAAATTGTTTTAGTGGTTCTTCTCCAGAAGCAAAAACCAACTTTGGGATTAAATGTGCAAAGATTTAGTAAGAGGAAATACCTGTGAGAGCAAACATGGAGGCAAGTGGGAAGGCTAGCTGAACCTTTCCACTGTCAACTCCTTCAGAATGAAGGTGACAGGACAGGAGATTGCGTGAAAATGTCCTAGACTGCCCTGTACTCTGAGGAAGGGTTGGAGGCGGTCATGGAGTTCAGGAAACAAAAGTGGATCATAAAAGGGGTTTCTCCCTAGCATTAATGGGCTGATTGTGATGGATTTCAGAGTTCTGTAGTTAGTCAGATTTCTTGCTCAATTATACTCCTGGAGTTGGAACTACCTCATGGAGATTATCATTCAGCATCTAGAATTTGGATTACATTATTTTGGTCACTAGTCTGCCATTAGTAATGGATAATAACCAAATTAAGTTAAATTAATTGATTTTTACATTTGCATAATATCTAGCAGAGTTATAGAGAAGTCAAATACAAAACTACTTTTAAAAATGAGAAGTTCAGAAGAAGGTACAAATGTGTTCCTGTGACTTTTATGGAGCTCATACGGTTATTTTCTGTATAGATTGTGCCTGGGTCATCAGAAACATGGGTTTTCCTGTCATTTTGTGGTGGTTCCTTCATTACTTTAGAAGGTCAGATATTGAATCTCGTGTACTTACAACTTTGCACTGCAGAAGTGACATCTATTGCTGTAAGTGTGGCCATTCTGTGCGCAGACTGGATCCATTTCTCTGGTGCAATGATGTAGTCTATCTGCATACACTTTACAGTCTGGCTGTTAAACATAAAGAAAACACATAGAATTTATTAGATAATGAACTTTTTGAAAAAAATGATTTTTATTCTATATACATAATGCCATATTATACATCAAGATAAAATAAATATATTCTATATTGAAGTTTAAAAATAAACATTGAAGTACCCACAATCCACTTAAACATGAAATATTATCATATCTTTTTACATACCCAATATAATTTTTTTAAAGCTATAAAAATGACTGAAGTTATTTTTATAATTTAGCCACCCTGCCCCCACTTCTTATACCCAGGCCAAATCTCCCCTGTGATTTTATACCACAAGAAATCATAAAATTGAATTATTTATTTACTCATCCCCTATATTTCTCATAATTTCATTGCATATGCAAGTATTCATTATATGTGTTTGCATATATGTGTATAACTATATATAGATATAGCTATAGACACAATTATTTTAGTGTTGGCAGTATTGGCAATTTACATAAACAATATTGTGTGCATTATCACATGTTCTACTTTTTAAATTTTGTGACCTTTATCTATTCAGATGTTTAGAACTATAGTTCATTTTCTTCACCTCTATGTAATATTCCACTATGTGACTATATTAAAATTATTATTTTATCCACCTTTAAGTGTATATTTAGGTTTGTTGTTTTTAATCCTCTTGCTTTGCTAAGATGAACAATTCTACTTTAAACATCCTTTAATGGATATTAGATGTTCATATATAATAAGGCTTATGCCTGTTAATGGAATTTTTGAATAATGGGATATTTTTACCTTGTCTCTAACCCCAAATGGTTTTATATGGCTGACAAGATTCTATTTCTTGACCTTAGTATAATAATAACATGGGAGGGTGTTGGTTTTTATTTTGTTTTTGTCTTTACTTTTCAAAGGATCATTCTGTTGTACCTTTTATTTGGTAAAATTTGCTGTTAAAACTTATAATATAACATATTGAAAGTTTTCCTTTTCCAATTTCCAAGTTCATCAGTATAACTTACCGGACTGCGAGTTTGTGTTTTAGATCTAAAAGAAGTTTCTGCAACCAACACACAAAAGAAAAGTTAAAAATAACAAGAGGGGAGAAAAGCATAGTTTTTGGTGAGAAATGTTCATACTTTTTAACAGTAGAAATCTATCAACTTGCTTCTAGATGATCCTGCAGATAATAAGGCGAGCCTTTTGTGGTAGTATGAAAACAATAGATTCATAAAACCACTTCAAATCTGGAAATGTTTTATAATTACCAATATCACTTGTAACAAATAATTTTATGTATTATTTAATAATCCCCAAGGACTTTCCTTTGAAGATATAATACTGGATTTTTTTTTTAAATTTTAAAGATAGGACAGCCTAGTCAGAGAAGAATAATGCCTTGTATAAAGTCACTAAGTATGCCTTGCATATAGTGAAGATATGAAGAAATTAATTAGTAATTATTAGTCAGCTCTAAGATCAGGGATCTATGCAATACCGCCCAGTTACTTTATCCTGACATTCACGAGCCACTTTGAACTTTAAGAAAGAACTTCTCAGCAGAAGGCTCAGTGAGCTCTCTCCTTAAACACGGCCTTGACTTTAGTGGACTCGGAGCTGGCAAACAACAGATTGGATTGCCAAGGAATGCCAGATCTAGCAGACGACGCTACTCCCTCTTTTTTGAATTTCACAACCATGGAATCTGACCTCCAAAAAGGTAACTATCTCTAGTTACAGACGAACAAAAATCTAAGGTGCACAGCCCGTTCCAACTCACCATTCTGTCTCCGCGTCTCTAAGGCAGGAGATGAGAAAAAGCAATTCGCTGATGCAACTTTAACAAGGCATTGGTAACATGCCCTGTTTCATTTTACCAGTTTTAAGGATTGCAAACTCAACAAAACCAGTCCTTCTATTCCTAGATTATAGTAGTTGTTTCCTGCATTGTCTAAGATATGTGAAATGCTTGACCCAGGACTGAAAAGTTTACTCACCAGAATAAAGAGGAAATGCCAAAGCGATGATGAAAGTAGCTTTGATCCATGATGACAAGAAAGGCATTTTATCAAGCCTGCGGGAAGAAACCTTTAGGGATGTTTATAACACAGGACACAGGCAAACTGCCCATTTCCAAACAACAGTCTCTTAAAACAAAAGGAACTTTTCGAACCCCCTAGATTCCTAATTATAGTGGACTCTTCCCTTTGTTCTTTCCCCAATCCTTAGGATCAACAAGACTAGACGTGAATAGAAGGCCTCCCAGAGACTGAGAGAAACCACACCCAACCTTTTAAGTTAGCCTACAAGGAACATGGCGGCATTTGAGGAAATATCCACATTGGAATCTCAGTTTTTCCTCAGAAAATAGAAACAGTTATTTCGGGGAGGAAGGACCTGGAGCCATCCTCACAGCAATGCTAGACACCAGGGCTACCGCCCTGAGTCCCTGACTCACCTACCTGAACCAGAGAAGCTAGTGGAGAGTGAGGCCAGCAGCTCCAGAGATTGTGTCTATGTTGTTTCCCTTCCTTCTCAGCCACCTCCACCCAGCTGAAGAGTCTCTTTTATTTCATGTGGGTAAAACAAATGGCCCATGGCAGGAAAAACAGGGAGTTATTCTGTGTTCTGCCTGAAAGCTGCAAAGTAGTAGCAGTTCTCAGCAGATCTTCCCTCAGCAAGAGGTATGGGACAATTTGATCTTTTGTATCCAGAAGTGTGGGGAGGCGAGAGAGAAGAAAATTATAGTGCTTGGAGATCCTGAGATAGACAAGAAATGTGAAAGCTTTTCAAGCTGTTGAGTTGGAAAAGACAAGAGAAAAAAAGACAAAAAAATGAATTTGGGGAATTGCAATTAGACACATGCTTAGACTTTTAGTATTTTGCAACACTAGAAACACATCAGACTTCAGTACAACACAATAGAACTATGGTACAACCAGGAATAGACATTAGCTGGAGACATTTAACCTATGGCCAGTTCTACGTCCAAGATTGTGAATCAATTGTTTATATACGAGTCCTGAGCAAGGATATGTTTGAAAAGCTCCTGGATGAGTCTCAAGGCAGCCAGCTTTGGAAACCAGGCTAAAGAGAGGATGTGAAGAGTAGAAATCAGGGAGAAAGAAAGCTCAGGTGTGAAATCAAAGGGACCACAATTAGATAATACCTTAAATTATATGTTAAATAATTTGAACTTTACCTCAGGGTTACGTGGGAGACACTGCAGGGTTTAAAGTAGGGATTTAATCAGAGTTATTTAATTTTCCCAGTTTGATTTCTGGAAAAAACTTTGGAAGTTGAAAGTCCTGAGTTCAAGTCCCATCTACCACTGAATAAACAACACAATATTCAAACTTTCTAATCCACAGTTTCCTCATTTTAAATGTGAAAATAATTTATGTCTCATAGGTTTTTCATAAATATTAGGGATACAATGTTAAAACATTTGGCACTTAAATTATTTCTTTTAGTTATACTTGTCACCCTAATTAACCTGCCTTTTTTTTTTTTTAGCAGTAAATAAAGCCAAGATTAGAAAACAACCATTGAGTCTAGCACTGTTCCATGCTAATTTAATGGACATGACATTTGAGGGGAAATTAAAGTCAAGATTTGAAGTTATTGTGAAGCTCTTGTGTCCCACATATTGGTCTTCTTTTATATGTGTCATCAACAGAGATTAACAGCAAGGGTGATCACCCATGATTCACACACAACAGGCCTCATGTTTTTGAAATTAATCAGCAAGGGGAATGTTAGAAACCTGGATGATTTAATACAGCTACATGAAGGAAAAAATACCTATTTTATTCATGCTGTGCCAGAGGCGAAATAAGACTGTTTTTAAGATGAAGGAGATGTTAAAATAGAGAGAGATAGAGAGAGGGTAAATGGAGACAAGAACATTCCCTAGTACTCCCAGTGTCACTGCCCCATAAATTGTGGGCAGAGGAATCCACCATTCTGGGCAATAACAGGGGTAGCGGCTGGGATTTAATCTGGGCATGGAAAGCAGCAATTGTGATTTGCTCAGGGTACCCCCCTCCCCGGGCTACTGAATAGTACAGTCTTTTCTGGACACCACAGGCTATCAGTAGTAAAACAGAATTATAAAAGTTCATGTTTATTAAGCTTTCAAAGTAGTCCAGAGTCTTCTAATTTGTCTTATCTCTTAGAAGAGGACAAAGTGACTTGCTGTGTCTTAATAAAAAAGAAAAGGGCCCAATAGAAACCACAGAGTTTGAGAAGATTTAGTCGTATGTTCACAAAAAGACTCCTTTCTGAAGTATATGCATGAATAAGTGTTTTTTATATTGTGTATGTGTGTGTTTATTATTTTGCGTGTGTGTTGTAACACACACATAAATATCACACTCCTACAAATCAATGAGAAAAAGACAGGACACCCTATCAAAAGCCGCGCGGAGCCCCCGCCCCCCACTCGCCGCGCGCTCAACAGGCGGCCGCAGGGACCGTGGCCCGCGCGGCGGAGCCCGGCGACACGGCCGGGACCTGCAGGGCGGATCGGGTCGCCCGCGCGGCCGGAGCGGGAGCCAACGGCGCGCTGAGGCTCCTGGACGCCGCCTGCCGAGCGGCGCGGGCGACCCCTGGCGCGTGCCCCGCGGGCCGCCACGGCTCGGCGCCATCCCGGAGCTTGGCGGACGCGGCGACAAGTCACCGGGGACTCGGGGCCCTGCGCGAGTGGGGGCTTGGGAACTTCCTGGGGGCCCCGCTTCCCTCGGGGCTCGGCGGGGAGGCCGGGAGCGCCCTCGCCAGCCAGGAGGCCGCCGGGCTCACCCCGGGAACCTCGGGGGGGTCGTGGCCCCGACCTGGAGCTCGGTGTCGGGTGGGGACTGGGCTCCCCCGGAAAGGGCTCCAGGGCGCTGCCCGGCGCTCCCACCGGACCCTCTCCGCTGATGGCGCGGGACTCAGCGACCCCCGGAGCTCCGATGCTGGATCCGGCCTCGCCCAGCGGCGGGAAGCGCTCCTGGAGGGAGCGGGCGGGGTCTCTGGGCGGCAGGGCCAGTGTCCTGATCCGAGACCCGGGAGCCAGTGGGGACACACATCCCGCCCTCAAGCGGGCCTGGGTTACTTGTGGGTCGCGGTGCCCCCAGAAGGGACCCTGCAGTTTGTCCAGCCTGGGACAGGCTGAGCCCTCCTCTCCCTGGACAAGGCAGTCTCTTCCTTCAAGGCTCGGGGTTAATTCCAGGGAGTACCCCAGGCTATTTCTTACCCAGGATTAAGTGGGGAACGGGGGAACGGGGGAGTGGGGGATGGGGCGGATGGGGGTGGGACTGGCAGGACTGCCCAGTGGCTCTGGACCCCAGCTTCCCTGAGAGGTCTCAGCCCCGGAGCCAGGTTCAGGTTCCGCTCCCATGGGTGCTGGGACCAAAACCCGGCCTGTGGCCTCTTCCACTTGGAAGTGTGGGAGACCACCTGGGGGAGTGGGCGAGGGGCTTCAAGTGATGCTGGGGTGGGGTTCCTGCTTCCTCTGTGCCCTCTGCCTGCCCCCTTGTCCCTGTCTTGGGGACCACCTGGTTTGGACTAGGGCGGACTAGAAAACAGTGTTGGGGGAGTGGCGGTGGCAGCAGTTTCAGGACAGTCTTCCCGGGAGGGGGCAGAAGTGATGGGGGAGCAGTTAGCTCTGGCTCCAGAATGGGGGGATGGTTCCTGATTCCCAGGAGCCCCAGTGCAGTCATGGGAGACCTGGTGTGTCCCCCACCCCAGGTGGGGCTGCCCCAGGGGGCTGTGGCCATAGGACACAGGGCCCTGCCTGCCACCCTGCTTGGAGGGCAGTGGCTCTGAGCAGTGCCCGTGGGATGCACGGGATGACGGGGTGTGTTGGAAGCTTTGAAGGCTGGAAACCTTCAAACCCTTCTCAGAGAGCACCCTTTCATGCCCCGATCCCCGATGAAAAAAATCATCAGGAGTTTCTGGGCTTTAGGGGACACGGGATGATAAGAGGAAAGAACACAGTGATGCGATGCCTTTGGTTACTTTGATTATTTGGTTGTTTTTTTTTTTTTTTTTTTTTTCCTGACATCAGAATTCAAATCCAACGTGCAGTCAGCTACATTCTAATGATCTGTTTCTGGAACTGCCCTCCACTGTCTAGAGGTTCAGGCATGTAATAGGTGCTCAGTAGGTGTTTCTTGAGTGGATGAAGCCAGCAGGGATGGATTAAAACCACCGTGTTTTCCTTTAGAAAGTCAGCTTGAACTTTAGCAGGTGCAGCTGGTGTTGACAAACATACAGCCCCAAATCCGGGGAAGCAGGGGTGGATGCCTTGTGACTGCATCCACTGGGGTTTCCTGTGTGCCCACCCTGCTCGGGGGTCTTTGCTTTGGTTGGCTAATCCCATTGTCTCATCCTTCCTACAAGGCAGGTGCAGTTATTGCTCCCACTTTACAAATGTGGAAACTGAGGCTCGGGAAGGTCGTGGGCCTTTCTTAGTGAGTGGCTTATTCTTGTCCTATTGAGCTCTCTTTTCATGCCTGAGGACACCGAGTCCCAGAGAGGGGACATGATGTGCACACTGCCCTTGGCATGGAGTGCTGGGCCTGGCCTTGGCTTCTGTTGACTCAAACCCCGTCCTCTCTCCGGTATCCCCGGCTGCCTGGATTCCAGAAATGGAAAACAATGTGCCACAGAAACAGTCTGACAACAAAGGTGCCACGTCGCTGAGGAAAGAAACTCCGCCCTCACGGTCCCTCCTTCCCTGCTGGGCACCCGCAGCAGGTGCTTGTGTCCGAACCATGAGAAGCCGCGCTGTCCTGGGACCGGTGGTTTCCGAATGACTCTTCCCTGGGTGACGGACCAGGCCGCAGAGAGCTGATGCATCGTGGTCCTGAGGCCCCGCGTGGCCGAGATTGGGCTGTCTTCCTCTCGCAGGAGTGACGGGGAACCACAGACCGCTGGGTCTTCTGGCCTTGTACCCGGGCTCCTCACCGCCGCCATTTGTAAAACAGGTTTGTTTCATTTTCTGTAGGGATGTGGCGGCCTCTCTGAGCTACCGTGTCCTGGATGGGCCTGAGAAGGTTCCTGTCGTGCACATTGATGAGAAGGGCTTCCTGGTGTCAGGGTCTGTGACAGGGACGTCCACAATTGAAGTGATTGCACAAGAGCCTTTTGGGACCAACCAAGCCATCATTGTTGGCGTCAAGGTAGGATCATGTTTTCCCCATTTCTGAGCAATGAAAACAGTGGCACTGAGGTGATATTTCCTCCCTCTCAGGTGTTAAAGTGAATACGTTCACCTTCCAGCTGAGAAATCTGAGGTAGCAACTTATGTAAGAATAACTCAGGGGCAAAGATCTTAGATAGATAAAAATCCACAGCATCCTCTGGCCAACAGGGGCGAAGATCTTTGGAGATCATTGATTCCAAGTACCTTGTCTTACGGATGGGGAAACTGAGGCCCAGTGAGGGCCACGATTGGCCTGAGGTCACAGAGCTGGGATTGGCACCGCGGCTTCCTGAGCGGTGCGCCGGGGCTCCGCCCGCCGTGCCTGGCCGCTGACACCACCTCGATGGGGAGCCCCTGCCCTGGGCCAGCCCCGCGCCCAGGACACGGTCAGTTCTGAGGAGCAGACAGATGCACCCTGTGACTGTGACCATAGCACTGTGCTGTCCCGGAAGGAGCCTCTGAGAGTGGGCGGGTCGGGGATGGCACGGGCAGAGGTGTGTGAGGTTCACAGGGGCAGAGCCTGGGGTGGGGGCTGGGAGGCTGGAACGGAGGGTTTGGGGAGGTGGGGTCTGGCTTTGTGATCAGATCCTGAAATGCACCAGATACCGGGCAGTTCACTGCCGGTTAAGAGTGTGGGCTCTAGAGCCAGGCTGTGTCAGTCCAATCCCAGCTCGGCCACCGGGAGGCTGTGTGACCTTGGGCAAGTTAATGCACCTCTCTGTGCCTCCGTTTCCTTGCCTGTAAAACGGAGATCATAGCGTTGTGAAGATTCAGTGAGTTATTGATAACACGTGTGAAGCACTTAGAATGGTGTTTCACACACGGCCAGTGCTCGGTAGGTACTGTCTGCTCCTGTTGCCGTTTCACAGTAAAGAGGTTGAAGCCCGTGCTGGACTTCCTGGATTTTACTTGTAAGGAGAGAGTGACATGGACGAGGGGTGTGTTTGGAAAGGTTGCTCCGCATCAGGTGGAGCTCGAGAGAAAGGGGGTCAGTGCAGGGGAACCAGCCACAGACTGAGGACGGGACCTGGCTAGGACCACTGGGTGTGCGGGTGACCATCTGGAAGGGGGGCTTGAGGGGAGGGGGGCTGGGGTGACCAGACTGATGATGGTCCTTTGCTGTGGCGTGGAGCACAGAGGTGGGGGCCGGCATGGGGGGAAGGGGGTGAGGAGTCTGGGCCCGGGGAGTTAGAGGTGGCTGTGGCCTCTCCAGGTGAGGCTGGGGTCCCACCGGGCAGGGGTGTCTGGAGCTCCCTGAGGAAGGCTGGGGGCGCGGTGGGACTTGGGGTGGAGCCTCCAGCCCAGATAGGGAGCCCTGGGAGTGGGGGGAGCACCCAGGCTCGTGCAGGGCAGGAGAGGGTGGGGGAGGGCCTTGGGCCACTGCTTGGAGGGGAGGAGGAGCTGGGAGCAGACTGCAGCTGGCAGTCAGGAGGAGAAAGGACACCCTGGGACAGGAGAGGCAGGGCTGGGCCAGGGAGTGGGGTGCAGCCTGCGGTCGGTCCCTGGGGACGCACGGTGGTAACCCACGGGAGGTCGCGGTGCCTTGGCAGCAGGAGCCCTGGGGAAGTTCGGAGGTGATGGAGGCCCAGTCACCTAAGGCTCTGCGTCGGCTGCAGCCCTGGGAGCTGTGGGGGCTCCGGGAGAGCGAGACCCCAACCCTGCTCTCCGGGAGTTCCCATCCTGGTAGAAACCAGACCCGTGGGCGGCAGGGAGTGCTGGGGCCTGCTGAGAGGGCGGCGGCCTTCCACGGGGAGGAGGTGGCCTTGGGCCTGAAGGGCAGAGGCCACTGGGCTCTGCAGAGGAGGCTGGGGGGATGGGGCAGAGGGGACACAGGGAGGCCTGCAGCCTGGGGAGGTTTGGAGTGGGCCGGGGGACCCGCTGGGGAATCTGGGCAGGCTGGGTCCTGGGGGCCCTCACTGCCTGGGCTGTGTAAGTTCCCATTTTGCTCATGTGGACTCGTTCGGATCAAGTGACAGTAAAGCAGAATGGATCCTTCTCTCTTTGCCGTGAGATTAATTAACTAAATTCACGAACAAAGAAGAGATCGTCGCTGTGGCAGAAGCCAAAGTCCACAGTATCTGCAGCCCACCCAGCCCGATGAATGAATCCAGCTCCCTGGTCTGCTGCTGGGAGAAGTAGCTTGTTCAGCGTGAGAACACGGGGCAGCGATGTCTTACCCGCCTGCACTCGAACCCAGTTCTGCCAGGTTCCACCAAGGCATTTGGACTTTGAGCCTCAGTGTTCTCATCTGTGAAATGGGTAACATTGTGCGCCAAACACAGTGGGCGCTCAACCAGCTGCCTTGGCTGCCTCCCCAGATAGCAGTTGGTGTCCCTTAGAGGATCATGGCCTATCATGTCCACCCATCCATGCCAGCCTCCAGGAGGCCACAGGCTCCAAAGTGATTGTCACTGTGGGAGACAGAAGCTCTACCCTGCGCGGTACAGAATGAGGGGGCTCGCGTGGTCTTTAGAGAACCTGCCAGGCTCCAGGAAGCAGGGAGGTGGCTTCTTGGGCCCTTCTTAGGGGTTTTATCAGCTTTTCCAGTTCAAACTCACACCGACTCCAGAGAGAGCATTTAACCCACCTCCACCACACCTTTCAGTAGCAGTTTCAATTGATGGAACCACTTTGGTAAAGATATTTGGCAGTAACGATGCGCACCCCATGGCCTAGGAGTCTCATTATTAGGGATACACCAAAAGGAAATGCCCAAGTGTGTCCCCAAAAGGGAAGGTGCACAGATGTTCTTGGCCCTGTGCATCAGAGCCCCACACTGGAAGGGGCCGAAGCGTGCACAGTCGCAGGGGCAAACCCATTGTTCTGTGTTCACACATCGCCCAATGCATAGAAATGTGGGTAAAGGATGCACAGTGTGCAGCAAATGAGGAATCCCGTGAACGACACTGAGCGGGGGACGCCAGATACAGAGGAGCCTGTACCCAGTGATTCCCGTTGTAGAAAGTGCAGCATCAAGCAACACTGAGCCCTGCTGGTAGGAGTCAGGGTACTGGTTTCCCCGGGGCAGGGGGTAGGCATCAGATGGGGCTCCAGGAGATTCTGGGGTGCCGATAATCTGTTTCTTGATCTGGGTACAGGATACAGGATGTGTTCAGTATGTGGGAAAAAATTATTGTCAATTTTATATCTGTGTGAATTATACTGAAATTAAAAATCTTTAATTTAAAAACATCAGATTGCAGATCAAGCCCAGGATGAAAGAGGGACCCTCAGCCTGTCCTGTGTTCCCCAGCACAAGCAAGTTCACGGTGACCGTGTGATCCTCTTGGTGTGGAGAGGCTGCCACCGGGTCTAGGCAGCGCAGCATCCTCAGGGTGACAGCCGAGGCCCAGGGCTCCAGCACGCTCCTGGTGAGCTACAAACAGGGCCACGTCCACCTGCGTGCCAGGATCACCGTCGGGGCCTACCTGCCCCTCAAGGTGAGCCAGGGGCCCTGCCCTTCACCACCCACCCTGCCCAGTCCTTCCCTCATGGGAATTACTCACTTGCTCTGACAAATCTGTATGAAAACCCAATGGTTCAGAGGAGCTTTTGGCATCACTCCGTCTCCCTGTGATCTTCCGGCTGAAAGCAGGAACTGCTGCAGGAGGAGCAGAGCCTCCCCCACGGGGACAGTGGCTGCTGACATGCATGTGATCACGCGAGACAGCGCTTGGCAGGCGTGGCAGGGTGCTGACCTGCCAGGCTCTCCTGACGAAGGCAGGACTGTGGGCTTCAGAGGCTTCGAAATGTTTGCAACGGGTCAGAGCACAGGGCCGCTTCTGGCCCCCTCCAGAGTTACCCTTCAGAGTCCTTACAGGTCCGCAGCATTGGGACAGTGGCCTTTGGTGTGTTCGATTCCAGGCCCTCCCGGGACCTGTGTGCGGGGTGGATTCTGCCACTTGCCTGACATCTGTGAATCCCTCTTCCCACCTGAGGAGGGAGGCGTGTGTATCCGAGCACACAGCCTCAGCCTCCACACCGGCCTCCCGAGCCTGAGTCCAGGGCTGATGCACAGCCACTCTGTACTCTGCTCATTTAACGTCTCTGGCCTCGCGTTCCCGCCTGTGAAATGGGGCTGGACAGCACCTGCCCCGTAGGGTTGTGCTGAGGGTGAGGTGAGCTAACAAATGGAATGGGCTTAGCAAGCAGCCTGGGAGGGAGTCCGCGCTCAGCAAGGGTTAGTTAGTAAAACATGACTAAAAACAACCGGGCCTTCCTCCAAGGGTGGCTGTGAAGGCTTCGCAGAAGGGCCACACACAGTGGGCTGCTGAATGCACTTGTCACTGTGTTTGAACCCCGCCTCGTCCACAAGAGGCCAGAGCCGGTTAGTTGGTGGGGGAGTTCCTGCTCCTGGAGGAGCCCCCACCCTCCCAGGCTGGGCCAGGCAGCCCTCGCATTTCCTGCCACCCAGGGTCAACCTCGCAGACAGCGCTGGTCCCCGTGGTTTGTAATATTCTTTTTCCCTCTCTCCCATCAGAAGCACGCTCAGTGACCTTAGGATCTTCCATCTCTGCCCCTCTAGCCCTGGGCATCGTGCCTGATACAGAGCAGACACCAACCAAGCGTGGTTTTGTTTAGAATGAATAAGTGAGGGAATGTGTCCAGGGCCACCCTGCCAGGCCTCAAACCGAGGCCTCCTGAACACCAGAGCAAACATAGCAAGTCTTGCAGCTGTGTGCCCTGTCCCTCCTGCTCCAGCCATCCAGTCACGCAGCACCTGTCTATGACACCTTCCTGGGCCAGTGCCTGCTCTAGGCCTGAGGTGCAGCAGAGCAGAAAACGCGCAGAAACCTGACATTCAAGCAGAGGGTGGGGGGAGAGAGGGTCCCTAAACCACCTAAAGAACTAACGTATTTTGTCTCTGCTGGCCATGGAGAAAGGAAGCATGCAGGGGTGATGGGGGAGGCAGTTTAAAATGAGGAGGTCAAATCCCCTCCCTGAGCAGGTGTGAGTGTTCTGAGAGCAGAGTGGAGGTGACAGAAATTCCCAAGGGCCAGCAGGCATTCTTGGGGACCCCCTGCCACACCCTCTAAGAGAAGGAGCGTTTCACCAGGAGCCTGCGGCGGGTGGGGGAGATTCTTAGGGCCCTTCCTGGCTGCTGGGCTGGAGCAGCAGAGGCCAAGGCTTGAGCTGACTGTCATGAGCTGGGATGTAAGGATGTGGAAATGGTAGACATGTCCCTTAGCAGGGTGGCTACCTGATTGGACAAATGATAGAGAAAGATGAGTGTGGGTCTCATATCTTTTAGTTTTTATTTCTGCACGGATAGCAGTTGAGATCAAGGCAATTTACAGGGAACAAAACCCAAAATGACAGGAGCTTAACCAGTAGACTAGTTTATTTGTCTGTCACACATGAGGTTTCATGCAGGGTTAGTCTGGCTGGTCTATATTCATAAGGGATCCAGGCTTCTGTCTTTCCACTTCATCATTTTATTATGTGGCCTGCATCCTTTATGCATCCTTTAGGTCGGGCCCCCGACCCGCCATGGTCCAAAATAGTTGCTGCAGCTCCAGCTGTCACATCTGTATTCCACATAGCCTGAAGGGGAAAGCGCTCACCTCTCAGCTGACCTAGTTTCCTTTATTAGCGTTATCAGAAGTTTAGAAGAATAATTTCCACCTACATCTCATTGATCAGAAGTTTGCCCATTAGCCACACTAGCTGCAAGAGAAACTGGGAAATATTTTCTCTGTGCAGTTTGCCATGCTATAAAAAACCGGGTGTCTTTGCCTAGGGAACAGGGGAGTGTGGGAACTTGGAGGGCAGCTGACAGTCACTGTTGCACCCTGTGTTTGCTAGTGCGTGCGTCAGTTCACTCTGCAGACAGTCGTGGACACTGTTGGGGCCAGGCCCAGGCTGGGAGACAGGATCTAGGGAGAGTCCCACCCTCTGCCCTGGGGGGCTGCCAGCCTGTGGGGAAGCAGGCTCTGGGACAGTGCAGTGAGCGTGGTGGAGGCCACGAGTCCCGGGGGGCAGGTGGAGGGTGAACAGAGTAGTAGCAGGAGAAGCCGGGGCAGGGCGCCTGGCTGGTGGGCACTCGAGGCCTGGTGTTGTGCCTGCTCCAGGGGGACAGCTGAGCCTGTGGGGGTTCCCCGCTGAGGGGCAGGAGGGTTCTGAGTGGTGTCGTAGGACTTGGGTGCTCTCCAGCAGCAGTGAGCAGCCGGTGCAGTCAGGGCAGTGCCAGTGTCAGCTCAGCACACCAGACCCCTGCAGCTGGCGTGGGAGGTGGACAGGCGCGTCCTGAAAGTCACTGGAACACAAGCACTCGGGAGAGAGACCGTCTTCAGATCCCTCTGCAGGAGCTGCTGTGCCCTCCCCGGGCCAGACTGCACCTGACCCCTCCGTCTGCTTGGCCACGGGGCACTCGTGCTTGCCAGACACCTGCTTCCCGCCGCAGTCACCGACCCCAGTCTGTCTGCTGCAGATGTGTGGCGTGCCTTGTCCCACCTGTGGGTCACTGTGCGAGCCCGTAAGCCCATGAGTCTGGGGCCCCAGCTGGCTCCTTCACTCCATGGGTGTCCGTGTAGACTGTACACTCTGACCCGGAGGCTCTGGGCCAAGCGGGTGTGAGCGGGGCCCTCACCTCCGACTGTCCAGCCCCTCTGGCTCCGCCGTGTCATCTAGACGGAGCGTGAGTGTCGCTGTGAAGAGGCGTGTAGGTTCTGTGTCTTTCAAACACCAGCTGCCGACACTGGGGGTCTCGGGGGTCGGGCCCAGTCTGCTGTTTCGCTATCCGGGACACCACGTCCAGAGAGAAGGCTTGTCTGAGGCACGTGGGGCCCTCCCCTCTTCAGCTCTGCTGTGGGGACATTTGGGCTTTGACACCCACCGTGGGGCCGTCACAGTTCCTGAGTGTCCTCCAGCAGCATTGCTGATCACTGGTCACTGACCCGTCTCCTTGGCACAGGGTTCCAGGTCGCGTCTGTGCCTGGGAGGGAAGGGAATTAGACAGGAAGGTGGGAACCACAGTCCTCCCGGTGTTAATTCCCGGACACGCAGCCCCTGCCCACAACTCTTTCCCTCCGGGCTGGCCACGGAAAAGTCTTTGGCGAGACGCGCGGTGGCCTGCTTTGCCCACAGCGGAGTCTCGCTGGCTGTGAACAAGAGACGTGGGTAGGAGCAGGGGATCTGGGGCCAGAGCAGACCCGGGCCCCCCAGCTGGGCAAAGGTGGTTAAATGGCCCTGCTTTGCTCATCAAGATGAGCCCTCTGCACCACAGCGTGGCGCTGGGCGAGAGAGGACACAGAGGCCACCTGGAGGCAGGAGCGCTGAGCCCTACGGTGTGAATAGGGGCAGCAGGGCAGCCTCTGTGAGGGCCTGGGGACAACAGAGCCTGGTGCGCTGGAGGAGGGATGCCACTAGCCTGAAGGTGGGACTGGGGCCAGGCTGGGAAGGCGCGAATCCCAGGACAGACTCCGAGCCTGTGTTCTGCAGCGGCCTGAGCAACAGGGTAGTTCAATGCAGCGGGGATGTGATCGGGCCTATGTCTTAGGGAGGGACATCTGGCAGCTCTTTGAGTGTTAATTAGGATGAGCCAGTCTCTAAAGAGACCTCATGTGACTGGTATTTAAAACAGTGTCCTAGCAGGTGGTTTCTATTGTGCTTCCCACATCGCAGCTGGGAAAAGTAAGGCTTGGGGATGTTCCTGGGGTTCAGCCCAGGCTGTGGGATCAGACGCGCTTGGGCTCTGCTTTGCTGCGCTCCCCGCCCTGCCCCCAAGCCCTGTGGCCAGAGAGGGAAGGGACAGACCCCAGGAACAATGAGGCTCGATTGGGGCCAGGCAGTTCTTATGGGTCTGCCCTATGTATCGTAGGGTAGTCAGCATTGTCACTGCCCTCTACCCGCTAGGTGACAGAGGCAACACCCCTCTCAGCAGTGACAGTGAGAAATGTCTCCCAGTGTGGCTGAAGGACCCCCCGGTGGGGAAGGGGGTTCTCATCCCCCATTAGGAGCCACGGTCTGGACGCAGAGCCGGCTTGGGCCGGGCTGGCGGGGCACGTGCCGGGCGGCTGTGGTGGAGATTGTCACTCACTCACTTCCTCAGCACAGCCCTGAGCCCACAGCGCAGCCGCCGGCTTCCTGCACTGCGTGGTCAGCAGTGGCTGTGACCAGTGCTGGGCGTGACGAAGGCTTCTCACCTTTGCTTCTTGCAGGTTCCAGTCTCCAGCCACCGTGACCCCCTGCTGGACCTGGCCGCCTACGACCAGCAGGGACACCGATTCGACAACTTCAGCTCTCTGAGCATCCACTGGGAGTCCACCAGGCCGCTGCTGGCCAGCATTGAGCTTGACCCACCCACGTGGTTGGTGTCCCAGGACAATGGGAGCGGCCAAAAGAAGCTGTATGGTGAGCAGGCTGGCCAGCACGATGGCCCGGGCAGGCGGACAGAGACCAGGGAACCGTGGCCAGACAAGAAGTGTGCCAGGGCAGGCTGGTGCCCGTCGGGAGCTCAGCTGTCTGGGACTCCCCTTCATCCAGAAGTAAAATGTAGGGTGCACTGTGAGCTCGCTGCTCTTCTTCAGTCCTGCACAGATACTCTGAGGTAGCAGTTAGAGGCTCAGGCCCCACGGCAGGGGAGTCTCCAGTGCCAGGGTGTGCGGCAGATCTTTCCAGCTCCATCACCTGTGCGACTTTATGCCCAGGTGCATCCGAAATCCCCACAGCCAGAAGTTAAATCTCTTTCCCCAACTCATCTCAGCTGCTCCATGAAGCCTTGCTCAGGGCCTGTTGACTCTTATAGTACACACAATTTCAACAGACTCAGTTACTGGTTTTCAGATTTGAAACTGCAAATCAGGAGGAGGAAGAGGTTGCTTTATCGGTGGCGATGGGGAGACATCCAGCATCAGTTTCCCTCTTCCTCGACTCAGGTTTGCAGCCATTTCAGTCCATGAGGCGTCAGGAACCACAGCCGTCACTGCCACCGCGACTGGCTACCAGCTGTCCCACCTCAGCACGGCCAGAGTGAAGCACCAGGTATCTCCCAGGGCCCAGCGGTGGGAGAGGCCGTGGGCAAGGCCAGGAGATCTCCTGATGCTGTCTGAATTCTTCCCAGATTCCACCTGGTGTCCACGTGTCCTGAGAGCCCTCACTGGCCACAGCCCTCAGTCCCCAACGTGCTCCCTGAACTGGGAGTGTGCTCACTGCCTCGGATCTCCCCTGCCCCACACCCCTTCCGTGTGGGCTCCTGGAGGGATCCACTGAGAACTCAGACGGACCCTGTCACCTCTGGGCTCCAGCATGCTCCTAGTAGCCCTCAGACCTTCAGGAGGAAGCTGTCCCCACGCCCCCGCCTTACAGACCACCCAGTGTGCCCGTGGGGGTCACACCATCAACACACGGTCCCTGCTGTGGGGAACGCCCCCTCCCTCCTCTGACTCTCCCCCACCTGGTAACCTCTGTCCTTCCAGTCCCAGCTAAGATGTCAGCCCCTCCGGGGAGTGTCCCCAAGCCCTGGACACAGACTGGCTTTCTGCCCCAGATCCCAGAGCCCTTGTGCCTCCTGCTGTCACAGCACAGAAACACCCCCCAAACACGCTACGCACACTGTTGCCACCATCAGTGGACACAGATCACCGCCCATTGGCCCACCCCTCTCAGCCCCAGCATCTCATGGGGGCTCCAGGAAGAGGCGTTGCTAGTGGGCCCAAATCATGCATCCGAGGTAGGAGTGGGAGGGGTTCCCCACGAATGGTCCTTCCTGGACGACAGCCACCCCATGGTGGGGGGCGTCAGTGACCTTGTGTTTCGGACAAGGTAGAGGCAGCAGAGAATGGCTGGAAAGGGAATGTGCGGCCTCGGGATATTTCTTCCTCAACACGAGCACCGCAGACATCGTCAAGGTGGCCTCCCAGGAGGCCAGGGGAGTCGCCGCGGTGAGTTGGCTTTAGTTCCTCACCCGGGCCACTGTGGTTAGTGGGTTGACTGTTTGATAAGCTGGCACTTAGTCGCACCAGCCAGAATTAGCAGGGTCTGTAGATTCTCCACTCCATTCGGCAACTTTAGTCATCGCCGTGCTGCCCCTGTGGGTTTTACTCGACTTCCACACACTCTCACGCCCTTAGTTACCCAATGGTTTCCTTCCAGTCACTCTTTTAATCAGGACTAAAACATTATTCATAGGCAGCACTATAACAACCACAAAGAAAATTGTTTTTAGAGGCTACATCAGCTTTTTCTATGAAGACTTTTCCCATGTTTCTTTCCTGACCCTCCCTGATCTCACACGTACTGACTGAGCTGTGCCCGTGGGATGCAAGGATTCGGCACTCTGCCTTTTCCAGTGAGGTCACCCTGAGAGTTTATATTTCTCCCTGCGGTGACACAGGCCAGGTGATAACTTTTGTGCTGTCATTTGTACTGTAGCCGTTCTCTTTTTGTAGAGCATGTGGGTTGTTTAAAACATTTTGTTTTTTAAAAAATATAGCAAAGAATAGGATGAAAAGAGCAAAAACAAACGCCAGCATCCTACATGTCTGCACATCTGCAGGATGGATCACTAGGGAATCGTCAAAATTGAACTCACCTTTAAAGGAAGCTCTTACCACTGAATGTGCGGTGAAACCACTCCCGTAAGTCACAAATGCCGGGGCTCGGCACTGACAGCCACCCCTGTGATTTCAGTGGAAGTTAGAGCTGGGCACCAGGCTGCAGGACAACCTGAGGGACAGATTCTGTGCTGCACCGCAAAGTGCACAAAAGTGCTTGGTGAATTTTACATACGAAAGCACCATGTGTCACCACAGTCCAGATCAAAATGCCGAGCGTTTTCAGCACCCCAGAATATCCTACTGTGCTTCCTCCTAGCACGGCCTCCCCACGCCCAGAAGTAATGAAGGTGCTGATTTCCGCCCTCCTGGATCAGCTGTGCCGGCTCCTGCACTCTGTGTCAATGGCACAACACGACATGTGCCTTCTTGTGTCTTTTCTGTGTGAGACTCACCCACGTTGTCACCTGCAGCTGTACTTTGTTCTATTTCCTGCTGTGCAGTGTTCCATTCCTTGCAAATGTTACCACTGATGTTTCCATTGCTTTGCTTTGGTGGTTACAAAGTGTCATTTTGTGGGCATGTGCACTTTTTAAACAAACAGACTTTATTTCTTTAGAGCAGTTACAGGTTCACAGCAAAATCGAGCTATGTGAAAGTGCAGAGTTCCCGTGTCCCCTCCCCCCCAAACACAGCCTCCCCCACTGCCCACATCCCCCACCAGAGAGGCACATGGTTCCACTCGGTGACCCTACGCTGCCACGTCATTGTCAGCCACACTGACTCCTGTAGCATTAGGGGGGCTCTGTCATGAATCCCTGATGACTTTTCTTGCTCTGACTCTGCTGCGATCCCTGCTTTCTCTGATTAGCGTTAGCACGATGTGTTCTTCTCCATCCATTCACTGTTCATCTGCCGCGTCTGTGTATGTAAAGTGGGTGCTGGTGGGCAACCTGCAGTCAGGGCTTGTTATCTGACGCACTCGGACAACCTCTGTGCTGTATTTTAACCATTGACATTTAAAGTAATTATTGATAGAGTCGGATTACTATCTGCTACATTTCTTACTGTTTTCTATTCCTTGCCCTGGCTCTTTGTCCTTATTTCTGAATTCCCTTCCTTTTCGGCCTTTTGAAGTTTTAATCATTTTTCTATGATTCTATTTTTTTCTGTTTCTTAAGTACTTCTTTTTAAAACTTTTTTTAATGGTGGCTCTAGAGTTTGCAACTAATCCGGATCAACTTTCAAATAACACTGTACTCCTTCATGGGTGGTACAAGTACCTTGTAATAAAAAAAAAAAAATCTTCTCTCTTTCTTCCTGTCCCTTGTATCATTGCTGTCATTCATTTCATATAGACATAAGCATAGAAACACACACACACACACACACACACATCTACTTACAGTGAGTGTGTTGGTACTATCATTTTCAATAAACTTATCCATTAGATCAATTAAGAATAAGAAAAATAAAAGTTTGTATTTTTCCTTTACTTATTCCTTCTCCAATGCTCTACTTTTCTTTATATAGATCCCAGTCTCTGCCCTATGTAATGTTCCCTCTCTCTGAGGAATTTCCATTAACATTTCTTGCTAGCCAGGTCTACTGGCAACAAATTCCCTTGATTTTTGTTTGTCTGAGAAAGTCTTTATTTCCTCAACTTTTTAGGAGTGATCGTGCAGAGAATAGAGTTCTAGATCGGCGGCTATTTTCTCTCAGCACATCCAATATTTCACTCTACCCTCTTCTTCCTTGCGTGTTTTCTGAGGAGAATCTGACATTCTTATCCTTATTCCTCTATTGATAAGGGATCCCCCCCCCCCACCATGGCTTCTTTCAAGATTTTGTTCTTTATCTTTGATTTTCTGCATTTTCAATATAATATGCCTGTGGGTATGTATCCGTGAGGGGTTTTTTTTGCTTTTTGTTTTCTTTTTCTTAACAATTATCCTGCTTGGTGTTCTCTGAGATTCCTGGATCTCTGGTTTGGTGCCTGACACTAATTTTGGAAATTCTCAGCCATTATTGCTTCTAGCATTTTTTCTGTTCCTTTCTGTCTGTCTTCTCTTTCTTGTATTCCCATTATTTGTATGTTACACCTTTTGTAGATGACTCGCAGTTCTTGGATATTCTGTCCTATTTTTTCAGTCCTCCCTCCTCCTCCTCAGGGCTGGAAGTTTCTGCTGGAGAATCCTCAAGCCCAGAGAGTCTTCCTCATCTGTGTCCCGTCTTGGAATGAGCCCGTCAAAGGCATCCTTCATTTCTGTTGCCCTGTTTTGGATCTCCAGCATTTCTTGCTTATTCTTTTTGGAAGTTCCATCTTTCTTGCATTACACATCTATTCCTGCATGCTGTTGGCTTTTGTCATTAGACCCCTTGGCATAGCTATCCTAGTATATTTAAATTTCCAGTCTGATCATTCCAGCATTCCTGCCATATCTGAATCTGGACCTGATGCTTCATCTACCTTTTGAAACTGTGATTTTCTTTTATTTTACTTTTGCCTCTTATTATGCCTCATAAATTTTGTTGAAAGCTAGACACGATGTCCTGGGTAAAGGAACCCCATTAAATGGGCCTTTAGTGGTGTTAAAGTTGTTGGGGGAGGGGAGGCATTCTTTAGTCCCACAGTGGGTCTAAGTCTCTTGGGGACCCCGTGCCCTGAGCTGTGACCTTCCCGTGTGCTCTCGGTCTCCTCCCCCACCCCGTTAGGTGGAACAGGATGGAAAGAGTGGCAGGAGTTGGGAATTCCTCTTCCCCTGCGACACTCAGGCTCTGGTAAAGCCCAGGGGGTCAGGCCCTGATTAAATGGTTTCTCACGAGGGGCCTTGTTAAGAAGAGCAGAGTGCTCTGGCTTATTTCCCAGCCCCCTGTGGGAGGCACCAGGGGGATTTTTCTCCAAAAGTCCCTGTAAGAGCCTGGTAGGATTCCTGGAGGTAAAACTCACGAAAGTGTGGGGCCCTCGGACTGGGCCTCCTTGGAGTGTGTAACTCTCAGACTTGTCCACACGGAGCCCCCAGCAGTGTGTCAGCTGCAGGTTAGGTTTTCCTGAGCTGGTACTGGTTCCTGGGGAGATTTCTGCTCTTTGCTCTGTTCTGGTGACTTGTGATCTCTGTATTTGCCTGTCTGTCTGTCTCTAGTTTGGGGGCAACACTTTGCCCTGTCACCTCACTTCTCTGCCAGACGTAGGAAGAGTTGTTGGTTGTTGTTAGTTCAGTTTTGGCTTATCGTTAGGACAGAGTGATGACTCCCAACTCCTTGGACTGGACACTGGAATGTGCACTTACTGTTACCCAGGGGTGAGACTGGGATCATGAGGTATGTGCATATTATGATGATACTGCCAAGGAATTTTCCAGAGTGCTTGTACCAGTTGACATCAGTAGTGTATAAGAGTTCCAGTTACCCCACAACCTCACTCGCACTTGGAACTGCTAACGTTTAATGTTTGCCATTCTGCTGTGTGTGCTGGTACCTCATCGTGTGTCTCCCTAACGATGTTGAGCACATTTTCATTCCATGCTGTATTTAACTTCTCTTCAAGTCCCTTCTCTTTGGATTTATTTCCTGAGACTCCTGTTGCCTTCTGCGGTTAGCGCTGGTGGTATTTGCGTACATTTCCCCTTTACCTCGTGCCTGCTGCCATTTGCCTGCTCTGCCCAGTGAATCCTGCCCCAGCTTCTGGGACCTCAAGCCTCCCTGTGCTCCAACTACCTGTGGGAGTAATGAAGAAAGTACCAAATTCCAGCATGGTCTTCCTACATCTCACTCCCTCTCACCTCCCACTGAGGCTCCTTGGATGCCCATGTGAATAGACCCTTAGGAGCCCAGCTGGGTCTCTTGACAAATCTGACTATGCCCAGGGCTCATGGTGACTTCAGCACCATCTCAAGCTGGGGCTCTGCCGTGCTTTAGTAAGTCGAGGCACAATCAGAGTATTTCAAATTTTGATTCTGTGGATTTTTACTGAACAGAAAACACTAGAGATAGAATCTGACTCCTCTTTGTCATGGCCATGGGTTTCTTCTAAAGGCCAGTCAGAATTTGCACTTCACAAATACCCCAAACCAGAATGTCACTATGGAGTGACTGTCATCAGCACCTGACAGGGAGGGCTGCTTATTGTGAAGGCACAGGCTTAAGACCTTTAGATGATTGAAGCTGTCATGTACCTTTGTGGTAATAAAAATATATGTGCTAACTCCAACAGAAACAATCAGCTCTACACAAAGTCATGGAAACAAAACAACCTACCGCTGAAGGACTATTGGGTCAAGGAGGAAATTAAGATGGAAATCAAAACATTCTTTGAACTAAATGAAAAAAGGGACACAAGTTATCAAAATCTGTGGGACACAGCTGAAGCAGTCCTGAGGGGAAAACTTACACCCATAGCTGCCTACATCCAAAAGGCAGAAAGATCACAGATCATCAATCTGGTGAATCATCTCAAAGAACTGGAAGAGGATGAGCAAAACAATCCCAAACCCAGCAGAAGAAAAGAAATCCCCAAGATCAGAGCAGAACTAAATGAAATCAGTAATAAAAAACTATACAGAAGATTAATAAAACAGAAAGTTTGTTCTTTGAAAGAATAAACAAAATTGACATGCTTCTCACTAGATTAACCAGAAGCAGAAAAGAAAGGACTCTAATAAGCTCAATCAGGAATGAAAAAGGAGAAATTACAACTGATACCATGGAAATGCAAAATATCATCTATGAATACCATAGACATCTCTACACACATAAACTTGAAAATGTGGAAGAAATTGACAAATTTTATGAAACAGCCTATTTAGGCTCAATCAGGAAGAAATAGAGCTTCTGAACAGACCAATATCAAGCATCAAAACTGAAACAGCAATCATAAATCTTCCTTAAAAAAAAAGTGCCGGACCAGATGGTTTCCCACCTGAATATGACCAGGCCTACAAAGAAGAAAAGGTCCTATCATGCAGAAATTATTCCACAGCCTTGAGAAGGAAGCAATCCTCCCCACATGTTTTACAAAGCCAGCATCACTCTGTTATCAAAACCAGGAAAGGACTCAACAAAAAAAGGAAACCACAGACCAATATCTGTTATGAATCAGATGCAAAAATGCTCGATGAAATCCCAGCAAACTGAATTCAGGTGCTTGCTTGAAGCTCTGGCTCAGGGTGGGGGGCAAGGGCAATATATATAAGCTAAGCATTTGTACCCCCATAATATGCTGAAGTAAAAAAAATTAATAATTACGACCAAGTTGGGTTCATCCCAGAGCTGCAGGGATGGTTCAACATTTGCAAATCTTTGACTGTAATTCAATACATAAATAGAAGTAAGTGTGCCTGCAGGAGCATGAGTGGACCTGGAAGGTCCTCTGAAACCAGGTCACACTGAAGGAACCAGAGCCTCTTACAGCAGAGGGAGAAGAGGTTTCAAAGTCCTGACTTCAAGTCCCAGCTCTGCCACCTCCTGGCTGGGTGTCCCTGAGCCAGGTTCTTCAACAAGAAAAGCAGAGACTGAGAACAACCACAGAAACCATCTGAGGACGGCCGTGTGGCTACCTGAGGCAGAGGATGTGAGGAACTGAGCTCACAGAGAAAACCAACTGGCTTGGGGACCCAGAGAGTGAAGCTGGGTCTCCCCAGCTAGTCCTACGGTCAACTCCCAACTCAGACCATGCAGCTACGGAGTGGACTTCCCAGAAGGTAGTGAGCTCCCTAGCACCAGAGGTATCCAAGCCAGATTTAGATCTGCACCCTCCAAACCAGGAGCCACCGGCCACATGACTGCTTGAAATGTTGCTAATCTGAACTGCGATGTGCTGTAAGTGTAAAACAAACACCAGATTTCAAAGACTTATTACACAAAAGAACTATAAAATATCTCAGTATTTTATATTGATTACATATTGAAATGATACTATTTGACATAAATTAGGTTAAATAAAATATCTTATTAAATTTAATGCCATCTCTTTTTCCCTTTTTGATGTGACAGCTGGGAAATGTTATGTGACATGTGTGGCTTGTGTTATAGAACATTTCAGCTGGACGGCGCTGGTGGAAACCCTGGGTGCTCCGAGTGTGGTTCCTGGAGCGGCGGCGTCCGCGTCTCCTGGGAACTGACTGGAAATGCAGAATCTCAGGTGCCGCCTGGGCCCCACACACGGACTCGGCAGCTGCATTTGCACACGCTCCCCACGTGACTCATGTGCACACTAAGTGTGAGACGCCTGCAGAGCCCTGGACTGGAGGTCTCAGAGGGGGTCCCATCTCCAGCCAGAGGGGGTGGGAACACCTGGCCTGAAGCCCCGCCCATGCCCTGGGAAATATTAAGTAACTGATGCCTTTGTCCCTTAGTCACACGCTCATCCGGGATGTCCTTTAAACCCACCTCTGTCACCAGGAAGCAGCCATACACTGTAAAGAGAAGAGGGCAGCTTTGCAAGGGATTCGGCTGTCTTCCTTAGAAGTGAGCACTCACAGAATACACTGACAGCTGCCCCGCAACCTTTTAAGGGCTGGGAAACAATCTCCGAAAACAACTGAAAAATAGGTCTGTGTGTTTAAAACCAAAAACACAACACAAAATTTAACAATCTCAGAAAACAACTGAAAGATAGGTCTGTGTGTTTAAAACCAAAAACAAAACACAAAATTTAACCAATTCCCCGTCCCCCAATTCCTTCTTCCTTTTCTCTCTGAAAACTTGGCCAGCGAGCATTAGTGGCACTAAATATAGAAAGGGTGAGCAAGTAAACCACTCAGAGGTGCCACCATGTTGCCCAGGGCCTGTGTAATGGTTGAGTTGTAAACCGTGGGGAGCTGGGAGCTGTAATCCAAATGCTGACGGCCTCCCAGCTGTGAAGCAGCCAGGAGGGATCAGGGCCAGGAGCGCATCCCCCTCCAGGGGGTGCAGGGAGGTGGTGCCTTTCCAAAGCAGATCAGCCCAGGTTCAATGTCCTCCATCGCCTGCAGGACACAGCCAAACCCAAACTCTCCCCTCCCCAACACACCTGTCTGTGACCTCATCTCCTCCCTGAGAGCCGCACTGGCCTCTTTGCCTCCAGGCTGTTGAACTAGCTATTCCCTCTGACTCAAATGCAGTTCCCTAGACGGTCACTTCCTCACTGCCTGTTCACAACTCACCTTCTCAGAGAGGCCTCTCCTGACCACCCAAAATAAACTGCCACCTCCTGCCATCTCTGCCCTCTCATCTTGCTTTATTTTTTCATCATAGCATTTATTACTCTAGGACAATAGAATCTACATACATTCTATTATTTTTTTGTCATGTGCCTTACCCTGGAATGTCAGATCCATAAAGGCAAGTACCATGTCTAATCCCAGAGCTGAAAACAGTACCACACACATTAGGGGCTTAATATTTGTTGAATGAATGAATGCATGGATTTCCAACCCTTTCTTTGAGCAGGTGTGGTGATCTCACTGGGAATGTGTCCAAATTTCTAGCAGTGATTTAAGCTTTTCACTCATCCATTCACCCGGTTTTCCAAACAACTATTCATCCATTCATCTATCCATCCAACTAGCCAAGCATCCATCCAAACAGCTGCTAATAGCTATTCGTCTAACCATCAGTCCATCCATCCATCCATCCATCCCTAGAACCATTCATTCAACCATCCTTCCAAATACTATCTACCTCTCTATACTTCCGATATCTATCCAGCACCCATCCATCCACACATCCACCCATCCGTCCTACCACTCAGCCATCCACGCATCCAAACCAACCCCCCAATTCTTAGACCTTCTATTCTGGGGCCCACAGTCCCTACACTGTCCTCCACCAAATCCAGTTCATGTCGCCATGTTTGCGAGCAGTGATTCACTCTTCTCCCTCTGTCACCAGAATGGGAGCCCCTCACAAGCAGAAACCGTGTCTTATCTATCTCTGATTTCCACGCCTACAACAGGTGACATATAGTAGGTGTCAGCACCTGTCTGCTAAATCAGTATGTTTCTCCCTTTCCCTTCTTTACTTCAGCATTTCCTCCTAGATGGCCATGGTGCCATTTCTTGGTCTCTAAAATCTTGCACCCAACACAAAGAAGACACTATAAATATTTAATGAATGCACAGACGAGAGGAAGGCTAGCAGGCATGTAGACTCTTGGAGCCAGACCGCCTGGATTCATAGCCTGGCTCTTCACTGCTACCCACTGGAGCAGAGTTAGGAAGGTGGGAAGGAGCTTCCGTCTGAGCCTGTGCTGTCCCGCAGGAGGCCTTCCGCAGCAGGCGCTCTCACTTCTCCCAGCCACGCCGGGATGACTTGGCAAACTACCAATAGCATGTCAGGTGGTCACGGGGGCTATGCAGAACAATAAAACATGGGTGGCAACAGGAAGTGGTGAGACCGGTGGGAGGGCAGCTTCAAATATGATGGTCAGGAAAGGCCTCCGGGAGAGGTGACGTTTGAGGACAGATGTGAGGAGGTGAGGGGTGAATGTCTGGGAGGAGAGCATCCAGGCAGAGGGGACGGCAAGTGCAAAGGCCCTGAGGCAGGGACATAGCGGTGTGTGTGTGAGGAGCCGTGAGGAGGCCCCTGTGGGTGGGACAGTGAGCGAAGGGGAAGGAGAAGGGGCTCGGGGCCCCAGCTCAGGCAGGGTCCTGTTGGCCACTTGGGCTTTACTCTGAGTGAGATGGGAGCCATTGTGAGGTTATGAGCAGAGGGGGATAAGAGGGAAGTTACATTTGAAGAGACCACAGGGGGCCAAGCACAGAGGCTGCTGTGCTGCTGCAGGGAAAGGATGCTAGTGGATGGGACCCGGGTCAGGGCGTGGTTGTACCACTGCAGGGAAGAGAGGGTGATGGCTCAAACCATGGGATTTGGGGTGCAGCTGGCAGAGGGGCCGATGCAGATAGACGTAGCTAGAACTGACATTGGATGTGGGGTGTGAAAAAAGCAGAAAGGTCAAGGCCAAGGCCAAGGTTGTGACCTACACAACTGGAAGGATGGAGCTGCTATTTACCGAAGCAGGGGAGGGAGAGGAAGGCAGGAGCGAGTTTGTGGGGACAGATCGGGAGGTAGTTGGGCTGGGTGAGTTTCATGGAGCAGCAGACCCGGGAGCAGGGAGGCGGGGGCAGCAGGGCCGGGCAGGAGCCTGGACTTTACGGACAGCTTTAAAGGTCGTGGGCTGTGGTGTGCACTTGAGGACGTGTGGTGTGGGGCTGGAAAGGACAAGGGCAGGGTCCTCTCTGGAGGTGGCTGCTCAGACGTGACTGAGAGGCCCAGATGGACATTACCTGTCTCAGAGGAGGGCCAGCGTGGTCTCCTGTGACCCTCCCTGTTCAGTGAGGTGACAAATCTCAATGACCGCCTGGACAGCTCCGTCTCCCCAAGTCCTTCTAGCTTGCTATGTGGCCAGTACATGGAAAGAATGGAGTTTTAGAGCTAGAATGATCCTTAGGACTAGAATGTAGGGATTCAAACTCGGTGGCTACTGCTAATAATATTCACACCAGCACTGCTGTTTTCCCAGCACTCGTCATGCGTGAGGACACAGGAGGAAGCGCTCTTGGTCCTTGTCTCATCTAAGCTGCACAACAGCTCTGGGAAGTCAAGTTCTCATCGCCTTTTTTCCAAGCAGGATACTGAGGCTCAGAGAGGGGTGACTGTCCACCGGCACACAGCAAATAGCTGCACAGTCAGGGTATGTGACAAAGCGCTGGCCTGGCCTCCTTCCTCCTGGCGGAGGAGGCTGACCCCTACTTGGACAAACATCTCGGGGCTGTTTCCGCCTGGCCTGCCTGGAGCCCCAGCCCAGCCTGAGCAAACACTCGGGACTCCTGCTTCCGGCCCTGGCTCTGGAAAAAGCCCAGCCAGGGGCTGCTGAGGCCAACCGCGGAGCGCAGTGGGAAGGAGGAGGCACCCAGGTCCCTGCACAGGGTCAGCCCGGCCTGGCCTGGGCCTCCCGCTGCCTCTGGAGCCACAGCTCAGTGTCTCGGGCTTCAGCGTCCCCCATCTGTGAAATGGGCCCAGCTACACCCTTCTGGGAGCACTGTGGGGAGAGGGGACGCCGCCGTCTGGGCCTGGCAACAACAGGGGCTGACACTGTGCACAGGGCTGTGGGTGGCTTGGGGAGCAGGGGTCTCCAAGGTCCAGTAGGGACCCCAGGGCACGCCCTGAAGGCACCATAGTGCTGGGAGGGGCAGACCCTTCCCTCCCCACCTTCTGCGGCCTTCCCAGTCCTCTTGCCATGTCCACTTCCATTTAGAGCCCTCCCCAGAGCCAACAGACCAGGTGTGGCCCTCACGGTGGCATCAGGCACGGTGCTGGGTGGTGGCAGGCCCTAGCATCACACCCCAGGTGTCCTTCATGGATACTGGTCTCAGGTGGGGCTATGTCAGGGCAAACCCTGGGCCCCAAGGAGCTAGCACAGGACCAGGCAGGAAGGGGGGGGGTGCTGGCCACGGACAACAGGCACGGAGGGCAGGGGCTGTGCCAAGGAGCCTGGCTGCAGGGGACTACAGAGCACACAGCGCCCTGACCCCACCCTGACCAGGGGCTGGAGGGTTCTTTATGGAAAGTCTGTTTGAGACTGTGGGGGCTGAAGTGTCCCTTGGGCTGTGGCTCCAGTCCTGTCCCATCATTCCAGAGCCTCCTGGTCTCCTGGTCAGAGATTAGGAACCTGGCCAGAGGTGGGGGCAGCAGTGGGCATTTCTAACAATGGAAATGCATGGAAATGGTTGACGGTGAGCAGTGAGCTCCCCGTCCCTGGAGGTGTGCGCAGAGGTAGCTGGGTGTGCAGGGGGCGACCCTGCCTGCATTTCCTCCTCAAGAACTGCTCCTACAGCCCTGTGAACTGTGGCACGCGCGGGGCAAGCGAATGGGCTCTGGGCTCAGACAGCCCCAGGTTCAATCCCAGCTCTGCTGTGTGCCGGAGGACGGGTGGCCAGGCCCCTCGGTTTTGTGCCTGGAGGGGGAGGCTCGCCCTGCCTCCTGGGCTGTCAGGAACCGGGAGGGAAGGCCGGGGAAGAGCACCCACACGCGCTGTACACGGGGCCACTGTCGGCGGGGCAGCCCCACCGCAGCACCCCACATGGGGACTGCATTTGCCCACTGCTCTGCTGCTGGGGACAGGGCCCGCTTTCTCCACTGCCTGCAGGGGTCCGGGCCTGTGTCCACCCTTCAGTCCCTCTAGCTGAAAGCTTTGCCAGATAAACCCTCCCCAGCTGGAGTTGGATTTTGTTTTTATTTTTCAGGCAGGATCTGGGAGTGAAGACAATGAAATTCATGTTATTTCTTTTCCTTCCGAGCACTTTGTCCTTGTCCGAGAGCCTGTGGGCTGCACTCCCTCCTCACCCTCCCCACCAGGGCTGCAGGGGGGTGGCAGGAGAGGATGGGTGTGGGCAGGGGAGGTCGGGGAGGGGAGTGCTGGGGAGGTGGGGGGCCTGGGGGGGAAGTAGGGAAAGACTGGTGTGATGAGCTCCTCCAACTCTGGCCTCCCTTAGCAGCTCCTGTGCCTCTTTGAGATTAGGCATCACCTGCTCCAGGAAGCCTTCCCTGTCCATCCCCCCACCCCCCAGCCAAAGCTAAACTGGTGTCAGCACCTTCCTGCTCTCAGGAAGCTACCCTCCATCTCCCACTGCGGACTGTACTGGTCTGTGGCCGCCTCCTCTGCAGGAGCCTGCACCCAGCACCGGGCCTAAAGGTGGCCCTGGGTGGGCAACAGCAGAGCTGAGCATGGAAAGGGACAATGTGACACCAGTCTCTGCTCCCTGGTCCTCACTGTCTGCTGAGGGGTCTCCATCTGGGCTGGGGTGTCAGGGGAATTGGGGAGAAAGGAGAGGAGACAGTCACACACAGATGGGAGTGCCAGGGGCCAGGGTGACAACGCAGGCACAGTGGGGGATGGGACAGTGCACAAGGGCTGTACTTGGACTATCCTGGCTGCGTGACCTTGCGCAGGGAGTTGGCCTCTGGAAGCCTCAGTTTCCTCTCTGTAAAATGGGGATGAGACCACCACTTGGAACGTCCCAGCCCAAGGTCTAGGGGTGCCCTTGTTTAGCAAGGGCAGGAGCTGGGGCTGGTGGCTGGGTGGTGAGGTCTCTTCCTGGGCGGGTCCAGGGCATGGAGGTGGGAGCAGAGCCCCTGGCCCATGAATCCCATAAAGCCTATCCCACCACTCAACTCTTGGTGCTCAAAATGGCGAGACCACCTGCCTTGCCTTCTCCCAGCATCCTCCCGGTGGGGGCTGAGGCTCAGGCAAATGGAAATGAATTAGGGGCTGGGGGGTCTGAGGGGAGGACTCACACCTGCTGTAAACAGGCTGCGGCTGCAGCATTTCAGAGCCTTTTTGAGGCTCCCCCCTTAACCTCCTGGCCCCTCCCCAGTCACACGGGGTCCAGTGTTGGGTGGGTCCAAGGAGGTTCAGGTGCTCAGGGCTCAGTCCTGGGCTTCCTGTTCCCAAGCCCCATTGGTGGCCTTGAGGTCCAGTGCGGAGAGAGGGACTGGGATGGCGGGAGGGGGCAGAGCGGGCACCTCCAGGATTAACCCCTGCGGTTTCTGTCTGGATCTGCCTAAGCACGCTGCACTGTGGACGGCAACTGGAGGAACCCGGGCAGTAACCAGGGCGTTGCGTGGTGTCCCCGGCCTCCCCCACCCCACCATGCGTGCAAGGCACTAAGGCCAACGTGGTCAGGTGGCAGCCAAGGGCTCTCTGCTGTCGCAGCTGCACCTTTGGCCTCCGACTGCCTGTGCAAATCCTCCTCCCCCAACCCATCACGCTCCCCCCACACCCTGTTCATTTTTAACACAAACAATACATATCCTCTGAGCAAAACTTAGAAAATTCAGACACAAAGACGAACAAGCATTTTTCACAGTTTCATCGTATATTTGGAAATTGAGAGAGAATTAAAAGCTTGAAATTACAAGATTTTGGAGTTACAAGAATATCTCAATATTGTAGTCTCTCTTGGTTTCCAAAAAGAATAACCTACTAATTAGGACTTTAAGGCACTACCGACTAACATTCTGTAGAATCCAACATCAGAATATCATTACAACAGGAGTTATAGGATGTACAGTGCCACATCACGACGTTTCACATGGTCCGAAGTGGTTAAAAGTAATTTCGCCTTCGCTTTGTCTGTAGAGACAGAAAAAATTTAAGCAAATCTAGCAATACATTAGATTGCCTTATGTTGTCCAAAGTGCTTCTCAGTGACATTTAAACAAGACCTAAACTGTAGAGCTTGGACTCTGCTTCTTCAAACAGCTGTGCCCTGCGACTCCCCAGACCCTGCACATGGCCTCTGTCCTGCAGTGGGGCTATTTTCTCAGTCCTGATTCAGTAGAGTGACCCACCCAGAGCTGAGGAAGAAGAGGATTAGAGAGATGCAGTACCTCCATCTAGGATCCCACTTTACATCACACTAGTGCACTTCTAGTTATTATTGAAAGATTGTATAAAGTATGGTTCACTAATTTGAGTATTTGCCAACAAGCCAGAATCAACATGTACATAGCTCAAGTTAATCTACTTTTAGAAGTGTGGGTGCTGGGGTAAAGTTTAATGGTGTATCCCCAAGCTTTAATAGAAATAAAACAGCTGTTCACTGTATAAGGCTGTAGATAAAGAGAAACTCAGTAGTTTTTCACAGACTAAGACTGTTATTTCAATGAGAAGAGAAAATATTTACTATTGTGCTCTTACCTTTGTGCTCTGCATAACATACATTCATTGCCATAAGTTTTGCCATCGGATCCACAGACTGCCCTATATTTCCTGCTGCAACCAAATGGTCGAGCTAAGTATTTTCTACAGCTTGGCTGTAAAATGGAGAGACAACAAAGAAGTAACCATAGAGTACATATTTGAAAACAATGTTCTTACTACACTATTATGAAATGCCATACCTATAAAAGAAAATAATCTATATGTTTTTATTATAGGCTCATAACAAAACAAAAATTCTTATAGCAAAAGCCAAATTAAAAAGTAAAATATTTTCATAACCTGGTAGCCCTCCCTATCAGGTGTTTCCCTCAGTTACATTCCCCTCCCATCCCAGAGGTAATCATTAAACTCAGTTTTCTATTTATCATTCACTTGCTTTTCTTCATAGCTTAACCATCCATGCAGTTATTCATAAAATTTTGTAATATTTAATTTTGAAAGTTTTAGAAATGTATATACATAAGCATTATAACCTATTATAGTTTTCTAAAAATATTTTAGCAAATATAGATTACTTTCATTGAAAGCTTTTATAGTTATTTATTGAGAGCATATAACTTTCTAATCTTTAACTTATTTATATCATGATGATTATATACTATTTTGAGTCAATCATTGATTGCTAGTAAAATAAACTTTATTGTATTTTGGCAACATTTTTATACATTGCTAAATTTGTGTATTCTAAGATTTTATTTAGGTTTTTGGACCTATATTGAAGACTGGCATTGTCTTCCATTGTTAAAGTTGAGGAGTTACCTGACAGTCTTAGTCTAATCCCTTTGTAGGTAACTGGCCTTTTTCTCTGGGTACTCTTAAACCATCTCTGAATTCACTGATTTATAGTTCTGTTCACAATGTGTTTGGATGTGGATTCTTAAATATTTTGTTTCTGGTTAGAATGTCTTAGGACCCTCAAATCTATTCATAATAGCCAAAGAGTAGAAACAACCCAAATTTTTATCAACTCATTGATGGACAAATAAAATGTGACATATAATGAATCACTAGGAAATTATTCATTGATAAAAAGAAATGAAGTTTTGATTAATGGTACAACAATGATGAACATCGAAAATATGATACTAAGTGAAAGAAACCAGTAAAAACACATACATCCTCAATTCCATTTACAAAAATGTCTAGAAAAGGTAAATCTGTAGAAAAGAAATTACTTTAATGGTTCCCTGGAATAGGGGTGCAAGGAATGGTGATTAACTGTAAATGGGCAAATGGAATTTAATCATGGAACTAAAAATGTTCTAAAACTGAATTGTGGTGATGATTTTACTACTTGGCAAAATAACTTTAAAAAGTCATTAAATAACCCATTTTAATTGAATGAATTATATGGTATATGTAATATGTCTCAGTAAATCTATTTATAAAAAATCATACACTGACAGCAAAAACTAAGATGATATTTTAAAACACACATTTAAATTCCAAGTCACTCATACTCCATGGAGGCCACTTAAATGTCTCTGGGAATCCTCCAAAAACTATGCTTATTAACAAGAAGAACTCGTAAGACCACATACTGGCTTGTACTCAGCACAACCAGAAGACAGAACAAAAGTACTGACTTGCCGTTATCTGTATGAACAAAAGTAATCAGGAAAATTTGGTAGGATTTTCACTTGAACTCCCAGTGGAAGAAAGTTTCTTGCAAAAAATAGGGGGTGGGGGAACAGGGGGTTGTAGGAAGGCCACAGAAGAGTAAAGGAAAACCTAAAGCAAACTCTAAAGAGATAAGAGAGAAACTGAAAACCAAAGATTCAGACAAAATCTCCTTGAGAAAGTACATCATTTATACAAGCAAACTATAAAATAGATGTCGACACAAGGAAATGTTTAGGAAGGAAATTAGGAAATTCAAAGTAAGTGAGATTTAATGTGAAAATCTCAGAAAGGCATGACCTCTATGAGAAGAAAGTGAAGAAGAAGAACAAAAGGACGATTAAGAGAAGGAGAAGGAGGAGGAGGAGAAACTTGTAGAGAGAAAAAGAAGAGAAAGGAATCCTTCAGAAACAGGGTGGTAAAAATGACAAAAAGCAAGTGGAGGACCTTTAGAATAGTGCAATACAAAAGGGAAACAAGCCCTGTGAAAGGATAATACCACTAAAACAAACAAAGACACACATACACACATGCACACACACACACACACACACACCCTTTGCCTCACTGAAGTAACTACCTTTTGCTATACTGACTAAAGAGGGCGCTCTTTCAATAGGAACTTTGCAAACCAACCCACATTAACAGCCAACTATGTCCACAAAAATATAAAAAAGAAATGTGGTCTTCATCTATGTAAAACTTCAATGAGAAGAAAAAAAGCAGGCAAAAAATTGAGAATCAAATAGCTGCAGCTGAAACCCCCTTACCTCCAAAATAGAAACCCATGAAGGAGAAGAAAACTTTAATGAAATACTCAAAACAAAATGAATTAAATAGCCTCTAGCAAACATTTGGGGAGGTTAAAACAAACTCCATGAATCCAAAGTTGAGCTCTAGAGCAGAAACTGATTTTTTAAAAAAGACAAAACAAACTTGATGGAAACATCAGTTTATATAAGTAACACTCTGATCGCAATTAAATTAAAAAAATAAAAACAAAAGCAAACAGCAAAATGTTCATCAAACTATGAAATGAACAAACATATTTTAAACACTTGAAAGAAAGAGACACAAACTGAAATTAGAGTATTCCTAAAATATAATGCAATATGTCTTGATTATTTCATTGATAATGAAAATGATAACAATTCACATTAGAATCAATTTGATGCATTTAACACAGTGATCAAAGGAAAACTCATAGCCTTAAATACTTATATCAACAAAAATGGAACAAAATGAAAAATGAGTTAAATTTCTGATAAAAAATATGGAAATAAATAATTAAAATGACAAAAGCAGAAAAAAGGTCATTACAAAGATAGAATCACAAATGAATAAGTGGATTTTATAAGTAATCCATCAAAACCCAAGTTATTTTTCAAAAATACAAAATAAAGAAACTAAAATAATTAAGAAAAATATCACAGTTACAACAAAGCAATATAAAATTAGAGGAAAGAGTTATTAAAATATAGTAAATTCAAAAAATTTACAAAAGACTACTTTTATACTTCATTACAAATAAACTTGAAATTCCAGAAGAAATGGGGAAGTTTTTACAAAACCACAATTTGTCAAACTTAACCCCATTGGATGTAAAAAATTTGAAAACACTAGGTCCCATTTAAAAAGCAAAAGCTTTTACTAAAGGAAAAATCACACACAAAGAAATCATGAGATCCAAAGAATTTCAGAAGAGAATGCAGTTCTCTAAATCAGACAGCCCACTGTGTCATATGAACTGCTACAGAGAATTGAAAAATGAAGGAAAAATTCCATGTTTTAATGAATCAAGTACAATATATGCACCTAAATTTGACATAAACAATACATTATAGTTAATTTTAGGCTAATATCACATATGCTATTTTTTTTTTTTTTTTTTTTTTTTGTTGAGACAGAGTCTCACTTTGTTGCCCAGGCTAGAGTGAGTGCCGTGGCGTCAGCTTAGCTCACAGCAACCTCAAACTCCTGGGCTTAAGCGATCCTACTGCCTCAGCCTCCCGAGTAGCTGGGACTACAGGCATGCGCCACTATGCCCGGCTAATTTTTTCTATATAGATTTTTAGGTGTCCACATAATGTCTTTCTATTTTTAGTAGAGACGGGGTCTCGCTCAGGCTGGTCTCGAACTCCTGACCTTGAGCAATCCACCCGCCTCGGCCTCCCAGAGTGCTAGGATTACAGGCGTGAGCCACCGCGCCCGGCCACATATGCTATTAAATAAAATATTAGCCAACAGAATCAATCAAATATGAATTTTTAAAAAGTAAAAATTCATTAGTGTCCAAATGAGATTTATTCCTATCATACAAGGTTAATTCAATATTAAAAAGACATTCATATAACACCTCATATTAATAGTGCTCAGGATGAAAATCAGATGCTTATCTTACTATAAGTG
This sequence comes from Eulemur rufifrons, assembly GCF_041146395.1. NCBI lineage: Eukaryota > Metazoa > Chordata > Mammalia > Primates > Lemuridae > Eulemur > Eulemur rufifrons. Next base: position 32,922,180 of record NC_090992.1, on the reverse strand, counting down.
CTCTAAAAGCATTTGACAAATTCAACATAAATTTTTAATAAAATATTTAAGAATTATTGCATTTAATGTAAAATTCCCCAACACACACAAACACACACATACACATACATACACATATCTCATTAAGTCAGAATCTTACTAGAGGCATTTCTGCTAAATTGAAAACATAAAAATAAAAAGCACAGGGGTGTCCATAATTGCAATATTATTAAATATTGTATTTATATTCAAGGTATTAGCCAATGTATTGAGAGAATTCAATTAGAGGCATGAGAAAGGGAAACAAAAAGTAAAATTGCAAATTGCCCATATTTGCAGATAATATGACCCTCCAACAGGGAAAGCTGGAAAATCATTGAAAATTAAATCAAACAATGAAAGAATTTAGTACAGGAATAGGACATAAAATTAACATAGAAAACTCAATTGCCTTTAGATATGCTAAAAATATCCAATTGGAAGATATAATCAGTGCTAGGGAAAGCCCCTTTAAAATGACAAGAAAAACCCTGAATGCCCACTGCATTCCAGTCTGGGCACACAGCAGCCAGACCCCATGACAGCAATTAAAATAAAAAAAATAAAGAAATGATAAATGCCTGAGATGATGGATACCCCAATTACCCTGATTTAATTAATTCACATTTTATGCCTATATCAAAACATCACATGTACCCTATACAGCTACCATGTATTCATAATAACTAAAAATTTAAAAAACAGCTAGGAATACAATTAACAAGCAAATGTAACTCTTATATGAAAAAGAATAAAGAATAATAAAAACCATCCTGAAAAACACAAAAGTCCACTTGGACAATTTGAAAGATATTCCATGTTTTTGGATAAAATGATTGATTGTACATCTTTATTGGATGTCTATTTTAGAGCTAAAAATAGACATTCAATAATAGGAAAATACTAGAAAGGAAAAACTATAGGCTGCATGGATTTGCTCTACTGGATGTTGAAACATTGTTTTAAAACTTCTATAATTTGACAATGTGGTCCAAATCGAATAAGTAGGCACAGAAGTGGAGGAGAATAGAGGCTCAATAAATAGACCAAAGTGCACTGGGAAATTTAACACATGGCAAAGGTGGCATCTCAAGTCACCGGCACAAAGTTGGACATGTTAATAAATGATGCTGGAAAAACATATTTGCCATTTGGAAAATAAGATAAAATTGGAGATACATCTCACACTATATTCAAAAATAAATGCCCGACATATCAGAGAGTTAAAACGTAGAAATGAAACTAGAAATCAACTAGGGTGAATTCCCCTAAAGCCAGAAGGTTGAAAGCTTTCTAACTACGACTCAATATCCATAATTTATACACCAGAAAAGACAAATATTTAACCACATAAAATGTGCATGATAAACACCATAATCAAGCTACAAGACATTGATATCTTCAATGCACATAGCATAATAAAGCAATGACATCCTTCAAAACTCATAAAAAATAAGGAGATAAAAACACCAAATGTCCAAGAGGAAAGTTTTCAAAATGTATAATCAAAAAATTTCCTATAGAACATGAAATAATGGCTCTGAAATTATGAAAAGATGTTCAATTTCACTCATAATTAGAAAAATACAAACAAAATCTTCACTCGCACATACAAGGTCTACAGAAATTAAAAATCCTTGACAGCCCACTCTGTTGGCAAGGCCATGACGATCAAGCCACTCCCATCATTGTCTATGAGAATGCACACTAGGACAGTCCTCGTGGAGGGTATATTTTCCCATATGTTCCAAATTTATAGGAACACTGAACAAAATTACAGATATCCTAACATTCTCACATACAGAAAGTGACTTTGAAAACGCACATGCACAAGTTTATTTACTAAAGCAATGTCTGTAATTGGAAAATCTTGAATATAATCTAAATGCAAAAATATAAAAGAATGAATTAGCTCCAGTTTTTCCATACAACAGACTATCACGCAGTTAGTAATTAAGGAGGAATGTGTGCTTGAACAAGAGTGCTTCCAAAGTGCCGGAATTTCTATATTTTCTCTTGCACAGGGGCAATAACTTAGAGTTTTGTTCTATAATACATAATTTTACGGTGAACATTTTTCCATATAACAGTTAATTTTACAATAAAAATTTCAAAACATTAAATGTTTTCAACTTCCTAAAAATCAGAGGTAACTTACCTCTATTTTGTCATCAGTCGTCTGAGACACAACAGCATCTGCACAAATACAAAAAATTACATAACTTAGTGTCTCCCATGATAGATGCACATCAATTTAAGACGACATGGATGCAGGTCTTTCCATGACAACACAACAAGCTATGAAGTGAGCCTTCTTTGGCACTGATTGTGCAAAGGAAAGTCAATTTGCAACCCTGGAAAAGTGCTGACTCATACAGTAGAGCTAATTCGGTCTCAGATACACTATATTGTTTAAACCCACAATACCCTCCCCTGAAGATAGCATTTTCTTTGCTATCTACATCTAATGGATGAGGAAACTGAAGCCCAAGGAGCACAATTACTTGCATAGAGTCGCTCAGATATGGAGAGAATTAATCAGAACTCAAGAGTCATGTTTCCTCCGCTTTGTTCAATGCTTTTTCCAATGTCCACATAAGGGCCTCACTATGAAATTACTAGACAACTATAGGTTTTAAGGCAAATTAATTATCCCAAGAGTTATCAGTGAGGACCTTCCTGATAAAATACTGTTAGAAGTGATAACTAAAAGTATTAGACCTGAAAGAGATTATTCTAACAAATTCCATTGGAGAATATGACCTCCAAAATAGGGGAAGGATCTACTTGAGGAACTTTAGCTGTAGAGGTGTGAAAAGGATGATTTTCCCTATCCCAGAATTCAGTGGCCATTCATGTACACTATACAATTTCTCTCTTTTTATAATATGGGGGGAGGGCGGGAATTTGCCAGTGTAAATTTAAAAAGTCATATTTGCCCTGTGTTCTATTTCAATTATTAGTTCAAGAATACTAAACCAAATGCAATAACCAATTCAATTCCCAAGTTACATCCAATCTTGCCTGCATTTTCTAAGACACGAAGAATGTTCTACCCAGGGTGAGAGAATTTACTCACCAGAACAAAGATAAATTGCCAACATGATGACAAAACTGGCTTTGATCCACCAAGAGAAGTGAGCCATTTGACCTCCTCAGTCACCCTTGAAAAACATTGTGAAGAAACTTTGAGAATAATTTTGACATACAGCCCCACGAAGCTTCAATGAACAGAATTGGAAATGAGGACCACTTCCTGTATTCTTCCACTTGAGAAAGAGCAGATACAACCCCTGAATTTCCATACTCTTTTACTCTTCAATAGAGAAGACTATTCCTGTTGCTGCAATCAACAAGAAAGAAGCATGTAAACCAATACATATGAAAAAATGCTCGGAATAAACTTCTGTGTAGCACTGAAGAAAACATGCACTTCTGGGAGTTGACTTTATCCTCCATAGAAGCTGGAATAGTTATTCCCAGAAGGAGCAGAGAGGGAGAATTCCTGACAGCAATTCTACACATAAAATCCACCATAACTTATTCCCCAAATCACCCACCTCAAAAAGAAGGAACGGTGCAAAGGGAAACTGGCTGTCGTGTTCGCTGTTGCCTCCTCACCTGCCTCCACTATGTGGAGGAGTCTCTTTTAAAGGTCTGTGTGTAAGGAAGGTGAGCGAGTCAGGGCAGATAAGAAACAGAGGGATCATGTGTCCTGGCAGGTGCTGAGAACTTGCCTCATACAGATGTTATCAAAGCTCTAGCTACAGTGGAAAGTATGGGGACAATGTCAACCGCGGGGCACCAATGAATGAGGTGATAAATGATAAGCCTTTTATAGACCCTGAATTAGATAAAACATGTAAAATCTTTCCAATGATGGGAGCTGTGTAGACTCAAGAGAACTAAAGCAAGAAAAGTAGAATTCCAGGAAATAGGATTTACAAATATGGCTAGAATCTCAGCAGTTTTAAAACTAGATGGATATGAAAACCAAATGGAGAGCTTTGTGAAAATATTAGTGCCTAGGTTCCTGCTCAAGACTGGGATTCAATTTTCTGCATTAGATTCTAGTCATTGGTATTTTTTTAGGTGTCCAAGAAGATAGTAATGCACAGCTAGAGCCATAGAATGATCTCTGGAGCCCCATTACATCAATGAGCAGTCTGTATACTTCTCTAAACTAGAGCTTTCCTATTTAATGGAAATAACATTCAAACTTAGCTGTTCAGGAGGCTGAGGCAGGAGGATTGCTTGAGCCCAGGAGTTTGAGATTGCTGTGAGCTAGGCTGACGCCATGGCACTCTAGCCCGGGCAACAGAGTGAGACTCTGTCTCAGGAAAAAAAAAAAAAACTTAGCTGTGACTACCTTCATTCACATACTATTTAAATTGTACTTTTTCAATGTCATTATTTACAAACCAATTTATTATTTTTGGAATATTACATGATATATATAGTATAACACAAATATTAATTTAAACACTTACAAATGGAAATTTCGCTTGTTTCAAATTTTTGTGATTTCTCCCTTAAAAATGGAAAATAAATTACAAAATGATTGTTGTAGCTTATTCTTAAGTGCTAAGAATCTTAAGCCAGGCAACTGTGCTTTAAGTCTTAGATTTATGGCATAAGAAGTGTGTAGGCCGGGTGCAGTGGCTCACGCCTGTAATCCTAGCACTCTGGGAGGCCGAGGTGGGCGGATCGTTTGAGCTCAGGAGTTCGAGACCAGCCTGAGCAAGAGCGAGACCCCATCTCTACTAAAAATAGAAAGAAATTATATGGACAGCTAAAAATATATATAGAAAAAATTAGCTGGGCATGGTGGTGCATGCCTGTAGTCCCAGCTACTTGGGAGGCTGAGACAGGAGGATCGCTTGAGCTCAGGAGTCTGAGGTTGCTGTGAGCTAAGCTGACGCCACGGCACTCACTCTAGCCTGGGCAACAGAGTGAGACTCTGTCTCAAAAAAAAAAAAAAAAAAAAAAAAAAAAAAGAAGTGTGTAGTCTTATAAAATTGCATATGTTCTTAATGCATAAGCTGTCTCATTTGTATAAAGGAATAAATAAAGCATGTTGCTTGTAATTATTAAATGATCTGTTATATACAAAATGCTTAAAATAGTGACTGACATTACACACACTACATAAGTGTAGAATAGAGTCCTAGAAAAGGCTTGATGCGTTAATAAGTAGTTAATGAAAACTTACTACATAAAAGGGCTATATCAGGTACTGACAGAAATATCTGCAAATAAATACTTAAAAATTTTAAAGACCATTATCAAGTGGAATTTATTACAAGAATACAAGGCTGTTTCAACATCCAAAAACTAAGAAATATAATTTAGTACATTAACAGAATAAAAGAGAAAATCACATGACCACATCAATAGACAGCTATTAATGATAAAAGAATCTTGACAGCTAGAAGCAGCAATAGATTTATTCAGTCTGATAAAGGGCAGCATGAGTCACCCATAGCTAACATCAGAATTCTTGGAGAAATTTTGATTGCTTTTCCCATAACATGAGAAGATCCCAGCCAGTAAAATAAGGGACAAAGGGAGAGAACGTTCAAGATTTAAAAAGAAAATTGAAATTGCCTGTATTAGCAAAAGGTTAAATAGTATATGTAAAATCTCCCAAGAAATAGACATTTAAAAAGGCAATTACTAACATCAAAAAGGAAATGCATTATGATGAGGGGACATAAGATCAATATGCAAACATGAATTGTATTTCTGTATCCTAGAAACAAAAATTAGGAAGTAAAATTTTGTAAATTGACCAGTAGAAAGTCGGGCAAAACTAGATAAATAAGACCCAGCTTCACCGACTGGGAGAGAAAATGCCGCTGTCTTCACTATTTTGCCATAAGCCCCCGGAAAACCAAAAGCAAATATATAGCACTGAGATCATAACTAGGTACATCCCAGAGCTCAGACATGAAGATGAGACATTTCCCAGGGCCACAGAGATGGGAAAATTCACAAAGACCATAAGAAAATCCGATTTTTGTATCTTCTATGCTCTTCCCCCCGTCTGCCAGGCACCACCTGTGCAGAAAATTTATTTTCACTTCTATAATATATTCCACTATGTGAATATATAAAACTCAATACTCTACCCCAGTGTGATGTGCCATCAGATTTGGCCTATGCTTGGCATGTGGACCCTTGAGGTTTCAACTGTGACATTTGTGACAATACAACTCCTTAATCGGTCAGTGCTTGAATTGTACTTACCAAAGGCAGGGTAGAACTTTCTCATCACTGTGTGTAGCTTGGTGACCATCACTGGCTGTTCGGAGCAGGCTTATGGACATTCTTTGTGATCGTACAACTCTGGCACAAGACTGGGGACAACTCTTTGCAATGTTTGCAGAAAGGAAGGAGACGCCGGGCTCTGTGGCTCACGCCTGTTATCCTAGCACTCTGGGAGGCCCAGGAGGGAGAATGGCTCGAGGTCAGGAGTTCGAGACCAGCCTGAGCAAGAGCGAGACCCTGTCTCTAGTAAAAATAGAAAGAAATTAGCTGGACAACTAAAAATATATAGAAAAAATTAGCCGGGCATGGTGGCACATGCCTGTAGTCCCAGCTACTCAGGAGGCTCAGGCAGAAGGATTGCTTAAGCCCAGGAGTTTGAGGTTGCTGTGAGCTATGCTGATGCCATGGCACTCTAGCCCGGGCAACAGAGCGAGACTCTGTCTCCAAAAGAAAAAAAAAAAAAAGGAAAGAAGGAGAAACCACCTAAGGGTGGATTAAGTACAGCACCTAGATTGCCTAAAAACTCTCATTTTTCAGACAAACATAGCAATCTTGCTCTCATCTTCTGAGCTCCTGCTTCTGTTGCATGGGCTCACCTGACACCTAAAGCTATGGAGGTTCACATCCATGGCAGCCAGCGGTCCAAGCGCTGGTGACAAAAACAGACAAGGAGCATTTGGTACTAGTCTCTCCTAACATACTGGAAGAGGTTAAGTCAAGAGACTGTAACTACCAATGCAAAATCCTTATCCACATGCTTGAGCTTTATTCAGTGCTGCTGTTTTGCTGTTTACCAGAAGGTCAAAGGACTAATCAGCAAGAAAGAGAGAAAGAGAGAGAGAGAGAGATGTTACTAAAATTATAAATGCAAGGCAGAACATCACTATTGACTTCAGGGAAATAGAAAGGATTACAAGGGCATACAGGGAACAAAGTATGTCAATCAATTACATACTAGATGTAATGCACAAATCCCTAAAAATGCAAAAACTAGTGAAAATCTGTAAGTAAGAAACAGAAAATCTAAATAGAGCTACAATTAATGATACTAAATTACTGTCTTTACAAACATCCCACAAAGAAAAATAAAAGTCCAGTGGCTTTATTGATGATCTCGACCAAATATTCAAAACAGAATCACCACCAGTCTTTCACAATGCTTTCCAAAATATACATGTGAAGACTTCCTAATTCATTCTTTAAGGCTGGTATTCTCCTGATATCAAACTAGACAAAGAGATCACAATAAAAGAAATATCCTTTAAATATTTGACATATTAATATATCGCCCTGGGTAAGTTTCTTATTGAATTGTGCAATTTCCTCTAATTTATACTTTCTAGGAAATTTTAACATTAACTGTGAGCCATTTGTTCAGTTACAAAAGTTATTCTTCGGATTCTAATAAAATAGCTCAATAAAATTATTACAAAGCATAATCTCTGTCACTCTACTTTTAAGTGGCTCCATCTAAAACGTGGTATCTCTCCCCATTTATTCAAGTTCTATATGTGTGAATAAATTATTCCTGTCTTATTGAATTAATATCTAGGTATATTCTCCCTAGAAAATAAGAACTTACGAATATGAAAATAATTTACAATTTTACACATTTTCTGAAATGAAATATTCTGCAGAATTTTTTGGTTATATAAAATAGGAAATTGAACAGCACTTCTCTGAAGCAGTTGTAAGAGAACCCTGAACTCTAGCCTGTCGAGAACTCTTAAACCCAGGCGCTCTTGATTGAAAATAATGAAAAAAAGAATCACTAAGTTCTCCTCTTAAGCACTTTGAATTTCTGAGGTCTACAAGATGCTGTGAAACATTGAAGGCAGAGAACAGCCAAATTCATGGAGGTCAATAAAGAGAGGATAATTGGCCATGGAATTCCACATAGACAGGGAATTTCCAGTATTAAGGACAACAAGAAACCATAAATCTGACAACTGGAGGCAGGTGAGGTGTCATCCCATCTTCTAGTTACATACAGGTGGAAGACTGTGCCAGGTGGTGATCTCTATACCTCTGCTGAGGTCAGAGACAGAACTGCTCAGAACACCTCATTTTTGAAAACACAAGTCTCTACCCAAATTCCTAAAGTTTAAAACACTACACTCACCAGAAAAATATGACTCATGATATTCTCTGGAAGAGTGTTTGTCTCACTCTGAAACTGGGCACAAGGCTGTGTTTCCCTTAAAGCACCTAGTCCTTCAGGTGAAAGACAATTTCGTATGTGCCCTGTCCACACAGCACAGGGATTACATCACTCTAAAATAGAAACATGGAATTTGTATCCAAACCATCTTGCATTGTGAATCTTCCCATTTTCAGTTTTATTAATCTCTCGAGGTCACACTAACATTGAGGCTACGCGATGGGCTATGTGGTATGTCCACATAACCGGCTCTTACAAGGACTAAGTGAAGAGGCATCTGTGGAACTGCACAGCTGAGCTCTTGGTACTGAGTAGTTGCTCAAGGGCCAAGTTTCCGTTCGCTGTTGGATAATAACGTGAACTGGTACGAGGTCAGTGTGTGGAGGAGAACGACTCTATCTGATTTGTTCACCATCGTACTGCTAGCTTAAGGCATAGATCCCCATATACAGCAGGTGTTCAATAAACATGTGAACTGGCAAAGAACAAATGACTACCTGTGTAATTATATCACCATTTGTTAAGCATGTCTTGTACAGGATCTCTACAAAGGAGAGGTCAAACTCTTGCTTCAAAGCAAATCTATGGGAGGCCAAGTTAAGGTTGCCCAATAAATTTTCATTCTTAGAGAGACATAGAATAAATAATAAATACATGAAATTTCAAATACATAAATTTTACATTTATCACTTTCATTATTACAAATATTCATGGAGTAATGGCCATGAACTTGATATAGTAATTGGAGTATATGGTTGTCTCCAAGTATTAAATATACATTTCTTTATTTAAAAAAATTGTACATAACCATCTGGACTTCAGTTGAGCATCATTCTTGTTGGGTGAGAGGCAGAGAAGAATGGACCACGATCTGGGTGGTACCCAAAACAGAAGATGTGAATTATTGATGGCAGGGCTTCCACGAGCTCAAGTCTATCTACCGACCCACATAGGCTCAATACATAAAAAAGTAAAATCACTAATTACTGAAGGTGTGTACCCTTCTGTGTCTGTTAGAGTGGCTTAGCCTGTACCATAAAAAATAGAATAAAATTTTCCCACATTCTATATAGACGCTGCATTTCTCTCAATGCTAAGCTCATTTTATGACTACAAGTCTTTGTCAATGTTTGCCTAATCAAGGAATTGCTCAAAATTGCAGGCACCAGAACTTTCTCTTGATGATTTTGATTCCTTAGAACAAGTGGGGTTTTAGGTATCTGTACTTTGTACACACACTAAAGGTAAGTTTGAGAAATACTGTTGTGAGTATCAATTCCTATATTAAGCATGTGTGTGACCCTATTGGGTAATCACTAAGATAAAAATAATTTCAATAAAGTAAATATCATGCAACATATTTATTGAGAGAAGCAATGATTGAGAAATGTCTTATATATCATGATTTAAACACAATTAAACTAATGATTTTTCAGGTTTTCATCAAATATTTGGACATTGACAGAGAACTGAAATTTTGGAATTACGAGATTTTGCATTGCAAGGCTATCCAATTCTTACAGTCAATCCTGGCTTTCAAAACAGGAGTCTGCTTCTTATCTAGGACTCTAAGGCATAGAAGACTAGCAATTTGTGGAATCCAAGGGCAGAACAGGATTAAACAGGAGTCATATGATGTATAGCACCACATCACAAAGGTCAGCAGTGGCCTTTATACTTGAAAGTAACTTTACCTTCAGTTCTCCTGTAGAAAGAGAAAAAAAAATAAAAAATAATATGTTCGTTTCTCCCATGGCATCCGAAGTGTTTCTCAGTGACTAAGCATTGGAACAAGACTTAAGATGAACAACTTGGGCTCTGCTTCTTCATACAGCTGTGTGTGCTACTCCCCAGCCCCTGCACATGGCCTCTGTCCTCTCTGGGCTACTTTCCCAGTCCTGAGACTGTCTAGGGAGCCACCCAGACCTGAGGAAGGAAAGGATGAGAGAGACACAGTTTAACCCCGGTGTCTCCCATTTACATCCTATTGATCCACTTGTAGTAATTATAAAAGATCATATTAAATTGAGTATGGTTAACTAATTCGAATATTTGAAAACAAGCCTGCATCGTCATGTACGTAGCTCAAGTTAACGAAACTTTAGAAGTAGGGTTCCTTCAGGGTAAAGTTTAAGGGCATATTCTCAAACTTTAATAGAAATAAAATAGCTGTTTCCTGTGTATGTGGCTGTAGATTAAAGAAACCCACTAGTTCCTAGCACAGTGACACTGTTATTTCAAAAAGTAAGAGGAGAAAATATTTACTATTGTGCTCTTACATATTTTCATGGCAGAAAAGACATTCGTTACCATAGATTCTTTCATCGGATCCACAGACTAGGGAAACTTCGGCGGTGCAACCAACTTTAGTATATTTCAGACACCAATGCTATAAAATGCACACACAGCAGAGAAACAGTTAGGGAGTACATATCAGAAAATAATGTTCTGAATATGTTATTAGGAAATGACACACATGAAAAGACAATAAAGAATCTATTTGTCTTTAAAGGCTCATAACTAAACTAATCCTATGAATGGAAGCAAAATTTTAAAAATTAAACATTTTTTTAACCTTTTTAGCCCTCCCCATGAACTGCTGGCCTCAAACTCTATTCCCTTTTTGTCTCGGAAGCCATCATTGCACTCAGTTTCTATGGATCATTCATTTGTGTTTTCCTCACATAGTTTGTTACAATCTGTTTGGATGTGGGTTAGTAAATAATTGTTTTCCAGTTAGACTGTATTGGTACCCTTAAAACTATTCATCCTAGCCAAAAGGGGAAACAACCCAAATGTCTGTCAATTGATGAATGCACAAATAAATGTGGTACATCGTCAATCAATGGGATATTTTTCATTGCCAGAAAAATGAAGTACTGTGCCATGATACAATACCTGGATGATCCTTGAAAACACTGTATTAAGTGGAAGAAGAAAGTCACAAACCAAATACTATACAATTCCGTTTACCGTAAATGTCTAGAAGAGGAAAACTGAGAGAGGCAGAAATTACATTCGTGGTTCCCTGAACTGAGAGGTGCAGGCAACGGTGATGAACAGTAAATGGGCAAAGGGAATGTAATCATGGTGATAAAAATATTCTAAACTGAATTATGGCGTTGAGTTTGCAACTGAGTACGATCACTTTACAATGTTATTAATTGGGTGAATTGTATGGTATGTGTAGCATGTTTTAATAAATTTATTGGCCGGGCGCGGTGGCTCACGCCTGTAATCCTAGCACTCTGGGAGGCCGAGGTGGGCGGATCCTTTGAGCTCAGGAGTTCGAGACCAGCCTGAGCAAGAGCGAGACCCCATCTCTACTAAAAATAGAAAGAAATGGCCGGGCGCGGTGGCTCACGCCTGTAATCCTAGCACTCTGGGAGGCCGAGGTGGGCGGATCGTTTGAGCTCAGGAGTTCGAGACCAGCCTGAGCAAGAGCGAGACCCCATCTCTACTAATAATAGAAAGAAATTATATGGACAGCTAAAAATATATATAGAAAAAATTAGCCGGGCATGGTGGTGCATGCCTGTAGTCCCAACTACTCGGGAGGCTGAGACAGGAGGATCCCTTGAGCTCAGGAGGTTGAGGTTGCTGTGAGCTGATGCCACGGCACTCACTCTAGCCTGGGCAACAAAGTGAGACTCTGTCTCAAAAAAAAAAAAAAAAAAAAATAAATTTATTAATAAAAAAGCATGCACTGATAGCAGAAACTAAAATGATATTTTAAAACAGGGACTTAACTTCCAAGTAGCCCAAAGGTAATTGGACCACATGAATCTCTACTTAAATCCTCCCAAAACTATACTACTCAACAAGAAAACTAATAAAACCCCATAATGACTTGAACCAGGCACAACCAGAAGACAGAACAAAAGTACTAAATGCGATTACGTGTATGGACAAAACCAATCACTGAATCTCAGTGGGATTTTCAGTTGAACTCCCAGTGGAAACAAGCTTCTTGTAAAGAATGGAGGGTGGGGGAAGGGGGGAGGGTTGCAGGAGGCCACAGAAGAATAAAAGAAAACCTAAAACCAACTGCAAAGAGAGCAGAGGGGAACTGAAGAGTCTCTTAACCCCAGTGAGAATGGCCTTTATCAAAAAATCCCAAAACAACACATGTTGGTGTGGATGTGGAGAGACAGGAACACTCATACACTGCTGGTGGGACTGCAAACTAGTGCAACCTCTGTGGAAAGCATTATGGAGATATCTTAAACAGATTCAAGTAGACCTACCATTTGATCCAGCAATCCCATTACTGGGCATATACCCAAAGGAAAAAAAGTCATTCTGTAACAAAGACACATGTACCCAAATGTTTATAGCAGCACAATTCACAATAGCAAAGATGTGGAAACAACCCAAATGCCCATCAATACATGATTGGATTAGTAAGCTGTGGTATATGTATACCATGGAATATTACTCAGCTATAAGAAATAACGAAGATTGACATCTCTATGGTTCTCCTGGAGAGAGTTGGAACCCATTATATTAAGTGAAGTATCCCAAGAATGGAAAAACAAGCATCACATGTACTCACCAGAAAATTGGTTTCCCTGATCATCACCTAAATACACATCTGGGAACGATACCAATTGGATATCCGACTGAGGTGGGGAGTGAGGGGAGGTGATGGGTGTATACCTACATAATGAGTGCATTGCGCACCGTTTGGGGAATGGTCACACTTGAAGGTTCTGACTCGGGGACGGGGGGTGGGGAGGGGATGGTTATATACCTACATGATGGGTGCAACGCGCACTGTCTGGGGAACGGACACGCCTGGAGCTTTGACTTGGGGGGACAGGCGGTACGTGGGCACGTATGTAACCTGAAATTCTATATCCCCCATAATAAGATGAAATAAAAAAAAAAAAAGATTCAGCTAAAATCTCCCAGAGAAAGCACATAATTCATACCAAAAAAATCATAAAAGAGTCGTGGTACACAAGGACATGTTTAGAGGGAAGGATATTAAAAGAAAGTGAGATTCATGGCGGAGGTCTACAAAGCCCTATGTCTATATGAGAAAAAAGTTTCAGAAACAGGAGGTGGGGGGAGAAAGGCAGCCTCCTCAGACAGGAGGGTGCTAAAATTAAAAAGAAGGACATAGAGGGCCTTCAGAATAATGCAATACAAAAGAAACCAAACAGTGTGAAAGGATAAAAACCACAAAAATGAACCAAGACACACACACACACACACACACACACACACTCTCTCTCTCTCTCTCACCTCCCATTGCCTCGCTGAAGTAACTGCATTTTGCTATACTGACTGAGGAGGGCACCCTTTCATTAGGAACCTTGCAAACCCACCTACATTACCAGCCACCTATGTCCACAAAAATATAAGGGAAAAAATGTGATCTTCATCTATGTAAGGCTTCTAGAAGAAGAAAACAAACAGGAAAAATCATCAAGAATCAAATAGCTGCAGCTAACACCCTCTCGTCTCTAAAATAGAAAACTATGAAACAGAATAAAACTTTAATGAAATGCTCAAAACAAAATGATTATATAGCCTCCAGCAGATATTTGGGAATGTTAAAACAAAATCCTTAAATCTAAAGTTAAGCCGTGGAACAGAAATTGATTGTTTCTTAAATGGATGCAAAACCATAAAAAGAGTTATGGATATATATGAAAGGGACTACTCTGATAATATATTTATGCCTTTTTCTAAATGTTTACTGGACATTCTCAAAAATTGAAGCGCTACATATTAGCCCACAAAAAACATCAATAAGCTTCATTAAGAAGAGTAAAAATAACACTCTGATCACAATTGAATGAAATACACAATAACAAAATCAAAAAGCAAAAAGTCTATCACATCATGAAATAAACTAATAAACTAATATAGTTTAAAGAACACTTTAGAGAAAAGGAATATACAAATTAAAACTAGAGTATCCCTAAAATATGATTAAAATGATAAGAATGGATATTAGAATCAATTTGATGCATTTAAAGCAGTGATCAAAGGAAAACTCATAGCCTTAAATACTGATAGTGACAAAAGTAGAACAAAATAGAAAATATGAATTCAATTTCCAGTCAAAAGCTAGAGATGAACAAATGATTAAAGCAAAAGCACAAAGATGATAATTACAAATATAACACTATAAGTCAATAAGTAGACTTTGTAAATCAGTTAAAACTCAACATTTTTGAAAAAATAACAGCATAAAGAAGATAAAATAATCATAAAAATATGAAAAGCAAAACAAGCCCATGTAAAATAGGGAAAAGAGTTATTGAGGTTTAGTAAATTTAAAAATATATATCAGAGACTAATCTGTATCCCTCATTACAAATAAACTTGAATGTCTAAGAGAAATGGATAGATTTTTACAAAAACAAAATTTTTCAAATTTAGCCCAGTTAGATGTAGAAAACTAAAAAAGGCTAATTTCCATTAATAAAGTATAAACATTTATGAAAAAAAAGACCAAAGAAAAAATCAACAGGCATAAAATATTTCAAGGGAATGCAACTCTCAAAGTCAGACAGACCCCATGTCACAGAAAATGCTACAGACTAGAAAAATGACAGGTCATTTCCATGTTTTAAGGAAGAAAGTACAATATACATATCAAAATTTGATAAAAAGAATATATTATAATAAATTTTCAGACTAAAACCACCTATGCTATTAAACTAAATATTAGTGAACAGATTAAAACAAATTTTAAAAAGGTAAGCAATGTCCAAGTTGGAGTTATTTCTGTTGTAGAAGGATGATTCGATATGAGAAAGGAATTCATAAAGCACATTGTATTAATACTTCTCAGGGGAAAAATCAGATGATAATTTCCTCACAGTGAAGTTAATACACAGTTGTGAGATTTAAAGGAGACTAATTGTCCCAAGAGTTATCAGTGAGGACGTTCCTGGTAAAATACTTTGATGTTAGAAGTCATAACTGCAAATATCAGACCTGAAAGAGATTATCCTAACAAATTCCATTAGAGAATATGACCTGCAAATCAGAGTAAGGAGTAGTTGAAGTATTTTAGCTGTAGAGGTGGGAAAGGGATGCGTTTCCCTGCCCCAGAATTCAGTGGCATTCATACCCCCCACACTGCTTCCCTCCTTTTATAAAAAGGGAGGAGGAGGGGAATTCACCAATGTAACTGTGAAATGGCATTTGCTCTGAGATCTATGTGGCTTACGAATTCACATATACTGAACCCAATGGAGCACACAATTCTATTTCCAGGTAATATCAAATAATTCCTGTATATTCTAGGATGTGAGAAATATCCTACCCAGGATGAAAAAATGTACTTATCAGAAAACAGATAAAATGCCAACATATGGTGATAAAGCTGGCTGTGACCCAATGAAAAGTGAGCCATTTGACCTCCTCGGTCACCGTCCCAGAATACAGTAGTGAAACTTTTAGACTAGTTATGACACAGAGCCCATAAGGCTTCAATGAATAGAATCGTAAAGAGAGACCACTTCCTGTCTCCATCCTTCCACTTGGGGAAGAACAGTTGCCATCCCTGAGTTTCCATATTCCTTTACTCTTCAACAGGGAAGACTGTTTGCTTTCCTCCTCCACTCCTAAAATGAACAAGAAGGAAGCATGAAACCAAAATACATGTGGAACTGCTCAGGAGAACAATCTTCTGAATAGCATTTAGGAATACATGTATTATTCCTTGAAGGTTTGATTTATCCTTCATAGAAGGTGAAAGAGGTATTCTCAGAAGAAGATATGGAGAATTCCTGATAGCAATTTTACACATAAAAGCCACCATAATGCATTCCCCAAATTTTCCACCTCATGAAGAAGGAATGGTACAAAGGGAAACTGTGGCTGTCTTTTTCATTCTTATCTCCTCATCTACCTCCACTATTTTGAAGTCTCCCTTAAAGTTCTCTGTGTAAGGAAGATAAATGAGCCATGAGAGATAAGGCACAGAGGGATCCCGTGTCCTGCCATGTGCTGAGAACTTGCCTCACTTAGATTTTATCGGACTTTATCAAAGCTGTGCCTACAGCAGAAAGGACAGGGACAGACAATTTCATCTGATAGGTACAAAGGAATGAGAAGAGGAGAAACTGGTAAGCCTTTTGTAGATCCTAAAATAGATAAACCTTGTGACATCTTTCCAAGCAAGGGAAGGTTTAAAACTTCAGCAGTTTTAAACCTAGGTGGGTATGAAAACAACATGGAGAGCTTTGGGACAATATCAGTGCTTAAGATCCTTTCCCAATACTGTGAATCAATTTTCCACATTAGATTCTAGTCATTGGTATTTTATTAAGTCTCCAAGATGGTAGTAATGTGCAGATACAGTTGGGGGTGGCATGGCATAATCTCTGGAGCCCCATTACATCAACAGCTAAACTTCTCTACACTAGGGCTTTAATACTTAATGGAAACATATTATGCAAACATATGTGTGGTTAGCATTATCCATGTAATACTTAAATTGCCCTTCATTCCATGTCATTGTGTACAAGCCAATTTATTTTTATGGAAAATTATATGATACATAGAGTGGTACATAAGAATTAATTAATTTAAAAATATTAATAAATAGAAACTTGGTAAACTTTTTTGAGTCCCCTCAAAAAGTGAAATATCAGCCAAAAAAATTATTATAGCTTTTTCTAAAGAGTTAGGAGTCTGGAGCCAAACAACTCTGCTTTAAGTCTTAGATGTATGGTGTAATAAGTGAGGGTCTTCGAAAATTCCACATATTCTCTGTGTATAAGTGATCTATCTTATTTGTAAAAAAGAATAAACATAGCATGCTTCTAGTAAGTATTAAGTGATTTGTTATGTGCAAAATGCTTAAAACAGTGTCTAATATATGAACACACCATATAGGTATAGAATAGAGTTCTAGAAATGGACTAAAGCATATTTAAGTAGTTAATGGAAACACTATATACAAGAGCTGTATCATTTATGGAAACATATCAGCAAATTAAACACATTAAAGTTTTTTAAAAGATCTTTATCAAGTAGAATTCATTAGAGGCATACAAGTCTTTTTCAGTTTCTGAAAACTAAGAAATGTAATTCCCTTTAAGAGAATAAAAGAGAAAATCATATGAACCCATCAGTAGTCAGCTATTAATGATTGAAGAATCTTGACAACTAGAAATAGCAATAGACTAAATCTGATAAAGAATATCATGGATCACCGATAGCTAACATCATTTTGCAAAAATTTTGACTGATTTTCCCATAACTTGAGGAGATACCAGGCAGTTAAATAAGGGAAGAGAAATCATGAGGGGCAGAAGGAAAGACTGTTGGAGGTTGAAAAGGAAAAATAATATTGTCTGTATTATCAGATGGGTAGGTGAAAACTCTCCCAAGAAATGTACATTTAAAAAGGCAATTACTAAAATTAAAAGGGAAATGCATTAGGATTACAGGATATAAGGTCAATATATAAAAATTAATTGTATTTCTGTATCCCAGCAACAAAAATTGGAAAATAAAATTTTATGAATGGACCCATACAAAACCGGGCACAAATTAAGAGAGAAACAGGACAGGGCTTCACCAGAGCAGAAGCAAGCTGGCCTCACTGCCTCCAGAGAACCCCAGAAACAGCACTGAGACTATCTCCGGCAATATCCCAGAACTCAAGTAGGAGGATGAGACAGTTTCAGGAACCACAGAGAAGTGGAAAAAGTTCATGCAGACACTAAAAGAATCAGACTTTTATACCTACAACGTCCGTCCCCCAAAGTGCCCTGCACTAAGTGTGCAGAAAACTGTTTCCTGCGTCAAGGTTACAACATGGAAAAATTAGAGCAAGAGGGACAATTGAGTTTGCCCACCATCTTGGGTTCCCTGGCAGGAGATCTTTCCTCTTTCCACCAATAGGAAGCATCACAAGTGCCTAAAGGGAGAAAAATTCAACAGCAGCAAACAGGGAACCTGCACTTTGCAAACGAACAAGCAAGGAGCCAGGGACTGACCCAAACAGGACAGCGACAGACAAGCTCTCTGACCGACACTTCAAACTAGCAGTTGTAAGGAAATTCAGTGATCTCCAAAATAACTCAGAAGAGCAAGTCCTACATTTATTTGATAAATTTAATGTAGAAATTGCAATCATAAAAAAAATGGTGCAAATCCTGACTGAAAAATATATTTGCTGAATTAAAATAATTATTCAAGGCTCTCAAGAACGGAATGGATAAAGCAGAAGATAGAATCATTGAGCTTGAAGACACCCTATTTGAAAATACACAGAGGAGAGAAAGAAAAAAAGAATGAGAATACGTGAAAAATGCCTAGAAGGTTTAGAAATTTACTTCAAAGAGAAAAGGCACGAATTACTGATGTTCAAAAGAAGCTGAACAAGAGTGAGGGGTAGAAAGCTTATTCAAAGACATGATAACAGAACACTCTCCAACTTAAGGAAGATACAAAACTCCAGGTACAGGAAGGTCAGACATCACCAAAAGGTTAAACTGAAATAAGACTACCCTTAGGTACTCCCGAAGTGCAAGGACAAAGAGAAGATCCTAAAAGCAGCAAGAGAAAAGAAGCAAGTAACACATAAAGGGGATCCAATGCCTGTGGCAACAGACTTCTCAAGAGAAGCCTCACAGGCAGGGAGGGAGTGGGATGACATTGACAATGTGCCCAAATAAAAACAAAAACCAAAACCAAAAGATGAAAAACCGCCAACTGAAAAATATACCCAACAAAGGTGTTCTTCAAACATGAAGAAGAGATAAATTCTTTCCCAGCCAAACAAAAGCTGAAGGAATTCATCACTACCAGATCTGTGTCATAAAAAGCTCTGAAGGGATTTCTTTAATCTAAAGGTACTCAACAAACAAACCAGAAAGCTAAATTAAGTATCAGATTTTAATGATGGCTTTCTCTTTCCGTTTTATTACGTGCCACATAAATACTCAAGACAGAAAGAAATCTTTATTAAGTTTTCAGTACAACATTCAGCAGAGGAGGAACTGGAATTACTATTGGTTAAGTTTATTGGACTCCACCACAAAGTACCAGAATTCATCAGATTTTTCAGAAACTATACAGGTGAATTGCATGAGGATATGATGTAGACACTACTCAGTTGCCCCAAGGCAAGTAAGACAACAGTATTAGCACCTTTGCCACAGTTTCAAAAATCAAAACAAGAATTCCACTTTAAGAAATGTATTTCTCATACGATTTTTTTTTGTAGCACTTGGCTAATCTCTTCCTTATACTGAAAGGCCATTATTATACTGTTTTGTGAATCTATATTATACTTTGCCAAATAAATTACAAATTTTTGATAGCAAAAAAAAAAAAGAAAGAAAAAACCCAAACTTACAAAAAGAGAGCATATGACGGTATAAAATCCACTGGGAAAAACAAGCACACAAACTCAGAATATGCTAACTATGTAATTGTGTTATGCAACCCACTCATAACTCTATTAATAATAGGAAAACTAAAAGACAAATCTATTCTAAACAATAAGAGCTACAGCAACCTGTTAAGAGATTGGAAATACATAAATACATAATTTGAAACAACAATACATCAAAGTGTGGAGGAGATGGAGTTAAAATCTAGGTTTTTTTTTTTTTTTAACTTTTTCCCTGTTGTATCGTTTTCTTTGTGATTAAAGCTAAGTTTTCATTGTCTAGAATAATTTGTTATAGCTTTAAGATTTTTTTGTAAGCCTCATGGTAACCATAAAACAAAAATCTATAACAAATACACTAGAATTTAAAAAAAGGAACAAATTCAAACATACTACCAGAGAAAATCATTTAACTCCAAATAAAGACATTAAGATAGGGAGAAGAGTTACAAAAGAACCATAAAGCATATATCAAAATGGCAATATAAGTCCTTAACTATATGAATAATCTATATTAAGGCTTAAAGCACCTAAGTATATACAACCGAGGTAATAATAAAACATTTTCAATATTTTTGAAAAGGACCCTTAAGAAAAGGGCCATGTGGGGCTGAATGATTTTGCACCATGTTGCCACCCATCACCGCCACCCACCATCTTCCCCACCCATGCCTCATATCCTTTACTCTTGCCACCCTTCAGGAAATCACCAAATTGAAAGATCTGCTTATCATTCTGTGCCTCTCTTTATAATTTCACCGCTCGTCAATAGGTACATTTACTACATTTATATATCTTGTATAGTTTTACATACCTTGGTAATTGGCACAAAGGAAACAATACTGTATTATATTCTTACATATGACTTGATGTGCACACACCGTTGTCAGCTTTGCACATACTAACATATAGAGCTATATTTCATTTATTTTCATTTAAATATAATAGTCCACTATGTGAACATGTAGAAATTATGAGTGTTCACCCTTCTACAAATGGATAATTGGGGTGGTGCTTTATGTGCTTTTGTTTTGTTAGGATGAACCATTCTACTCTAGATACACATTCACATATCTCAGTGTGGTAAAAACACAGAAGAACTGCCAATGACTGCATTATGGGATAGATAACAAAATTATGACCTTGCATAAATAAAACCAACTGGTTTTGTATTGCTTACTAAATGGCATTACTTGACTTTGGTGTAATAACAATACGAATATATTGTTACTTTTTGAAAAAATCACTGTTTTGTACATTTTGTTTGGTCAATTTTGGTGTGATTTTTAAAATTGAAAAACAATTAAAAATTTACATTTTTCAAATACCAAATAAACCAGTAGTAACTTACCAAGATCTCAGGTTTTTTTTCTTTTTTCCAGCCAGTTTCTGCAACAAAAGAACACTTTACAACACATAAATTGTTAGAAAACATTTATGCAAGTCACCTACTCAAGAAACTGTCACTACCACGGAGGTGAGAATTTTATACCAATATCAATAACATAAATTATTAATATATCCAAATCTTAAAAAACAATTAATCGTCAAATTAATCGAGTTGTATGGAAACAGTAACACGTACTATTTTTAAATAACTCCTAACACCTTGTTGATGGTACCAATGTTTAAGTTTTACAGAAGAGGCTTCTATTGTGATAGAGGACAATGCCCTGCATGAAGTTACCTAAATATGAATAAATTCTGCTTCAGTATCAGGGCTTTATCCATCACCTAATTTTTACTTTTCTCTGAAATTCATCGGCTACTTTGAACTTTAAGGAAAATAACTGGTCACCAAAAGTATCAATAAGTTCTTCTTTATATAAGGCCTCTATTTTGGAGACTCAGAGTAGACAACTAAAATAGCAAACATTAGGTTGTCAAGGAATATTAGATCAAGAGGAGATTCTTCCTTCCCTGCCCTTCAAATTTAACTTCTATGGAATCTAATCTCCCCAAAACAACAGAAAAAAATGTAGTCAACATCCGTCAGTTTAGCAATGGCCAAAGGACTAATTTCTATTGTTCATTCTGAATCATCACTCTGGGCCCATTTCACTAAAGAGGGAAAAACAATCCACTGATGAAACATTTACAAGGAATTTGCAGTATGTTCTACGTCATTTTACCAGTTTCAGAATTGCAAACCCACTAAAACAGCCACACTATTCCTAAGTTCCTGCATTTCAAGGGCATGTCAAGTGTTCCACCAAGGACTGGAAAATTTACTCACCAGAGTGAAGAACAAGGGTCAAGGCGATGAAAAGAGCTTTGATCCATAACGAGAATAAAGGCATTTGATCGAGTCTGTGGAGGAAAATACTTTAGAATGTTTGTTACAACGGCACATGGACAAATGGGCCATTTCTAATGGACAGGCAAACGCAATTCAGGGCCCAAGTTTAGAAAGTTTCTTACTCCTAAGGAACTTCTCCAACCCATAAGATCCTCGTTAAGGTGGACTGCTTGCTCTTTTGTTCATCCAACTTTATCGTTCAACAAATCATGTCAACAAAAGGCCTTGCTATAGATGAGTGAGAGAGGCCAGCAAGAGACCTCTGAGAAGACATGAGAGGGAGCTGCTTCCTCTCTAAAACCCTTGGGGAAGCCCAAAGGATCCTGGCTGAGTTTAGAGTCAATATGGTCATTTCAAACTGGGTTTTATTCAGATTGAAAAACAGGAATAGGCAGGGCTATTTCTGGAGCAGTCCTCCTAGCGATGCTACACACCTGGGCCATCTCCCTTCATCCCCCACATGACCTACCTCACAGAGAGAGATAAGGAGTTTGGAGAAACAACAGCTCTGGGGACTGTGGAGATGTTGTTCCCCTTTCGCCCTCAGCCACGCATCTCCCTCCTGCTAACTCTCTTTTATTGATCTGTGAGAGAGCAGCTTGGTGGGGGTAAGGTAGATGGCCCAGGACAGATAAGACAGAGAGGCTCTCTGCCCTCCCTGAAGGTTGGCAAGTAGGTCTGAGAGGTACCTCACAAATGCTTTCTCAAAAGATTATCCCTCAGCAGGGGACAATTCAATCTGATGAAACCAGAACTCTGAGGAGGACAGAAAATAATAAGTATAGTTATAGATTTTAAGATGGAGAAGATGCGAGAATTCTTTCCAATCAGGTAAGTTGGAAAGGGACAAGATAATCAAGCATGAAAAAAAGAAAGACTGGAAAGTTTAATTTAAAAAATGTGTAAACCCTTAGTACTTTTGGAAACCAAATGCATATTAGAATCATCTGGAAAAATTTTAAAGCCTGTGGCTGCACCTGGCTACCATGAGGATTATAAAAGAAAATGGTTAGTAGATGAATACTGGTCACTGATAATGTTTTCAAAGCTCCTATTGAGACACAGGTGCAGCCAGGTGTGGGGAACCCTGGGAAAGAGTGTAGGATGTAAATTCCTGGGTTCAGAAGACAGAGAAGGCTGAAGATTGAAGTTGAGACTAGACTGGATAATCTGACATCTATGTCTCTGCTGTCTAATAATCATTTTACTTATTTTAAATATGAGAATAAGCATTCTAGTCCCATTGGCTTGTCATAAATATTAGAAATAAAATATGAAAACTCTCCTCACCTAAGCTATTTGAGGAGCATATTTGACACGCTAAACCTACTAGTGATATTTAGCACTAAATAAACCCAGGATATAGTAATAAACATTAAAGATTGTGTACTGTAAGCATAATAGACTTCACTACATTGATCCAGTCATGCACTGAACAAATAAACAGTCCAAAAAAAAAAAAATAGCACAACGCCTCAGCGGTATAGGTTGAGAGTAGGGGAATCAGTGTAAAGATTTGCTATAGAATATTATTTAAATGCCTAGGTTTCAATTTAAAAAATTGAGAAATAAAAGACACTGAAAGAAAGGTCCCATATGCAGGGCAAAGGGGGAGGGAAGCAGGCAATAGAAATTTAGCCTTGAGGGAGCTAAAATGATGTTCCTAGTAGACAAAAAATTCAAAGCCTCTTTTGGAAATGTAATTGAAGATCTGAAGAAACCATGTTGAAAGACGTAAAGAATGGTATGATGACAATGTGTCACTAAACATAGACTAGCCTTGAAGTTAAAAACTTGAAGTATAAATAAACAAAAAAATAGGATTTCAGTTACTGAAACATACAATAATGGAAATGAAGAAATTTCACTACAGGGGTCCAACAGTAGTCTTGGGCTGGCCAAAAAAACAATAGGTGTGTTGAGTTTAGATCAATATAGAGTAAGAATTCTGAAAAAGAGAACAGTAAATAATGTAGTATGTTAAGCAGGTCTTCAAAAAAGGCGGACACCATTAAATGTACCAATATATGCATAATATGAGTAGGAGAAAGATAAAAGAGCAGAAATATATTACCAAAGAAATAATGGCTTTCTTTTAACCCACCAATATATTTCATAAATAATTTCCAAGACAAAATGATATCTTATTGTGTTCATTTCACAGTTTTTTTACTGTGAAAAACTTGTTTCATGTTTTAACAAAAAACTTGCAAATATTAAATGTATACAATTTGATGAGTTTGGACATATGAATACACCGGGGATACCACAACAGTCAAGTTAATAAACATAGGCATGACTTGCAAAGGTTTTCCTGTCAGCCTTTGGGTTTTCTTGTTTGTTTGTTTACAGTAGTATTTTGTTGTGTTTTGTTTTGTTTTTGATCATAAAAACACTTAATGTGAGATCTACCCTCTTAACAAATTTTTAAGTGCACGCCACCCTATGGTTACCTGTAGCCACCATCTTGTCCAGAAGATATCTAGAATATAACGGTAACTATTTGTTTTTGTTTTGATTTGTTTTTTAAAGTAGGGCATCCTGTGGGACTTAAAATAGGAGAGAGACTTTTTAAAATTTAGTTTAATCAATTAATTAATTTAGAAACAGGGTCTGGTTCTGTTTCCCAGGCTAGAGCACGGTGGCGCTATCGTAGCTCACTGGAGCTTCAAACTCCTGAGCCCAGGCCATCCTCCTGCCAGAGTCTCCAGAGTAGCTGGGAGTACAGGTGCACACTACCACGCCTAGTGATATTTTTTTTTGTGCAGACAGGTTCTCACTGTGTTGCCCAGCCTGGTCTTGAACTCCTGGCCTCAAGCAGTCCTCTCACTTCTGCTTCCCAAAGGGCTGGGATTACAGGCATGAGACACTGCACCAGATCTGTTACTGTAACTTTATACCCAATGAACAATACACTCTATTTTTCCCTCCTACAATCCCCTGGAAACCAGTATTACTCTGATACCAAATCAGATAAAGATACTGCAATAATAAAACCACTGGTCAATATCTCTTATGAACATAGATAAAAAATCTTCAACAAAAATACCAGGAAACAGAAATCAGCAACATATTTTAAAAATGCACCATGACCAATTGGGATTTATGTCTGTATTGCAAGATTAGTTTAACATCTGAAAGAGTTGATGTTCATATATACCAATACAATGCAAAACAGAAACACATTATCATCTGAATAGATGCAGAAAAAGCATATGACAAAATCCATCACCCTTTCATGACAAAGACACTCAGCAACCAAGAAATAGAAGAAACTTCCTTGACCTGATAATGGGCTTTGTTAAAACTTACAGCAACCTTCATATTAGTGGTGAAAGACTGCATGTTTTCCACTGAAGATCAGGCATGATGTCTGATCGTGTCTGATGACCAATGATGTCTGCTTTTGTCACTTCTAGGAAACATTTTCCTGGACGTTTTAACCAGGGAATTTTGGAAAGAAAAAGAAATAAAAGGCATTGAAGTTGGAGAGAAAGAAGTGGACCTATCTGTTTGCACATTACGTGATTTAGCTTATGAAAAATTCTGAAGTACTTACTAAAAAAAACCTATTATAACTAATAAATGAGTTTATCAAAGTTGCAGAAGATAGGTAAATGTACAAAAATCAATTGCTTTCCTATATAGTTGTAATGACAGTCCAAGAAAGAAATTAAGAAAACAATTCCATTTACAATGACGATAAAATAATACTTTGGAATAAATTTAACATGAAATACAAGTGAAAAACGTATACTCTATGTAATATAAAGCTATTATTGAAAGAGATTAAAGGTGATGTAAATAAATAGAATAATACCTGATGCTCATTAAACAGAAACCTTAACATAGTTAAGATGCAAAACTCTCCAAACTGTTCTAGAGATGCATCACAATCTCTATCAAAATCTTAGCTGATTTTCTGTATAAATTGACAAGGTAACACTGACATTTATATGAAACTACCAGGGACCCAGAATAGCTAAAACAAACCTGGAAAATAAGAATAGAATAGAAAGACTCACACACTTTAATTTCAAAATTCCCTACAAAGCAAGGGTCATCAAAACAATGTGGAACCTGGGCAAGTTAGACATGTAGATCAATGGAACAGAATGAAGAATCTCTAAATGAGCCCATACATCTATGGTCCATTGTTTGTGTTTGTTTATTTGTTTATGGTGGTGAGAACTTAACATGATATCTACCCACTTAACAAATTTTCATGTGTACAAATACAATATTACTAACTTATAGTCACTTTTTGTACAGTAGACTTTTCCACTTTAATCATCTTGCATAACAGAAAGTTTATACCTTTTGAATAACAACTCCCCATTTTCTACTCTTCCCAATTCCTGGCAACCAGCATTTTACTCACTGTTTTCAGATGTTTGGCTACATTATATACAACATATCGGCATATCATGCATTATTTCTTCCTCTTTGAGTTGCTTATTTCACTTAGCATAATTTCCTGAAGTTTCATCATGTCTGATAGAATTTCCTTTATTATTAGGGACAAATAATATTCCATTGTATGTATGTACTACATTTTTAAATTCCATTTATCCATCAGTGGTCATTTAGATGATTTCATATCTTGGCTATTATAGATCACGCTGCAATGAATATGGGACTAGAGATATCATTTCAAGAAACTGATTTCAATTTTTTAAGATAAATACCAAAAAATGAAATGTCTAGAATACTTGGTAGTTCTATTTTAAATTACTGCAGAGCTTCCATACTGTTTTTCATAGCGGTTCCACCATTTTTCATTCCTACCAACAGTATACAAAGGTTCCGATGGTTGCACATCCTTGCTAACAGCTGTTATCTTCTGTTTATTTGATAATAGTCATCCTAATATCTTATTTTGGTTTTGTTTTACAGTTCTCTGATAATTAGTGATGTTGAACATTTTTTTTCTGTACCTGTTGGCCATTTAGTTATATCAGTTCCTTATATATTTTGCATATTTACCACTTATCATGTATATGGTTTGCAAACATTTTCTAAATTCCATAGGTAGACTTTTTGCACTGTAAATGGTTTTCTTTGCTACACAGATGCTTTTTAGTTTGATATCATCTCACTTATCTCTTTTTGCTTTTATTTTCCTTGCTTTTGGTGTCACATCCAAAAAAATCTTTGTCAAGACCAATGTTATCAAAGTTTTTCTCTGTTTCCTTATGACAGTTATAAAGTTTCAGATCTTACTTTGAAGTCTTCCACCATTTTGAGTTGATGTGTGTGTATGGTGTAAGGCAAGAGTCCAATTTCACATTTTTTTTTTTTTACAAGTGGAAATCCAGTTATCCCAAGATCATGTGTTGAAGACATTATCTTTGCCATTGTGAATTCTTTGTGCCTTTGTCAAAGATCAATTCATTGTATAAAAATATATGTCTGACTAAGTTCTCCATTCTGTTCTATTGGTCTATAGTTTTATCTTTATACTAGTACCATACTGTTTTAAATGCCTTAGCTTTGTAATATATTGATTTCTACTCTTAATCCATTGTGGTCAGAAAAGATGCTTGCTATGATCTGCATCTTCTTAAACTTGTTAAGACTTGTTTCCTGACCTAATTTGTGAGCTACAACGGAGAATCTTCTACATGCACTTGAGAAGAATGTATAATCAGCTTCTGCTGAGTAGAATTTTCTGTACAGTTCTTTTATATTTTTGTCTACAGTGTTGTTAAAGTCCATTTTTTAATGGATTTTCTGTTTAGATGTTCTATCCATTTGAAAATGGGGCTTTTCAGTCTCCTACTTTGTTGTATTGCTATCAGTTTCTCCCTGCAGTTCCGTCAATGTTTGCTTTATATATTTAGGTGCTTTAGTGTTTGGTTCATATATAATTGTTTTAGCTTCCTGATGAATTGACCCTTTTATCATTGTATAGTGTTCTTCTTTGTCTCTTGTGACAGTTTTTGACTAAAATCCTATTTTGTCTGGTATAAGTATAGCTAACCTTGGTTTATTTTAGTTTGCATTAGCATGGAATATCATTTTTCCATATCTTCATTTTCAGCCTATCTGTGTTGTTAAATCTAAAATGAGTCTCTTGTAGACAACACATAGTTGAATCTTGTTCTTTGTTGTTGTTTTCTTTATGTTTATCCATTTAGCTGTTCTATGTCTTCATGTTCGTAAGAGTAGTACATTTATTAAACAACTAAAATAATTATTTTTAGGGAAGCACTTATTTTTGTCTAGTTCGTGTTTCCATTTTTAATATTTTTTTTTCTGTCTTATACTCCTGTATTCCTTTTCCCCCCTCTTGCTGTCTTTTTTTGTGTTTCACTATTTTTTGTATTGATATGCTTCGATTCCTTTTTCTTTTCTTTTGTGAATCTTTTTAGTTACAATGGGAGTTACATTGGGAATAAGCCTTATAATAAAAGTCTATTTCAAACTGGTAACACCTTACCTTTAGTTACACCCAAAAATATACTCATCCCAACCTATGCTATTGATGTCAATATTTATATTTTTATATTGTATATTCATTAACATATTTAGATAGTTATACTTATTTTAATATTTTTGTCTGTCAAATTTATGTTCATATTAAAAGTGATTTTTCCACCACTGTTACAAAATCACAGTATTTGGTATTTGTCTGGATGATTATCTGTACCACTGAGTTTTACATTTTCATATACTCTGATTTCGCTGTTTAGAATTTTTTAAATTCAGTATCATAATTTCCTATAGCAATTTTTAAAGGTAGGTCTCAGTTTCTGTTTGTCAAGAAAAGTCTTTACTTCTCTGTACTTTTTTTGTTGAAGGACACTTTTGCTAGGTATACTGTTTTTGGTTGCTAGGTTTTCTTTTTTTCTTCAGCATTTTGAATATATCATTCCACTCCCTTGTGTCATGAAATGTTTCTGCTGCAAAATCCACTGAGGTTCTTATGTGTGCTCCTTTGTACGTGACAAGTTGTTTTTCTCTTATTGTTTTCCATATTGCTTCTTTGTTTTGACTTTTGACAATTGTATGTCCTGGTTTGCATTTCTTTGAATTAATCTTATTTAGAGCTCATTGAGATTCCTGGATCTGGATGTCCATTTGCTTTTTTGGATTTGGAACAGTATTTGCTTTAAATAAGCTTTCATTATTTCTTTGAATGTGCTGTCCTTTTCTCTCTCTATTCTCCTTCTGACTTCCCAGTGTATGCATACATTGGTCTACCTGATAGTATCTCATAAGTTCCTTTAGATTTCTTTACTCTGTTTTACTCTTTTATTTTCTCATCTGATTGAATAATTTCCAATGACCTGTCTCTGAATGCACTGACTGCTATGGTCTGAGCGTTTGAGTCCTCACTGACTTCAGGCTTAAATCCTGTCCTCTAAGGTAATCGTATTAGGAGGTGGGGCATTTGGGAGGTGATTAGGTCATTGAGGGCAAAGACTTCATGATTGGGGTTAGTGCCTTTATAAAGGAGATGCCAGAGATTTATCATCTTTTCTGCCATGTGAAGACACAGGAAGAAACACTGTCTGTGAACCAAGAGGTGAACCTTTATAGGATACTGAATCTGCCAGTATTTTGATTTTGAATTTTCCAGACTCTGGAGCAGTTAGAACTACATGTGTGTTGTTTCTAAGCCACCCAGTATGGTATTTTGTTATAGCAGCCCAAGTGCCCTAAGGCACTGATCCTTTTGTCTATTTGATCTAGTTGGCTATTTAACCACTCCAGTGAATATTTCAGTTAAGTGATTGTATTCTTTATCTCAATGATTTCTGCTTGCAACCCCTTTTATATTTTCCATTTATTTGTTGAAACTGTCATTTTTTTCATGCATTGTTCTCTTCACTTTAGTAAGCATTTTTATGATAGTCATTTTGAAATCTCTGTCAGGTAAATCATATCTTTATTTCCTTAGGGCCAATTCTGGAAATTTATTTTTTTCCTTTATTTGTAATACATTTTATTATTTTTCATTTCCTTTACACTATTTTGTCATTTTCCTTGACTGTTTGTGTCAGGTCTTTATCCAAACAGCCATTGCTTGCAGTCTTTTCTGACGGCAATATCACCTTTTGCTAGTCAGCCCAGACAAAGATTCTAGGCTACTCTCAAATCTTTGTGTTTCTTGAAACTGCTATCGTTATTCGAAGTGTCTCCCAGGTGTCTAGAGAATGCCAGGTCCTGCCAGTCTGTTTTGACAGGCAAGGTAGAAGCCAATGCTTCAGATGGCTCCCAACAAAGTGAGAATTTTAGATGTGTGGTCCAGTCCTTTTCTTCCCTCTGCAAGGAGAATCTAGGGGCTCCGTTGTTTTCTGAGGTTCATGTTATTCTAAACCAAGTAGTGTGGCTGTTGCATGTGCTAGTATATTATTTCAGACTATAGTGTTTGTTTTCTGTATCCCTTATATGGCCATAGTGTGTCAGGTTCCATGAGTGTCTGAGATGTGTGAGACAGAAGACAGTGCCTAGGAAGCTTCCAGTAAAATCAGAGTTTTAAATGCATGGTCTTCCCTTCTCTCCCCATAGAGAAGCTGGGAAGTGGGAATTTCCTCATAAAATTGGACCTGTGCTGAGGTAGGCTTTCTGTGGAGAGAATGTCTTGAGCTCTCTTACTGGATTCCACAAGAAGCTGTGAACCATTGATGGCAGAGAACAGCCAAATTCATGGAGGTCAATAAAGAGAGGATAATTGGCCATGGAATTCCACCTAGGCAGGGAATTTTCAGTATTAAGGACAACAAGAAACCATAAATCTGACAACTGGAGGCAGGTGAGGTGTCATCCCATCTTCTAGTTACATACAGGTGGAAGACTGTGCCAGGTGGTGATCTCTATACCTCTGCTGAGGTCAGAGACAGAACTGCTCAGAACACTTCATTTTTGAAAACACAAGTCCCTACCCAAATTCCTAAAGTTTAAAACACTACACTCATCAGAAAAATATGACTCATGGTATTCTCTGGAAGAGTGTTTGTCTCACTCTGAAACTGGGCACAAGGCTGTGTTTCCCTTTAAGCACCTAGACCTTCAGGTGAAAGACAATTTCATATATGCCCTGTCCACAGAGTGTAGGGATTACATCACTCTAAAGGAGAAACACGGAATTTGTATCCAAACCATCTTGCATTGTGAATCTTCCCATTTTCAGTTTTATTAATCTCTCAAGGTCACACTAACATTGAGGCTACGCGATGGGCTATGTAGTATGTCCACATAACCGGCTCTTACAAGGACTAAGTGAGGAGGCATCTGTGGAACTGCACAGCTGAGCTCTTGGTACTGAGTAGTTGCTCAAGGGCCAACTTTCCGTTCGCTGTTGGATAATAACGTGAACTGGTACGAGGTCAGTGTCTTGAGGACAATGACTCTATCTGATTTGTTCACCTTCGTACTGCTAGCTAAAGGCATAGATCCCCATATACAGCAGGTGTGCAATAAACATGTGAACTGGCAAAGAACAAATGACTACCTGTGTAAATATATCACCATTTGTTAAGCATGTCTTGTACAGGATCTCTACAAAGGAGAGGTCAAACACTTGCTTCAAAGCAAATCTATGGGAGGCCAAGTTAAGGTTCCCCAGTAAATTTTCATTCTTATAGAGACATAGAATAAATAATAAATACATGAAATTTCAAATAAATAATTTTTACATTCATCACTTTCATTATTACAAATATTTATGGAGTAATGGCCATGAACCTGATATAGTAATTGGAGTACATTCTTGTCTCCAAGTATTAAAATTACAGTTCTTTATTTAATAAAATCGTACGTAACCATTTGGACTTAAGCATCATTCTCAGTGGATGAGAGACAGAGAAGAATGGACCACCATCTGGGTGGTACCCAGAAGAGAAGATGTGAAATTGATGGGAGGGCTTCCACCAGCTCAAGGCTATCTACCAACCCACATAGGCTTAATACATAAAAAAGTAAAATCACGAATTACTGAAGGTGTGTACCCTTCTGTGTCTGTTAGAGTGGCTTAGCCTGTACCATAACAAGTAGAATAAAGTTTTCCCACATTCTATATAGATGCTGCATTTCTCTCAATACTAAGCTCATTTTATGACTACAAGCCTTTGTCAACGTTTGCCTAACCACGGAATTGCTCAAAATTGTAGGCACCAAAGTTTCTCTTGAATATTTTCATTCCTTAGAACAGGTGGGGTTTTAGGTATCTGTACTTTGTATATACACTAAAGGTAAGTTTGAGAAATACTGTTGTGAGTATCAATTCCTATATTAAGCATGTGTGTGACCCTATTGGGTAATCACTAAGGTAAAAATAATTTCAATAAAGTAAATATCATGCAACATATTTATTGGGAGAAGTAATCATTGAGAAATGTCTTATTTGTTATGATTTAAACACAAATAATGATTTTTCAGGTTTTCATCAAATATTTGGACATTAAAAGAGAATAAAATTTTGGAATTATGAGATTTTGCATTTGCAAGACTATCCAATTCTTATAGTCAATCCAGGCTTTCAAAACAGGATTCTGCTTCTTATCTAGGACTCTAAGGCAGCAAAGACTAGCAAGTTGTGGAATCCAAGAGCAGAGTAGGATTAAATAGGAGTCATATGATGTATAGCACCACATCACTTAGGTCCACATTTGCCCCAATTATGGAGAGTAATTTCACCATCAGTTCTCTTATATAAAGAAGAAAAAAATATATATTAGTTTCTTCCATGGTGTCCAAAGTGTTTCTCAGTGACTAAACATTTGAACAAGACTTAAGATGAACAACTTGGGCTCTACTTCTTTTTACAGCTGTGTGTGCTACTCCCCAGCCCCTGCACATGGCCTCTGTCCTCTCTGGGCTACTTTCCCAGTCCTGAGACCATCTAGGGAGCCACCCAGACCTGAGGAAGAAAAGGATGAGAGAGACACAGTTTAACTCTGGCATCTCCCACGTTACATCCTACTGATCCACTTGTGGTAATTATAAAAGATCATATTAAATTGAGTATGGTTAACTAATTCGAATATGTGAAAACAAGCCTGCGTCATCATGTACATAGCTCAAGTTAACCTAACATTAGAATTGGGGTTTCAGAGTAAAGTTTAAGGGTGTATTCTCAAACTTTAATAGAAATAAAACAGCTGTTTCCTGTGTATGTGGTTGTAGATTAAAAGAAATCCACTAGTTCCAATCATACTGACACTGTTATTTCAAAAATTAGGAGGAGAAAATATTTACTATTGTGCTCTTACGCATTTTCATCGCACAAAGCACATGGGTCTTCATAGGTGATGCCATCGCTTCCACACACTGTTATATTTTTTGTGTAGCAAGGACGGTCAGGATATACCTTACACCAACCCTAGAAAATGCACACACAGCAGAGAAACAGTCAGGGAGTACATATCAGAAAATAATATTCTGAATATGTTATTAGGAAATGACACACATGAAAAGACAATAAAGAATCTATTTGTCTTTAAAGGCTCATAACTAAACTAATCCTATGAATGGAAGCAAAATTTTAAAAATTAAACATTTTTTTAACCTTTTTAGCCCTTCCCATCAAGTGCTGGCGTCAAACTCCATTCCCTTTTTGTCTCGGAAGCCATCATTGCACTCAGTTTCTATGGATCATTCATTTGTGTTTTCCTCACATAGTTTGTTACAATCTGTTTGGATGTGGGTTAGTAAATAATTGTTTTCCAGTTAGACTGTATTGGTACCCTTAAAACTATTCATCCTAGTCAAAAGTGGAAACAACCCAAATGTCTGTCAACTGATGAATGCACAAATAAATGTGGTACATCGTCAATCAATGGGATATTTTTCATTGCCAGAAAAATGAAGTACTGTGCCATGATACAACACTTGGATGATCCTTGAAAACATTGTATTAAGTGGAAGAAGAAAGTCACAAACCAAATACTATACAATTCCATTTACCTTAAATGTCTAGAAGAGGAAAACTGAGAGAGGCAGAAATTACATTCGTGGTTCCCTGAACTGGGAGGTGCAGGCAACGGTGATGAACAGTAAATGGGCAAAGGGAATGTAATCTTGGTGATAAAAATATTCTAAACTGAATTATGGCGTTGAGTTTACAACTGAGTACGATCACTTTACAATTTATTAATTGGGTGAATTGTACAGTATGTGTAGTATACTTTAATAAATTTATTAATAAAAAAGCATGCACTGATAGCAGAAACTAAAATGATATTTTAAAACAGGGACTTAACTTCCAAGTAGCCTAAAGGCCATTGGACCACATAAATCTCTCCTTAAATCCTCCAAATTTGTACTACTCAACAAGAAAACTAATAAAACCGCATAATGACTTGAACCAGGCACAACCAGAAGACAGAACAAAAGTACTAAATGCGATTATGTGTATGGACAAAACCAATCACTGAATCTCAGTGGGATTTTCAGTTGAACTCCCAGTGGAAACAAGCTTCTTGTAAAGAATGGAGGGTGGGGGAAGGGGGGAGGGTTGCAGGAGGCCACAGAAGAATAAAAGAAAACCTAAAACCAACTGCAAAGAGAGCAGAGGGGAACTGAAGATTAAAGATTCAGCTAAAATCTCCCAGAGAAAGCACATCATTCATAGCAAAAAATCATAAAAGAGTCGTGGTACACAAGACACGTGTAGAGGGAAGGATATTAAAAGTAAGTGAGATTCATGCTGGAGGTCTACAAAGCCCTATGTCTATATGAGAAAAAAGTTTCACAAACAGGAGATGGGGGGAGAAAGGCAGCCTCCCCAGACAGAAGGGTGCTAAAATTAAAAAGAAGGAAGTGGAGGGCCTTTAGAATAATGCAATACAAAAGAAATCAAACAGTGTGAAAGGATAAAACCACAAAAACAAACACAGACACACATACACAGACACACACACACACACACACACTCTCTCTCTCTCACCTCCAATTGCCTCACTGAAGTAACTGCATTTTGCTATACTGACTGAGGAGGGCACCCTTTCGTAAGGAACCTTGCAAACCCACCTACATTACCAGCCACCTATGTCCACAAAAATATAAGGGAAAAAATGTGATCTTCATCTATGTAAGGCTTCTAGAAGAAGAACACAAACAGGAAAAATCATCAAGAATCAAATAGCTGCAGCTAACACCCTCTAGTCTCTAAAACAGAAAACTATGAAACAGAATAAAACTTTAATGAAATGCTCAAAACAAAATGATTATATAGCCTCCAGCAGACATTTGGGAATGTTAAAACAGAATCCTTAAATCTAAAGTTAAGCCTTGGAACAGAAATTGATTGTTTCTTAAATGGATGCAAAACCATAAAAAGACTTATGGACATATATGAAAGGGACTACTCTGATAATATATTTATGCCTTTTCTAAATATTTACTGGACATTCTCAAAAATTGAAGCGCTTCATATTAGCCCACACAAAAAAAAAATCAGTCAGCTTCATTCAGAGGAGTAAAAATAACACTCTGATCACAATTGAATGAAATACAAAATAAATAACAAAATCAAAAAGCCTATCACGTCATGAAATAAACAAACACAGTTTGAAGAACACTTTACAGAAAAGGAATATACAAATTAAAACTAGAGTATCCCTAAAATATGACTAAAATGATAACAATGGATATTAGAATCAATTTGATGCATTTAAAGCAGTGATCAAAGGAAAACTCATAGCCCTAAATACTGATAGTGACAAAAATAGAACAAAATAGAAAATATGAATTAAATGTCCAGTCAAAAAGCTAGAAATGAACAAAGAAGTAAAACAAAAGCACAAAGATGATAATTACAAATATGAAACCATAAATCAACAAGTAGACTTTATAAATCAGTCAAAACTCAACATTTTTGAAAAAAATAACAACATAAAGAAGATAAAATAATCATAAAAATATGAAAAGAAAAACAAGCCAATGTAAAATAGGGAAAAGAGTTATCGAAGTTTAGTAAATTTAAAAATATATATCAGAGACTAATCTGTATCCCTCATTACAAATAAATTGCATGTCTAGAAGACATGGACAGATTTTTACAAAAACAAAATTTGTCAAATTTAGCCCCATTAGATGTAGAAAACTTAAAAAAGCTAATTTCCATTAAGAAAGCATAAATGTTTATGAAAAGAAAGACCAAAGAAAAAAATCAACAGGCACAAAGGATTTCAAGAGAATACAACTCTCAAAATCAGACAGACCCCATGTCACAGATAATGCCACAGACTAGAAAAATGACAGGTCATTTCCATGTTTTAATGAAGAAAATACAATTACATATCAAAGCTTGATAAAAAGAAAATATTATATAAATTTCAAGACTAATATCACTTACGCTATTAAATTAAATATTAGTGAACAGATTAAAACAGATTTTAAAGAGATAAGCAATGCCCAAGTTGGAGTTATTTCTGTCGTAGAAGGATGATTCGATATGAGAAAAGAATTCATAAAGCACACCGTATTAATACTTCTCAGGGGAAAAATCAGATGATAATTTCCTCACAGTGAAATTAATAGACAGTTGTGAGATTTAAAGCAGACTAATTGTCCCAAGAGTTATCAGTGAGGATGTTCCTGGTAAAATACTTTGATGTTAGAAGTCATAACTGCAAATATCAGACCTGAAAGAGATTATCCTAACAAATTCCATTAGAGAATATGACCTGCAAATCAGAGTAAGGAGTAGTTGAAGTACTTTAGCTGTAGAGGTGGGAAAGGGATGCGTTTCCCTGCCCCAGAATTCAGTGGCATTCATACCCACCACACTGCTTCCCTCCTTTTATAAAATGGGAGGAGGTGGGGAATTCACCAATGGAACTGTGAAATGGCATTTGCTCTGTGTTCTATGTGGCTTACGAATTCACATATAGTGAACCCAATGGAGCAAACAATTCTATTCCCAGGTGACATCAAATAATTCCTGTATATTCTAGGATGTGAGAAATATCCTACCCAGGATGAAAAAATGTACTCATCAGAAAACAGATAAAATGCCAACATATGGTGATAAAGCTGGCTGTGACCCAATGAAAAGTGAGCCATTTGACCTCCTCAGTCGCCGTCCAAGAATGCAGTAGTGAAACTTTTAGACTATGTATGACACAGAGCCCATAAGGCTTCAATGAATAGAATCGTAAAGAGAGATCACTTCCTGTCTCCATCCTTTCACTTGGGGAAGAACAGTTGCCATCCCTGAGTTTCCATATTCCTTTACTCTTCAACAGGGAAGACTGGTTGCTTTCCTCCTTCACTCCTAAAATTAACAAGAAGGAAGTAAGAAACCAAAATACATGTGGAACTGCTCAGGAGAACAATCTTCTGCATAGCATTTAAGAATATATGTATTATCCCTTGAAGGTTTGATTTATCCTTCTTCGAAGCTGAAATAGCTATTCCTAGAAGAAGATATGGAGAATTCCTGATGGCAATTTTACACATAAAAGCCACCATAACGCATGCCCCAAATTTTCCACCTCATGAAGAAGAAATGGTTCAAAGGAAACTGTGGCTGTCTTTTTCATTCTTATCTCCTCCTCTACCTCCACTATTTTGAAGTCTCCCTTAAAGTTCTCTGTGTAAGGAAGATAATGAGCCATGAGAGATAAGGCACAGAGGGATCCCGTGTCCTGCCATGTGCTGAGAACTTGCCTCACTTAGATTTTATCGGACTTTATCAAAGCTGTGCCTACAGCAGAAAGGACAGGGACAGACAATTTCATCTGATAGGTACAAAGGAATGAGAAGAGGAGAAACTGGTAAGCCTTTTGTAGATCCTAAAATAGATAAACCTTGTGACATCTTTCCAAGCAAGGGAAGGTTTAAAACTTCAGCAGTTTTAAACCTAGGTCGGTATGAAAACAACATGGAGAGCTTTGGGAAAATATCAGTGCTTAAGATCCTTTCTCAATATTGTGAATCAATTTTCCACATTAGATTCTAGTCATTGGTATTTTATTAAGTCTCCAAGATGGTAGTAATGTGCAGATACAGTTGGGGGTGGCATGGCATAATCTCTGGAGCCCCATTACATCAACAGCTAAACTTCTCTACACTAGGGCTTTAATACTTAATGGAAATATATTATGCAAACATATGTGTGGTTAGCATTATCCATGTAATACTTAAATTGCCCTTTGTTCCATGTCATCATGTACAAGCCAATTTATTTTTTATGGAAAATTATATGATACATAGAGTGGAACATAAGAATTAATTAATTTAAAAATATTAATAAATAGAAACTTGGTAAACTTTTTTGAATCTCCCTCAAAAAGTGAAATATCAGCCAAAAAATTATTACAGCTTTTTCTAAAGAGTTAGGAGTCTGGAGGCAAACAACTCTGCTTTAGATGTATGGTGTAATAAGTGAGGGTCTTCGAAAATTCCACATATTCTCTGTGTATAAGTGATCTTATTTGTAAAAAGGAATAAAGATAGCATGCTTCTGGTAAGTATTAAATTATTTGTTATGTGCAAAATGCTTAAAACAGTGTCTAATATATGAACACACCATATAAGTGTAGAATAGAGTCCTAGAAATGGACTAAAGCATGTTTAAGTAGTTAATGGAAACACTATATAAAAGAGCTGTATCATTTATAGAAACATATCAGCAAAGCAAACACATTAAAGTTTTTTTAAAGATCTTTATCAAGTAGAATTCACTTGAGGCATAAAAATCTTTTTCAGTTTCTGAAAACTAAGAAATGTAATTCCCTTTACGAGAATAAAAGAAAGAGAAAATCATATGAACCCATCAGTGGTGAGCTATTAATGATTGAAGAATCTTGACAACTAGAAATAGCAATAGACTAAATCTGATAAAGAATATCATGAATCAACTATAGCTAACATCATTTTGCAAAAATTTTGACTGATTTTCCCATAACATGAGGAGATACCAGGCAGTTAAATAAGGGAAGAGAAATCATGAGGGGCAGAGGGAAAGAGTGTTGGAGGTTGAAAAGGAAAAATAATATTGTCTGTATTATCAGACGGGTAGGTGAAAACTCCCCCAAGAAATGTACATGTAAAAAGGCAATTGCTAGAATTAAAAGGGAAATGCATTAGGATTACAGGATACAAGGTCAATATATAAAAATTAATTGTATTTCTGTATCCCAGCAACAAATGTTGGAAAATAAAATTTTATGAATGGACCCATACAAAACCGGGCACAAATTAAGAGAGAAACAGGACAGGGCTTCACCAGAGCAGAAGCAAGCTGGCCTCACTGCCTCCAGAGAACCCCAGAAACACACTGAGACTATCACCGGCAATATCCCAGAACTCAAGTAGGAGGATGAGACAGTTTCAGGAACCACAGAGAAGTGGAAAAATTTCATGCAGACACTAAAAGAATCAGACTTTTATACCTACAACGTCCGTCCCCCAAAGTGCCCTGCACTAAGTGTGCAGAAAACTTTTTCCTGCCTCAAGGTTACTACACTGGTAAAATTAGAGCAAGAGGGACAATTTAGTTTGCCCACCATCTTGGGTTCCCTGGCAGGAGATCTTTCCTCTTTCCACCAACAGTGCCTAAAGGGAGAAAAATTCCTGAGGACAGCCAGAGACAGAGGGGGAGGTGAGACTAACATCCCTGGCACTGGAAAGTCTGCTCTGGGACTCAGCCAAAGGAGACACTGAGTCAGAGAGGCTGGTCCGCACACCACACCATAGGATTGTGTTCCACAGCTCTCCAGGCCATGAACCCCCAGCCTGGCTCTCCGCACTGCTGGGGGATCCTCTTGGGACCTTCCCCTTCTGAGATGGGCAGTGCTTTGAACATTTGCTAGAGCTGCGGCAAATCTGGCCTTCAGGTACCAACTTGTGCTGAGAAAGAGGCTGTAAACTAGCAAAAAAGATATTTAATAGATTAATCGCAAAGGAATCTTTAAGCAAACTTATCCAATAAAAAACAAAACAAGCCAAAGAAGACTGAAATAAATTACTAATCCTTCAATGCAAAGACATAGTTGTACATCCACAAGAAACAACCAGCACACAGGGAACCTGGACTTTGCAAACAAACAAGCAAGAAGTCAGGGACTGACCCAAACAGGGCAGCCACAGACAAGCTCTCTGACCGACACTTCAAACTAGCAGTTGTAAGGAAATTCAGTGATCTCTAAAATAACTCAGAAGAGCAATTCCTACATTTATTTGATAAATTTAATTTAGAAATTGCAATCATAAAAAAATGGAACATATCCTGAACTGAAAAATACATTTGCTGAATTAAAATAGTTATTCAGGGCACTCAAGAACAGAATGGATAAAGCAGAAGATAGAATCATTGAGCTTGAAGACACCCTATTTGAAAATACACAGTTAGAGGAGAGAAAAGAAAAAAAGAATGAAAATACGTGAAGAATCCCTAGAGAGTTAGAAAATTACCTCAAAGAGAAAAGGCAAGAATTACTGATGTTCCAAAGGAAGCTGAACCAGAGTGAGGGGTAGAAAGCTTATTCAAAGACACGATAACAGAAAACTCTCCAACTTAAGGAAGATACAAAACTCCAGGTACAGGAAGGTCAGACATCACCAAAAGGTTAAACTGAAATAAGACTACCCTTAGGTACTCCCGAAGTGCAAGGAGAAAGAGAAGATCCTAAAAGCAGCAAGAGAAAAGAAGCAAGTAACACATAAAGGGGATCCAATGCCTGTGGCAACAGACTTCTCAAGAGAAGCCTCACAGGCAGGGAGGGAATGGGATGACATTGACAATGTGCCCAAACAAAAACAAAAACAAAAACAAAAACCAAAAAACGAAAAACTGCCAACTGAAAACTATACCCAAAAGGGTATCCTTCAAACATGAAGAAGAGATAAATTCTTTCCCAGCCAAACAAAAGCTTAGGGAATTCATCACTACCAGATCTGTGTTATAAGAAACTCTGGAGGGATTTCTTTAATCTAAAAGAAAAAACCGAAACTTACAAAAACAGACCATATGAAAGTATAAAACCCACTGGTAAAAGAAAGCACACAAACTCAGAATATGGTAACAATGTAATTGTTTTATGCAACCCACTTATAACTCTATTAATTATAGGAAGACTAAAAGAGAAATCTATGCTAAACAATAGCAGCTACAGCAACCTGTTAAGAGACAGGCAATACATAAATACATAATTTGAGACAACAATATGTCAAAGTGTGGAGGAGATGGAGTTAAAATCTAGGGGTTATTTTTTTTAACATTTTCCCCATTTTATTTTTTTTCCTTGTGATCAAAGCTAAATTTTCATTTTTCTAAATAACTTGTTATATCTTTAAGAGTTTTTTGTAAGCCTCTGGTAACCACAAAGCAAAAATCTATAATAAGTACACTAAAATTTTCAAGAAAAGGAACAAATTAAAAGATACTACCAGAGAAAATCATTTAACTCCAAATAAAGACAGTAAGATAGGGAGAAAAGTAGAGTTACCAAAGAACCATAAGGCAAATATCAAAATGGTAATATAAGTCCTTAACTATCAATAATATATATTAAGTCTTAAAGCATTTAAGTATATACAACCGAGGTAATAATAAAACATTTTCAATATTTTTGAAAAGGATCCTTAAGAAAAGGGCCATCTGGGGCTGAATGATTTTGCACCATGTTGCCACCCATCACCGCCACCCACCATCTTCCCCACCCATGCCTCATATCTTTAACTCTTGCCACACTACAGGAAATCACCAAATTGAAAGATCTGCTTGATCATTCTGTGCCTCTCTTTGTAATTTCACTGCTCGTCAATAGGTACATTTACTACGTTTATATATCTTGTATAGTTTTACATACCTTGGTAATTGGCACAAAGAAAACAATACTGTATTATATTCTTATATATGACTTGATGTGCACACACCCTTGTGAGCTTTGCACATACTAACATATAGAGCTATATTTCATTTATTTTCATGTAAATATAATAGTCCACTAGGTGAACATGTAGAAATTATTAGTGTTTACCCTTCTACAAATGGATAATTGGGGTGGTGCTTTATGTGCTTTTGTTTTGTTAGGATGAACCATTCTACTCTAGATACACATTCACATATCTCAGTGTTGTAAAAACACAGAAGAACTGCCAATGACTGCATTACGGGATAGATAACCAAATTATCACCTGGCATAGATGTAACCAACTGGTTTTGTATTGCTTGCTAAATGGCATTACTTGATTTTGGTGTAATAACAATACGTATATATTGTTACTTTTTGAAAAATCACTGTTTTGTACATTTTGTTTGGTCAATTTTGGTGTGATTTTTAAAATTCAAAAACAATTAATAATTTACATTTTTCAAATACCAAATAAACCAGTAGTAACTTACCATGGTCGCCTCTGGTTTTTTTTTTTTGGATCATGCCAGTATCTGCAAACAAAGAAAAATTTAAAAAGGTAAAAAGCCCTTTGTAGCAATATTTATGCA
Source organism: Eulemur rufifrons (assembly GCF_041146395.1). NCBI lineage: Eukaryota > Metazoa > Chordata > Mammalia > Primates > Lemuridae > Eulemur > Eulemur rufifrons. The sequence continues at coordinate 32,879,657 of NC_090992.1, read as the reverse complement.
AGTGACGTACTCAAGAAACTGTCACTGCCACTGAGGTGAGAATTTTATGCCAATATTAAAAACATAAATTATTAAATATATCCAAATCTTAAAAAAAATCCTCAAATTAATCATGTTGTTTCAAAACAGTATCACATATTATTTTTATAGAACTCCTAACACCTTGCTTGAAGGTACCAATGTTTAAGTTTTATAGAAAAGGCTTTTATTGTGATGCTGTGAGGCTTTTATGATGATTCTATAAATGCCCTGCATGAAGTTATCTAAATATCAGTAAATTCTGCTTCAATATCAGGGCTTTACCCTTCACTTAATAGTTACTTTTTTCTGAAATTTATGGGCTACTTTGAAATTTAAGAAAAATAACTGGTCACCAAAAGTATCAATTAATTCTTCTTTATATAAGGCCTCTATTTTGGAGACTCAGAGTAGACAACTAAAATAGCAAACATTAGGTTGTCAAGGAATATTAGATCAAGAGGAGATTCTTCCTTCCCTGCCCTTCAAATTTAACTTCTATGGAATCTAATCTCCCCAAAACAACAGAAAAAAATGTAGTCAACATCCTTCGGTTTAGCAATGGCTAAAAGACTAATTTCTATTGTTCATTCTCAATCATCACTCTGGGCGCATTTCACTAATGAGGGAAAAACAATCCACTGATGAAACATTTACAAGGAATTTGCAGTATGTTCTATGTCATTTTACCAGTTTCAGAATTGCAAACCCACTAAAACAGCCACACTATTCCTAAGTTCCTGCATTTCAAGGGCATGTCAAGTGTTCCACCAAGGACTGGAAAATTTACTTACCAGAGTGAAGAACAAGGGTCAAGGCGATGAAAAGAGCTTTGATCCATAACGAGAATAAAGGCATTTGATTGAGTCTGTGGAGGAAAATCCTTCAGAATGTTTGTTACAATGGCACTTGGACAAATGGGCCATTCCCAATGGACAGGCAAACGCAATTCAGGGCCCAAGTTTAGAAAGTTTTTTACTCCTAAGGAACTTCTCCAACCCACAAGATCCCTGGTTAAGGTGGACTGTTTGCTCTTTTGTTCATCCAGCTTCATTATTTGACAAAACATGTCAACAAAAGGCCTTGCTATAGATGAGTGAGAGAGGCCAGGAAGAGACCTCTGGGAAGACATGAGAGGGAGCTGCTTCCTCTCTAAAACCTTTGGGGAAGCCCACAGGAAGCCTGGTTGAGTTTAAAGTCAATATGGTCATTTGAAATTGGGTTTTATTCAGATAAAAAATAGGAATAGGCACGGCTATTGCTGGAGCAGTCCTCCTAGCGATGCTACACACCAGGGCCATCTCCCTTCATCCCACACATGACCTACCTCACAGAGAGAGATAAGGAGTTTGGAGAAACAACAGCTCTGGGGACTGTGCAGATCTTTTTCCATTTTCCTCGTCAGCCATGCATCTCCCTCCAGCTACCTCTCTTTTATTGATCTGTGAGAGAGCAGCTTGGTGGGGGTAAGGTAGATGGCCCAGGGCAGATAAGACAGAGAGGCTCTCTGCCCTCCCTGAAGGTTGGCAAGTAGGTCTGAGAGGTATCTCACAAATGCTTTCTCAAAAGATTATCCCTCAGCAGGGGACAATTCAATCTGATGAAACCAGAACTCTGAGGAGGACAGAAAATAATAAGTATAGTTACAGATTTTAGGATGGAGAAGATGCGAGAATTCTTTCCAATCAGGTAAGTTGGAAAGGGACAAGATAATCAAGCATGAAAAAAAGAAAGACTGGAAAGTTTAATTTAAAAAATGTGTAAACCCTTAGTAGTTTTGGAAACCAAATGCATATTAGAATCATCTGGAAAAATTTTAAAGCCTGTGGATACACCTGGCTACCATGAGGATTATAAAAGAAAATGGTTAATAGATGAATACTGGTCACTGATAATGTTTTCAAAGCTCCTATCGAGACACAGGTGCAGCCAGGTGTGGGGAACCCTGGGAAAGAGCGTAGGATGTAAATTTCTGGGTTCAGAAGACAGAAAAGGCTGAAGATTGAAGTTGAGACTAGATGAAGCATGTCCCTAAATGACATGGTAAGTGATTTGATACTCATTTCAGAGGCAGATGGGAGAGCCTGAAGGATTTTGAAGTAAGGGGAAGATGTGAATAGCCATTTTCTTCTTAATGAATCAATCAGCGGTATAGCCTCAATCAGTTGAGTTTTGAAGTTCAGTGGGAATCCCGTCTACCACTGGATAATCTGACATCAACGTCTCTGCTGTCTAACAATCATTTTACTTATTTTAAATATGAGAATAATCATTCTAGTCCCATTGGCTTGTCATAAATATTAGAAATAAAATATGAAAACTCTCCTCACCTAAGCTATTTGAGGAGCATATTTGACACGCTAAACCTACTAGTGATATTTAGCACTAAATAAACCCAGGATATAGTAATAAACATTAAAGATTGTGTACTGTAAGCATAATAGACTTCACTACATTGATCCAGTCATGCACTGAACAAATAAACAGTCCAAAAAAAATAAATAAATAAATAAATAGCACAACGCCTCAGGGGTATAGGTTGAGAGTAGGGGAATCAGTGTAAAGATTTCCTATAAAATATTATTTAAATGCCTAGGTTTTGGGCCGGGCGCGGTGGCTCACGCCTGTAATCCTAGCACTCTGGGAGGCCGAGGCGGGTGGATCGCTCAAGGTCAGGAGTTCGAGACCAGCCTGAGCAAGAGCGAGACCCCGTCTCTACTAAAAATAGAAAGAAATTATATGGACAACTAAAATATATATATAGAAAAAATTAGCCGGGCATGGTGGCACGTGCCTGTAGTCCCAGCTACTCGGGAGGCTGAGGCAGTAGGATCGCTTGAGCCCAGGAGTTTGAGGTTGCTGTGAGCTAGGCTGATGCCATGGCACTCACTCTAGCCTGGGCAACAAAAGTGAGACTCTGTCTCAAAAAAAAAAAAAAAAAAAAAAAGCCTAGGTTTCAGTTTAAAAAATTGAGAAATAAAAGACACTGAAAGAAAAGGGGGGGGGGAAGGGGGAGGGAAGCAGGCAATAGAAATTTAGCCTTGAGGGAGCTAAAATGATGTTCCTAGTAGACAAAAAATTCAAAGCGTCTTTTGGAAATATAATTGAAGACCTGAAGAAACCATGTTGAAAGACGTAAAGAATGGTATGATGACAATGTGTCACTAAACATAGAGTAGCCTTGAAGTTAAAAGCTTATACATAAAGTATAAATAAACAAAAAAATAGGATTTCAGTTACTGAAACATACAATAATGGAAATGAAGAAATTTCACTACAGGGGTCCAACAGTAGTCTTGGGCTGGCCGAAAAAACAATAGGTGTGTTGAGTTTAGATCAATATAGAGTAAGAATTCTGAAAAAGAGAACAGTAAATAATGTAGTATGTTAAGCAGGTCTTCAAAAAAGGCAGTCACCATTAAGTGTACCAATATATGCATAATATGAGTAGCAGAATAATAGGAGAAAGATAAAAGAGCAGAAATATATTACCAAAGAAATAATGGGTTTCTTTTAACCCAACAATATAGTTCATAAATAATTTCCAAGACAAAATGATATCCTATTGTGTTCATTTCACAGTTTATTTTTTAAATAAAATAAAAATCTTTATTACTAAAATTTAAGAGATTTTTTTTTTTTATTTCATCTTATTGTTAAGGGGGATACAGAATTGCAGGTTACATACGTTGCCCATGTACCGCCTTTCCCCCCAAGTTAGGGCTCCAGGCGTGTCTGTTCCCCAGATAGTACACGTTGCACCCATCATGTAGGTATATATCCCTCCCTTCCCCACCCCCCCTTCCCAAGTCAGTACCTTCAAGTGTTACCATTCCCCAAACGGTGCGCAATGCACTCATTGTGTAGGCATACACCCATCCCCTCCCCCACCCCCCACCTCAGTCTGATATCCGATTGGTGTCGTTCCCAGATGTGTATTTAGGTGATGATCAGGGAAACCAATTTTCTGGTGAGTACATGTGATGCTTGTTTTTCCATTCTTGGGATACTTCACTTAATATAATGGGTTCCAACTCTCTCCAGGAGAACCATAGAGATGTCGTATCTTCATTATTTCTTACAGCTGAGTAATATTCCATGGTATACATATACCACAGCTTACTAATCCAATCATGTATTGATGGGCATTTGGGTTGTTTCCACATCTTTGCTATTGTGAATTGAGCTGCTATAAACATTCGGGTACATGTGTCTTTGTTACAGAATGACCTTTTTTCCTTTGGGTATATGCCCAGTAATGGGATTGCTGGATCGAATGGCAGGTCTACTTGAATCTGTTTAAGATACCTCCATAATGCTTTCCACAGGGGTTGCACTAGTTTGCAGTCCCACCAGCAGTGTATGAGTGTTCCTGTCTCTCCACATCCACGCCAACATGTGTTGTTTTGGGTTTTTTTGATAAAGGCCATTCTCACTGGGGTTAAGTGATATCTCATTGTGGTTTTGATTTGCATTTCTCTGATGATTAGGGATGTTGAGCATTTTTTCATATGTTTGTTAGCCATTCTTATATCTTCTTTTGAAAAGTTTCTATTCATGTCATTTGCCCACTTTTTGATAGGGTTGTTTGATTTTTTTCTTGCTGATTTTCCTGAGTTCTAAATAGATTCTTGTTATCAGTCCTTTATCTGATGTGTAGTATGCAAATATTTTTTCCCATTCTGTAGGTGGTCTGTTTATTCTCGTGACTGTTTCTTTGGCTGTGCAGAAGCTTTTTAATTTAATCATGTCCCATTCATTTATTTTTGTTGCTGCTGTGATTGCCTTGGGGGTCTTCTTCATAAATTCTTTACCTAGACCAATGTCTGTAAGAGTCTTTCCTACATTTTCTTCTAGAATTCTGATTGTATCACGCCTAAGGTTTAAGTCTGTTATCCACCGTGATTTGATTTTTGTGAGAGGTGAAAGCTGTGGGTCCTGTTTCAGTCTTCTACAAGTGGCTAACCAATTCTCCCAGCACCATTTATTGAATAGGGATTCTTGTCCCCAGAGTATATTCTTTCCTGCTTTGTCAAAAATTAGGTGACTATATGAGGATGGTTCTATATTTGGATTTTCTGTTGTGTTCCACTGGTCTGTGTCCCTGTACTTGTGCCAGTACCAGGCTGTTTTAAGAACCACGGCCTTGTAGTATAGTTTGAGGTCTGGCAAATTAATACCTCCCATTTTGTTTTTGTTGCTTAAAATTGCTTTTGCTATACAGGGTCTTCTCTGGTTCCATACAAAGTGTATAATTATTTCCTCTACGTCTGTGAAGAATGATGTTGGTAATTTAATAGGGATTGCATTGAATCTGTAGATCACTTTGGGTAGTATAGACATTTTAACAATGTTGATTCTTCCGATCCACGAGCATGGTATATTTTTCCATCTATTTGCAAGTTCTGCTATTTCTTTTCTCAGTGTTTCATAGTTTTCCTTATAGAGGTCCTTTACCTCTTTAGTTAGGTATATACCTAGATATTTTATTTTCTTTGTTGCTATTTTGAAGGGTATTGAGTCTTTAATTTGGTTTTCCGATTGACTGTTAGTGAAAAACTTGTTTTATGTTTTAACAAAAAACCCTGCAAATATTAAATGTATACAATTTGATGAGTTTGGGCATATGCATACACCGGAGATACCACAACAGTCAAGTTAATAAACATAGGCATGACTTCCAGAGGTTTTCCTGTCACCCTTTGGGTTTTCTTGTTTGTTTGTTTACAGTCTTATTTTGTTGTGTTTTGTTTTGTTTTTGATCATAAAAACACTTAATGTGAGATCTACCCTCTTAACAAATTTTTAAGTGCACACCACCCTATGGTTACCTGTAGTCACCATCATGTCCAGAAGATATCTAGAATATAACGGTAACTATTTGTTTTTGTTTTGATTTGTTTTTTAAAGCAGGGCATCCTGTGGGACTTGAACTAGGAGAGAGACTTTTTAAAATTTAGTTTAATCAATTAATTAATTTAGAAACAGTGTCTGGTTCTGTTTCCCAGGCTAGAGCACAGTGGCGCTACCAAGCTCACTGGAGCTTCAAACTCCTGAGCCCAGGCCATCCTCCTGCCAGAGTTTCCAGAGTAGCTGGGAGTACAGGTGCACACTACCACGCCTAGTGATATTTTTTTTTGTGCAGACAGGGTCTCACTGTGTTGCCCAGCCTGGTCTTGAACTCCTGGCCTCAAGCAGTCCTCCCACTTCAGCCTCCCAAAGTGCTGGGATTACAGGCATGAGACACTGCACCAGATCTGTTACTGTAACTTTATACCCAATGAACAATACCCTCTATTTTTCCCTCCTACAATCCCCTGGAAACCAGTATTACTGTGATAGCAAATCAGATAAAGATACTGCAATAATAAAACCTATTGGTCAATATCTCTTATGAATATAGATAAAAAATCTTCAACAAAAATACCAGGAAACGGAAATCAGCAACATATTTTAAAAATGCACTGTGACCAATTGGAATTTATGTCTGTATTGCAAGATTAGTTTAACATCTGAAAGAGTTGATGTTCATATATACCAATACAATGCAAAACAGAAACACATTACCATCTCAATAGATGCAGAAAAAGCATATGACAAAATCCATCACCCTTTCATGACAAAGACACTCAGCAACCAAGAAATAGAAGAAACTTCCTTGACCTGATAAAGGGCTCTATAAAAACCTATAGCAACCTTCATATTAGTGGTGAAAGACTGCATGTTTTCAACCGAAGATCAGACATAAGACAACGATGTCTGCTTTTGTCACTTCTATGAAACATTTTCCTGGACGTTTTAACCAGGGAATTTTGGAAAGAAAAAGAAATATAAGGCATTGAAGTTGGAGAGAAAGAAGTGGACCTATCTGTTTGCACATTACGTGATTTAGCTTATGAAAAATTCTGAAGTACCTACTAAAAAACCCTATTATAACTAATAAATGAGTTTATCAAAGTTGCAGAATATAGATAAATGTACAAAAAGCAATTGCTTTCCTATATAATTGTAATGACAGTCCAAAAAAGAAATTAAGAAAACAATTCCATTTACAATGATGATAAAATAATGCTTTGGAATAAATTTAACATGAAATACAATGAAAAACGTATACTCTATGTAGTATAAAACTATTATTGAAAGAGATTAAAGGTGATATAAATAAATAGAATATTATCTGATGCTCATTAAACAGAAGCCTTAACATACTTAAGATGCAAAACTCTCCAAACTGTTCTAGAGATGCATCACAATCCCTATCAAAATCTTAGCTGATTTTCTGTACAAATTGACAAGGTAACACTGATATTTATATGAAACTACCAAGGACCCAGAATAGCTAAAACAAACCTGGAAAATAAGAATAGAATGGAAAGACTCACACACTTTAATTTCAAACTTCCCTACAAAGCAAGAGGCATCAAAACAATGTGGAACCTGGGCAAGTTAGACATGTAGATCAATGGAACAGAATGAAGAATCTCTAAATGAGCCCATACATCTATGGTCCATTGTTTGTGTTTGTTTATTTGTTTATGGTGGTAAGAAAACTTAACATGGTACCTACCTACTTAACAAATTTTTATGTGTACAAATACAATATTACTAACTTATAGTCACTTTTTGTTCGGTAGACCTTTCCACTTTAATCATCCTGCATAACTGAAAGTTTATACCTTTTGAATAACAACTCCCCATTTTCTACTCCTCCCAGTCCATGGCAACCAGCATTTTACTCACTGCTTCCAGGTGTTTGGCTATTTTATATACAACGTATCAGCGTGTCATGCATTATTTCTTCTTCTGTGACTTGCTTATTTCACTTAGCATTATTTCCTGAAGCTTCATCATATCTGACAGAATTTCCTTTATTATTGGGGCCAAATAATATTCCCTTGTATGTAGGTACTACATTTTTTTTTATTTCAGCTTATTATGGGGGTACAAAAGTTCAGGTTACATACGTTGCCCATGTACCGCCTATCCCCTGAGTCAGAGCTCCAAGCGTGCCAATTCCCCAGACGGTGCGCAAGGCACTCATCATGTAAGCATACACCCATCCCCTGCCCCCACCCCCCACCTCAGTCTGATATCCAATTGATATCATTCCCAAATGTGCATTTAGGTGATGATCAGGGAAACCAATTTTCTGGTGAGTACATGTGATGCTTGCTTTTCCATTCTTGGGATACTTCACTTAATATAATGGGTTCCAACTCTCTCCAGGAGAACCAAAGAGATGTCGTATCACCGTTATTTCTTATAGCTGAGTAGTACTGCATGGTATACATATACCACAATTTACTAATCCATTCATGAATTGATAGGCATTTGGGTTATTTCCACATCTTTGCTATTGTGAATTGTGCTGCTATAAACATTCGGGTACAGGTGTCTTTGTCATAGAATGACTTATGTTCCTTTGGGTAGATGCCCAATAATGGGATTGCTGGATCGAATGGTAGGTCTATTTGAATCTGTTTAAAGGTATCTCCATAATGCTTTCCACAGGGGTTGCACTAGTTTGCAGTCCCACCAGCAGTGTATGAGTGTTCCTGTCTCTCACCATTCATGCCAACATGTGTTGTTTTGGGTTTTTTTGATAAAGGCCATTTTCACTGGAGTTAAGTGATATCTCATTGTGGTTTTGATTTGCATTTCCCTGATGATTAGGGATGTTTAGCATCTTTTCACATGTTGTTAGCCGTTCTTATATCTTCTTTTGAAAAATTTCTATTCATGTCGTTTGCCCACTTTTTGATAAGGTTGTTTGCTTTTTTCTTGCTGATTTTCCTGAGTTCTAAATAAATTCTTGTTATCAGTCCTTTATCTGAACTACATTTTTAAATTCCATTTATCCATCAGTGGTCATTTAGATGCTGCCACATCTTGGCTATTGTAGATCAGGCTGCAATGAATATGGGACTAGAGATATCATTTCAAGAAACTTATTTCAATTTTTTAAGATAAATACCAAAAATAAAATTGCTAGAATACTTGGTAGTTCTATTTTAAATTACCGCAGAGCTTCCATACTGGTTTTCATAGCGGTTACACCATTTTTCATTCCCACCAACAGTATACAAAGGTTCTGATGCTTCCACATCCTTGCCAACACTTGTTATCTTCTGATTTTTGATAATAGCCATCCTAACGGGTGTGAGGTTATATCTCATTTTGGTTTTGATTTACAGTTCTCTGATAATTAGTGATGTTAAACATGTTTTATGTACCTGTTGGCCACTTAGTTATATCAGTTCCTTATATATTTTGCATATGAACCACTTATCATGTATATTTTTTGCAAACATTTTCTAAATTCCATAGATAGACTTTTCTCTCTGTAATGGTTTTCTTTGCTAGACAGAAGCTTTTTAGTTTGATGTCATCTCACTTATCTCTTTTTGCTTTTATTTTCCTTGCTTTTGGTGTCACATCCAAAAAATCTTTGTGAAGACCAATGTTATCAAAGTTTTTCTCTGTTTTCTTATAAGAGTTGTAAATTTTCAGATCTTACTTTGAAGTCTTCAACCATTTTGAGTTGATGTGTGTGTATGGTGTAAGGCAAGAGTCCAATTTCACATTTATTTTACAAGTGGAAATCCAATTATCCCAAGATGATGTGTTGAAGATATTATCTTTCCCATTGTGAATTCTTTGTGCCTTTGCCAAAGATCAATTCATTGTATACAAATAGATTTTTTGCTAAGTTCTCTATTCTGTTCTATTGGTCTACATTTTTATCTTTGTATTCGTACCATACTGTTTTAAATGCTTTAGCTTTGTAATATACTGATTTACTCTTAATCCATTGTGGTCAGAAAAGATACTTGCTATGATTTGAATCTTCTTAAACTTGTTAAGGCTTGTTTCCTGACCTAATATTTGGCTACATGGGAGAATCTTCCACATGCACTTGAGAAGAATGTATATTCAGCTTCTGCTGAGTAGAATTTTCTGTATAGTTCTTTTATATTCTTGTCTCCAGTGTTGTTAAAGTCCATTATTTTCTTATGGATTTTCTGTTTAGATGTTCTATCCATTATTGAAAATGGGGCTTTTCAGTCTCCTACTTTATTGTGTTGCTATGAATTTCCCCCTGCAGTTCCATCAATGTTTGCTTTATGTATTTAGGTGCTTTAGTGTTGGGTTCATATGTAATTGTTATAGATTCTTGGTGAACTGACCCTTTTATCATTGTATAATGTTCTTCTTTGTCTCTTGTGACAGTTTTTGACTAAATTTCTATTTTGTCCGGTATAAGTACAGCTAACCTTGGTTTATTTTAGTTTGCATTACCATGGAGTATCATTTTTCCATATCTTCATTTTCAGCCTATCTGTGTTGTTAAATCTAAAATGAGTCTCTTGTAGACAACACATAGTTGAATCTTGCTCTTTGTTGTTGTTTTGTTTATGTTTATCTATTTAGCTGTTCTATGTCTTCATGTTGGTAAGTGTAGTACATTTATTAAACAATTAAAGTAATTATTTTTAGGGTTTTCTAGATATAACATCATATCATCCACAAAGAGTGAGAGTTTGATCTCTTCTGTCCCTATTTGGACTCCCTTGATTCTGCTCTCTTGCCTGATAGCTCTTGCAAGGACTTCCAATACTATGTTGAAAAGTAATGGGGACAGTGGGCAGCCTTGTCTGGTTCCAGTTCGAAGTGGGAATGCTTTCAGTTTTTCCCTATTCAGTATGATGTTGGCTGTGGGATTGTCATATATGGCTTGTATCATTTTTAGATAGGCCGCGTCTATGCCTATTTTGTTAAGTGTTCTTATCATAAAAGGGTGTTGAATTTTGTTGAATGCTTTTTCTGCATCTATTGAGAGGATCATATGATCTTTATTTTTGCTTCTATTTATGTGATGAATTACATTTATAGATTTGCGTATATTAAACCATCCCTGCATCTCTGGGATGAAGCTCACTTGGTCGTGATGGATTATTTTTTTTTTGATAAGCACTTGGATTCGATTTGCTAGAATTTTATTGAGAATTTTTGCATCTATATTCATAAGAGAAATTGGTCTATAGTTCTCTGTTTTAGTTGCATCCTTTCCTGGTTTTGGTATCAGGATTATGAAAGCACTTACTTTTGTCTTGTTCATGTTTCCATTTTTAATATTTTTTTTCTGTCTTATACTCCTGTAATCCTTTTTTCCACTCTTGCTGTCTTCTTTTGTGTTTCACTATTTTTTGTACTGATATGCTTTGATTCCTTTTTCTTCTCTTTTGTGAATCTTTTTAGTTACAATGGGAGTTACATTGGGGAAAAAACCTTATAATAAAAGGTTTTTTAAACCTTTTTCAAACTGGTTTTTTCAAACTGGTAACACCTTACCTTTAGTTACACACAAAAGTATACTCCTCCCAACTTATGCTGTTGATGTCAATATTTATGTTTTTATATTGTATATCCATTAACATATTTAGATAATTATACTTATTTTAATATTGTTGTCTGTCAAATTTACATTCATATTAAAAGTGATATTTCCATCACTCTGACAAAATTACAGTATTTTGTATTTGTCTGGTGGATTATCTGTACCACTAAGTTTTACATTTTCATATACTCTTATTCTGATGTTTGGAATCTTTTAAATTCCTTATCATAATTTCCTATAGCAATTTTTAAAGTTAGGTTTCAGTTTCTGTTTGTCAAGAAAAGTCTTTATTTCTAATTTGTTGAAGGACACTTTTGCTAGGTATACTGTTCTTGGTTGCCAGGTTTTCTTTTTTTCTTCAGCATTTTGAATATATGATTCCACTCCCTTGTATCATGAAATGTTTCTGCTGCAAAATCCACTGAGGTTCTTATGTGTGCTCCTTTGTACGTGACAAGTTGTTTTTCTCTTATTGTTTTCCATATTGCTTCTTTGTTTTGACTTTTGACAATTTTATTATATTATATCCTGGTTTGCATTTCTTTGAATTAACCTTATTTAGAGCTCATTGAGATTCCTGGATCTGGATGTCCCTTTGCTTTTTTGGATTTGGAACAGTATTTGCTTAAATAAGCTTTCATTATTTCTTTGAATGTGCTGTCCTTTTCTCTCTCTATTCTCCTTCTGACTTCCCAGTGTATGCACACATTGGTCTATCGGATAGTATCTCATAATTTCCTTTAGATTTCTTTATTTTGTTTCATTCTTTTATGTTTTCATCTGATTGAATAATTTCCAATGACCTGTCTCTGAATGCACTGACTGCTATGGTCTGAGTGTTTGAGTCCTCACTGACTTCAGGCTTAAATCCTGTCCTCTAAGGTAATTGTATTAGGAGGTGGGGCATTTGGGAGGTGATTAGGTCATTGAGGGCAAAGACTTCATGATTGGGGTTAGTGCCCTTGTAAAGGAGATGCCAGAGATTTATCATCTTTTCTGCCATGTGAAGACACAGGAAGAAACACTGTCTGTGAACCAAGAGGTGAACTTTTATAAGATACTGAATCTGCCAGTATTTTGATTTTGAATTTTCCAGACTCTGGAGCAGTTAGAACTACATGTGTGTAGTTCACTGTTGGTTAATAATGTGAACTGGTACGAGGTCAGTGTCTTGAGGAGAACGACTCTATCTGATTTGTTCACCGTCGTACTGCTAGCTTAAGGCATAGATCCCCATATATAGCAGGTGTTCAATAAACATGTGAACTGGCAAAGAACAAATGACTACCTGTGTAAATATAGCACCATTTGTGAAGCATGTCTTGTACAGGATCTCTACAAAGGAGAGGTCAAACACTTGCTTCAAAGCAAATCTATGGGAGGCCAAGTTAAGGTTCCCCAGTAAATTTTCATTCTTATAGAGACATAGAATAAATAATAAATACATGAAATTTCAAATAAATAATTTTTACATTCATCACTTTCATTATTACAAATATTTATGGAGTAATGGCCATGAACCTGATATAGTAATTGGAGTACATTCTTGTCTCCAAGTATTAAAATTACAGTTCTTTATTTAATAAAATCGTACATAACCATTTGGACTTAAGCATCATTCTTATTGGGTGAGAGGCAGAGAAGAATGGACCACCATCTGCGTGGTACCCTAAATAGAAGATGTGAATTATTGATGGCAGGTCTTCCACCAGCTGAAGTCTATCTACCTACCCATGTAGGCTCAATACATAAAAAAGTAAAATCACAAATTACTGAAGGTGTGTACCCTTCTGTGTCTGTTAGAGTGGCTTAGCCTGTACCATAACAAGTAGAATAAAATTTTCCCACATTCTGTATAGGTGCTGCATTACTCTCAATGCTAAGTTCATTTTATTTCTACAAGTCTTTGTCAATGTTTGCCTAACCAGGGAATTGCTCAAAATTGCAGGCACCAGAACTTTCTCTTGATGATTTTGATTCCTTAGAACAGTTGGGGTTTTAGGTATCTGTACTTTGTACATACACTAAAGGTAAGTTTGAGAAATACTGTTGTGAGTATCAATTCCTATATTAAGCATGTGTGTGACCCTATTGGGTATTCACTAAGGTAAAAATAATTTCGATAAAGTAAATCCCATGCAACATATTTATTGGGAGAAGTAATGATTGAGAAATGTCTTATATATCATGATTTAAACACAATTAAACTAATGGTTTTTCAGGTTTCATCAAATATTTGGACATTGACAGAGAATTAAAATTTTGGAATTACGAGATTTTGCATTTGCAAGACTATCCAATTCTTGTATTCAATCCTGGCTTTCAAAACAGGATTCTGCTACTTATCTATGACTCTAAGGCACGAAAGACTAGCAATTTGTGGAATCCAAGAGCAGAACAGGATTAAACAGGAGTCATATGATGTATAGCACCACATCACTTAAGTCTACATATGCCATAGCCCCTTAAAATAACTCCACCTTCAGTTCTCCTGTAGAAAGAGAAAAAAAATAATACGTTAGTTTCTTCCATGGCGTCGGAAGTGTTTCTCAGTGACTAAGCATTTGAACAAGACTTAAGATGAACAACTTGGGCTCTGCTTCTTCATACAGCTGTGTGTGCTACTCCCCAGCCCCTGCACATGGCCTCTGTCCTCTCTGGGCTACTTTCTCAGTCCTGAGACTGTCTAGGGAGCCACCCAGACCTGAGGAAGGAAAGGATGAGAGAGACACAGTTTAACCCTGGCATCTGCCGTTTACATGCTATTGATCCACTTGTGGTAATTATAAAAGATCATATTAAATTGAGTATGGTTAACTAATTCGAATATGTGAAAACAAGCCTGCATCGTCATGTACATACCTCAAGTTAATGTATTTTTAGAATTGGGGTTTCAAGGTAATTAATATTTAAGGGCGTATTTTCAAACTTTAATAGAAATAAAACAGCTGTTTCCTGTGTATGTGGCTGTAGATTAAAAGAAACACATTAGTTCCTCGCATACTGACACTGTTATTTAACAAAGTAGGAGGAGAATATATTTACTATTGTGCACTTACACATTTTCATCGCACAATGCACATGGGTTTTTATAGGTTATGCCATCGGTTCCACACATTTTAAATTTTTCTGTCCGGCAAGGATCACGAAGAAAATACTTACACCAACCCTAGAAAATGCACACACAGCAAAGAAACAGTCAGGGAGTACATATCAGAAAATAATGTTCTGAATATGTTATTTGAAATGACACACATGAAAAGAAAATAAAGAATCTATTTGTCTTAAGGCTCATAACAATACTAATCCTATCAACAGAAGGAAAATTTTAAAAATTAAACATTTTCTTAACCTTTGTAGCCCTCCCCATCAAGTGCTCGCCTCAAACTCCATTTCCTTTTCGTCTCGGAAGCAATCATTGCACTCAATTTCTAGGGATCATTCATTTGTGTTTTCCTCATATTTTCACCACATATGTAGTTATTAATAAAATTGTGTATTATTTAATTTTGGATGTTTTTCAGATGTAGATGCCTATGCAGTGTAACCTATTTAGGATTTCTGAAAATGGTTTAGCAAGTGTAGATTACTTGAAATGAAAGCTTTTACAATTTTATTAAGATCACACCATTTTCTAATATTGAACACATTAATATGGTGAATGATTATAAACTAATTTCAGCCAATCATGGATCACTAGTAAAAGAGACTTTGTCATAGATTGGCAACATATTGGTACATGGCTATTTTTTGTACACTACTATTTATTTAAGATTTTTGAATCTATGCTGACATTGTCTTCCATTGCTAAATTTGAGGAGTTAGTTGACAATCTAATTCTAGTTTCTTTGTAGATAATTGGTCTTTCACTTACGGTACTGTGAAGACCATCTTTTCAAATTCCTTGATTTGTGTAATAGTTTGTTACAATCTGTTTGGATGTGGGTAAGTAAATAATTTTTTCCCAGTTAGAATGTATTGGTACCCTTAAAACTATTCATCCTAGGCAAAAGTGGAAACAACCCAAATGTCTGTCAACTGATGAATGCACAAATAAATGTGGTACATCGTCAATCAATGGGATATTTTTCATTGCCAGAAAAATAAAGTACTGTGCCATGATACAATATGGATGATCTTTGAAAACATTGTATTAAGTGGAAGAAGAAAGTCACAAACCAAATATTATACAAATCCGTTTACCTTAAATGTCTAGAAGAGGTAAACTGACAGAAGCAGAAATTACATTAGTGGTTCCCTGAACTGGGAGGTGCAGGAAATGGTGAGGAACAGGAAATAGGCAAAGGGAATGTAATCATGGTGATAAAAATATTCTAAACTGAATTATGACGTTGAGTTTACAACTTAGTAAGATCACTTTACAATGTTATTAATTGGGTGAATTGTACGGTATGTGTAGTATAGTTTAATAAATTTTTTAATAAAAAAGCATGCACCGATAGCAGAAACTAAAATGATATTTTAAAACAAGGACTTAACTTCAAAGTAGCCCAAAGGTAATTGGACCACAAAAATATAAGAGAACAAATGTGATCTTCATCTATGTAAGGCTTCTAGAAGAAGAAAACAAACAGGAAAAATCATCAAGAATCATATAGCTGCAGCTAACACCCCCTAGTCTCTAAAATAGAAAACTATGAAACAGAATAAAACTTTAATGAAATGGTCAAAACAAAATGATTATATAGCCTCCAGCAGACATTTGGGAATGTTAAAACAAAATCCTTAAATCTAAAGTTAAGCCTTGGAACAGAAATTGATTGTTTCTTAAATGGATGCAAAACCATAAAAAGACTTATGGACATATAGGAAAGGGACTACTCTGATAATATCTTTATGCCTTTTTCTAAATATTTATTGGACACTCTCAAAAATTGAAGCGCTACATATTAGCCCACAAAAAACATCAGTAAACTTCATTCAGAGGAGTAAAAATAACACTCTGATCACAATTGAATGAAATACAAAATAAATAACAAAATCAAAAAGCCTATCACATCATGAAATAAACAAACATAGTTTAAAGAACACTTGAGAGAAAAGGAATATAGAAATTAAAATGAGAGTATCCCTAAAATATGATTAAAATGATAAGAATGGATATTAGAATCAATTTGATGCATTTAAAGCAGTGATCAAAGGAAAAATCATAGCCCTAAATACTGATAGTGACAAAAGTAGAACAAAATAGAAAATATGAATTAAATGTCTAGTCAAAAAGCTAGAAATGAACAAATAATTAAAACAAAAGCACAAAGATGATAATTACAAATATAAAACCATAAATCAATAAGTAGACTTTGTAAATCAGTCAAAACCCAACTTTTTTGAAAAAATAACAACATAAAGAAGATATAATAATCATAAAGATATGAAAAGCAAACCAAGGCAATGTAAAATAGGGAAAAGAGTTATTGAAGTTTAGTAAATTTAAAAATATAGGCCGGGCGCGGTGGCTCACGCCTGTAATCCTAGCACTCTGGGAGGCCGAGGTGGGCGGATCGTTTGAGCTCAGGAGTTCGAGACCAGCCTGAGCAGGAGCGAGACCCCATCTCTACTAAAAATAGAAAGAAATTATATGGACAGCTAAAAATATATATAGAAAAAATTAGCCGGGCATGGTGGTGCATGCCTGTAGTCCCAGCTACTCGGGAGGCTGAGACAGGAGGATCGCTTGAGCTCAGGAGTCTGAGGTTGCTGTGAGCTAGGCTGACGCCACGGCACTCACTCTAGCCTGGGCAACAGAGTGAGACTCTGTCTCAAAAAAAAAAAAAAAAATATATATATATATATCAGAGACTAATCTGTATCCCTCATTACAAATAAACTTGAATGTCTAGAAGAAATGGATAGGTTTTTAAAAAACAAAATTTGTCAAATTTAGCCCCGTTAGATGTAGAAAACTTAAGAAGGCTAATTTCCATTAAGAAAGCATAAACATTTATGAAAAGAAAGACCAAAGAAAAAAATCAACAGGAACAAAGGATTTCAAGAGAATACAACTCTCAAAATCAGACAGACCCCATATCACAGAAAATGCTACAGACTAGAAAAATGACAGGTCATTTCCATGTTTTAATGAAGAAAATACAATTACATATCAAAGCTTGATAAAAAGAAAATATTATATAAATTTCAAGACTAATATCACCTACGCTATTAAATTAAATATTAGTGAACAGATTAAAACAGATTTTAAAGAGATAAGCAATGCCCAAGTTGGAGTTATTTCTGTTGTAGAAGGATGATTCAATATCAGAAAGGAATTCACAAAGCACACTGTATTAATACTTCTCAGGGGAAAAATCAGATGATAATTTCCTCACAGTTAAATTAATAGACAGTTGTGAGATTTAAAGCAGACTAATTGTCCCAAGAGTTATCAGTGAGGACGTTCCTGGTAAAATACTTTGATGTTAGAAGTCATAACTGCAAATATCAGACCTGAAAGAGATTATCCTAACAAATTCCATTAGAGAATATGACCTGCAAATCAGAGTAAGGAGTAGTTGAAGTATTTTAGCTGTAGAGGTGGGAAAGGGATGCGTTTCCCTGCCCCAGAATTCAGTGGCATTCATACCCCCCACACTGCTTCCCTCCTTTTACAAAATGGGAGGAGGTGGGGAATTCACCAATGTAACTGTGAGATGGTATTTGCTCTGTGTTCTATGTGGCTTACGAATTCACATATACTGAACCCAATGGAGCAAACAATTCTATTCCCAGGTGACACCAAATAATTTCTGTATATTCTAGGATGTGAGAAATATCCTACCCAGGATGAAAAAATGTACTCATCAGAAAACAGATAAAATGCCAACATATGGTGATAAAGCTGGCTGTGACCCAATGAAAAGTGAGCCATTTGACCTCCTCGGTCACCCTCCAAGAATGCAGTAGTGAAACTTTTAGACTATGTATGACACAGAGCCCATAAGGCTTCAATGAATAGAATCGTAAAGAGAGACCACTTCCTGTCTCCATCCTTTCACTTGGGGAAGAACAGTTGCCATCCCTGAGTTTCCATATTCCTTTACTCTTCAACAGGGAAGACTGTTTGCTTTCCTCCTCCACTCCTAAAATAAAGAATAAGGAAGCATGAAACCAATATACATGTGGAACTGCTCAGGAGAACAATCTTCTGCATAGCATTTAGGAATACATGTATTATCCCTTGAAGTGTTGATTTATCCTTCATCAAAGCTGAAATAGCTATTCCCAGAAGAAGATATGGAGAATTCCTGATAGCAATTTTACACATAAAAGCCACCATAACGCATGCCCCAAATTTTCCACCTCATGAAGATGGAATGGTCCAAAGGAAACTGTGACTGTCTTTTTCATTCTTATCGCCTCATCTACCTCCACTATTTTGAAGTCTCCCTTAAAATTCTCTGTGTAAGGAAGATAAATGAGCCATGAGAGATAAGGCACAGAGGGATCCCGTGTCCTGCCATGTGCTGAGAACTTGCCTCACTTAGATTTTATCAGACTTTATCAAAGCTGTGCCTACAGCAGAAAGGACAGGGACAGACAATTTCATCTGATAGGTACAAAGGAATGAGAAGAGGAGAAACTGGTAAGCCTTTTGTAGATCCTAAAATAGATAAACCTTGTGAAATCTTTCCAAGCAAGGGAAGGTTTAAAACCTCAGCAGTTTTAAACCTAGGTGGATATGAAAACAACATGGAGAGCTTTGGGAAAATATCAGTGCTTAAGATCCTTTCCCAATATTGTCAATCAATTTTCCACATTAGATTCTAGTCGTTGCTATTTTATTAAGTCTCCAAGATGGTAGTAATGTGCAGATACAGTTGGGGGTGGCATGGCATAATCTCTGGAGCCCCATTACATCAACAGCTAAACTTCTCTACACTAGGGCTTTAATACTTAATGGAAACACATTATGCAAACATATGTGTGGTTAGCATTATCCATGTAATATTTAAATTGCCCTTCATTCCATGTCATCATGTACAAGCCAATTTATTTTTTATGGAAAATTATATGATACATAGAGTGGTACATAAGAATTAATTAATTTAAAAATATTAATAAATAGAATCTTGGTAAACTTTTTTGAATCTCCCTCAAAAAGTGAAATATCAGCCAAAAAAATTATTATAGCTTTTTCTAAAGAGTTAGCAGTCTGGAGCCAAACAACTCTGCTTTAAGTCTTAGATGTATGGTGTAATAAGCGAGGGTATTCAAAAATTTCACATATTCTCTGTGTATAAGCGATCTTACTTGTAAAAAGGAATAAACATAGCATGCTTCTAGTAAGTATTAAATGATTTGTTATGTGCAAAATGCTTAAAACACTGTCTAATATATGAACACACCATATAAGTATAGAATAAAGGCCTAGAAATGGACTAAAGCATGTTTAAGTAGTTAATGGAAACACTATATACAAGAGCTGTATCATTTATGGAAACATATCAACAAAGTAAACACATTAAAGTTTTTTTAAAGATCTTTATCAAGTAGAATTCACTTGAGGCATACAAGTCTTTTTCAGTTTCTGAAAACTAAGAAATGTAATTCCCTTTAAGAGAATAAAAGAAAGAGAAAATCATATGAACCCATCAGTAGTCAGCTATTAATGATTGAAGAATCTTGACAACTAGAAATAGCAATAGACTAAATCTGATAAAGAATATCATGAATCACCTATAGCTAACATCATTTTGCAAAAATTTTGACTGATTTTCCCATAACATGAGGAGATACCAGGCAGCTAAATAAGGGAAGAGAAATGATGAGGGGCAGAAGGAAAGAGTGTTGGAGGTTGAAAAGGAAAAATAATATTGTCTGTATTATCAGACGGGTAGGTGAAAACTCTCCCAAGAAATGTACATTTAAAAAGGCAATTACCAGAATTAAAAGGGAAATGCAGTAGGGTTACAGGATATAAGGTCAATATATAAAAATTAATTGTATTTCTGTATCCCAGCAACAAAAATTGGAAAATAAAATTTTATGAATGGACCCATACAAAACCAGGCACAAATTAAGAGAGAAACAGCACACGGCTTCACCAGAGTAGAAGCAAGCTGGCCTCACTGCCTCCAGAGAACCCCAGAAACAGCACTGAGTCTATCTCCGGCAATATCCCAGAACTCAAGTGGGAGGATGAGACAGTTTCAGGAACCACAGAGAAGTGGAAGAAGTTCATACAGGCTAAAAGACTCAGACTTTTATACCTACGACGTCCCTCCCCCAAGTGCCCTGCACTAAGTGTGCAGAAAACTGTTTCCTGCCTCAAGGTTACTACATTGGAAAAATTGGAGCAAGAGGGACAATTTAGTTTGCCCACCATCTTGGGTTCCCTGGCAGGAGATCTTTCCTCTTTCCACCAACAGGAAGCATCACAAGTGCCTAAAGGGAGAAAAATTCCTGAGGACAGCCAGAAACAAAGGGGGAGGTGATACTAACATCCCTGGCACTGGAAAGTCTGCTCTGGGATTCAGCCAAAGGAGACACTTGAGTCAGTGTGGCTGGTCCGCACACCACACCATAGGATTGTGTTCCACAGCTCTCCAGGCCATGAACCCCGAGCCAGGCTGCCCGCACTGCTGGGGGATCCTCTTGGGACCTTCCCCTTCTGAGATGGGCAGTGCTTTGAACATTTGCTAGAGCTGCGGCCAATCTGGTCTTCAGGTACCAACTTGTGCTGAGAAAGAAGCTGTAAACTAGCATAAAAGATATTTAATAGATTAATTGCAAAGGAATCTTTAAGCAAACTTATCCAATAAAAAACAAAACAAGCCAAAGAAGACTGAAATAAATGACTAATCCTTCAATGCAAAGACATAGTTGTACATCCACAAGAAACAACCAGCACACAGGGAACCTGGACTTTGCAAACAAACAAGCAAAGAGCCAGGGACTGACCCAAACAGGGCAGCCACAGACAAGCTCTCTGACCGACACTTCAAACTAGCAGTTGTAAAGAAATTCAGTGATCTCCAAAATAACACAGAAGAACAATTCCGACATTTATTTGATAAATTTAATGTAGAAATTGCAATGACAAAATACAAAACAAATCCAGGACTGAGAAATATATTTGCTGAATTAAAATAGTTATTCAAGGCACTCAAGAACAGAATGGATAAAGCAGAAGATAGAATCATTGAGCTTGAAGACACCCTATTTGAAAATACACAGTCAGAGGAGAGAAAAGAAAAAAAGAATGAAAATACGTGAAGAATCCCTAGAAGGCATAGAAAATTACCTCAAAGAGAAAAGGCAAGAATTACTGAGGTTCCAAAGGAAGCTGAACGAGAGCGAGGGGTAGAAAGCTTATTCAAAGACACGATAATAGAAAACTCTCCAACTTAAGGAAGATACAAAACTCCAGGTACAGGAAGGTCAGACATCACCAAAAGGTTAAACTGAAATAAGACTATCCTTAGGTACTCCTGAAGTGCAAGGACAAAGAGAAGATCCTAAAAGCAGCAAGAGAAAAGAAGCAAGTAACACATAAAGGGGATCCAATGCCTGTGGCAACAGACTTCTCAATAGAAGCCTCACAGGCAGGGAGGAAGTGGGGTGACATTGACAATGTGCCCAAATAAAAAGAAAAACAAAGACCAAAAATTTCCAGCTGAAAACTATACCCAACAAAGGTATCCTTCAAACATGAAGAAGAGATAAATTCTTTCCCAGCCAGACAAAAGCTGAGGGAATTCATCACTACCAGATCTGTGTTATAAGAAGGTATAAAACCCACTGGTAAAAGTAAGCACACAAAGTCAGAATATGCTAACAATGTAATTGTTTTATGCAAGCCACTCATAACTCTATTAATTATAGGAAGACTAAAAGAGAAATCTATCCTAAAAAATAACAGCTAGAGCAACCTGTTAAGAGACATGCAATACATAAATACATAATTTTAGACAACAATATGTCAAAGTGTGGAGGAGATGGAGTTAAAATGTAGGGCTTTTATTTAACATTTTCCTCATTCTACTGTTTTCTTTGTGATCAAAGCTAAATTTTCATCTGTCTAAAATAACTTGTTATATCGTTAAGATTTTTTTGTAAGCCTCTGGTAACCACAAAGCAAAAATCTGTTACAAGTACACTAGAATTGAAAAAAAGAAACGAAGTAAAACATACTACTAGAGAAAATCATTTAACTGCAAATAGAGACAGTAAGATAGGGAGAAAAGAAGATTACAAAAGAGTCATAAAGCAAATATCAAAATGGCAATATAAGTCCTTAACTATCAATAACCTATATTAAGGTTTATAGCATCTAAGTATATATAACCGAGGTAATAATAAAATATTTAGAATATTTTTGAAAAGGACCTTTAAGAAAAGGGCCATGTGGGGCTGAATGATTTTGCACCATGTTGCCACCCATCACCGCCACCCACCATCTTCCCCACCCATGCCTCATATCCTTTACTCTTGCCACACTACAGGAAATCACCAAATTGAAAGATCTGCTTATCATTCTGTGCCTCTCTTAATAAATTCACCACTCATCAATATGTACATTTACTACATTTATATATCGTGTATAGTTTTACATACCTTTTTAATTGGCACAAAGGAAACAATACTGTATTATATTCTTATATATGACTTGATGTGCACACACCCTTGTCAGCTTTGCACATACTATCATATAGAGCTATATTTCATTTATTTTCATGTAAATATAATAGTCCACTATGTGAACATGTAAAAATTATTAGTGTTTACCCTTCTACAAATGGATAATTGGGGTGGTGCTTTATGTGCTTTTGTTTTGTTAGGATGAACCATTCTACTCTAGATACACATTCACATATCTCAGTGTGGTAAAAACACAGAAGAACTGCCAATGATTGCATTATGGGATAGATAACCAAATTATCACCTTGCATAAATAAAACCAACTGGTTTTGTATTGCTTGCTAAATGGCATTACTTGACTTTGGTGTAATAACAATACGTATATATTGTTACTTTTTGAAAAATCACTGTTTTGTACATTTTGTTTGGTCAATTTTGGTGTGATTTTTAAAATTGAAAAACCATTAAATATTTACATTTTTCAAATACCAAATAAACCAGTAGTAACTTACCATGGTCGGTTCTTTTGTTTTTTTTCGGGACATGTCAGTATCTGCAAGCAAAGAAAAATTTGAAAAGGTAAAAAGCCCTTTGTAGCAAATATGTATGGAAGTGACATACTCAAGGAATTGTCACTGCCACTGAGGTGAGAATTTTATACCAATATCAAAAACATAAATTATTAAATATATCCAAATCTTAAAAAACAATTAATCCTCAAATTAATCGAGTTGTATGAAAACAGTATCACGTATTATTTTTAAATAACCCCTAACACCTTGCTTGAAGGTACCAATGTTTAAGTTGTATAGAAGTGGCTTTTATTGTGATAGAGGACAATGCCCTGCATGAAGTTACCTAAATATGAATAAATTCTGCTTCAGTATCAGCGCTTTATCCATCCCCTAATTGTTACTTTTCTCTGAAATTCATGGGCTACTTTGAACTTTAAGAAAAATAACTGGTCACCAAAAGTATCAATAAATTCTTCTTTATATAAGGCCTCTATTTTGGAGACTCAGAGTAGACAACTAAAATAGCAAACATTAGGTTGTCAAGGAATATTAGATCAGGAGGAGATTCTTCCTTCCCTGTCCTTCAAATTTTACTTCTATGGAATCTAATCTCCCCAAAACAACAGAAAAAAATGTAGTCAACATCCTTCAGTTTAGCAATGGCCAAAGGACTAATTTCTATTGTTCATTCTAAATCATCACTCTGGGCCCATTTCACTAACGAGGGAAAAACAATCCACTGATGAAACATTTACAAGGAATTTGCAGTATGTTCTATGTCATTTTACCAGTTTCAGAATTGCAAACCCACTAAAACAGCCACACTATTCCTAAGTTCCTGCATTTCAAGGGCATGTCAAGTGTTCCACCAAGGACTGGAAAATTTACTCACCAGAGTGAAGAACAAGGGTCAAGGCGATGAAAAGAGCTTTGATCCATAACGAGAATAAAGGCATTTGATCGAGTCTGTGGAGGAAAATCCTTTAGAATGTTTGTTACAATGGCACATGGACAAACGGGCCATTCCCAATGGACAGGCAAACGCAATTCAGGGCCCAAGGTTAGAAAGTTTCTTACTCCTAAGGAACTTCTCCAACCCACAAGATCCTCGTTAAGGGGGACTGTTTGTTCTTTTGTTCATCCAACTTTATTATTCAACAAAAGATGTCAACAAAAGGGCTTGCTATAGATGAGTGAGAGAGGCCAGCAAGAGACCTCTGGGAAGACATGAGAGGGAGCTGCTTGCTCTCTAAAACCTTTGGGGAAGCCCGCAGGAAGCCTGGCTGAGTTTAAAGTCAATATGGTCATTTGAAATTGGGTTTTATTCAGATAAAAAATAGGAATAGGCACGGCTATTGCTGGAGCAGTCCTCCTAGCGATGCTACACACCTGGGCCATCTCCCTTCATCCCCCACATGACCTACCTCACAGAGAGAGATAACAAGTTTTGAGAAACAACAGCTCTGGGGACTGTGCAGATCTTGTTCCCCTTCCCCCTCAGCCACGCATCTCCCTCCTGCTAACTCTCTTTTATTGATCTGTGAGAGAGCAGCTTGGTGGGGGTAAGGTAGATGGCCCAGGGCAGATAAGACAGAGAGGCTCTCTGCCCTCCCTGAAGGTTGGCAAGTAGGTCTGAGAGGTACCTCACAAATGCTTTCTCAAAAGATTATCCCTCAGCAGGGGACAATTCAATCTGATGAAACCAGAACTCTGAGGAGGACAGAAAATAATAAGTATAGTTATAGATTTTAAGATGGAGAAGATAGGGGAATTCTTTCCAATCAGGTAAGTTGGAAAGGGACAAGATAATCAAGCATGAAAAAAAGAAAGAGTGGAAAGTTTAATTTAAAAAGTGTGTAAACCCTTAGTAGTTTTGAAAACCAAACGCATATTAGAATCATCTGGAAAAATTTTAAAGCCTGTGGATGCACCTGGCTACCATGAGGATTATAGAAGAAAATGGTTAATAGATGAATACTGGTCACTGATAATGTTTTCAAAGCTCCTGTTGAGACACAGGTGCAGCCAGGTGTGGGAAACCCTGGGAAAGAGTGTAGGATGTAAATTTCTGGGTTCAGAAGACAGAGAAGGCTGAAGATTGAAGTTGAGACTCGATGAAGCATGGCCCTAAATGACATGGTAAGTGATTTGATACTTATTTCAGAGGCAGATGGGAGACCCTGAAGGATTTTGAAGTAAGGGGAAGATTTGAATAGCCATTTTCTTCTTAATGAATCAATCAGCAGTATAGCCTGAATCAGTGGAGTTTTGAAGCTTAGTGCGAATCCCATCTACCACTGGATTATCTGGTATCAACATCTCTACTTTCTAATAATCATTTTACTTATTTTAAATATGAGAATAAGCATTCTAGTCCCATTGGCTTGTCATAAATATTAGAAATAAAATATGAAAACTCTCCTCACATAAGTATTTGAGGAGCATATTTGACACGCTAAACCTACTAGTGATATTTAGCACTAAATAAACCCAGGATATAGTAATAAACATTAAAGATTGTATACTGTAAGCATAATAGACTTCACTAAATTTTTCCAGTCATGCACTGAACTAATAAACAGTCCAAAAAAAAAAAAATAGCACAAAGCCCCAAGGTTATAGGTTGGGAGAAGGGGAATCAGTGTACAGATTTGCTATAGAATATTATTTAAATGCCTTGGTTTCAATTTAAAAAATTGAGAAATTATATACACTGAAAGAAATGTCGCATATGCATTGCAAATGGGGAAGGAAGCAGGCAATAGAAATTTAGCTTTGAGGAAGCTAAAATGTTGTTCCTAGTAGACAAAAAATTCCAAGCTTCTTTTGGAAATATAATTGAAAACCTGAAGAAACCATGTTGAAAGACGTAAAGAATGGTATGATGACAATGTGTCACTAGATATAGAGTAGCCTTGAAGTTAAAAACTTATACAGAAAGTAAAAATAAACAAAAAAATAAGATTCCAGTAACTGAAAAATACAGTAATGTAAATGAAGAAATTTCACTACAGGGGTCCAACAGTAGCCTTGGGCTGGCTGAAAAAAGAATAGATGTGTTGAGTTTAGATCAATATAGAGTAAGAATTCTGAAAATGAGAAAAGTAAATAATGTAGTATGTTAAACAGGTCCTCAAAAAAGGGGGATACCATTAAATGTACCAATATATGCATAATATGAGTAGCAGAATAATAGGAGAAAGATAAAAGAGCAGAAATATATTACCAAAGAAATAATGGCTTTCTTTTAACCCAACAATATATTTCATAAATAATTTCCAAGGCAAAATGTTATCCCATTGTGTTCATTTCACAGTTTCCTTACTGTGAAAAACTTGTCTTCTGTTTTAACAAAAAAAACTGCAAATATTTAATATATACAATTTAATGAGTTTGGGCATATGCATACACTGGAGATACCACAGCAGTCAAGTTAATAAACATAGGCATGACTTCCAAAGGTTTTCCTGTCACCCTTTGGGTTTTCTTGTTTGTTTATTTACAGTCGTATTTTGTTGTGTTTTGTTTTGTTTTTGATCATAAAAACACTTAATGTGAGATCTACCCTCTTAACAAATTTTTAAGTGCACACCACCCTATGGTTACCTGTAGCCACCATCTTGTCCAGAAGATATCTAGAATATAACGATAACTTTTTGTTTTTGTTTTGATTTGTTTTTTTAAAGTAGGGCATCCTGTGGGACTTGAAATAGGAGAGAGACTTTTTAAAATTTAGTTTAATCAATCAATTAATTTAGAAACAGGGTCTGGTTCTGTCTCCCAGGCTGGAGCGCAGTGGCGCTATCAAGCTCACTGGAGCTTCAAACTCCTGAGCCCAGGCCATCCTCCTGCCAGAGTCTCCAGAGTAGCTGGGAGTACAGGTGCACACTACCACGCCTAGCTATTTTTTTTTTTTTTGCACAGAAAAGATCTCACTATGTTGCCCAGCCTGGTCTTGAACTCCTGGCCTCAAGCAGTCCTCCCACTTCAGCCTCCCAAAGTGCTGGGATTACAGGCATGAGAGAAACTACACCAGATCTGTAATTGCAACTTTATACTCAATGAACAATGCCCTCTATTTTTCCCTCCTACAATCCCCTGGAAACCAGTATTACTCTGATACCAAATCATATAAAGATACTGCAGCAATAAAAACTATTGGTCAATATCTCTTATGAATATAGATAAAAAAACTTCAACAAAAATACTAGCAAACAGAAATAAGTAACATATTTTAAAAATGCACTGTGACCAATTAGGATTTATCTCTGTATTGCAAGATTAGTTTAACATCTGAAAGAGTTCATGTTTATATATACCAATACAATAGAAAACAGAAACACATTACCATCTCAATAGATGCAGAAAAAGCATATGACAAAATCCATCACCCTTTCATGACAAAGACACTCAGCAACCAAGAAATAGAAGAAACTTCCTTGACCTGATAAAGGGCTCTATAAAAACCTATAGCAACCTTCATATTAGTGGTGAAAGACTTCATGTTTTCCACCGAAGATCAGAAATAAGACAACGATGTCTGCTTTTGTCACTTCTATGAAACATTTTCCTGGATGTTTTGACCAGGGAATTTTGGAAAGAAAAAGAAATAAAAGGCATTGAAGTTGGAGAGAAAGAAGTGGACCTATGTGTTTGCACATTATGTGATTTATCTTATGAAAAATTCTGAAGTGCTTACTAAAAAAAAAACCTATTATAACTAATGAATGAGTTCATGAAAGTTGCAGAATATAGATAAATGTACAAAAATCAATTGTTTTCCTATATAATTGTAATGAACTGTCCAAGAAAGAAATTAAGAAAACAACTCCATTTACAATGATGATAAAATAATACTTTGGAATAAATTTAATATTAAATACAGGTGAAAACGTATACTCTATGTAGTATAAAACTATTATTGAAAGAGATTAAAGGCGATGTAAATAAATAAAATAATATCTGATGCTCATTAAACAGAAGCCTTAACATAGTTAAGATGCAAAACTCTCCAAACTGTTCTAGAGATGCATCACAATCCCTATCAAAATCTTAGCTGATTTTCTGTACAAATTGACAAGGTAACACTGACATTTATATGAAACTACCAGGGACCCAGAATAGCTAAACAAACCTAGAAAGTAAGAATAGAATAGGAAGACTCACACACTTTAATTTCAAACTTCCCTACAAAGCAAGAGTCATCAAAGCAATGTGGAACCTGGGCAAGTTAGACATGTAGATCAATGGAACAGAATGAAGAATCTCTAAATGAGCCCATAAATCTATGGTCCATTGTTTGTCTTTGTTTATTTGTTTATGGTGGTAAGAAAACTTAACATGATGTCTACCCACTTAACAAATTTTTATGTGTACAAATAAAACATTACTAACTATAGTCTCCTTTTTGTACAGTAGATGTTTCCACTTTAATCATCTTGCATAAATGAAAGTTTATACCTTTTGAATAACAACTCCCCATTTTCTACTTCTCCTAGTCCCTGGCAACCACCATTTTACTCACTGCTTCCAGGTGTTTGGCTATTTTATATACAACATATCATGCATTATTTCTTCTTTTGTGACTTGCTTATTTCACTTAGCATAATTTCCTGAAGTTTTACCATGTCTGACAAAATTTCCTTTATTATTAAGGCCAAATAATACTCCGTTGTATGTATTTACTTCATTTTTAAATTCCATTTATCCATCAGTGGTCATTTAGAATCTTCCATATCTTGGCCATTGTAGATCAGGCTGCAATGAATATGGAACTAGAGATATTTCAAGAAACTGATTTCAATTTTTTAAGATAAATACCCAAAAATGAAATGGCTAGAATACTTGGTAGTTCTATTTTAATTACTGCAGAGCTTCCATACTGTTTTTCATAGTGGTTACACCATTTTTCATTCCTACCAACTGTATACAATGGTTCCAATGCTTCCACATCCTTGCCAACACCTGTTATCTTCTGTTTTTTGATGATAGCCATCCTAATGGGTGTGAGGTTATATCTCATTTTGGTTTTGATTTACAGTTCTCTGATAATTAGTGATGTTGAACATTTTTTTCTGTACTTGTTGGCCATTTAGTTATATCAGTTCCTTATATATTTTGCATATTTACCACTTATCATGTATATGGTTTGCAAACATTTTCTAAATTCCATAGGTAGACTTTTTTTCTCTGTAAATGGTTTTCTTTGCTACACAGAAGCATTTTAGTTTGATATCATCTCACTTATCTCTTTTTGTTTTATTTTCCTTGCTTTTGGTGTCACATCCAAAAAAATCTTTGTCAAGACCAATGTTATCAAAGTTGTTCTCTGTTTTCTTATAAGAGTTATAAAGTTTCAGATCTTACTTTGAAGTCTTCAACCATTTTGAGTTGATGTGTGTGTATGGTGTAAGGCAAGAGTCCAATTTCACATTTTTTTTTTTTTTACAAGTGGAAATCCAGTTATCCCAAGATGATGTGTTGAAGATATTATCTTTCCCATTGTGAATTCTTTGTGCCTTTGTCAAAGATCAATTGATTGTATACAAATAGATTTCTTGCTAAGTTCTCTATTCTGTTGTATTGGTCTATAGTTTTATCTTTATACTAGTGCCATACTGTTTTAAATGATTTAGCTTTGTAATATATTGATTTCTACTCTTAATCCATTGTGGTCAGAAAAGATGCTTGCTATGATCTGAATCTTCTTAAACTTGTTAAGACTTGTTTCCTGACCTAATATGTGAGCTACACGGGAGAATCTTCTACATGCACTTGAGAAGAATGTATATTCAGCTTCTGCTGAGTAGAATTTTCTGTATAGTTCTTTTATATTCTTGTCTACAGTGTTGTTAAAGTCCATTTTGTTCTTATGGATTTTCTGTTTAGATGTTCTATCCGTTATTGAAAATCGGGTTTTAGTCTCCTACTTTATTACATTGCTATAAATTTCCCCTTGCAGTTCCATCAATGTTTGCTTTATATATTTAGGTGCTTTGGTGTTGGCTTCATATATAATTGTTATAGCTTCTTGGTGAATTGACCCTTTTATCATTGTATAATGTTCTTCTTTGTCTCTTGTGACAGTTTTTGACTAAAATCCTATTTTGTCTAGTATAAGTACAGCTAACCTTGGTTTATTTTAGTTTTCATTAGCATGGGATATCATTTTTCCATATCTTCATTTTCAGCCCATCTGTGTTGTTAAATCTAAAATGAGTCTCATGTAGACAATGCATAGTTGAATCTTGTTCTTTATTGTTGTTTTGTTTATGTTTATCCATTTAGCTGTTCTATGTGTTCGTGTTGGTAAGTGTAGTACATTTATTAACCAACTAAAGTAATTATTTTTAGGAAAGCACTTACTTTTGTCTTGTTCCTGTTTCCATTTTTAATATTTTTTTTTCTGTCTTATACTCCTCTATTCCTTTTTTCCCCTCTAGGTGTCTTGTTTTGTGTTTCACTATTTTTTTGTATTGAAATGCTTTGATTCCTTTTTCTTCTCTTTTGTGAATCTGTTTAGTTACAATGGGAGTTACATTGGGAAAAAAACCTTATAATAAAAGTCTATTTCAAACTGGTAACACCCTACCTTTAGTTACACACAAAAATATACTCCTCCCAACTTATGCTATTGATGTCAATATTTATATTTTTATATTGTATATTCATTAACATAATTAGATAGCTATACCTATTTTAATATTTTTGTCTGTCAAATTTATGTTCATATTAAAAGTGGTTTTTCCACCACTGTTACAAAATTAGAGTATTCTCTATTTGTCTGGATGATTATCTGTACCACTGAGTTTTACATTTTCATATACTCTTATTTTGCTGTTTAGAATCTTTTAAATTCAGTATCTTAATTTCCTGTAGCAATTTTTAAAGGTAGGTCTCAGTTTCTGTTTGTCAAGAAAAGGCTTTGCTTCTCTGTACTTTATTTGTTGAAGGACACTTTTGCTAGGTATACTGTTCTTGGTTGCCAGGTTTTCTTTTTTCCTTCAGTATTTTGAATATCATTCCATTCCCTCGTGTCATGAAATGTATCTCCTGCAAAATCCACTGAGGTTCTTATGTGTGCTCCTTTGTATGTGACAACTTGTTTTTCTCTTATTGTTTTCCACATTGATTCTTTGATTTGACTTTTGACAGTTTTATTATAATATGTTCTGGTTTGCATTTCTTTGAATTAATCTTATTTAAAGCTCATTGAGACTCCTGACTCTGGATGTCCATTTGCTTTTGTGGATTTGGGACAGTATGTAGTTTGAATGTGCTGTCCTTTTCTCTCTCTATTCTCTTTCTCACCTCCCATAATATGCATACATTGGTCTACCTGATAGTATCTCATAATTTCCTTTAGATTTCTTTACTCTGTTTCACTCTTTTATTTTCTTATCTGATTGAATAATTTCCAGTGACCTGTCTCTGAATACACTGACTGCCATGGTCTGAGTGTTTGAGTCCTCCCTGATTTCAGGCTTAAATCCTATCCTCTAAGGTAATCTTAGGAGGTGGGGCATTTGGGAGGTAATTAGGTCATTGAGGGCAAAGACTTCATGATTAGGGTTAGTGCCCTTATAAAGGAGATGCCAGATATGTATCATTTTTTCTGCCATGTGAAGACACAGGAAGAAACACTGTCTGTGACTAAGATACTGAATCTGCCAGTATTTTGATCTTTAATTTTCCAGACTCTGGAGTAGCTAGAACTACATGTGTGTTGTTTCTAAGCCACCCAGTATGGTTATAGCAGCCCAAATGCCCTAAGACACTGATCCTTTTGTCTATTTGATCTACTTGGCTATTTAACCTCTCCAGTGAACATTTAAGTTAAGTGATTGTATTCTTTATCTCAATGATTTCTGCTTGCAACCCTTTTTATATTTTCTATTTATATGTTGAAACTGTCACTTATTCATGCATTGTTCTCCTCACTTTAGTAAGCATTTTTATGACAGTCATTTTGAAATCTCTGTCAGGTAAATCATATCTTTATTTTCTTAGGGCCAATTCTGGAAATTTATTTTCTTCCTTTATTTGTAATACATTCCATTATTTTTCATTTCCTTTAACTATTTTGTCATTTTCCTTGACTGTTTGTGTCAGGTCTTTATCCAAAAGGCATTCCTTGCAGTCTTTCTTGACTGCAATATCACCTTTTGCCAATCAGCCCAGATAAAGATTCTAGGGTACTCTCAAATCTTTGTGTTTCTTGAAATGGCTATGTTTATTCTCAGTGTCTCCCAGGTGTGTAGAGAATGCCAGGTCCTGCCAGTTCTGTTTTGACAGGCAAGACAGAAGTCAATGCTTCCGATGGCTCCCAACAAAGTGAGAATTTTGGAGGTGTGGTCCAGTCCTTTTCTTCCCTCTGCAAGGAGAATGTAGGGGCTCAGTTGTTTTCTGTGCTCATGTTATGCTAAGCCAGGTAGTGTGTCTGTGGCATGTGCTAGTATATTATTTCAGACTATAGTGTTTGTTTTCTGTATCCCTTATATGGCCATAGTGTATCAGGTTCCATGAGTGTCCTGAGATGTGTGAGACAGAAGACAGTGGCTCAGGAAGCTTCGAGTAAAATCAAAGTTTTAAATGCATGGTCTTTCTTCTCTCCCCATATAGAAGCTAGGAAGTGGGAATTTTCTCATAATCTTTAGACCTGTGCTGAGGTAGGCTTTCTGTGGAGAGAATGTCTTGAGCTCTCTTACTGGATTCTACAAGATGCTGTGAAACATTGACAGCAGAGAAAGGCCAAAATCACGGAGGTCAATAAAGAGAGGATAATTGGCCATGGGATTCCACGTAGGCAGGGAATTTTCAGTATTAAGGACAACAAGAAACCATAAATCTGACAACTGGAGGCAGGTGAGGTGTCATCCCATCTTCTAGTTACATACAGGTGGAAGACTGTGCCAGGTGGTGATCTCTATACCTCTGCTGAGGTCAGAGACAGAACTGCTCAGAACACCTCATTTTTGAAAACACAAGTCCCTACCCAAATTCCTAAAGTTTAAAACACTATACTCATCAGAAAAATATGACTGACGAGTGTTTGTCTCTTGAAGAGTGTTTGTCTTACTCTGAAACTGGGCACAAGGCTGTGTTTCCCTTAAAGCACCTAGTCCTTCAGGTGAAAGACAATTTCGTATGTGCCTTGTGCATACCGCACAGGAATTACATCAGTCTAAAATAGAGAAATGGAATTTGTATCCAAACTATCTTGCATTGTGAATCTTCCCATTTTCAGTTTTATTAATCTTTCGAGGTCACGCTAACATTGAGGCTACGCGATAGGCTATGTAGTATGTCCACATAACCGGCTCTTACAAGGACTAAGTGAGGAGGCATCTGTGGAACTGCACAGCTGAGCTCTTGGTACTGAGTTGTTGCTCAAGGGCCAAGTTTCCGTTTGCTGTTAGATAATAATGTGAACTGGTACGAGGTCAGTGTGTTGAGGAGAACGACTCTATCTGATTCGTTCACCATCGTACTGCTAGCTTAAGGCATAGATCCCCATATACAGCAGGTGTGCAATAAACATGTGAACCGGCAAAGAACAAATGACTACCTGTGTAAATATATCACCAGCTGTTAAGCATATCTTGTACAGGATCTCTATAAAGGAGAGGTCAAACACTTGCTTCAAAGCAAATCTATGGGAGGCCAAGTTAAGGTTGCCCAATAAATTTTCATTCTTATAGGGACATAGAATAAATAATAAAAACATGAAATTTCAAATACATAATTTTTACATTTATCACTTTCATTATTACAAATATTCATAGAGTAATGGCCATGAACCTGACATAGTAATTGGAGTACATTCTTGTTTCCAAGTATTAAATCTACATTTCTTTATTTAAAAAAATTGTACATAACCATTTGGACTTAAGCATCATTCTTATTGGCTGAGAGGCAGAGAAGAATGGACCACCATCTGGGTGGTACCCAAAATAGAAGACGTGAGTTATTGATGGCAGGTCTTCCACCAGCTCAAGTTTATCTACCTACCCATGAAGGTTCAATACATAAAAAAGTAAAATCACAAATTACTGAAGCTGTGTACCCTTTTGTGTCTGTTTGAGTGGCTTAGCCTGTACCATAACAAGTAGAATAAAATTTTCCCACATTCTATATAGATGCTGCATTTCTCTCAATGCTAAGCTCATTTTATGACTACAAGTCTTTGCCAATGTATGCCTGACCAGGGAATTGCTCAAAATTACGGGCACCAGAAGTTTCTCTTGAGGATTTTGATTCCTTAGAACAGTTGGGGTTTTAGGTATCTGTACTTTGCATATACACTAAAGGTAAGTTTGAGAAATACTGTTGTGAGTATCAATTCCTATAGTATTCATGTCTTAACCCTACTGGGTAATCACTAAGGTAAAAATAATTTCAATAAAGTAAATACCATGCAACATATTTATTGAGAAAAGTAATGATTGAGAAATGTCTTAGATATCATGATTTAAACACAATTAAACTAATGATTTTCAGGTTTTCCTCAAATATTTGGACATTGACAGAAAAATAAAATTTTGGAATTACGAGATTTTGCATTTGCAAGACTTTCAATTCTTATAGCCAATCCTGGCTTTCAAAACAGGATTCTGCTACTTATCTGGGACTCTAAGGCATGAAAGACTAGCAATTTGTGGAATCCAAGAGCAGAACAGGATTAAACAGGAGTCATATGCTGTATAGCACCACATCACTCAGGTGGACATGTGCCGAAGTCATAGAGAGTAACTTCACCATCAGTTCTCCTGTATAAAGAAGAAAATAATAATAATAATAATAATAACATGTTATTTTCTTCCATGGCATCCGAAGTGTTTCTCAGTGACTAAGCATTGGAACAAGACTTAAGATGAACAATTTGGGCTCTACTTCTTCATACAGCTGTGTGTGCTACTCCCCAGCCCCTGCACATGGCCTCTGTCCTCTCTGGGCTACTTTCCCACACCTGAGACTGTCTAGGGAGCCACCCAGACCTGAGGAAGGAAAGGATGAGAGAGACACAGTTTAACCCTGGCGTCTCCCGTTTACATCCTATTGATCCACTTGTGGTATTTATAAAAGATCATATTAAATTAGTTTGGTTAATTAATTCGAATATGTGAAAACAAGCCTGCGTCATCATGTACATAGCTCAAGTTAATGTAAGTTTAGAATTGAGGTTTCAGGGTAAAGTTTAAGGGTGTATTCTCAAACTTTAATAGAAATAAAACAGCTGTTTCCCGTGTATGTGGCTGTTGATTAAAAGAAATCCACTAGTTCCAAGCACACTGACACTGTTATTTCAAATACAGGGGTAGAGAAAATATTTACTATTGTGCTCTTACGCGTTTTCATCGCACAAAGCACATGGAGTTTCATAGGTGATTCCATCGGTTCCACACATTGTTAAATTTTTTGTGTAGCAAGGACGGTCAGGATATGCCTTACACCAATTCTAGAAAATGCACACACAGCAGAGAAACAGTCAGGGAGTACATACCAGAAAATAATGTTCTGAATATGTTATTAGGAAATGACACACATGAAAAGACAATAAAGAACCTATTTGTCTCTAAAGGCTCATAACAAAAGTTATCCTATGAACAGAAGGAAAATTTTAAAAATTAAACATTTTCTTAACCTTTGTAGCCCTCCCCATCAAGTGCTGGCCTCAAACTCGATTCCCTTTTCGTCTCGGAAGCAATCATTGCACTCAATTTCTATGGATCATTCATTTGTGTTTTCCTCATATTTTCACCACATATGCAGTTATAAATAAAATTGTGTATTGTTTAATTTTGGATGTTTTTCAGATGTAGATGCATATGCAGTGTAACCTATTTAGGATTTCTGAAAATGGTTTAGCAAGTGTAGATTACTTGAAATGAAAGCTTTTACAATTTTATTAAGATCATACCATTTTCTAATATTGAACACATTAATTTATGAATGATTATAAACTAATTTCAACCAATCTTGGATCACTAGTAAAAGAGACTTTGTCATAGTTTGGCAACATATTGGTACATGGCTATTTTTTGCACACTAATATTTATTTAAGATTTTTGAATCTATGCTGACATTGTCTTCCATTGCTAAATTTGAGGAATTAGTTGACAATCTAATTCTACTTTCTTTGTAGATAATTGGTCTCTCACTTACGGTACTGTGAAGACCATCTTTTCAAATTCCTTGATTTTGTAATAGTTTGTTACAATCTGTTTGGATTAGTAATTGGGTTAGTAAATAATTTTTTTCCAGTTAGAATGTATTGGTACCCTTAAAACTTTTCATCCTAGGCAAAAGTGGAAACAACCCAAATGTCTGTCAACTGATGAATGCATAAATAAATGTGGTACATCGTCAATCAATGGGATATTTTTCATTGCCAGAATAATGAAGTATTGTGCCATGATACAACACTTGGATGATCCCTGAAAACATTGTATTAAGTGGAAGAAGAAAGTCACAAACCAAATATTATACAATTCTGTTTACCTTAAATGTCTAGAAGAGGTAAACTGAGAGAGGCAGAAATTACATTAGTGGTTCCCTGAACTGGGAGGTACAGGAGATGGTGATGAACAGAAAATGGTGATGAACAGTAAATGGGCAAAGGGAATGTAATCATGGTGATAAAAATATTCTACTGGTCATTTTCTAGACCCTACTGTGCCTGCACTGGGTGGCTTTCTGGGGATTCCTTTTTCTGGAAATCCCAGGCCACTTCTGTGGTTAGTGCACTGAGTTCTTATTGGCAGTGTACTTCTCCTTGGTTATCTGAAGTGGGGCACTTGTCTTCCATCCACAGGAGAGCAAGAGGCTCCTCACTATCTACCTAACAATTCCAAACTAACAAGCTCTATGCTACAATCGCAATAGAATTCTATTCCCTAAACACTTCCTGTACTTTTCTAAATCTGAACTTGCTCCAGACCACTTCTCAAACTGGAACCCCTTCCCAATATTTTTTGCCTATGAAAATCTTTTCTCTCAAGTCTAAGGTTAAATGCCATTTTATCATTAAAATCCCCCCCCCCAAATATTCTAAACTGAATTATGGCGTTGAGTTTATAACTGAATAAGATCACTTTACAATGTTATTAATTGGGTGAATTATACGGTATGTGTAGTATGCTTTAATAAATTTATTAATAAAAAAGCATGCACTGATAGCAGAAAATAAAATGATATTTTAAAACAGGGACTTAACTTCCAAGTAGCCCAAAGGTAATTGGACCACATGAATGTCTCCTTAAATCCTCCAAAAATGGTACTACTCAACAAGAAAACTAATAAAACCCCATAACGACTTGAACATAGCACAACCAGAAGACAGAACAAAAGTACTAAATTGCCATTACCTGTATGGACAAAACCAATCACTGAATCTCAGTGGGATTTTCAGTTGAACTCCCAGTGGAAACAAGCTTCTTGTAAAGAATGGAGGGTGGGGGCGGGGGCGGAGGGGAAGATTGCAGGAGGCCACAGAAGAATAAAAGAAAACCTAAAACCCAACTGCAAAAGAGCAGAGGGGAACTGAAGACTAAAGATTCAGCTAAAATCTCCCAGAGAAATCACATCATTCATACCAAAAAATCATAAAAGAGTCGTGGTACACAAGGGCATGTGTAGAGGGAAAGATATTAAAAGTAAGTGAGATCCATGGTGCAGGTCTCACAAAGTCCTATGTCTATATGAGAAAAAAGTTTCAAAAACAGGAGGTGGGGGGAGAAAGGAAACCTCCAGAGACAGGAGGATGCTAAAATTAAAAAGAAGCACGTGGAGGGCCTTCAGAATAATGCAATACAAAAGAAAACCAAACAGTGTGAAAGGATAAAACCACCAAAACAAACACAGACACACACACACACACACACACACACACACCCCCCCCCTCTCTCTCTCACCTCCCATTGCCTCACTGAAGTAATTGCATTTTGCTATACTGACTGAAGAGGGCACCCTTTCATTAGGAACCTTGCAAACCCACCTACATTATCAGCCACCTATATCCACAAAAATATAAGGGAAAAAATGTGATCTTCATCTATGTAAGGCTTCTAGAAGAAGAAAACAAACAGGAAAAATCATCAAGAATCAAATAGCTGCAGCTAACACCCTCTAGTCTCTAAAATAGAAAACTATGAAACAGAATAAAACTTTAATGAAATGCTCAAAACAAAATGATTATAT
Organism: Eulemur rufifrons; assembly: GCF_041146395.1. Lineage (NCBI taxonomy): Eukaryota > Metazoa > Chordata > Mammalia > Primates > Lemuridae > Eulemur > Eulemur rufifrons. The sequence continues at coordinate 32,840,930 of NC_090992.1, read as the reverse complement.
AGCCTCCAGCAGACATTTGGGAATGTTAAAACAAAATCTTTAAATCTAAAGTTAAGCCTTGGAACACAAATTGTTTCTTAAATGGATGCAAAACCTTAAAAAGACTTATGGATATATATGAAAGGCATTACTCTGATAATATGTTTTTGCCTTTTTCTAAATATTTATTGGCCATTCTCAAAAATTGAAGCGCTACATATTAGCCCACAAGAAACATCAGTAAACTTCATTCAGAGGAGTAAAAATAACACTCTGATCACAATTGAATGAAATACAAAATAAATAACAAAATCAAAAAGCAAAAAGTCTATCACATCATGAAATAAACAAATATAGTTTAAACAACACTTGAGAGAAAAGGAATATACAAATTAAAACTAGAGTATCCCTAAAATATGACTAAAATGATAACAATGGATATTAGAATCAATTTGATGCATTTAAAGCAGTGATCAAGGGAAAAATCATAGCCCTAAATACTGATAGTGACAAAAGTAGAACAAAATAGAAAATATGAATTAAATGTCCAGTCCAAAAGCTAGAAATGAACAAATAATTAAAACAAAAGCACAAAGATGATAATTACAAATATAAAACCATAAATCAACAAGTAGACTTGATAAATCAGTCAAAACCCAACTTTATTGAAAAAATAACGACATAAAGAAGATAAAATAATCATAAAAATATGAAAAGCAAAACAAGCCCATGTAAAATAGGGAAAAGAGTTATTGAAGTTTAGTAAATTTAAAAATATATATCAGAGACTAATCTGTATCCCTCATTACAAATAAACTTGAATGTCTAGAAGAAATGGATAGGTTTTTAAAAAACAAAATTTGTCAAATTTAGCCCCATTATATGTAGAAAACTTAAAAGGCTAATTTCCATTAATAAAGTATAAACATTTATGAAATGAAAGACCAAAGAAAGAAATCAACAGGCACAAAGGATTTAAAGAGAATGCAACTCTCAAAATCAGACTGACCCCATGTCACAGAAAATGCTACAGACTAGAAAAATGACAGGTCATTTCCATGTTTTAAGGAAGAGAGTACAATATACATATCAAAATTTGATAAAAAGAATATATTATAATAAATTTTCAGACTAAAACCACCTATGCTATTAAACTAAATATTAGTGAACAGATTAAAACAAATTTTAAAAAGGTAAGCAATGCCCAAGTTGGAGTTAATTCTGTCACAGAAGGATGATTCGATATGAGAAAGGAATTCATAAAGCACACCGTATTAATACTTCTCAGGGGAAAAATCAGATGATAATTTCCTCACAGAGAAGTTAGTTCCTGGTAAAATACTTTGATGTTAGAAGTCATAACTGCAAATATCAGACCTGAAAGAGATTATCCTAACAAATTCCATTAGAGAATATGACCTGCAAATCAGAGTAAGGAGCAGTTGAAGTACTTTAGCTGTAGAGGTGGGAAAGGGATGCGTTTCCCTGCCCCAGAATTCAGTGGCATTCATACCCACCACACTGCTTCCCTCCTTTTATAAAATGGGAGGAGGTGGGGAATTCACCAATGGAACTGTGAAATGGCATTTGCTCTGTGTTCCATGTGGCTTACGAACTCACATATACTGAACCCAATGGAGCAAACAATTCTATTCCCAGGTGACACCAAATAATTCCTGTATATTCTAGGATGTGAGAAATATCCTACCCAGGATGAAAAAATGTACTCATCAGAAAACAGATAAAATGCCAACATATGGTGATAAAGCTGGCTGTGACCCAATGAAAAGTGAGCCATTTGACCTCCTCGGTCACCCTCCAAGAATGCAGTAGTGAAACTTTTAGACTATGTATGACACAGAGCCCATAAGGCTTCAATGAATAGGATCCTAAAGAGAGACCACTTCCTGTCTCCATCCTTCCACTTGGGGAAGAACAGTTGCCATCCCTGAGTTTCCATATTCCTTTACTCTTCAACAGGGAAGACTGGTTGCTTTACTCCTCCACTCCTAAAATCAAGAATAAGGAAGCATGAAACCAATATACATGTGGAACTGCTCAGGTAGCATTTAGGAATACATGTATTATCCCTTGAAGGGTTGATTTATCCTTCAAAGAAGGTGAAAGAGTTATTCTCAGAAGAAGATATGGAGAATTCCTGATGGCAATTTTACACATAAAAGCCACCATAACGCATGCCCCAAATTTTCCACCTCATGGAGAAGGAATGGTACAAAGGGAAACTGTGACTGTCTTTTTCATTCTTATCTCCTCATCTACCTCCACTATTTTGAAGTCTCCCTTAAAGTTCTCTGTGTAAGGAAGATAAATGAGCCATGAGAGATAAGGCACAGAGGGATCCCGTGTCCTGCCATGTGCTGAGAACTTGCCTCACTTAGATTTTATCAGACTTTATCAAAGCTGTGCCTACAGCAGAAAGGACAGGGACAGACAATTTCATCTGATAGGTACAAAGGAATGAGAAGAGGAGAAACTGGTAAGCCTTTTGTAGATCCTAAAATAGATAAACCTTGTGAAATCTTTCCAAGCAAGGGAAGGTTTAAAACCTCAGCAGTTTTAAACCTAGGTGGATATGAAAACAACATGGAGAGCTTTGGGAAAATATCAGTGCTTAAGATCCTTTCCCAATATTGTGAATCAATTTTCCACATTAGATTCTAGTCATTGGTATTTTATTAAGTCTCCAAGATGGTAGTAATGTGCAGATACAGTTGGGGGTGGCATGGCATAATCTCTGGAGCCCCATTACATCAACAGCTAAACTTCTCTACACTAGGGCTTTAATACTTAATGGAAACATATTATGCAAACATATGTGTGGTTAGCATTATCCATGTAATACTTAAATTGCCCTTCATTCCATGTCATCGTGTACAAGCCAATTTATTTTTGATGGAAAATTATATGATACATAGAGTGGTACATAAGAATTAATTAATTTAAAAATATTAATAAATAGAATCTTGGTAAATTTTTTTGAGTCCCCTCAAAAAGTGAAATATCAGCCAAAAAATTATTATAGCTTTTTCTAAAGAGTTAGCAGTCTGGAGCCAAACAACTCTGCTTTAAGTCTTAGATGTATGGTGTAATAAGTGAGGGTCTTCGAAAATTCCACATATTCTCTGTGTATAAGTGATCTATCTTATTTGTAAAAAGGAATAAACATAGCATGCTTCTAGTAAGTATTAAATGATTTGTTATGTGCAAAATGCTTAAAACACTGTCTAATATATGAACACACCATATAAGTATAGAATAGAGTCCTAGAAATGGACTAAAGCATGTTTAAGTAGTTAATGGAAACACTATATACAAGAGCTGTATCATTTATGGAAACATATCAGCAAAGTAAACACATTAAAGTTTTTTTAAAGATCTTTATCAAGTAGAATTCATTTGAGGCATACAAGTCTTTTTCAGTTTCTGAAAACTAAGAAATGTAATTCTCTTTAAGAGAATAAAAGAGAAAATCATATGAACCCATCATAGTCAGCTATTAATGATTGAAGAATCTTGACAACTAGAAATAGCAATAGACTAAATCTGATAAAGAATATCATGAATCACCTATAGCTAACATCATTCTTGTAAAAATTTTGACTAATTTCCCATAACATGAGGAGATACCAGGCAACTAAATAAGGGAAGAGAAATCATGAGGGGCAGAGGGAAAGAGTGTTGGAGGTTGAAAAGGAAAAATAATATTGTGTGTATTATCAGACGGGTAGGTGAAAACTCTCCCAAGAAATGTACATTTAAAAAGGCAATTGCTAGAATTAAGAGGGAAATGCATTAGGATTACAGGATATAAGGTCAATATATAAAAATTAATTGTATTTCTGTATCCCAGCAACAAATGTTAGAAAATAAAATTTTGTGAATGGACCCATACAAAACCGGGCACAAATTAAGAGAGAAACAGGACAGGGCTTCACCAGAGCAGAAGCAAGCTGGCCTCACTGCCTCCAGAGAACCCCAGAAACAGCACTGAGGCTATGTCCGGCAATATCCCAGAACTCAAGTAGGAGGATGAGACAGTGTCAGGAACCACAGAGAAGTGGAAAAAGTTCATGCAGACACTAAAAGAATCAGACTTTTATACCTACAACGTCCGTCCCCCAAAGTGCCCTGCACTAAGTGTGCAGAAAACTTTTTCCTGACTCAAGGTTACTACACTGGAAAAATTAGAGCAAGAGGGACAATTTAGTTTGCCCACCATCTTGGGTTCCCTGGCAGGAGAGCTCTCCTCTTTCCACCAACAGGAAGCATCACAAGTGCCTAAAGGGAGAAAAATTCCTGAGGACAGCCAGAGACAGAGGGGGAGGTGAGACTAACATCCCTGGCACTGGAAAGTCCGCTCTGGGACTCAGCCTAAGGAGACACTGAGTCAGAGAGGCTGGTCCGCACACCACACCATAGGATTGTGTTCCACAGCTCTCCAGGCCACGGACCCCCAGCCTGGCTGCCCGCACTGCTGGGGGATCCTCTTGGGACCTTCCCCTTCTGAGATGGGCAGTGCTTTGAACATTTGCTAGAGCTGCGGCCAATCTGGTCTTCAGGTACCAACTTGTGCTGAGAAAGAAGCTGTAAACTAGCATAAAAGATATTTAATAGATTAATTTACAAAGGAATCTTTAAGCCAACTTATCCAATAAAAAACAAGCCAAGCCAAGGAAGACTGAAATAAATGACTAATCCTTCAATGCAAAGATATAGTTGTAAATCCACAAGAAACAACCAGCACACAGGGAACCTGGACTTTGCAAACAAACAAGCAAGAAGCCAGGGACTGACCCAAACAGGGCAGCGACAGACGGGCTTTCTGACCGACACTTCAAAATAGCAGTTGTAAAGAAATTCAGTGATCTCCAAAATAACACAGAAGAACAATTCCTACATTTATTTGATAAATTTAATGTAGAAATTACAATGACAATAAAAGGAAACAAATCCTAGACTGAGAAATATATTTGTTGAATTAAAATAATTATTCAAGGCTCTGAAGAGCCGAATGGGTAAAAGAGAAGATAGAATCATTGAGTTTGAAAGACACCCTACTTGAAAATACACAGTCAGAGGAGAGAAAAGAAAAAAAGAATGAAAATACGTGAAGAATCCCTAGAAGGCATAGAAAATTACCTCAAAGAGAAAAGGCAAGAATTACTGATGTTCCAAAGGAAGCTGAACCAGAGCGAGGGGTAGAAAGCTTATTCAGTGACATGATAACAGAAAACTCTCCAACTTAAGGAAGATACAAAACTCCAGGTACAGGAAGGTCAGACATCACCAAAAGGTTAAACTGAAATAAGACTACCCTTAGGTACTCCCGAAGTGCAAGGACGAAGAGAAGATCCTAAAAGCAGCAAGAGAAAAGAAGCAAGTAACACATAAAGGGGATCCAATGCCTGTGGCAACAGACTTCTCAAGAGAAGCCTCACAGGCAGGGAGGGAGTGGGATGACATTGACAATGTGCCCAAATAAAAAGAAAAAGAAAGACCAAAAACTTCCAGCTGAAAATTATACCCAACAAAGGTATCCTTCAAATATGAAGAAGAGATAAATTCTTTCCCAGCCAGACAAATGCTGAGGGAATTCATCACTACCAGATCTGTGTTATAAGAAACTCTAAAGGGATTTCTTTAATCTAAAAGAAAACACCCAAATTTACAAAAACAGACCATATGAAGGTATAAAACCCACTGGTAAAAGTAAGCACACAAAGTCAGAATATGCTAACAATGTAACTGTTATATGCAACCCACTCATAACTCTATTAATTATAGGAAGACTAAAAGAGAAATCTATCCTAAAAAATAACAGCTAGAGCAACCTATTAAGAGACAGGCAATACATAAATACATAATTTGAGACAATAATATGCAAAGTGTGGAGGAGATGGAGTTAAAATATAGGGGTTTTCTTTTTTTTTTTTTTAACATTTTCCCCATTTTATTTTTTTCCTTGTGATCAAAGCTAAGTTTTCATCTTTCTAAATAACTTGTTATATCATTAAGAGTTTTTTGTAAGCCCCTGTTAACCACAAAGCAAAAATCTATAATAAGTACACTAAAATTTTCAAGAAAAGTAACAAATTAAAACATACTACCAGAGAAAATCATTTAACTTCAAATAAAGACAGTAAGATAGGGAGAAAAGTAGAGTTACAAAAGAGCCATAAAGCAAATATCAAAATGGCAATATAAGTCCTTAACTATCAATAATCTATATTAAGGTTTAAGGCACCTAAGTATGTACAACCAAGGTAATAATAAAACATTTTCAATAGTTTTGAAAAGGACCCTTAAGAAAAGGGCCATCTGGGGCTGAATGATTTTGCACCATGTTGCCACCCATCGCCGACACCCACCATCTTCCCCACCCAGGCCTCATATCCTTTACTCTTGCCACCCTTCAGGAAATCACCAAATTGAAAGATCTGCTTATCATTCTGTGCCTCTTTATAATTTCACCACTCGTCAATAGGTACATTTACTACATTTATATATCTTGTATTGTTTTACATACCTTGGTAATTGGCACAAAGAAAACAATACTGTATTATATTCTTATATATGACTTGATGTGCACACACCGTTGTCAGCTTTGCACATACTATCATATAGAGCTATATTTCATTTATTTTCATGTAAATATAATAGCCCACTATGTGAACATGTAGAAATTATTAGTGTTTACCCTTCTACAAATGGATAATTGGGGTGGTGCTTTATGTGCTTTTGTTTTGTTAGGATGAACCATTCTACTCTAGATACACATTCACATATATCATTGTTGTAAAAACACAGAAGAACTGCCAATGATTGCATTATGGGATAGATAACCAAATTATCACCTTGCATAGATAAAACCAACTGGTTTTGTATTGCTTGCTAAATGGCATTACTTGACTTTGGTGTAATAACAATATGCATATATTGTTACTTTTTGAAAAATCACTGTTTTGTACATTTTGTTTGGTCAATTTTGCTGTGATTTTTAAAATTGAAAAACAATTAAAAATTTACATTTTTCAAATTCCAAATAAACCAGTAGTAACTTACCATGGTCGGTTCTTTTTTTTTTTTTCGGAAGAGGCCAGTATCTGCAAACAAGGAAAAATTTAAAAAGGTAAAAAGCCCTTGGTAGCAAATATTTATGCAAGTGACCTACTCAAGAAACTGTCACTAGAACTGAGGTGAGAATTTTATACCAATATCAAAAACATAAATTATTAAATATATCCAAATCTTAAAAAATAATTAATCCTCAAATTAATCGAGCTGTATGAAAACAGTATCACATATTATTTTTAAATAACCCCTAACACCTTGCTTGAAGGTACCAATGTTTTAGTTTTATAGAAGTGCCTTTTATTGTGATAGCGTACAATGGCCTGCATGAAGTTACCTAAATATGAATAAATTCTCTTCAATATCAGGGCTTTATCCATCCCCTAATTGTTACTTTTCTCTGAAATTCATGGGCTACTTTGAACTTTAAGAAAAATAACTGGTCACCAAAAGTATCAATAAGTTCTTCTATATATAAAGCCTCTATTTTGGAGACTCAGAGTAGACAACTAAAATAGCAAACATTAGGTTGTCAAGGAATATTAGATCAGGAGGAGATTCTTCCTTCCCTGCCCTTCAAATTTAACTTCTATGGAATGTAATCTCCCCAAAACAAAAGAAAAAAATGTAGTCAACATCCTTCAGTGTAGCAATGGCCAAAGGACTAATTTCTATTGTTCATTCTAAATCATCACTCTGGGCCCATTTCACTAAAGAGGGAAAAACAATCCACTGATGAAACATTTACAAGGAATTTGTAGTATGTTCTACGTCATTTTACCAGTTTTAGAATTGCAAACCCACTAAAACAGCCACACTATTCCTAAGTTCCTGCATTTCAAGGGCATGTCAAGTGTTCCACCAAGGACTGGAAAATTTACTCACCAGAGTGAAGAACAAGGGTCAAGGCGATGAAAAGAGCTTTGATCCATAATGAGAATAAAGGCATTTGATCGAGTCTGTGGAGGAAAATCCTTTAGAATGTTTGTTACAATGGCGCATGGACAAATGGGCCATTCCCAATGGACAGGCAAACGCAATTCACGGCCCAAGTTTAGAAAGTTTCTTACTCCTAAGGAACTTCTCCAACACACAAGATCCCTGGTTAAGGTGGACTGTTTGCTCTTTTGTTCATCCAACTTTAGTATTCAACAAACCATGTCAACAAAAGGCTTTGCTTTAGATGAGTGAGAGAGGCCAGCAAGAGACCTCTGGGAAGACATGAGAGGGAGCTGCTTGCTCTCTAAAACCCTTGGAGAAGCCCACAGGAAGCCTGGCTGAGTTTAGAGTCAATATGGTTGTTTGAAATTGAGTTTTATTCAGATAAAAAATAGGAATAGGCAGGGCTATTTCTGGAGCAGTCCTCCTAGTGATGCTACACACCTGGGCCATCTCCCTTCATCCCCCACATGACCTACCTCACAGAGAGAGATAACAAGTTTGGAGAAACGACAGCTCTGGGGACTGTGCAGATCTTGTTCCCCTTCCCCCTCAGCCACGCATCTCCCTCCTGCTAACTCTCTTTTATTGATCTGTGAGAGAGCAGCTTGGTGGGGGTAAGGTAGATGGCCCAGGGCAGATAAGACAGAGAGGCTCTCTGCCCTCCCTGAAGGTTGGCAAGTAGGTCTCAGAGGTACCTCACAAATGCTTTCTCAAAAGATTATCCCTCAGCAGGGGACAATTCAATCTGATGAAACCAGAACTCTGAGGAGGATAGAAAATAATAAGTATAGTTATAGATTTTAAGATGTAGAGGATAGGAGAATTCTTTCCAATCAGGTAAGTTGGAAAGGGACAAGATAATCAAGCATGAAAAAAAGAAAGAGTGGAAAGTTTAATTTAAAAAACGTGTAAACCCTTAGTACTTTTGAAAACCAAATGCATATTAGAATTATCTGGAAAAATTTTAAAGCCTGCGGATGCAGCTGGCTACCATGAGGATTATAAAAGAAAATGGTTAGTAGATGAATACTGGTCACTGATAATGTTTTCAAAGCTCCTGTTGAGACACAGGTGCAGCCAGGTGTGGGAAACCCTGGGAAAGAGTGTAGGATGTAAATTTCTGGGTTCAGAAGACAGAGAAGGCTGAAGATTGAAGTTGAGACTAGATGAAGCATGGCCCTAAATGACATGGTAAGTGATTTGATCCTTATTTCAGAGGCAGATGGGAGACCCTGAAGGATTTTGAAGTAAGGGGAAGATTTGAATAGCCATTTTCTTCTTAATGAATCAATCAGCGGTATGGCCTCAATCAGTGGAGTTTTGAAGCTTAGTGCGAATCCCATCTACCACTGGATTATCTGGTATCAACATCTCTACTTTCTAATAATCATTTTACTTATTTTAAATATGAGAATAAGCATTGTAGTCCCATTGGCGTTTCATAAATGTTAGAAATGAAATATGAAAACTCTCCTCACATAAGTATTTGAGGACCATATTTGACACTCTAAACCTACTAGTGATATTTAGCGCTAAATAAACACAAGATATAGTAATAAACATTAAAGATTGTGTACTGTAAGCATAATAGACTTCACTAAATTTTTCCAGTCATGCACTGAACAAATAAACAGTCCAAAAAAAAAAAAAAATAGTACAACGCCCCAGGAGTATACGTTGGGAGTAGGGGAATCAGCGTACAGATTTGCTATAGAATATTATTTAAATGCCCAGGTTTGAATTTAAAAAATTGAGAAATAAAAGACACTGAAAGAACTGTCACATATGCGTTGCAAAGGGGGAGGGAAGCAGGCAATAGAAATTTAGCCTTGAGCGAGCTAAAATGATGTTCCTAGAAGACAAAAAATTCCAAGCCTCTTTTGGAAACGTAATCGAAGACCTGAAGAAACCATCTTGAAAGACATAAAGAATGGTATGATGACAATGTGTCACTAAACATAGACTAGCCTTGAAGTTAAAAACTTACACATAAAGTATAAATAAACAAAAAAATAGGATTTCGGTAACTGAAAAGTACAATAACGGAATATAGTAATTTCACTACAGGGGTCCAACAATAGCCTTCGGCTGGTGGAAAAGAGAATAGGTGTGTTGAGTTTAGATCAATATAGAGTGAGATTATAACCTGAACTTTTGTACCCCCATAATAAACTGAAATAAAAAAAAAAGACTTCTGAAAAAGAGAACAGTAAATAATGTAGTATGTTAAACAGGTCCTCAAAAAAGGGGGACACCATTAAATGTACCAATATATGCATAATATGAGTAGCAGAATAATAGGAGAAAGATAAAAGAGCAGAAATATATTACCAAAGAAATAATGGCTTTCTTTTAACCCAACAATATAGTTCATAAATAATTTCCAAGACAAAATGATATCCTACTGTGTTCATTTCACAGTTTTTTTTACTGTGAAAAACTTGTTTTATGTTTTAACAAAAAAACTGGAAATATTTAATGTATACAATTTAATGAGTTTGGGCATATGCATACACCGAGGATACCACAACAGTCAAGTTAATAAACATAGGCATGACTTCCAAAAGTTTTCCTGTCACCCTTTGGGTTTTCTTGTTTGTTTGTTTACAGTCTTATTTTGTTGTGTTTTGTTTTGTTTTTGATCATAAAAACACTTAATGTGAGATCTACCCTCTTAACAAATTTTTAAGTGCACACTACCCTATGGTTACCTGTAGCCACCATCTTGTCCAGAAGATATCTAGAATAAAAAGGTAACTTTTTGTTTTTGTTTTGATTTGTTTTTTAAAGTAGGGCATCCTGTGGGACTTGAAATAGGAGAGAGACTTTTTAAAATTTAATTTAATCAATCAATTAATTTAGAAACAGGGTCTGGTTCTATCTCCCAGGCTGGAGCGCAGTGGCGCTATCAAGCTCACTGGAGCTTCAAACTCCTGAGCCCAGGCCATCCTCCTGCCAGAGTCTCCAGAGTAGCTGGGAGTACAGGTGCACACTACCACGTCTAGCTATTTTATTTTATTATTATTTTTTTTGTACAGACAGGGTCTCACTATGTTGCCAGCCTGTTCTTGAATTCCTGGCCTCAAGCAGTCCTCCCACTTCAGCCTCCCAAAGTGCTGGGATTTCAGAACATGAGACACTGCACCAGATCTGTTACTGTACAGATGAACAGTTACATCTATACAGTTGAACAATACGCTCTATTTTTCCCTTCTACAATCCCCTGGAAACCAGTATTACTCTGATACCGAATCAGGTAAAGATACCGCAGCAATAAAAACTATTGGTCAATATCTCTTATGAATATAGATAAAAAATCTTCAACAAAAATACTAGCAAACAGAAATCAGCAACTTATTTTAAAAATGCACCATAACCAATTGGAATTTATCTTTGTATTGCAAGATTAGTTTAACATCTGAAAGATTTGATGTTCATATATACCAATACAATGCAAAACAGAAACATATTACCATCTCAATTAATGCAGAAAAAGCATATGACAAAAATCCATCACCCTTTCATGACAAAGACACTCAGCAACCAAGAAATAGAAGAAACTTCCTTGTCCTGATAAAGGGCTCTAAAAAAACCTATAGCAACCTTCATATTAGTGGTGAAAGACTGCATGTTTTCTACCGAAGATTAGAAATAAGACAACAATGTCTGCTTTTGTCACTTCTATGAAACATTTTCCTGGATGTTTTAACCAGGGAATTTTGGAAAGAAAAAGAAGTAAAAGGCATTTAAGTTGGAGAGAAAAAAGTGGACCTATCTGTTTGCACATTATGTGATTTAGCTTATGAAAATTCTGAAGTACTCACTAAAAAAAACCCTATGATAACTAATAAATGAGTTCATCAAAGTTGCAGAATATAGATAAATGTACAAAAATCAATTGTTTTCCTATATAGTTGTAATGACAGTCCAAAAAAGAAATTAAGAAAACAATTCCATTTACAATGATGATAAAATAATACTTTGGAAGAAATTTAATGTGAAATACAAGTGAAAAACATATACTCTATGTAGTATAAAACTATTATTGAAAGAGATTAAAGGTGATATAAATAAATAGAATGATATCTGATGCTCATTAAACAGAATCCTTAACATACTTATGATGCAAAACTCCAAAATGTTCTAGAGATTCATCACAATCCCTATCAAAATCTTAGCTGATTTTCTGTACAAATTGACAAGGTAACACTGACATTTATATGAATCTACCAGGGACCCAGAATATCTAAAACAAACCTAGAAAATAAGAATAGAATAGAAAGACTCACACAGTTTAATTTCAAAATTCCCTACAAAGCAACAGTCATCAAACAATGTGGAACCTGGGCAAGTTAGACACTTAGATCAACGGAACAGAATGAAGAATCTCTAAATGAGCCCATACATCTATGGTCCATTGTTTCTGTTTGTTTATTTGTTTATGGTGGTGAGAACTTAATATGATATCTACCCACTTAACAAATTTTTATGTGTACAAATACAATATTACTAACTATAGTCACTTTTTGTACAGTAGACCTTTCCACTTTAATCATCTTGCATAACTGAAAGTTTATACCTTTTGAATAACAACTCTCCATTTTCTACCCCTCCCAATCCCTGGCAACCAGCATTTTACTCACTATTCCCAGGTGTTTGGCTATTTTATATACAACATATCAGCGTATCTCGCATTATTTCTTCCTCTGTGAGTTTCTTATTTCACTTAGCATAATTTCCTGAAGTTTCATCATGTCTGACAGAATTTCCTTTACTATTAGGGCCAAATAATATTCCGTTGTATGTATGTACTACATTTTAAATTCCATTTATCCATCAGTGGTCATTTAGAATCTTCCATATCTTGGCTATTTTAGATCAGGCTGCAGTGAATATGGGACTAGAGATATCATTTCAAGAAACTGATTTCAACTTTTTTAAGATAAATACCAAAAAATGAAATTGCTAGAATACTTGGTACTTCTATTTTAAATTACTGCAGAGCTTCCATACTGTTTTTCATAGCAGTTCCACCATTTTTCGTTCCTACCAACAGTATACAAAGGTTCTGATGCTTCCACATCCTTGCCAACACCTGTTATCTTCTGTTTTTTTGATGATAGCCATCCTAACAGATGTGAGGTTATATCTCATTTTGGTTTTGATTTACAGTTCTCTGATAATTAGTGATGTTGAACATTTTTTTATGTACCTGTTGGCCATTTAGTTATATCAGTTCCTTATACATTTTGCATATGAACCACTTATCATGTATATGGTTTGCAAACATTTTCTAAATTCCATAGGTAGACTTTTGTCTCTGTAAATGGTTTTCTTTGTACACAGAAGCTTTTTAGTTTGATGTCATCTCACTTATCTCTTTTTGATTTTATTTTCCTTGCTTTTGATGTCACATCCAAAAAAATCTTTGTCAAGACCAATGTTATCAAAGTTTTTCTCTGTTTCCTTATGAGAGTTATAAAGTTTCAGATCTCACTTTGAAGTCTTCAACCATTTTGAGTTGATGTGTGTGTATGGTGTAAGGCAAGAGTCCAATTTCACATTTTTTTTTTTTACAAGTGGAAATCCAATTATTCCAAGGTGATGTGTTGAAGATATTATCTTTGCCATTGTGAATTCTTCGAGCCTTTGTCAAAGATCAACTCATTGTATACAAATAGATTTCTTGCTAGGTTCTCTATTCTGTTCTACTGGTCTATAGTTTTATCCTTATACTAGTACCATACTGTGTTAAATGCCTTAGCTTTGTAATATATTGATTTCTACTCTTAATCCATTGTGCTCAGAAAAGATACTCGCTATGATTTGAATCTTCTTAAACTTGTTAAGACTTGTTTCCTGACCTATGTAGTATGTCCACATAACCGGGTGTTAGAAGGACTAAGTGAGGAGGCTTCTGTGGAACTGCACAGCTGAGCTCTTGGTACTGAGTTGTTGCTCAAGGGCCAATTTTCTCTTCATTGTTGGATAATAATGTGAACTGGTTCGAGGTCAGTGTGTTGAGGAGAATGACTCTATCTGATTCGTTCATCATCGTACTGCTAGCTTAAGGCATAGATCCCCATAAATAGCAGGTGTGCAATAAACATGTGAACTGGCAAAGAACAAATGACTACCTGTGTAAATATAGCACCATTTGTTAAGCATGTCTTGTACAGGATCTCTACAAAGGGGAGGTCAAACACTTGCTTCAAAGCAAACCTATGGGAGGCCAAGTAAAGGTTGCCCAATAAATTTTCATTCTTATGAGACATAGAATAAATAATAGATAGATGAAATTTCAAAAACATAATTTTTACATTTATCACTTTCATTACTACAAATATTCATGGAGTAATGGCCATGAACCTGATATAGTAATTGGAGTACATTCTTGTCTCCAAGTATTAAGTCTACATTTCTTTATTTAAAAAAAATTGTACATAACCATTTGGACTTAAGCATCATTCTTATTGGCTGAGAGGCAGAGAGGAATGAAACACTATGTGGGTGGTACCTAAAATAGAAGACGTGAATTATTGATGGCAGGGCTTCCACCAGCTCAAAGTTATCTACCTACCCACATAGAGTGAATACATAAAAAGTAAAATCACAAATTACTGAAGGTGTGTACCCTTCTGTGTCTGTTTGAGAGGCTTAGCCTGTAGCATAACAAATAGAATAAAATTTTCCCACATTCTATATAGACGCTGCATTTCTGTCAATGCTAAGCTCATTTTATAACTACAAGTCTTTGTCAATGTTTGCCTAACCAGGGAATTGCTCAAAATTGCAGGCACCAAAGTTTCTCTTGAAGATTTTGATTCCTTAGAACAGGTGGGGTTTTAGGTATCTGTACTTTGTATATACACTAAAGGTAAGTTTGAGAAATACTGTTGTGAGTATCAATTCCTATATTAAGCATGTGTGTGACCCTATTGGGTAATCACTAAGGTATAAATAATTTCAATAAAGTAAATACCATGCAACATATTTATTGAGAGAAGCAATGATTGAGAAATGTCTTATATATCATGATTTAAACACAAATAAACTAATGATTTTTCAGGTTTTCACCAAACATTTGGAAATTGACAGAGAACTAAAATTTTGGAATTATGAGATTTTGCATTTGCAAGACTATCCAATTATTATAGTCAATCCAGGCTTTCAAAACAAGATTCTGCTTCTTATCTAGGACTCTAAGGCACGAAAGACTAGCAATTTGTGGAATCCAACAGCAGAACAGGATTAAACAGGAGTCATATGATATATAGCACCACATCACTTAGGTCTACATTTTCCCCAGTTACGGAAAGAAACTTTACCATTAGTTAATCTGTAGAAAGAGGAAAAAAAAAATATGTTAGTTTCTTCCATGGTGTTCAAAGTATTTCTCAGTGACTAAGCATTTGAACAAGACTTAAGATGCATAACTTGGGCTCTACTTCTTCATACAGCTGTGTGTGCTACTCCCCTGCGCCTGCACATGGCCTCTGTCCTCTCTGGGCTACTTTCTCAGTCCTGAGACTGTCTAGGGAGCCACCTAGACCTGAGGAAGGAAAGGATCAGAGAGACACAGTTTATCCCTGGCGTCTCCCATTTACCTCCTATTGATCCACTGGTGGTGATTATAAAAGATCATATTAAATTGAGTTTGGTTAACTAATTCAAATATGTGAAAACAAGCCTGCGTCATCATGTACATAGCTCAAGTTAATGTAAGTTTAGAATTGGGGTTTCAGGGTAAAGTTTAAGGGTGTATTCTCAAACTTTAATAGAAATAAAACAGCTGTTTCCCGTGTATGTGGCTGTTGATTAAAAGAAATCCACTAGTTCCAAGCACACTGACACTGTTATTTCAAATACAGGGGTAGAGAAAATATTTACTATTGTGCTCTTACGCGTTTTCATCGCACAAAGCACATGGAGTTTCATAGGTGATTCCATCGGTTCCACACATTGTTATATTTTTGGCTTCACAAGGACGGTGAGAAAATTCCTTACACCAAACCTATAAAATGCACACACAGCAAAGAAACAGTCAGGGAGTACATATCAGAAAATAATGTTCTGAATATGTTATTAGGAAATGACACACATGAAAAGACAATAAAGAACCTATTTGTCTTTAAAGGCTCATAACAAAAGTTATCCTATGAAGAGAAGGAAAATTTTAAAAATTAAACATTTTCTTAACCTTTGTAGCCCTCCCCATCAAGTGCTTGCCTCAAACTCCATTCCCTTTTCGTCTCGGAAGCAATCATTGCACTCAATTTCTATGGATCATTCATTTGTGTTTTCCTCATATTTTCACCACGTATGCAGTTATTAATAAAATTGTGTATTATTTAATTTTGGATGTTTTTCAGATGTAGATGCATATGCAGTGTAACCTATTTAGGATTTCTGAAAATGGTTTAGCAAGTGTAGATTACTTGAAAGCTTTTACAATTTTATTAAGATCATACTGTTCTCTAATATTGAAAATATTAGCATGGTGAATGATTATAAACTAATTTCAGCCAATCATGGATCACTAGTAAAAGATTTTGTCATAGTTTGGCAACATATTGGTACATGGCTATTTTTTGCACACTAATATTTATTTAAGATTTTTGAATCTATGCTGACATTGTCTTCCATTGCTAAATTTGAGGAATTAGTTGACAATCTAATTCTACTTTCTTTGTAGATAATTGGCCTCTCACTTATGGTACTGTGAAGACCATCTTTTCAAATTCCTTGATTTGTGTAATAGTTTGTTACAATCTGTTTGGATATGGGTTAGTAAATAATTTTTTTCCAGTTAGAATGTATTGGTACCCTTAAAACTGTTCATACTAGCCAACAGTGGAAACAACCCAAATGTCTGTCAGCTGATGAATGCATAAATAAATGTGGTACATTGTCAATCAATGGGATATTTTTCATTGCCAGAAAAATGAAGTATTGCACCATGATACAACACTTGGATGATCCTCGAAAACATTGTATTAAGTAGAAGAAGAAAGTCACAAACCAAATGTTATACAATTCTGTTTACCCTAAATGTCTAGAAGAGGTAAACCGACAGAGGCAGAAATTACATTAGTGGTTCCCTGAACTGGGAGGTGCAGGAAATGATGATGAACAGTAAATGGGCAAAAGGAATGTAATCATGGTGATAAAAATATTCTAACCTGAATTGTGGCATTCAGTTTACAACTGAGTAAAATCACTTTACAATGTTATTAATTGGGTGAATTGTATGGTATGTGTAGTATGCTTTAATAAATTTATTAATAAAAAAGCATGCACTGATAGCAGAAAATAAATTGATATTTTAAAACAGGGTCTTAACTTCTAAGTAGCCCAAAGGTAATTGGACCACATGAATCTCTACTTAAATCCTCCCAAAACTATACTACTCATTAAGAAAACAAATAAAACCCCGTAGTGACTTGAACTCAGCACAACCAGAAGACAGAACAAAAGTTCTAACTTGCCATTACCTGTATGGACAAAACCAATCACTGAATCTCAGTGGGATTTTCAGTTGAACTCCCAGTGGAAACAAGCTTCTTGTAAAGACTGGAGGGTGGGGGAGGGGAGGAAGGTTGCAGGAGCCCATAGAAGAATAAAAGAAAACCTAAAACCAACTGCAAAAGAGCAGAGGGGAATTGAAGACTAAAGATTCAGCTAAAATCTCCCAGAGAAAGCACATCATTCATAGCAAAAAATCATAAAACAGTCGTGGTACACAAGGGCATGTGTAGAGGGAAGGATATTAAAAGTAAGTGGGATTCATGCTGGAGGTCTACAAAGCCCTATGTCTATATGAGAAAAAAGTTTCAGAAACAGGAGATGGGGGGAGAAAGGCATCCTCCAGAGACAGGGAGGTGCTAAAATTATAAAGAAGGACGTGGAAGGCCTTCAGAATAATGCAATACAAAAGAGAACCAAACAGTGTGAAAAGATAAAACCACCAAAACAAACACAGACACACACACCCCCCCCCCCCCACACAAACACCCCCGCCCCTCTCACCTCCCATTGCCTCACTGAAGTAACTGCATTTTGCTATACTGACTGAGGAGGCACCCTTTCATTAGGAACCTTGCAAAGCCACCTACATTACCGGCCACCTATGACCACAAAAATATAAGGGAAAAAATGTGATCTTCATCTATGTAAGGCTTCTAGAAGAAGAAAACAAACAGGAAAAATCATCAAGAATCAAATAGCTGCAGCTAACAACCTCTAGTCTCTATAATAGAAAACTATGTAACAGAATAAAACTTTAATGAAATGCTCAAAACAAAATGATTATATAGCCTCCAGCAGACATTTGGAAATGTTAAAACAAAATCCTTAAATCTAAAGTTAAGCCTTGGAATAGAAATTGATTGTTTCTTAAATGGATGCAAAACCATAAAAAGACTTATGGATATATATGAATGGAACTATTTTGATAATATGTATATGCCTTTTTCTAAATATTTATTGAACATTCTCAAAAATTGAAGTGCTACATATTAGACCACAAAAAACATCAGTAAGCTTCATTAGGAGGAGTAAAAATAACACTCTGATCACAATTGAATGAAATGCAAAATAAATAACAAAATCAAAAAGCAAAAAGTCTATCACACCATGAAGGAAAGAAATATAGTGTAAACAATGCCTGAGAGAAAAGGAATATACAAATTAAAACTAGAGTATGCATAAAATATGATTAAAATGATAAGAATGGATATTAGAATCAATTTGATGCATTTAAAGCAGTGATCAAAGGAAAACTCATAGCCCTAAATACTGATAGTGACAAAAGTAGAAGAAAATAGAAAATATGAATTTAACGTCCAGTCAAAAAGCTAGAAATGAACAAATAAAGCAAAAGCACAAAGATGATAATTACAAATATAACACTATAAGTCAATAAGTAGACTTTGTAAATCAGTCAAAACTCAACATTTTTGAAAAAATAACAACATAAAGGAGATAAAATAATCATAAATATATGAAAAGCAGAACAAGCCCATGTAAAATAGGGAAAAGAGTTATCGAAGTTTAGTAAATTTAAAAATATATATATAAGAGACTAATCTGTATTCCTCATTACAAATAAATTGCATGTCTAGAAGAAATGGACAGATTTTTACAAAAACAAAATCTGCTAAATTTAGCCCAGTTAGATGTAGAAAACTCAAAAAGGCTAAAATCCATTAAAAAAGTTTAAACATTTATGAAAAAAAAGACCAAAGAAAAAATCAACAGGCACAAAGGATTTCAAGAAAATGCAACTCTCAAAATTAGACAGACCCCATGTCACAGAAAATGCTACAGACTAGAAAAAATGACAGGTAATTTCCATGTTTTAATGAAGAAAGTAAAATATACATATCAAAACTTGATACAAAGAATATAGTATAATAAATTTTCAGACTAAACCCACCTATGCTATTAAATTAAATATTAGTGAACAGATTAAAACAGATTTTAAAGAGATAAGCAATGCCCAACTTGGAGTTATTTCTGTCGTAGAAGGATGATTCGATATGAGAAAGGAATTAATAAAGCACTCCATATTAATACTTCTCAGGGGAAAAATCAGATGATAATTTCCTCACAGTGAAATTAATAGACAGTTGTGAGATTTAAAGCAGACTAATTGTCCCAAGAGTTACCAGTGAGGACGTTCCTGGTAAAATACTTTGATGTTAGAAGTCATAACTGCAAATATCAGACCTGAAAGAGATTATCCTAACAAATTCCATTAGAGAATATGACCTGCAAATCAGAGTAAGGAGTAGTTGAAGTACTTTAGCTGTAGAGGTGGGAAAGGGATGGGTTTCCCTGCCCCAGAATTCAGTGGCATTCATACCCCCCACACTGCTTCCCTCCTTTTATAAAATGGGAGGAGGTGGGGAATTCACCAATGGAACTGTGAAATGGCATTTGCTCTGTGTTCTATGTGGCTTACGAATTCACATATACTGGACCCAATGGAGCAAACAATTCTATTCCCAGGTGATATCAAATAATTTCTGTATATTCTAGGATGTGAGAAATATCCTACCCAGGATGAGAAAATGTACTTATCAGAAAACAGATAAAATGCCAACATATGGTGATAAAGCTGGCTGTGACCCAATGAAAAGTGAGCCATTTGACCTCCTGAGTCACCCTCCAAGAATGCAGTAGTGAAACTTTTAGACTATGTATGACACAGAGCCCACAAGGCTTCAATGAATAGAATTGTAAAGAGAGACCACTTCCTGTCTCCATCCTTCCAGTTGGGGAAGAACAGTTGCCATCCCTGAGTTTCCATATTCCTTTACTCTTCAACAGGGAAGACTGGTTGCTTTACTCCTCCACTCCTAAAATCAAGAATAAGGAAGCATGAAACCAAAATACATGTGGAACTGCTCAGGAGAATAATCTTCTGCATAGCATTTAGGAATACATGTATTATCCCTTGAAGGGTTGATTTATCCTTCAAAGAAGGTGAAAGAGTTATTCCCAGAAGAAGATATGGAGAATTCCTGATAGCAATTTTACACATAAAAGCCACCATAATGCATTCCCCAAATTTTCCACCTCATGGAGAAGGAATGGTACAAAGGGAAACTGTGACTGTCTTTTTCATTCTTATCTCCTCATCTACCTCCACTCTTTTGAAGTCTCCCTTAAAGTTCTCTGTGTAAGGAAGATAATGAGCCATGAGAGATAAGGCACAGAGGGATCCCGTGTCCTGCCATGTGCTGAGAACTTGCCTCACTTAGATTTTATCAGACTTTATCAAAGCTGTGCCTACAGCAGAAAGGACAGGGACAGACAATTTCATCTGATAGGTACAAAGGAATGAGAAGAGGAGAAACTGGTAAGCCTTTTGTAGATCCTAAAATAGATAATCTTTGTGAAAAATTTCCAAGCAAGGGAAGGTTTAAAACCTCAGCAGTTTTAAACCTAGGTGGATATGAAAACAACATGGAGAGCTTTGGGAAAATATCAGTGCTTAAGATCCTTTCTCAATATTGTGAATCAATTTTCCACATTAGATTCTAGTCATTGGTATTTTATTAAGTCTCCAAGATGGTAGTAATGTGCAGATACAGTTGGGGGTGGCATAGCACAATCTCTGGAGCCCCATTACATCAACAGCTAAACTTCTCTACACTAGGGCTTTAATACTTAATGGAAACACATTATGCAAACATATGTGTGGTTAGCATTATCCATGTAATACTTAAATTGCCCTTTGTTCAATGTCACAATATACAAGCGAATTTATTTTTTATGGATAATTATATGATACATAGAGTGGTACATATGAATTAATTAATTTAAAAATATTAATAAATAGAATCTTGGTAAACTTTTGGGAACTCTCCCCCCAAAAATTGAAATGTCAGCCAAAAATTATTATAGCTTTTTCTAAAGAGTTAGGAGTCTGGAGCCAAACAACTCTGCTTTAAGTCTTAGATGTATGGTGTAATAAGTGAGGGTCTTCGAAAATTCCACATATTCTCTGTGTATAAGCAATCTTATTTGTCAAAAGGAATAAACATAGCATCCTTCTAGTAAGTACTAAATGATTTGTTATGTGCAAAATGCTTAAAACACTGTCTAATATATAAACACACCATGTAAGTATAGAATAGAGTCCTAGAAATGGACTAAAGCATGTTTAAGTAGTTAATGAAAACACTATATACAAGAGCTGTATCATTTATGGAAACATATCAGCAAATTAAACACATTAAATCTTTTTAAAAGATCTTTATCAAGTAGAATTTACTTGAAGAATACATGTCTTTTTCAGTTTCTGAAAACTAAGAAATATAATTCCCTTTAAGAGAATAAAAGAGAAAATCATACGAAGCCATCATAGTCAGCTGTTAATGATTGAAGAATCTTGACAACTAGGCCGGGCGAGGTGGCTCACGCCTGTAATCCTAGCACTCTGGGAGGCCGAGGTGGGCGGATCGTTTGAGCTCAGGAGTTCGAGACCAGCCTGAGCAAGAGCGAGACCCCACCTCTACTAAAAATAGAAAGAAATTATATGGACAGCTAAAAATATATATAGAAAAAATTAGCCGGGCATGGTGGCGCATGCCTGTAGTCCCAGCTACTCGGGAGGCTGAGACAGGAGGATCGCTTGAGCTCAGGAGTTTGAGGTTGCTGTGAGCTAGGCTGACGCCACGGCACTCACTCTAGCCTGGGCAACAGAGTGAGACTCTGTCTCAAAAAAAAAAAAAAAAAAAAAAAAAGAATCTTGACAACTAGAAATAGCAATAGACTAAATCTGATAAAGAATATCATGAATCACCTATAGCTAACATCATTCTTGCAAAAATTTTGACTGATTTTCCCATAACATGAGGAGATACCAGGCAGTCAAATAAGGGAAGAGAAATCATGAGGGGCAGAAGGATAGAGTGTTGGAGGTTGAAAAGGAAAAAATAATATTGTCTGTATTATGAGACGGGTAGGTGAAATCTCCCAAGAAATGTACATTTAAAAAGGCAATTACTAGAATTAAAAGGGAAATGCCGTAGGGTTACAGGATATAAGGTCAATATATAAAAATTAATTTTATTTCTGTATCCCAGCAATAAAAATTGGAAAAATAAAATTTTATGAATGGACCCATAGAAAACCGGGCACAAATTAAGAGAGAAACAGGACACGGCTTCACCAGAGCAGAAGCAAGCTGGCCTCACTGCCTCCAGAGAACACCAGAAACAGCACTGAGTCTATGTCCGGCAATATCCCAGAACTC
Organism: Eulemur rufifrons; assembly: GCF_041146395.1. Classification (NCBI taxonomy): domain Eukaryota; kingdom Metazoa; phylum Chordata; class Mammalia; order Primates; family Lemuridae; genus Eulemur; species Eulemur rufifrons. Next base: position 32,818,150 of record NC_090992.1, on the reverse strand, counting down.
AAGTAGGAGGATGAGACAGTTTCAGGAACCACAGAGAAGTGGAAAAAGTTCATGCAGACACTAAAAGAATCAGACTTTTATACCTACAACGTCCGTCCCCCAAAGTGCCCTGCACTAAGTGTGCAGAAAACTTTTCCCTGCCTCAAGTTTACTACATTGGAAAAATTAGAGCAAGAGGGACAATTTAGTTTGCCCACCATCTTGGGTTCCCTGGCAGGAGAGCTCTCCTCTTTCCACCAATAGGAAGCATCAGGAGTGCCTAAAGGGAGAAAAATTCCTGAGGACAACCAGAGACAAAGGGGGAGGTGAGACTAACATCCCTGGCACTGGAAAGTCTGCTCTGGGACTCAGCCTAAGGAGACACTGAGTCAGAGAGGCTGGTCCGCACACCACACCATAGGATTGTGTTCCACAGCTCTCCAGGCCACGAACCCCCAGCCAGGCTGCCCGCACTGCTGGGGGATTCTCTTGGGACCTTCCCCTTCTGAGATGGGCAGTGCTTTGAACATTTGCTAGAGCTGCAACAAATCTGGCCTTTAGGTACCAACTTGTGCTGAGAAAGAGGCTGGAAACTAGCAAAAAAGATATTTAATAGATTAATTGCAAAGGAATCTTTAAGCAAACATATCCAATAAAATACAAAACAAGCCAAAGAAGACTGAAATAAATAAATAATCCTTCAACGCAAAGACGTAGTTGTACATCCACAAGAAACAACCAGCAAACAGGGAACCTGGATCTTCCAAACACACAAGCAAGGAGCCAGGGACTGACCCAAACAGGACAGGGACAGACAAGCTCTCTGACCGACACTTCAAACTAGCAGTTGTAAAGAAATTCAGTGATCTCCAAAATAACTCAGAAGAGCAATTCCAACAGTTATTTGATAAATTTAATTTAGAAATTGCAATGACAAAATACAAAACAAATCCAGGACTGAGAAATATATTTGCTGAATTAAAATAGTTATTTAAGGCACTCAAGAACAGAATGGTTAAAGCAGAAGACAGAATCATTGAGCTTGAAGACACCCTATTTGAAAATACACAGTCAGAGAGAGAAAAGAAAAAAGAATGAAAATACGTGAAGAATCCCTAGAAGGTATAGAAAATTACCTCAAAGAGAAAAGGCAAGAATTACTGATGTTCCAAAGGAAGCTGAACCAGAGCGAGGGGTAGAAAGCTTATTCAAAGACATGATAACAGAAAACTCTCAACTGAAGGAAGATACAAAACTCCAGGTACAGGAAGGTCAGACATCACCAAAAGGTTAAACTGAAATAAGACTACCCTTAGGTACTCCCGAAGTGCAAGGACAAAGAGAAGATCCTAAAAGCAGCAAGAGAAAAGAAGCAAGTAACACATAAAGGGGATCCAATGCCTGTGGCAACAGACTTCTCAAGAGAAGCCTCACAGGCAGGGAGGGAGTGGGATGACATTGACAATGTGCCCAAATAAAAAGAAAAACAAAGACCAAAAACTTCCAGCTGAAAATTATACCCAACAAAGGTATCCTTCAAACAGGAAGAAGAGATAAATTCTTTCCCAGCCAAACAAAAGCTGAGGGAATTCATCACTACCAGATCTGTGTTATAAGAAACTCTAAAGGGAGTTCTTTAATCTAAAAGAAAAAACCTAAACTTACAAAAACAGACCATATGAAGGTATAAAACCCACTGGTAAAAGTAAGCACACAAAGTCAGAATATGCTAACAATGTAATTGTTTAATGCAACCCACTCATAACTCTATTAATTATAGGAAGACTAAAAGAGAAATCTATCCTAAAAAGTAACAGCTAGAGCAACCTGTTAAGAGACAGGCAATACATAAATACATAATTTGGGACAACAATATGTCAAAGTGTGGAGGAGATGGAGTTAAAATGTAGGGCTTTTATTTAACTTTTTCCCCATTCTACTGTTTTCTTTGTGATCAATGGTAAGTTTTCATCTGTCTAAAATAACTTGTTATATTGTTAAGATTTTTTTGTAAGCCTCTGGTAACCACTAAGCAAAAATCTATAACAAATGTACTAGAATTAAAAAAAAAAAAGGAACAAATAAAAACATACAACCAGAGAAAACCATTTAACTCCAAATAAAGACAGTAAGATAGGGAGAAAAGAAGAGTTACAAAAGAACCATAAAGCAAATATCAAAATGGCAATATGAGTCCTTAACTATCAATAATCTATATTAAGGCTTAAAGCATCTAAGTATATACAACCCAGGGAATAATAAAACATTTTCAATATTTTTGAAAGAACCCTTAAGAAAAAGCCATCTGGGGCTGAATGATTTTGCACCATGTTGCCACCTATCACCGCCACCCACCATCTTCCCCACCCATGCCTCATATCCTTAACTCTTGCCACACTACAGGAAATCACCAAATTGAAAGATCTGCTTATCATTCTGTGCCTCTCTTTATAATTTCACCGCTCGTCAATAGGTACATTTACTACATTTATATATCTTGTATTGTTTTAGATACCTTGGTAATTGGCACAAAGGAAACAATACTGTATTATATTCTTATATATGATTTGATGTGCACACACCCTTGTCAGCTTTGCACATACTATCATATAGAGCTATATTTCATTTATTTTCATGTAAATATAATAGTCCACTATGTGAACATGTAGAAATTATTAGTGTTTACTCTTCTACAAATGGATAATTGGGGTGGTACTTTATGTGCTTTTGTTTTGTTAGGATGAACCATTCTACTCTAGATACACATTCACATATCTCAGTATGGTAGAAACACAGAAGAACTGCCAATGATTGCATTATGGGATAGATAACCAAATTATCACCTTGCATAGATAAAACCAACTGGTTTTGTATTGCTTGCTAAATGGCATTACTTGACTTTGGTGTAATAACAATATGCATATATTGTTACTTTTTGAAAAATCACTGTTTTGTACATTTTGTTTGGTCAATTTTGGTGTAAAATTGAAAAACAATTAAAAATTTACATTTTTCAAATTCCAAATAAACCAGTTGTAACTTACCATTTTCGGTTGTTTTTTTTTTTTGGGAGGGGACATGCCAGTATCTGCAACCAAAGAAAAATTTAAAAAGGTAAAAAGCCCTTGGTAGCAAATATTTATGCAAGTGACCTACTCAAGAAACTGTCACTGCAACTGAGGTGATAATGTTATACCAATATCAAAAACATAAATTATTAAATATATCCAAATCTTAAAAAATAATTAATCCTCCAATTAATCGAGCTGTATGAAAACAGTATCATGTATTATTTTTAAATACTTCCTAACACCTTGCTTGAAGGTACCAGTGTTTAAGTTTTATAGAATTGGCTTTTATTGTGTTAGAGGACAATGGCCTGCATGAAGTTACCTAAATATGAATAAATTCTGCTTCAATATCAGGGCTTTATCCATCACCTAATAGTTACTTTTCTCTGAAATTCATGGGCTACTTTGAACTTTAAGAAAAATAACTGGTCACCAAAAGTATCAATAAATTCTTCTTCATATAAGGCCTCTATTTTGGAGACTCAGAGTAGACAACTAAATAGCAAACATTAGGTTGTCAAGGAATATTAGATCAGGAGGAGATTCTTCCTTCCCTGCCCTTCAAATTTAACTTCTATGGAATGTAATCTCCCCAAAACAAAAGAAAAAAATGTAGTCAACGTCCTTCAGTGTAGCAATGGCCAAAGGACTAATTTCTATTGTTCATTCTAAATCATCACTCTGGGCCCATTTCACTAACGAGGGAAAAACAATCCACTGATGAAACATTTACAAGGAATTTGTAGTATGTTCTATGTCATTTTACCAGTTTCAGAATTGCAAACCCACTAAAACAGCCACACTATTCCTAAGTTCCTGCATTTCAAGGGCATGTCAAGTGTTCCACCAAGGACTGGAAAATTTACTCACCAGAGTGAAGAACAAGGGTCAAGGCGATGAAAAGAGCTTTGATCCATAATGAGAATAAAGGCATTTGATCGAGTCTGTGGAGGAAAATCCTTTAGAATGTTTGTTACAACGGCGCATGGACAAATGGGCCATTCCCAATGGACAGGCAAACGCAATTCAGGGCCCAAGGTTAGAAAGTTTCTTACTCCTAAGCAACTTCTCCAACCCACTAGATCCTTGTTAAGGTGGACTGTTTGCTCTTTTGTTCATCCAACTTTATCATTCAACAAATCATGTCAACAAAAGACCTTGCTATAGATGAGTGAGAGAGGCCAGCAAGAGACCTCTGAGAAGACATGAGAGGGAGCTGCTTGCTCTCTAAAACCTTTGGGGAAGCCCAAAGGATCCTGGCTGAGGTTAGAGTCAATATGGTCATTTCAAACTGGGTTTTATTCAGATTGAAAAATAGGAATAGGCATGGCTATTTCTGGAGCAGTCCTCCTGGTGATGCTACACACCTGGGCCATCTCCCTTCATCCCCCACATGACCTACCTCACAGAGAGAGATAACAAGTTTGGAGAAACAACAGCTCTGGGGACTGTGGAGATCTTGTTCCCCTTTCCTCGTCAGCCACGCATCTCCCTCCAGCTAACTCTCTTTTATTGATCTGTGAGAGAGCAGCTTGGTGGGGGTAAGGTAGATGGCCCAGGGCAGATAAGACAGAGAGGCTCCCTGCCCTCCCTGAAGGTTGGCAAGTAGGTCTCAGAGGTACCTCACAAATGCTTTCTCAAAAGATTATCCCTCAGCAGGGGACAATTTAATCTGATGAAACCAGAACTCTGAGGAGGATAGAAAATAATAAGTATAGTTATAGATTTTAAGATGGAGATGATACGAGAATTTTTTCCAGTCAGGTAAGTTGGAAAGGGACAAGATAATCAAGCATAAAAAAAGAAAGAATGGAAAGTTTAATTTAAAAAAACGTGTAAACCCTTAGTAGTTTTGAAAACCAAATGCATATTAGAATCATCTGGAAAAATTTAAAGCCTGTGGCTACACCTGGCTACCATGAGGATTATAAAAGAAAATGGTTAATAGATGAATACTGGTCACTGATAATGTTTTCAAAGGTCCTACTGAGACATAAGTGCAGCCAGGTGTGGGGAACCCTGGGAAAGAGTGTAGGATGTAAATTTCTGGGTTCAGAAGACAGAGAAGGCTGAAGATTGAAGTTGAGACTAGATGAAGCCTGGCCCCAAATGACATGGTAAGTGATTTGATACTTATGTCAGAGGCAGATGGGAGACCCTGAAGGATTTTGAAGTAAGGGGAAGATTTGAATAGCCATTTTCTTCTTAATGAATCAATCAGCGGTATAGCCTCAATCAGTGGAGTTTTGAAGTTCAGTGAGAATCTGTTGAGCCTAAGAATACTGAGTTATAGAAATGCCCCCTGTATTTCTGGAGATAAGATTTGATTTCAGAAGTCAAATAAGGCTTTGCCTTAAACAATAAATAAATGTGTTAGTTCAAAAGCTGCCTCGTCTCAGTAGGGAGTCTTGTAAGTCAGTAAAAGCTGCACTTCAAAGAGACAGCTTTAAACTGGGCCTTTGGTTCTCACCTGTTTTGAAAGACAAGGCAGGCCTCTCCCTTAGCACCAAAAGGTTGCGGGAGCTGACTGGCATAGACCCCCAGAGATGAGAGCTGATGAGATAGATATGCTAATGCCCAAGCTGCGCCCAGATGGAACCATGTGGTTGAAGTAATTAACACAAAGCACAGCCCATGTTGACTTCTGGGATCATCTCTGTCTCTAAGAACACAATCACCAGAGTCAAGACGTCTCTGTTTTTTGCTAAAGTAATAGCCTTATCATAAAACTTAGAAGTTTGCCCCAAGACAATTTTATAACTCATTGTTCCCCTAGTTAGAGTTAGTTAAAGGATCTATAGTAGCCTTTTAGGAGACTTTGACCCTAAAGCAAACTGTCTGTTAGTATGAAAATCCCATTGCCCTTGGCAACCGGAGCCAATGTAATACCTGTGTGGAGTTTCAGTTGGGGATATATTTTATGCGGGTAGAAATATATCCATCCGGATACCCTCCTTTATGTATTTTCATAAAGCTTTACTTTATAAACTACATCTTTGGCTCTGTGTATTTTTGTAGCCATTAGTTTATCTTTTATTTCTGTTTCCTACTATTTTTCATCCTTTGCGATGACACCTGCCTGAGAGACCTGATCAGAAGAGAAAAAACCTCTTTGTGGGGAGCATAGCTAACTCTCCGCAAGAATCTCATCTACCACTGGATAATCTGACATCAACGTCTCTGCTGTCTAATAATCATTTTACTTATTTTAAATGTGAGAATAAGCATTCTAGTCCCATTGACTTGTCATAAATATTAGAAATAAAATATGAAAACTCTCCTCACATAAGCTATTTGAGGACCATATTTGACATGCTAAACCTACTAGTGATATTTAGTACTAAATAAACCCAGGATATAGTAATAAACATTAAAGATTGTGTACTGTAAGCATAATAGACTTCACTACATTGATCCAGTCATGCACTGAACTAATAAACAGTCCAAAAAATAAAAATAGCAAAAAGCCCCAGGGGTTATAGGTTGGGAGAAGGGGAATCAGAGTACAGATTTGCTATAGAATATTATTTAAATGCCTAGGTTTCAATTTAAAAAATTGAGAAATAAAAGACACTGAAAGAAAGGTCCGATATGCAGTGCAGGGGGGAGGGAAGCAGGCAATAGAAATTTAGCCTTGAGGGAGCTAAAATGTTGTTCCTAGCAGACAAAAAATTCCAAGCCTCTTTTGGAAATATAATTGAAGACCTGAAGAAACCATGTTGAAAGACATAAAGAATGGTATGATGACAATGTATCACTAAACATAGACTAGCCTTGAAGTTAAAAACTTATACATAAAGTATAAATAACCAAAAAAATAGGATTTCAGTTACTGAAAAATACAATAATGGAAATGAAGAAATTTCACTACAGGGTTCCAACGGTAGTCTTGGGCTGGCCGAAAAAACAATAGGTGTGTTGAGTTTAGATCAATATAGAGTAAGAATTCTGAAAAAGGGACAAGTAAATAATGTAGTATGTTAAACAGGTCTTCAAAAAAGGGGGACATCATTAAATGTACCAAAATATGCATAATATGAGTAGCCAAATGATAGGAGAAAGATAAAAGAGCAGAAATATATTACCAAAGAAATAATGGATTTCTTTTAACCCAACAATATATTTCATAAATAATTTCCAAGACAAAATTATATCCTATTATATTCGTTTCACAGTTTCCTTACTGTGAAAAACTTGTTTTATGTTTTAACAAAAAACCTGCAAATATTTAATGTATACAATTTGATGAGTTTGGGCATATGCATACACCGGAGATAGCACAACAGTCAATAAACATAGACATGACTTCCAAAAGTTTTCCTGTCACCCTTTGGGTTTTCTTGTTTGTTTGTTTACAGTCGTATTTTGTTGTGTTTTGTTTTGTTTTTGATCATAAAAACACTTAATGTGAGATCTACCGTCTTAACAAATTTTTAAGTGCACACCACCCTATGGTTACCTGTAGCCACCATCTTCTCCAGAAGATATCTAGAATATAACTGTAACCTTTTGTTTTTGTTTTGATTTGTTTTTTATAAAATAGGGCATCCTGTGGGACTTGAAATAGGAGAGAGACTTTTTAAAATTTAGTTTAATCAATCAATTAATTTAGAAACAGGGTCTGGTTCTGTCTCCCAGGCTAGAGCGCAGTGGCGCTGTCAAGCTCACTGGAGCTTCAAACTCCTGAGCCCAGGCCATCCTCCTGCCAGAGTCTCCAGAGTAGCTGGGAGTACAGGTGCACACTACCACACCTAGCGATATCTTTTTTTTATACAGACAGGGTCTCACTATGTTGCCCAGCCTGGTCTTGAACTCCTGGCCTCAAGCAGTCCTCCCACTTCAGCCTCCCAAAGTTCTAGGATTACAGGCATGAGAAAAACTACACCAGATCTGTAATTGCAACTTTATACTCAATGAACAATACCCTCTATTTTTCCCTCCTACAATCCCCTGGAAACCAGTATTACTCTGATACCAAATCATATAAAGATACTGCAGCAATAAAAACTATTGGTCAATATCTCTTATGAATATAGATAAAAAAAACTTCAACAAAAATACTAGCAAACAGAAATAAGCAACATATTTTAAAAATGCACCATGACCAATTAGGATTTATCTCTGTATTGAAATATTAGTTTAACATCTGAAAGAGTTCATGTTTATATATATGAACACAATAAAAACCAGAAACACATTACCATCTCAATAGATGCAGAAAAAGCATATGACAAAATCCATCACCCTTTCATGACAAAGACACTCAGCAATCAAGAAATAGAAGAAACTTCCTTGACCTGATGAGGGGCTCTATAAAAACCTATAGCAACCTTCATATTAGTGGTGAAAGACTTCATGTTTTCCACAGAAGATCAGAAATAAGGTAACGATGTCTGCTTTTGTCACTTCTATGAAACATTTTCCTGGACGTTTTAACCAGGGAATTTTGGAAAGAAAAAGAAATAAAAGGCATTTAAGTTGGAGAGAAAAAAGTGGACCTATCTGTTTGCACATTATGTGATTTAGCTTATGAAAAATTCAGAAGTACTTACTAAAAAAAACCTATTATAACTAATAAATGAGTTTATCAAAGTTGCAGAATATAGATAAATGTACAAAAATCAATTGTTTTCCTATATAGTTGTAATGACAGTCCAAAAAAGAAATTAAGAAAACAATTCCATTTACAATGATGATAAAATAATACTTTGGAATAAATTTAATATGAAATACAAGTGAAAACATATACTCTATGTAGTATAAAACTATTATTGAAAGAGATTAAAGGTGATGTAAATAAATAGAATAATATCTGATGCTCATTAAACAGGAGCCTTAACATACTTAGGATGCAAAACTCTCCAAACTGTTCTAGAGATTGATCACAATTGCTCTCAAAATCTTAGCTGTTTTTCTGTACAAATTGACAAGGTAACACTGACATTTATATGAAACTACCAGGGACCCAGAATAGCTAAAACAAACCTGGAAAATAAAAATAGAATAGGAAGACTCACACACTTTAATTTCAAACTTCCCTACAAAGCAAGAGTCATCAAAACAATGTGGAACCTGGGCAAGTTAGACATGTAGATCAATGGAACAGAATGAAGAATCTCTAAATGAGCCCATACATCTATGGTCCATTGTTTGTCTTTGTTTATTTGTTTATGGTGGTAAGAAAACTTAACATGATATCTACCCACTTAACAGATTTTTATGTGTACAAATACAATATTACTAACTATAGTCACTTTTTCTACAGTAGACATTTCCACATTAATCATCTTGCATAACTGAAAGTTTATACCTTTTGAGTAACTACTCCCCATTTTCTACTCCTCCCAATCTCTGGCAACCAGCATTTTACTCACTGTTCCCATGTGTTTGGCTATTTTATATACAACATATCAGCGTATCATGCATTATTTTTTCCTCTGTGAGTTGCTTATTTCACTTAGCATAATTTCCTGAAGTTTCATCATGTCTGATAGAATTTCCTTTATTATTAGGGCCAAATAATATTCTGTTGTATGTATGTACTACCTTTTTAAATTCCATTTATCCATCAGTGGTCATTTAGAATCTTCCATATCTTGGCTATTATAGATGAGGCTGCAAGGAATATGGGAGTAGAGATATCATTTCAAGAAACTGATTTCAACTTTTTTAAGATAAATACCAAAAAATGAAATGGCTAGAATACTTGGTACTTCTATTTTAAATTACTGCAGAGCTTCCATACTGTTTTTCATAGCAGTTCCACCATTTTTCGTTCCTACCAACAGTATACAAAGGTTCTGATGCTTCCACATCCTTGCCAACACCTGTTATCTTCTGTTTTTTTGATGATAGCCATCCTAACAGATGTGAGGTTATATCTCATTTTGGTTTTGATTTACAGTTCTCTGATAATTAGTGATGTTGAACATTTTTTTATGTACCTGTTGGCCATTTAGTTATATCAGTTCCTTATATATTTTGCATATGAACCACTTATCATGTATATGGTTTGCAAACATTTTCTAAATTCCATAGGTAGACTTTTTTCTCTGTAAATGGTTTTCTTTGCTACAGAGATGCTTTTTAGTTTGATATCATCTCACTTATCTCTTTTTGCTCTTTTTTTCATAAGAATAACAAAGTCATAGTTTCATTTATTTATTTATTTTTTTATTTCAGCTTATTATGGAGGTACAAAAGTTCAGGTTACATACATTGCCCATGTACCACCTATCCCCCCAAGTCAGAGCTCCAGGTGTGTCCATTCCCCAGACAGTGCGCATTGCACTCATCACGTAGGTATACACCCATCCCCTCCTCGCACCCCCCCTCCTCGAGTCAGCACCTTCAAGCGTGACCATTCTCTAGACGGTGCGCAAGGCACTCATCATGTAGGCATACACCCATCCCCTCCGCCCACCCTCCACCTCAGTCTGATATCCAATTGGTATCATTCCCAAATGTGCATTTAGGTGATGATCAGGGAAACCAATTTTCTGGTGAGTATATGTGATGCTTGTTTTTCCATTCTTGGGATACTTCACTTAATAAATATAATGGGTTCCATCTCTCTCCAGGAGAACCAAAGAGATGTTGTATCACCGTTATTTCTTATAGCTGAGTAATACTCCATGGTATACATATACCATAATTTACTAATCCATTCATGAATTGATGGGCATTTGGGTTGTTTTCACATCTTTCCTATTGTGAATTGTGCTGCTATAAACATTCGGGTACAGGTGTCTTTTTTTTTTTTTTTTTTCTTTTTATTTTGTTTGTTTTTCAGCTCATCAAGGGGGTACAAAAGATCAGGCTATATACATTGCCCATGCCTCCCCATCCCCCCGAGTCTGAGCTTTAGTTGTGTCCATTTCCTAGACAGTGCACATCACTCTCATCATGTAGGTGTGCACTCCTCCCCTCCCCCCACCCCATCCCCCCCCCCCCGAGAGAACTTCAAACGTGTCCATTCCCCAGGCAGTGCGCATCGCACTCATCAAGTAGGTATACACCCATCCCTTCCACCCAGCCCTGACCTCTGTCCAATACCCTATTGGTGTGAATCCCAAATGTGCTCTCAGGGAAACCAGTTTGCTGGTGAGTACATGTGGTGCTTGTTTTTCCATTCTTGGGATACTTCACTTAATAGAATGGGTTCCAGCTCACTCCAGGAGAACCAAAGAGATGCCATATCGCCATCATTTCTAATAGCTGAGTAATATTCCATGGTATACATATACCACATTTTGCTAATCCATTCATGAATCGATGGGCATTTGGGTTGTTTCCACATTTTTGCGATTGTGAATTGTGCTGCTATAAACATTCGGGTGCAGGTGTCTTTTTTATAGAATGACTTTTGTTCTTCTGGGTAGATGCCCAGTAATGGGATTGCTGGATCGAATGGTAGGTCTACTTGAATCTGTTTAAGGTATCTCCACATTGCTTTCCACAGGGGCTGCACTAGTTTACAGTCCCACCAGCAGTGTATGAGAGTACCTGTCTCTCCACACCCACGCCAACATGTATAGTTTTGGGACTTTTTGATAAAGGCCGTTCTCACTGGAGTTAAGTGATATCTCATTGTGGTTTTGATTTGCATTTCCCTGATGATTAGAGATGTTGAACACTTTTTCATATGTTTGTTAGCCATTTTTATATCTTCTTTTGAAAAATTTCTATTCATGTCCTTTGCCCACTTTTTGATAGGGTTGTTCGATTTTTTCTTACTAATTTTCCTGAGTTCTAAATAGATTCTTGTTATCAGTCCTTTATCTGATGTGTAGTATGCGAAAATTTTTTCCCATTCTGTAGGTTGTCTATTTACTCTTGTGACTGTTTCTTTGGCTGTGCAGAAGCTTTTTAATTTGATCAGGTCCCATTTATTTATTTTTGTTGCTGCTGTGATTGCCTTAGGGGTCTTCCTCATAAATTCTTTGCCTAGGCCAATGTCTGTAAGAGTCTTACCTACATTTTCTTCTAGAATTCTAATAGTTTCTGACCTAAGGTTTAAGTCTGTTAACCACCGTGATTTGATTTTTGTGAGGGGTGAGAGCTGTGTGTCCTGTTTTAGTCTTCTACATATGGATATCCAGTTTTCCCAGCACCATTTATTAAATAAGGAATCTTTTCCCCAGAGTATGTTTTTTTCTGCTTTGTCAAAGATTAGATGGCTATATGAGGATGGTTTTATATTTGGATTTTCTGTTCTGTTCCACTGGTCTGTGTCTCGGCACTTGTGCCAGTACCAGGCTGTTTTTAGAACCACAGCCTTGTAGTAAAGTTTGAAGTCTGGCAAATTAATACCTCCCATTTTGTTTTTGTTGTTTAATATTGCTTTTGCTAAACGGGGTCTTCTCTGATTCCATACAAAGCGTAAAATTATTTTTTCTATGTCTGTGAAAAAAGATGTTGGTAGTTTAATAGGGATTGCATTGAATCTGTAGATAACTTTGGGCAGTATAGACATTTTAACAATGTTGATTCTACCGATCCATGAGCATGGTATGGTTTTCCACCTATTTACATGTTCTGCGATTTCCTTCCTCAGAGTTTCATAGTTCTCCCTATAGAGGTCCTTTACTTCCTTAGTTAGATATATTCCTAGATATTTTATTTTCTTTGTTGCTATTTTGAAGGGTATTGAGTCCTTAATTTGGTTCTCCGTTTGACTGTTATTGGCGTATATGAATGCCTCTGATTTGTGTGTATTGATTTTGTATCCTGAGACTTTGCTGAATTCATTAATCAATTCCAGGAGTCTCTTGGTTGAAATCTTGGGGTTTTCTAGATATAACATCATATCATCAGCAAAGAGTGAGAGTTTGATCTCTTCTGTCCCTATTTGGACTCCCTTGATTCTGCTTTCTTGCCTGATAGCTCTTGCAAGGACTTCCAATACTATGTTGAAAAGTAATGGGGACAGTGGGCAGCCTTGTCTGGTTCCAGTTCGAAGTGGGAATGCTTTCAGTTTTTCCCCATTCAGTATGATGTTGGCTGTGGGTTTGTCATATATGGCTTGTATCATTTTTAGATAGGCCCCGTCTATGCCTATTTTTTTGAGTGTTCTTATCATAAAAGGGTGTTGAATTTTGTCGAATGCTTTTTCTGCATCTATTGATAGTATCATATGGTCTTTATTTTTGCTTCTATTTATGTGATGAATTACATTTATAGATTTGCGTATGTTAAACCATCCCTGCATCTCTGGGATGAAGCCCACTTGGTCGTGATGGATTATTTTTTTGATAAGCACTTGGATTCGATTTGCTAGAATTTTATTGAGAATTTTTGCATCTATATTCATAAGAGAAATTGGTCTATAGTTCTCTGTTTTAGTTGCATCTTTTCCTGGTTTTGGTATTAGGGTTATGTTGGCTTGGTAAAAAGTGTTGGGGAGAATCCCATCCTTCTCTATATTGGAGAATAGTTTATGTAGGATGGGCACCAGTTCTTCTTTGTAGGTATGGTAGAATTCAGGTGTGAACCCATCTGGTCCAGGGCTTTTCTTTTTGGGAAGGTTTTTTATTGCTGTTTCGATTTCAGATCTAGATATCGGTCTATTTAGGAATTCTACTTCTTCCTGGTTGAGCCTGGGAAGGCTGTGTGTTTCTAGGAATTTGTCCATTTCCTCCAGATTTTCTAATTTGTGTGCATAAAGATTTTTGTAGAATTCATATATGGTATCCTGTATCTCTGTGGCATCAGTCGTGATTACTCCTTTTGTGTTCCTGATGGAGGTTATAAGAGATTTTTCTTTTCTGTTCTTGGTTAGTCTAGCCAGAGGTGTGTCAATTTTGTTTATTTTTTCAAAGAACCAACTTTTGGTTTTATTAATCTCCCTTATGGTTTGATTGTTGTCCTTTTCATTTAGTTCTGATTTAATCTTAATAATTTCTCTCCTTCTGCTGGGTTTGGGATCGGTCTGTTCTTCCTTCTCCAGCACTTTGAGTCTATTCATTAGATTGTCTAATTGTAAGTTTTCTGTCTTTTTGGTATAAGCATTTATGGAAATAAATTTTCCTCTCAGGACTGCTTTAGCTGTGTCCCACAGATTTTGATAGGTTGTATCTCCTTTGTCATTTAATTCAAAAAATCTTTTGATTTCCGACTTGATTTCTTCATTTATAAAATGATTGTTCAGGAGAAGGTTATTTAGCTTCGAGCTGTAAGAAGAAAGAATCAAGTAACATACAAAGGAAAGACCATCCGAATCACGCCAGATTTCTCAACTGAAACCTTACAAGCAAGAAGAGATTGGGGCCCCATTCTCACTCTTCTGAAACAGAATAATGCCCAGCCTAGAATCCTGTATCCAGCTAAGCTCAGTTTTATATATGAAGGTGAAATTAAGACATTCTCAGATAAACAAAAACTTAGGGAATTCACCAAGACAAGACCAGCTCTCCAAGAAGTACTCAAAACAGAGTTACACATGGTCCAGCACAAGAAGGACCCTCGAATGTAACACTAATCAAGAGATAAATATAAAAACCCAATTATCATAATGGCTCAAGAGAGAAAACAGATCAATGAAATTCAACCCAACTTGAGGAAAAGCAATCTGTCTCACCTATCAGTTCTCTCATTAAATGTGAATGGATTGAATTCCCCACTCAAGAGACATAGACTGGCCCAATGGATAAAAAAATATAAGCCAAGTATCTGCTGTCTTCAGGAAACTCATCTAACCTGCAAGGATGCATTTAGGCTGAAGATAAAAGGATGGAAATCAATATTCCAAGCAAATGGAACCCAAAAGAAAGCTGGCGTGGCGGTTCTAATCTCCGATAACATAGTTTTTAAATCAACAAAAGTAAAGAAAGACAAAGATGGTTACTATATACTGGTGAAGGGTACAATTCAACAAGAAGACATAACTATACTTAATATATATGCACCCAACCTAGGTGCACCCAGATTCATAAAGCAAACCCTACTTGATCTCAACCAAATGATAGATAACAACACGTTAGTAGCCGGAGATTTTAACACGCCACTGACAGTTCAAGACAGATCTTCCAAACAAAAAATAAACAAAGAAATAGTGGACTTAAATACAACTCTCGATCAAATGGGCCTGACTGATATCTACAGGACATTCTACCCAAAAACCACTGAATATACTTTCTTCTCATCAGCTCATGGGACATTCTCCAAGATTGACCATATCTTAGGTCATAAAGCATGCCTTAAAAAATTTAAAAATATAGAAATTATACCATGCATCTTCTCAGATCACAGTGGAATAAAAGTAACAATGAACCCTAACAGAAATCCTCACTTCTACTCAAAGTCAGGTGTCTTTATCATAGAATGACTTATGTTCCTTTGGGTAGATGCCCAATAATGGGATTGCTGGAACGAATGGTAGGTCTATTTGACTCTGTTTAAGGTATCTCCATAATGCTTTCCACAGGGGTTGCACTAGTTTGCAGTCCCACCAGCAGTGTATGGGTGTTCTTGTCTCTCCACATCCACGCCAACATGTGTTGTTTTGGGTTTTTTTGATAAAGGCCATTCTCACTGGGGTTAAGTGATATCTCATTGTGGTTTTGATTTACATTTCTCTGATGATTAGGGATGTTGAGCATTTTTTCATATGTTTGTTAGCCATTCTTATATCTTCTTTTGAGAAGTTTCTATTCATGTCATTTGCCCACTTTTTGATAGGGTTGTTTGATTTTTTTCTTGCTGATTTTCCTGAGTTCTAAATAGATTCTTGTTATCAGTCCTTTATCTGATGTGTAGTATGCAAATATTTTTTCCCATTCTGTAGGTGGTCTGTTTATTCTCGTGACTGTTTCTTTGGCTGTGCAGAAGCTTTTTAATTTAATCATGTCCCATTCATTAATTTCTGTTGCTGCTGTGATTGCCTTGGGGGTCTTCTTCATAAATTCTTTACCTAGACCAATGTCTGTAAGAGTCTTTCCTACATTTTCTTCTAGAATTCTGATTGTATCACGCCTAAGGTTTAAGTCTGTTATCCACCGTGATTTGATTTTTGTGAGAGGTGAAAGCTGTGGGTCCTGTTTCAGTCTTCTACATGTGGCTATCCAATTTTCCCAGCACCATTTATTGAATAGGGATTCTTGTCCCCAGAGTATGTTTTTGTCTGCTTTGTCAAAGATTAGATGTCTATATAAGGATATTTTTATATTTGGATTTTCTGTTCTGTTCCACTGGTCTGCATCCCTGCACTTGTGCCAATACCAGGCAGTTTTAAGAACCACAGCCTTGTAGTATAGTTTGAAGTATGGCAAATTAATACCTCCCATTTTGTTTTTGTTGCTTAAAATTGCTTTTGCTATACAGGGTCTTCTCTGATTCCATACAAAGTGTATAATTATTTTTTCTATATCTGTGAAAAATGATGTTGGTAATTTAATAGGGATTGCATTGAATCTGTAGATCACTTTGGGTAGTATAGACATTTTAACATTGTTGATTCTTCCGATCCACGAGCATGGTATGGTTTTCCACCTATTTACAAGTTCTGCTATTTCCTTCCTCAGTGTTTCATAGTTCTCCCTATAGAGGTCCTTTACCTCTTTAGTTAAATATATTCCTAGATATTTTATTTTCTTTGTTGCTATTTTGAAGGGTATTGAGTCTTTAATTTGGTTCTCCGATTGACTGTTATTGGCATATATGAACACCTCTGATTTGTGTGTATTGATTTTGTAACCTGAGACTTTGCTGTATTCGTTAATCAATTCCAGGAGTCTCTTGGTTGAATCCTTGGGGTTTTCCAGATATAACATCATATCATCAGCAAAGAGTGAGAGTTTGATCTCTTCTTTCCCTATTTGGACTCCTTTGATTCTGCTCTCTTGCCTGATAGCTCTCGCAAGGACTTCCAATACTATGTTGAAAAGTAATGGGGACAGTGGGCAGCCTTGTCTGGTTCCAGTTCTAAGTGGGAATGCTTTCAATTTTTCCCCATTCAGTATGATGTTGGCTGTGGGTTTGTCATATATGGCTTGTATCATTTTTAGGTAGGTTCCATCTATGCCTATTTTGTTAAGTGTTCTTATCATAAAAGGGTGTTGAATTTTGTCAAATGCTTTTTCTGCATCTATTGAGAGGATCATATGGTTTTTATTTTTGCTTCTATTTATGTGGTGAATTACATTTATAGATTTACACATGTTGAACCACCCCTGCATCTCTGGGATGAAGCCCACTTGGTTGTGATGGATTATTTTTTTGATAAGCACTTGGATTCGATTTGCTAGGATTTTATTGAGAATTTTTGCATCTATATTCATAACAGAAATTGGTCTGTAGTTCTCTTTTTTTGTTGCATCCTTTCCTGGTTTTGGTATCAATGTTATGTTGGCTTGATAAAACGTGTTGGGGAGGATTCCATCCTTTTCAATATTGGAGAATAGTTTATGTAGGGTGGGCACCAGTTATTCTTTGTATGTGTGGTAAAATTTGGGTGTGAACACATCTGGACCAGGGCTTTTCTTTTGGGGGAGGTTTTTTATTGCTGTTTCGATTTCAGTTCTTGATATTGGTCTATTCAGAATTCTATTTCTTCCTGGTTGAGCCTGGGAAGGCTATGTGTTTCTAAAAATTTGTCCATTTCTTCCACATTTTCCAGTTTGTGTGCATAAAGATTCTTGTAGAATTCATGGATGATACCGTGTATCTCTGTGGCATCAGTTGTGATTTCTCCTTTCATGTTCCTAATGGAGGTTATTAGAGACTTTTCTTTTCTGCTCTTAGTTAGTCTAGCCAGAGGTGTGTCTATTTTGTTTATCTTTGCAAAGAACTAACTTTTTGTTTTATTAATTTCCCTTACAGTTTTTTTGTTGTCCTTTTCATTTAATTCTGATTTGATCTTAGTAATTTCTCACCTTCTGCTGGGTTTGGGGTTGGTCTGTCATCCAAAATATCTTTGTCAAGGCCAATGTTATCAAAGTTTTTCTCTGTTTTCTTATAAGAGTTATAAAGTTTCAGATCTTACTTTGAAGTCTTCAACCATTTTGAGTTGATGTGTGTATATGGTGTAAGACAAGAGTCCAATTTCACATTTGTTTTACAAGTGGAAATCCAATTATCCCAAGATGATACGTTGAAGATATTATCTTTCCCATTGTGAATTCTTTCCTCCTTTGTTCAAGATCAGTTGATTGTATACAAATAGATTTCTTTCTAGGTTCTCTATTCTGTTCTATTGGACTATATTTTTATTTTTATACTAGTACCATACTGTTTTAAATGTCTTAGCTTTGTAATATATTGATTTCTATTCTTAATCCATTGTGGTCAGAAAAGATACTTGCTATGATTTGAATCTTCTTAAACTTGTTAAGACTTGATTCCTGACCTCTTATGTGAGCTACACAAGAGAATCCTCCACGTGCACTTGAGAAGAATGTATATTCAGCTTCTGCTGACTAGAATTTTCTGTATAGTTCTTTTATATTCTTGTCTACAGTGTTGTTAAAGTCCGTTATTTTCTTATGGATTTTCTGTTTAGATGTTCTATCCATTATTGAAAATGGGGCTTTTCAGTCTCCTACTTTATTGTATTGCTATCAATTTCTCCCTACAGTTCCATCAATGTTTGTTGTATATATACATAGGTGCTTTAGTGTTGGGTTTATATATAATTGTTATAGCTTCTTGGTGAATTGACACTTTTATCATTGTGTAATGTTCTTCTTTGTCTCTTGTAACAGTATTTGACTAAAATTCTATTTTGTCTGATATAAGTATAGCTAACATTGGTTTATTTTAGTTTCCATTAACATGGAATATCATTTTTCATATCTTCATTTTCAGCCCATCTGTGTTGTTAAATCTAAAATGAGTCTCAGGTAGACAACACATAGTTGAATCTTGTTCTTTGTTGTTGTTTTATTTATGTTTGTCCATTTAGCTGTTCTATTTCTTTGTGTTGGTAAATGTAGTAAAGTTATTAAGCAACTAAAGTAATTATTTTTAGGGAAGCACTTTTGGCTTGTTCGTGTTTCCATTTTTAATAATTTTTTTCTGTCTTATACTCCTACATTCCTTTTTTCCCCCTTGCTGTCCTCTTTTGTGTTTCACTATTTATTGTACTGATATGTTTTGATTCTTTTTTCTTTTCTTTTGTGAATCTTTTTAGTTACAATGGGAGTTACATTGGGAAAAAATCTTATAATAAAAGTCTGTTTCCAACTGGTAACACCTTAACTTTTGTTACACACAAAAATATACTCCTCCCAACTTATGCTATTGCTGTCAATATTTATATTTTTATATTGTATATCTATTAACATATTTAGATAATTATAGTTATTTTAATATTTTTGTCTGTCAAATTTATGTTCATATTAAAAGCGATTTTTCCACCACTGTTACAAAATTACAGTATTTGGTATTTGTCTGGATGATTATCTGTACCACTGAGTTTTACATTTTCATATACTCTGATTTCGCTGTTTAGAATCTTTTAAATTCCTTATCATAATTTCCTATAGCAATTTTTAAAGGTAGGTCTCAGTTGCTGTCTGTCAAGAAAAGTTTTTGCGTCTCATTTGTTGAAGGACATTTTTGCTAGGTGTACTGTTCTTGGTTGCCAGGTTTTCTTTTTTCCTTCACCATTTAGAATATATCATTCCACTCCCTTGTGTCATGAAATGTTTCTGCTGCAAAATCCACTGAGGTTCTTATGTGTGCTCCTTTGTACGTGACAAATTGTTTTTCTCTTATTGTTTTCCATATTGATTCTTTGTTTTGACTTTTGATAATTGTATTATATTATGTGCTGGTTTGCATTTCTTTGAATTAATCTTATTTAGAGCTCATTGAGATTCCTGGATCTGGATGTCCATTTGCTTTTTTGGATTTGGAACAGTATTTGCTTTAAATAAGCTTTCATTATTTCTTTGAATGTGCTGTCCTTTTCTCTCTCTATTCTCCTTCTGACCTCCCATAACATGCATACCTTGGTCTATCTGATAGTATCTCATAAGTTCCTTTAGATTTCTTTACTCTGTTTTACTCTTTTATTTTCTCATCTGATTGAATAATTTCCAATGACCTGTCTCTGAATGCACTGACTGCTATGGTCTGAGTGTTTGAGTCCTCCCTGATTTCAGGCTTAAATCCTGTCCTCTAAGGTAATCTTAGGAGGTGGGGCATTTGGGAGGTGATTAGGCCATTGAGGGCAAAGACTTCATGATTGGGGTTAGTGCCCTTATAAAGAGGATGCCAGAGATTTATTATCTTTTCTGCCATGTGAAGACACAGGAAGAAACACTGTCTGTGAACCAAGAGGTGGACCTTTATAAGATACCGAATCTGCCAGTATTTTGATCTTGAATATTCCAGACTCTGGAGTAGTTAGAACTATATGTGTGTTGTTTCTAAGCCACCCAGTATGGTTATAGCAGCCCAAATGCCCTAAGACACTGATCCTTTTGTCTATTTGATCTACTTGGCTATTTAACCTCTCCAGTGAATATTTCAGTTAAGTGATTGTATTCTTTATCTCAATGATGTCTGCTTGCAACCCTTTTTATACTTTCTATTTATTTGTTGAAACTGTCACTTTATTCATGCATTGTTCTCCTCACTTTAGTAAGCATTTTTATGATAGTCATTTTGAAATCTCTGTCAGGTAAATTATTATCTTTATTTTCTCAGGGTCAATTCTGGAAATTTATTTTCTTCCTTTATTTGTAATACATTCCATTATTTTTCATTTCCTTTTCACTCTTTTCTCATTTTCCTTGACTGTTTGTGTCAGGTCTTTATCCAAACAGCCATTTCTTGCAGTCTTTCCTGACGGCTATCACCTTTCACCAATCAGCCCAGAGAAAGATTCCAGGCTACTCTCAAATATTTGTGTTTCTTGAAATGTCTATCTTTATTCTCAGTGTCTCTCAGGTGTCTAGAGAATGTCAGGTCCTGCCAGTTCTGTCTTGACAGGCAAGATAGAAGTCAATGCTTCAGATGGCTCCCCAAAAAGTGAGAATTTTGGAGGTGTGGTCCAGTCCTTTTCTTCCCTCTGCAAGGAGAATCTAGGGGCTCAGTTGTTTTCTGCTGCTCGTGTTATGCTAAGCCAGGTAGTGTGGCGTGGCATGTGTTAGTATAATATTTCAGACTATAGTGTTTGTTTTCTGTATCTCCTATATGGCCATAGTGTGTCAGGTTCCATGAGTGTGTGAGATGTGTGAGACAGAAGACAGTGGTTCAGGAAGCTTCCAGTAAAATGAGAATTTTAAATGCATGGTCTTCCCTTCTCTCCCCATAGAGAAGCTGGGAAGTGGGAATTTCCTCATAATCTTTGGCCTTTGCTGAGGTAGGCTTTCTGTGGAGAGAATGTCTTGAGCTCTCTTACTGGATTCCACAAGAAGCTGTGAAGCATTAACGGCAGAGAAAGGCCAAATTCATTGAGGTCAATAAAGAGATGAAAATTTGGCATGGAATTCCACGTAGGCAGGGAATTTCCAGTATTAGGGACAAAAAGAAACCATAAATCAGACAACTGGAGGCAGGTGAGGTGTCATCCCATCTTCTAGTTACATACAGGTGGAAGACTGTGCCAGGTGGTGATCTCTATACCTCTGCTGAGGTCAGAGTCAGAACTGCTCAGAACACCTCATTTTTGAAAACACAAGTCCCTACCCAAATTCCTAAAGTTTAAAACACTACACTCATCAGAAAAATATGACTCATGGTATTTTTGGGAAGATAGTTTGCCTCATTCTGAAACTGGGCACAAGGCTGTGTTTCCCTTAAAGCACCTAGACCTTCAGGTGAAAGACAATTTCGTATGTGCCCTGTCCACACAGCGTAGGGATTACATCACTCTGAAGGAGAAACACGGAATTTATATCCAAACCATCTTGCATTGTGAATCTTCCCATTTTCAGTTTTATTAATCTCTCGAGGTCACACTAACATTGAGGCTACGCGATGGGCTATGTAGTATGTCCACATAACCGGCTCTTACAAGGACTAAGTGAGGAGGCATCTGTGGAACTGCACAGGTGAGCTCTTGGTACTGAGTAGTTGCTCAAGGGCCAACTTTCCGTTCGCTGTTGGATAATAACGTGAACTGGTATGAGGTCAGTGTCTTTAGGAGGACAAATCTATCTGATTTGTTCACCATTGTACTGCTAGCTTAAGGCATAGATCCCCATATATAGCAGGTGTGCAATAAACATGTGAACTGGCAAAGAACAAATGACTACCTGTGTCAATATATCACCATTTGTTAAGCATGTCTTGTACAGGATCTCTACAAAGGAGAGGTCAAACACTTGCTTCAAAGCAAATCTATGGGAGGCCAAGTTAAGGTTGCCCAATAAATTTTCATTCTTATAGAGACATAGAATAAATAATAAATACATGAAATTTCAAATACATAATTTTTACATTTATCACTTTCATTATTACAAATATTCATGGAGTAATGGCCATCAACCTGATATAGTAATTGGAGTACATTCTTGTCTGCAAGTGTTAAGTCTACATTTCTTTATTTAAAAAAATTGTACATAACCATTTGGACTTAAGCATCATTTTTATTGGCTGAGAGGCAGAGAAGAATGGAGCACCATCTGGGTGGTACCCAAAATAGAAGATGTGAATTATTGATGGCAGGGCTTCCACCAGCTCAAGTCTATCTACCTATCCACGTAGGCTCAATACATAAAAAAGTAAAATCACGAATTACTGAAGCTGTGTACCCTTCTGTGTCTGTTTGAGTGGCTTAGCCTGTACCATAACAAATACAATAAAATTTTCCCACCTTCTATATAGACGCTGCATTTGTGTCAATGCTAAGCTCATTTTATGACTACAAGTCTTTGTCAGAGTTTGCCGAACCAGGGAATTGCTCAAAATTGCAGGCACCAGAAGTTTCTCTTAAAGATTTTGATTCCTTAGAACAGGTGGGGTTTTAGATATCTCTACGTTGTACATACACTAAAGGTAAGTTTGAGAAATACTGTTGTGAGTATCAATTCCTATATTGTGCATGTGTGTGACCCTATTGGGTAATCACTAAGGGAAAAATAATTTCAATAAAGTAAATACCATGCAACATATTTATTGAGAGAAGTAATGATTGAGAAATTTCTTATATATCATGATTTAAACATAATTAAACTAATGATTTTTCAGGTTTTCATCAAATATTTGGACATTGACAGAGAACTAAAATTTTGGAATTACAAGATTTTGCATTTCAAGACTATCCAATTATTATGGTCAATTCTGGCTTTCAAAACAGGATTCTGCTACCTATCTAGGACTCTAAGGCATGAAAGACTAACAATTTGTGGAATCCAACAACAGAGCAGGATTAAACAGGAGTCATATGATGTATAGCACAGCATCACTCTAGTCTACATTTGCCGTAGTCTCTTAAAATAACTTCACCTTTAGTTCTCCTGTAGAAAGAGAAAAAAAATTAAAAATAATCTGTTCGTTTCTTCCATGGTGTTCAAAGTATTTCTCAGTGACTAAGCATTTGAACAAGACTTAAGATGAACAACTTCAACTTTACTTCTTCATACAGCTGTGTGTGCTACTCCCCAGCCCCTGCACATGGCCTCTGTCCTCTCTGGGCTACTTTCCCACACCTGAGACTGTCTAGGGAGCCACCCAGACCTGAGGAAGGAAAGGATGAGAGAGACACAGTTTAACCCTGGCATCTTCCACTGTCCATCCTATTGATCCACTTGTGGTAATTATAAAAGATCATATTAAATTGAGTATGGTTAACTAATTCGAATATGTGAAAACAAGCCTACATCGTCATGTACGTAGCTCAAGTTAACGTATCTTTAGAATTGGGGTTTCAGGGTAATGTTTAAGGGAGTATTCTCAAACTTTAATAGAAATAAAACAGCTGTTTCCCGTGTATGTGGCTGTAGATTAAAAGAAATCCACTAGTTCCAAGCACACTGAGACTGTTATTTCAAAAATAGGGGTATAGAAATTATTTACTATTGTGCTCTTACATGTTTTCATGGCACAAAGTACATGGGTTTTCATAGGTTCTGCCATCGGTTCCACACATTGTTAAATTTTTTGCCGGGCAAGGATCGCCAAGAAAATGCTTACACCACCCCTAGAAAATGCACACACGGCAAAGAAACAGTCAGGGAGTACATATCAGAAAATAATGTTCTGAATATGTTATTAGGAAATGACACACATGAAAACACAATAAAGAATCTATTTTTCTTTAAAGGCTCATAACAAAAGTTATCCTATGAACAGAAGGAAAATTTTAAAAATTAAACATTTTCTTAACCTTTGTAGCCCCCCCATCACGTGCTCGCCTCAAACTCCATTCCCTTTTCGTCTCAGAAGCAATCATTGCACTCAGTTTCTATGGATCATTCATTTGTGTTTTCCTCATATTTTCACCACATATGCAGTTATTAATAAAATTGTGTATTATTTAATTTTGGATGTTTTTGAGATGTAGATGCCTATGCAGTGTAACCTATTTAGGATTTCTGAAAATGGTTTAGCAAGTGCAGATTACTTGAAATGAAAGCTTTTACAATTTTATTAAGATCATACCATTTTCTAATATTGAACACATTAATATGGTGAATGATTATAAACTAATTTCAGCCAATCATGGATCACTAGTAAAAGAGACTTTGTCATAGTTTGGCAACATATTGGTACATGGCTATTTTTTGCACACTAATATTTATTTAAGATTTTTGAATCTATGCTGACATTGTCTTCCATTGCTAAATTTGAGGAGTTAGTTGACAATCTAATTCTAGTTTCTTTGTAGATAATTGGTCTTTCACTTACGGTACTGTGAAGACCATCTTTTCAAATTCCTTGATTTGTGTAATAGTTTGTTACAATCTGTTTGGATGTGGGTTAGTAAATAATTTTTTTCCAGTTAGAATGTATTGGTACCCTTAAAACCGTTCATACTAGCCAACAGTGGAAACAACCCAAATGTCTGTCAACTGATGAATGCACAAATAAATGTGGTACATTGTCAATCAATGGGATATTTTTCATTGACAGAAAAATGAAGTACTGTGCCATGATACAACACTTGGATGATCCTTGAAAACATTGTATTAAGTGGAAGAAGAAAGTCACAAACCAAATATTATACAATTCCTTTTACCTTAAATGTCTAGAAGAGAGAGGCAGAAATTACATTCGTGATTCCCTGAACTGGGAATTGCAGGCAAAAGTGATTAACAGTAAATGGGCAAAGGGAATGTAATCATGGTGATAACAATATTCTAAACTGAATTATGGCGTTGAATTTACAACTGAGTAAGATC
Source organism: Eulemur rufifrons (assembly GCF_041146395.1). Taxonomy (NCBI): domain Eukaryota; kingdom Metazoa; phylum Chordata; class Mammalia; order Primates; family Lemuridae; genus Eulemur; species Eulemur rufifrons. Next base: position 32,792,811 of record NC_090992.1, on the reverse strand, counting down.
ACTTTACAATGTTATTAATTGGGTGAATTGTACAGTATGTGTAGTATATTTTAATAAATTTATTAATAAAAAAGCATGCACTGATAGAAGAAACTAAAATGATATTTTAAAACAGGGACTTAACTTCCAAGTAGCCCAAAGGTAATTGGACCACATGAATGTCTCCTTATATCCTTGAAAATTGTACTACTCAACAAGAAAACTAATAAAACCCCGTAGTGACTTGAACTCAGCACAACCAGAAGACAGAACAAAAGTTCTAACTTGCCATTACCTCTATGGACAAAACCAATCACTGAATCTCAGTGGGATTTTCAGTTGAACTCCCAGTGGAAACAAGATTCTTGTAAAGAATGGAGGGTGGGGGAAGGGGGGAGGGTTGCCGGAGGCCACAGAAGAATAAAAGAAAACCTAAAACCAACTGCAAAAGAGCAGAGGGGAACTGAAGACTAAACATTCAGCTAAAATCTCCCAGAGAAAGCACATCATTCATACCAAAAAATCATAAAAGAGTCATGGTACACAAGGGCATATGTGGGGGAAGGATATTAAAAGTGAGATTCGTGCTAGAGGTGTCACAAAGCCCTATGTCTACATGAGAAAAAAGTTTCAGAAAAGGAGGTGGGGGGAGAAAGGCAGCCTCTAGAGACAGGAGGGTGCTAAAATTACAAAGAAGCACGTGGAGGGCTTTCAGAATAATGCAATACAAAAGAAAACCAAACAGTGTGAAAGGATAAAACCACTAAAATGAACACAGACACACAGACACACAGACGCACACACTCTCTCTCACCTCCCATTGCCTCACTGAAGTAACTGCATTTTGCTATACTGACAGAAGAGGGCACCCTTTCATTAGGAACCTTGCAAAACCTCCTACATTACCAGCCACCTATGTCCACAAAAATATAAGGGAAAAAATGTGATCTTCATCTATGTAAGGCTTCTAGAAGAAGAAAACAAACAGGAAAAATCATCAAGAATCAAATAGCTGCAGCTAACACCCTCTAGTCTCTAAAACAGAAAACTATGAAACAGAATAAAACTTTAATGAAATGCTCAAAACAAAATGATTATATAGCCTCCAGCAGACATTTGGGAATGTTAAAACAGAATCCTTAAATCTAAAGTTAAGCCTTGGAACAGAAATTGATTGTTTCTTAAATGGATGCAAAACCATAAAAAGACTTATGGACATATATGAAAGGGACTATTTTGATAATATGTTTATGCCTTTTCCTAAATATTTATTGGACATTCTCAAAAATTGAAGTGCTACATATTAGACCACATAAAACATCAGTAAGCTTCATTAAGAGGAGTAAAAATAATGCTCTGGTCACAATTGAATGAAATACAAAATAAATAACAAAAGCAAAAAGCAAAAAGTCTATCATATCATGAAATAAACAAACATAGTTTAAACAACATTTGAGAGAAAAAGAATACACAAATTAAAACTAGAGTATCCCTAAAATATGATTAAAATGATGAGAATGGATATTAGAATCAATTTGATGCATTTAAAGCAGTGATCAAAGGAAAACTCATAGCCCTAAATACTGATAGTGACAAAAATAGAACAAAATAGAACATATGAATTAAATTTCCAGTGAAAAAGCTAGTAATGAACAAATAATTAAAACAAAAGCACAAAGATGATAATTACAAATATAAAACCATATTTCAATAAGTAGACTTTTTAAATCAGTTAAAACCCAACTTCTTTGAAAGAATAACAACATAAAAAAGATAAATTAATCATAAAAAATATGAAAAGCAAAACAAGCCCATGTAAAATGAGGAAAAGAGTTATTGAAGTTTAGTAAATTTAAAAATATATATCAGTGACTATTTTGCATCCCTCATTACAAATAAACTTGAATGTCTAGAAGAAATGTATAGATTTTTACAAAAACAAAATTTGTCAAATTTAGCCCAGTTAGATGTAGAAAACTAAAAAAGGCTAATTTACATTAATAAAGTATAAACATTTATGAAATGAAAGACCAAAGAAAAAATCAACAGGCACAAAGGATTTCAAGAGAATGCAACTCTCAAAATCAGACAGACCCCACGTCACAGAAAATGCTACAGACTAGAAAAATGACAGGTCATTTCCATGTTTTAATGAAGAAAGTACAATTACAAATCAAAGCTTGATAAAAAGAAAATATTATACAAATTTTCAGACTAATATCACCTATGCTATTAAATTAAATATTAGTGAACAGATTAAAACAGATTTTAAAGAGATAAGCAATGCCCAAGTTGGAGTTATTTCTGTCGCAGAAGGATGATTCAATATCAGAAAGGAATTCATAAAACACACTGTATTAATACGTCTCAGGGGAAAAATCAGATGATAATTTCCCCACAGTGAAATTAATAGACAGTTGTGAGATTTAAAGCAGAATAATTGTCCCAAGAGTTATCAGTGAGGACGTTCCTGGTAAAATACTTTGATGTTAGAAGTCATAAATGCAAATATCAGACCTGAAAGAGATTATCCTAACAAATTCCATTAGAGAATATGACCTGCAAATCAGAGTAAGGAGTAGTTGAAGTACTTTAGCTGTAGAGGTGGGAAAGGGATGCGTTTCCCTGCCCCAGAATTCAGTGGCATTCATACCCCCCACACTGCTTCCCTCCTTTTATAAAATGGGAGGAGGTGGAGAATTCACCAATGGAACTGTGAAATGGCATTTGCTCTGTGTTCTATGTGGCTTACGAACTCACATATACTGAACCCAATGGAGCAAACAATTCTATTCCCAGATGATATCAAATAATTTCTGTATATTCTAGGATGTGAGAAATATCCTACCCAGGATGAAAAAATGTACTCATGAGAAAACAGATAAAATGCCAACATATGGTGATAAAGCTGGCTGTGACCCAATGAAAAGTGAGCCATTTGACCTCCTCGGTCACCCTCCAAGAATGCAGTAGTGAAACTTTTAGACTATGTATGACACAGAGCCCATAAGGCTTCAATGAATAGGATCATAAAGAGAGACCACTTCCTGTCTCCATCCTTCCAGTTGGGGAAGAACAGTTGCCATCCCTGAGTTTCCATATTCCTTTACTCTTCAACAGGGAAGACTGTTTGCTTTACTCCTCCACTCCTAAAATGAACAAGAAGGAAGCATGAAACCAAAATACATGTGGAATTGCTCAGGAGAACAATCTTCTGCATAGCATTTAGGAATACATGTATTATCCCTTGAAGGGTTGATTTATCCTTCATAGAAGGTGAAAGAGTTATTCTCAGAAGAAGATATGGAGAATTCCTGATGGCAATTTTACACATAAAAGCCACCATAATGCATTCCCCAAATTTTCCACCTCATGAAGAAGGAATGGTACAAAGGGAAACTGTGTCTGTCTTTTTCATTCTTATATCCTCCTCTACCTCCACTCTTTTGAAGTCTCCCTTAAAGTTCTCTGTGTAAGGAAGATAAATGAGCCATGAGAGATAAGGCACAGAGGGATCCCGTGTCCTGCCATGTGCTGAGAACTTGCCTCACTTAGATTTTATCAGATTTTATCAAAGCTGTGCCTACAGCAGAAAGGACAGGGACAGACAATTTCATCTGATAGGTACCAAGGAATGAGAAGAGGAGAAACTGGTAAGCCTTTTGTAGATCCTAAAATAGATAAACCTTGTGAAATCTTTTCAAACAAGGGAAGGTTTAAAACCTCAGCAGTTTTAAACCTAGGTGGATATGAAAACAACATGGAGAGCTTTGGGAAAATATCAGTGCTTAAGATCCTTTCCCAATATTGTGAATCAATTTTCCACATTAGATTCTAGTCATTGGTATTTTATTAAGTCTCCAAGATGGTAGTAATGTGCAGATACAGTTGGGGGTGGCATGGCATAATCTCTGGAGCCCCATTACATCAACAGCTAAACTTCTCTACACTAGGGCTTTAATACTTAATAGAAACATATTATGCAAACATATGTGTGGTTAGCATTATCCATGTAATATTTAAATTGCCCTTCATTCCATGTCATCATGTACAAGCCAATTTTTTTTTTATGGAAAATTATATGATACATAGAGTGGTAAAAAGAATTAGTTAATTTAAAAATATTAAAATAGAAACTTGGTAAACATTTTTGAACCCCTCTCAAAAAATGAAATATCAGCCAAAAAAATTATTATAGGTTATTCTAAAGAGTTAGGAGTCTGGAGCCAAACAACTCTGCTTTAAGTCTTAGATGTATGGTGTAATAAGTGAGCGTCTTGGAAATTCCACATATTCTCTGTGTATAAGCGATCTTATTTGTAAAAAGGTATAAACATAGCATGCTTCTAGTAAGTATTAAATGATTTGTTATGTGCAAAATGCTTAAAACCATGACTAATATATGAACACAGCATATAAGTATAGAATAGAGTCCTAGAAATGGACTAAAGCATGTTTAAGTAGTTAATGGAAACAGTATATACAAGAGCTGTATCATTTATGGAAACATATCAGCAAATTAAACACATTAAAGTTTTTTAAAATATCTTTATCAAGTAGAATTGATTAGAGGCATACAAGTCTTTTTCAGTTTCTGAAAAGTAAGAAATGTAATTCCCTTTAAGAGAATAAAAGAAAGAGAAAATCATATGAACCCATCATAGTCAGCTATTAATGATTGAAGAATCTTGACAACTAGAAATACCAATAGACTAAATCTGATAAAGAATATCATGAATCACCTATAGCTAACATCATTTTGCAAAAATTTTGACTGATTTTCCCATAACATGAGGAGATACCAGGCAGCTAAATAAGGGAAGAGAAATGATGAGGGGCAGAAGGAAAGAGTGTTGGAGGTTGAAAAGGAAAAATAATATTGTCTGTATTATCAGACGGGTAGGTGAAAACTCTCCCAAGAAATGTACATTTAAAAAGGCAATTACCAGAATTAAAAGGGAAATGCAGTAGGGTTACAGGATATAAGGTCAATATATAAAAATTAATTGTATTTCTGTATCCCAGCAACAAAAATTGGAAAATAAAATTTTATGAATGGACCCATACAAAACCAGGCACAAATTAAGAGAGAAACAGCACACGGCTTCACCAGAGTAGAAGCAAGCTGGCCTCACTGCCTCCAGAGAACCCCAGAAACAGCACTGAGTCTATCTCCGGCAATATCCCAGAACTCAAGTGGGAGGATGAGACAGTTTCAGGAACCACAGAGAAGTGGAAGAAGTTCATACAGGCTAAAAGACTCAGACTTTTATACCTACGACGTCCCTCCCCCAAGTGCCCTGCACTAAGTGTGCAGAAAACTGTTTCCTGCCTCGAGGTTACTACACTGGAAAAATTAGAGCAAGAGGGACAATTTAGTTTGCCCACCATCTTGGGTTCCCTGGCAGGAGATCTTTCCTCTTTTCACTAACAGGAAGCATCACAAGTGCCTAAAGGGAGAAAAATTCCTGAGGACAGCCAGAGACAAAGGGGGAGGTGAGACTAACATCCCTGGCACTGGAAAGTCTGCTCTGGGACTCAGCCTAAGGAGACACTGAGTCAGAGAGGCTGGTCCGCAGACCACACCATAGGTGTTCCACAGCTCTCCAGGCCACGGACCCCCAGCCAGGCTGCCCGCACTGCTGGGGGATCCTCTTGGGACCTTCCCCTTCTGAGATGGGCAGTGCTTTGAACATTTGCTAGAGCTGCAACAAATCTGGCCTTCAGTTACCAACTTGTGCTGAGAAAGAGGCTGTAAACTAGCAAACAAGATATTTAATAGATTAATTGCAAAGGAATCTTTAAGCAATCTTATCCAATAAAAAACAAAACAAGCCAAAGAAGACTGAAATAAATGACTAATCCTTCAATGCAAAGACATAGTTGTACATCCACAAGAAACAACCAGCAAACAGGGAACCTGGATCTTCCAAACACACAAGCAAAGAGCCAGGGACTGACCCAAACAGGACAGGGACAGACAAGCTCTCTGACCGACACTTCAAACTAGCAGTTGTAAGGAAATTCAGTGATCTCCAAAATAACTCAGAAGAGCAATTCCTACATTTATTTGATAAATTTAATGTAGAAATTGCAATGACAAAATATAAAACAAATCCAGGACTGAAAAATATATTTGCTGAATTAAAATAATTATTCAAGGCTCTCAAGAACAGAATGGATAAAGCAGAAGATAGAATCATTGAGCTTGAAGACACCCTATTTGAAAATACACAGTCAGAGGAGAGAAAAGAAAAAAAGAATGAAAATATGTGAAGAATCCCTAGAGTGTGTAGAAAATTACCTCAAAGAGAAAAGGCAAGAATTACTGATGTTCCAAAGGAACCTGAACAAGAGCGAGGGATAGAAAGCTTATTCAAAGACATCATAACAGAAAACTCTGCAACTTAAGGAAGATACAAAACTCCAGGTACAGGAAGGTCAGACATCACCAAAAGGTTAAACTGAAATAAGACTACCCTTAGGTACTCCCGAAGTGCAAGGACAAAGAGAAGATCCTAAAAGCAGCAAGAGAAAAGAAGCAAGTAACACATAAAGGGGATCCAATGCCTGTGGCAACAGACTTCTCAAGAGAAGCCTCACAGGCAGGGAGGGAGTGGGATGACATTGACAATGTGCCCAAATAAAAACAGAAACAAAAACCAAAAAATGAAAAACCGCCAACTGAAAACTATACCCAACAAAGATATCCTTCAAACGTGAAGAAGAGATAAATTCTTTCCCAGCCAGACAAAAGCTGAGGGAATTCATCACTACCAGATCTGTGTTATAAGAAACTCTAAAGGGATTTCTTTAATCTAAAAGAAAACACCCAAACTTACAAAAACAGACCATATGAAGGTATAAAACCCACTGGTAAAAGTAAGCACACAAAGTCAGAATATGCTAACAATGTAATTGTTTTATGCAACCCACTCATAACTCTATTAATTATAGGAAGACTAAAAGAGAAATCTATCCTAAACAATAACAGCTACAGCAACCTGTTAAGAGACAGGCAATACATAAATACATAATTTGAGACAACAGTATGTCAAGTGTGGAGGAGATGGAGTTAAAATCTAGGGGTTATTTTTTTTTAACATTTTCCCCATTTTATTGTTTTCTTTGTGATCAAAGCTAAGTTTTCATCTGTCTAAAATAACTTGTTGGCCGGGCGCGGTGGCTCACGCCTTTAATCCTAGCACTCTGGGAGGCCGAGGCGGGTGGATCGCTCAAGGTCAGGAGTTCGAGACCAGCCTGAGCAAGAGCGAGACCCCGTCTCTACTAAAAATAGAAAGAAATTATACGGACAACTAAAAATATATATAGAAAAATTAGCCGGGCATAGTGGCGCATGCCTGTAGTCCCAGCTACTAGGGAGGCTGAGGCAGTAGGATCGCTTAAGCCAAGGAGTCTGAGGTTGCTGGGAGCTAAGCTGATGCCACGGCACTCACTCTAGCCTGGGCAACAAAGTGAGACTCTGTCTCAAAAAAAAAAAAAAAAAATAACTTGTTATATCATTAAGATTTTTTGTAAGCCTCTGATAACCATAAAGCAAAAATCTATAACAAGTACACTAGAATTTTAAAAAAAGGAACAAATTAAAACATACAACCAGAGAAAACCATTTAACTCCAAATAAAGACAGTAAAATAAGGAGCAAAGAAGAGTTACAAAGGAACCATAAAGCAAACATCAAAATGGCAATATAAGTCCTTAACTATCAATAATTTATATTAAGGCTTAAAGCATCTAAGTATATACAACCGAGGTAATAATAAAACATTTTCAATATTTTTGAAAAGGACCCTTAAGAAAAGGGCCATGTGGGGCTGAATGATTTTGCACCATGTTGCCACCCATCACCGCCACCCACCATCTTCCCCACCCATGCCTCATATCCTTTACTCTTGCCACCCTTCAGGAAATCACCAAATTGAAAGATCTGCTTATCATTCTGTGCCTCTTTATAATTTCACCACTCGTCAATAGGTACATTTACTACATTTATATATCTTGTATTGTTTTACATACCTTGGTAATTGGCACAAAGGAAACAATACTGTATTATATTCTTACATATGATTTGATGTGCACACACCGTTGTCAGCTTTGCACATACTAACATATAGAGCTATATTTCATTTATTTTCATGTAAATATAATAGTCCACTATGTGAACATGTAGAAATTATTAGTGTTTACTCTTCTACCAATGGATAATTGGGGTGGTACTTTATGTGCTTTTGTTTTGTTAGGATGAACCATTCTGCTCTAGATACACATTCACATATCTCAGTGTAGTAAAAACACAGAAGAACTGCCAATGACTGCATTACGGGATAGATAACCAAATTATCACCTTGCATAGATAAAACCAACTGGTTTTGTATTGCTTGCTAAATAGCATTACTTGACTTTGGTGTAATAACAATACGTATATATTGTTACTTTTTGAAAAATCACTGTTTTGTACATTTTGTTTGGTCAATTTTGTTGTGATTTTTAAAATTGAAAAACAATTAAAAATTTACATTTTTCAAATTCCAAATAAACCAGTAGCAACTTACCATGGTCGGTTCTTTTTTTTTTTGTTGGAACATGCCAGTATCTGCAAACAAGGAAAAATTTTAAAAGATAAGGAGCCCTTGGTAGCAAATATTTATGCAAGTGACTGACTCAAGAAAATGTCACTGCCACTGAGGTGGGAATTTTATACCAATATCAAAAACATAAATAATTAAATATCCAAATCTTAAAAAAAATCCTCAAATTAATCGAGTTGTATCAAAACAGTATCACGTATTATTTTTAAATAACTCCTAACACCTTGCTTGAAGGTACCAATGTTGTTTAAGTTTTATAGAAGAGGCTTTTATTATGATTGAGGACAATGCCCTGCATGAAGTTACCTAAATATCAGTAAATTCTGCTTCAATATAAGGGCTTTATCCATCACTTAATAGTTACTTTTTTCTGAAATTCATAGGCTACTTTGAACTTTAAGAAAAATAACTGGTCACCAAAAGTATCAATAAATTCTTCTTTATATAAGGCCTCTATTTTAGAGACTCAGAGTAGACAACTAAAAATAGCAAACATTAGGTTGTCAAGGAATATTAGACCAAGAGGAGAGTCTTCCTTCCCTGCCCTTCAAATTTTACTTCTATGGAATCTAATCTCCCGAAAACAACAGAAAAAAATGTAGTCAACGTCCTTCAGTTTAGCAATGGCCAAAGGACTAATTTGTATTGCTCATTCTAAATCATCACTTCAGGCCCATTTCACTAATGAGGGAAAAACAATCCGCTGATGAAACATTTACAAGGAATTTGCAGTATTTCTACGTCATTTTACCAGTTTCAGAATTGCAAACCCACTGAAACAGCCACACTATTCCTAAGTTCCTGCATTTGAAGGGCATGTCAAGTGTTCCACCAAGGACTGGAAAATTTACTCACCAGAGTGAAGAACAAGGGTCAAGGCGATGAAAAGAGCTTTGATCCATAATGAGAATAAAGGCATTTGATCGAGTCTGTGGAGGAAAATCCTTTAGAATGTTGGTTACAATGGCACATGGACAAATGGGCCATTCCCAATGGACAGGCAAACGCAATTCAGGGCCCAAGTTTAGAAAGTTTCTTACTCCTAAGGAACTTCTCCAACCCCTTCTCTTTTGTTCATCCAACTTTATTATTCATCAAAACATGTCAACAAAAGGCCTGGCTAAATATGAGTGAGAGAGGCCAGGAAGAGACCTCTGGGAAGACATGAGAGGGAGCTGCTTGCTCTCTAAAACCTTTGGGGAAGCCCGCAAGAAGCCTGGCTGGGTTTAGAGTCAATATGGTCATTTGAAATTGAGTTTTATTCAGATTGAAAAATAGGAATAGGCAGGGCTATTGCTGGAGCAGTCTTCCTAGCGATGCTACACACCAGGGCCATCTCCCTTCATCCCCCACCTGACCTACCTCACAGAGAGAGAGAACAAATTTGGAGAAACGACAGCTCTGGGGACTGTGCAGATCTTGGTCCCCTTCCCCCTCAGCCACGCATCTCCCTCCAGCTAATTCTCTTTTATTGATCTGTGAAAGAGCAGCTTGGTGGGGGTAAGGTAGATGGCCCAGGGCAGATAAGACAGAGAGGCTCTCTGCCCTCCCTGAAGGTTGGCAAGTAGGTCATGAGAGGTACCTCACAAATGCTTTCTCAAAAGATTATCCCTCAGCAGGGGACAATTCAATCTGATGAAACCAGAACTCTGAGGAGGAGAGAAAATAATAAGTATAGTTATAGATTTTAAGATGGAGAAGATATGAGAATATTCTCCATTCAGGTAAGTTGGAAAGGGACAAGATAATCAAGCATGAAAAAAAGAAAGACTGGAAAGTTTAATTAGAAAACGTGTAAACCCTTAGTAGTTTTGAAAACCAAATGCATGTTAGAATCATCTGGAAATTTTTAAAGCCTGTGGCTACACCTGGCTACCATGAGGATTATAAAACAAAATGGTTAATAGATGAATACTGGTCACTGATGTTTTCAAAGCTCCTACTGAGACACAGGTGCAGTCAGGTGTGGGAAACCCTGGGAAAGAGTGTAGGATATAAATTTCTGGGTTCAGAAGACAGAGAAGGCTGAAGATTGAAGTTGAGACTAGATGAAGCATGGCCCTAAATGACATGGTAAGTGATTTGATCCTTATTTCAGAGGCAGATGGGAGACCCTGAAGGATTTTGAAGTAAGGGGAAGATGTGAATAGCCATTTTCTTCTTAATGAATCAATCAGCGGTATGGCCTGAATCAGTGGAGTTTTGAAGTTCAGTGGGAATCCCGTCTACCACTGGATAATCTGACATCAACGTCTCTGCTGTCTAATAATCATTTTACTTATTTTAAATATGAGAATAATCATTCTAGTCCCATTGGCTTGTCATAAATATTAGAAATAAAATATGAAAACTCTCCTCACGTAAGCTATTTGAGGACCATATTTGACAAGCTAAACCTACTAGTGATACTTAGCACTAAATAAACCCAGGATATAGTAATAAACATTAAAGATTGTGTACTGTAAGCATAATAGACTTCACTACATTGATCCAGTCATGTACTGAACAAATAAACAGTCCCTCTCCCCCCCAAAAAAATAGCACAAAGCCTCAGGGGTATAGGTTGGGAGTAGGGGAATCAGTGTACAGATTTGCTATAGAATATTATTTAAATGCCTAGGTTTCAATTTAAAAAATTGAGAAATAAAAGACACTGAAAGAAAGGTCCCATATGCAGGGCAAGGGGGGAGGGAAGCAGGCAATAGAAATTTACCCTTGAGGGAGATAAAATGTTGTTCCTAGCAGACAAAAAATTCAAAGCCTCTTTTGGAAATATAATTGAAGACCTGAAGAAACCATGTTGAAAGACATAAAGAATGGTATGATGACAATGTATCACTAAACATAGACTAGCCTTGAAGTTAAAAACTTATACATAAAGTATAAATAAACAAAAAAAAATAGGATTTCAGTAACTGAAAAATACAATAATGGAAATGAAGAAATTTCATTACAGGGGTCCAACAATAGTCTTGGGCTGGCCGAAAAAACAATAGGTGTGTTGAGTTTAGATCAATATAGAGTAAGAATTCTGAAAAAGAGAACAGTAAATAATGTAGTATGTTAAACAGGTCCTCAAAAAAGGGGGACACCTTAAATGTACCAATATGTGCATAATATGAGTAGCAGAATAATAGGAGAAAGATAAAAGAGCAGAAATATATTACCAAAGAAGTAATGGCTTTCTTTTAACCCAACAATATATTTCATAAATAATTTACAAGGCAAAATGATATCCTATTATATTCATTTCACAGTTTCCTTACTGTGAAAAACTTGTTTTATGTTTTAACAAAAAACCTGCAAATATTAAATGGATACAATTTGATGAGTTTGGGCATATGCATACACCGGGGATACCACAACAGTCAAGTTAATAAACATAGGCATGACTTCCAAAGGTTTTCCTGTGACCCTTTGGGTTTTCTTCTTTGTTTGTTTACAGTCTTATTTTGTTGTGTTTTGTTTTGTTTTTGATCATAAAAACACTTAATGTGAGATCTACCCTCTTAACAAATTTTTAAGTGCACAGCACCCTATGGTTACCTGTAGCCACCATCTTGTCCAGAAGATATCTAGAATATAACTCTAACTTTTTGTTTTTGTTTTGATTTGTTTTTTTAAAGTAGGGCATCCTGTGGGACTTGAAATAGGAGAGAGACTTTTTAAAATTTAGTTTAATCAATTAATTAATTTAGAAACAGGGTCTGGTTCTGTCTCCCAGGCTAGAGCACAGTGGCGCTATCCAGCTCACTGCAGCTTCGAACTGCTGAGCCCAGGCCATCCTCCTGCCAGAGTCTCCAGAGTAGCTGGGAGTATAGGTGCACACTACCACGCCTAGCGATATATTTTTTTTTTGTACAGACAGGGTCTCACTATGTTGCCCAGCCTGGTCTTGAACTCCTGGCCTCAAGCAGTCCTCCCACTTCAGCCTTCCAACGTTCTGGGATTACAGGCATGAGACACTGCACCAGATCTGTAACTGTAACTTTATACCCAATGAACAATACATTCTATTTTCCCCTCCTACAATCCCCTGGAAACCAGTATTACTCTGATACCAAATCAGATAAAGATACTGCAGCAATAAAAACTATTGGTTGATATCGCTTATCAATATAGATAAAAAGTCTTCAACAAAAATACTAGGAAACAGAAATAAGCAACATATTTTAAAAATGCACCGTGACCAATTAGGATTTATGTCTGTATTGCAAGATTAGTTTAACATCTGAAAGAGTTCATGTTTATATATACCAATACAATAAAAAACAGAAACACATTATCATCTGAATAGATGCAGAAAAAGCATATGACAAAATCCATCACCCTTTCATGACAAAGACACTCAGCAACCAAGAAACAGAAGAAACTTCCTTGACCTGATAAAGGGCTCTAAAAAACCTATAGCAACCTTCATATTAGTGGTGAAAGACTTCATGTTTTCCACCGAAGATCAGACATAAGACAACGATGTCTGCTTTTGTCACTTCTATGAAACATTTTCCTGGATGTTTTGACCAGGGAATTTTGGAAAGAAAAAGAAATAAAAGGCATTTAAGTTGGAGAGAAAAAAGTAGACCTATCTGTTTGCACATTACGTGATTTAGCTTATGAAAATTCTGAAGTACTCACTAAAAAAAGCTGTTATAACTAATAATGGAGTTCATCAAAGTTGCAGAATATAGATAAATGTACAAAAATCAATTTTTTTCCTATATAGGTGTAATGACAGTCCGAAAAAGAAATTAAGAAAACAACTCCATTTACAATGATGATAAAATAATACTTTGGAATAAATTTAATATGAAATACAAGTGAAAACATAAACTCTATGTAGTATAAAACTATTAGTGAAAGAGATTAAAGGTGATGTAAATAAACAGAATAATATCTGATGCTCATTAAACAGAAGCCTTAACATACTTAAGATGCAAAACTCTCCAAACTGTTCTAGAGATTCATCACAATCGCTCTCAAAATCTTAGCTGATTTTCTGTACAAATTGACAAGGTAATACTGACATTTATATGAAACTACCAAGGACCCAGAATAGCTAAAACAAACCTGTAAAATAAGAATAGAATAGGAAGACTCACACACTTTAATTTCAAACTTCCCTACAAAGCAAGAGTCATCAAAACAATGTGGAACCTGGGCAAGTTAGACATGTAGATCAATGGAACAGAATGAAGAATCTCTAAATGAGCCCATACATCTATGGTCCATTGTTTGTGTTTGTTTATTTGTTTATGGTGGTAAGAAAACTTAACATGGTATCTACCCACTTAACAAATTTTTATGTGTACAAATACAATATTACTAACTTATAGTCACTTTTTGTTCAGTAGACCTTTCCACTTTAATCATCTTGCATAACTGAAAGTTTATACCTTTTGAATAACAGCTCTCCATTTTCTACTCCTCCCAGTCCCCGGCAACCACCATTTTATTCACTGCTTCCATTTGTTTGGATATTTTATATACAACATATCAGCGTATCATGAATTATTTCTTCTTCTGTGACTTGCTTATTTCACTTAGCATTACTTCCTAAAGTTACGTCATGTCTGACAGAATTTCCTTGATTATTAGGGTCAAATAATATTCCATTGTATGTATGTACTACCTTTTTAAATTCCATTTATCCATCAGTGATCATTTAGATGCTTCCATATCTTGGCTATTGTAGATGAGGCTGCAATGAATATGGGACTAGAGATATCATTTCAAGAAACTGATTTCATTTTTTTAAGATAAATACCAAAAATGAAATGGCTAGAATACTTGGTAGTTCTATTTTAATTACTGCAGAGCTTCCATACTGGTTTTCATAGCGGTTACACCATTTTTCATTCCCACCAACAGTATACAAAGGTTCCGATTCTTCCACATCCTTGCCAACACCTGTTATCTTCTGATTTTTGATAATAGCCATCCTAACGGGTGTGAGGTTATATCTCATTGTGGTCTTGATTTACAGTTCTCTGATAATTAGTGATGTTAAACATGTTTTATGTACCTGTTGGCCACTTAGTTATATCAGTTCCTTATACATTTTGCATATGAACCACTTATGTATATGGTTTGCAAACATTTTCTAAATTCCATAGATAGACTTTTCTCTCTGTAAATGGCTTTCTTTGCTACACAGAAGCTTTTTAGTTTGATGTCATCTCACTTATCTATTTTTGCTTTTATTTTCTGTGCTTTGGGTGTCACATCCAAAAAATCTTTGTGAAGACCAATGTTATCAAAGTTGTTCTCTGTTTTCTTATAAGAGTTATAAAGTTTCAGATCTTACTTTGAAGTCTTCAACCATTCTGAGTTGATGTGTGTGTATGGTGTAAGGCAAGAGTCCAACTTCACATTTTTTTTTTTACAAGTGGAAATCCAATTATCCCAAGATCATGTGTTGAAGATATTATCTTTCCCATTGTGAATTCTTTGTGCCTTTGCCAAAGATCAATTCACTGTATACAAATAGATTTCTTGCTAAGTTCTCTATTTTGTTCTATTGGTCTACATTTTTATTTTTACCCTAGTAGCATACGGTTTTAAATGCCTTACTTTGTAATATATTGATTTCTACTCTTAATCCATTGTGGTCAGAAAAGATGCTTGCTATTATTTGAATCTTCTTAAACTTGTTAAGACTTGTTTCCTGACCTAATTTGTGAGCTACACGGGAGGATCTTCCACGTGCACTTGAGAAGAATGTATATTCAGCTTCTGCTGAGTAGAATTTTCTGTATAGTTCTTTTATATTCTTGTCTCCAGTGTTGTTAAAGTCCATTATTTTCTTATGGATTTTCTGTTTAGATGTTCTATCCATTATTGAAAATGGGGCTTTTCAGTCTCCTACTTTATTGTGTTGCTATCAATTTCTCCCTGCAGTTCCATCAATGTTTGCTTTATATATTTAGGTGCTTTAGTGTTGGGTTCATATATAATTGTTATAGATTCTTGGTGAATTGACGCTTTTGTCATTGTATAATGTTCTTCTTTGTCTCTTGTGACAGTTTTTGACTAAAATCCTATTTTGTCTGGTATAAGTATAGCTAACCTTGGTTTATTTTAGTTTGCATTAGCATGGAATATCATTTTTCCATATCTTCATTTTCAGCCTATCTGTGTTGTTAAATCTAAAATGAGTCTCTTGGCTGGGCGCGGTGGCTCACGCCTGTAATCCTAGCACTCTGGGAGGCCGAGGTGGGTGGATCGTTTGAGCTCAGGAGTTTGAGACCAGCCTGAGCAAGAGCAAGACCCCATCTCTACTAAAAAAATAGAAAGAAATGATATGGACAGCTAAAAACATATATATAGAAAAAATTAGCCGGGCATGGTGGTGCATGCCTGTAGTCCCAGCTACTCGGGAGGCTGAGACAGGAGGATCGCTTGAGCTCAGGAGTTTGAGGTTGCTGTGAGCTAGACTGACGCCACGGCACTCACTCTAGCCTGGGCAACAGAGTGAGACTCTGTCTCAAAAAAAAAATAAATAAATAAAATAAAATGAGTCTCTTGTAGACAACACATAGTTGAATCTTGTTCTTTGTTGTTGTTTTCTTTATGTTTATCCATTTAGCTGTTCTATGTCTTCATGTTCGTAAGAGTAGTACATTTATTAAACAACTAAAATAATTATTTTTAGGGAAGCACTTATTTTTGTCTAGTTCGTGTTTCCATTTTTAATATTTTTTTTTCTGTCTTATACTCCTGTATTCCTTTTTCCCCCTCTTGCTGTCTTTTTTTGTGTTTCACTATTTTTTGTATTGATATGCTTCGATTCCTTTTTCTTTTCTTTTGTGAATCTTTTTAGTTACAATGGGAGTTACATTGGGAAAAAGCCTTATAATAAAAGTCTATTTCAAACTGGTAACACCTTACCTTTAGTTACACCCAAAAATATACTCATCCCAACTTATGCTATTGATGTCAATATTTATATTTTTATATTGTATATTCATTAACATATTTAGATAGTTATACTTATTTTAATATTTTTGTCTGTCAAATTTATGTTCATATTAAAAGTGATTTTTCCACCACTGTTACAAAATCACAGTATTTGGTATTTGTCTAGATGATTATCTGTACCATTGAGTTTTACATTTTCATGTATTCTCATTTTGCTGTTTAGAATCTTTTAAATTCAGTATTGTAATTTCCTATAGCAATTTTTAAAGGTAGGTCTCAATTTCTGTTTGTCAAGAAAAGGCTTTGTGTCTCATTTGTTGAAGGACATCTTTGCTAGGTATACTGTTCTTGGTTGCCAGGTTTTCTTTTTTCCTTCAGCATTTAGAATATATCATTCCACTCCCTTATGTCATGAAATGTTTCTGCTGCAAAATCCACTGAGGTTCTTATGTGTGCTCCTTTGTACGTGACAAGTTGTTTTTCTCTTATTGTTTTCCATATTGATTCTTTGTTTTGACTTTTGACAATTTTATTATATTATGTGCTGGTTTGCATTTCTTTGAATTAATCTTATTTAGAGCTCATTGAGATTCCTGGATCTGGATGTCCATTTGCTTTTTTGTATTTGGAACAGTATTTACTTTAAATAGGCTTTCATTATTTCTTTGAATGTGCTGTCCTTTTCTCTCTCTATTCTCCTTCTGACCTCCCATAATATGCATACCTGGTCTATCTGATAGTATCTCATAAGTTCCTTTAGATTTCTTTACTCTGTTTCACTCTTTTATTTTCTCATCTGATTGAATAATTTCTAATGACCTGTCTCAGAATGCGTTGACTGCTATGGTCTGAGTGTTTGAGTCCTCCCTAATTTCAGGCTTAAATCCTGTCCTCTAAGGTAATCATAGGAGGTGGTTCATTTGGGAGGTCATTAGGCCATTGAGGGCAAAGACTTCATGATTAGGGTTAGTGCCCTTATAAAGAGGATGCCAGAGATTTATCATCTTTTCTGCCATGTGAAGACACAGGAAGAAACACTGTCTTTGAACCAAGAGGTGAACCTTTATAAGATACTGAATCTGCCAGTATTTTGATCTTGAATTTTCCAGACTCTGGAGTAGTTAGAACTATATGTGTGTTGTTTCTAAGCCACCCAGTATGGTTATAGCAGCCCAAATGCCCTAAGACACTGATCCTTTTGTCTATTTGATCTACTTGGCTATTTAACCTCTCCAGTGAATATTTGAGTCAAGTGATAGTATTCTTTATGTCAATGATTTCTCGTTGCAACCTTTTTTATATTTTCTATTTATTTGTTGAAACTGTCACTTATTGATGCATTGTTCTCCTCACTTTAGTAAGCATTTTTATGACAGTCATTTTGAAATCTCTGTCAGATAAATCATATTTTTATTTTCTTAGGGCCAATTCTGGAAATTTATTTTCTTCCTTTATTTGTAATACATTCCATTATTTTTCATTTCCTTTAACTATATTCTCATTTTCCTTGACTTTTTGTGTCAGGTCTTTATCCAAACAGCCATTTCTTGCAGTCTTTCCTGACGGCAATATCACCTTTCGCCAATCAGCCCAGACAAAGATTCTAGGGTACTCTCAAATCTTTGTGTTTCTTGAACTGTCTATCTTTATTCTCAATGTCTCTCAGGTGTCTAGAGAATGCCAGGTCCTGCCAGTTCTGTTTTGACAGGCAAGACAGAAGTCAATGCTTCAGATGGCTCCCCAAAAAGTGAGAATTTTGGAGGTGTGGTCCAGTCCTTTTCTTCCCTCTGCAAGGAGAATCTAGGAGCTCAGTTGTTTTCTGCTGTTCATGTTATTCTAAGCCAGGTAGTGTGGCTGTGGCATGTACTAGTTTAATTATTTGAAACTATAGTGTTTGTTTTCTGTATCCCCTATATGGCCATAGTGTGTCAGGTTCCATGAGTGTCTGAGATTTGTGAGACAGAAGACAATGGCTCAGGAAGCTTCCAGTAAAATGAGAATTTTAAATGCATGGTCTTCCCTTCTCTCCTCATAGAGAAGCTGGGAAGTGGGAATTTCCTCATAATCTTTGGCCTGTGCTGAGGTAGGCTTTCTGTGGAGAGAATGTCTTGAGCTCTCTTACTAGATTCCACGGGAAGCTGTGAAACATTGACGGCAGAGAACAGCCAAATTCATGGAGGTCAATAAAGAGAGGATAATTGGCCATGGAATTCCACGTAGGCAGGGAATTTTCAGTATTAAGGACAACAAGAAACCATAAATCTGACAACTGGAGGCAGGTGAGGTGTCATCCCATCTTCTAGTTACATACAGGTGGAAGACTGTGCCAGGTGGTGATCTCTATACCTCTGATGAGGTCAGAGACAGAACTGCTCAGAACACCTCATTTTTGAATACACAAGTCCCTACCCAAGTTCCTAAAGTTTAAAACACTACACTCCTCAGAAAAATATGACTAATGGTATTCTCTTGAAGAGTGTTTGTCTCACTCTGAAACTGGGCACAAGGCTGTGTTTCCCTTAAAACACCTAGTCCTTCAGGTGAAAGACAATTTCGTATGTGCCTTGTCCACACAGCACAGGGATTACATCACTCTAAAGGAGAAACACGGAATTTGTATCCAAACCATCTTGCATTGTGAATCTTCCTATTTTCAGTTTTATTAATCTCTCGAGGTCACACTAACATTGAGGCTACGCGATGGGCTATGTAGTATGTCCACATAACCGGCTCTTACAAGGACTAAGTGAGGAGGCATCTGTGGAACTGCACAGCTGAGCTCTTGGTACTGAGTAGTTGCTCAAGGGCCAAGTTTCCATTCGCTGTTGGATAATAACGTGAACTGGTATGAGGTCAATGTCTTGAGGAGAACGACTCTATCTGATTTGTTCACCATCGTACTGCTAGCTTAAGGCCTAGATCCCCATATATAGCAGGTATGCAATTAACATGTGAACTGGCAAAGAACAAATGACTACCTGTGTAAATATATCACCATCTGTTAAGCATGTCTTGTACAGGATCTCTACAATGGAGAGGTCAAACTCTTGCTTCAAAGCAAATCTATGGGAGGCCAAGTTAAGGTTGCCCAATAAATTTTCATTCTTATAGAGACATAGAATAAATAATAGATAGATGAAATTTCAAATACATAATTTTTACATTTATCACTTTCATTATTACAAATATTTATGGACTAATGCCCATGAACCTGATATAGTAATTGGAGTACATTCTTGTCTCCAAATATTAAGTCTACATTTCTTTATTTAAAAAGATTGTACATAACCATTTGGACTTAAGCATCATTCTTATTGGCTGAGAGGCAGAGAAGAATGGACCACCATCTGGGTGGTACCCTAAATAGAAGACGTCAATTATTGATGGCAGTGCTTCTACCACTTCAAAGCTATCTACCTACCCTCATAGGCTCAATACATAAAAAAGTAAAATCACAAATTACTGAAGCTGTGTACCCTTCTGTGTCTGTTTGAGTGGCTTAGCCTGTACCATAACAAATACAATAAAATTTTCCCACATTCTATATAGGCGCTGCATTTCTCTAAGTGCCAAGCTCATTTTATGACTAAAAGTTTCTGACCAGGGAATTGCTCAAAATTGCAGGCACCAGAACTTTCTCTTGACGATTTTGATTCTTTAGCACAGGTGGGGTTTTAGGTATCTGTACTTTGTATATACTCTGAACGTAAGTTTGAGAAATATTGTATCAATTCCTGTATTATGCATGTGTGTGACCCTATGGGTAATCACTAAGGTAAAAGTCGTTGTAATAAAGTAAATACCATGCAGCATATTTATTGAGAGAAGTAATGATTGAGAAATGTCTTATATATCATGATTTAAATACATAATTAAACTAATGATTTTTCAGGTTTTCATCAAATATTTGGACATTGACAGAGAACTAAAATTTTGGAATTATGAAATTTTAGATTTGCAAGACTATCCAATTCTTTCAGTCAATCCTGGCTTTCAAAACAAGATTCTGCTACTTATCTAGGACTCTAAGGCACGAAAGACTAGCAATTTGTGGAATCCAACAGCAGAACAGGATTAAACAGGAGTCATATGCTATATAGCACCACATCGCAAAGGTCAGCATACACCTTCATGATTTACAGTAATTTTATTGTTACTTCTTCTGTAGAAAGAGGAAAAAAAATAATATGTTAGTTTCTTCCATGGTGTCCGAAGTGTTTCTCAGTGACTAAGCATTTGAACAAGACCTAAGATGAACAACTTGGGCTCTGCTTCTTCATACAGCTGTGTGTGCTACTCCCCAGCCCCTGCACATGGCCTCTGTCCTCTCTGGGCTACTTTCCCAGTCCTGAGACTGTCTAGGGAGCCACCCAGACCTGAGGAAGGAAAGGATGAGAGAGACACAGTTTAACCCTGGCGTCTCCCGTTTACATCCTATTGCTCCACTGGTGGTGATTATAAAAGATCATATTAAATTGAGTTTGGTTAATTAATTCAAATATGTGAAAACAAGCCTGCGTCGTCATGTACATAGCTCAAGTTAACGTATCTTTAGAATTGGGGTTTCACGGTAAAGTTTAAGGGTATACTCTCAAACTTTAATAGAAATAAAACAGCTGTTTCCTGTGTATGTGGTTGTAAATTAAAAGAAACACACTAGTTCCTAGCACACTGACACTGTTATTTCAAAAATAGGGGAAGAGAAAATGTTTACTTTTATGCTCTTACATGTGTGCCTTGCAAAAAGTACATTCGTTAATATAGGTTTTGCCATCGGATGCACAGATTGCCTCAATCTCCTGGTCGCAATCAGGTGGTTCGGAAACATAATTCTGACAACGAGGCTAAAACATGCAGACACAGCAAAAAATTATCAGGGAGTACATATCTGAAAATAATGTTCTTAATATATTATTAGGAAATGACACATATAAAAAAGATAGTAAAGAATATTTGTTTTCTAAAGGCTCATAACAAAACTAATCCTATGAACAGAAGCATACTTTAAAACACAAATATTTTCTTAACCATTTTAGTCCTTCCCATCAAGTACTTGCCTCAAATTTCATTTCCTTTTGTGTCAGAAGCAATCACTGCACTCAATTTTCTATGGATTATTGACTTGTGTTTTCCTCATATTTTCACCACATGTGCAGTTATTAATAAAATTGTGTAGTGTTTAATTTTGAATGTTTTTGAGATTTAGATGTATATGCAGTATAACCTATTCAGGTTTTCTGAAAATATTTTAGCAAATATAGATTACTTGAAATGAAAACTTTTATAATTTTTATTAAGATCGTACCATTTTCTAAAATTGAACATGTTAATATGGTGAATGATTATACACTAATTTCAGCCTATCATGGATCACTAGTAAAAGAGACTGTCATATTTTGGCAACATTTTGGTACATTGCTATTTTTTGCACACTAAAATTTATTTAAGATTTTTGGATTTATGCTGAAGACTGACATTGTCTTCCATTGCTAAATTTGAGGTGTAAGTTGACAATCTAATTCTACTTTCTTTGTAGATAAATGGTCTTTTCCTCATGGTACTTTTAAGGCCATCTTGTTAAATTCATTGATTTGTATAATAGTCTTGTTACAATCTGTTTGGATGTGGATTATTAAATAATTTTTTCTGGTTAGAATGCATTGATACTCTTAAAGCTATAAATAATAGCTAAAATTGGAAACACTTAAATGTCTATCAACCGATGAATGAGTAAACAAATGAGGTGTATCATGAATCAGTGGAATATTAATCACTGATAAAAAAGTTAAGTACTCTTTCATGATACAACACGGATAAACCTTGAAAACATCATATAAAGTGGAAGAAGAAAGTCACAAACCACATATGATTCCATTTACACAATATGTCTAGAAAAGGTAAACTGACAGAGGCAGAAATTACATTAGTGGTTCCTTGGCGTGGGAGGTGCAGGAGATGGTGACTAACAGTTATTGGGCAAAGGGAATCTAATCAGTGTGATAAAAATATTCTCAGCTGTTGGTCGGGCGTGGTGGCTCACGCCTGTAATCCTAGCACTCTGGGAGGCCGAGGTGGGCGGATCGTTTGAGCTCAGGAGTTCGAGACCAGCCTGAGCAAGAGCGAGACCCCATCTCTACTAAAAATAGAAAGAAATTATATGGACAACTAAAAATATATATAGAAAAAATTAGCCGGGCATGGTGGCACATGCCTGTAGTCCCAGCTACTCGGGAGGCTGAGACAGGAGGATCGCTTGAGCTCAGGAGTTTGAGGTTGCTGTGAGCTAGGCTGACGCCACGGCACTCACTCTAGCCTGGGCAACAGAGTGAGACTCTGTCTCAAAAAAAAAAAAAAAAAAAAAAAAAAAAATATTCTCAGCTGAATTATGGTGTTAATTTTACTACTGAATAAGATAACTTTACAATGTTATTAATTGGGTAAATTATTTCATATGTGTAATATACTTCAGTAAATTTATTAATAAAAAGCATGCACTGATACCAGAAACTAAAATGATATTTTAAAACAGGGACTTAACTTCTAAGTAGCCCAAAGGTAACTGGACCACATAAATCTCTCCGTGAATCCTCCAGAAACTATACTAGTTAACAAGAAAACTAATAAAACCCCATAATGATATGAACTCAGCACAACCAGAAGACAGAACAAAAGTTCTAACTTGCCATTACTTATATAGACAAAACCAATCACTGAATCTCAGTGGGATTTTCAGTTGAACTCCCAGTGGAAACAAGCTTCTTGTAAAGAATGGAGGGTGGGGGAAGGGGGGAGGGTTGCCGGAGGCCACAGAATAAAAGAAAACCTAAAACCAATTACAAAGAGGGCAGAGGGGAACTGAAGACTAAAGATTCAGCTAAAATCTCTCAGAGAAGGCACATCATTCATACCAAAAAATCATAAAAGAGTCGTGGTACACAAGGGCATGTGTAGAGGGAAGGATATTAAAAGTAAGTGAGATTCATGGTGGAGGTCTACAAAGCCCTATGTCTATATGAGAAAAAAGTTTCAAAAACAGGAGGTGGGGGGAGAAAGGCATCCTCCAGAGACAGGGGGGTGCTAAAATTAAAAAGAAGGACGTGGAGGGCCTTCAGAATAATGCAATACAAAAGAGAACCAAACAGTGTGAAAGGATAAAACCACAAAAACGAACACAGACACAGACACACACACACACGCACACACTCTTTCTCACCTCCCATTGCCTCACTGAAGTAACTGCATTTTGCTATACTGACAGAAGAGGGCACCCTTTCATTAGGAACCTTGCAAACCCACATACATTACCAGCCACCTATGTCCACAAAAATATAAGGGAAAAAATATGATCGTCATCTATGTAAGGCTTCTAGAAGAAGAACACAAACAGGAAAAATCATCAAGAATCAAATAGCTGCAGCTAACACCCTCTAGTCTCAAAAATATAAAACTATGAAACAGAATAAAACTTTAATGAAATGCTCAAAACAAAATGATTATATATAGCCTCCAGCAGACATTTGGGAATGTTAAAACAAAATCCTTAAATCTAAAGTTAAGCCTTGGAACAGAAATTGATTGTTTCTAAAATGGATACAAAACCATAAAAGACTTATGTATATATATGAAAGGGACTACATTGATAATATGTTTATACCTTTTTTTAAATATTTATTGGACATTCTCAAAAATTGAAGTGCTACTTATTAGCCCACAAAAAAATCAGTAAGCTTCATTAAGAGGAGTATAAATAACACTCTGATCACAATTGAATGAAATATAAAATAAATAACAAAATCAAAAAGCAAAAAGTCTATCACATCATGAAATAAACATAGTTTAAACAACACTTGAGAGAAAAGGAATATACAAATTAAAACTAGAGTATTACTAAAATGTGATTAAAATGATAAGAATGGATATTAGAATCAATTTGATGCATTTAAAGCAGTGATCAAAGGAAAACTCATAGCCCTAAATACTGATAGTGACAAAAATAGAACAAAATAGAAAATATGAATTGAATTTCCAGTCAAAAAGCTAGAAATGAACAAATAATTAAAAGCACAAAGATGATAATTACAAATATAAAACCATAAATCAATAAGTAGACTTTATAAATCAGTCAAAACCGAAATTATTTGAAAAAATAACAACATAAATAAAATAAAATAATCATAACCTTTTGTTCTACTGGATAGAACTGGAACCCATTCTATTAAGTGAAGTATCCCAAGAATGGAAAAACAAGCACCACATATACTCACCAGCAAATTGGTTTCCCTGACATTTGGGAATAACACCAATTGGGTATCGGACTGAGGTGAGGGGTAGGGAGAGGGGATGGGTGTATACCTACATGATGAGTGCGTTGCGCACCGTCTGGAGAATGGTCATGCTTGAATGTTCTTACTCGGCGGGATGGGGGGTGGGGGAAGGGGATGGGGGATGGGGATATAACTACATGATGAGTGTAATGCGCACTGTCTGGGGAATGGACACGCTTGAAGTTCTAACTCGGGGGGATGGACGGGACATGGGCAGTGTATGTGGCTTGAACTTTTGTACCCCCATGATGATAAGCTGAAATAAAAAAAAATATGAAAAGCAAAACAAGCCCATGTAAAATAGGGAAAAGAGTTATCGAAGTTTAATAAATTTAAAAATATGTATCAGAGACTAATTTGTATCCCTCATTACAAATAAACTTGAATGTCTAGAAGAAATGGATAGATTTTTACAAAAACAAAATCTGTCAAATTTAGCCCAGTTAGATGTAGAAAACTTAAAAAGGCTAATTTCCATTAATAAAGTATAAACATTTATGAAATGAAAGACCAAAGAAAAAATCAACAGGCACAAAGGATTTCAAGAGAATACAACTCTCAAAATCAGACAGACCCCATGGCACAGAAAATGCTACAGACTACAAAAATGACAGGTCATTTCCATGTTTTAGTGAAGAAAGTACAATATACATATCAAAACTTGATAAAAAGAATATATTATAATAAATTTTCAGACTAATATCACCTACGCTATTAAATTAAATATTAGTGAACAGATTAAAACAAATTTTAAAAAGGTAAGAAATGCCCAAGTTAGAGTTATTTCTGTCGTAGAAGGATGATTCGATATGAGAAAGGAATTCATGAAGCACTCCATATTAATACTTCTCAGGGGAAAAATCAGATGATAATTTCGCCACAGTGAAATTAATAGACAGTTGTGAGATTTAAAGCAGACTATATTGTCCCAAGAGTTATCAGTGAGGACGTTCCTGGTAAAATACTTTGATGTTAGAAGTCATAACTGCAAATATCAGACCTGAAAGAGATTATCCTAACAAATTCCATTAGAGAATATGACCTGCAAATCAGAGTAAGGAGTAGTTGAAGTACTTTAGCTGTAGAGGTGGGAAAGGGATGTGTTTCCCTGCCCCAGAATTCAGTGGCATTCATACCCACTGCATTATTTCTCCCATTATGAGAGGAGGTGGGGAATTGAGCAATGTCACCGTGAAAGGCCATCTGCCCTGTGTTCTACGTGGCTTACCAATTCAAGTATACTAAATCCAATGAAGCAAATAATTCTATGCCCAGGTGACGTCAAATCTTTCCTGCATATTCTAGGATATGAGAAATATTCTATTCAAGGGTGGCTGAGTAGGGTCACAGAATAATCTCTGGAGACCCATTACATCAATGTTTATGCTTCTCTAAACTAGAGCATGGAATGCAAACACATTACACAAACATATGTGTGGTTGGCATCATTTATATAGTATTTAAATTGCCCTTCTTTGCATGTCATCATATACAAATCAATTTATTCTTTTTGGAAATTTACCTGGTGCATAGAGTGGTATATAAAAGTTCATTAATTTAAAAACATTTATGAATAGACATTTGGCTGGGTCAAATTTTTTGAATTGCCATCAAAAAATGAAAAATAAGCAAGAAAAATTATTGTAGCTTATTCTAAAATGGTCAGAGACTAGAGTCAAACAACTCTGCTTTAAGTCTTAGATGTATGGTACAATAAGTGAGTGTCTTGTAAACTGGCATATATTCTCTGTGTTTAAGCGATCTTATTTGTAAAAAGGAATAAATATGGCATGCTGCTTGTAAGTATTAAATGATTTGTTACGTGGAAAACGCTTAAAACAGTGTCTAATATATGAACACACCATATAAGTATAGAATAGAGTCCTAGAAATGGACTAAAGCATGTTTAAGTAGTTAATGAAAACACTATATAAAAGAGCTGTATCATTTATGGAAACATATCAGCAAAGTAAACACATTAAAGTTTTTTTAAAGATCTTTATCAAGTAGAATTCATTTCAGGCATACAAGTCTTTTTCAGTTTCTGAAAAGTAAGAAATGTAATTCCCTTTCAGAGAATAAAAGAAAGAGAAAATCATATGAACGCATCAGTAGTCAGCTATTAATGATTGAAGAATCTTGACAACTAGAAATAACAATAGACTAAATCTGATAAAGAATATCATCTATAGCTAACATCATTATTCTTGCAAAAATTTTGATTGATTTTCCCATAACATGAGGAGATACCAGGCAGTTAAATAAGGGAAGAAAAATCATAAGGGGCAGAGGGAAAGAGTGTTGGAGGTTGAAAAGGAAAAATAATATTGTCTGTATTATCAGACGGCTAGCTGAAAAATCTCCCAAGAAATGTACATTTAAAAAGGCAATTACTGAAATTAAAAGGGAAATGCAGTAGGGTTACAGGATATAAGGTCAATATATAAAAATTAATTGTATTTCTGTATCCCAGCAACAAAAATTGGCAAATAAAATTTTATGAATGGACCCATAGAAAACTGGGCACAAATTAAGAGAGAAACAGGACACGGCTTCACCAGAGCAGAAGCAAGCTGGCCTCACTGCCTCCAGAGAACCCCAGAAACACACTGAGACTATCACCCGCAATATCTCAGAACTCAAGTAGGAGGATGAGACAGTTTCAGGAACCACAGAGAAGTGGAAAAAGTTCATGCAGACACTAAAAGAATCAGACTTTTATACCTACAATGTCCGTCCCCCAAAGTGCCCTGCACTAAGTGTGCAGAAAACTTTTTCCTGCCTCCAGGTTACTACACTGGAAAAATCAGAGCAAGAGGGACAATTTAGTTTGCCCACCATCTTGGGTTCCCTGGCAGGAGATCTTTCCTCTTTCCACCAATAGGAAGCATCACAAGTGCCTAAAGGGAGAAAAATTCCTGAGGACAGCCAGAGACAAAGGGGGAGGTGAGACTAACATCCCTGGCACTGGAAAGTCCGCTCTGGGACTCAGCCAAAGGAGACACTGAGTCAGAGAGGCTGGTCCGCACACCACACCATAGGATTGTGTTCCACAGCTCTCCAGGCCACGGACCCCCAGCCAGGCTGCCCGCACTGCTGGGGGATCCTCTTGGGACCTTCCCTTTCTGAGATGGGCAGTGCTTTGAACATTTGCTAGAGCTGCGGCAAATCTGGCCTTCAGGTACCAACTTGTGCTGAGAAAGAGGCTGTAAACTAGCAAACAAGATATTTAATAGATTAATCACAAAGGAATCTTTAAGCAAACTTATCCAATAAAAAACAAAACAAGCCAAAGAAGACTGAAATAAATGACTAATCCTTCAATGCAAAGACATAGTTGTACATCCACAAGAAACAACCAGCAAACAGGGAACCTGGATCTTCCAAGCACACAAGCAAGGAGTCAGGGACTGACCCAAACAGGACAGGGACAGACAAGCTCTCTGACCGACACTTCAAACTAGCAGTTGTAAGGAAATTCAGTGATCTCCAAAATAACTCAGAAGAGCAATGTATAAATTTATTCAATAAATTTAATATAGAGATTGCAGTGATGGAAAAAGGAAACAGAAATCCTGGAACTGAGGAATATATTTGTTGAATTAAAATAATCATTAGAGGTTCTCAGGAGCAGAATGGATCAAATGAAAGATACAATCATTGAGCTTGAAGACACCCTATTTGGAAATACACAGAGAAGGGAAAAGAAAAAAAGAATGGAAAGGAATGAAGAATCTCAGGAAGATATAGAAAATTACCTTGAAGAGCAAATGCAAGAATTACTGATGTTCAAAAGGAAGCTGAACAGGAGCGAGGGGTAGAAAGCTTATTCAAAGACATCATAACAGAAAACTTCCCAAAACTTAAGGAAGATACAAAAATCCAGGTATAGGAAGGTCAGGCATCACCAAAAGATTAAACTGAAATAAGACTATCCTTAGGTACTCCCACAGTTCAAGGACAAAGAGAAGATCCTAAAAGCAGCAAGAGAAAAGAAGCAAGTAACACATAAAGGGGATCCAATGCCTGTGGCAACAGACTTCTCAAGAGAAGCCTCACAGGTAGGGAGGGAGTGGGATGACATTGACAATGTACTGAAATTAAAAAAAAAAAAAAATGAAAAACTGCCAAGTGAGAGCTATACCCAACAAAGCTATCCTTCAAACATGAAGAAGAGATAAAGTCCCAGTCAAACAAAAGTTGAGGGAATTCTTCACTATCATACCTGTCTTACAATAAATTCTAATGGAATTTCTTCAATCTAAAAGAAAAACACAAACATGCAAAAAGAAAACATATGAAGGTAGAAAACCCACTGGTAAAAGTAAGCACACAAACTCAGAATATGCTAACAATGTAATTGTTTTATGCAACCCACTCATAACTCTATTAATTATAGGAAGACTAAAAGAGAAATCTATCTTAACAATAACAGCTACAGCTACCTGTTAAGAGATAGGCAATACATAAATACATAATTTGAGACAAAAATATGTCAAAGTGTGGAGCAGATGGAATTAAAGGAAAGGGTTTTTTTTTTTTTTTAACTTTTTCCTTGTTCCATTGTTTTCTTTGTGATCAAAGGCGAGTTTTCATCTCTCTAAAATAACTTGTGATATCTATAAGATTTTTTTGTAAGTCTTGTGGTAACCACAAAGTAAAACTCTATAGCAAATACATTATAAATAAAAAGGAGCCAATTAAAACATACTACTGGAGAAAATCACTTAATCACAAAGCTAGTAAGATAAGGAGAAGAGAAGAGTTACAAAACAAACATAAAACAAGTTCCAAAATGGCAATATAAGTCCTTAACTATCAACGACCTATATTGAAGTTTAAAGAAAACACTCATGTAATCATCAACCCAATGAATAATAAAATATTTTCAGTATTTTTTTAAAAGGCTTCTATTAAGAAAAGGGCCATGTGGAGCTGAGTGATTTTTCACCATGTTGCCACCCATCACCACCACCCACGTCTTCCCCACTCATGCCTCATATCCTTTACTCTTGCCACACTACAGGAAATCACCAAATTGAAAGATCTGCTTATCATTCTGTGCCTCTCTTTATAATTTCACCACTTATAAATATGTACATTTACTACATTTATATATCCTGTATAGTTTTAGATATCTTGGTAATTGGCACAAAGAAAACAATACTGTATTATATTCTTATATATGACTTGATGTGCACACACCCTTGTGAGCTTTGCACATACTAACATATAGAGCTATATTTCATTTATTTTTGTGTAAATATAATAGTCCACTATGTGAACATATAGAAATTATTAGTGTTTTCCCTTCTACAAATGGATAATTGGGGTGGTACTTTATTTTCTTTTGTTAGGATGAACCATTGTACTCTAGATACACATTCACATATCTCAGTGTTGTAAAAACACAGAAGAACTGCCAATGATTGAAATACTGAATAGATAAACAAATTATCACCTTGTGTAGATAAAACCAACTGGTTTTATATTGCTTGCTAGATGGTGTTACTTGACTTTGGTGTAATAACAATATGTATATATTGTTACTTTTTGAAAAATCTCTGTTTTGTACATTTTGTTTGGTCAATTTTGCTGTGATTTTTAAAGTTGAAAAACAATTAAAAATTTACAGTTTTCAAATTCCAAATAAACTAGTAGTAACTTACCAACACATTGTGTTTTCGTCTTCTTCTCATGACAGTTTCTGCAACCAAAGAACAAGTTAAAAAGGTAAAAAGCCCTTGGTAGCAAATATTTATGCAAGTGACCTACTCAAGAAACTGCCACTGCCACTGACGTGAGAATTTTATGCCAATGCCAAAAACACAAATTATCAAAAATATCTAAATCTTAAAAAACAATTAATCCTCAAATTAATCGAGTTGTATGAAAAATAGTATCATATATTATTTGTTGATAACTCTTAACACCTTGCCTGAAGGTACCAGTGTTTAAGTTTTATAGAAGAGGCTTTTATTGTGATAGAGGACAATGCCCTGCACGAAGTTAACTAGCTATGAACAAATTCTGCTCTAATTTCAGTGCTTTATTCACCAAATAGTTGCTTTTTTCTGAAATTCATGGACTACTTTGAAATTTAAGAAAGATAACTTGTCACCAAAAGTATCAATAAATTCTTCTTTATATAAGGCCTCTATTTTAGAGACTCAGAGTAGACAACTAAAAATAGCAAACATTAGGTTGTCAAGGAATATTAGAGCAAGAGGAGATTCTTCCTTCCCTGCCCTTCAAATTTTACTTCTATGGAATCTAATCTCCCTAAAACAACAGAAAAAAATGTAGTCAACGTCCTTCAGTTTAGCAATGGCTAAAGGACTAATTTGTATTGTTCATTCTAAATCATCACTTCAGGCCCATTTCACTAATGAGGGAAAAACAATCCACTGATGAAACATTTACAAGGAATTTGCAGTATGTTCGTCATTTTATCAGTTTCAGAATTGCAAACCCACTAAAACAGCCACCCTATTCCTAAGTTCCTGCATTTCAAGAGCATGTCAAGTGTTCCACCAAGGACTGGAAAATTTACTCACCAGAGTGAAGAACAAGGGTCAAGGCGATGAAAAGAGCTTTGATCCATAATGAGAATAAAGGCATTTGATCGAGTCTGTGGAGGAAAATCCTTTAGAATGTTTGTTACAATGGCACAGGGACATGTGGACCATTCCCAATGGACAGGCAAATGCAATTCAGGGCCCAAGTTTAGAAAGTTTTTTACTCCTAAGGAACTTCTCCAACCCACAAGATCCCTGGTTAAGGTGGACTGTTTGCTCTTTTGTTCATCCAACTTTATTATTCAACAAAACATGTCAACAAAAGGCCTGGCTAAATATGAGTGAGAGAGGCCAGGAAGAGACCTCTGGGAAGACATGAGAGGGAGCTGCTTCCTCTCTAAAACCTTTGGGGAAGCCCGCAAGAAGCCTGGCTGAGTTTAGAGTCAATATGGTCATTTCAAACTGGGTTTTATTCAGATTGAAAAACAGGAATAGGCAGGGCTATTTCTGGAGCAGTCCTCCTAGCGATGCTACACACCAGGGCCATCTCCCTTCATCCCCCACATGACCTACCTCACAGAGAGAGATAACAAGTTTGGAGAAACGACAGCTCTGGGGACTGTGGAGATCTTGTTCCCCTTGCGCCCTCAGCCACGCATCTCCCTCCTGCTAACTCTCTTTTATTGATCTGTGAGAGAGCAGCTTGGTGGGGTAAGGTAGATGGCCCAGGGAAGATAAGACAGAGAGGCCCTCTGCCCTCCCTGAAGGTTGGAAAGTTAGGTCTGAGAGGTACCTCACAAATGCTTTCTCAAAAGATTATCCCTCAGCAGGGGACAATTCAATCTGATGAAACCAGAACTCTGAGGAGGAGTGAAGGTAGATTTTAAGATGGAGAAGATAACGAGAATTCTTTCCAAGCAGATAAGTTGGAAAGGGACAAAATAATCAAGCATGAAAAAGAGTGGAAAGTTTAATTCAAAAAATGTTTAAGGTTTTATTACTTTTAAAAACCAAATGCACATCAGAATTACCTGGAGAAATTTTAAAGCCTGTGCATGTACCAGGCCACCATGAGAACTATGAACAAATTGTTAATAGACACAATTGAAGCTCAGACTCGAGGGGATGGGGAGGCATGGGCAATGTATATAGCCTGAACTTTTGTACCCCCATAATGAGCTGAAAAACAATAAAATAAAATAAAATATATAGAAAAAAAATAGATGAATACTAGTCATTGATAATGTTTTCAAAGCCCCTATATGAGACACAGGTGCAGCCACACAGAAAGCTTTTAACAAAATCAAATTCCATTTAATTATTAAAAAACACGTAATAGTCTAGGAATAGAATTGAAGAGAAATTTCTCAAACTGATAAAGATATCTAGAAAAAGAAACTAGTACCACACTAAGTGTTGAAAGAGTGCATCCTTTGCTCTGGGACTGGGAATGAGACAAGGATGTCCATCTTGCTAATTCTATTTATGTTTGTATGGGATGTTGTATCCAGGGTAATTGGGCAAAAAAAGAAGGAAAGAAAGAGTGCAAAAAGAAGGGAGGAAAGGAAGGAGGGAAGTCAGGAAGAAAAGAGAGAGGGAAGGAGTGACAGAAGAAAGAAAGGTCATCCAGATTAGAAAGCCTAAAATAAAACTGTCTCTGTTCAAAGAGGACATACACTTGGACATGAATACCAGAATTATCTCCTCATAGTTTAATGGATTTTACATTTTAATTTTTATTTTATTTGCATTTTGTTATACTAAGACACAAGATCAAAACCCCACTATTCTCATTGTATATGTCATTCTTACATAGATACACGGAGAAAATCCTACATTACAGTAGTTAGCATTAGGAAGAGTAACTACTTTGTCAAAGATTACATGACAATATGTGGATAGTTTCATGGTGATCTAGCACCTCTTATATCATCCTGGATAGAGCTGGAGCCCATCCTTCGAAATGAGGTATCACAAGAATGGAAAAATAAGCACCACATGTACTCACCATCAAATTGGTACTAACTGATGAACACTAAGGTGCTCACATGGTAGTAATATTCGTTGGAGGTCAGGTGAGGGCGTGGGGGTGGGTACACCCACAATGAATGAAGACATAGTGCACTGTATGGGGGAAGGGCACATTTCTAGCCCTGGCTTGGGTGAAGCAAAGGCATTACTTGTAACCAAAATATTTGTACCCCCATAGTATTATGAAATAGAGAAAAAAAAGAATAGTAACTATCTTGTACCCTAATGTTAAAACTTTCCCTATGGTCCAAAAAGCATATACCAACTCTTGATAGAATTATTATGTTTGTTTCTGTACCCGTTAAATGAAAATTATTAATGAAAAAGATATGAGAGCTATATAAACTTATTATTGCCAAAGGCATAGTCAATTTTGCCCGTGATGCATTTTGAATAAGTTAGTACTTCATATAGAAATCCAACTCAGTTTTATTGTACATTGAATACAGATATATAAAGAGAGAGATTTTTTTCTCAACTATTTAGAAAACTATATAGATACACATCCTATTATGGCATATTAGTATATCTGCCTGGGAGAATCCCTAATTGAATTATGTAGTTTCCTCTAATTTACACTTTCTAGGGAATTTTAACATTGACTGTGAGCCATTGTTCAGTTACAAAACTTATTCTTGGAATTCTAATTAAAAATGCTCAATCATGTTGATGCAGAGCATTACCTTTGTCATTTTGCCTTTAAGTGGTCCCTTTTATTAATAAAAACATAACATCTCTACCCATTTATTCAAGGTCTATAGATGTGAAGAAATTTTACCACCTCATTGAATTACTATCTAGATATTTTTGGCCTAAAGAATGAGAACTTAGGATTATAAAAATGAGTTTCAAATTTACCTAACAATAACTATTTTCTTAAATGAAGTATTCCATGGAAATTTTTGTTAAGTAAAATAGAAAATTGTAGAGTAGTTCTGTGAAGCAGCGGTAAGCAAACCCTGAGCTCTAGCCTGTCATGACCGCTTCAACCCAGGTGCTCTCGCTTAAAAGTGATGAAGTGGGAAATCACTAAGATCTCCTTTCAAGTGCTTTGAAATCTATGAGGTCTACAACATGCTGTGAAACTGTGACGGCAGTGGACAGTCAAATTCACGGAGGTCAAGAAAGAGAGGAATTCTGTGAAGGCCGGGAATTTCCAATATTAAGGACAACAAAGAAACCATAAATGTGACAACCGGAGGCAGGCAAAGTGTCATCACACCTTCTAGTTATATATAGATGGAAGACTGTGCCAGGTATGAACTTTATCTTTAGGCCAGAGACAGAACTGCTCAGAACACCTCATTTTTGAAATCATAAGTCATTACACATGATACTAAAGTTTAAAATATTACACACATGAGAAAAATTGAGTCATGATATTCTCTGGGAGATATTTTATCTCACTCTCAAACTGAGCACAGGCTGTTTCCCTTAAAGTTCATTGTCCTTCAGGTGAAAGATAATTTCATATCCATCATATCAACACAGTGGAGGAATTATATCCATCTAGAAGATAAACACAGAATTTCTATCAACACTATCTTTCATTTTGAATCTTCCTATTCTCAGTTTTATCAATGTCTTGAGATCACACTAAAGTTGAGGCTACAGGAGGGGCTTACGTGTGTCCGCATGTCTAGATCTTACCACAACGAAGTTAGGAGGCATCTGTGAAACTTCACAGCAAAGTTCTTCGTACTGAGTAGTGGCTCAAGGGCACAAGTTTCCATTCACTATTAGATAATAACACGAATATATATATAGCACCTTAAGGACAGCAACTATATCTGATTATTCTCATCATCTTACTACTAGCATAATGTATAGATCCTAGCATATAGTAGGTGTTAATAAACATGTCAACCAGCAAAGAACAAATGACTACCTGTGTAAATATATCACTATTTGCTAAAGCATCTCTTTCCCAAGATCTCCAGAAGGAAAAAGACAAACACTTAGGTCAAAGCAAATACATAAGAGACCAAGTTATCCTTGCCCTATAAATTTTCATTCTAATGGGTAGACAAAATAGAGAACAAACACTTGAAATGTCAAATAGTTTTTGTATTTATCATTCTCTCATTACTACAAATATTTAGGGAGTAATGCCCATGGACCTGGTTGTCTTCAAATATTAAATCTACATTTCTTTGGTTAAATAAATTTTAAATGAATATTTGGACTTCTAGTTCAGCATAATTATCATTGGCTGGGAGGCAGAGAGGAATGTATCACCATCTATCTGTGTGGTACCCCAAATGGAAAACGAATTGTATGGAAGGGCTTCCACTATCTCAAGTCCATCTACCTACTCAGAACCAATACATACAAAAGAAGTAAAATCACAAATTCCTTAAGGTACATACTCCTTTGCATCTGTTATATTGATTGCACCATAACAAATATATTAATAGTAAAATTTTCCCAAATTCTGTATAGAAGCTGGATTTTTCTCAATGCTAAACTCATTTTAGGACTAAAACACTTTATCAGTGTTTGCCTAAACTAGGGTGCTGCTCAAAATTATAGACACCAGATCTTTCTTCTAAAGATTTTGATTTATTAGAATGGGGGCATGGTCTTAGATAGCTATACTTTTATATGATGCAAAGGCAATATTGGAAAGATTATTGTAAGTAGTATTGCCTATATTTTACATTTGTGTAATCCCATTGTGTAAACATGAAATTAAAGTCATTTTAATAAAGTAAATACCATGCAAGATGTTTACTAGGCAAGGTATTTAATGGTTGAGAAATGTCTTGTATTTCATGTTTTAAATATCTAACTGAACTTATGGTTTTTCGGATTTCCATAAAATATTTGAACATTTACAGAGAACTAAAATTTGGAAATTATAGGATTTTGGAATTGCAAGAATTTCAATTCATATAGTCTATCCTTCCTTCAATGTGTTGTTGAATTTTGTTTGATAGCATTTTGTTAAGGATTTTTGTGTGTATGTTCATTAGGAATACTGGCCTATAGTTTTCTTTTTTTGTTGTGTCATTGTCTGGTATTGGTATCAGGGTTATGGTGGCATCATAGAATGAGTTAGGAGAATTGTCTTTGCTTCAGTTTTTTTGAATAGATTGAGAAGAATTGTTATTAATTTTTCTTTTAATGTTCAGTAGAATTTATTGGTGAAGCCATTTAGTCCTGGATTTTTCTTTTTTGGAAGACTTTTTTTATTATTGATTCAATATAATTACTCATTAGTCTGTATAGGTTCCAATTTCTTCATGTTTGAATATTGGTAGGTGTATCTTTCCAGAAATTTATCCTTTTCCTCTAGGTTTACAAATTTATTGGCATACAGTTCTTCATAATAGTGTCTGCTGATCATTTGTGTTTTTGTGGTATCAGTTGAAATGTCTCCTTTTTCATTTCTGATTTTGTTTATTTGGGTCTTCTCTCTTCTTTTCTTGGATAGTCCAGCTAGTGCTTTAACAATTTTGCTTATCTTTTTGAAGCACCAACTTTTTGGGTTTTTTGATCCATTGTATTGTTTTTTAGTCTCTATTTCATTTTATTTAGTCTGACTTTGATTTTTGTTATTTCTTTTCTTCTGCTAATTTGGCGTTTGGTTTGTTCTTGCTGTTCTAGTTCCTTGAGGAGTGTTGGTAAATTTTTAATTTGTAATTTTTCTATTTTTTTGATGTAGACATTCAGTGCTATAACTTCCTGCACCCCCAGCACTTCCTTTCCTGTATCTCACAGGTTTTGGTATGTTGTATTTCCATTTTCATTTGTTTCAAAAATTTTTTTAATTTTCATCTTAATTTTTTTCATTGTCCCTATGGTAACTCAGGAGCATGTTTTTTAATTTTCTTGTATTTGTATAGTTTCCAAAGTTCCTCTTGGTATTGATTTCTACTTTTAATCCACTTGGTCTGAGAAGACATTTGATATGATTTCCATTTTTTTAAAATTAGTGGAGACTTATTTTGTATTCTATCTTGGAGAATATTCCATGTGCTGATGAAAAGAATATTTATTTTGCAGCTGTTGGGTAGAATGTTCTGTTAAAGTCTGTTAGGTCCATTTGGTCTAAAATCCAATTTAAGTCCAATGTTTCTTTGTTAATTTTGTGCCTAGATG
Organism: Eulemur rufifrons; assembly: GCF_041146395.1. NCBI lineage: Eukaryota > Metazoa > Chordata > Mammalia > Primates > Lemuridae > Eulemur > Eulemur rufifrons. Next base: position 32,755,329 of record NC_090992.1, on the reverse strand, counting down.
ATCTATCTAATGTGAGGTGTGGAAGTTCCCCACTATTGTTATATTGCTGTTTATCTCTCTCTTTAGGTCCAGGAATATTTGCTTTATGAATGAGGGTGCTCCTGTGGGGTGTGTGTGCGTATATGTGTGTGTGTGTGTGTGTGTGTGTATAAAATTGTTATATCCTCTTGCAGAATTGATCCCTTTATCATTATATGATGATTTTCTTTGTCTTTTTTTTTACTGTTTTTGATTTCAGGTCTGTTTTATCTGATGTAAATATTGCTACTCCTGCTCACTTTTGGTTTCTGTTGATGTGGAATGTCATTTCTCAACTTTCTGTCTATGGATCTTTACAGATAAGATGAGTTTCTTGTAAACAGAACATAGTTGGATCATGTTTTTTATATGTAATCTACACTGAATTTGGGAAAACAAATTTAGAGGGGCATGAGGGAAAAAAAAGAAGCATAAAAAGTTAGGGTGCTTGGTCTGGCGTTAGGTCAATGTCGAAAGAAGCGAAAATATTTGATTTACATACTTATGGATGAAGCTCCAACTTGATGAATTTTAAGTGAGAGCTGAGGGAGGAGGAAGATTGAGAATAAGCCAGAAGAGGCTTCTGCTAAAGAAACTGAATGAGTAGTGGCACAAATCCCTGTTATCTTAAACTATAATGTGGTACTGTCTTTTTCTGACACCCACTCACAAATTCAGATGCTCTATATTGTTGTTACCTGAAGTTGCTTTACTTAAGAAATCTGAAATATCTTACTCTCTGATGACATCACCATATTCTTTTTTTCCTCAAAAAGTAGACACTACATCTGATCTTATCTGACATATAAAGACACCTTTGATTCCTCTATTTTGTTATAGTGTCTCAGCCAAACCTGATTTTCATTGTTTCCCTAAACAACCTAATTCCTACCAACATTCATTTGTATTCCTCTTTGCCTACCACCTTCCATTCTTCTGCATCTATCTTTCTATCACACCTGCCTAGCAAAACTCCAAGCCTAGGGCCACAGTATAATTTTATCAGCTCACAATTTTGGGTGCCAAATGCTCATGGGGAAAATCTACAGTTTATATAGATTACGAGCATAACAAATTTATAGTCTCCAACACTAAAAGGAATCCCAAATTGTGCTTACCTCAACATTCAAAAGTTGCATTTCATAGGCAATACCTTCAAAGCAAGCACAGATAAAAAGAATTAATCGACATGTCCTCTGAGAAAATGCTTTCTACCGATGAGAAGAAAAATTATATATAACTTGATTATCAAGAAAAGTACAAATAAAATAATGGATAAATTTTACTTTGTGTGAATAAAGCCAGTTTTCTGAGGCCAATAATATCCACAACATAAATGCAATACAACCATAAAAATAATTGATAACTGTAAAGAATCTGATTTCCTACTGTGCATTTATTCATATTATCTTCTTCAATACCCCTAACTACCCTTTCAAGAAGATGCCAAATTCCCCACTTTGTAGCTGAAGAAACTGAGGCTGAGAGAGGGAATACATTGTACAAAAGTACTCAACTGTTAGAGAACATATTCAAGAGCTAAGTCACAGACTTCTTGTTCTAAGTCTTGGTTTCTTTTCCTTCTCTCACAATATCTATGGTATCTGGAGACAATTAGAGGCTTCCAGAAAAAGCCACAGGTATCATTACTTCAGACATAGTGCTTAGCTATTTGTTAGAGATAATAATCAGTAAACCAGAGTATCAAGAAATAAAAGCTCATTAGTTACAGTATCTCCATTTTAGGAATATTAGCAATGTGGAAACTGAGGCCAAAGACATGGGAAGAATTTGCGTTGGTGAATTAGTTATAAAAGCTCAGTTCTACTGCCCTTCTCCATAGTGGTCTCTCTAGTGTCACATACTCTCTCTTCCCTTTTCCAGGAAATTTGTTAGAATGATATAGTCAGGAAAACAAAATAATTTTTCAAATAACTATGTCTTGGCTCACAGTGTTGATGCAAATTGCATCCCTCAGCCTCAAATGACCTTGAAATTTCTTACAGCTTACAGAATGTAAAGAGTTTTTGCACATAAGGTAAGCAATATTAATCACCTGAAAAAGGAAAAAAATGTCAAGATCAATAACAAAATGACGTTGGTCAATACTGAAAGTGAAGCCACTAGGTCTTTGTAGTAAAACCGCAATAGACTGTGGAAGGAAACCATTCAGAATACTCATTTTATTTTCCCTAAGTCTCGGAATATGTTTCTAGAAGACCAGTTTCTAGAGGCCTTATCAAAGAAGAAATGTCAACAGAAAAGATGATGTTTCTAACTGTTACTTTGTGCATTTATACTTTCTCCATTCATAAGGCCTATTCCTCTTCTTCCTCACCAAATCCTCAAGAAAAGAAGAGATTTATTCACAAATGATAAAAATAGATCTACTTACAAATCCAGGGCAAAGTTTCTCTCTGCCTAGGAGATGTTTACAGTAAGTGTCCTGTTTGCCTTTACAGATACTCCAACCCATCTCCACTGAGTTCAGTCCTTCTAAAGAGCAGGATATTTTGCTTCTATGTAGACCAGAGTCATCTGGGTCCTGGTAGAAGTGCTATTAAATGTCTCAGATACTGTCCTTTCTGTATCACTGTCCAGTGACACACCTCAAAAGGAGAAGTAGAGAGAAATCATCCTCCTGTTCACTACCATCTCTACCTCCACCCACCCACCCACCTAAAGCCTCTCATTTTTGAGGTTTTTAAATGACAGTCTTCGTGAGGAATGAGTAAGACAGCCCAGGAGAAGTAGCACAATGCAACACCCTATGCCAACCCTGGAAGCTCTGTCAGAGTTAATTATTGACAGATGCGTGTGGATAGATCTTGTTCTTGATCTTGACAAAGTTCCAAGGCAGCAGAGAAAGGAGAAGGTACAAGCAGTGGCACTGCACGCTCCTAGAGAAGAAAGGTTCACAGAGCAGGGTACCCAGGAGAATCAGCAACGACCTGCAGCACTGAGGCATGGAGAAGCATCACTCGTTCTCAGAACAGTGATTAGTCTCAGGTGGCTAGAGCACATGAAGCAGCTATTGAATTGAGCTGGGCAGAAAGGCTAGATAGAAAAAGGTTATTTAATTTTCAAAAAAACTTTACAGACACTTCACAGAAACAGAGGAAGAACTTATAATTCCAAGTTCCCTAAAGTTTCTCTGAGAAAAGGTAGGAAGAAAGTCTCCTCCCTTATTTTCACCAGGGAGAATTTTTTTTTCTTTTTCACTTTGTATTTATCCTCCATGATTCAGAAACCATTCTATAAAAGTAGAAGAGAAAGAAAACAGTTCTATTATTAAATAAGCATTACACCAGAATATGATGTGCAGCATCCCAGGTAACCCACTAAAGAGATTTAAAAAGCAGAAATAAATCTTATATTTTTATGTAGCCATGGAGACACAACTCATGTCGTACGTTTTCTCAAGAGAAGCAAAAGCTATTTCTCAAGTAAGAGAACTTGAAGTACTATTTGTCACATATCATAATTCATCCTAAATTCCTCTGATACCTGGGATGACCATTTGTTTAGTAAAACTTTTCATATTTTATTTTTAAATTGGTTATATTGTGAAATGATTAATTATCTACATATTATTTTGTAGGTCCTTATCAGCTTGTACCTAATCAAAGCCTGAAGAGTATTCATTCTGGAGCTTGATGATCTAGATAAGAGTTACTTTGTTATTGTTTATTGTTTGGTTTTGTTTTTGCAATACCTACTAAATGTCTTCTGAGTTTCAGTCAATCACACTTACGCCATCATTTAGGCCCTTCAATAATTGTTCCATTTTTCTAAGCCATGTTTCTTATGTGTAAAACATAAAGACACCCACGGCCATTATCTAGCATCAGTTTTATTTTGAAGCACTTATTTAAGGGTATAAATTGAAAATCCAGTGCTAATGTACATGACTGTAATTAAGTCTTTAGAACAAACCCACCCTGTAGCCATTTTTTTGCATCAATCTAAATAAATAGTTATGCTACTGCAACAGCCAATTAAATGTCCACGAATTATAGCCATCCATTTCTGTCTATCTGTCTATCCTGGCCCTGGAGAGAATTTGTACGTCTGTCTTCTGCAGTCTCTATTTGTGTCAAGTATTAATTAGATATTTTTCTTTTCTATACCATTCATCTCTTTTGGTATAGTCTAATAATTGCCTCAATATATAATTGTCACGCCTGGAGCTCTGACTTGGGGGGAAAGGCGGTACAGGAGCAACGTATGTAACCTGCAATTCTGTATCCCCCATAACAAGATGAAATAAAAAAAAAATATATATATATAATTGTGACCTTAAATATGAAAAATTCTGTCATTTTAAATTAGTGTTGATATCTTGAGCTGTTTTAGAATTAATTGCTGCTGGATTATACAAGGGAGTATCTTTGAAAGGTTTGTGGGATTCTTTTCCTCTGGCATTAAACCATTTCAAGCAATCAAATTCTGAATCCTAACAAATAACAAGTTTGCTCTCCAGTAAAATGTGATTCTTAAAGTAAGTGAAATAACCCCACTGTGAAAAGGACAGGGACGCTATCCGTGACAATAGTAATGAGTTTTTTAGAATATCTCCTTTCAGTTGAGTTCTGTACCAGTATCAGTTGCTTTAGAAAACTTAAGTTTTACATCTTTTTTGGAGAACACAGTCCAGTTCTCCAGAGGAGCTGGCTTCACATGGGAAACACAAATCCAGCTGGACATTTCTTCCACTGTGATGATCATACAGGTGATTCCCAGCACGAGACAAGTTCTCTCCAGCAGGATGGTAGCCCGTCTTTCCCGCAGAACACTTTCATGTAGATGAAACCTCTCAGTGACCAAGTCCGTACAACTTTGTGTTTCAAGGTTTCTAGGGAAAAGAAAAGCCCTTTAAGCATTACACATGATCATGGCAGAATTAGGTTAAAACAGGCACATGACTTCAGACCCAAATTCATAGGCCTGCCAAAAACACATTTAAAGGGAGAGATTCTCTGCTTCCTTGTGGAGGTTGTTCTAGTGGTAATGAATGAGTGGCAAAACTCTAGGCCATCTTATTATGGCATATTGTAGAATCTTAGCCATTGAGTTTGTTGGAGTTTGATTTATTAGTTCTATTACTCAGAGGACTGAGGCATATAAGTATATTTAAACTTATGCATAATTCCTGTGACAGTAGAAATAAGATGACTACTTCTGTCTAATTTAACATGCACTGGTGTCCCCAAATCAGGAACTATGTGTATTAAGGGAGACTTTACCACTCCCTGAGAGTTAGCTTTTGAAGAGAGAAAGACTTGAGCCCATCCAAACATCATATACCCTCAACCTAGAGAAAATATCTTACTTTCCACAGGCATTTATTTTGTGAAATCCAGCTTCCACCAGGTTTCTAGTAAAAACAGGTAGGGGAGAACTTCCTATGTTTACGTTGCATCTTTTGTCAAGTAGGTTCAAGTCTAGTGCCTTTAAAATCATCTTTTACTCAGAAAATTTTGCTGATGACATGACAACACTGACTAAACAAATAGGAACTATGGTATATGAATTATTTTGTTAGGTAATTCCTACAGTGCAGTCAAATTTCTTTTAGCCCAACTTTCAATCCACTTGCCCATTTCCTTTGTAAAGCATGTTTTTCCAAATGAAAAAAAAAGTTCCCTATAGTTTTAAAAATGGAGCTTCTAAGTTTGGAATATGCTATGTTTGAACAGCAGCAATTTCAGCTGTCAACAAAATCATTGCCTTTCAACACTTTATCATCCTGCCCTGTGTGATCCACAATGAATTACTGCTATCTGAGCAGGCAGTTGAGAAGACTCTAGAAAATCAGCTAGCAATTTTCCATGAGATAGTTTAGTTCCCATTAAAGTAAAAAATCCTCTACTTTTTCAAATTTTCCCTGTTGCAAAACAGGCACCAAGCATATTTGTGATCAGCATCTATCTTTGTTTTAGTCCAGAATCAAGAATTGCAGCTCTAGTAACTGCTATGAACTCATTTTCTTGTGCAGGCTTAATTTCATATAAAAACATGAGTATCCAAAATTTCATGAGAAGTCACCACAGCATAGGAAATCTGAAGTTGACCAATTTTATTCTGAGTATATAAGCTGTCAGTGAACATCAACGAATATGCAGTATCAACAGGAATATCTGATGATTTAAATCCCTTTTTCTCTCCATTTCCAAGAGAATAGTTAGAATCTCCCACTAGGAAGGGAAGAGAACAGTCTACTACATACAGGTTATACTTGGCAAGATCATTATCCCTACATTTTGAACTTTGAAGCAATGATAGGCTGTATCTGACCAAAGATCATAGTAATGAGTACAGCACACTAACGTATGAACATGTGAAGGACTTAACATCTTGGCCAGATTGTACTTGCAGGAGGCCAGGTGAATAGTTCAAGCCAAAAAGTTATAAGTGGAAGGAGAGCCAAAACATTTCAATGCTAGTAAGAGATGCCCCAGAATTCCTTTCCCCTTCACACCGTGCCTGGTGATATTTCAAAAATTAATGGGCTAATAACTGAAGATCCAAGGAAGTTGGAAGAGCTGTGACAAGTGGTACTGAACAAGGGATCCTAAGTCACTGTGATCTTTCTACAACTGATATTTAATCCATATTTTATTGCAAGACTTGAAGAGGCTAAAATTCCACTGACTGAGTAACAATATGGAATCCATTTTGATGGACTTGGAATTCCTGAAAGAATTTGTGTAATGAGAGAAACAGGTCTTGATGAAACTGGCCTATTTAATTTAGACAAATACCACCTATGTCAGGGTGTTGGCCCACTGTTTCCATGAGAATGTTAGTCACCAGATCTAGCTAAGTGTCTGCTAAATACCTTGTGCATCCAGAGAGGAAATCAAATAGAGTCTAGTAGGGAAAGGAGGAAGCTGATATTCATCACAATTTCCTGGCCCTCTTTCCCAGTCCTACTGAATCAGAATCTCTGCTGGAGAAGCCTAGGAGTCAGAATTTTTATGTATCTCCTGTGATTTTTAATTAGGAAAATGTTGACTTCCAAGGTCTTTTGAAGGAAAAATTAAAGGGGACGTACTGGCAGAGTCAGATGTTTCCATCCACTGGGATGTGGCCATACTAAAGTGGATACATTTTTTCAATAACATGGGTCTTTTATGAAGCATTATGGAAAGTTTGCCTTGACAGAGTTACTAATTTGAGGAACATAAATCGAATAAACACATATTAATATTGTTATATCTGGACCTTGCGGTTTATTGGCCACTGCCATCATGGTAGTGGAAAGGAAATCAGGCAAAACTAGAATGTGTATAGGGCATCCCACTTTGAAACTTCACAACATGATAAATCAATTTAAAATGCTTTAAGTCCAAGAGCCTTTGTATCATGTTGATTTTTTTTTTTGTTTGGAAATCAGTGATATTCCAGCGTCAGACTTACAGAATGGATCCTATTTTTTATATATATATATATATATATATATATATATATATATGACTTAACTATATTAGTCTTCTGTCCTGGGTAATTGTTCTGATTTGAGAAGACATTTCCAGAAATCTCTAGAATCTTCAGGATGGACAGATATAGCATTTAGGGCTAAGGGTTAAAAGTTTGTTTACAGCTGAGCAAGGGATTGGCCCGGACACAGAAAATATCCTTGCCCTCCCCCACCAGTTCCATGCCATTTAATTTAGTGAAATAAAGATTTTATCATTTGAGTAAATGTCAAATCTATCAAATCCTGAGCTCAGGTCATTCCTCCCACTTGGGTTACAGAGAACATTTCCTGCATCAGAGTGAGAGCCTTTTGTGATGCTCATGGAACTGAGTTTCCTTCAGCCAAACTGATGTGTTAAACTTCTAGACAAAGCTCTGTAATGTAAGGGTGTACACTTTTTTTGTAGGAAAAATTAGAATGTATTAGAAAGTTTAAAGGACTCATAATCAATACTAACAGTTGAAAAACTGCTCTCAGAATTTACAGAAACTATGGCATTTCTGGAGGTGATGATGCTGGTTCTTACAGATAAACATGGGGTATCTAATTTAAATACAAATTCAATATATGTTAAAATAACAAAACTGAATAATTTTAACAGCTTTTTTCAGATATCATTGGCATATAAAAATTGCATATATTGAAGGTGTACAACATTATGTTTTGATGTTCCCATATGTTCTCAAATGATTACCAGAATCAAGGTAATTAATGATCCATTATCTCCACCTAGTTACCATTGTGTGTGTATGTGTGTGTTGTGAGAAGATTTAATTTAATTTATCCTATCCTCACAGCAAATTACAAGTATATAATACAGTCTTGCTAAGTATTATCAACATGCTATACATTAGATTTCCAGAATTTATTTATCTTGCCTAAGTAAAACTTTGTACTATTGACCAATGCCAGAGGGGTATGCACTTCTATCCTCCTTTTTTCTTGCTGACTGGTGTTTGGGAATAAAAAAAAAAAAATGATCTTTACATGTTAGGTTTGAGATATATATCTTAGTTTGGGTTCTTTCAGAAAGAGATTCTGTGGCAAAGATTTGAGTATAAAGTAGTTTGTTTGGGAGGCAAATCCAGGACACATCAGTAGGAGATTGGTGAGTGAGGTGGGAAAGTGAAGGTAGTCAATGAACACTGTGTTATCAAGCAGGTTGGCACTGTGGGATAATGAATCCCACTTCCACAGCTGGATTCTGAAGGTAGTATGAACCCTAAACATCACGTTTATCCTACCCGAAAGGCAAGGGAGCTGGCATGTTTGCATACCAACTCTGATCAGCCATTGACTGACAGATGCTCACAGGGGACATTGACTTTCTGGTGCATCTGACACTCTGTGTACATGGATAGAGTACTCAGAGAAAGCCCGTTGGCAGAGATGCCGATGCTGGCAGTTGGAAGTTGAGCCACATGGAATGATATGTGAAGCCCAAAAGGATATGAGCAGAGCACTGACAGTACTACAACATCGTAACAGTAGGATACCAAGAGTCCAACAATGATTGGAGATATAAATTTGGGAGCCACTGACATATAAGTGGAATTAAAATTCATGGGACTGGATGAGATCACTTAGGAAAATACAGAAGAGAAGAGGACTCTACCCTGAGTGCTAGCACAGAAGTAGTTTTTTAAAAATCAATAACAGATACTTATAAAGAGCAAGAAATTATATAGGAGAAAAACCAAGAGGTTGGATATCACAGGAGGCAAGGTTTTTAAAGTACAAGGAGACGAGAGTGATAAACCATATGAAATGCTGCTGGTAGACAGCAAAAGTGGGATATGAGAATCCATTCTTAACGTTTAATAATACAGACGTCATTACTGACCTTAATAAGAGTCGGCAGAGTGATAAATGTGAAAACACGATTAGAATGGGATTAGGAGGAAATGGGCAAAAGAGAAAGTAGACAGCAAGCATAGTTAACAATTTTAAGATATTTTGCTCCAATTAGAAGTGAAGAAATGATGTAACAGCTGGTGGGGAAAATGGAGTTAAGAGAACGTTAATAAATAAGATAAAAATAGCATATGGTATTGAAACTGGAAAGATATAGGAGAGAGGGAAAATTATGATATAGAAGAGAGAGGGGATATTCCTGAGGAGGTAGGAGGAAACGGGAATTAATTTTGGTGCACATATGCATTCATGTTTGCTGTGAAATTGCTTGGTCTTAGTGTATTTGATTTTTCAGCCATAATAGGTAATACATTTTTCCAATGTAATTGAATCCACTTGCACTCATAAACTATGGCCAAGTTTTCCAGTTGCCCCAAGTCCTCGTCAACATTTGGTATTATCAGTCTTCGATGTTAGCCACTTTAGTGAGTGTTTAGTAATATCTCATCGTGGATTAATTTTACTTTCTCTTAAAACTAATAATATTGGCTCTTGTAATGCAGTATTATGGAAGCCACCTGCTGAGACTGAACAGCTTCTTTTAAATTGTTTCTGTGAATAATTGTATAAAGGATTACCCCACTTTCCAAAAATCTGGAATCACTTTTGATTGTTCAGATGGGCAAGAACATGCCTATTGTGTATTCTGAGCCACTCTATATTTTTAGGATGATTTGTTACAACAGTTTGCTAGCATTAATAAATATTTTCTTTGCCATAAACATTAAATTGTGTGCAATTTCCATCAAAATTCCATTTTTAACTCAGGGAATATCTGAACATATTAGGTAATTTGCAAGCACATGGATAATGCATTTATTAATCATTATTAATTTCAAATTTTATATCTATTTCAGAGTGTATAGTCTGTGATTCCTTGGAATTTACTGAGGTTTCCTCTATAACATAAAATATGGTCTATTTTTATAAATGTTCCCTGTGTGCTTAAAAAGGAAGTTTATTCTGTTTATTTGATTTAAAGTTCAACATATATCTAAGAACCTAAGCTAATTATATTTATGAACAACTTATGTCTTTATTTTGTCAATAATTGGCATTTTTGTCTTGTTTTTATTAGCGTGCAATCAAATCATGGTAATTGGGGTATCCATTACTCAAGCATTTATCATTTCTTTGTGTTAGGAACATTCCAATTCTACTCTTTCGGTTATCTTGAAATATACAATAAATTATTGTTAACCATAGTCATTCTATTACACCAAACACTAATGCTTATTCCTTTTATCTAGCTGTATTTTTGTACCTATTGTTTTTATTGGTTTATAGTGTTCTGATTTTTGTCGTTCTTTTATCATGATTGTGCTTCTTAGGAGTCTGATTTGGTATAGAAGCTCATGTTTCCATGACTCTGCCTGATAAGGTGTACTAGGGAAGGGCTGAAGTCCAGGACCTCATCTGAGTCCTTCCTGGTGACTCAGAGAGGTAGAGATAAGGCTAAAAAGAGAGAGGCCTAGGAAGAACCTCCCTTATCCACTCCATTTGCTACCACTAAATGTGAGACCTCCTCTGGTCAAAGAGTCACCTTAAATTCTTAGACATATGCAGCATTATTAGCAATGATTACCTTGGGTGTTTGGAAGAAAAGGAGCTGGAAGAGGGAATACCCCATGGTCAGCTCACTCCTATTTGCATCAGTATGCCTTGTGAATATCATTTTCTCTGTGGGGTATGATATGGAAAAGCTTGGGAAACACAGCGCTCTACATGCATAGTGACCGAGTTGGGGAAAATGAGAATTTGTTCAAGTTTTACTTGCTTAATAAATACAGTAAAATGATAACCATTTCATTCCACATTGTGGTTTCAGCTGGCATTCGTTTCTTTCTACCACCACAGTCTTCAGATCTTTGTCACTCACCGACTGTGTTTAGCCAGCTGCAGCCTGGATTGTGAGTACAGAAGTAAGATAGCAAATTTATCTGAGGGTAAAACCTTTCAGCACTTCCTTCAAAATATATCAGGAAACCAACGCTTCATCTCCATCACTCCCAGCATCTTGAAAAACTGCAGGATACACCTGTGGAATGGAAGAATTTATTTACAAATCACCTGATAAGCGGTTAATATCCAAAACATAACAGGAACTCAATCACAAGAAAATAAAAAACCATATTAAAAATGAGAAAAGAAACTGAATAGACAGGTCTTAAAAGAAGACATAAAAAGGGCAACAGTTATATGAAAAAATGCTCAATATTGCTAATCATCAGGGAAATGCAGATTAAAACCACAATGAGGTATCACTTCACATCTGTTAGAATGACTATTATCAAAAAGATGAAAGATGCGTGTGGGTGAGGATGTGGATAAAAGAGAACCCTGTACACTCTTTGTGGGAATGTAAATTAGTACACCCATTTTCAAAAATAGTACAGAGGTTCCTCAAAAACTAAAAGGAGAACTACCATATAATCCAGCAATTCCACTTCTGGGTATATACTCAAAAGAATGGAAATCAGTATGTTGAAGCTATGTCTGCACTTCCGTGTTCATTGCAGCATTATTCACAATAGATATTTATCCACAAAAATGTACCTACTGATGGATGAATGCATAAAGAAAATGTGTCCATGTACACAATGGAATACTATGTAGCCTTTTTAAAAGAGAAAACTTTGTCATTTAAAACAACATGAATGTATCTAGAGGATATTATGCTAAGTGAAATAAGCCAGGCACAGAGAGGCAAATACCATATGATCTCTGTGGAATCCAAAAAAGTCAAGGTCATAGAAGTAGAGAGTAGGATGGTGGTTACCAAAGGACTATGGCAGGGGGAAGAGTGAGAAAGTGTGGACAGGGGAAGGGAGGATGTTATTCAAAAGGTACAAAGTTCAGTTTGATAGAATGAATAAGTTCTAGTGATCTATTGCATAACATGTTGACTATAGTTAACAATCATATACTGTATATTCCCAAATTGCTAAAAGAGTAGATTTTAAATATTCTCACCACTAAGTAATAATGTGAGGTGATGTATATGTTACTTAGCTTGATTTACTCATTCCACATTGTATACCATGTATTACAACATTACATTGTGCTCATAAGTATATATATTATTTGTCAATTAAAAATAAAATAAAATAATTGTTTGGTAACTGCAGCGCTAAGGTATGCAAAGTTAAGTAATAGATATTCACTAAAGATGTACAACATTTCTAACTAAGAAACTACTGAAACATTCATTATTAAGCCTAAGTTTAAGCTTATGTACTTTTGGTTTCTTGTTTTTACAGAGAGAATAAATATATGTAAGTCTGTTAATAAATCTGATCCTTTTGCCACATTGAAAAATTATACTTTGAAGAAGCACATATCTATAAAAATTATGGTATATTCATAAAATTTGCTGATCTGGTACACAGTGCTGATATATGGTAGACAATTCACAAGTCTCCACTTTCTAGTTCTGTCTGTAAAAGAAAGGTTGCTGATGGTAAAAATTATAATCAATATATGTGCATGAAACCACTAGAGATAGGGCAAAGGGAAACAAATTGTATGAAAATCATGCAAGGAATGTGGTATGTGTTTTTATTCAGGGGGAGAAAAACAGAGCAACTTTATCCTAAATTAAAATGAACAAGTTGATTTCAGTTATACAAAGTAAAACATTACTTTCTTCATATCCAAGTTTTATCATAAATAAACCCATAATATGAGCAATGAAGAGCCCATGGAGGATTCAAGTAGGGCAGCAAGATAAGATTTGTGTTTTACAAATATCATTCTTGAAATACCTGTATTTAAAAGAGAATGGAAAAATTATACTGCAAGTCAAAAAGAAGGCACATCACATTAATGTATGAAAAGACTGTATTATAACGATGTTACTTTTCCAAAATTTATGTGACTCCAGTCAAAATTCCAGTAAGGTTATTTATTGGTGGACTAGACACAATGTTTCTAAAATACATCTGGGAAGACATACTTTCAAGAATATCCTAGAACATGATAAATAAACAAAAAAAATAGTGATGAATGGATTCTTTTCTTTCTTCTTTCTGTACATATTTACTGAATACCTATCATGTGGCAAAAAAAAAAATACTCTTCACTGTGGCTACAAGGTCAAAATTAGGTACGGGCAGGGTCTTCTCCTTCACAGAGCATAGAGTCAAATTACTCAGAACACAGTATTTTGAAGAGATCTTGGGATTTGGGGGAGGAAAAGTGAGATGTGATGAAGAGGAAATAAAAAATGCTGGCCCACAAAGGCAAAATGTATCACACAAGACAGTTATGGTAGGGTTCTAAGAAGGCTGTTGGGGAATACATTTAAGGGAACATTCATTTTCGAAGCTAAGAGATAATGTAAAGATAGCAAGTGAACATGGGCTTTGGTATTAATCCTATCTCTGCCCATTGTAGCATTGCTAGTAACTAGTTAGTAGCTTCAGCAAATGAATTATTATCTCTTCGAATTGTCCCTACCCCAGTTTCTTTTTCTCTTATACAAGATTCAGAGAATTATATACCCCACAGGATTACTGTGGGGAATATATGGAATGAGGAATGTCAACTACATAGCCAGGTACTGACAGAAAGAAAAGAAGGAATGCATGTGTAGACCCCTAGGTAAATGGAGCGGAGGATAAAAATAGGGGAAAAAAGGGTAGATGATAAAGTTTCTGGAATTTTAAAATAAAGAGGAAAAATGTGAGGCTAGTTCATCCCGAAGCTTGTTTACTCAGTAGAAAAGAAGTGTTTTCCGATCAAAGCAGTGCAGTGACTTGGAATCAGGTAGAAGAAAAGAGCTGGATAAAAGAAAGGAAACGGTATGAGGCAGGTGGCATGAGGAGCAACATGACATTACTTAGGAGGCTTCCCTAGGAGTCTAATGGGCTTGGGTAAGTAGCAAAGACAGCAGTTTCGTAGAGTCCATTGCATGGAATTTTTTCTATCATACACCATCAAGGACTGAAGCAGGAAAATGAGAAGCTGAATTTATTCCAACTTGGAAGAAGGTGGGAAGACTGGAGAGCAGGACATCAAGAGAGGATGGACATGTCAAAGAGCTAAATATAAGTGAGACTATGGGATTCGGGCTGGCACAGGAATGCAAAGCAACAAAAGGAGTACTAACTACTCTAGGAGAGCTTAATGTCTGCTTTGCGATAGAATTTTTCCAGATAATGGCCAATTTTTAGGCTAAGGTATATGTATCCGAGGGCAACAAGTAGAGAAATTGGGAGGCTTGGGTATTGCAAAGATTATTGTTTGGGAGTTTCCCGGGCTAATAGAAAAGAAAAAAATCATATCCTAGAAAGATAGAACAGGTACAACTTGTGAGAATTAGAAGTGGAGGATTCTGGGAAGAACTGGAACCAGTCTTGAATTTAGAGAAAATTCACCAAATGGTCTGGAATGTGGTAGGTTATTAATCTGGTTTGCTAATATCAGATGTTCTGGCTGCTGTTACTTCTTGTCCTCATGATCCATAACCAGAACACAAAAGTACAGAACCTCCAGGTTTGTCCCTGTCTGCTGGAGCACGGCCCATCAAAGGGGGTGGTTCAGAAGAGGGATCAAACTCAGAAATGCCGTTAGAGCAAACTCATGCCAATCACTCAGCCATGCAAGCAGCTTGCTCCACTGCAGCTCATGCCCCTGGCCATGTACTCACGGAACAGCAGCTCTTCTCAAGGCTGGCTGTGACCTCAAAGTGGCTACAGCAGGCTGACGTTCAGTCCCTGCATCCAGGTAACTTCTTTTTGCCTCCTCTATCCTTAGTCCAAGTCAATGGTGGGATCTCTTCAGCTTTCCTCTTTGTCAGTGGGTTTCCCCCTTTTGGGTGGTTTGTTTTCCTGCAACACCCCCCTTTTGTTTTCTTTGCACATGAAAGCAGAAAAAAACCTCACTCTTAATACGGTTCTCCCTTATTTCTCTACATGCCCCCGCTACAATTTTGAAAAGAACTAGAATGCATAGAATTGGGCATGAGAAAGGTAGAGAAAGGGAATTGGAAAATATCATTTCTTTGTGCCTAAATATTTTCTTTCCCTACAAAGAAAAGTTTGGCTGAAAAAGTTGCCAATTTAATATATTTAAGCTCTTTACTCGTATTAATATCAGTAGATTCTCTCAATATCCTATGAAGTTCATACCTTTTCTGAGGCTCATACTTTTAAGAGATGTTGAGTTTAGAATTTCAACTCCTGTATCTCTGACTCCAAAGTCTATGATTTCTAGCATCTCACTCATTGGAATAAATCAATTCAATGTGATAGACATAGATATTGATGGAGATATATATCTTTTTTTCTGATTCTTGCATCAGAGAAGGGACACATAATTTTTATTACCCAGGACAAACACTTCCATTTTTAATCAATTTTTTGTGTTTGAGCCCAAGTGACTGGCCTGTCAAAGAGAAATTTAACTAGGAATCGAAGGGCTTCAGTGTGGAAGAAATGGGTCCATCCTAGGGAATCAAATGACTTGTGTTTTAGGGTGACACGTCCCAGGTGGTAAAGGACAGCCCTCAGTTTACACTAGTTATCTCAGAATTCTTTGAATGTCCATATTCACTAACAAGAATGTCCTAATTTAGATAACAAATTCTAGGGTGAACCCATGTATATGAAACATGCCTTGGGTCAACCCTGATGAGTCTTGAGCCTAATTTCTTTTCTAGTCCAGGACTAAGGTTGTAAGCTGGTTGCTGGGAGAAAAAAAAATATTTTCATGGTTTTTCTCTTCTTTTTTAGAGCAGGGGGGCTCTCTCAGGCCTGAATTCCTAGAGACTAGGCAGTGTGAGACCACCACAGCCAAGTGTATGGGAATGACACCCCCTTAGGATACTGGGTTCTCTGGTGTGGAAAGCCAGCTATGTAAGAGGTTGGGAACAAACTGTCTTGGGTACATCCACAGGCCTCCCCAAAGGACATTCTATGAGATCCAATGGCCGCCTTTCCCCGGAAAACCGTATTGTTCCTGGTATACTCTACTTTGGCACATCTTGTTTTCTCAGGTGAGCAACCTTAGAGGTTTTGGGAGATAAATATCTGATTTTCTTAAAGTTGTAGGAAAGAAAAAAAGTCATTTGTGGCTTTGTATGGGTAATGTTTTGCTGAAAAATAGGCCTTTGGGCTTGGTAATCCAAGTTGGGTATTATTAAGATATATTTTCCTACATAGAAAAATCAGACTTGTTTTCTACATCGTGGAGTCTTATCCTCATTTCTATTTTGTTGATTAAAAAAAAAAAAATCCCCTAGAGAAAAGAAAATTGTAATGTCTCCATGGTAAACAATACATTATGTGGATATGATTTTTTTCTCCTAAAAAAAAAGATACATTTTTCATCTGGGTCTTAAAAGGTTCTCTAAATATGATAATAAATTCAATGAAGAATAAAAAGTGTCTTTGTGAATGACGTTGCGCTGATATGTGTGCCTTCATAGCTGAGTAATAAAAACCCAAAAACATAAAGGTAAAATCCACGCTACCTGCTATCATAGATAGAATAATGGCCTCCCCAAATATCCAAGTCCTTATCAGCAGAATTTATGACTATGTTACCCTATGACTATGTTACCTTCCATGGCAAAAGGGACTTTGCAGATGTGATTTAGTTAAGGATCTTGTGATGGAAACATCCTGGATTTCAGGTGGGACCAATATAATCACAGGGATCCCTAGAAGAGAGAGGCAGGGGGGCTCAAGTCAGAGAAGGAGATGTGACAATGGAAGCAGAGGTTAGTATGACACAGGGAGAAGGCCATGGGCCAAGGCATTCAGGCAGCCCATAGAAGCTGGGAAAGGTAAGGAAATGGATTTTTCCTTGGAAACTTCAGAAGGAATGCAGCCCTGTTGAAATCTTGATTTTAGGACTTCTCACCTCCAGAATTGTAAGATAATATATCTGTATCATTTTAAGTCACTAAATTTGTGACAATTTCTTACAGAAGCAATAGGAAACTAGTACACACCTGCAAACCAGTGCACCTGATATTGTCTAACTTTAAAAAATTTTTTTTTATATTCTCTGATTATAATGGCATTTATTAATAATTAGATATCAACAATATAAAAATATCTGAAAAATCCCCAAATATTTGGAAACAACACAATTCTAAATAATTCATGGATGAAAAAAGAAATCAAAGGGAAAATTAAAAAATATTTTGAACCGAATGAAAATAAAACACAATGTAATAAAATTTGTGGAATGTAAGAAGGCCATGGCCCTGCCAATACCTTGCTATCAGATTTCTAGCCTTCACAACTGTGAGAAAATAAATGTATGCTGTCTCAAGCCATTCCAGTTTGTGGCATTTTGTTATGGCACCCCTAGGAAACTAGTACAGCCAGTATACGGAAATGTAATTGATTTTTGCATATTGATCTCGCTTCATAAAATGAGTTGGGAAGTATTTCCTCTACTTCAATTTTCTGGAGGAGTTTATGTAGAATTGGTATTACTTCTTTCTTAAATATTTGGTGAAATTCACTATTAAAGCCATTTAAACCTGGTGTTTTCTTTGGAGGAAGGTTTTTAACTATAACTCAGTTTCTTTACTAGCCATAGGATGATTCCGATTATCTACTTTTTCTTGAGTGAGTTTGATATTTTGTTACTTTTAACCTTAAAAACTTTAGCCAATCTAATCTCACTTTCATATTGATTTGCATTTCCCTGATCACTAAAAAAGCTGAGAATCTTTATATGGTTTATGGGCAATATGTGTTTCTTCTTTTATGTTATTCCTATTCATGCCTTTTGCCTTTTTTTTCTACTGGATTGCATTAACTCATCTTACAAATATATAGGAGATTATCTATCTTCTTGTCTATCTATATAATGATATAAATCCTTTGTGGGATTTTTTTGGTAGAAATATCTTTTCTCAGATTTTAAAGTGTTTTTTCACTTTCTTAAATGAATCTTTTTGGTGACTAGAAATTTCTAATATTGAAGGAGTCACCTTTCTCAAACTTTTCATTTACAACAAGTCTTTTTTCGTATTTTGTTAAAGAAATTCTTCTTCTCCCTCTAAAATCTAAATATATCTATCTATATCCTCAACTCAGAGATTTTTATAAACTGATAAATTAAGGTATATTTGACAAATAATAAACTTTGTCAATATAATTTTAATATACTTAAAGTGTGCTATATAAATTTTGACATATTTATACACTTGAGAAACCATCACTATAATCAAGATAATGAATATATCCCTCATCCACAAAAAGTTTTCTTGATTCCTTTTGCTGTTCCTTCTTCCCACCCACCCCACCTCAACCTACCCCATATTCAAACAATTATATGCTTTTTGTCATTATAAAGTAGCTTGCATTTTCTATAAATTTATATAAATGGAATCATGCAATATATATTATTTTTAAATCTAGTTTCTTAAACTTAGTCTTACCGATTTGAGAATCATCAGTAGTTATATGAATCAATAGTTCATCGCTTTTTATATCTAAGAGATATTCCAGTGTATGAACATACCACATTTTGTTCATTCATTCACCTATTGATATCTGGGTTACTCCAAATTTTGGACTACTGCAAATAAAGACATTATGGATTAATAATATGGATATATTATTAAATGTATAGTTATGCTTTTATTTCTATTGGATAAATAACCTAGAAGTGGAATGGATAAATCATATGGTAAGTGTGTATTTAAATTTTTACGGAACTGCCGAACTATTTTCCAAAGTGGTTTTACCATACCATTTTACATACCCACTAGCAATGTATGAGAGTTCCAGTATCTCAACATCCTCAATAGCACTTGGTCTGGTCAGTCTTTTAAATTCTAGTTATTCTAATATACATGTAGTGGAATTCCACTCCAGTTTCAGTTTGTATTTCACAAATGACTACTGATGTGGAGCATTTTCATGTGCTTATTAGCCATCCCTATTTCTATCTTGGGCTCTTTGTTTTACTATTATTGAATTTTAAGAGTCTGGATAAAAGTCCTTTGTCAGATATGTGACTTGGAATTATTTTTCCATCTTTAGTTAGTCTTTTCATTTTCTTAATTGTCTTTCAAAGAACAGAAGTTTTAAAGTTTAATGAAGTCAAATTATCTTTTTTTAATGATCATGCTTTTGGTGTCATATCTAGAAAATTTTTGTAGTTTTTTATTTCAAAATATTAAAGGGATACAAATGTTTTGTTACATGGATAGCTTTTGTAATGTTTACATCAGGGCTATAAGCGTTCCCATCACCTGAATAATGTTCATTGTACCTGTTAGGTAGATTTTTAGCCCTCCCCTACTCAGTCCTCCCCTCTTCTTGATTTCTAATGACTTTTACTTCTCTCTGTGCCCATGTATGCCCATCAATTAGTTCAAAATTATTACAGAGTATATATGGTGTTTGTTTTTCCATTCCTGGGATACTTCACTTAGGATAATGGTCTCCAGCTACATCCAAATTGCAGCAAAAGACATTATTTCATTTATTTTTATGGCTTAGTAGTACTCCATGGCATATATATACCACATTATGTTAATCTACTCATGAATTGATGGGCACTTAGGTTGATTCCACATCTTTGTAATTGTGAATTGTTCTACAATATCTTTTTTATAAAATGACTTCTTTTTCTTTGGGTAGATACCTAGTAGTGGGATTGCTGGATCAAATGGAAGGTCTACTTTTAGGTCTTTGAGAAATCTTTATACTGTTTTCCATAGAGGTTGTACTAATTTGTAGTCCCACCAACAGTGTGTAAGTGCTCCTTTCTCTTTGCATCCACACCAGCATCTATAGTTTTTGGATTTTTTAAAATATTAGCCATTTTGACAGGGGTAAGGTAATATCTCATTGTGGTCTTAATTTGCATTTCCCTGATGATATGTGACATTGAACATTTGTTCATATGTTTGCTGGCCATTTGTCTATTTTCTTTTAAAAATCTCTGTTCATGTCTTTTGCCCACTTTTTAAAGGGGCTGTTTGTTTTTTTCTGGTTCTGATTTGCTGGAGTTCTTTGTAGATTCTAGATATTAGCTCTTTGTCAGATGTATTGTTTGTGAATATTTTCTCCCATTCTGTAGGTTGTCTTCTATTTGCTCTGTTGATTATTTCCTTTACTGTGCAGAAGCTTTTTGATTTAATCAGGTCCCATTTATTTATTTTTACTGTTGCTGTAATTGCCTTTGGAGTCTTAGTCATAAATTCTTTGGCTAGGCCAATATCTAGAAGAGTTTGTCACACATTGTCTTCCAGAATTTTTATGGTTTCATGCCTTACATTTTTATCCATTTTATCCATTTTGAATTAATTTTTATAAGTGGTAAAAGATAGGCATCCTGTTTCATTCTTTTGCATGTGACTATCTAATTTTCCCAGCACCATTTATTGAATAGGGCTTCTTTTTCCCCGTGTATATTATTGTCTGCTTTGTTGAAGATCAGTTGGTTGTAGGTAGATGTTTTTTTTTTGTTTTGTTTCGTTTTGAGACAGAGTCTCACTCTGTCACCTAGGCTAGAGTGCCGTGGCATCAGCCTAACTCAGAGAAACCTCAAACTCCTGGGCTCAAGCAATCCTCCTGCCTCAGCCTCCCGAGTAGCTGGGACTACAGGTATGTGCCACCATGCCCGGCTAATTATATATATATATATGTGTGTGTGTGTATATATGTATATATATATATTTTAGTTGTCCAGCTAATTTCTTTCTATTTTTTTAGTAGAGATGGGGTCTCGCTCTTACTCAGGCTGGTCTCAAACTCCTGAGCTCAAACCATCTGCCCGCCTCGGCCTCCCAGAGTGCTACAATTACAGGAGTGAGCCACTGCGCCCAGCCTGGTAGATGGTTTTATATATGGGTTCTCTGTTCTGTTCCATTGGCCTATGTCCCCATTTTTGTACCAACACCATGCTGTTTTGGTTATATGCTCTTACAGTTCAGTTTGAAGTCTGGTAATCTGATGCCTTCAGATTTGTTCTTTTGGCTTAAGATTGCTTTGGCTATTTGGGGTCTTTTTTGGTTCCAAGGTTCCAAACAAAGTGTATAATTATTTTTTCTAAATCTGTGAAATATGACATTGGTATTTTGGTGGTAATTGCATAAATCTGTAAAACACTTTGGGCAGTATGGACATTTTTTACAATGTTAATTCTACCAATCCATGAGCATGATATGTTTTTCCATTTGTTTATGTCATCTGCAATTTCTTTCATCAGGGTTTGGTAGTTCTTGTAGGGATCTTTTGCCTCCTTGGATAAGTATATTCCTAAGTATGTTATTTCCTTTGTAGCCATTGTGAATGGCATTGAGTCTTTGATTTGACTCTCAGCTTGACAGTTATTGGTATATAGAAATGCTACTGAATTGTGTTCATTGATTTTGTAACCTGAGACTTTGTTGAATTTATTTACCAATTCCATGAGACTTTTGGTAGCGTCTTTGGGATTTTCTAGATATAAGATCATATCACCAGTGAAAAAATGATAATTTGACCTCCTCGCTCTGTATTTGGATACCCTTTATTTCTTCATATTGTCTGATTGCTCTGGCTAGGACTTCCAGTACTGTGTTGAATAGAAGTGGTGACTGGGAATCCTTGTCTTGTTCCAGTTCTTAGGGGGAATGCTTTCGACTTTTCCCCATTCAGTATGATGTTGTCTGAGGGTTTGTCATATATGGCTTTTTTATAATTTTGAGATATGTTCCTTCCATGCCTAGTTTGTTGAAGGTTTTTATGAAAGAGTGATGCAGCATATATGTGTAATTTTATTTTATTTTTACTAGATCAAAGCCTTTATTTTAATTTTTTATAGCTATATCTAATTGTTTTTGTCACTAAATAGTCTGGCTTTTTAGGAGGAGATAAGAACATCTCATTCTTTTTATTCTCTGGAAGAATGCATATGTAATCAGCGTGATCTATTCCTAAAAAGGTTGGTAGACTTATTGTTTCTTTTGTGGGAAGATTTTTAAATATCATTCAGGATTTCTCTTATAACTTTTAGAAAGTCTAAATTTTGGAAAGTTAGAATATTCTATGATATTTTAAATATTATTTAACAGTGAGAAACAAGTAAGAGCAGAACTAAAATAGGTTTTTTCATATTTTATTTTCCACAGCCAGCTGGTCACCCTCTGTCCCCAGGCAACATCTGGACCCCTCACAAAACCAGTCCTCAAAACCAGTCTCCCAAAAGCCAGTGAACTCCTTCGGTTTTCTTTTTTCCTCCCCAAAGTATTATGGGGGTACAAATGTTTTTGATTACGTGAATTGCTTTTGTAATGCTTCAGTCAGGGTTAAAGTGTCCTTCAGATTTCTTGTCATCACTGTGCCCTCTTTAGTTCAATATCTTGGTAGGAACTGGCCTTATATTTTACTTCCATATGATATTTGATTTTTTAACAATCCTAAAACTGTATATAATTATCCCAACTGTAGTGAAGAGGAAACTAAAGCTGACAAAAGTCAAGTAATTTACTGAAAATAAAATGGTTCATAAATTATACATACAATCCCAGTTTTTACTCTTTTCTCAATGTTGAAGAAAACTTATAAATGAAGTCAGAACTACGAAAATGAAGGAAAAAATAAATAAATGGATAAAGTAGTTAACAAAGGAATGCTGCTTACAAATTTTGTTGCTATAAATTCTTTTGTATACTTTTGTGCAAATAAGCAATAAAATTACATTTCTTTATTCAATCAATGATTTCAGTCCATGAAATTACATCCCATGGAGAACTATTTCTTTTAACTTATTGTGTTTGTCCTTTATTTGCAGAAATTTTCAAACCTAGAAGGCCTGAGGTAAATTTAAATTTCTTAGCTCTGGATTCTCTTTCTAGTTTAATTACTTTCTTGGCATGAGAAATCTAAAACTACATGGAGTAGAACTCCATGGTATACATGTACCACATTTTATTAATCCACTCATGTATTGATGGGTACTTGGGTTGTTTCCACATCTTTGCAATAGTCAGTTGTGCTGCTATAAACATTCCAGTGCAGATGTCTTTATTATAGAATGTCTTTTGTTCCTTTGGGTGGATGCCTAGTAGGGGGATTGCTGGATCAAATGGTATTTCTGTTTTTAGTTCTTTGAGGTATCTCCAAATTACTTTCCACAGAGGTTGTACTAGTTTGCAGTCCCACCAGCAGTGTAAGAGGGTCCCTATCTGTCCACATCCATGCCAGAATTTGTTGTTTTGGGACTTTTTGATAAAGGCCATTGTCACTGGAGTTAGGTGATATCTTATTGTAGTTTTGATTTGCATTTCTTTAATGATTAGAGATGTTGAGCACTTTTTTAAAGGTTTGCTGGCCATTAGTTAATAAAATGTGGTATATGTATACCATGGAATACTACTCAACTACAAAAATAACCGTGAACTAGCAACACTTATATTATCCTGGATAGAGATTGAGCCCATCCTTCAAAGTGAGGTATCACAAGGATGGGAGAACATGCACCACATGTATTTGCCATCAAATTGGTACTAACTGATAAACATTAAGGTGTTCACATGGTAGTAATACTCACTGGGTGCCAGTCAGGTGGGGGATGTGGTCCCAGTCTCAATACAGAATTCTCACTCCTACTGACTATACTTGAGCCCCGTCCTCTAGAAGTTCACAAACACGTAAATGTCTCTACTCAATAACTTCTTAACAATGAGTTCCTGGGACTGGGACACCAAGGTTAAATGAAAACTTTGCATTTAAGCTTAAACAGGTATATTATAATGGTTATGACTTAAGAGATGATGGGAAGGGTGGGGACACTATGGTCAGAAAAAAAAAAAATACTAGCCTGATGGAAGCCAGAGCACAGAAAATCCTTAAAAAAGATCAATTGACTAGTAGGATTTGATAGTATTTCTATGTGAGGCAAAAGTGACAGGCATGGAATAGATGGGAGAGAATCTATTATCATAATAATTATTCCTATGATATTTTATGATATTTGCAGCCCCCATGTGAAATGTATATCCCACCGAGTCCTTCTTATGAAGCAAGCTGTCCTAATATAACAGCATATATTTGTGCTACAAATGGCTTCACCTACCAGAATGAGTGTTTCTATTGCCTTGATAAGTGGTAAGTTCAAATAAAATACCATTATTTTTTCTCTATACTTCTCTATAGAAATTTCAAATAATCTTAACTAAGGAATTGGTTTTTACCAATGCTTGGGACTTTTAAAAATAGCCTCCATTGTTCATGAAAGATTGAAGACAGACTACATATATAGTAAAGAGAATTTTTTAAAAAAAATTTAGTTAACATTCAAACTTGACTTATTAATAAAAGAGAGAAAGGATTACATTGTATTTTGGGAGACTTGTACAGAGATCACATTTATAGTTTGCTGATTATATTCAAGCAATGAATGGGAACCCATTTTTTCAAAAACCACTCAAATTTTCTTTCATAAGTCATATTGACAAACCTATGGATAGCACCCATTCATGTTGTTTGGTAGCTAGAAATATATATAGATTTAGATGCAGACAGAACCATAGATATAGACAAAGACATAGACATAGCTATGGGTATAAAAAAATACATGAGTAACAAAGTGATTGTATGTTTTTACATGGATAAAAGTTAACAGTCAACTCTTCGTATTTTTAGCCTTTCAAATAAATTTGGCAGGAAATTTAGATTAAAAAATTAATAATATTCTTATGGTATATTTTAGCCCCATTTTGTTTTTACAAATTAGCCCTATGTCTTGTCAGTAAGTCCTACATAGCCTGTGAGATCTTCTATGTTGGGGTCTCCAAGACTATCCTCAGGTTTGACAATCCACATTGCTAGAAGGACTCACAAAACTCAGAAAATCTGTTATAATTATGATAACTGTTAATACAATGAAAGGATACAAACTAAAATCAGCAAAGACAAAGGGTGCAAAGAGTGGCATCCAGGAGAGCTCGGGCATAAGCTTCCAGCTATCTTCTCCTAGTGGAGTCACACAGGCAATGCTTAATTCTCCTAGCTATGATGGGGGAAAACTTGTATGAAGTATTTCCATACTTACCAGGGAAGCTTACTCAAGCCTTGGTGTTCAGGCTTTTTAATGAAAGTCAGTCACATAGGCATAGAACACCTGCATGGCTTATCTTTACTTAGTCTGCAGCGTTCCTGCTCCCCATCCAGAGGTCAAACTGGTACAGAGTGTCTCAGGACCCCAGGAAAACAGGTATTCACCATAAATCACAGGCTTAGCATAAACTGCCTGGCAGGCCCAAGTCCGAGGTATGCAAGCACACTCTTATCAAGCGGGGTATTCTATGGGCTTATTGGCTACCTCCAGTAGCTGATTAAAGCACCCCAAGCCTGTTGAGCCAACTCTTTATTGCAAACCTTCTTTTGAAAAGAATCCTCCTGAGCTTCCAATGTCACATTCCCAATCATAAAAATTATTACCGAGTACTGAAAGAGGCAGGGTATAGAAGCTAGTTTAATAAAGGAAATATATGCTCATGTTGAGAGCAAGTACTATCCTCAGAGGATGCTTAAAATAGCCTTGAAAGGAAAAGAAGGGAAGCTGAAAAATGTGAATTAACCTATTCTCTACCATTGGTTTTGAAGAAAGATGAACGAAAATGCATTAATATTACCAGATTATGTAGAATAAATTACACTATCATTCCGTCTGAATGCAGTTAACTGTTGACTTCTCAAGAATGAGCTAATTAGGAAAGAGAATTGGAAATGTCTTATTTAGCGCTTCCTCATAAGATTTTTTCCCACACTCTGTGGTATTTGGACACACACTACTAAAAACAGTGGTATAAAAAAGACTCTCCCACAATGGTCTGGCCTTCTGAAAGTAACAGGTTGATGCGGAGGCACAGTGTAGGCCTTGGTCCACCGGGCTGTAACTCTGCAACGGCCCACAAAGATTATTTTAGACTCCTTTCAGCCTCATCTAGGAAACTTAAGGAAGCTGTGCTTTCACAGAACAGTCTCAGCAGCTCAAAGATCATGCCTCAGATTTCTTCTGGCAAAAATGGGGAAGAGATGAAAGAAATAATTTATTTCCTTCCTTCCTTCTTTCCATCCTTCCTTCCTCCTTCCCAACCTCCTTTCCTTCCTTCCTTCCATCCTCCCAACCTCCTTTCCTCCCTTCCTCCCTCCCTCCCTTCCTTCCTTCCTCTTTTAGGTCATCTCCCAGGTAAAAATTCCTGGCATGGTGATTTCTTCCTTACTTCCTCCCCTGCCTCTTTTCCTCTTTCCTTCCTTGCTTCCTTTCTAGCTTGCAACCCTGACAGATGTACTCTGACCACTCTACCTGTTATTTCTCAATCTAAGAACACATGAAGAACCCCTGTTGGTTAAAAGAGCAAAAAATGGTTTAGTAACATTGTAGCCAATATGAGCAAAGTTCATAGCAGACATATTTTATTCTAAAAACACAGAAAATTGATGCCAATGGCAGGAGTGGTGTCATGACCTATATGTTTGCTTTAATTCTCCATGGGACTTGCATATCTAAACTTAACCTTCATGCCATTTCTATGTCTTGGAGCAAAAAGAACAGTCCTAATGCTCTTAGTGAGGGGAGGAGAGTAATTTTTCAGTCTCTGCTCTCAGTGATATTTTGAAGAAAAGCCTGGCGAATTGAACTCCCAGCCCTGAGAGATACTCACCACTTGTGAACAATGTAAAATCTTTAAAAAATAATGAAGAGTGCAAGTGTTGGCCAGAATTGATACAGAGTCCTAGTTACCATCCTTAAAGGTATCCCTCCAGCCTACTCAGCCTAGGACTCTGATAATAAGTAGTAAGAAAATAGAGAATTGTATGAAACACACCCCAGACTCTTCAGAAGCTTGGGGTCTTATTTGTGAAGAAGGATTATGCATAGCAAAGTTGATGAAAATAGAAAGCAGCCTTGGTTTTGTTGGACCAAAAACGATATTTCAAAAGTAAGATTTTATGCCAAAATATAGATTTCAAACATAAGAGCAATACTAAGCAAGGGTTTCACACGGAATAAATAAACAGCAGCTGCCCCCCATTCAAATGGAGTTCAGGCGTTCCAGATAGCTAGAGTCCCACCACTCTCTTCTGTGGTGGAGGTAGCTCATATCGCTTACTTATATTACCTGCATGGCTCCGAGCATTTAGTTTGCAATGCCTGAAACAGATGAGCAGATCACAAATACATCTAAGATGAGCCAGATTATAGGGGTGAGAGAGGGGAATCTCTTGAAGAAAGAAAAGTTTGAAGGATTTTTAAAGAAAGAAAACACAGAAAAGAAAATTGAATGATCAAGCTACACAGTGCTGTTTGGGAAGACTTTTGGAATTGAGAAAGTGTGCAGTGTCTTTAGGGAAATTTAATATAAAGATTATGTTGAAAGGAATGTCATGTATTTAGAGAATAGTAATATGTAAGGGTAGAAAGTTAAGCAGAGGCTAGTTTTCTGTGAGATGTATTAATAAATACCAGAGTAAGAAGAATAGCCTATAGCCTATGGGCAGTGTGAACATAGCAAAAGTTTTGAGCAGAGAGTGAATTATGTGAACTACACATAACATTATTGCTCTGGTTATCTTTTACCCAACCTCTTGAGAAAAAAAATCTGTTATTGCTACGTTTAATGGAAAGGTATTGAGATGGGAATGGGTTAAGGGAAGAAAAACTCAATGTTGAAAAATTTCATAGAACACCTTTTGAATAATCAAGACATAGAGAAGGAATGTACAAATTGTGGTGGCTACAAATAGGAATGCTAAAAAAAGAAGGTTATTTAGGGAATTGTAAAAGCAGCTCCCTTTTCAGTACCTCATTTAGAAGATAAGACAAAGTACGTTCAAGAGAAATGTCCACTTTCTTTATTATTATTTTCCTAATTTATTTTTTCTCTTCTCTTTAGGGAATTTGACCTCGACATTAAAGTAAAAAAAGAAGGAAAATGTAGTTAATGGGTAACAGCGTGCCTAGACTTGCTTATTTTCTTCACTACTTAACAGCGAAAATTATTTCTTTTGGAATTTGAGAATGTAAATTAACACATCCCTATGCTGTACCCAAATTTGGAACAAAATGGGAAACAAAGGAATAAAACTAATGGAAAATGGAAAATCAAATTTTACATTTATTACCAATAAACAAAACAATAAAAGAGCTGGTAGAAATCAATCTGTGTGTACTGATTGTTTGAAGTAAGCTTTCATCTGGTGGAGCTGAGATCTATTCATCAAAAGGGGTTACTAACACTCCCCTGTATTAAACTTACAATAAATCACAGGCCTCTCTGTGGGTCATACCCTACCCCACTAATACCACTTAAAAACATGGAGCAAAAGAGAAAATATCCTCTCTGCAAACGGCAGAGACCACGGAGGGAGTCATTCAGTTATCCAAGCCTAAGCTATCTATCTGGGTGCTTTGAAAAGTTACACCTGCTGTGGTTGGAGAAGTAAAATACCAGAGGGAGATGAGGAGTGTTAGGCTAACTAATGGTTCCTACTCAAAGAAGGAAAGGACACTGGCGTGGAAATAAGGAGACCTAAATTCTGCCCTCAATTTTGCCACTTTTTAATTTTGGATCATATTCACTATCAGTGTCTCTGGCCATAGTGGCTTCAAAATGTTCTTGGTTTGGCTTACTGTATTGTTTATGCAGAAGAGTAAGGCATACACTTTAACTGGTATCTGGCCTCATATATATTGAATATCCTGATGAAAGACACTACTGCTCCTCCATTTGTTAGTAAGAAAAATTGGGGTTTTAAAATTCACTGTTGGCTTATCATCAAATAGCAGAAATACTCTGCTATCAACCAACATTGAGTGTTATTAGTAGCTGGTATGGGATATAAGGAGTAATGAAGTCAAATGGAGTTGACATCTTTTGCTGCTGTCTAGATATCCAGTCATACATACTCTAGAAACTAAAATCAATTACCTTTTGCATTGAGGGGGACTGTACCAACACTCAGCCTTATGTCTTCAGAGGTGTTGACTTCATCATGCTCAGGGGTAGAACACATAACCTGGGCCCTGTAAACCTACAAATGGAAGTCTAATGACCACAGACATTAGCGCAGGTATCACACATGACTCAAACAGGGCCATTGATACTCTGGTCCTCAGCAGGAAATGCTGAAAGATAGATCCTCATTCCGTTTTCCTGGGCATATACTTAGAACATATTTCCTTGAGCCACAGACAGCCACCTTGTAAGGACAAATGGGAGCCCCTTTTTAAGGATGAAGTCAAATAGAGAAAGTGGAGAGAGATACAGAGAAATTATATTCTGATGACATCAACTTCCTGTCTTCAGCCATGCCAAAATCAGATCTACTCTTTGATATTTTTTTTTACATGTAATAATAAACTTCTTACGCAGTTGGTATCAGGTTTTCTGTTCCCCGAGTCAAGCCAAATGACATATTAAAGAACAAAGTATCTAGAAGATAAATGAATCCCTGGATTTTTTCACTTTTGCAAAGATCCTTTGTCAAAGTCTATTTGTATTAGAAACCAGAGTCTTTCCCCCGGTTACAAAGGCAGTATGGGCATCTAAGCCCGGGCATTGTGTGTGTGTGTGTGTGTGTGTGTGTGTGTATGTGTTTATTGTGCTGTTTCTTCTCAGCCTTTCTTTCCATGGCTCCCCTCCTTCACAGATATTTTCACTGTGTTCCACTGATCCTTGTTGCATGATAAACAAGTTCACCTATGTGCTCATCCTTGTCACCAAATGCTTCTTACACTTCCTTGCCCTGGCTGCCCCTGGCGCTTCCCCCATCGACACTCCTGACTTTTCCATAGTGGAGAGTGGAACATGCCCCCTCTCCTGCAGGGATAGAGGAGGAACTGGCATCTTCTGGGTTTTTTGAGACAGCTTCCAGCCCTTGTTTCTTTGTCCTGCTGGTAAGGCAGTGTGAAGACACATGCCAGCTGGATCACTTACCACACCTCATCTCTGTTGCCTAGACACTGGACATGCCCCCCAAATAATACAGGCCTTTTGTTCTCTAAGCCTACCTTGCCAACATTCTTGTCATTGTCCAAGGGGGTTTCCTTCTTTATCTGGTTTATTCACTTGAACTTTTGGCCTCGCATTTCTTTAGCCCAGAATGAAGAACTGGGAGGCAAAAATGTCAGGTGTGATATGACTGAGTGTGTTTATATGTTTGTTGTGCACATTTGTGCCATTCCAATTTCGGATTCATTCCTGTTCTAAGAGATCATAACACAATGAGATTGTCAGGCATTCAACACCTCTAGTATCAATATTGGTGGATAAATTTTATTGCTGTAGGAAATGTTCTCCCCTAAACAAAAAATATGCCTGACCCTGAAAATGGGAAATGATGCTATCACATTGAGTGTGGACACAGGAGGTTTTCTCAGTGTCAAGTGTGGCACTGTGGTGCAGTGAGCTGAGGGATGGACATGTGGCATGGAGACCTGGGTTCACTTTCTCCTGATACTTATGTGACTTACATTCCCTGAGCATCATCTTTGCTACCTTTAATGTGGATTTTTCCACTAATGTAAGTATTGAAAGAGAAGATGTTTGGGAAAATGTCTTTTATAGAATTGAGTATGTAATTTCACTTAATACATCATATATGAACTGGTTTACTGTGCTATATATATATATATATTTTTTTTTTCACTCTAGTATTCCACTTAATTCATTTCAAAAGAATTCCAGGCTGAAGTAGAATCTACTATGTATCCAAAAAGGCCCTGCAGTTCTGTTATAGGCTTACCTGAGGTGTAGAAAGCATTCTGCTCTTCTCCCATTTATATAAACAAATGCAAATAAACACTTCAAGGCATTACCTGAAGTATTCTAAAGGATGTTCTGGTGGTAAGGCTACTTCCCCTAGGTGTGAAAAATGTCTGATCCTTTCATGTTATGAATTCACTTGAGAAACTATAGTATAGAAGATACAAGTTTAAAAATGGCATCATTTGTGTTCACCTCATTCAATGGTTGTAAAATTACATATGTCAAGCATCGTGCTGAATGTTTTACATATGTTATTTCACTCACTCCTCATAATCAAATTATACCATGAGTATATCCATTTCAATTTTGCACATTCAACATACATTTATTCATTTATTTAATGAATATATATTAATAAATATTAAATGTATGTATTGGTCTCTGATGCAGATCCAAGGGGAAATTATAGGTACTATTACTGTCCACAAGGAAGAGAAATACAAATAACCAAGAATAAGAACCTAAAATGTGTAGCATCTTCTATTCTGATTACTTTGTGGTAGAATAGCTTATGAGACATCTAGGCAAAAACGCCCTATAAATGTCTAGGTCTGGGATTGCAATTGTGATGGAGCTGACAAAAGTTTGGAAGTCATCAGCGTGTAAGCACTGGAACAGAAAAGATCAACTAAGACCCCCACCACCACAAATACATACACATACACATACACATACACATATACACAGCTGTTCGTAGCCTTCTAACTCTGGATGAAGCTCACATTCATTAGGAGAGAAAAATGGCCATGTGCTAATAGAAGGCAGGAGAAGGCAGCAGAGTCAGGTGTTCTGGGGAGCTGGTGTGTTTCTGAGTGGCGAGTTGGTGTCATTTGACCCCCTAGTTCCAGCATACCTAATACTCTATCTCTTCCTTTCAATAAATTCTTTAACTTTTAGCTTAATCTAGTTTATAATCTGTCACTTGTAATAAAGATCTTGACTAATACAGAAAGATGAAGTCATTATTACGTTTAAGGGCTGGGGATATACAATGTGAAAAAGTTCTCTGCCTTTAGAGTGTGCTCAGGGCCATGACCTGCTGTTACCTCTAGACGCCAGCCTCACTTTTCTTAGTTTTATTTGACTAGAAGGATCCAGAGAGAAACGCATATCTCTACTTTTTTTTCATCACCTTTATAGCTAATCACGAGGCCACTTCTGTTGGCAACAGGGACACTCATCCTCTTTCCTCTCCCTCCCTCTCTTCTCCTGTGTCCCCCTGATCAGGAGGTGCCATCAGGATGGCTCTCTGTGGAGCTGGAGAGATACAGCTCTAGGTCTTTCAGGTTGCCAAAAATTAAACATCTCCTAAAATATAGGTCCTCTCTTTTGAATATTGACCATCTGTACCGGCATAGCACTATTTCATTATTTAGTCTCTCCATCTCCGTCTTACCCAAAATAACAAAAACAAAAAGGAAATCCTTTCCCCAAAACAGGGGTGGGCAGTAGCAATCCTGTATTACCACAGACTAAAAAGGGGAAATTAGGAAAAATTCTATCCTCTTTTTTTCTCTCTTTAAAAAAATAGAAAGGCCACAATTATTCCATTTTAGTGGAGGAACAAACATTCATAGTCTAGAAATGCCTGATTTATAAATGTGTGAAACTCCTGTGCTGCTGGAGAGACAGGCATGGACAGAGGTATGAAAGGGAAGAAGTCCAGGAGAACACAGGGAGACGACTCTGGGTGTGAGCTGAGAATGAAATTAGTCATCTGAGGTTCCAGAACACGGGTGTTCCAGGACAGGAGGGAGCAGTGTGACACTTGGTCACAGCCCACGGGCAGAGGCAGAACTGTAGCAATAGTTAGCCCAGGTTCAGTGTCCACATGTACCATGCCAGGTGCCCCAAGTGTGTTTTATTTGCTTTGTCTCAATTAATCCTCTTAATTGCCATCCCATAGTTTACAGATGAGGAAACTAAACTTACACAAGGTAAGTAAACTACGTAATCCTGTAGTTTATAAAGGAGAATGAAATTCAAACTCAAATTATCCTGCTCTTAACCACAACCTTATGTTGTCAATAAACCCAAATGGAACTAGAAAAAAGAGGACAGGTAGAGCTGATTAGAAGAGATTTTCAAAAATGTACAGACTCTCATCCTCTTAAAAATATCAGTCTCTTCTTTAGGCAAGTATTCTGCCTAGATGCATTAATGGGCTAATAGTGTATGAAAATAAAATTTTGTTTTCAAAATTTGAAAAGCAGTCCTCCAATAGGAACTTAGTTTTCCTACTTACTTTTCAGATATTTGAAATAAATCTGCTAATGCTCCCTTAGCACCACTTTTTTTTTTTTTTTAAGAATTGATCAACCATTCCTGTTTTCTGATCTCCAGATCTATTTATTCTCTATGAAACAATGACAAATAGTTTTGGAACATAGGCAAATGAAATCTATTGATTTGTTGAACATATTTATTGGGTGCCTACTCTGTGCCATTTGCTGTCCTAGGCAGTTGGGAGATAAGGCCCCTGTTCTCATGAAGTTCACATTCCAATGGCCTTGTGCAAGGGCATAGTGCTAGAGGGGAAACAATAATAGTAAACAAACAAACAAACATAATATGATGGCTAGAGAGTGATGTCATGCCAGAGAAGGCTAACATGAGGAGCTGAAATTTGGCTGAGCCTAGAATAGCAAGAAGGAGTGGGCCATGTAAAAGCAGAGGAAGGAGCTCCAGGCATAGGAACAGCAAGGGCCAGACTGAATTTGGTCTGCTTTGAGAAGAGAGATGCCAGAGGTGCTAGAAGTCAAGACCCAGTGTTGAGATCAGAGAGATTCCAGGGATCCAATCACATCATATAAGTATAGCTGGAAAACCATAGACAGAAGTCTAGGTCTTATTTTAAATGTGATGAAGAGCCATTAAAAGGGTTATTTCCTCAACACTTTGAACACTTTGAGCCATAGCCTGGCTCCTCTAGATGCAATTCCAGCACCTAATTTGTCTGTAAACACTGCGGTAGCTTTCTCATATCTTCATCTGCCCCCTCACTTTCTAGACCCTTGCTCTTCAGAGTGTGGGTCAAGGGCAGACCTGGGAGCTTGTTAAAAATGCAAAATTACAGATCTCACTTCAGGAATTCTGGGTCAGATTCTGCATTTTATCAAGATCTGCAGAAGATGTTAATGCGCATTACAGTTTGAGAAGCATCAGCTTAGACTTAGAATAAGAGCCTTTCAGAAAAAAAAGTGTGTTTTTTAAATCATTTTTTTTTTTCTCCTGGAAGACATGATTATTTCCAAGACATTGTGTGGCTTGGTGCTAATGACTCTAAGCAAGGTTCACCTTAGCATCTTCAGGGGTTAGTAGTCAATGGTTAAGAAAACAAGCTCTAAAATCAAACTGCCTGAATCCAAATCTCAACTCTACCACATATTATTTAAGTGACCTCCAGCAAGTTATTTAAGCCTTCTGTGCCTTAACTTTTTCTTGGGATAAAAACTGCAGTTGGCCCATAAGGACTACATAAGCACTTGTTTTTATTTTTATCATTGTTTTACAATTATATCATCATTATTTTATTATCACTATTATGATCATCATGATCGTTCTCACCACTGTGTTCCTTTCTCCCATAAAATATTAGAAAAGTTTAAATTAATTGGAAGAATAATAGCACTAATGGGAAGTATAAATCAATTTTACTGAAAGCCATCGTGTGATAAAGTAGAGCTGCTCATATCTCATAGGACATTCATTCTTTTCTTTGAATGTCATCATTTCCCTGACTCAACTATGACTTTTATGAAAATGATTTCTTGGTCTTATCTTTTCCATGACCTTAGTGCCCGTCCCAGAGCTCCAACCTCCTGCTAAACCTTCTATCTGAATTTTTTACCATCATCTTACAATCTAAAGTTCCAAAACTCAACCAAGCATCTCTCCCCACAGGTAAGCTCCTTTTCCATCTATCCCTGTTTCAGTCCATGGAAATTTATTTTCTCAATAACAAGGCTGAAACATTTTATTCTTACTCTGTCTCTCCATGACTACAACATATTGTCAAATTCTCTAGTGAAGTTCTTAAACAATTTGCATTTAAGGACCAATTTTTTAAAAATATCCAAGCCTTCAAAGACCAATATTTGTACAAAAGACAATAAAATGAATTACTAGCAAATGAAATGATAAAATGTCAAAGAAAGTACAAGCCTAACATTTATTATTAAATTCAGATATAAAATTAATTTTAACAAATTCAATAAGTACAAATATAATATAGGAAAAGGAATAAATAAGAAATCTTTATGTTATACAAAGTGTGCATATATGTAGGTACTCAATATTGTTAGTTGCTATTAGTTCATGATTTTGTTTTTCTGCAGTTAAAAATGTTGAGTAAAATAGCAATTTTCCACGAGAAACACCTGTATGAGCATTTTGAAAAAACACGGTTCTTGCAACTGTTAAAAGTTTTAATGTGCTCCTTGCTTGTTAACTCACTTAATCTATTGCCAACAATGCTGCTTCAAGAGGATAATTTATTTTTAAACTCTTTCTGTGTCATTTTATTTAAATAACACTCATTTTTTTAAAAGCTGATCTCACAGAGAATATTTATATTAATTTCAGAAAATATATTTTAAAGAAATTTCAGCAAGCTCAGAATATTCAATTTTGACTGTTACATGAAACAGAGAAAGTGACACTGTTTTCAAAATTAAATTTCAATCCTTCATCAGTGGCCAGTTCCAAAATTTGTTGTGTAAAATTACAGCTAACAAACATGAAATTACATTTGATGAAAGGAATAGATTTTGGATCCATAAATTCCCTATGCATAAATATTCTTTTGACAGAAAATAAAATTTAAATTGGAAACAAATGTATAAGGTTTTGCTGATAACTTTTCACAGATGTTCAATACCAAAATTATCACCAACTGATTGATAATTGTTGGATCATTATGTCTATCATAACAATTTGTAGATACTCTGTTCATACAAGCATCTAACTTTTGTTTTGTCCTTAGTTCATGAAAAACAGTCTAAATTTTTTTCTTGAATGGTAGTACTAAAATCGTTAAAAAATACCAAAGATATCAGACAAATAAGTAAGTCTGGCTGACTCGTATCTTTAAAAATTTGAGATCAGACTAGTTTCAAATCTTGCAGAAACAGTACGAGTTTGTTTAGTACTTGAAATACTCAACAGAACATTTCTCCCTAAAAACCATAAACAAATGCTGGTGAGAATGTGGAGAGATAGGAACACTCTTACACTGCTGGTAGGACTGCAAATTAGTACAACCTCTGTGGAAAAGAATTTGGAGATACCTTAAAGAGCTAAAAATAGAAATATCATTTGATCCAGCAATAGCACTATTAGGCATCTACCCAAAGGAACAAAAGACATTCTATAATAAAGACATCTGCACTCCAATGTTTATGACAGCACAATTCACTATTGCAAGGATATGGAAACAACCCAAGTGCCTTTCAATCCATGAATGGATTAATAAAATATGGTATATGTATACTATGGAATACTACTCAATTACAAAAAACAACGGTGATCTAGTACCTCTTATATTATCCTGGATAGAGCTTGAGCCCATCCTCCAAAGTGAGGTGTCACAAGAATGGAAGAATAAGCACCACTTGTACTTGCCATCAAATTGGCACTAACTGATCAACACTAAGGTGCTCATATGGTAGTAATATTCACTGGGGTTTGCGGGGGTGGGGATGGGTAAACTCACAACTAATGGATGTGGTGAGCATTGTATGGAGGAAGAGCATGCCTCTATTCCTGGCCTGGGTGAGGCAAAGTAATAACTTGTAACCAAAATGTTTTGTACCTCCATAATATCCTGAAATTAAAAAAAAATAAATAAAAATTTTTAAAAAGCTATTACATAAAAAAAAAAATTCTTCTCAATAGCTCCAACAACTATAATAGCTTCTATTTAAAGAGGGAGGCCAGCCATTAGGAAATGGACCAATAACAAGATTTTAGTGTATGCAAATTTATGGCATTTGTTGGCAGCTAGGAGGAAATCAAATTTTAGACAGTGATTATTTCTAAGATACAGGATCATGAGTGCTTTATTCATATTCTTCTTGCATGTTCCAAATTTTCAACAGAAAAAATTAAAATTTATTTTAATATAAACAAAAAAACCCCCCATAAACAGGCAGTAACCATTGTTAAGATCAGCATACATAATACTACATAATAAAGACAATAGCCAAGAGGTAATGCATTAGTCTTCTGTAATTCATAATTTTTACTGTCATTAAGAACACTGTTTACTTTGAATGATTTTCATTCTCACAGTGAGATTTTCTCCATAAAGAAAGAAGTAATTTACATTCTAGAACAAGCTCTTTAATCTGGGGAACCACTTCAGCATGTTTCCTTGTCATTCTAGGTTCAGTATCATAACATACGACTATGCAAAACTTCAGTTTCACACCATATTTGCTGACAATGTAATCCTTCAAAGTTTTATGTAGCTTAGAGTTAGTTGTGTTTGTTGCAAAATAAGAA
Organism: Eulemur rufifrons; assembly: GCF_041146395.1. Lineage (NCBI taxonomy): Eukaryota > Metazoa > Chordata > Mammalia > Primates > Lemuridae > Eulemur > Eulemur rufifrons. The sequence continues at coordinate 32,717,674 of NC_090992.1, read as the reverse complement.
AAAAAAAAAGTTCTTCCTTCATATTTACACCATCACAGGTAAATTGCCCAATTACTAGTCAAGTTACAGTGAACGATGCTTCACCAGCTTGATTTATTCCATGAGTTAATATTTCATACCACATGCCAGCACGCTATGGTGTTAATGGAAAGTGATAGCTGAGCAACCATCTTTGCCAAAAATTCACCCAATATTTCCAAGTAAGTATCTTTGATCCACTCTTTCACTGATGTCTCAGCAACTGTGTATGTTTATTTTAGTCTAAGCAAACTGAAGTGACATTTAGTAAGAAGCACATAAAGCACTGATATGTTTGGATGAAACTTTTAGCCTCTGTTTTCATAAGCCTTTTAAATTCAATGAAAGAATTTACTGTTTTCATCATTTAAAGAATTATTTTGATTTGATCTTCTTTCTATCTTGTATGTAAAAAATTGCTACTTAAATTTTAATGTTGTCATTGCTTAATTAGCAAAAAACCTTCCCATGAGTGATGAAACACTATGGTGTTAGCTGTTCATAATGGTTACAGAATTAAATTCCATTTTATAAGGGAACATACTGTTGAGTAAAACCAGTAAAAACTCTATTCATCTTTATTTCTTCTGAACCAGTTCTACCAGCATCTGTGTCACTACTATTGCACTCAGAAAAGGTATGTCTATTTTGGACAAAAGATAAAAAAATCCAGCAAGATTTGTTTTGCCATATATAAATTATTGGTAAAGTAAATACAAATTTGAGTTTTTTAATTTATCTAATGAGATTAAATAAACTTAAAAAACAGGCTTGGTTAAAATTAAGGTGATTCTAAAATTCAAAAGCTATTAAATAAATAAATGATTACATTTTTCTCTGACTAAAACATACTTTAGGGACCAGCAGTGTTGAGGAGAGAGTAGGCAAGAGCCCTGACTGGTAGCATTTCCTAACTTTTGTGGTGTAAATACTTTCAAGTGACCAAATTCAAGCTACCCTTAATAATCAATTTTACAATCCCTAAATATTTAATAACCAATTCTCAAGGGCTGACGCAAGCTGACTCTATTATACCACTTTAAGTCAAAAAACCAACCTTAAAATATCTCATATTGTGTCTCATCAAAATTTAAGACTTTTGAATTCTTTTACTTTTTGAAATAACCTATTAAAAATGAAAAGACAAACTATAGTCTTCAAGAAAACATTTGTAATCCATAAATCCAGAAATAACTAGTATCTAGGATACTCAATAATAAACAAACAACTCAATTGGAAAATGAGCCAAAGTCAAGAACAGACATTTCACTGAAGAAAATATACAGGTGGCAGAAAAGCATGTACTGAGAGAATTATAGATAAATTTTATTATATTTGTTGTTGCAAAAAAATTGATATGATCTTGACTTCTAATTTATTCTGAACTGTTTTTATTTTATTAGTTTTATATTTTACAGAATGCTTTTTAAAACTTGAACATCTTCAAAAGAAATATTTTTAAGACTGCATATTTATATTTATTCTTTTTTTTTCTTATAGCCAGTAAACCTTATATATCCGAATATGGGTCTTCCTTCCTTTTTAAACTTCTAGTATGGTTCTTCTATAATTCCTTTTATTTTTATAGAAGGTAATAGTATCATGTGGTTTATATTCTAATTCAGAATTACTGTTTCTTATATGTTTTATTTCCCTACTTTGTTTTCTACCAGCTGCCTCATTTTCTCAGCTGTCCTGTTTCCTGTGAGTCTCTTGTCTTAGGCTTCACCTCCTTTTGCAATGACTGCAGCTTCCTGTTTTCAATTGGACCAATCCTGCCTCCCAAGCTTCTGTGGTGTGAGCCTCCATCCTCTTGGCCTTGCTATTTGTTCTTTCTTCATTTGTTCTTGCTTTATTTGTTACGTCCATCATTCTGTCTCTTGTGTGGTTCTTACTCATTTAGCTACTCCCTGACTTCAGCGGCATTTATTTCTGCACTTCTCCAGTTGTCACCTTATGAGGACCTAGAGTCGAGTTTCACACATACATGGGAAATCCTGGGACTCTTGTAGACTACATCTGTCTCCAGCCTCCTCTCATCCACATTGTTTCTCTACTTTGTTTTCTAGCTGTTTCCTGGTAGATGTATCTCCTCTCTGCTGTCCTTATTACATCAACTTCTCCCCTTTCCAAATGCTATTCCTCTTCCTATTCGATTCCTAAACTTCCTAGCAGATTTGAAAAGTGCCGTGTCTGCTCCGTGGCTCTTCTTGCTTTGATTTCACTCTCTTCAGTCACTCTACAATTGCCAGCTAACCTCACTGACCACATCTGCATCCCTCCCCCAACACACACATACATTTTTTTCCTCAGCTACTCTTTACTCCCCAGTTGCTCACTGATCATAGCTGCTCCTATGTATGGAATGACATCCACCTCCCGAACTTGTCATATCTCGTCCACCATGGTGTATCCACCTATGTGTTTTCCATCATTTCCATCCTGCTCATTTCTTAAGCTTTTTTTTTTTTTTATCTCTTTCCAAAATGTTCCTGCAGCTATAATTGCTTGCCTTGCCTATCCACCTGAATTGTCCTTATGCTCCCACCAGTTGTCAGAACCTGTCCTCTAGTGCTTCTATCCTTATAAAAAATCAATTTCTTCAGTTGTTTATTAGCCTCACTGCCCCCTTGTTCCTTTATTTCAAACTTTTATTTGATTCCATACTTCAGCCCTTCTCATACTCTTAAACTTGTTCCCAGCTTTTCCTGCTGATCTCCTTCACAATGCACATTTGCTAACCTGCTCTTTCTCCTGAAAAGCTCACCTTGCTGTTGTTTGCATTTAATTGGATTTGTTTTGCTTCTAGCAGATACCCACATGCTCATTTCCTAAACTGCTCACATATCCCACATACTCCCATACCCACTGATAATCCCTACCTGGAGTTAGCTGAACTACAAAGGTTGAGGGCAGAGTCCTCCATAAAACTGCCCTCAATTCTTACATCAACTACAATTCAGAGGTTCCTATAACCAACCTCATGCTTGACAATTTACTAGAAGGACTCACACGACTCATTGAAGGCCATTATACTCATGGTTATAGTTTATTACAGGAAAAAGACACAGGTTAAAATCAATCAAAGGAAGAAACATAGGGCAGGGGCAGGGCAAACCTTACTTTGTCCTCTCCCTGTGTGGTCAGGACATTATTACTTTCTGTGTAGCATCAGTGTGTGACAATACATGTGGGGTACTGCCAACCAGGGGAGTTTCCTAAGCCTTAATGTCCAGAGTTTTTATGAGGGACTTATTACATGAGCACGATTGATTGATTGCCCCATTGTTTCATTCAGTCTCTAGGTCAACGGGACTCCCAACCCTAAATCACATAGTTGGTATTTCTGGTTTGGCCAGCCCTACCCTACACTGCCAGGTGTGGCCAGCCCCACCCCAAGATCTGGTGTGGCCAGCCTGTGCTCTAAACAAAGACATTTTGATGACTGTGTGTCCTGGTGTCTTCCTGTTTGTGATGAATCTCCCAGGAGTCCTTTGAGCTTCTAGTACCTGGATATCTAGATTTTTAGCAAGGCCTGGGAAATTTTCCTCTATTATATCCTCAAATAGCTTCTCCAACCCTTGTGTATTTTCTTATTCACTCTCAGGAATGCCTATGATTCTCATGTTAAGGCTTCTTCACATAATCCCACATTTCTTATAAGCTTTGCTCTTTTATTTCTCTGCTCTATCTCTGTGACTGATTTATTTAAATGAAAGGTGTTATCTTCGATCTCTGAGATTCTTTCTTCTGTTTGATCTACCCTGTTCTGGAGGCTTTCCACTGTGTTTTGTAATTCCTTGAATAAATTCTTCATTTCCAGGAGTTCAGTTTGATTTTTCTTTAATATATCAATTTCTTTAGTGAATTTTTCTTCCAAGTCTTGGATTTTTTTTTTGTGGTTTCTTTGTGCTAGTTATCCATTTTTACTTGCATATCATTGAGTTTTCTTACAATGTACAGAAATCAGTAGCATTCCTATACGCCAACAACAGTCAAACTAAGAACCAAATCAAAGACTCAGTACCCTTCACAATAGCAACAAAGAAAATAAAGTACCTAGGAATATACTTAACTAAGGAGGTAAAAGACTTCTACATGGAGAACTACAAAACACTGAGGAAGGAAATAGCAGAGGATGTAAACAGGTGGAAAACCATACCATGCTCATGGGTCGGCAGAACCAATATTGTTAAAACATCTATACTACCCAAAGTGATCTACAGATTCAACACAATCCCTATTAAAATACCAACATCATTTTTCACAGATCTAGAAAAAATAATTCTACATTTCGTATGGAACCAGAGAAGACCCCGTATAGCAAAAGCAATCTTAAGCAAAAAGAATAAATTGGGAGGCATCAATTTACCAGACTTCAAGCTATACTACAAGGCTATAGTAACTAAAACAGCATGGTACTGGCACAAGAACAGAGACATAGACCAATGGAACAGAGCTGAAAACCCAGATATAAAACCATCCTCATATAGCCATCTAATCTTTGACAAAGCAGACAAAAACATACACTGGGGGAAAGAATCCTTATTGAATAAACGGTGCTGGGAAAACTGGATAGCCTCATGTAGAAGACTGAAACAGGATCTGCACCTTTCACCTCTCACAAAAGTCAACTCATGGTGGATAACATACTTAAAAACCTAAGGTGTGAAACTATAAGAATTCTAGAAGAAAATGTTGGAAAAACTCTTATAGATATTGGCCTAGGCAAAGAATTTATGAAGAAGACCCCAAAGGCAATCACAACAAAAACAAAAATAAATAAATGGGACCTGAAGTTAGAAGTTTTAATCCTGCTCTTCTAAAAGGTAATGCTAACTGTGTCTAGTAGCCATTAATCCTTGCAACCATTGCTGACTATCTGACATACTCCCATCAATGTCTGTACTAAGCTGCATTTCCCTTGTAGCACCTCAAATCTACAAGGGAAGAAATTCCCAAGAATCTCAAACTTGTATCTTACTTTGTTTTTAAATTTTTTGCAGTAATTTTATCCTGCCTTCCTGGGAATGGACCCATTGCCATAGAGATTCTCTCTTACAAGGCCTCATTTTCCCACATCTCCCCTACCTTGTAGGACTATAAGGAGGGATGGACAAACTTCCCTCAGCCTGAAATGGACTACTTTCTATCTTCCCAGTCTTCATTTTATATTTCAAAATGTTTCTCCATAATTTGTTGCCTACGTCCAGCTTGAAAATTTCTTTTCCATGTAAACAGCAGCCAAAACCCAAAGCAACCCCACACCTGATCCATTGACCTCATCTTTCCTCACCCTATTCAACAGAGAGAACTGTATTTCCACCAATCCTTCATGTACTTGATCTTTGATTGCACCCTGAGGACCATTATCTCAGCCCTACCCCTGAGAAATTAAATATGACACCTTGCCTCCTAGCCACAGCATTCATAAACAATCAGTCATATTCCCCACACCTACTAAGTCCACATTTTGCCTAAACCTTGATCTCTAAACACTTAATTGCTTGCACCTTGCAGAGTTCACAGAACCTCCTGGAACACTTAACTATTTTAAGCCTTACCACCTCCTAACATAGTCTTTAGGGTCCCCTCAACTCTCTGATATACCCACTCCCTATCCAGAAAATCACTCTTCCCCATTTCTCACTCTGTGTCATGAAAATTTTGTGAGAGATGTGCAGCATAGTACAGATTACACCTTCTAAACTCTAGTGCTAGCTTTGGCTAGTGGCCATGCATCCACTGATACTTTGGTTAGTGGCCATACATCCATCTGTACATCCATTGTTGGCTATCGGACATGCTCTCATCAATGTCTGTACTAGGCCTTCTACTATCTTTCTCAAGTTTTCAGACCAACCCAATTCTCCCACTGCAAAAAGCAACCCTAGCATTCAACAACCAGAGATACCTTACAATGCATTCGCCTCTCATCTCTCCTTCCCTACCTTTCAAAATATCTCTGTCTCTACATTCATTCACTCTTCCTGTCTCTTGGGTCAAAGGAATGGTGTTTTATCTGTGCTCTTAATCTTATTTTTTATCTTTGTACATACCTCTAATTAGCTACCCTCTGCCACGTATCTTGATTTTTTTCTTCTTCCCTTTGGTCTTAAGACAGTCTATTCTAGAGCTTGCTGAAGCCTCAGTTCCTTCCATTCCCCTCTGATTATCACATCTAAAAACAAACAAACAAAAAAACCAAAAAACCTGAGACCCTATCCGTCCCCATGATCCTGATCATGTTTTGATTCCATTCTTATTCCTCTTTGATGAAACTGCATTTTCAGTCTACAATAAAGACAGCTCATCTGGAATAACAATGGCTTTTTCTCAGGATTTAGTTGCTTTAAACTTGCATGGCAAATAATAAAACATACAATTACTTCTATTTATTAGAACCTTCACATTGCTTCTTTTCCATGACTGGACTCAGCAGTCTTCTCCATTAATTAGTATCATTGGTATCATGATCTTAGAAAAATTACTTAAATCCTCTGAGCCTTAACTTACTGGTAAAATTCCCTTCTTAATGAGCCGCTATGAAGATCGTATTCCAATATTATTAGCTACCATATATCAAGATCTAATTATGAGCTTGGCACCCTGATACACAAATACACACACACACATACACACGAACACACATATCCATAAGAGATTACATATACAGTTGACTCTTGAACAACACGGGTTTGAACTGTACAGTTCTTCTTATATGCAGCTTTTTTCCACTTTTGCCACCCTGAGACAGCAAGATTAACCCCTCTCCTTCTTCCTCAATCTACTCAATGTGAAGACAATGAAGATAAAATCTTTATGATGATCCACTTCTACTTAATGAATTGTAAATATATTCCTCTTTCATCTGATTTTCTGAATGTATTTTTCTCTAGCTTACTTTGTTGTAAGAATACAATACATAATACATATACAAAATATGTGTTAATTGGCTACTTATGTTAACCATTAGCTTCTGGTCAACAGTAGGCTATTAGCAGTTAAGCTTTGGAGAAATCAAAAGTTATATGCAAATTTTTCAACTACATGGGGGGTAGATGCCCCTAAACTCCACTTTGTTCAAGGGTCCACTATATAGCTGTATGTGTGTGGAAAATCTCATTTGGCATTCAAAACTCCCTGAGAGGTAAATATTACTTCTGCTGTAAAGATGAGAAAACTAAAGTATCAGATATTAACCTATATACTCAAAGGTACAGAGTCATTTTTTAGAAGAAAAATTCCAAATGAAATTCACTGGACTCAATGCCCATGTTCTTAACCACTAAATTATATTGCCTTCCAAACAGAAGTAAGAGTCCAAATTTTAGGGGGTCATGCAATATCAGTTATTATTTGGTTAATATCTTCTGTAGATGTGTGTTTCAGAATGTACTAAAATAAATCTGCCAAGCAATAAATTGATGGAATAGATCCATTGCTTTTCCCCAGGTCTTTATTTAATACATATATCCTTAAGCTCAATGTACACACAGCCATTTGGACAATTGTGCTTGGAAAATACAATGTACAACCTAATGTCTGCTATCCATAGCATTAGCTCTTGGCTCATCAATAATAACAATCACCATAACATAATTAAATGCACTGTGCTTTAAAATAGACTTTCATGTAAATGACCCCAATTATGTGAACTCTGTCATGGCTAAGAGTAGGCCCTAGTGGACAGGCGATGAAACTCAGGCTTTGGGGTGGTCTCTGTGCTGTTTGCCAACTACACCAGTTCTCCCTCTCTGACCTGCAGGGACAAGGTTAGATTGATTGTACTCAATCCATACAGAGTCTCTATGGTTGGGTGAGGCCATGCGATGGCCACGTGACCATGAGGGGAAGTAATCACTTCAGGCTGGAACATTGCTGAAAAGAGAAATCCTTGAGAATGCATCGGTATTTCACCTGGGCAGCAATATTCCAAATAGTGATTAGTCTGTCTGATGATCATCCATGGTGAAGGCAATGCAGCTCCATCAGCTGGCCAACATACGTGTGTAGCCCGAGTAAGAAACAAACAAAATTATTTTGTTTTAAGTCACAGAAATCTTGTGGTTATATGTTGCCACAACATAACCAAGTCTTCCTAATTGACACAAGCTTACAGGTGATAAATTACTTATCCAAGATCATACAGGTAGAAAATGTAAAAAGTAATATGTCAACGCTCTTTCCCATACCGTGTAAATGCTAAGGTCACTGTTCCTTCCATTAGATCTCAGCTTGTTTCATAGGTTTATTGCCTCAAAAATAAAACAATATTTTCTGAGGAGCAAGATATAAATTTAGGTACAATCTGTCTAATCTGAGTTTAATAACTTCCATTTTGGTAAAAAAAAAGGAAGTTTGAAATTTTCACTTATTTTATAACAAGGCCAAGCAGTCCCTACTTAATCTCTTCTACTGCATGAAGTTTAGAATTCTAAACAACCCTCACCGATAAGTCAGACAGAAAAATCCTTCTTACCTCAAGTAACCAATATGTTGGTCAGATAGGAAGTTGCAATTAAGCAACCAGTACTGCAACACCGCCCAGGGTGTGATGTTGTGCTTTGAGATCCTTAGAGCCAACACTGACCCTGGATGACCTCACAGGAAAGGTGGAGAAACCGAGCCTTGCCATATAAATGTGACCCCTTCCTAGGCCATGGCTGATGCAGCTGTGGGGACAATCTCAGAGCAGCCTCTGCGTCACAGCCATTTCCACCATGAAGATCATTGTGGGGCTCCTTCTGCTCTGTACAGTGACCCATTTCTGCAGCAGGTCAGGTGAGTTAAGGGTACATAAGTGCCCCATACAGTTAAGCTTATTTTCCCAAATAATCCCTCCTGGGATGTGAGCATCTGAGAGAAATGTTTGGTCATGTGAATTTAAAGTGTGCTGGTTTGGAATAGAAACAGCCCCGGCCTCGGAAAAGAGAATCTTATGTTTCACCTGGAGTTTGAGGAATTTAGTCTAATGTTTTCCCTTTCAGGGATTCTTATTTGCATACATGGAACAACAACAGAAAATAATCCAATTTCTCCATAAGTCTTCCATTTCATAAGGACACTGGAAGTTATTAGTGTTATTAGATACTATTCCTCAGTGCAAAGATGCAGAAAAACTTGGATGTCTCCCCAAATCAATCCAGGAGAAACAAAACAGAACACAATTCTCTGAAGGCAGGGAGTCAATAATTAGGCTTTTCTGTGGTGAAAAATTGCATACTTAAAATTAATTTCTAACACCTTAGAGACATTCCCATTGCATTCCTTTATATCAATTAGAAGGGAAAAGATATCGAGGATGATGTTTCAGGCTTGTAGGATTGATAATTGCAATATTTCTTATTGCTACCTGAATTTTAACCATTATCGAAGACACTATGAGCTCCAGAAAATGTCCCTTGGTCAATAAAAAGAGAAAAGTTGGATAATTCTCTAGTCTGAACTAAGGACTTACCTAACTCATTGGCATTCAATTTCCACATCAAACAGCTGGGATTTTGCATAAGGATGGGCAGTGTGCCGAGCCTCGTTGCCAGAAGAAACATGGAGTCTTTAATTATAGGATAGAAGTTACATTAATGAATGAGATTTCAGTAATTTTCATTTGCTCTATTTTTAACATTTCCATCTACATTTCTCTTTCAGAAGCTGCCAATCTTCCTTTAACAACAGTGAGTATGTTGAATAACATTTTAATTTCAATTCCTATAGATTGTCATTTAGTCAACTGCTACAAATACTTATATGTAGGATTAAATCAATATGTTGAAGGGATCAGAGATGGAGACAAACACAGAGGAAGTGGCTTCTGCTTTCCAGAAGGCAGTTGAAAAAATATCACAGAAATATAAATAACCATGTCCTAATTTTAAAAAAAAGAACAAAATCCAGAATTAAAGGAGAAAGAGCTGAGAGGATGGTGATATTTTCATGGAAGGGACACGTTAGAGTCAAGCAGAGGTAACTTGATTAATTGTACAGCCTCTGCATTCAAAATGAGTTGGGACCCTACAACTTACCAGCATTTGCCTTATACAAGTTATCTCTCTGTCTAAGCTTTAATTTCCCCATCTGTAAATAGAGGTGATAGTAGAACCAACCCTATTCAGTTGTTCTGAAGATTAAACAAAGAAAATTCACGTAAGATTTAAGTTTAATGCCTGGCACAGGGATGCTCAACAATTTTGACTGAGTATAGCAGTAAAAGTAGAGGTGGTGCCAGGAGTACTAATATTCATAATGGTAACATTAGCACTTAGAGAAGTAGCCATAGCAGTATCAGAATATCTGAACTAGAACTGCCTGCTCTTGTTTCCTGCCCAATAGAGGCCAAAGAAGCCTAGCTTGGGGTCGGGAGGAAAAACAGGACATTCTCTTGTGTCTGACACAGGTGGACTGCAGCATTTACAAGAAGTACCCAGTGGCGGTCATCCCCTGCCCCATCACATACCTGCCAGTTTGTGGTTCTGACTATATCACCTATGGGAATGAATGTCTCTTGTGTTCTGAGAGCTTGTGAGTACCTCATGGGAAGAAAAAGAAATCTGGGGCCAATGTTCTCTGCTACAAACCATTCCTCTTTCTAGGATCTTGCTTAAATCTCCGTAAGTTATACTTATTCCCACCCAGTAAGTATAAAATCCTGATTGTCATACAGTCAGACCAGGGCTGGGCCACCTGCTCTGAAGGCTTGGACTGGTCCCAGCCCATTACAGAACCTCCAATTCCTGTCTATCAATTGTGGTAACCCAACAAGACCGTGCGTTCTCAAACTGCAATCTCCAGAGCCCAGAGGTTTTGTAGAAGAAAATCAGGAGCCAGCAGAAGGGTTAAAGGGACCATTTGAGGTAGTCTCCAACCCCAAGTTGAGCTTTCAACTGTTTAAATAGTGGAGTTCCACATAATATCTTGTTTGAAGAAAGGGTCCTGAACTCCACACCAAAAAAAAAAAAAAAAAAATTGAAAATCACTAATCTACATGACTTCTAAGCTGTTTAGCAGCCTTAATACAGCTTGATTCTTGGACTGTTGCTAGAGGTTCTTTATCTTTAATTTTCTAGAGACTCTAAGTATATGTAGCTGTAAGGGAGAATAAAGCTACCAGAATGATTGCTTTTCTTTTATCTAAAATAAGGGATGCAAGCTGTTAGTACTTGGACCAGAATCCCATGAACATGTTTTGTTTATGTTTTTTTTTTTTTTTTTGGCCCACACAGTGTTTCTGAAGAACTGTAATTTGTCAGATGTCACTTCTTTGGTGCAAGACATGCAACTTGTGCTTGCTACCTCATGCAGAGTCCACCATGGTCATTGTTAACTCTCTTTTAGGCCACTGGATTTTGGTCACTTATCTTAGATCTCATGGTTTTCATCATTCTGATTAACTTAACAAGTTAGAATATTGAGTTGGGCCCTGAGCCCAGAAGGACATGTCTATATACTTATTCCTATTCAGAAAGTTTTACTTCACAAAAGGAAAGACTCTCTAACATAGATACACACTGGGCCCTTGTCCAGGAAACTAGCTGTGTTCCAGGAACACTGGAAAGTCCTCCTCACTAATGCAGGACCCAGCTTCATCACAGGCCTTGCTGACCAGGAAAAGCTGACGGACAGGCCCCTCAACTTCTTTTGTCAGAGTGCTCTGTCTTTGTTGTTTCAAGACATTGAGTGATCAGTTGGGCTCTGCAATTAGAGGAGGCAGCGGATGGGGAGGAATCATCACCAGACTAAGGAAACTCTGCTTCTGCCTCTGTCAGAAGCTGCAAGGATATTTCTTTTCTGAACTCAATTTCCTCATTTGTAAAATAAGCTTCTGCCTCATAATCTCTACAGGTCCTTTCAGCTCTAATATTATATGTAATTTCTTCTACTGTTAATGAATCTTGTTAACTATGTCTTCCCTTAGGAAAAGTCATGGAAGAGTTCAGTTTCTTCATGAAGGAAATTGCTAAATTCTCCATGGACGTGGGTAGACAGCAATGATATTCTCATCATCATCTTCATCACTGCCAGGCTCTGACTGACATTCCTTCATCTTCGCTGATGTTCTGGGTGGGAGCAGAGCCAGATTCAGAGTCACCTTTATTAAATGAAGAAAGTTGTGCTCCTTCTACATAGTCATGCCTCCCTGACAGACTGGCTTCTTTTTATACCTCAATAAAAGAATCTCCCCAGAAAGTTTACTTTTACTTCTTCTGTTTGTGTTTGTTTTTTAGACCAGAACATAATACTTCAATTGTAAAAGAAAACTGAGGAACATACTAACCCTGTTGTTCGGGAGAAACTTCTATACAAAGAATCCCAGCTTTCAAGAAACACATGCACACGTGACAACCCCCGCTCCCACACACACATACACACACACAAATACCAGGGAACATCTTATTCTCTTGTGAAGTCTTTCTCCACTGGGCACTAGTCTACAGACCATACTGTTTCTCTATCTTGGTCTCTTGACCAAGGGAACCTTAAAAGGGAACCTCTCTCATTTCAACAAGTCATTTATAGAAGAAAAGTTTTCCTACCAATTTCTTTCCAGAAAGACATCATGCTTTCTCACAGTTCAGCTCTACTAGAGCACTGATAGAAACGTCACTGTTCCATGAGGAAGTATGTCCTTTGCTGTAGAGGTCTGATTGTTGGGACACTATACTTACCTAGAGTTGAAAACTGCATTCATGAGGCCGTCAACCATCAGAGCCAGCGAGACCATATTATAAGGAAGTGCACTCTTTTTTCCAACTAACAGACTTTCCAATATTTGAAGATAAATATTCTGTCTCCATTAAAATTTATTTTCTCCAGGATAAAAATCTCTGGTTAACCTTTTCTCCTATCTTATCTCCCTTATATATTTCTATTATGGACCACATTGCCTGGATCTATTACAATTAGGGATTGGCCGTCTTAAAGTATGTCAGTATGTTGTCCCCAAATGGACTAATCACCCCAAATTTTATCCAACAGATTCAAAGAAATCAAAACTATCACTCCTCTAGTAATCATTTCCTTCTCTTAATGCAGCCTGATGCACCAAAGGCCATAATTATTACGTAGAAACATCATTAGAATGAAACCTGATGTGTTTGCAAATAACAGGCTTGTTGCATAAGAATAATGAGAAACCAATTAAAGATACCAGGACTCCACCCCACAAATTATAATTCAATAAAACTGAGAAAAGCCCTAAGCAATCTAAATTTTTAATTGGTATACATTCAGAATTAGAAAATTCAGAAGTAGACATTCCACCTAGCTCAATACAAGAGGGTCCCTGTGGAAAGCAAAATCACTACTGCATGAGATTAACAAGAAACATCTCTTTGAGAAGATAAAATTTGATCTGGGCCCAACATGGCAGAACTGTGGTTATTCACCAGAGTCATTCTTGTCAAATGGGAACTGAATCCAAACTCCACTTCTCTTGCTAATTGACCTATAACAAACCCCCTCTCCCCAACAGGCTCTGTTCAGATACATATAAAGAGGGCCTTTGGTAGGAGAGATTAGCCAGAACAATCACTCAACACAGTGCCCCATCCACAGTAAGGAAACAACCTTCTCCACAATGAGTCTCACATCTTGCTTTAGTCTCCTCACTCTGGCATTTTTGTTTTCCTCTGGTGAGTACATCTCTGGTCATTCATGAGCATTCCCTGTCTGTTATCCATGAAGTCTATGAGCATTCTAAGGGGGAAAAAAGGTGAATCATATCACAAAATTGTATGACGGGAAATGGAAAACAGTCCTTGATATGTGATTGTAAATGTATAAAATCTCTTGTGTCCAAAGAATTATAAAGAGAAAATTTTGGTCTTTACCTTTTTCACTTTATTTTCCTTTTTTCTAGATCATCTTAAATGTAAATTTTGTTTGAATCTGTATATTAATTATATCAAATGTTGTAAAAGTTATTTTGAAGCTATTGCATCCATTTAAGTTTTTAAATCATGTTTTCAAACAGAATTTTATCATTTGTGAAACAGTTTCATGAGGATTACCTAATTTTATTTCTTGACAAATGAGGGAAGTAAAGCTAGAAAGTATAAATGGAGACCCAGGACTCAACCCCACATATTCTAATTCCAAGGCCAATCTTCTTTTCACTATGCCACCCTGTTTCCAAAACCAGTATGTTATCATTGATTTAAAATCAAGAGAAAGTAAACTATAATTAAAATATTTTTATGTCTAATATATGACCTGCATGAACAAAAATCAGTTTTGAAAAAGAATTAAAGGAGAAGTTGAAATCCCTTCAAATCATTACCTATCTATAAAGAAAAGCATTAAATATGTTCCCTACTGAATGGATTAATATAAGAAATAGTTTTCAGTGCTCAATTTATATGAGCAAAAATAAAGATATTTCGTAAATGAAGAAGACCCCCAAGGCAATCACAGCAGCAACAAAAATTAATGAATGGGACATGATTAAATTAAAAAGCTTCTGCACAGCCAAAGAAACAGTCATGAGAATAAACAGACAACCTACAGAATGGGAAAAAATATTTGCATACTACACATCAGATAAAGGACTGATAACAAGAATCTATTTAGAACTCAGGAAAATCAGCAAGAAAAAATCAAACAACCCTATCAAAAAGTGGGCAAATGACATGAATAGAAACTTCTCAAAAGAAGATATAAGAATGGCTAACAAACATATGAAAAAATGCTCAACATCCCTAATCATCAGAGAAATGCAAATCAAAACCACAATGAGATATCACTTCAGTCTGTATTACCTCCAAAGCAGACGCTAAAGTCTTGATAATATTTACTCTTTTCTTACAACTTATAAAAACTACCTAAAAGAATATTTCCAATCTTTCTGAAATTGAAGTCTAGATTTAGTCTATAATGAAGATAGTCCCAAAATCCTTTTAAAATTTATGTTTAAAAATAGTTATTGTTTAAATGATGTCTAAAAATAGTTATTGCTCTTCAGTTTTAGAATCCACCTATAAGCAAATTATAGAAGATATAATTATGGTATACAGAAAAGAACATGTATATTTTTAATGTATGAATTGTAAAAGTAAAACTAGAGGTGATAAATCTCTAGACAGGAAGGCTGATTGAGGGATGGGAATACAGGCAGATGAGATATTTATAGGGTTATGAGATAGTGTCTAAAAATTATGATATAGAAATAGCAACTAAAATATATTACTTAAGGTTATAAAAGTAACAAGCAGAATTTTTAAAAAAACGTCATGATATGCCTATCAAAAACTGAGAAGAAGAAAAGAATGGAAAGGTAATGCAAATTAAAACCTTTTTCTTCCATAGATAAGAGTCAATACATAACTGATTTTAGTTAGTAAAACAAGAAATAGAGGCACATTATATTACCATAATATGATGGTAACAACCTAAAAATAGAAATGATTAAAATTAGTTCTTACTGATGTGTTGTAATGATGATAAAACATTTTTATTTTTTGTAATAAACTGTTTAATGTCAATGGAATTATACATATTTCTTACTATGACATATATATTAACCTTCTTTTCTTCTTTTTGTCCAAGGTAAAGTAAAGGAATAGTAACTCTTTGCCACATGGCAAGCTACTAAATCACCATAAATATGGACGTGAAGTGAATTTGTTTTTAAAATTTTACTTTTACAAGTTTAGGCCTTGGAGAAGAAATGATTTTATTCAGTTTTACTCATTTCTCTGTGTAACCATCAGCATTTGATTCATTGCAGTCTTCATCATCCTCATTATCAT
Organism: Eulemur rufifrons; assembly: GCF_041146395.1. Lineage (NCBI taxonomy): Eukaryota > Metazoa > Chordata > Mammalia > Primates > Lemuridae > Eulemur > Eulemur rufifrons. The sequence goes on along the minus strand of NC_090992.1, from coordinate 32,701,910 downwards.
TGTCTTCATTAAAAATCTCTACTAAGCAGTTCAGGAGAGCACAAAGGTTTGTGTGCTTACCCCAACCTGGATATTCACCAGGTGTGTAGACCTTGGACAGGATGTTTAAGGTGCACAAGTATCTATTTCCTTACTTATAAAATAAAGAGAATAATAACCCCAAATCTGACCTGTACATTTTAAGAGTCAATGACATAATGCATCTAAACTATAATATCCTATAGAAATGAAACGGATAATTATGATCTGCATGCCCATCCTTCTCCAATATTTACCAAGGCCTAAAAGCATATATCACATTCTTTGCAACATGCTTGGCATATTAAAGACATACAACCAGTAACTTTTCAGAGTTTTTTTCCTTGCTTGAGAAATAGGAATATTTCTATTCCTATTGATGTCTGAAAGCAAAAACAATGTACAATTTGGAACATACAAAGACAACACACATTTGTTTATATAGTTTGTCCCATTTAAATGTGACCTATTTTATTTAACTCATACTATGGGTAACATTAGAATAAAAAAATGAGATATTTACATAATCTGAGAGTCTCCCAAAATATTTATTAATTATGTAAGGAAAACAGGTAACTTTATAATTGAGAAACCTGCCAGACACCACCTTAGCCAAGTGATCAAAGTTAGCGTCATCAATGATAGGCAAATCAATATCACATATACTATCTGAAAGAATACAACGTACAGAACACAGCATAAATTCTGGATTTCTCTGCCAAAAATGTACAACCAGAATATAATCATTATCAAACATCAGACAAACTTAAATTCAAGAACATTCTATAAAAACACTTGTCTATAATTTTCAAAACTAAGGAAGGACTATTTCAATGTTCTGCCTTGAAGGAGACTGAAGAGCATGACAATGCGTGATCCTGAATGGACCTTTACATTACTATTATTATTGAGAAATAGTTCACATAGCATAAAATTCACATTTTTAAAGTGTAGTTTCAGTAGTTTCTAGTCTATTCACAAAATTGTGCAATCATCACCACTATCTCATTCTAGGACATTTCATCACACCAAAAGTAAACTTCATACCCATTAGCAGTCACTCCCATTCCTCCATTCTCCCAGCCCTGTAATTATATTACATAATTATATAATTTATATAGGTGGATTCGCTATTCTTGACATGTTATATACACAGAATCACACAATATGTGCCCTTTTGTGTCTGCCTTCTTTTGCTTAGCATAAAGTTTTCAAGGTTAACCTATGTATCGGTATTTCATCCCTTTCTATATTTGAATAATATTCCACTGTATGGATACACTACATTCAGTCATTCATCAATCGATGAATAGTTGGATTTTTTTCCAATGTGGGGTTATTATAAATAAAGCTGCTATGTATATATAAATATATATATGAAGTATACATGAATATATTCATGTACAAGTTTTTGTATGGACATATTTTTTGATAATCTGGGATAAATGCCTAAGAATGGAATTGCTAAGCCATATGGTAAACCTGTGAATAACTTTTTGAGGAGCTACCAGACTGATTTTTAAAATAGCTGACACCATTTTATGTTTACATTTACATTTACACCAGCAATGAATAATGGTTCCAAGTTATCAACATCCTTGCCAATAACTCATCTTTGTTATTTTAGCCATCCTAACATATGTGAAGTGGTATCTGATTTTGGTTTTGATTTGCGTTTCCCTAATAATGATTTTGAGGATTCTTTTCATGTGCTTATTTGACCATTTGTATTTCTTTGGAGAAATGTCTATTCAAATCCTTTGCTCATTTTTTAATTGCATTGTCTTTTTTTTTATTATTGAGCTACAAATGCTCTTGATACACTCAAGATAGTAGTTTCTTATCAGATATATGACTTGCAAATATTTTCTCCCATTCTGTAAGCTGTCTTTACAGAATAAAGGATAAAAGCATAAAAGGTTTTAATTTTCATGATGTTCAATTTACCTATTTTTTCTTTTGTTTCTTGTACTCTTAGTATCATATCTAAGAAACCATTGCCCACTCAAAGGTCACAAAGATTTACAATTCAGTTTTTTCCTAAGAATTCTACAGTTTTAGCTCTTACATTTAAGTCTCTAATTCATTTTGAGTTAATTTTTGTATATGGTTTCTTATGTTATTTTGCCTGTGACTATCCAGTTGTCCCAGTACCAATTTTTGAAAAAATTATTCTCCAAAGAATTGTCTTGGCACCCTTGTCAAAAATCAATTCACTATATAGCCAAAATATACAAGGAACACAAACAATTGAATAACAAGAAAAAAAAATTACCCTATTTAAAAATGAACAAAATACCTGAATTGACATTTCTTGAATGAAGACACACAAATGGCCAACAGATATATGAAGAAAATGCTCAGCATCTCTAATCAACAGTGTCTTCCAACCCTATCTACCAAAGCTGCAAGAGCTGCCTTCAAGGTTTTCTCATGGAGTCACTCTATTTGAAAATTGGCACATTCCAAAATCAGTGGTCTTGTAGCCTTTAACAAAGACTTCAAATGAAGCATGGTTTAATAAAAGTATAATTAGACTTATTTAAGCCACGGCCAAATGATTGGTGGCTTGTCTATTAGAAGTTATTGTACTAAATAGAAGATGTCACTGGCTATGTATATAGTTGTGGCTCTGGGCAAAGTTACCATTTCATTCTTGATCCACCAGCTTGGGTTTGGGGACAGGATATTGAAATGGCATCATGTGCAATTATGTGTGATTCACAAGAAAATAATCCCTATGCCTAGCAGATGTGTCTGATCCCTTTACGAAATTATGTTACTGGAAATAGCTATTTCACAATTGAGGCAGGAACTCGAGACATTATATAAGGCAGGATCTAAGTGAGCTGGACACACACCAGAAGGTAGCTTCTTTTGCCTACATTTGACTGCCCTTGGCCACTTCAGCACCATGAGAGCAACAGCCTTTGTCTTACTTTTGGCTCTGACATTTGCAACCATGTTCAGTGAGTATCTCTCTCCTAATACTGCTCCTGCCCTGATACCAATAGCCAATGTTCTCTTCTACCTCTTACGATGCTTGTCCCCCGACCACTCCAGCACAAGTTCCATAATTCCGGGATACACTCATCACATAGATAATAACGGAAGCTGTTTGAAATACATTTTTTGCCTTCACCAACAAATCACTAAATTATGTCATTTTGCGGGTAGAATGGATGTTACTAGTCAACTAAGGCCAAATGCTTATTACTATAAATACTTTGTGTAACTTCTTAGGGAAATGATTACAGACTCTGTTTTGACTTGATATCACCATTTATGAGGATCTCATTTCTTCATAAAACATTACAATCCGTTATTTGTAAACATGTGCTACTATTTTTCATTCATTATTGAGTTAAAATCTGCCTTCCTAGAATTTTCAACCACTAGTCCAACTTCTGCCATCTATACCTGCTAGATAATAGCAGATGCTTCCTATATATGACTCACTTGTTCCTTTTATATTTACTGAGCTCTGGTTATGAAGCAGAAAAGAAAAAGACAAACTTCTCATTTATCATGGCAGCTTTTCCATCTTTTTGGCTACATTCCAGTTTCACTTCAAAAAAGGGAAAAAAAAAGATAAGTGTTAAAAGCTTCAACTTTTGATACCATGCTGATATACAGTTCTGAAGAGAGACTTACATTTTTATGACAAGCTGAAAGCTAAAACATAAATCAAAGCTTATTTTTCTAATAAGATTAAGCTATTCCAGAGTTTAATTTAATATTGTCTTTGTTTTTCTTCCAGATATAGAATGTGCCCTACAGAAGCAACAGGTCAGTACATCCATCTTAATATAAAATTCTTACTTTTATGTAATTATATAATTTTAAAGCCAGCATCAGTAAGGAAATATTTGATGCTATCTATTAATTAAATTTCTCTGTGTTTGAAGGTTTATCTTTGGGTATCAAAACTGGTTTTATTTCAAAAACTGTAGACAGATCTTTCTAAAATGGAGAACAAAGTGGTGTGACACTAGTGCCACAGTTATAGTCCTAGGTTTGAATTCCACCTCTTCGATCACACAGCCATGGGCAACAGTACTTACAAGATTATTCCAAGACTTAGAGCCAGAATGTTTGAAAAGGGCTTAGCACAGTGCCTGACACATAGTGAAACTCAAAAAGAACACGGCAGAATTCTTATCATTTTTAAATGGGTCACAAACATCTTTGTTTTCTATCTTAGAAAATGAAGATTTTAATTTAATATTTTCTTTATGACTCAGATTAAAATAATGACTATTGTTGAGAAAATCTAGATGTGATAGTAAAAACCTTAAACCAGTACTCAGGCGATTTGAGTTCTAGTCTAAACTCTGTTGCTTGTTAACTGTGTGACCCTGGGGCTTGAGCAACTTCTTTCATGTCTTTGAATCTTTTGTTTTAACTATTAAAGAAAACAATAGGGTTAAGAATATAAATTTTGGAGTCAGATGGGCCTGAGTTCAAGCCATCCTTGATGATTTAGTAGCTGTGAGAGAATGAAAAGGATTAATGGAGGTTAAAGAGTTTGGTAGCTTCTCAGTGACATGAATGCCACATAAACTCTGGCTCTGCGGTCTGAGCAGGCGAGGAGAGGAAGTGAAATCATGCTGGCGTGTATTTACCAGGGGGCACTGCTATGCTATTCTTTGCACTAGCCTTTGAGGTCATCCTGCCATTATGTCATGCTTGCTAGTCTTTGCATCAGCTCAGCCCTAAACCTTAGAAAGGGCATGGAAGCTAGCACTTGATGAATGAACTAATTAATAAATGGAGCATATCTGGGGGGAAAGATAAATTCAACTTTAAGTTTGAGCATATTCCAAGCTATCCAAGTAGAGATATTCAACATTTAGCAAAATAGCATGCCAAAAACTCCGGGGCAGAATGAGCTGGAGTTTGTGTAGGCCTGGAAGATAAACCAAGGGATAAAAATAATAGCTATTATTTATTCAGTATTTTCTATGCCATGTAGTGCTAAGCATTGTACACATACCTTCTCATTTAAATATTTTTTACTTCAACCTTACAATGGAGCTATTATTATTTTCATTTTGCAGGTAAAAAGCTAAAGCTTAGAGAGGTAAAATAATTGGTCCAGGGTCATATGGTCAGGATTTAAATTCAGATGTTTAACTTTACTGTCCACATCCTTCAATATGTTCATAGATTTTTAAAAATCCAAAAAATTTTTTCTTGTGAATTGCCTACCTGATCCCACAGGCAGCTCATTACCTTGGCTTTGCTCCAGGAATTTAGAACAGTGGTTCCCAATTATAATGTTAGGATGCATTTGTCTATGCGCTGATGAAGTGTATAACAAGTTAACTTGTTACCAATAATTAACGGTAAAAAGTTGTTAATGATGTACTAGTCCTTAAAATTATAGTACTTATTCCTACAATATATCTCACACTTGCATTCATATTGAACCTTTTAAGTGAAAGAGAGAAATAAGATAATTCATACAGAAAATATAGCACACTTCTGATTGCTCCCATGAAAATGGTTGCATTTGAGAATATGCCATGCATTTTAAAAACTGATGCATCAACCTGTTGAGTGGAAAAACTTCTATTTTTAAATAAATTATGATTTGGGAACCACTTACCATAAAGATGTTTATCACTCATGATTTTATATGTGATATAAAAGATCTTTACATTTGCTATATCTCAAAGAGTTTAAATGAGGACCAACAATTGGAATAAGAAACAAATGCATTGAGAGCCCTCAACTTGCTAAGAAATCCTAAATTCCAGAAATAAAGATTTGATGTAAAGAATTAAAGTTTTTAATATGTTTTTTTTCAGGTTGATTGCAGTAATTATAAAAAGTTACCACCAGGAGAAAAGAGATTTTGCTACGAGATCTATCGACCAATTTGTGGATCTGATGGCAAAACTTATAGCAATGATTGCTTCTTTTGTTCTGAAGTTAAGTAAGTATTTAAATATTTTCCTTTTTATATTTAAAGTAAAATTATGTGTTAAAGCAAATGTACCTTAATTAGAAGAGGTGGTTTAGGGCATAAGAAATATGTGAATCATCTCACACTGACTCTAACAAAGAGAACCTTTCAATTTATAGGATTTGGGAGCCCCTGGTATCATTGTATCCCTATATATTCTGGCAGAAAGAGTGAATCAGAAAATCCTATAATCTCCAATTTGGAAGGAAATTTAAGGTCATCTAGTTCAACTTCCACTCAGTAATCTATTGCTTAAGCTCCCTCTTCAAAAAGGTCACCAAGTAGTCTCACAGTTCATGTTGATTATTTCCAGGGACAAGAATGTCCCCCCCTCCCAAGCGTGCCAGTCCACATCAGTTAGAATGACCCATGTTTACTGTTCGGCTTCAGCAACTGAAGGATATGTTAGAGTCCCCTAATGACTGGTACAAAAGGAGAGAATATCTGAAAAACCTGCAGAGCTTCTCTTTCAGAGTATAATTTCTCAACAAAATATATGTGAACCTATAGTAAAAATTATATTAAAAATTAAATAGCCAAGAGTTTAAAGGTTATAAAGTAATTATCTCCAAGATATAGTAACATCAGCTCAAAAAATATGAAGTGATGAACAATATACTAGAATGTATAGAAACATATAGATCCTTCTAAGTATTTTCAAAAATACATGAAATGAAAACAAGCATCTAATATACGTGGCATATTGTTCTGGTTTTTTTAGTAAGAGTAAAATTTATAATTTTTATGAAAACACGCTTCTAAATGGTTGTTTCTTTTACATTAAACAAATCCATTAAGAATGTTTTCAGGAATATAAACTGATTGTGATGTATTTTGAGTATCATCCTTATGTAACCAGCACTCATTTTGAAAATATTCCTAAATTGTAGTCAGTCCTTTTAAAAATATCAATAAGTGGGGAAACTACAGTACATTTTTAGGGTTCACTGATGAAGTCTGGATGCTAATGAAGTGCCCATGGACTTAGCATTTCTCATTTGTTGCTATTTTCTCTCCACAGGGAAACTGACGGCAAACTTAAATTTGTACATTTTGGAAGATGTTGAATCTATCTTGTGATTCCAAAATATCTTTTAATGCCTCTATTCACATGAGACACATTTTTTCCCCACATAATCTATACCACATTGCCTAATCTTATCACCATATGTAGATTTCCTTGTAGAATACAGTAGACATAAAGGAAATAAATGTGCATCTGATTCTTTTTTGGGGGGGGCGGGTGGGGTTGAATTTCTAGATTTGTTTTAACTATGGGTAATGTCTAATAGACCATCTTAGGGAGAGAAAGGGGCCAATAATAGGAACCAGAAAACCAAAGGCCCTGAAGCTAATGCATTCTTCTTACCCAGGCTAGGAAAATACCCCATGTATACTACTAAGTATATATGTGAATAGATAAAGAGGGAGACTTCAGGCCCAAGAATCAGAAAATACTGCTTTGCTAGATGGTCTCTTTTTTAATTTTTATTTTTAATTCCATTTCTTTTTTTCTATTATTTCAAAATATTATGGGGGTACAAATGTTTTTGGATACATGGATCACTTTTGTAATTCTTGAGTCAGGGCTATACATGTGCCCACCACCCAGATACTGTTTATGTGTTAGGTAGGTTTCACCCATCTCCTCCTCCTCCTCCCCCATGCTTGATTTCCACTGAGTTTTATTTCCTTCTGTGCACATGCATGCCCATCAGTTAGTTCCAATTTAAAAGTGAGTGCATGTGGTGTTTGTTTTTCCATTCTTTAGATACTTCACTTAGGATAATGGTCTCCAGTTCCATCCAAATTGTTGCAAAAGGCACTAATTCATCCTTCTTCATGGCTGAGTGGTGTTCCATGGTGTACATATACCACATTTTGTTTATCCACTCATGAATTGATGGGCACGTGAATTGATTCCACATCTTTGCAATTGTGAATCGTGCTGCAATAAACATTGAAATGCAGGTGTCTTTTTGATAACATGACTTATTTTCCTTTGGGTAAATAGTCAGTAGTGGGATTGCTGAATCAAATGATAGGTCTACTTTTAGTTCTTTGAGGAATCTCCATACCGTTTTCCACAGAGGTTGTACTAATTTAATTTGGCTCCTATCAACAAATAAGCAAAGAAACCATGGTTTCTCATTCCAGATAACCCTGAAGTCAAGTGTCAACTCCTGATCCATTTCTGACCATTAGAATGTACAGTACCTATTTGCATTCTGCACCAACCCAAACTGTGTCTTCAAGTTCCCTAGAAAGAACCCAGAAACACACAAACAATAGAGAGCAAGGAATGCTTTTCTAGAGATTGTGGAGGAGTGACAAAAATGGCAGTTTACCTTGCACACCCCACAGCCCAAGACTCCTCATTACAACTCTGTCATCTTTTGCAACACCACCTGGTAAAATCCTTGTCATTTGTAATATGAAAAGAAAATTACCATAAAATTTCAAAGATGCACAAATAAAATAAGGTAAAAACAACTAAATACATTATCAGAACCTGTTGCTAGAACTGAAATGTACTCAAATCCTAAGAAAGTTCACTTTGCTTCATTTTTAATTAGTCCTTCCTCATACTTAAGCAAAGCCGGCATCACTACACCCAACAATCTGGTCCTTTTGGAACAGGTGACTCACGTCTCCATCAGTGAACAACGTGAAGCCGAAGTATTGACTTCAGAATGTTAATTAACACTAAGGGTGCAGATCAAGGAAATGGAAGCCAGTATTATAAATACATTCCTTAACAAAACTCATCCATATGGACAAGTTCTGAAAACTTTTCAGAATTTCTTTAAAAAAGGCAACTCTGAATCTAAAGATAACAGTCAATATAAAATTAAGCTTTTGAAGATCACCTGATTAAACATAGGAAAAGGACTACTGGTGTTCTGATAGATGCTCCTGGAGAGTTTGGGAAACTGGTAGAACAGTTGTCAGATTCTGAGGCTCTGCTTTATAGAATATGAGGCATTTGAAGCTCACAAATAGGTGTGGAGGTAAAAACAACAGAAGCTCCTACCCAGCCAAGCCCAGAGTGACTCATCAAAGCCTAAGCCTGACTTTGGGGTTTCTTTCTATCCTCATGTCCAGTTCCTGAATCTCATTCCGCCTGCATGGCAGCTCCTGTTCTGGTGCCTGCTGCATGCCAGCCTGAGCCCCTGCCTCTGTCTGTAACCTGCTCAGGAGCCCGGCCTTCTGGCACTTTGCACCACTACACTGTGCTCCTTGCTTCTCTCTCCTCCATTTTGCCTCTTCTAGAAATAGAGGCCAGTGGCAAACACCCAGAGACATTAGCAGACTTCTGCTGTGCTCCCTGGCTGCCTTACCTCTGCTTTGGCTGCCTGTCTGGGCTCCAGTTAGTTCTTCTTTATCTCTGAGGCCCACAAATTGTTTGAACTACCATCTGTTTGCTGCCACACTCTTTAGATATTAACTTGTTCTCCCTGTCAGACTGAAATCATTTGTAAAGGGTGTATAATATAATGAATAAGAAAGGAAAGTCCTTGGAGGTAGAGCACACTGGGGTCAGATTTAGGTTTGCCACTTCTGGGTGACATTGGGTTAGTGGCTTAACCTCTGAGTTTCAGTTCATGCACTTCAAAACAGGGACAGTAGCCCTTCCTTGCAGATTAGCATAAACTAATGTATACACAGTGCTTCATATTGTGCCTAGCATGTAATTAGCTAACAATAAATGGCAGTTTTAAAAAATAACAAAAACAAAAATCTGTGCTTGCCTTAAGTTTGTCCCCTAAGCACATAGGTGGTTTAATTTAGGTCCTGGCACCCCTTAGTCTTTTCCATCCTATCACAGCCACCACACCTGCGCCTGCCTGAGTCTGTCTTGAGATACACCACTACCTTGCAGGCACAGCCTCATAGGAGACAGGTTCTAAGCAGGTCTGTGCTTCAGAAAAATCACTCTCTAGTGGAAGTCTTGAAAATAATGATAGAAAATACATGTTGTCTGTTCTATATGCCAGCTACTATTCTAAACGCTTTAGGAACATAAAGTCATTTAGTGCTCAAAACAACTATTTGAGGTAAGTACTACTGCCCATTTTACAGATGGAAAAAGTTACAGAAAGTCACAGAAAGTAATCTGCTCAAGTTTAGGTGAGATTTGAAACCAGAAATTCTAGCAACAAGGTCCCTGCTTTTAACCACTACAGCACAATGTCTCTGCACAGGTGTGAGGGAAACAGATGCTGAGAAACAAAAGGAGAGAGTAGAAGAGACAGCAGAGGATGGAGGACGGGAAGAATGAAGAGAGAAAGCAAAGGAGAAAAGTTAGGAAACATTTGGAAATTATAATGTGGATCTGCACAAAATTAGTGAACAGGAGAATAAAGTGGGGCATGAGCAATTGGAGACAAATGTTAGTAACAGAACTGAAAAAGAGTGGGAAAACTATCTGTTATGGGTGATGAGGAAGAGACAAAAATATTGAAGATGTGGTTGAAGTTCAGGGTTTGGACAATTAGTTACATGGTGATGTTATTACTTCTCAATCGCAGATTGAGATTTTTATGAACCTATAGGCAAAACCTATTCACTGGAGTATGGACCTCTTGAAGGGTGGGATTGCATCTTAATCATCTGCTGCCTCTAGGGCCTAACATAGAGTCTAAACACACTTAAAGGTAATTTAATAAGTGTTGAACTAATGTTAAAGGTTATTCTAGAAGACATACTGTAAAATCACCATTGACCCCAGCTATGCATTCAGTAGCCTGATAAAATAATTTCCCTTCCTTCAATTATGAGTTCTTAATACCTACTGGAGTTAAAGGAATAAACATTAGTTTGTTGCCCACAAGACTGAGAGTGTAACAGTTTACTTGCTTTCCCCACAGGCAAGAAATTATCAGAGTCTTTAATGAGGTCTCCTTGACTATTGTGAATAATGCTATTAATACAATGAACATGGGAGTGTAGATATACCTCTGAGATCCAGATTTCAATTTTTTTGGATATACACTCAGAAGTGGGATTGCTGGATCAAACGATAATTCTATCTTGAATTTTTTTTTTTTTTGAAGAACCTCCATAGTGTTTTCCATAGCAATTGCACCCATTTGCATTCCCACCAACAGTACACAAAGGTTCCAGTTTTCCTACATCCTTGCCAACACTTATCTTTTTTTTTTTTTAATAATACCTATCCTGACAGGTGTGAGGTGATATCCCATTGTGATTTTGATTTGCTAGTTAAAAAGCAGAATGCACTTCTATGGAACTGAATAATAATCAAGCAATCAAACAAAACAATGTTAAATCATGCTGTCCTACCATGGCTCTATAACTTGCTAAGAATGAAATATTTTCCCCTGGAAGCCTTCTTGATCTTTGATGACCTGGTGCTGTGGTCTGGATATGGTTTGTACCCACCAAAACGCATGCTGAAATTGGACCCCCTTTGTGGTGGTGTTGGGAGATGAGGCCTAATAAGAGGTGTCGTGTACCTCATGAATAGATTAATACCTCAGGAGTGAGTTCTCACTCTCCCAGGAATGGATTAGTTCCCTCAAATGGTTGTTAGAAAGTTTGCCTTCCTTGGTTTCTCTCTATTGCTTTCTTCCTCACCACTACACGATCTCTTTGCATGATCCACTTTCCATGAGTGGAAGAAGCCTGATGCCCTCACCAGAAGCTGAGCAGATGCTAGCGCATGCCCCTGAATTTTCTAGCCTGCAGAACTGTCAGCTAAATAAACCTCTTTTCCTTATACATTATCCAGTCTCAGGTATTCTGTTATAGCAACACAAAATGGACTACGATATCTGGTGACTTTGCCCTTGGTGTCACATGTAAATAGATCATTTGCAAAATGACTTCATAATGAGGTCTGAGGTTCTCAGAATGGGGCCACAGCCTTCCGTTCAGCAAGAGAACTGAGCCTTTAGGGATTTGCTAGTAAAATCTTGACTGAAGAAACTCAAGTGGATGAATCACATTGTTTCTTATGGCAAAGATGAAAACTTTCGTCGTGGCTATCTTGACTACTGGCTATTTCTCATGTAAGAATTTGTCAAAGAATCTTGGGGAAGGAGTAAATATTTGATCTTCCAGGGGAAATAACAAGCCAACAATAACTGCTATCTAGACATAGAAATTTTTGAAACTTTGAGGCTTTTCTCAGGAAGAATTCCTACCTCAACTAGAATGAATATCACTGGTTGAATCCATTTTTATATATTTCAAGAACCCTGCCATAGTGATGCAGATGAGCTATTTTAAGGAATGATCTATAAGAGTTGTAATCAATATCTGACAAATAATTTGGCCTTCTGAGTTGATAATCAATTTTGACTCTCCCTCTGCTTCCTAATTTTTTCCCATCATACACACACACACACACACACACACACACACAGAGTGGTATATTTTGTGTTTGTGTGTATGCACATAAATGTATTCTGTGCAAAGTGGTGTCAGTTTTTGACATGGCTTACTCTTAGAGCACCATGAGACCAGATGTTATCAAATCCCAAGAGAGGATTTCTAAGCAGCTTCAACAAAGTGACCAATAAGGTCAGAGGTAAAACTGAATCTGCCAGCTGAATGGTGCAAGTAGAGAGAGAGGCAAGGAGAAGGCTCAGCTGCAGTGGCTCAAAGAAGTCAAGGCTGCCAAGCAGAACATAAAATGTAAAGGTAAACGGAACCATTAAAAACGTGAGTAAACAGACTTTGACACAGAGGTCCCAAGAAAAGAGGCTTCCTTAAAAGTAGGTAGAGTTTAGAGAAACGGTGCGTTCAAGATGCAATAATTGAAAACCACGGCAAGTATCTAAGATTTCTATTGGTACGTAGGATGGCTATGAAGGATGCGATCTTTTCCTAAAATAACCTTTTCCTAAAATTTGAGCAGCTCAGCAGTGGACGATATTGCTGAGTCCCAGAAGATGAAACTGGAATTTAAATCCCTTCTGCCTAAGGTCAGCAGTAAACCTAGGCTCAGGTTGAGTTCCCAAGTGGGACATTAAGTGTCCCAGGCATGAAGAGAGGAAGGAAACAGTGTTTGGCAATCAGACACAATCAGATAAACCCGTATGAAGGAGCCACTTATTTTTTCATGATTTTTATGGTTATTAATTTATATGTGATTACTTAATAAGCTAATTAGCTGTTCACATTTCAATACTGCATTGCTTTATTTGATCCTTTTTTTTAAACATTTTTTGTTTCAGATATTTTGGGTTCTGGTCCATTTAAGGTAAGTTTGCCACTTCCTGCATAAGGATGATTTTTCTAATCTTAGCCTCATAGAATTTCTATTAGGTTGACCCATATTAAACCATATGAAACTGCCAATATCTGACCATTGTCAACCCAATTATTGCCAATAATGGCAATTTCATATGGTTCAATCTAAATATCTATGTCAAAATAGATCCTGGAGAACACCAGTACTCATCTTTGACTCTTACTGCTCCCTTATTCTCTTATATACCACTAGCAATTAAAGCTTCTGATATTTGTTTTTTAATGTTTTCTCTCCCTCTAACATCATTGCTTTTGCCTAGGTCAAGTCCTCCCCATTTCTTGCCCATATTGCTGCAGTGGCCTTCTAATTGTCTCTTTGCATTTAGTCTGATCCAGGGTTGGCAAACTATGACCACCTGTTTTTGAAAATAGAGTTTTCTTGGAACACAGACAAGCTCCTTTGTTTACCTATCTATGGCTGCTTCCAGACTAGAACAGCAGAGTTGAGTACTTGCAACTAATGGCCTAAAAATCATAAAATATTTACTACCTGGCTCTTAACAGGAAAAGTTTGCTAACCCCTGCTCTAATCTTCTCCACAACCTCAAGAATGGACTTTCTAAAATGCAAATCTGATTGACAGTAGTTACAGTCATTTTTGGAATGGTTCTTTTCTCCTCTAACAAATTGCAAATATGCACTACACAACCAAGGATCTGGGCTGTGTGGCTTCACTTGCCCTACAGGATGGAAATTCCAAAGACTCTGGCCTCTGAATTTAAGGTAATACAGTTTGTATGTTTGAGGTTTAAAAGAAGACATTATCTCCTCTCTGCACAAAATAAAATATTTAAGCACTTTTATTAGAAGCCATTAAGAGATCATTGCAGGATAGAAGGTTTGACCTGTGAGTTTTGTTTTAGGACATTCAATGTGCTCATTATATGACGGAGTCTGCACAACGGACACGCATATGCTCCATAAGACTCAGCCCATTATGTGCTTCTAATAATGTGACATACCCTAATTCCTGCGTGTTCTGCTTTGCTAACATGTAAGTGAAAGCATTAAACCAAAAACATAACCCACTTTTGAGAATCTAAAATGTAGCTGATTGATAGCAGTCAGCTGTACACTCTTTACTATTTTGGAAAATGTATGTGAATTCCTCAAAATGTGATTCTGTAATATAAAAGTGATGTCACTGGAGAGAAGGGGTGACAGGGAGTGAAGAAATGGGACTCTGAGTCTCACCTCTAACTTCAGAAGAGAAAGTTCCCTTTAACTGTTTTGAACAGGAGTTTCAATATGAGATTCTGTGTGAAAAAACATTCTGTTCTTAAAATGTATGTAAATCATAGCTGTAATAAACCTCACTCTTTTAAAAATAAGACCAAAGCAAAAAGTCTCAGCACTCAAGGTCAGAAGAGCTTGGGTTGAATCTTGCTCCTGAGGTTAAGTGATATTGGGAAGTCTTATCATTTCCCCAACCTCAAATTCTTAGCACCAATCTGTGAATATATTTACTGCTTCACTTGCTACATACACCCCATTCACACTAACTCTCTTTCCTGATATTTTCAAACCTACAAAGCCTTTTTCTGCTTCGGGAACTTTGGGCAAATTATCCTCTCCTACAAGGATATTTTCTCATCCTCTTCACAGGGCCAGCTCTTCATCACTTGGGTTTTAATCTAAATATAGCTCCCCATGGGTGCCTTCCCTGACTGTTCTATCTGACATAGATTCAACTCTGGTTTTTCATGTTAATCCCCATCTCTTTCCTTTGTAGTACTTGTCATAAATCTCAAATGCTTTAATATTCTGTTTATTTTTGGCCTATCACCAAACATAAGCTCCATGAAGTCAGAAGGTAGCTTTCTGATTTATTCCTAGCATTTAACACAGTGTCTGCACCAAGTTAGCCCCCAATAAGTACTTGTCATATGAATGAATAAGGCTTCTTGGGCAGAATTAATGTGCTAATGGGTGTAAAATTTATTTATAAACTTAAAGCATTCATTATAGGTAATTTTTAAATTTTTTTATCACGTGTTGTTTCAGCTCAATCTTCCCAAATGGAATGTGTGTTTAAGAGGAAAGACTCTGATCCTATAGACCTTAACCGGAACCTCAGCTCTTCTGTTCAAACTCGATGACTTAGAGTTATTAGTTATAGTTAACCTCAGTAATGACCTCAGAGGTCAGCAGTGAGAATAGAAAAAGATAATACATAAAGAAGACTAGCATAATGCCTGTTACATGGCAAGCCATGAGTGACCTAGTATTGCTGCCAACTAGGGGACCAAACATCCCAGTTTTTCTGGGACTGAGGGTTTTCCTGGAACGTGGAATTTTGAGTACTAAAATAGGATAGTCATAAACAAACCAGAATGTTTAGTCACCCTATCATCAACATTCCTTCATACTCAGCCCCCTAGGGCTCCTTCCATATACTGACTCTCTCACTCGGACCATAGAACCCATTTTCAACCAGTTCGACAGTGTCTTCCAGGCTATCTCAAAACTTCATCTGATAGGCCTTCAGGATATGGTCATGATCATTCCATGGCACACACAGGGACTCCTCCTCCCACATTTATTATTAGCTCTCCATTTTTACCCTTTTTCAAACCTACTGTCTCCCTCCTTCTCTGGGATCTGAAGGCTTTAGGGAAATAAAAAGGAACTTCTCAGTGCCAAAAATTTATCCATAGGACTTTAATTTTAATAGCAGGGTGAATAATAAATTCATTCTTTTAAAGTATACAACTCAGTGGTCTTTAATGTATTCACAGCATTGTTCAACCATCACCACTAGCTAATCGCAGAACAATTTTCATCAGAAAGACACCCGTACTCATTCTCATATCTTCCATCCCCAGTACCTCGCAATCACCAGTCTACTTTCTGCCTTTATGGATTTGCCTATTCTGGACAATCCATAAAATGGAATTATATAATATGTGGCCTTTTGTTTCTGGCTTCTTTCACTCAGCATAAGTTTTCAAGATTCATCCATGTTGTAGAATGTATCAGTTCTTTACCCCTTTTGTGGCTGAATAATATTCCATTGTATAGATATACCATATTTCATTTAACCATTTGTTCATTATGGACATTGGGTTGTTTCTCCTTTGGCTAGTATGAATAATTGAATAATGTTCCTATGAACATTCATGTACAAGGTTTTGTGTGGACTTACATTTTTATTTTTGTTGGGTATAAACTGATGAGTGAATTGCTAGGGCACATGGTAGCTTCATGCTTAACATTTTGGGGAATTGCCAAACTGCTTTCCAAGATAGCTGCAACATCTTACAATCCCAGTAGCAATATATGAGAGTTCCTATTAATCTGCATTCTCACCAATACTTATTATTGCTCATATGTTTGATGATAACCATCCTTATAAGTATGAAGTGGTATCTCATGGTTATGATTTGCATTTCCCAAAAGACAAATGATATTAGATAGCTTTTCATGAGTTTATTAGTTATTTGTATATCTTCTTTGGATAAATGTCTGTTCAAATGTTTTGCTCACTTTTAAATCAGATTATTTATCTTTATGTTGTCGAGTTATAAGAGTTTTTTTATTGTGGGTACGAGTTCCTTAACAGATATTGACTTGCAAATATCTTCGTCCATTATGTGAGTCATCTTTTCATTTATAAATGGTGTCCTTTGAAGTGCTAAATATTTTAATTTTGATGAAGTCCAATTTACCTATTATTGCTTGTGCTTTTGGTGTTATATCCAAAAAACCATTGTTTAACCCAGGGTCACAAAGATTTACTCCTTTGTTTTCTTCTAAGAGTTTGACAGGTTTAGATCTTACATTTATGTCTTTGGGCCATTTTACATTATTTTTGTATACGATGTGAGGTAGGCAATCCAACTTCATTGTTTTATATGTAGATATCCAGTTATTTCCATACCATTTGTTGAAAAGATTATTCCTTCCCCATTAAATTATCTTAGAACCTTTGTTGAAACTCAGTGGACCACAGCTATAAGGGTTTATTCTGGACTTTCAAGTGTATTCCATTAGTCTATATGTCTATCCGTGTGCCAACACCATACTTTCTTGATTACTGTAGCTTTGCTCAGTTAGCCTTGAAATCAGGAATTATGGGTTCTTCAACTTTTCTCTTTCTCAGATTGTTTTGACTATTCTGGGTACTATCCTTAGGAAGTATTAAAGATGTTGCTGAAGAATAACATACAGATTTATCAGCGTAATAGTTTTAACAGTAAAATACTAGGAAAAAAATTAAATGTTCTAATAACAGATAATTAATTTCAATAATTTATAGTGCATCTGCAGTTAATAATTTCTGGAAAAGAGATAGTGAAGGAAATTGTGTCACTACCTATAGTAATGCTACAATTATCAATGCTCCAATGCCCGCTGACTTTACTGGCAAGAAATCCAGTATTTTCCAAGGTTTTATTTTTCCAAATAGTTCTTAGCATCTTGAGAGATAGCAGTGGGACTAGAGGGAAGTTTTCTCAAATAAAATCTGTTCCTTTTCCCATTGTGGTGCTACCATTTAAATATCCTTGTCCATGACACCCCCTGATGTTTACTACACCTATGCCCTACTGCCTGTCTTCTTTTTATCCCAGGCCAGTTGAGAAACCCATTCTGCTTCCCATTCTCCCCATTTCAGAGAGTTCATACAGAAGAATTATCTGACTCCCCAACCTTCACACTTCTCTCTTTTAGCCTGCAGTTTCTTTCTTCTCAGATTATCGGGGCATTCCAAATGTGTGGCCAGGTCTTGTTCATGATAAGGTAGGAGGGCCAAGTTTCCCTTTACACTAACTGTACATATGCCTCCCTCCATCCTTCAGGCCACAGTCAGGTTCTGCCTGGTACTTTCTGCATCTCGGGGCAGTCAGAAGGTTGATCCACTTGAGAACACCAAAGATCTCTGGCCTTTTGCTTAAAGCCTCCTCTTTTTTAGTCACATAGGATAAAAAATATTGCTAGACATTGTATATCAAGTTTTCTAAAAATAATCATAATATAAAGTTAAAAAATAACATGAGATACATGAAATATGTTCAAACTTTTGAAAAATATATGTATTGCATATACTCAGAAATATAAAATATTAAAGAGAATACATAATTGGGGACCTTTTGAAAGCCTATAAATATGCCTGATTTTAATTTAGTGCTTATTATATATATACCAGGCACTGTGCTAGGTGCTATATAAGAATTATCTCACTTAATATTTAAAACAATCGTACAAAGTAGGTATTGGTATTACCTTTCATTTTACAGATGATGAAACAACTGAAGCTTAGAGAGACTTTTCCAAGACATAACTAAATGATCATAAAAAGAGAAACCAAGAAACAATTCTAGGGATGTGATTCCCAGAACATACAAGTTTAACTTCCCATTATCTTATCTCATGATTAGAATCTTATATTTAGACAAAATTTAGGATTTCTTGAAACAATTTATTATATTTATCCATTTGTCCTATGAATGTTTAATAAATACCTAGTAAATTCCAGACACTGTGTTAGGTGCTGGGAAAGCAAAAGAAAAAAAAAGAGTAAGAGACTATTACTCTCAGGCTATTACTACAAATAATATATGATTATAAGCCTGCTATAGTTAGAAAGTACTTTCGGAAATAGGGACCATTTTAGACCTATACCAATACTGTCTGGTGAGTGGGGAAGAGATTACTCTCTCTTACATATAAAAAGAAAAGACTCCAAAGTTAATTGCCTTGCCCAATGTCAAATAGGATGTATTTACAGAAGATGAATAATGTTTTTTATCCTTTCATAGTAACTCTTATGTGGCTATTGTTTAACTTTTAACAAGTAGATCACTTCGACAGGAAATGTACAAGCAAAATTCTATTGGCTATAATTTAGTACAAAATGCTGTAATTGGTTTCCTATTGTTTTTACATTTCTGATGAGGAAGACAAATATTTTTCACTTATGTTTTCCACACTCCTGTGTATATCTTGCTCTTAACCATTATGGTTTTTGTCCCAGTAATTTCCTTCCTATTTGTAGTCCATACAGCAGTTTTACAGCGAGCCTCAAAAAAACCTGTCTCAATTGGCACCCATGATTATGGTCATTTTACAGAGAATTCTGATATAGAGAAGTGAAAAGATTGTTTCAGGGTGCCTTAGCAAGCCATTGCTTTCCCTCCCTCCACTTCTTAATATAGAGGCTTACACATTTGCTAAAAGCTCTAATAATTTTTCACCATGATTACAAATCAAAGGGGTCTTCAGGGTGAAAGGGTGTGTGGAGGGGAGAGGCAATTCTTTGTGGCTGTGGGCTATTTGTAAGCCAGGCATTTACAAAATCAAGGTCTCTTTTTCTTTTAAAATTCCTAGTATAATACCTAGGCCAGGAGGAAGACAGGTTATATTTCATACAAATGGTCTCCAAATATTTATATCAATTTCTCTTAGAGCTTTGAATTTCACTCTTACGATTCAATACCAAGGAAAATGCAGAAAGGACCAAAAACTCTTGGATATGATGTGATTTTCCTTTGTTCATCATGAGAGAAACCATTTGAATTAAGCATCGTCTTTCCCTCATACAGCAGAATTTATTATATTACTTTATTTCTTTTAAATCAATAAATTTTATCCTCTGGAAAGCTCCTCTTTGACTTGAAATAAATTTAATGCAATGTGCCAGAACTGTGTTTAGTTCTAGAAATTCAGAGCTGACGATGAGCAACTCATAGTGTAATAGGCTAATTAGACAATTCAGTCATTTATTTAGTAAATATTCTTTAAGTACTCTATGAGATTGAGAAACTTGGTTAGCCTTTCAGTTTTCAGTGGTAATCAAAACAGGTTTGGGCAATTTTGCATTTTACAATGCAGTGAAGGAGCAAGAAAACAAATGAATATTAAACAATATGATAAAATGTGTGAAAAAGTAAGACACCTAATAGCATCCAGGAGCTGACCTTGGCATTGGTACAGGTTGGCCTCCTACTTACATCTGGGCCTTAATGTTCTACTATTTAAGATAATCAATTTCATAGAACATTTACATATGATAAAGATATGATGTAACTATGATGAATCAAGACAAAGACAATACCATTCTATAACCATGTATGAACACAGCAAAACATGAACATTAGCCAAATCACAAAATACCAAACATCCTCCTATCTAGACTAATATGAGTGACTGATGCTTCTTCAGCAATTACAACTATAGCCTTAGGCTACTCTTCCCTCTTTCTAAATAAGGTTTTTTAAAGATGCCCCGTCACATAATTACTCCTCCTTTCTGAGGAAATTCAATCAAAATCAAAGCCTCTCTTCTTTGAATTCCCCAAATTAACCTAATAATCCCAAAGCCTACAATAAATCCTTTCTAATATCCTCTTACTGACATGCTCCATGGCTCCCCCAGCATGTATATTCTCCTGCAATGAATAAACCCAACTTGTTCAATTATAGGTGTACTCCTGGTGGTTTTTGGCTGGAGGGTATGACAAATGCAAAACTTGAAAGTAGCAATAATACCATCCTCATTGCTCAAGCCCTCCTTGCCTCAATTCTCTGTCCAGGGGCATTTATGAAAATAGATATCCATGGAATATTAATTTATGGGGTAGGGAATATTTTATTCATTTATTTATTCATCCATTGATTCATAAGCTACCTTGTTCCAAAAATTATTTAAGGTGGCTGATACTATTCAGTGGATGGAAAGGTACAGAGTAGAGGGAAGTTCCCTGACAATTGTCATATGAAGATAACATCCTGACCAAAGAAACACCCAATGACAACGAAAAAGGTAGGATGAGGGCACCCCAAGTGACACTGATGTCTAACAGGATACGCCTTCCCTCACAGCTGAGGCTCCCTCTGCCCTGTTCTTAAACCAGGGATGATATATTAATCACCTGCTGTCAGGTTCTACCTGACTCCCCATCTTCTTCCCTGCACTGGAGGCTCTGCATTTCCATCCTCATCCTCAAGCCCTATCCCCTACTGATGGCGAGCTCATTCTGTTCTCAGGATCTAGAAGAAAAATCCTCATTACTTAACCTTGAAGAATTTAAGCTTCTATAGTTCAATCCTCAGGTAAATCTAAACCAAGTCTGATAAGGGGCATTTAAACTATGTGGGGACTTGATTTTTACTTGTCACAATAACTGGAGTGGCACTCCTAGGCATTCAGTGGGCTAAGGCCCTGCAATGCACTGAACAGTCCTGAACAGGTAAGAATTAACTCTCCCCAAATGCCAATAGTGCTCCCATTGAGAAACATCTCACCTGTAGATGGCAACTGTCTATCACATCCAACCCTCCTGCTTCTCCTCATGCCCACACCAGGTAGCAGTAATGAATGATAGTACATGCCACTTAGTTGGATGTGGCCTCAAACTCTTTCTCAACATAGCAACCAAGGCATGCCTTGTCATCAGGTTTTAGTGGAAGATAAAACTGATTTGCTATTCTTGCCCTTACTTTTTTCAACGAAGGAAGCTTCATGGCTCTTGAGATGAAGTCTCTACATGGTACCTTCGTGCTGTTCCATTTCCTCTGCCTGTAGTCATGCCTTGGTCATCTGACTGCTCTCCAAGTCCTTCTCAGACAGGGGCCCTTTCAGGGATGTGAGTTCTGTGGCCAAGACCCTGAAGCATCCCAGCAGGTCTCTGTGACAGTAAATGCCTGCCAGCATTACTTCTCTGAATATTGCTTGCTTCTAGTGCAGAGTGAGCTACACCCTCTAGTGGAGAAATCACATGTAATACATTGAACTTCTTTGGAAGAATACACCCTCTGCCTACCACCTCCAGTATTGATCAGACTCCCCAGACTTTACAGAAAACCCAACTCAAAGTGACATAAATAAATACGTGGAGGATGGAGGTGACAAGGGATTCTTTTATGGTTCCTGTACCTGAAAAGTCCAGAGGAATCTCTGAATTCAGGCATAGCTGGATATCCAGGATCTCCAAAAATTTTGCTGTATATTTCTCTCTTCATCTCTTGGATCCATCCGTACTTTCCTTAATGTTGTTTTTATTCACAGACAAGTTTTCTCATCCAACCCCACCCTACCTCCATTCCCAGTGGGGATGGAGGTAGCTTCAGAGGTACAATTTCAATGGAAGAGAGCTTTCTTTTTCTAAAACTTATAACAAAAAGTTTGAGTCTTGTTATACTAGTTGTGATAAGAGGTTGATTCCTGAACCAGTCATTATAGCTACAAGTATGTGTAATTCTCATTGAAATGGACTGAATCACAAGGTCCTACAGGAGCTAGGAGTGGATCAGCCCTACTGTATGGACTAGAAGAGGACAAAGAATTGTTTCCCAAAGGAATATTGAGGCATTACTGCCAGAAGGAGAAGTTGATGAAGCTCAAGCAAACAACAGATGCTTTGATGCTACACTTTCTGTATGCCATTCTAGAGTCTAAGATAGTCCTCAGGCCAATCCCCTGCTATTTTGCTGCCTTGACCACAGTTGTCTATTTTGTCTCTTTTTGTCATATGCCATGATACTCTCAGGAGCTGAAACACTTTTTGTCTTGGTAGAAAGCATGAAAATGTCACCCAGAGCTCTTGGCCTGCTGGAGCACACTCTTTCCTACCCAAACAAAATGACTTCACCTCCCATTCCACAAACTATTGGTAGTCTGGTGTCCTCCCAATTCCAGAGGACCCCAGAGCATTTACTTTCTTGTGGTAACTACTTGCTCTGTATCCCTAATTGCGCAGAGTTCCCCAACAGCACCTCCTTGCACTTTGTGATACTGCTGCTTGATTCCCCACCAGGTTGGTGCATGTTGGACTCCCCCCCAAACATCTTCATTCCTCAAGCACTTTCAAGGCTATTCGGGGTAATAAATGTTTTCTGAAGGTTTGGGGTAACGGAGGAGGATAATGGCTAACACAGCATTGAAAACATATCACGATTCTTTCAGTTAAGAGTGATACAAATCTAAATGAAGCTTAGCTTAGGCTGAACAAGAAATGTGTAGGCTCATGTAATCAGGAGGATCTGGGGTGGGACTTAATTCAGGTACAGCTGTATTCACGGACTCAGGCATTATCAGAAACCTCAGCCTCCATCCCTGCCCTCTGATTGTCTCTGAATTTCATAAATGCTGGTTTCATCATCTTCTATACAGACTCCATCTATGTGATGAGAAAATGGCTGCTACCACCCTAGTCATGTGTCTTTACAGCTAGCCATCCAAAAGGAAAAGGGTTGGGGATGGGAATAAGAGACTCCTAGGGCCCAGCCAAACATTCTCCCAGTCAATATGCAACTGCAGTCCCCAGATATGGTAAATAGAATGTTTTTTAAAGTGATTAAGTACCTTAAAATGTCTATGCCAAAAGATCAAATTCAAGCAAAGAAATGAGGATTAAATCACACCTATATTACTTTTCTGTGTTAAGAACTAGTCTATGGATAATTAGCATTTAAAATATTTGTCATATTTTCCTAAAATATTAAAGAATCTGACAGATGAGTTTTATGATTCAAATTTGAAATTTTTAATTGAGCATTGATTTAAACTTAGAATATTAAGTTGAAAAGATAAAAAAGTTGAGACATCAGCCAAACTGGCAGGAATCAAAATCACAACAGACATTTCTAGTTATTTTTTTAAATTTACTTACAATGCACCCCTCCTCTCACTCTCCATTTCTCCTTTCCCTTCCAAAATACACAAGGTTAGAGATTTTTTAGTGTACATCAAAGACTATATGGTACCATGCTTCAGAAAGCCTGTATTGGCACTGTCTAGCTCTGATACACATTACAAGGACAAAGGGTGCATTACAAAGGCTTAATCTGAATCTTAACATCAAGCTATTGGTTTATACGTGGCAAAGAAACACATAAAGAATCATATTTCAAGGCTCAGGCCTGCAATCCTAACACTCTGGGAAGCACAGGTGGGAGATTAGCTTGAGGTCAGAAGTTCGAGATCAGCCTGAGCAAGAGTGAGACCCCCGTCTCTACCAAAAATAGAAAAAATTAGCTGGTCATGGTGGTGCACGTCTGTGGTTCCAGCTGGGAAAGTTGGTGTACATTGAAGCCATATAAGACACAGGTTATTAGACTATGATGCTGGAGAAGAAAAAAACTGAAGATGGCATGAGGGGGGGGTCTTTTGTTCCTTATTACTTTCTTGATTGATAGGTGACCTACTGTTTCTTTCCCTACTGTGAAGACCTACTGTGTGTCTTATATGGTTTCAATGCACACCAACTTTCCTACGGGTTATTTGTACCTACTTAAATCTAGGTATTTTAACCTATATTAATTATATGTATGTAAGGGCAAGAACACGGGATTTGGAAGGTAAAAAATGTGGATTTCATTACAGCTGTGTGACACTCAGAGAAGATAATTCCTTATCCATTAAACAAAGGAAAAAAAAATAACTAAGTTGCTTCCTGCCTACTTGTCAGAGTCGTAGGGAGACACTGATATGAACGCCCTTTCAGCTGTAAAATAGCACTAATTATGTGGAGACAATGTCCAAATTCACAGAAGGGATGATTTAACAATATGTAATATGTTTAATTTGACTGCTCCTCCTGCAAAAAAAAAAAAAAAAAAAAAAAAAAATCAGTTCTCTGTTTTTTAGTTGAATGATTCTCGTAAAACCTCTACCGGAACCTATTTTTCAAATGACAAAGGTGAGGTCCAAAGGCTTACCCAAGATCACAGAGCATCAGCAGAACTGTAGAGCAAACACACCGGCTCCCGCGTATCAGACTCTCAGAGCTTCGGTAATGGCTCGTAAGTGTCACGTGAAGGACAGCCCCAAGCCTTCAGAAATGCCACACTTACCATGGCTGCTGCGCCTGTACGCTGCGCTACACACCCAATATGGACACGGCGGTGCGGGCCCAGCCCGGATGACCACACTCCGGAAATGCCCGAGCGGCGGCGGAAGCGGAAGCGCCTCGGCGGTGGGGGCCGCGGGAAGTGTCTGTAGCGTTCTCCCTCCCTCTCAACCACAATAACAGACGGCCGGCGTAGGTGAGGCTACTGTAGAGCGGGCCGGGGGACCGGGAGGCGGGCGGCCGAGCCACGGTTGTGTGAGGCGGGGCGGAGGCGGCTGGATGGGGGTTACAGGGCTCCCGACCGCTTAGGCTCTCGGTCTCCGGCTCTCTTCGGGCCTAGACCTCCCGGGAGAGCAGGGCTTGAATTTATGGTTCCTGGCTTTCTAGGCCTTGCTTGCGGGTTTGACGCCTTGTCTGAGCCCGGCCTAAAATTCCGGCCTTAAGGAACCTTCTCTTGGCCTCGATTTCCTCAACAAAATGGGGGGTTCGGCCTGGACAATTTCTGGGACTCCCCCTCCGGGCTTCACGAATTCCACGATGTCAATGTTAAATCGGTATTTAGGCCAGTAAATTGAAGATGGCCTGTCGTCAGCGTACTGAGGGGATGTCTCCGAGCAGGAAGCAATGAACATGTCTTTGAAAGGGTGCCACGTCTGGGGATCAGGAACCCCGAGTTCTAGTTTTACCTTCTCCACCGAGTCACTATATGACCTTGCCCCTGTCCATTATCCTCTTTGTGCTGCAGTTTATCTGTGACATGATGCCTTTGACGCCCCCTGCTAGCCACGGAAATCAGATTCTCAACACCCCTTTTGTGGAGTCTTTTCTTAGAGACAGACCTGAAAAGCATGTCTTCCCTGCACCATGCATAACCAGGATTTGACTGATAAGAGATGACAACCCTGTTTCTTTCCAGACACCAAGCTGGCCAAGGGCAGCTGGGCACTTAGGAAGTTTCCCGTGCAGTGGGAAGCTCTTTCCAGAAAACTTTGTTTTATAAACTTAAACCAGCACTGTAAATCACTCCAAAGAGGAAAATATGAGACCTTAGTTTTTGACTTAAAGCTACTGTTAACTTGATGGTTCACTTTGCACAAGTCCCTTTCTCTCTCTAGACTTGAGATTTCTCATCTGTCGAAGGAGGGTGTTGAATTATGTCACTGGTTGTTAGTCCCCTTTCCCATCTCCCCAGCACAAGTGAAGAATAAAATAATGGCTCTATAAGGGCATAATTTTCTGGGGGGATGAAGAAGGTGTGGTGCGAAAGGTACATATTATGTGGTCATAGATTGAAAAAAAGTCTGCTTGTCATTTTTAACTTTCATTTTTAGAATTATTGGTTTAGATGTTCTGTAAGACTCCTCTTTAAAATTTCTCATTCTAATGCCCTTTTTGGGTGCAGAATATAGACATTTGTGTACCTCGTTGTTTAAATGATTTTGTGCCTGGAAGTACACACATAGTCTATTAATGCATACTATAGGAGAAAAAAGAATAACTAGATTTCAGTAAGGTAAAGTGGTATGGTAAAATAAAATTGATCTTGAACTGGAGTTGAAGACCTGGATTGTTGCCTCAGCACTGGTGCACTCTGCCTCTGTGACTTTGGGCTAGCCAGCTCACCTCTCTGGGCCTCACTTCCCTAATGTGTAAAATGAGTGGTTGAACTGGCCCATATGTAAGCCTTTTTCAGCACTATTCCTGTTTTCAAACTATTCGTGTTGAATCGAAATGACTGAGATGGTAAGAACCAGGTGCTAGAATCTATCTCCACTCTGAGACTATAAGATTCATGGTGAGAAAGACTTTGTCACCATCTAGTGCTTATAAGATAGTAAATAAATGAGTGAGGGGATGGATGGGTGACTAGATAATAGTAGTCGAGGAAAGAAGGAGCTTTTCCAGAAAATCGTCATTTGTCATTAGATAGAGAATGAGAAATTGATTCAGAATTATGAAAATTTTATAAAAGAAGGGGTCCCTAACCTTCTGATCAGTTGCAAGATAAGTTAATCTCTGCCTATGAAGTATGCTAACAAGAGACATTCTGTGCTCCAGAAAGCCTGGTGTGATCTGAGGAAAGGAGTAATTAGAATAAGTCAAGGATGAAGGAGGATGTTGACAAGATAGAACACGTATAGGAAGATTTTTAGTTGTGACAGATTTAGAGAATAAAGACATGGAGGTAAGATTTTTATAGGTATCAGCAATTATCAGAATTAGGAACCATCAATGTTAAAACCTTTATGATGGAAATAGAGGATTAAAAGAAGAACTTGATTTTACAAACTGCAAAATGTTGGTGCTCCTGTAAGAGGTGGAGATAGCTTTGAGCATTAAGAGTTAAAAGATAGGGGTAATTTGGGAACAACCTAAGTGACTTAGTAGGGGAGGGTATAGTTTTGTTTGGGATGGGAAGGAGATTTGAATTGGCAGGAAAGGAGAAGAGCACTTAGAGAAATTGTGTTTTTGAAGAACCGTGGCTTAAAAGAATACTCACAAACAGCTGAGGTTTAAGAATGTGCTTGGGATACCAGGACAAAAGTGATACTTCCTATGGCTACAGTCTGCTAAACAGGCAGAATGACTAGGATACCTAAGGTGACTCTAGGCTACACTATGTAGGAACCTAAATTAGATGGACTACAAACCCTAATTTGTGAAGGAGGGTGTGGTCAGAAGCATTTCTGTCAGAGCATCCAGAAGCCCATTTCCAAGCTTTGGGGCATAACTCTGGAATACAGGAAGACCGCCACAGTGGCAGAGGACTGACTTGATGATAAGGTGTGTAATGTAGTTTGAGAAGTCTGAAGCCCAGCCTGAGCTTTGAACACTGTATGACCTTGGGCAAGTGACTTACCAGCTTATCTTTGTTGGTTCTACTTGTCCATCTGGAAATTTCAGAAACTAGTCTTGGATAGGGATCTCTGGATGAGCTTTGCTGTGTCTGTGAATGAACCCCCTGAAATTGTATATGTATAATAATTCTGCTTGCCTGAATCTGGGTAGAGGATGTGCTGCTTTCATCATATTCTCAGATGGGTTTGTGACCCACAAAAAATTGAGAACTGTGTGACAAAAGTAGTCTCTCAGGACCCCTTCAACTTTTATTGGGATTTTATAATTCTGTCAGAATGACATCTCTTTGCGGTTCAGAGTCTGAGTGTCCAGAACTTGCTAAGCCTAGAAGTAACACCTGGTGGTACAAAATAGAGTCTTTACATATTATACTCACCTGTTATTTATGCAGGCATACCTCAGATATTGCAGGTTCTGTTCCAGCCCACCGCCATAAAGTGAATCATGAACTTTTTGGTTTCCTGATGCATATAAAAGTTATATTTACACTATACTATAGTCTATTAAAGTACGTAGTAGCATTAAAACCAACATACATACCTTAATTTAAAAATACTTTATTGCTAAGAAATGCTGATGATCACCTTAGCCTTCCGTGAGTCGTAATCTTTTGCTGGTGTAAGGTCTTGCCTCGTTCTTTATGGCTGCTGACTGATCAGGAAAGGGGGTAGTTGCTGAAGGTTGGGGTGGCTGTGGCATTTAATTAAAATAAGACAACAATAAAGTTTGCTGCATTGATTGATTGAATCTTCCTTCACAGAAAATTTCTTCGTAGCATGCGATGGTGTTTCATAGCATTTTACCACAGTAAAACTTCTTTCAAAATTGAAGTCAGTCCTCAAGCCTTGCTGCTGCTTTGTCAACTAAGTTTATGTAGTATTCTAAATCCTTTGTTGTCATTTTAACAATGTTCACAGCATCTTCACCAGGAGTCGATTCCATCTCAAGAAACCACTTTCTTTCCTCATCCATAAGAAGCAACTCCTCATCTGTTCAAGTTTTATGATGAGATGACAGCAATTCAGTCACATCTTCATGCTCCACTTCTAATTCTCTTGTCATTTACATTTATCTGCAGTGACTTCCTCCACTGATGTCTCGAACCCCTCAGAGCGATACATGAGGGTTGAACTCACCTTCTTCCGCGTTCTTGTTAATGTTAATATTTTGTCCTTTTCCCATGACTCAAGAATGTCCTTAATGGCATCTAGAATGGTGAATCCTTTCCAGAAGGTTTTCAATTTACTTTGCCCATATCCTTCAAAACAATCACTGTCCATGGCAACTATAGCTTTATGAAATCTATTTCTTAAATAAGACTTGAAAGTCAAAATTTCTCCTTGATCTGGGGGCTGCAGAATGTATGTTATGTTAGCAGACATGAAAACATTAGTCTCCTTTTACATCTCCATCGGAGCTTTTGAGTGACTAGATACGTCATCAATGAGCAGTAGTATTTTGAATGGAATCTATTTTCTGAGCAGATCTCAAAAGTAAGCTTAAACAGATGTGCTATCACCTAGGCTTTCTTTCATGTATAGAACACAGACAGTGTAGATTTAGCATAATTCTTAAGGGCCCTAGAATTTTCAGAATGGTAAGTGAGCATTGGCTTTACCTTGAAATCAGCAGCTACATTGGCCCCTAACAAGAGAAGCTCCTTTGAAGCCAGGCATTGACTTATTCTCTTTAGCTAGTCCTATATAGCATTCTCTTCCAATATAAAGCTGTTTCTTCTACAGATTCAAAATTTGTTGTTTAGTGTAGCTTCCTTCATCAGTTATCTTAGCTAGATCTTCTGGATGTCTTGGAGCTTCTCCATCACCACTTGCTACTTCACTTTGCACTTTTATGTTAATGGTGATGACTTCTTAAACCTCATGAACCAACCTCTGCTAGCTTCCAGCTCTTCATAGCTTTCTCACCTCTCTCAACCTTCACAGAATTAAGAGAGGGCCTTGCTCTGGATTAGGCTTTGGCTTAAAGGGAATGTTGTGGCTGGTTTGAACATCTATCTAGACCACTAAAACCTTCTCCATACCAGCAATAAGGCTGTTTTGCTTTCTTATCATTTGTGTGTTCACTGGCGTAGCACCTTTAATTTTTTTAAGAACTTTCTTTACATTTGCAGCTTGGCTAACTGATGGAAGAGGACAAGCTTTTGACCTATCTTGAGTTTCAACATGCCTTACGTTTGCATTATGTTTGTTGTCTTATATGGGTGTGGCTTGTGGTGCCCCCCAAACAATTACAGTAATAATATTAAAGATCACAGATTATCATAAAACAATAATAATAATGAAAAAGTTTGAAATATTGCAAGAATTACCAAAATGTCACACAGACATGAAGTGAGCACGTGTTTGAAAAAATGGCGCCAGTAGACTTGCTCAATGCAGGGTTGCTAAAAACTTGCAATTTGTTTTAAAAAAGGAAATAACTATGAAGCACATTAAAGCAAAGCAGGATAAATTGAGTTGTGCCTGTACTCACCTCTCCCTCATCCTCCATGACTTTTCTGCTAGGCCCCCTTCAATTCATCTCTTTCTCTACTGACAACTGAACTTTCCTTCCTTTCCTCTTTCTCTTTTAACCTGCTGCTGCTTTGGATCTTCTTTATCTTGTTGAGTTTCTCAAGTGAAAGCCATGCCAGTGGCCAATGGTGATATATTAGAGATAGAAGTGGGAAGAGAGCAAGACAAAGAAAGCCAGTCATCATATTTTTCTATTCTCACTTGCTTTTGTTCTTCCTCCCACCAAAAAGAAAAACAAGTAAGAAGAGGGTGCACATCCAAAAGAGACACCATCAGCACTTGGGACTTTGCATGGATTGCATGGTGTTTATTGAGGAAGCCTTTTATCTCCTGAACATTCTCAGAGACACTTGTACTTGAAAGGACTGGTGGATTTCCTCTGGCTGTAGGTCCTGAACTCACCACCTAGATGTAGGATAGAGAGCTTATCCTTTACCCCCAGTGTTCATCTTCACAAGTCCCCTCCCTCTAAAGGCTTAGGGTAGGGTAGTCGCTGCCAAGTAGGTAGCTACAAGACCAATTCTTCAATTCCTGGTATGATGTGGGAAATAAGAGTATAGTTTTACCCAAAATTTTGTTGGTCCTGCTAATTTAGGCTTTTTGGTACTGTTAAAAATCTAGATGAGGGTTGAGAGTCCTGAAAGCCAGGAGGGTGGGTACAGGAACACTATTGTGATAAAATTAATAAGAACAGCTAATCAAGTAGTTGTGAGAAGTGAGTGACCAGGATATATTTAGGATGGTTTCAAGGTGTCTAATTTAGGAATTTAGTAAACCACGTTAGAGAAAACAAGGGTGTGTATGTGTATGTATCTGTGTGTATCTGTTTTGGGAGAGAGGGCTTTGTGGTATGGAGGGAGTTCAGTTTGGACATAATAGCTTTGAATGATGTTAAGGATAATTAGGCAAAGATTTCTGATAGACAGAGGAAATAAAGGTCAGAGTCAGGACAGGTAGGAGGGAGAGTTGGGAATCTTTTTTTTTTTTTTTTAGTCTACTGTATTCTCTGCTTGCTTTTCAGGTGCTTTAAACTCAAATAAACGAGGAGAAATTTGCTCTTGAATACTGGAGACTACACGGCAATGGGGCCACGAAAGAAAAGTGTTAAAACCTGTCTTATGAATAATGAAATCCCAGAGGAAACAATATCAGATGAAACAAAGGACTATATGAATCAACTTTCACATGAAGTACTTTGCCATATTTTTAGGTAAGATTTTGTTTGGTTGACTTTCACCTACCTGCAATGTATAAGACCAAACCCTGGAGCTGTGCTGTCTAATATGGTAGTCACTAGCTACATGTTGCATTTAAGTTTAAATTAGATAAAATTAAAATTCAGCTTATCAGTTGTACTAGCTACCTTTCAAGTGCTTAGTAGCCATGTGTGGCTGGTGGCTACTGTATAGTATAGCACAGAGTACAGGTAGAAAATATTTCTTTTGTCACAGAAAGTTCTATTGGATAGCTGGGCTTCTTGGAATTTTTATTGGCTGATAGATTTGTTGACTTTTCTTATCACATGATGACAATGCCTTGTATGTAAAATATAAAGCAGTGTTTCTGACTCTCTGTACAACCCACAGTGAGAAACACATGTTGCTCAATGTGCACATATAGGTAAGTGAGTGAAACAAAAGTTTTGTGAAATAATACCCATCATTGCTATGTGGTGCACACATTTTAAAGCAAAAAAGCTCTTTTAAAAATTATATTTTTACCCAAACTGCATTATAACAACAATTGAAAAAAAAGAAAGAAAGAAAACTGTTATTCAAGTTTCCACTGCTCTCTTCTTTCAGTCATTGTCTTTGTTTATACCATTCCAATAAACAAATTCTATCATACTTTGTCTCTGGAGTTAGAGACCTGAGTTGGAATAAATATAGAGGTGACATTAGGATTTAGTGAGATAATGCATAAAAGCACTTAGCACACTACATAGTATAAATGCTTGGTAAGCTTTAATGGTTATTATTGTGTTTTGCTTTTTTTCATATTGCTACATTGTCTTCATAATTATCATTTTAGTCGCTGCTTACTATTCCATCGAATGTGTATGTGACATCATATTTGCTATTTCCCTTGTCTGACATCTAGATTTTTTCCACTTTTTCTCTTTCCTGCAAGTACAGTTGCAATAACCTTTCAAGCATCTGGATTTTCTATGAGATTATTTACCTAGGAAAAATTTCCACATATGAAGTTCTTAGAAATGTTTTGAAGTTTTATAAATTATTGAATATTTGCAGATTATGAAGTTTTAAAATAGTTAAGCAGAGTTATTTTAGGGGACCATAAGCACTTTATTTTTGCTTGCTAATATAAATTTGTATTAGTCTTTATCTTCTGTAGTTTGTTATTCTGTGACACAGTGTAGTTTTTGTTAATTTGGCTCTGTCTGGGAATAGACAGTTCAATTAAAATATTAGGAGTTTTTTTAACATAAAAAATGATAGCAATGTTCATCTGGCAGAAGAAAAGTCTGCCAGAATAACCAGAATTTTTCAGAAAAAAGAGTCTAGCCCTACCAAGATGTTCAAATATATTCCTAACATTTGGTTCTGGAGAAGACAGCCAGACAGTTTGTGTGTTAGTCTATTTTGCGCTGCTGTAAAAGAATACCTAAGACTGGATAATTTATAAAGAAAATAGGTTTATTTGCTCACAGTTCTGCAGACTGTATGAGAAGTGTAGTACTAGCATCTGCTTCTGATGAGGGCTTCAGGGAGCTTCCAAACAAGGTGGAAGGTGAAAGGAGCAGGTGTGTCACATGGTGAGAGAAGGAGCAAGAGAGGGAGGAGGCATGGGAGTTCACATTGCCAGAGCTCATTGTTCAAAGAAGCCTGGCACCAGGCCATTCGTGGGGGGGTCTGCCCCCATGACCCAAACACCTCCCACCAGGCCTCACCTCCAACACTGGGGATCACATTTTAACATGAGATTTGGAGGGGCCAGATATCCAAAGCATCCATATCAGTTGGGTACGACAGACAACATAGGCTGCCTTCAAATACATGTGGGGATCTGATTTATGATAAAGTTATATTTGTATGAATAAGGAAGAGTTGGGTGGATTATTTGGTGATGATGTCACAATTATCAACATAAAAGTGTCATTCTTATCTGTCATTTCTTACAACTAAATTTGAAGTGGATCAATGAATTAAATAATAAAGCCATTAAAATTCTAGAAGGTAAAGCAGCCTCTCATGTGTAGGAAAATAAAAAAAATTCTAGAAGAAAGCATAGATAAATTGCTTCCAGGGATAAGTGTTAAATGGTGGTTGGATAATGCTGGCATGTATTATGAAGAAATTGGATGATATTTTAAATTGAAAGTAGATCAGTTAACATTTTGCAGTTCAAACAATATTCAAATGGAAGAGGTGAAATCAAGTAGAATGTTACCCTCTTACAGCAATTGGCAGAAGGTAAGAAGAATCATGAACTAAGCTGAGTTCTTGAACTCTGTATGAGATGTTTATTCTAAAAATAAACAGATTAAGTTTTGTTTTATTTTTAGCCTTTTAAAGTTTTGATTTGAGGACTCATGTTGTAGTGCTGTAGTAACTACTTAGTGTGCTTTCATGAAACAAGAAAAACTATTTCCTTCCTTAAGAGAAACCTAACTTTGCTACACCTGCTGTGCTAACTATGTCTTTTCTAAAATGTGAAATATGTGATCTGCCTTTTGAACTCCAGCTCTTTGACTATATATGTTTAAAGAAAAAATACATTTCTTTTAAGTGCAAATATGATGTAAAAGAGTCTTGATTTTGTGATTACCAATCTGTTTATATTTAAAGGGAGGGAATATAATATTAACCCAGACAAATACTTTGGATAACAATGATTTAGAAAAAAAAATTATAATAGCAAACTTGATTTCAAAAACAAATTCATTATTTTTCATTGTTTATAAAATGTATAATTATGTAGTTCCTGAAACTTATTTATTATTTCTAAATTATAGAGACTATAAATTAAGTTATGGCTAGTGGTGATGCTTTTTTTGTAGAAAGTTTCATTTGATTTTATTCTCTTTATCTAAATAGTTTTAAAGGGGAAGGAAGAGGGTCCAGAGATAGAATAAAAGGGAACAGAGAAATATTAATAGTCAGCAAGCATATGTGGACTTTTCTTTTAGAATTAGCAAAAATTTAAGTGTTAGCTGTTTGTGTTAGTGTCCGACCAAAGTGTCTTGACATTCCTGCCATTCCTCCCTCTTACCTAGCCATATTACTGTTTGCAGGTGTAACTTTTCTGAGCTAATTTTATGACTTGTAAAATGGAATAATAATGGCATTTAGTATATCAGTGAGGATTCCAGCAGATGACAGAAGATACACTTAGCTGGAATTAAAAGATAGCTTAATGCAGGGACTATTTACAGAGGCAAATAGTCCCCATCTAGGGTTAAGGGAACCAGTAAGTGATACTGAAGAATTCATCAGGGGACTAGCAGTAACAGAAAGGCAGCATTGCCACCTCTAGCCCTCCAACGGTGCCTCCCATTGGCCACATTCAACCAACCATTAGCCAGTGGGCTAGGGAGCACAGCAGGGCAGAGAGGGAAGGAAAAAGGACTGGGAAAGGGCTGTGTTGCCAACAGAGAAACCAGCTACTTACCTTTTAAGGTTGTTGTGAAGCAGTGAGTATAGTACAGTGTTTGTGACACAATGCAGGCTCAATGAAGGGTAGCGCTTTTTTTTGGTCAAATTTAATCTAGGTGTGTGTGGAGGAGTGGTAAGAGAAAGAGAGATGAGATTTTCTGATCTTTCAAAATATATATGGGTGTTATTAGAAACAGAACAAGATTAGGGGTTAATTGAAAAGTTTCAGGAAGGAAAAGATATTAAAGAAGATTAGAAAAGAGGAAATTGTTATTCAGATGTGATATCCTCACTTAATACTTATGCAGTACTTTTATCAGAGTGTGTGACCTTAAAGGTAAAAGATCTAGGAAAAGAAATTGTATCCTATAAAGTTAGTATACATATTTGTTAATGGAGAAAATAGTAGTTTCTGGGTGGTGGGGTGGGTTGAAAGAGCAGAATCACTATAGGAATGGATTCTGTGAAAGATAGGAAATAACATTGTCCATGTTCGCATTAATTAGTTCTCTCCGATCTTTCTTTCTCAGTTTCCCTTATCATCATACCTTGAAATGCACTGAGCTTTTTTTTTCTTCTTTCTTTTCTTTCTTTGTTTTTAGATTTTCTTTGTCTATATTAAAACTCTTAAGAAGAAAAGCAGCTTTTATCAAATGCCATATGGAGGAAGCTCAATGTGTTATTTGAATACCTGAGTATTTGCTAACTTACTGGTTTTTAGTAAAAAACTATTATGCATGTTAACCTTAAAACGCCTGTGAATGTTAAGATTTTTATTTCATTTTGAGGGGTAGGAGAATGGAGGGAAGAAAAAAATGACTTATTGATGAGAGGAAGTACTTACCCACTTGATAAATATGAGTTTCTTTCTCTCACAAAGGTACCTCCCTCTGCAGGATATCATGTGTATGGAATGTCTCTCCCGAAAGCTAAAGGAAGCAGTGACCCTGTATCTGAGAGTCGTGAGGGTTGTGGATCTCTGTGCAGGGCGGTGGTGGGAATACATGCCAAGTGGTAAGTGGATTTAGGTATCGTCGAGCCCTACTGGAGAGTAATAATAATGATCCCCTAAAACATTTGTTGTCTTGAGAAAGGCAATCTAAGTCACCTTGTGTGCAAGGAGGTGGGATTTTATCCGGATTATTTATGTTGGCTTTACGAGTTGGCAAAATGCATTTTGCCTGAGGTTTTACTCTTCTAATGGCCTGCTGTTTTGATTTCCTACTACTTAAGAAACTATATCAACCTGTTTCACACAGATATGATTGGAGAACACTTACTGAGCCTTTGAGTAACTAAGTATATGTGTATCATGTTAGACAGTGTGTCCATTAGTCTATGATGCAGGTTTTCTGGTAAATGATAACGTTTTCCATCATAGTTTTCCTGTACACCTTAACTGCACCCTCTAGTTAAATGAACACTTATTTTTGTAAAACTGTTCTAATAGGCCACAGAAATTGCACTTCTGGAACTTTCACTTCTTTAGTTTCACCACTTTTCAAAGGTCTATATTAAGTCTTAAAGATTCTCAAATAAGGCACTGGCCTTGCAGGTGAAGAACTCAGAGTTAACAGCTTAACCACAAGAGATTGTGCTCAGTTGAAGAGACCATCTAAAAAGAAAGTTGATGACTTTAGCTAAGCAAAGCATTCCTAAAAGGGAAAAATTAAAATGAAAGGCCAATCGAGGCTTCTTTTCAGTTAAGACGAATCCATTAATTAGTTACTATTGTTTAGCAATTTCAAATCTTTTAACATCACCCTTTTTCTGTGATGTCTGCATTTGAAAATATCGTGGGGCTCAGGGGGACATAAAAAAAAAGCCTTAGTAGAAGTAAAGGGCTGAGGAGATAGTTGTCTTGTTCTGTTCTGTAGAACTGAGCAGACAACCTCTGGAATACTGGAATACTGTGCAGTTTGCAGTGCTGCACCCTTTCAAGGATCATCAGTCAACTGATAACTCTGTCAGTTGTCCAGAGTCGTTATCAGTATATACTTTCTTGTGAAGAACATTGCAAAGATCTGAGGCTAGAGCTTAGCTTTGTGGGAGGCAAACCACAGTTGTCGTCAGATACTTTTTAAAAAGCCATTCTAGGGGGAAAGTATTTATCTTATTCCAGAGATTGAACATTTATACAGATAAGAAAAAAATTAGGGTAGTGTGAAAATGGTTGTCTTATTCCTTTATTAGATTTTCTTCAGTAGAGGTTAGACCAGCAGGAATCCTGGAGATGGAATTAATGCACTTCATAAAGAGGCAGGATGGCAGAGCTCCCATGTGATGCAATTTTATCCCACCCTGGAGTTTAAACTCTGATCGTTACTATAATTATATATACTATATATGATACTATAATTATAACATAATGCTATATAATGGTATTTTATGGTTTACATATGTGATCTCTTTGGGTTGTCACACCCTCTCTATAAATAAGGTATTAATAGAATTTCCTTATTTCTTTGGTGAGAGGCAATATGTAATATATGACAAGAGTATGGACGTTGGCAGTGGTCAGACTTGTTTTTGAATTCCAGCACTACCACTTAGTAGCTCTTAAACTCTTTTAACTTCATTTTTTACATTTGTAAATGGGTGATAACCTTTTTGACTTTGGTTGTGAGAATAAATGAGAAAACATGTAAAATGGTTAGCACACTGAATGTCTCATTCAGTAAAGGTTACCATACAAGAGAGTATTAAGAACTATTATTATAATTACAGAGACCAAGTAATCCCCAGGGTCCCTTCTTACTCTTCATTTTTGTGATTCTAAAGTTAACATATCTGGGCTAGTCCTATATGAAAACTTAAGTAAGATTCAGTCCTTTGGGGCTTTATTTTTATTCTGAACAGTTAATATTTTAATTTGTCATTAGTGATCTGGCAGTTGGCTTTCTGACAGCTTCCATTAAAAATAAAAAGCCCCTGTAATAGATAACATATCATCTGTATGAGACTTGTCTCCCTGCTTATATAGCTAACAGCTCCTGCTGTGGAAGTAACCTCTCTCTCAGTTTCCATCTTGTTGGTTCCTACTATGTAGCACAACTGGCCTCCCAGGAAGACAGCTTCCTGTCCAACTCAGCATCCCCTCAGTTTGGATCACTCTTGTTCTCTTAGCTAACTTGTGTTTGTTTTTTCCAAAAGAATTAATTGTCTAAAATGGCAAGGGAGCAATAAATACCAGGGCAGAGTAATTATTAGGAAATGGATAGAATAAGAGAACCTAGTTTGAGATGCAAATTAGATTGGAACTGTGAGCTTCCTGAAGATGAGGACTACATTTTATTTATATTTTTAGTTAGTGTTCTACGGAGCCCTGGAACTTTTATAGGCCAGAAAGCACCTTTGGGAGAGGAGAAGGGTGGTGATGATCAGGTGGATGGTCCCTCTCCATCCACCAAATCAAGTAGGTCCAAGTCATCTGGGTTAAAAGTGTGTTTTTTGCTGAATATTTCTGTGCCTTAAAAGCAACAACAAAAAGTCACTTATGAATTAAAAACCTCAGTTATAAAGTATTAACTCAGAATAAGTGGAGTTTCTGACACATTTCCTCTGTTACTAAAAGAATACATTTTCTGTTGTAACTGTTTGTTCAGCTATAGTGTTAGCCTTATGAAAATTTAAAAAGGAAATTCTTTCTTTTTTTAACTTTTGATAAAAATTACAAGTGCCTAGTAAATGTTCATGAACAGAAAGATTCTGGCTCTAAATACTTTTGAACTTCTCAGGCTTCACAGATTCCAGTTTTCTAACACTATTGAAGAAGATGCCAGATGTCGAACAGCTATATGGCCTTCATCCTCGATATCTTGAGAGGCGAAGAGTAAGGGGCCATGAGGCTTTTAGCATTCCAGGAGTCCTAGAAGCTTTGCAGGCATGCCCAAACTTAGTGGTGAGTGCACCTGGTTGGACATTTTGGCATCAACTTGTTGAAGAAATAATAGGCCAAAGAATGACAGAACATGTTTACTCATACAAATTTCATCCATAACAAACTTTTGCTTTAAGTTCCATTGTATACTTAGCATCTTATGGTACAGAAATAGAAGTTTTATATGCTAAATTTAAAACCTTTCTTATGCTTGCTTTGGCATTATTTTCTAGGGTGTTGAAACTTCTCATTTGGAGTTGGTAGAATCCATTTGGACATATATGCCACATGTTCATATTTTGGGGAAATTTCGTAATCGTAATGGAGCATTTCCAATTCCTCCTGAAAATAAACTGAAAATTCCTATAGGAGCCAAAATTCAAACTTTACATTTAGTTGGTGAGTACATGTTTCTTGGGTCACTTGGAACTCCTTGAAATGCTGTATAACTGAATATTCATTGAAAGGGAATAAAGAGAATTTTGGAGATGGCTTTGTTGATTGACGGTGGCAAAAGAAATGCTTGTAAGACTTGTTTAAAAACTCAGATTTCCTATTAAAGACCCATGGGGAAATATACTGCTTCATATGTGTGCATTCTCCATTTAAATATTTTTTGAAATTATATACCAATAATTTCAACCTAAATAAATAGTAAGGGCAGATATTTTCTCAAATACAATTTATGTTTGGCTTAGACTTCTTAAAGGAATTTTGGGGGTCCCTGTTAATACAATCTGACCTTTAATAGTCATTTAATATTTTATTCAACATATACGTATTGAGTATATGCTGTGTTCCAAGCATTATTCCAGGTATTGGAGGTGGTCTGAAGAACTGAAAATTTCTGAAACCGGGTCAGGTGGTAAAGGGAATGCAGCATGGCAGGAATAAGAAGTAGATCTTAAATAAGGCGCATACAATTATGGAAGAAGAATAAAACTCTCTAGCAACCCTTCATTTATAAGATCAGGGAGTTGGCCAGGTACAGTGCTCATGCCTGCAATCCCAGCACTTTGGGAGGCTGAGGCAGGAGGATCGCTTGAGGCCAGTAGTTCAAGACCAGGGTAGGCAGCATAGCAAGACCCCATCTCTATAAAAATAGAGGATCAGAGAATGACTTTAATTAGGAACTTGGATATCTTTGAAATTGGATTTTTAGATAATAAAAGTATTCTGTAATATCTATAGTTTATAATATAAACTCATTAAGGTCAAAGACTGTTTTTCTAGCTTTATATTTTCTATGATGCCTAACAGTTCATTGCAAATATAAATGCTTCTTAAGGTAAAGGTGTGTAGTAAATTAATGAACATGATTGAAGGAATGGATAATTGCATCCTTTGTTTATAGAGTGGATTTGGGGCAAAATGTAGATTGAGCATAGGGTATACTTTCTTCGCTGGATCTGTCTCACCCTTGCTACCTTGAGTTTCCTATTCAGTACAATCAGTACAACCACCTTCATGGTAGACACTAAACTTAACTTCGTGAATTCTGCATATTGCATCTCAATCTGTACCTTACTTCTGCTTTTCTTCTTTTGGTCTCATCCCCAGTTTTACTTCCCTTCCCAAGTGTTGCCATACAATGTGTGTGCATAGTTCAAGCTAAATTTAGCTAGGCTGCTTTGAGAGTACTAGGTTAAGTAGTAATACTTGTAGGTTACAGTAGGAACATTCTACAGAATTTAGCTTTTGAAGAACTGGCCATTCAAGTACTCCAATTTTGCTTTCTCTGGTTACTCTTGCTAGAAGGGCTTCTACTGTCTCAAGTTTAAAAGCTGTATTGAACTGATTTTGCCAGTTACGGTTTGTTAAATGCCATCAGAAATCCAAGGAGAAATCACTGAATTTCTCTCATAAACTTGTGTCCCTTCCTCAGCTTTTCTCAAGCCCACAGTGTTTAGACAAGTTTCTTGGGCAAGTTTCTCAAACTGCTTTCTTCCATTTAGAATTTACAAATTATCTTGCTTTCTTCCATATCTCCTGAAAACTTTCCCCCCTCGTTCTACACCACTGTCCTTCTTCTAGAACTGGTCTGCTGTGAGTATGATTCCTAGTACTGTGCCACTCAGGGATCAGAGGCATAAAATACTTGGATCAATTTGAAATGCTGAAATAAATAACTGTCAGATTTCTCACTTTCCCAGAACCGTGCTGGCTGGCTTCTGTCACATATTTACTAATCATTGTGATTCGTGTATCTGTAGAAATAGCTTTTTAAGCTCTATCTCTGGATGTCTTCTAGAAACCACAATATTGACATCCAGCTATCCTGACTTTGTGCTGAGAAATTTAGTTTTTCTACTAGGGGTGGAGTGGGTATTGGTAGTCCAGTCTTAAATTTGTGTATTCCATGTCCATCTTCACAATTTTGCTTTTAGTAACCTATTTTCACTTTATATCTTCTTGGCAAAGGATCCTAGAAGTTGTAAGATTATGAGAAAGGCTTACATGTGTAAAATGTAGAAATACTTTTTAAATTCCATCTTCCCATATGCCTTTTCTAAAAAAAATTTACAAAGTAAGCTTTTATGGTTTGCATAAATTGCTCTTTATATTAATAAGTTAGTTTTAAATAAGCTACACTTAGTTGATTTTAATTATATAATTTGTTATGATAAAAATCTCCTTGAAGGATAAATTGTCAATTTGAAATATAAACTCTTGAACTTACGTACAGAATATAGAGTATTTCTATAATGTTATTGTTTGTTCCTTTTTTGTATTTGTGTTTTAGGGGTGAACGTTCCTGAAATTCCTTGTATCCCAATGCTAAGGCACCTTTATATGAAGTGGGTAAGACTCACTAAACCACAACCATTTAAAGACTTTCTCTGTATCAGCTTAAGAACTTTCGTCATGAGGAACTGTGCAGGTAATGGTACACAACTGTGGTAGAATTAAACATATGCAATTCTAAAAATACCCTAAAGCAAACTCTGTAGCTACATTTGTAAATGTTATACTATTACTATTTATGTTTTATATCTTATCTTATGAAGATAAATGTACTTTTGTTTTAAAGATATTAGAAATATGGTTTGTGTTTGATCTTAGCAAAAAGCAAAACAAACAAAAAGAACAACAAAAATAAGTCAGAATATCTCTCTGTGTTTTTTATAGATACTTTTTACTTTTCATAAGATTGTTTTATTAGATTTCAGTCAGCTTTGTTTGTCTCTGGTCTCCTAATCATACTACATATAAATAGTTGTTTCATCTAATCTACCTTAAACATTGTTTTTATGATATTATTCTTCTGAACTGAAACCTTAAGTGTCCCTATTGCCCTAGAGCTGCGGTCCCCAACTCCTGGGCTGCAGACCAGTACCAGTCTGTGACCTGTTAGGACCCAGGCCACACAACAGGAAGTGAGTGGCAGGCGAACAAATGAAGCTTCATCTGTATGTACAGCCGCTCCGCATCGCTCACATCACTGCCTGAGCTCCACCTCCTGTCAAATCAGCTGGACTCTCATAGGAGTGAGAACCCTACTGTAAACCACACATGTGAGGGGTCTAGGTCGTGCGCTCTTTGAGACTCTAATGCCTGAGATGATCTGAGGTGGAGCTGAGGTGATGCTAATGCTGGGGAGCTGCTGCAGGTACAGATTATCATTAGCAGAGAGGTTTGACTGCACAGAGACCATAATAAATCAATTGCTTGCAGACCCATATGAACCCTATCAGTGAGCGGCAAGTGACAATTAAGCTACATCGGGTGGCAGGCTTTCTAGTGGCATGTGAGTTTATGTACTTCAGTTGTACAGCTGCATCTGGTGGCAGGCTTTAAGTCAGAATCCGACACTTATTTTAGTCCACACATGGCCCACCCATTATTTTATTTACCACTTCCATCCAGGCCTCTTTCTCCCCACTGTGCACTTGTCTCAGCCAGTTTTGTTAAGCCCACAACTAACACTAGCAAAAATGAGTAAAAAGCAAACATCGCTGAGCTTCTTTGGAAAGGGGGAAGGACCCAATGATGAAACAGCAGAAGACTCTACAACAAAATGAAAGCTGCATTTAAAAGAAAATACCAAGATTCCTACTTACATTACAGGTTCATTACAACAGGTGATTCTCCAAGCCCACTTTGTATAT
Organism: Eulemur rufifrons; assembly: GCF_041146395.1. Lineage (NCBI taxonomy): Eukaryota > Metazoa > Chordata > Mammalia > Primates > Lemuridae > Eulemur > Eulemur rufifrons. The sequence continues at coordinate 32,658,854 of NC_090992.1, read as the reverse complement.
GTGGTGACCGGCTATCCAACGAATCCAAAACTGCTTCTCCACATAGAGACCAAGCGCCCTGCATTAAAAGACAAGCCTTTGGAGTTTTTCAGAAGAAAAAAAAAAACATCAACACGAAGAACAGAAGCAATTATTGAAGGCCACCACTTCATCAAATGTGTCTGCACTGAGAGCATCACTCCTAGGGGCTAACCACATTGCCAAAGCTCAGAAGCCCTTTACTATTGGTGAAGAGTTGATCCTGCCTGCTGCTAAGGACATTTGCCATGAACTTTTAGGAGAGGCTGCAGTTCAAAAGGTGGCACTTGTTCCTCTTTTGGCTAGCACCATAACTAGACGAATTGATGAAATAGCAGAGGATATTGAGGCACAATTGTTAGAGAGGATTAATGAGCCACCGTGGTATGCAATCCAGGTTGATGAGTCTACTGATGTTGACAACAAGGCAACAATGCTTGTTTTTGTACAATGTATTTTTCAGGAGGATGTACATGAGGATATGTTATGTGCACTCTTGTTGCCAACCAACACCACAGCTGCAGAACCATCCAAGTCTTTGAATGATTACGTATCAGGAAAACTGAATTGGTCATTGTGTGTCAGTATATGCACAGACGGAGCAGCTGCTGTAACTGGACGGCTTTCTGGTTTCACTACTCGGGTCAAGGAGGTCGCTTCTGAATGTGAGTCTACACACTGTGTCATCCATAGAGAAATGCTGGCTAACTGGAAAATGTCACCTGAACTAAACAACGTTCTTTGGGATGTGATTAAAATTATCAACCACATTAAAGTACATGTACCTTAACTCATGTCTGTTTGCACAGCTCTGTGAGGATATGGACACAGAACACACACATCTTCTCTTACACACAGAAGTGAGATGGCTTTCTAAAGGTAGATCGCTGGCCAGGGTTTTCGAGTTATGAGAGGCACTTCAGAGATTTCTTTTAGAAAAACAGTCACTGCTGGCAGCACATGAGACAGAATGGGTCGCAAAACTTGCTTACTTGTATAACATATTCAACCTGCTCAGTGAACTCAATCTGTCACTTCAGGAGAGGACGACAACTGTGTTCAAGTCGGCAGATAAAGTGGTGGCTGCATTCAAAGCCAAGCTGTAATTATTGGGGTGATGAGTGAACATTGGGATTTTTGACATGTTTCAAACATTAGCAGAGATTTTGAAAGAGACTCAGCCAGAGCCAGCTGGTGCATGATCACCTATCTCAGCTTTCAAAAGAGTTTGAGCATTACTCCCCAACCACAAAAGATCCCTGAACTGGGAAGGAGTGGATCTGTGACCCATTGGTGAATAAGCCAGATGAATCGACTTTATCTGTGCTAGAAGAGGTCAACTGCTCAAGATCGCAAATGACGGTGGCCTTAAAAGTATGTTTGAGACAACTTCAGATCTCCATAGGTTCTGGATTAAAGTCAAGGCGGAATATCCTGAGATTGCCACAAAAGCACTGAAAAGCCTGCTTCCATTTCCAACATCCTATCTTTGTGAAGCAGGGTTTTCTGCAGTGCCAGCAACCAAAATGAAATTACGGAGTAGACTGGACATAAGCAACACACTTCAGCTGTCACTGTCTCCCATCACTCCAGATGGGACCGTCTAGTTGCAGGAAAACAAGCTCAGGGCTCCCACTGATTCTGCATTATGGTGAGTTGTATAATTATTTCATTATATATTACAGTGTAATAATAATAATAATAGAAATAAAGTGCACAATAAATGTAATGTGCTTGAATCATCCTGAAACCATCCCCCCCCCCCGCCCCCAAATGGAAAAATTGTCTTCCATGGAACCGGTACCTGGTGCCAGAAAGGTTGGGGACCGCAGCCCTAGAGCATCAAGTAGGAACTACTTTGCATCGGGGTTCATAATAACCAGGACCCCCCCTTATTCTTGTCCTTATTCTGACTCTGTTCCAATATATACCTTCCTTTAGTGCCTGTTGACTACACAACTATACAGCTTTCACCTCAGTGTCTTCCCTTAATGCTGTGTTATTGTTTCCTTATCCTGAGACACACTCTTCCTTCTTCCTCTTTACTTATATACATACTTCAGGCTCTGCTTTTTCCAACTTATCTTCCTCTTCTCTTTCTCTTATTTATGGAATGTAACAAATCTTATTTTTATACTTGATGCATTCTACCTTTTTATCCTCTTATAATTATTTATGTTCTATCTCCATGTCAATTACAAGGCTTTTTGATAGTCAGGACCATATCTTTTATGATCTTCCATAGTCTCTACAACACTGGTCCCAGAGAGATGTTTAAATGATTGAGATGTTTACTTGAGTGGAGGATCAAACTTTCATCTTGGCTTTTTCCCCTTAGTTATTCTGAGCTCAAAACTATGGAGACTTCAGAGAATTTGTAAAACGTACTACATATCTCTCCAATGGTACTGAAAAATCCTTATGCTGAATAAGTATATAGTTAACAGGCCAACTTTCATTTGTAGTAAGAATTACAGATTGTAGAGAGCCAATAATTCAGCTGTCATTTTAAGACACAGAATTTATAAATTATTCATTTTAGTCACTAAATTGAAAATTCATTTTTAAGGCATTTACATTGTTCTAGTAAAGATTTTTTTTTTTTTTCCCAGGACCCACAAATTCCTTGAAATATGTCCCTTTAGTAACAGGCTTAGCCTCTGCCCGAAACTTGGAACATTTAGAAATGGTTCGAGTTCCTTTCCTTGGAGGTCTTATCCAACACGTAGTTGAAGACAGCTGGAGATCAGGTATTCATTTTCTTTAGTTACCAAATATCTTAAAAGTCAATTTCAAAAATTTATTAAGGTTTTATTTAGCTTCTCTTACGAGTCTTTTTAAAAGAAAATGCTTGTAATTTGTGCTTTTTCTCTAGATAGGTAGTTAACAGTTAAATCTAACTGGCTATCTAAATTAAAAAATCATCAAGTACCATTGGTAACAAATAGACAAATTGTTATTAATACTGTTAAAATATAATGAAGAGTAAACACTATTTTTAGACATTTTGTCAGTTAATCAAGTTTGGTATAAGTGAACTTCATTACATTGAGTCGGGGGATGGAACAAGCTCCCTGGAGACCAACAGCATTATTTTATGGCTATAGCTAACAGGATAAAAGTCAGAAGGGAAAAGAATGCCACAGTGGGTCCATTCACTGGAGAAACGACCTGGAGAAAGGTGCCAAAAGCTAAAAGTTTGTATAAAAGTTCCTAAAAGAGAAACAGAGACTTTCCTTCTCTAGTGAGTATTTAAGGAAGACCCTCGAGGAGTCAACATACCTCACACAAAAATTAATTCCAGATGGATCATCGATCCAAATGTGCAAAATAAAAGAATGAAGTTTTTAAAAGAGAATTAAGAGAATGTCTTATTGATCTTGGGTAGGCAAAGATTTCTTAAACAGGACACCCAAAAGCACTTTCCATAACTTAAAAAATTGTTAAACTGGACCAAATTAAAATTAAGATATTTTGTTCATGAAAAGGCATGATTAAGAGAGGGAAAAGCCAAGCTACAGAGTGGGAGAAGCAGTTTGCAATACAGATATCAGATAAACGATTTGTACTGAGAAAATATAAAGAATTCCTGAAATTAATAAGAAAGGACAAGCAACCCAACAGAAAAAAATGGGAAAAGACTTGCATAGAAAAGCCTTCACACAAGAGGCTATCCATATGACTAGTAAACATATGAAAAAATGATAGATTTTACTAATCATTAAGGAAATTAAAATCTCTGTGATACACAAACATTAAAATGACTAAACCTATGCATGCCTAGTATGAAAAAGCTAAACAATAATGCTGGCTAGAATGTGGAGCAACAGGGCCTTTCTTATGTTCCTGTTGAGAGTATAAATTGAGATACTGTTGTATCATATCTACTAAAGTTGACTATACACATAACAATAGTTGCATTCCTGGCTTAAAACCCAACAGAAATGTATACACATGTTCACCAAAAGATGTATTCAAGATTGTTCACAGAAGCACTGTTCCTAATGGACCCCAAGTGGAAACAACACAAATGCCCACCAGCAATAGATTGGGTAATTAACACATTGACTACCACACTAGAAAAAAATTTTTTTCCTTGGGGCCACGGTGTTTTATTGTGAAAATAGAATAAAAACTTTGAAAACAAAACGGTCCTTTCTAATTTAATGAGAAATTTGTTATTTTTTATTGTTTTCTGTGCATGAGTTATATGCAACTTGAAAAATAGTTCACGCAGCTCCCAAGATGAAAAACCATATGTATAAGTTACATATGCTTCATGAGGCCCTGGGCTCAAAACTAACGTGAGTTAAATACAGCTCACATGGCAGTTACTATGTTAAAATGTGGCATATTCATACAATAGAATATTATGCAGTAAGAAGGAACAAACTACAGCTACATGTAACAATATGGATAAATGGCATAAATAAAATGTTTAGTGAAAGAAGCCAGACACAAAAATATACATACTTTGTGATTTTATTTATAAAAATTCAAAACAGACAAATCAGTCCTTTGTGCAAATTCATTGAGCTATGCATTAATAATTTGTGTCCATTTTGTATGTCAAGTTTCAAAAACATGAAAAAAAATTAATTGAAGTTAAATTAGTACTGGTCTTGTTCCATATGATATATCGGAGGTTCAAAATCCGGCCAGAAAATAGCAGAATCCCTTCTTTACAATTGTTTCACGAGAAGCTGGCTTTCTGAAAATCCTTACTTAGCAGTCTAAATCTTTTGGAGTAGTTTTCAGATGCCATCAGAGTGTGTTTTCAGAATGGGTGTCTGTTTTCATCTCTTTTTAGGAGATGACTATCAGTGATATTTCATCTTGAGATATTTAAATGTAAAAACAAAACAGATTTACTTTTAAACAAATAATTATCATCTATTGTGTGTATAAATGCTTTACTGAAAGTGCTGTGGTCAAAAGAAATGCTTATTTTTGTTCCTTGTCTCCATTAGGTGGTTTTAGAAATTTGCACACTATTGTTTTGGGAGCTTGCAAAAATGCTCTTGAAGTAGATCTTGGTTACCTCATCATCACCGCTGCCCGTAGGTGTGTTTCCTCTTTACATTGTGTCTTTTGTCATATAATTATATATTTTTTTTCCTGTTTTACAAAAAACTTGGGGAATGTATGTGTATATGAAGTTCAGTCGTTCCTTGTTCAGATTTGAAATACAAAGGTGTTGTTTAAATAGCAGATGAGTATCTCGTAGTGGCTAATGTTGTGACTGATGAGCAGTTGAACTGCACTTCAGACCCGGCAAGCTCTGAAAGGGTGTGGTCTCTCATCAGAGAAAAGCAGTTGCCTATCTGGAAGTGCATGAGAGTCTAACAGAAGTCAGCACTGAAGCTCTGGTGTCTGTACCCCTTTCAGGAATCATTGTCTCAATCTCTGGATGATTTTCTGAATTGTTTTAGTTAGTTGCTGATAATATTTGCTATTCAGAAATCAATATTTTAAAACAGCTTTTCCAAAATCTGACCTTGTAACATCTTTATATTTTTTAACCAAGTATTCTTATCACTTTATGCCACATTTACTGTTTCTGCATATCTGAGGTTTGCCTCTACTTCTATTTCTATATTTTCTTTAAATTAACCATTTTTTAAAATTTACTCAAAAACAAAACTCTTACTTTCCATCAATAGAATATTGATTAAGAATATAAGTAAGATAAAATGTGTTCCTAAGTTTAAGTGGGTATTGTTACCTACTATAGAACTATACTGTTGTTAAAATGGCCCATTAACGACTAGTGTAAGAAAAATGTTAAAGAAATACCAGCACCACACGCAGATTCTCACTTTGACTAAATCAGGTTTAGAACAGCGCTTGAAATGATATATGGTTCCTACTGTGTAATTTATTATTATTTAATGTATAGCTTTAGTGTACTACCTAAAATGTGCCTACGCTTTACAAATATTCCTTTAAAGGAAATATCTCTGATATTTTTTAATGGAGGGGGAAAAGTTATTGACATCCGTGACACTAAAAAAATCTCAAACTTCTTTCAGAGCCTTACATTAGGAAGAATCTTTGATTCTGATGGCTTTCATTTTAATCTGATATGTTATATCTCTTTGCTCATAGGTTACATGAAGTTCGAATCCAGCCTTCCCTAACCAAAGATGGTGTCTTTTCTGCACTAAAAATGGCAGAGTTGGAGTTTCCCCAATTTGAAACCCTTCATCTGGGATATGTAGATGAGTTTTTGCTACAGAGTAAGACTTATCCCATTTTATTTCCTAGAATTGCTGTAGAAAACTTACTTGACAAACTGAAATTTGAATTGGAATGTGCCTTATTTTTCCTGAATATCAGATAACTTAAAATCTTAGGTGCTCTTACTTCTTGAAAAAGAAACTTTTAATGTCAATGATTTTTTTCCATATTGCCTCTGATGTTAGCATATTATAGAAAATATAATGATTAACAGTACACCAAGAAAAGATCCTTATCTACATTTGATATTGTCTCCATTTTACTGCCCAAGTTTCTTTCCCATTCTGCTTCATTTTTTTCACAGAATGTCATCCTTGGTTCCATTGTTGAATTTGATCTGCCACACTTCTTGAAGCTTTTGATGGTCCTCTCAGATGAGGTCCCATTCCCTGTCCATGCTCTTCATTTCCATAATAAGCCCGCTGGGGGTTCTGGATTTTCCAGATAGTGTGAGCATATAATGGTCAGTATTATTTAATGATGATTGCTGTTGGAAGGCTTGTTCACAGCATTTTCTAGAATGCATTTACAATTGGGAGTTCATTCCTTTGGGTCTGAATGCATGTCAATTCATTACTCAAACTTTTTTTCCATATGGCATTAATAAGACATGGAAGAAAATTTCCAGGACCAACATGTTTTTACTTTTTCAAGAATTAATTTCTACCCCATATAATTGCAACAAATCTTTCTTGAACTCTGGCACATCAGATGATACTTTTTCCTTTGAATCTAATATACATTATAGAATAACACAAGAGGGCTGAATTCCTCTAATCAGCACAGTGCAGGTCAAAAAAGTGACTGTTTTTCATTTCTAAAATATGCTACAATAATAGCTGTGTGTTTCTTTTCATTGTTCACAGTTCTCATTAATATAGGTGAAGGATTATTTTTAAAAGAGAAATCATCCTTCCTTAGCCAGTTTAATACATGAATCACTTTAAATCTATATAGCTTTGAGAAAGATCAGCTTTTCTCCAAAATAGCTTTAAAATAATCAACTGATGTAATGATTTTATGTAAAATTAATGTATTTGATACCAAGCTTTTCTGGTTTTGAATGTGATTATTAACATTTTCTGTGCTTCTGTAATATCTGTATAGTAACTTAAAATTATTAGTTTGGGAATTGGAGTTTTTTCTGTAATTTTATTTTGTGTTTTTCCCAAAATCTCATAACTTGAAAAATTTTGTATCTTCAGGATGGCCACATTTAGGACTACTGAAGGATTGTCTTCAGGAGAGTTCTCTTTATAACCAGTTATTTCCTTACAGTGTTTCTCTTTCCTCACCACACATTTTCAATAGAATAAAAACACTTTATAGCCAGGCATGGTGGCTCACACCTGTAATCCTAGCACTTTGGGAGGCCAAAGCAGGAAGATTGCTTTAGGCCAGGAGTTTGAGACCAGCCTGAGCAACATGGTGAGACCCTGTCTCCACAAAAAATAGAAAAAATAGCTGGGTGTAGTGGCATACGCCTGTAGTCCCAGTGATTGGGAGGCTGAGGCAGGAGGATTGCTTGAGCCCAGGAGTTTGAGGGTGCGGTAAGCTATGATGATGCCACTGCACTGTAGCCTGGGTGACATAGTGAGACCCTATCTCAAAAAACAAAAACAAAACTTTACCTTCTTGACTACCATTAACTCAAACAGTTTTCAACATAAGTTGTTTCATAGTCTCTTTCATATTTAATACTTTTCTTAGTGTTGACCTTTGTACAAACCATTCCCTTCTTATTCACTGAAGTCCAGCTCTTTCTCCCTTATATATACCCTCTTCTGTTCCTCCAAAGACTGCCTAGGATGCTCTGTTTAAGAATAGGCACCAGGTGCCTCTAACAGACCCATCTCAAGAAGGATGAGAATTCACTGCTCAGTCACACACTTTGACTTAGTCTCTCTCTTCTCAGTAATTTAGACTTGAAGCATCTGTCCAGGAGTTGAGGGGTTGCCTCGGGTAATACTTGAGTTAGTTTTTTGTTACAAAAAGTCTGACAAAATAAATAGAAACATCACCTTTATCCCCTGACATTTACGGTAAGAATGGCAGTACCAAATTGGGGAAATGGATATGCTGGAAAATAGATGCTGCGTTTTAGGGTTAAAGAAAAGTGACTGGGCTATAGGTAAGTGGCTGACATGGTTAAGATGCTGATGATGTGTTTGAAAAAATCAGTGACCCAAAGATGAATCCTTAGAGAAGAGCTCTTTGTTCATGTGGATTTATGATCTCAGAGCTTAATGTGAAGGTGATAGGGAGCTAAAACTCAGTGAAAACTTCAGAAGTAGTGTAGAGGAATCTTTATTCCGAGAGCTTGGGAGAAAGATGGAATTGAGGCCTGCCTGTTGTTAATCATGAGACCTTAGCAAGTGACTCCTTTTAAGTCATGTTTTCTCATTTTTTAAATGAAGATAAGTTCATTTCCTGCTTTTCTCTTGAGTATCTCTGAGGAGTTAATGAAAAAGCAATATATACATTTATAACAATCTCTGACATTCAGGAAGTATTCATTAGATGGTAGTTTTTACTTTTAGCTGATCTATGGGCTGAAAAAAGAAAAGAAATAAAAATGAATCCCAAGTGATATCATCAGGGTTTTGAGGGAGTTGGCAAGAGGGAAACTCGAAGAACAGGAACACAGTGGTAATCTCAAAAGACCGAATACAAGACATGGCTTTGTCATGTTAGGCTGTAGCATTTATGCAGATAATGCTCAGAGAACAGGGTCAGGTCAAGATTTACTCTATCTTAAGGTAAAAAGGCAAGTTTCATCTTGAGTCCAAAGGGCAGGAAAAAAGTCCTTACCAGGAGGCTAAAGAAAATAGCGAAATTGTAAAGGATGGATTAAGGTGAAATCTTTAAGAAAGCTAGTAAATACCAAAAATAGAGACTATGGGAGAGAGGTTGTGAATGATACAGAAGGTAAAATTGGAAGAGTTTGGAGTAGATTGATTGTTTTAAATATGTTCCGAGCCAAAGGTATAAATCACTGTGATGTTCAGGGCAGCTTCACCAGAGCAATAGTGTTTTCTTTGTACTATGTGTACAAAGGTTGGTTGCAAGGACTGTGAGAGACATGTATTGAGCTCTTATATCCCCAGTGCTATGCTGGACACTAATGGTGTAACTATGAACTAACTAGACATCATCCCTTCAAGGAGCTCTCATGATCAATGGACCATCTTGGAGAATGAGGGGCATGCAGGTGGGAGAAACGATGATAGGGATGAGGTGTGATGCCCAATGGTATGATCTAGGTGGGGCATTCTCCTCGACTTACACCATGCCTCTGGTTTGTGACTAGACAGTAGGTACTAAAGCTCAGTGGCATGTGTTTGAGTTAGAAGTCTACTTTTGGGGGGATAGGTAGATAGTTGCTAACCAGTAGATGGGCTCTAAAAATGAATCTTGAATTCCCAGAGTTTGCCCTTCTCTACACATGGGCATGCCGGACTCCAAGAACATGATCCTTATGCTGTGAGGCAGTTGCATTTTTAGGATTTTATTTTCCTTTTTAAAAGGTAAAACTAAAACTTCACCATGGTATGAACCAATACAATATATTTCTCAGTAATGCTTTAAGAATTTTTGCTTCTTTCTTTCCTTTTCTAAACAGTTGAAAAAAAAAATACTAGGTTATTAAGTATGAAATGTCTGATTTCTTTATGCACTAAGTTTGACAGTTGCTATCTCTGACATTTCACTTTGACATTTCTTGTTTTATTTTTATTGTGAAGGTACATCCTTAGTCTTTCAAATGCACATTTTGCCTTGTGATTATCTTTCAAATTTTTTATTGGAATTTTTGTGAAACCATGGATAAGTCAAAAATTTGTGTTATTTCCGGATATGAGTTCTGTCATGGAACCAATCCTGCGTAGCTCAAAATATCAAGTGTTTGGGAAGGATGTTGCTAATGAACGCACAGTATGTCGAAGTTCTATTCTGGTTATTTTAATCTTGAAAATGAACCCTGTGGTTGACCTGAGACCAACGTGGATGATGATGAGCTGAAAGCTATAGTGGAAGAGACTCCATTTCAACCTATGCATGAATTAGCAGCAAGGTTTGATGTTACTACTCCAACAATATTGGACCATTTGAAATAAATCGCCAAGGTAATGAAGCTGGATAGATGGGTTCTACATGAATTGGACGAGTGTCAGAAGAGAATTCATCTCAAAGCTTGCCTTTCTTTGCTGTTACTACATAAAGGTAAACCACTTCTACACCGTATTGTTATGTGTGATGAAAAATGGATTCTTATTGAAAATCGCAAGCGTTCGGCACAATGGATAAAGATGATGTCCTGAAACACAGTCCAAAACCAAATATTCATCCAAAAAAGCTAATAGTGTCTGTTTGGCGGTCCAGTGCTAGTGTTACCTACTACAGCTTCATGAAACCTGGTCAATTGATTACAGCAGCTGTCTACTGCAACCAGTAGGATAAAATGATGAGGATGCTTGCCGTTAAGCAGCCGAGATTGGTCAATAGAGATAGGCCAATCCTCTTTTAAGACAATGCTTAACCACATGTCGCACAAACAATGCTGATCAAACTATAGCAGCTGGACTTGGAAACTGTCATCCACCATATTCACCAGACTTTGCACCAACTGACTACCACTTCTTCCAGGCTTTGGACCACTTCCTGCAAGGAAAAATATTGAATTCTCAACAAGCTGTAGAAAACGCCTTTTGTAATTTTGCCGCCACTCGCTCTCCAGGCTTCTTCCCTGCTGGCGTAAACAAGCTACCAGTAAGATGGCAAAACTGTGTTGATAGTTTAGGCACATACTTTGATTAATTGTGCTGCTTATTATTTGAGATATAATAACTTAAACTTTTGATTTAAAATCAGACATTTTATATTTAACGACCTAATGTTTTTCTACTGCATGTCTCTAGCTTTTTAACATAAATATTTATTTTATACAAGAAGTGCTACCAGGTCAGGCGTGGTGGCTCACGCCTGTAATCCTAGTACTCCGGGAGGTCAAGGCGGAGGATCATTTTAGGTCAGGAGTTTGAGACCAGCCTGAGCAAAAGCAAGACCCTGTCTCTACTAAAAATAGAAAAAATTAGCCGGGTGTGGTGACGTGCGCCTGTAGTCCCAGCCACTTGGGAAGCTGAGGCAGGAGGATCGCTTAAGCCCAGGAGTTTGAGGTTGCTGTGAGCTAGGCTGATGCCACGGCACTCTAGCCCAGGCAACAGAGCAACAGAACAAGACTCTGTCTCAATAAAAAAAAAAAAATTGCTACTGTAAGTACAGACTACCTAACATAAAATTATACTTACACCTGAATCTGATGATAAACAGTTGATATAGAATGATCATAGAGACTGATCATACTGGATGCTAAGATATAAAATTGGCAACACTCCATAACACTTAAATGACACTTAAGAATTTGACCTTATTTTTTTTTTTTAATTGATTTCTCTTTTTAGGCAGAATGGCTAATGCAGATCTGGTGAAGTATGGTTTGGCCGACGTGGTAGAAAATCCTGGTATCATCACTGATATAGGGATGAAGGCAGTCAATGAAGTTTTCTCCTGTATCAAATATCTGGCAATTTACAATTGCCCCCATCTACACAACCCATACAATTGGATCTCAGGTACTGTAGACTTAGAGATAACAGCTGTATTTTATTGATATTGAAATAATATGTCTTTGTTTTCTGAGTATGATACGTTTGTATTCTTAATGTAAAATGTAGATTTTTTTGTGTGTACAAGCTCTGGGAACCTTTGACAACCAAGTTAGAAGTACATTCAATGCCTCTTTAAACTTCTGAAGTCCTCTGCCTAGAACTGCACTGTCCAGGTTATGGATTCAAACGCTTTGATCTTTATATATACTACTTTGGGTTAGATGTGTAAACCTAGGGTTGATGTTACTTAGAACCTAGGCTATTCTAGTTGTTTTCCCTGAATTACCTTCAAAATGGCATATGATCTGAAAGGACAAAATAGGTATGTATATCGAAACATTTTTAATTAGGTGACATATTAAACATTAACCTGAGGTGAAATTTTTTGTTGACTAGAAACCCTAGTCTGTATTCGACCTCCCGTCCTCACCCAATCCCCTACGTGTAGAAGTGTGACTTTTACCCTTGACATTTTATTCTTGTGGTGGGAGTTCATTTTCCTCTTTGAGAGTGTAATACTACTGGGTTGTTTTAAATGCCCTTTTAAATACCTAAATTTATAAATCTTTAAATATTCAGAGCTGGAGAAAGTTTTCCTTGCGACATCCACTTGTGACAAAGCTACTCACTGACACCTGTAGAACAGCCACTTCTGCTCTTGAGTCGCTTCACAGGGACCTGAATCTCCTTACAAAGCCACTTTCTAGTCCTGTTTTAGGGCTCTGGAGCTTCTACCGAGATCACTTATTAAAATGGCCATGTCTCACCTACCAGAAGTTAAATTCTCTTCCTGGCCCAGCTGAACCAAGAAGTTGTTGGGAGATAGGAACTTTAGGATATAGCAGGCGTAGATCGCTTTAAAAAAATAACATTTATTGGGTTTTTGGTTTGTTTGTTTTCTTAAATACAGAAGAGTATAAAGAAGAAAACAAAAAAATGGCCTATAATCCCATCACTAAGAACTCCTGTTAACATTTAAAAAAATAAAAGTAATACATGCACTTGATAAATTTCAAACAGTACAGAAAGGTACAAAATGAAAAGTCTCCTCTTCTCAAAGGTAACCATCATCAACAGTTTCTTGTATATTCTTCTGGACAAATTACTTTGTGCATATTGCAGCCTATATGTGTATAGCATTTAAAAATGACTTATATATACAAAAGGATCTTACTATGTATACACTGTCCTATAGCTTGTTTTTTGCACTAAGTATAATGTGGAGAGCTTTTCATATCAACAAGGATATTCAGCTTTCCTTCAATCTACTGATATAGCTGCATAATGTTCTATTACATAAAATTGCCATAATTTCTTTTTCCAGTGTCTTACTGTTGAAAAGTCATGTAGGTTATTGAGTGGATCACATTTAAATCAGGGCTGACTGGATTTCAAATTAGTGCTTCCCAGGCCATTTAGTTTTTACACAAAATTAAGGTATGTAAACATAGCTTAGAGTCATCAAGTTTTAGAGATTATGAAATAAGGGACAAGTTAGTTAAAGAAAAAAAGATTTGAAAGTCCTTGTGACCTATAGAAAAATTCATCAATAGTGGGTAAAGTGTTACTTAAATTCTCTCTGGTCATGTCATTTCTTCAACAGACCACTCAAGGTGGACTCGATTGGTCGATATCAACCTAGTGCGGTGCCATGCTTTGAAGCTGGACTCCTTTGGCCAGTTTATTGAATTATTGCCCAGCTTGGAGTTTATTTCACTGGACCAGATGTTTCGTGAGCCACCCAAGGTAAGTCACATTTGAGAATTTTTATTTACTTATTTTGATACTCAGGGAAGAAAACAAAACAACCTGTGATTTTTTTTTTTTTCTATTTAATAACATGCCTTTGTCATGTTATAGTTGGTCTTTTTACTGTCAGCCTCAGTGGAGGCATAAAGGTTGTAATGATACATAGCCTCCTGTTCCTATAAACGAGTGCTAAGGGGTCCCTGGGGAAGGGAAAGGAAGAAGTAAGGAAGCTGTCTCCATCAATTCTGTATAATCTAAAAGGTAAGGTAAGGATAAGGCTGGAAATGTGAGCTAAGACAAAAATGATTACTTGGAGTAATTAGGTGGCAGATTAAATCTCTAATCAGGAACCCAAAGTATAAGTAAGGATTTGGAATTTATTTGGAGAATGTTTTACTTTGCTGCCATCTTCTCTATTAAGTTATATAAACTGGGAAATCTGAGGTTGCCCAATTGTCTAAAATGTTATTTTAAAACTGCTTAAACTCTATACTCTCAAGGTAATAAAAATTTTACTTAATTAATTCTTCAGCTAGTTTTGTTCTCTCTTGTCAGTTATTAATGGTTGTATTCCCACTGTTGAAGCAGTGCAGTTAGTATAATGGGAAAAGCTCAGGATTTGAGGTCAGAATACTAGGTTTCAAGTCCCAGCTGTAGCACTTACTGACCATGTGCTACTGGGCAAATCTTTTCCCACTGTGTACCTCATTGTCTGTAAATCAGGCTACTAACACTTTATCTATTAATAGCTTGAAGTATTGTGAGCCTTAAATGAGCTGTTCTCTGCCTGTGTGAAAGCATTTAACAAATAAGTGCTTTATAAATATTAATTCTAATGTAAAGGCAAAATGATGGCTCTATTAAAAATGAAGTGTATGTTCTATACTAACCCAAGTTAACAAATGTGATTTGGTTTTGCCTTAGGGCTGTGCTCGAGTTGGTCTAAGTGCAGGCACAGGAATTGGGGTTTCCTCGGCCCTTGTTAGCAACCAGAACTCCAACAATGACAATGATAATAATGCCCAGAATAACAATGCCAACCTCCATGACAACAATCACCATCACCCAGATGACTCAGATGAGGAGAATGACTTTCGGCAAGACCTGCAACCAGGAGAGCAGCAGTTTGCAGCCGACGGTAACCCAGATCTTTTGTGAGCTCCAGATAGAAGTGATTTTTACTTTGGATCATGTTTCTCTGACTTTATCCTGTCCCTTTTTCCCTTATTTCAACTTTTCACTTTCCACGTTGAGGGGAGCTAATTAACAAGGCACACAAGGCGGTGGATGCAATTTTCCTATTTCTTTGCTTGTTTCAAAACCATCTTTGTCCGCAGAATCTATAAGGGTGCTTATAGAATGAAAGACTGATAGATGCCATGGGGATTAGGATGCAATGGTAACCTTAGAGGCCTGACTCAACTGAGAAAAAGTTTTTTCCTCCCCCAAATAGGTAATTCATGAGAGTAGGGATCTTGAATATCACTACTGTTGGCTCATCACCTAGGAATACTAGGAATACTAACACATTGTAGTAGGTGCTCAGTAAATATTCAGATGCATTCAATGAAAGAAATTGTTTAAACAACTTTTGAGTCTTGTATTAAGTATTTCTGTAGGTTATTCTAGAAGCCTAAAAGCAATTGCTCAGCAGCTTTGGAAAACCTAATCACATAGCTATACGAATGTATTTCTATTCATGCCATTCCCTGCATAAAAACCTTGTAGTAGTCCCCCTCTGCCCACAGGAAACAATTCTAAGCCTGTTAGCAAGGCTTTCCAAGCGTTTCACAATCTGGAGCCCAGGCTACCTTTTCAGCTTATTTTCTCTTTCACACCCTTATCACAACACAAACACCTGTGCTTTATTATCCCTGGTCTCCTCACTCTTCTGAAAAATGTTGCATTCTTCACTGTGGAAGTAAATGAAATGTCACCTTATCTCAGTGAACCCTTCCCTGACCCAACAGGAGAGTTAGTTCCTAATTTTTTTATCTGTTTCTTTGCACTTTGGGGCTGTTCTAGCTCTTAACAAATATATTCTGACCTTATTCTGTGTGCCTAACATCTCTGTCAGAATGAATATGTCCTTTTGAGAAAAAGAACTGTAAATTTCCCACCTACTTACAGTGCCTGTAGTGTAACAGACTCTGAAACACCTTGGTTTAAATCCTAGCAAACTATTAATACCTCTAAGCCTCCATTCTCAGCTGCACAAATGAAGCTAGTAATAAATCTGCCCTCATTTTGGCACTAAATGAAATCTAGATATTGCAGGATAGAGCTGGGCAAAAGTTCAGAGTGGGAGACAAAACATAAGGGGGGGGGGGTGCTGTTGTATGTTTAAGACCAGAGCAGATTCCACTGTCTCCATGAAATCTCAAACCTCACTACTATATATTTCAGTGACATTAATCTGAATGATGTCTTTTGGGCTTAATTATATTTTGCTTTGTTTCTTTGTTAAGTATATGACTTAATATGGGTTGGATGGACTTTCTCCACAAAGCGATCCTGTCCCATCTGTGATTTTCTCTTCTGTAGACTCACTGGGCACTTCTTGTTAATATTTCTACTACGAAGCACAGTTACATGCTATTCTTTCAGAGGGGGCCTGGTAATCAACGGGAATGTTCAGTCCTCAGGGCTGCCACAGTTTTGCTGCTATTGTGGTTTTTTATGCCTCTCTTGGTTTTTACTTTGTGTTTATTTTTAAGCATTAAATGAGATGGAAGACATAGTGCCAGAAGATGGAGAGGTGGTGGCTGAGAGTGGAAACAATGCTTCAGCGCGTAGTCAGGCAATTATTCCTGTGGATGTTGATGAGGAACAAGCAGGTAATCATGTGACTCTTCCATATTTATCCTTCTGGAAACTAGAGCCTGGCTGTAATGAAGAACATGAGACCCTGAGAACGGTTGCTTTTTCACCTTACAGCTAATGATGTGCTGTATGCTGTTTCCTTTTGAGGCCTGTAATATATTATTGGTATTCTCCTTGCCCTGTATGTGTGTGTGTATATCTTACTAAAGTTTTTTATTATTTGTAACTACAGCAACAACTGCTTATTCTATGTAACCACAGGTATGTGTCCATGTATATAGAAAAAGCACTCAAATTGTTGCTGGGAAAATAAATGACCTGATCAAATCTTCTGCTTGTACCCTCCTCTTATTTCAGAGGGGAGGAGGAGCAGTGCAGAGGTTGACTTTTTTCAGTAAACAGACCAAGATTTAGTTTATGTCACTGGATGACTTACAGCAGGCTACAGAGTCATAGGCCCTTAAAAATTACATACTACCCTTTGCTTTACAGATGAAGAAACTACTATTCTTTTAAAAGTGAATCATATCAACACTTGTGTGCACATATGGAAGTAACACTCATGGGGCATCAGACAGGAGGGCGGGGGAGAAGGTATTGGGTAAATTCACACCTAATGGGTAAGGTGGGCGATGTCTGGGGGTTGGGCACACTTGTGGCTCCGACTTGGGTGGCACAGAGGCAATATATGTGACCAAAGCATGTGTACTCCTATAATATTCTGAAATAAATGAATGAATGAATGTGAATGATGTGCTCAATACCCCTCAACCAGTGATCAAGGGACAGAATTTAGATTAGAACTCAAGTTTTTTTACGCCTGATTTATTGGAAAGATGTTGTCTTTGAAAATGTCTTTACCTTGTTTTAAGTATCTTACAGATGCAATCACTTAATCAACAAATATTTATTGAGTGCCTACTCTGTGCCAGGCATTGTACAATGTAACAGGAGACAGACAGGCAAGGTTCCTTGGAGCCTCCATTTTATTGATGGAGCTTATATTAGTCACTTGTCAGGGAGAACTGGGTCATAAGGCTAAAGGTTTAAAAGCTGTACTGCCAAATAGATAAAGCATTTTTTATGTATGTACTCAAACAAAATGTAACATGCATTTAGCCTTCAAGAATGTGTCCCCCACATCTCATGAAATAGACCTATACTCAACAGATGCAGAGTTGCTCACCAGTCCCATAAGTTTGTGAGGTTCATCTTCATTTGCTTTGCCTTGGCTCATACATTTGTAAATTGGAACACTATGTCGCCTAGTTTTAAAATTATTATTAAGATTATTTTAATTATTTTTAGAATGATTTGTGCTACTTTTTAAATAGCAAAGGTCCTATAGGAGGATGCCATATGATCTTCTATTTTAATTTGCCTTTAGAAATGTATATAGATGGTTGGCATATTAATCATACTTAATGTTGACATAATGCTTTAGAGTTAAAGTGCTTTCACAGTATCTGATCTCATCCAAGTGTATATTCCATTGAAATGAATGCTAAGGGAGGCTACATAGCCAAAAAACATCTCTGGGATTCTAGATCCCTAGAAATAGTACTTTGCATGAGAGCATTTCTTGGACAAAAAAGTAAATGTTAGGCTTGTGCTTTTTGTTCTAGGTCCCAGTGGTCTTCAACGTGTAGTAAAACCAACCCCAATTACTGTTCATGATTCAGAGAGCGATGATGAGGAAGACAGTCTAGAACTCCAAGAAGTCTGGATTCCTAAGAATGGTACTCGGCGTTACTCTGAACGTGAAGAAAAAACTGGAGAATCTGTGCAGTCCAGGGACTTGTCAGGTGAGAAATTGTCTTACTCTGACCTGTTAGTGAGAGTCACTATCAGAACTGACACACTTGGCCTTAGTAATGTGCCCTGTTGCAACTGATGGTACAGTTCACATATTCCTTATGAAATGTGATGGGAAGCAAGAAAGTCAGTTGCCCAAGGAAGGGGGGGAATCCGGGTGGTGCTATAGTGGGTGAGTGCAGCACAGCAAAAGCGTTGTGGAATGAGGGCTCAGGGAGGGGGAGAAGGAAGGATTGTGAATCCACAGTGGAAGCTTTAGGTAGCCACGGCGTGAGGGTGTCAGAAGTTAGCAAGAGGTCCGTGCCTCGTGTAAAGGCTGACAAGTAAGTCATCCACAGCAGTGAAGAAGCAACCATCCCCCAGCTGATAATCTGTCCAGTTATGCTTAGTCAATATTGGTGGCTGGTTTGGTGCTTGAGGGAGTCCTTAAAGTATGTTTTTATAATCCCTTGTCTCCCTTTAATTCTAGGCAACAGCCTCTGCCACTTGCCTCACCAAGAAGCTAGCATTCTCTTAACTTTTAGGTTCATACTTCTTCCTTGTCTTTCCTTCGCTTTTGTGTCTCAGAACCATGCGCTTACCACCTTTGGCAAAGGATGGATTTTTAAAAAAATTGTCCACTCGTTTTCCCTTGGGTACCTTTACTCCTTAATGTTTGAGTGTTCGGTATACATTAAACACTGTACCTGAAATATGTATACACTTCTGTGTACGGAAAGTTCAGTTCTTTGGACTTGGAATAATTTACTAATCATTAACTGATTATTCAATTTGTAATTTGTTCCTTTTAAGAAATTCAGATAACTTTGCACTGTGTTTGAAAGGAGCTTTTATGGAAACTGAAATTTAGGAAAAGTAATGTGACTAGCTAACTAACCTAATGTTTCCCAGAAAGTTCAATTTCTAAATTTAGCAACTAGATCCTCTGTCAGCCAGAGAAAACTTTGTTATTCCTTTATATATATATTCATTGAGCCTTACTGTGCCCCAGGTACTGTGTTAGGCACTGTGAGGTAGCAGAGATGAGTAAATCACAATCTGTCTTTCTTTATGAAACTTCCAGTCTAGTTTAAGAGTCAGTTTGAAAACATAGATAACGGTATTACAGGACATACACTACTGTGGCTTCAGGGTGGGGGTACAGACGAAGTTGAACAGAGGTCCAGGGCTGACGACTTGGGGTGAGACCAAAGGCCCTGAGGTAGTAATGCAGGGGTATATTCAGAGGGAAGTTGGGGATGGGGTATAGAATGGATGCAGAAGGGATAAAATGGAAAGGTATTTTGGAATCAGATCCTGGAGAGCCTCGAAGGCTGAGCTAAGCAGTATAAACCAGGTAGGCACTAGGAAGCCATAGAGAACTTTTGAGCAGCTCCGTGATGTCATCAGTTATGCTTTAGGAAAATTAGTGTACATTGTTTCCTGTTCCAGATTTACTCTTGCCTTTTGTCCATAATTTGTACTGAAATCTTTTCTTTTCCTCGGGCCATTCTTCTTTTTCTATAAGCAGTAAGTGGAAAAGGCAAGACTCCACTTCGAAAGAGGTACAACTCCCATCAGATGGGCCAGTCGAAGCAGTTTCCCCTCGAGGAAAGCAGCTGTGAGAAAGGCTGTCAGGTCACCAGTGAGCAGATCAAAGCCGATATGAAAGCAGCTAGGGATATTCCTGAAAAGAAAAAAAACAAGGATGTTTATCCCAGCTGCAGCAGCACCACCGCCAGCACAGTGGGAAACTCCAGCTCACACAGCACTGCTTCTCAAAGCCCCGACTTTGTAAGGACGGTGAACAGCGGCGGCTCTTCCGAGCCTAGCCCTACAGAAGTGGATGTGTCCAGGCAGTGTGTCTGCTCCCCCGGTGGGTCAGAGGACTCTGAGGCCATGGAGGAGGGAGATGCAGAGAGTTCTGTCTGCCCCAGATGCTGCTGTCACAGGCCCCAGGAATCCCAAAGGAGAACTAGCAGGTGTTCTGATGAGGAACGTCCTTCAACCAGCCGAGCCTGTGTTGTGAATGGCCCGGATGGTACGAGATCCGCCTTTTCCTTTAGGACTCTGCCACAAGGGGGGTCTTCAGGCCCAGCACATGATGAGAGGACTAATGGGAGTGGCTCTGGGGCTACAGGTGAGGACAGGAGGGGGAGCTCCCAGCCTGAGAGTTGTGACGTGCAGTCTAATGAAGACTATCCTCGGAGGCCCCTAACCAGGGCCAGGAGCAGACTGTCCCATGTACCGCTGGTATCTGAGTCAGGTATGACAATGCTCCCAAGATTAGCAACTGCAGGGTAGGGATGGAGAAAAGCATGAACTTATTTCATGAGTTTTCTTATAAAAAGTAAATTTAGCAAATTCTGTTTTGGGGTTCTGTGAATCATACAGACTTTGAACTAATTTTCAGCAATTGTTTGGTGGGTGGGGTTGTTAAACAGTTTGTAAAACATGCAACCTAGAAAACTCAAGTAGTTCAGCTTTTAAGAAAAATAATCACTGTGTGTATTTACTGTAAATATAACACTCATTCTGATGTCTAAGTCCCAGTAGATGAACTCTACTTCCATCTCCCACTCAGGGAAGCCTTAACCTAGGAAAGTTTTAAACCTTAGCCAAAAGGTAAAGACCTTAAGTTCCTAGGGCTGGGGTAACATAGTGCAGCTTCCTGCCTCGGTGTCTCCTGCAGTACTGAGTAGTTTTTTCAGAAATCAGTTTTGCTCCCAGTAAGGTTTGCCAGGAAGTGAGCAGGTAAGTAAGTAGTTTCGCTGAGAATTACTTTGTTGAAGATATCAAAACATACATACATACATTTAATTTCATTAATCTTTATAATCTATAGCCAAGGCATTAGGTTAAGTGAGGATAAGCACATTTCTTAATCATAATTCTGTTTCTATTTCTGATCTTATTTTCAAGTAGCCCCTTCTGCCTAAAACATTATTACTTGACAGTGAATAATAGTGTATTTTAATTTTCTCCTAGTATCCCTCAATTTTATAATCTTAAAATCAGCTCCAGAACATAGGCAGAGTCAGTGCTTTTTTATGTATTACCTCGAGCTTGTTGAATCATATGGAGTTAAACTAATAAAAATAAGCTTTTGTGAGATAGATAAGAGATTTTAATTATGCGCTAATTATCATAGTAACATAAACTCATATTAAAGTATATGAGGTTTATTTTGGGGGGTGTTTTGTTTTTTGGTTTTTTGAGATGAGACTTGCCCTGCTGCCTGGGCTAAAGTGCAGTGGCGTCATCATAGCTCACTGCAACCTCAAATTCTTGGGCTCAGGTGATCCTCCCACCTCAGCCTCCCAATAGCTGGCACTACAGGCACACGCTACTGGGCCCGGCCAATTTTTTAATTTTTTGTAGAAATGGGATCTTGCTGTGTTGGCCAGGCTTGTCTTAAACTCCTGGCCTCAAGCAATTCTCTTGTTTTGGCCTCTGAAAGTCCTGGGGTTACACACATGAGCCACTGGGCCTGACCTAAACTCTCATTTATTCCAAAATGAGAGTTTTACTTGAAGATTTCATTATGCCTTGCAAACACTAGTTCTGCCATTGGTAAAGATACTTTTCCCAGCTTGAGTTTTAAATGTTTTATGGTATTGTTTTTAATTGTGGTAAAATTTACATTATATAAAGTTTACCATTTTATAGGGTACAATTTAGTGGTACATTCACATTATTGTGCAACTGTCACCACCAACCACCTGAGCTTTTTCGTCATTCCAAACTGAAATTCTGTACACAGTAACTCCCCATTGCTATACCTTTTGTTGCGTGTTTTTTCATATTTGTAAAGTCAGATTTACGTGTTTTTTTTTAATGAATTCTTTATTTTTATGCTGTGAAAGGCTTTCCCCCCTACACTTGGTTCAGATAAATGTTCACATCTTCCCATTTTTTTATTCATCTATTTAAAAGTTCTTTAATTCAGTGGAAGTTTTATTTTAATCTGTGGAACTAACTTTAGGTTTTTATTCCAAATTGTCAGCAGGTTGTTTGAGTACTATTTATTGATGTCCATTCTCATGCTATTATTTTGAAATGCTCTTTTATCATGTACTAAATTCTTAGTTATGCTTAGGGTTATCCCTAGGCCTTCTATTCTGTCCCAGTGTTTTGTCCTCTTTTCATCATTATTTTTCAAAATTTCCTTGACTAGTCATGCATCTGTCTTGCATCTTTATAGATGTGCTTTGTAATAATTTTATCAAGTTCCAAAAACAAATCTTGTTGGTTTTTGTTTGGAAGTACACTAAAGTGGTAACTGAAAAGAAAATTGTCATTTTTATAGCTGAGTCTTCCTGTTTAGGGACTGTTGTTTGTCCCATTTTATTTGTCTTATTTCTCTCGGTAAAGTTATAGTTTTGTGGTGGTGTTTTAATATGGATCCTTCATATTAACTTTGTGGTTTTCAAGTTTTAATTTTTTGCCATGTGTTCTGCTTATCCCCTTTACCATTTCACTCTGACCTGTTTCATAACTAGAACTTTTTCTGAGGTTAAATAATTCCTTGGATTTAAAAAAAAGAAAAGAAGAGAAAAAAATCTCATTTATGTTGTACTTTTTACTGTTATATTTATTATCTTGTGATTGTTTTTTTTCAATTTGAGAAGACTTCTAATGTCCGTAACTCATGTGTCTATAGTAGGTAAATTATTTCTTAATATTTTTTAAGCACCATATAAATGTCCATTTACTCTCAATAACGGTTGTTCTGGCGAAATGTCAAAGGACTGATTTTAATATTAACCAGGTTCCTTTTGGAAAGAACAACAAATTATGTGGGTGGCTTACAAATTACTTTTAATCTAGCATGGTTTTGAGACCTATTGGCCATTCTGCTTTAAAAATTTTAAAGAGAGAAATCCAGAGTAATAAAGGTACTCACTTGATTGTTATGGATTTTTTTTAAAGCAGTTAAAAAAAGTAACATTTGAGCTTTTTATTTGGTTGATTTGTCACCGTGTAGAGTGTTAAAACCATGTTAGAAACTACAATGTAATTATTTGTTTTGTGAATGCCTACTTTGGCAATAAACACCTCTAAGTTGTTTTTATCCTCACAGTATAATAATTTATAAAGTAAATATCACAGAAATAATTAACTGGATGTCAAAGAATAGCATTTAAGATTAATATAGTTCTTGGCCAGGCATGGTGGCTCACGCCTATAATCCAGGCACTCTGGGAGGCTAAGGCAGGAGGCTTGCTTGAGGTCAGGAGTTTGAGACCAGCCCAAGCAAAGGCGAGACCCTGTCTCTACTAAAATACAAAAAAATTAGCCAGGCGTGGTGGCACACGCCTATAGTCTCCGCTACTTGGGAGGCTGAGACAGGAGGATCACTTGAGCCGAGGAGTTTGAGGTTGCTGTGAGCTAGGCTGACGCCATGGTACTCTAGCCTAGGCGAGAAAGTGAGACTGTGTCTCAAAATATATATATTAACATAGTTCTCATAAATATTAAACTCTTTCCCTGACACCTCCCCCCCACCAAGACTGGATTGATCTGCTTTTCTCTGTTTCTGTAGCATCTTCAACACTAATGTGAACCACACTATGTTATAATTTTGTGTTTTACTGTCTTTCCAGTAGACTATGAGCTCCATGAGGGCAGGGATGGTGTCTGCTTTTTCACCATAATATTCCTAGCTTCTGGCACCATATTTTATACATTGTATGGGGGGCCCAGTTAATAATTGTGAACCACTAAGAATTATCCGTAAATAAAATTAGTTGTCCCGAAATGTAGAGGGAGGAATAGAGAATAACAACAAACACAACTGTTTGCCTTTTACATTGGGAAGCCTTTGTTTTTCAAGGTCTTCTACATATAAAGTATAACTCAGTTTTATAACTTTTCTTAAAAAATGTAAACCACCAGTTTGGGCATGCTGGAGAGCAAGAAACTTAACTTTGAACCCCATATTCTGATTGATTAAAGGGAAGGCGAGAACACTCTAGGAAGGTTAGAAGTTTGAAAATTAGATCATGAAAGAAGAATGCTGTAATAGATGACCCTTATTATTAATAGAACACTGTCACGGAGGAGAGGACTATTTCTTGTTTTTATTTTTGTAGTACTGGGAGAGGGACCCAGGACCTAATAGAGGTTGTAACAGATGTGTGAATTTTAGTTATCAGGTGAACTGTGCTGCTTTCAGAAGGTTCTAGGTTGATGAAGATAATTAGATGTTGCATGAAGTTCCTTCAGGATGCTACAGGAGCATGGCTGCATTGGGTTGCCTAGTGTTTATATTTTTTTAGGAACCCTAGGATTTTGCTTAGTTTCAGGGTCCTTGGAGGAAGTTTGATGGGTAGATCTCTGGGGCTCTTCACCACCCCCGCCCCTGTGCCCACCTTCACCCAAAGCAGCTGCTTTTCATTTGTTTTGCTCAGTAGAATTTCACAAAGCTTCCAAATGGTGGAGAAAAAGTTTCTTAGACTAGATCTCTAGAGTTCCCATCTAAGCCAGGCTTTTGGGAATTTGCAGTATTTGTACCTCATTTCCCTATCTTTCTTTCATGTTTGAGGTTGCAGAATTAGCAAGTGGAATGTTTGTAATTAGCAGTGGTATCTAAAAGAGCAGTATGGTGGGTATTTAATTCATTAAGGTCAACTGTATTTCATTCAGTGTGTGCTCTGCTACAGTTGATTAAGTATCAAAAGTGAGGACAAGGACTTTTAGTGCATTTTCTTAAAATTATATATGTGTTTATTTAGTTTTAGGTATGAATTTAGAACTTGTTTTTAAATAAAATCAAGATAATGCTTTTAAATTGAAGTATGTTGTTTTAGAACAATGCTAGTAAATAAGTTAGGGACATACTAGCCAGGGTTTGACAGACAGAAGATTGCGGGTTTTCTAGCTTAGTGACTGGTGCCAGATTTCCTGGGTTTGACTCTTGGTTTGCATTTAACACTGTGGCAAGTTCTTTGATCGTCCCATGCCTCAGTTTCCTAATATGTAAAATGTGGAGAATTACAGATTTATCTCAGAGCTATAATAAGGTATACATAAGCTAATTATAATTAAAACCCTTCAAACAGTGCCTGACACACAGTAAGCGCTCAGTAAATATTTGTTATTCTATTTATGTACCTGTGGTGCATTCCTTCTTGTTGAGTGCCAGTTTATTCAATAAGTGTTCGTTTTAGTTCATTGATGGTGGCTGACATTGAAACAAAGATGAAATAAGACAGTGTTGTTGCCTTTAAGGAGCTTTTAGTTCAAACGGAGAGACAAAACAAGTATACAAGAACTTCAGAACGATATATAATGTTTGGGGATCCAGGGTGATTTGTTAGAACAGGTGGTGGTGTTTGAGCTGAACCTTTCACTAATGGGTATTTCAAAAAGTCAAGCCAGAAAACATGTCCTGGGTGGAAGGAGCTGAAGTAGTTGATGGTTATAGAGACATTGGCAGTGGAAGATGACTAGGATATGGTATGGGATAAAACGGAGAACAGGTAAAGCTAGAGCATAGCTCCAAATGTCAGGCATTGAAACATATTCTTAGTGCAGCAGTCAATAATTTAAAGTCTTTTTAGCAGGAAAGTCATGAGTTTAATCTACCAATGGTATTTAGGATGGGGTGAGTCAGACTAAAGCATGTTGATTAGAATGAGTCAGGTATGAAAAGGGTGTTATGTTTGACGTAGATACATTTGAGATAGTGGAGAGTGAGTCTGTTTTGAAAGGGTCCATTGGAAATACTGATCTAACTGTATTCCATTGGGAACCAAGTTGTAGATTTGGGAATTGCCTTGATGGAGTTTATAGTATGCAGCTAAATATGTTTGAAGGAAAGAAAGCAAGGCTAAAATTTGGATTTTCTTTTTGCCTTTTCTAGAAGTTGCCAAAACTAAGCCACGTCATGCCATGAAACGGAAACGGACAGCAGATAAATCCACCAGCACCAGTGATCCTGTGATTGAGGATGACCACGTGCAGGTAAAGGGAAAAAACCCTCATTTATCTTTATCACAGTCCAGTTCAGTTCTTGAATAATGCAAATGAACTAAAGTTTCTATCTTTATGTAGTTTCTTTCTCCTAAAGAGAAGAAATTGCTAACACTTGCTTCTCAGTTGTACCAGTGAAAACATTTAAGCTTAAAAAACAACAAAGAACAGAAAAATACATTCACATGTAACTCTTTAATTTTTCTCCTTGTAGGTTCTTGTATTAAAATCCAAAAATCTTGTTGGAGTCACTATGACCAATTGTGGAATCACAGATCTAGTGCTAAAAGACTGTCCCAAGATGATGTTCATCCATGGTATGTATTTGGGCCCATACAATACAAGAGCATCATAAATAGATTTAAAGAATTAAAAACTCATAAATATTACAATAGCATAACTTTATTGTTTTTTAAAAGGAAACATTGTGTTGGATTATCTCTAATTCTGTTCTTGTTCTATAGTTCTTAGATAACTTTGTAGTGTTTCTGAGGGTCCATGTGTAGAAATTTGGTTCAACTTTTAAAATAGCCTCTCCTCCAAAAGATAATTGCTGCCTGATCTGGCAGCATGGATTAACAGCATGTGTGGGCTTTGAGGTCAGATAGACCTCAGCTTGAATGCTGGCTCAGACATTTGTTAGCCTGTGTAATTTGGACATGCTTTGGGGGACAGTAGTGACTGGGCCGTAAGTGCATAACTGCTCTGTATTCGATTGAGATGATTAGTCGTATTCTTAATTCATGGCACATTATCAGTAGGCCAGTCCCTACTTTTCTTCTTAGTCCCATTTGTCCCTCATTGCCAATGTCATCTGTTCCCACCATTCATAGTTATGGATTGAATATATGTCTTTCCAGTGTACCTTTCATATACTTAATATATGTCTGTTTCACATATATTGTTTGAGCTTTTAAAATTTGAGATATACAGTATGTCCTGTACATGATCTATTAATTTTTCCTTTTCCTCTGGAAATTATATTTTTGATAGCCATCCATGTAAAATTATGAAGATCTGATTTGCTTCTTGCCTTGGGCAAATTATATATTCTGTGTTCATTTTCTTCAGTCTGTAAACTATGTACAACTATGCTTAACTCATAAAGCATTTGAGAAAGTTAAATGCAGTGACTGATGTGTCTGTGTATGTGTATGTATGCAGGGCATGCCTCAGAGATACTGCGGGTTCGATTCCAGACCACCACAATAAAGTAAATATTGCAATAAAGAGAGTCACAGGAATTTTTTGGTTTCCCAGTGCATATAAAGGTTATATTTACACTATACTGTAGTCTTGTAAGTGTACAATAGCATTATGTCTAAAAAACATAATGTATATACCTTAATTTAAAGATACTTTATTGATAAAAAATGCTAGCAATCATCTGAGCCTTCATCAAGTTATAATCATTGTGCTGCTGGAGGATCTTGCCTGGATGTTGAGAGCCTTGCCCTGGGTTAGGCTTTGGCTTAAGGAAATGTGCCTCGTTTGATCTTCTATCCAGACCACTAAAGGTTTTCAGCATGCCTTTTCCACTAAGCTTAGTCATTGCTAGCTTTCGATTTAAAGTGAGAGGTGTGCTACTTTTCCTTTCACATAAACAGAGGCCATTCTAGGGTTACTAATTGGCCTAATTTCAATATTGTCATGTCTCAGAGCATAAGGAGGCCCCAGGAGAAGGAGAGAGATGGGGGAACAGTCATCACTGAAGCGTCAGAACACATACAATATTTATCGATTAAATTTGCCATCTTTATATGGGCATGGCTTGTGGCACCCCAAAACAATTAGAGTAGTAACATCAAAGATCCTTGATCACAGATCACCATAATATTTTTATATATATATATATGATGATAATGAAAAAGTTTGAAATATTATGAGAATGATTAAAATGTGACAGATACAAAGTGAGCACATTTCTGTTGGAAAAATGGTGCCGATAGAATTGCTCGATGCAGGTTTGCCACAAACCTTCAATTTGTAAAAAATGCATTATCTGTGAAGCACAGTAAAATGAGATATGCCTGTATATGCACATATACACACACATACCCACACACAGTACAGGGTCTGAACTCTAAACATCAAGTAAATGTTAATTTGTATTATGTTAGTGCAGGGTGAGCATCCCTAATTCAGAATTTTGAAATCTGAAATGCTACAAAATCCAAAACTTTTTGAGCACCAACATGACACTCAAAGGAAACATTCATTGGAGCATTTTGGACTTAAGATTTTTGGATTGGGGTGCTCAACATGTGAGTATATAATATAAACATTCCCCTAATTTGAAAAAAATCTAATATCCAAAATACTTGTAGTTCCAAGCATTTCAGATAAGAGATACTCAACCTGAATTACAAAATAAATATTAAGGGGTTTTCTTTTCTTTGTACTTCTTCTCCTCTTTTAGTACTATAATAAACGAAACAAAGAAATCCCACTAAAAGGTGTTTACCAAACATGTTTTTATAAACTGGGAAAATCCCAGAAAGGAGAGACGAAACTGAGATTCAAACACTACCTCTCCTCTGAATTCTACAAGAGTCCAGCCCTTGGGGACCTCAGGCCCCATGGTCACTCTAAAGAGGTAGTACTTTTCTCCATCCCAGTCAATGAGATCTTTGATCCTAAAACAACTAATAAATCACTGTCTCCTGAGTTTCCTCCTGAAACAAAAAACATGACCTCACAAGCTCAGAGATCATAACAGCAGTGCTGTTCACCCTAGCCTTAGAGCAGCAGGGTAAGACTCTGTCAGCACTCCACCCTCCGACCCTGAGCTCTGAGAATCTAAAGAAAGCTCGACCTCCAGACTCGCTAGTTGGCATCTCATTCCATTTTTTTCTTTACTCTGAACGCTCTGAGGACCTGACCGGTTTTCATGTCTTCACTTGACTCTGATGATTCTCCTCATACCTTCTCTAACCTAGTCAGGGATCACATGGCCTCAGGCCCAGGCTTCTGCCCTTTAACACACTGAATGCCTCACTAGAAAAAAAAATTTTTTTCCTTGCAGCCACCGTGTTTTATTACGAAAATAGAATACAAACTTCTAAAACAAAACGATCCTTCCTAATTTAATAAAAAATTTGTTATTTTTTATTGTTTTCTGAGCGTGAGTTATACGCAGCTTGAAAAATAGTTCACGCAGCTCCCAAGGTAGAGGCTTGTGAGTTACATATGCTTCACAAGGCCCCGGACTCAAAACTAGAGTGAGTTAAATACAACTGACATGGCAGTAAATGTGTTAAACCAAATTGTTTCTCTCAGTCTGTCACGGGACAGAGCACCTTTGATAATTAGCCCAGTCTCTAGACATCAGCCAAGTTAATGGCAGATGAGCTGATTACATGCAATTAGAACTAACCTTAGCCACGTCTGGTTTTATAGCAGAGAACCACTGGATCCTTACTGCCATGGAGTCCTCTCCCTCTTTGCTCTGCCTGTCCTCAACACCAATTCCCCTTTTTTCTGTCATGTCACAGAGGAAGGAAATGAACCTAAAAGGCAGGAGACCTGCTCAGTGTTTAAACATCAGAGGTAGTTACGGGGCTACATTGCTCAGGAAAATGATGACATTTGGGTCAAGGATGTTACAAAAGATGTCTGTATGAAATGTTAAAAAGATCAGGCAAAACAACTATTGATTTATAATCTTTTCCATTTGATCTTCTCTCTTTAATTGGACCAGGTTGAAATGTGAGATGAGAAAAGGGAAGTTGATATAACTAGTACAGTTAAATGTGGTTATTGTATAACAATTACTTTTCTTTATGATCTCATGTTTTATATCTTAAACAGGAAGACCAATTATGTTTTAGACCAGCATTTTCCATTGAATTTTCTGCAGTGATTGAAATATTCTTTATCTATACTGTTCAATATGTTGACAACTAGCCACATGTGACCGTTGAACACTTGAACTGTGGCCAGTGCCTAAGGAATTGAATTGTTAATTTTATTATATTTTTAGTTAATTTAAATTTAAATACCTACAGGTGGCTAGTGGATACCATATTAGACTATAAAGCTTTAGACCAAAGTATCCATTATTTCTGGGTCTTTATTTTTAAGGTTCTGCTTTTATACTGGTGATAAGAATTAACATCATCTTTGCTCGTTTCCTGTGAGTGAATGTTGGATATATATGTAAATTATTTCAGGTTTATTTGACCACTAACCATAAAAATTTATAACTTAATGGTTATTCTTTTCGATAAATATTTCCTAAATAATTCCTGTTTGGACAAGTCATTTTCTAGGACTTGGTTTTCTTGACAGTAAAATCTTAGATAGAAAAAGACACATTAATGTCCCTTCTAGCACGAAAGTAATCACCTTCTTTTGAACTAAACAGAATCACATTTTCAAATCCTTTGTTAACTGTCATTTATTTGTAGTTTATAATAGTACTTGACTGACCTGTGTTAAAGATGTTATAACTACAGTATTTTGTGCTAATATAAATTAGGCCAGGCCTCCAAAGCAGATTCCAAATGGACTATACATTGCTCTTTTATTTTATATAAATTAATTAAAAGGCTTACCATTGTTTTTTTTTTTTTTTTTTGTAGCTACTAGGTGCAGGGTACTGAAGCATTTAAAAGTAGAAAATGCACCGATTGTAAACCGATTTGACTATGCACAATGCAAGAAACTGAATATGGATCAGGTACTAGACCAGATACTAAGGATGCCTCCTGAGAGAAACCGTATCATATACCTACGCCCAATGCAGCAGGTAAGGAGCTTTGCTCCTTTTTGATGATACACATAGTGTGGTGATTTTTTTGTTGTTTTTCTTCAACCTTTTGAATTTGTAGTTTATTCATTTGTTCAACCCACAGTAATGATTTTTTAAATTCTACAGATTTCTCTTAACCACGCTAGACCAAGATCTTTGCCAATCTTCTTCATTAATGCTTCTCTGCTAGATTTCTATAAGTTTTTTAACAACTTATATGATATGATGAGAGTAGTTGTCATTCAACAGATTTTTGTACTTATTAAAAAGTTACCTGTGGTCAAGAACACAGACTTGGTTCTGGTTCTTGGCAGTCTGGTTTCAGACTGCCTGATTCAAATTCTGGCTGTCTGGCTTGCATCAGATTACTTAACTTCTTTGTCTTAGTTTCTTCATCTGTAAAATGAGAATAATAGTATGCTTAGGGTTACTATAATGTTAATCTAATTTATGTGAAATGCTGGAACAGTTGCTAGTAAACAATCATGTAGTAACTGCTGTTACTATCATTATTATTAAGAGTAAACATCGTATTTGAGACTCTGTGCTTGATACCAAAAGATAGTTTAAAGGAAATATTAAACCACCCTTTTAGTAAATATGTACACATGGCCTCAAAGCGGTGAGTTTGACAGAGTGTTGAGGATCTCGACACTCAAAATGTGATGGGTGCTAAAGAATACACAGCACAGCATTCTCCCCTCAAGAGGTTCGCCTTCCCAAAAAGGAGAGAAACGTGTATGCCACTTAGATGGCAGAGCGGGATCTCATAACTAGAGATAGGGCAGAGGACATTCCGTGAGAAGAAAGCAGTGTGAATAGAGGCCACAAGGAGACAAGGAGAAAGTGTGTTCTGTATTTAAAACTATGTAGTAGTCCATTTTGTGTAGGATATATGATGCTATGCATTCACAGTTCCGTAATGCATTTGATACTTACACCTGTAAAGAACATATCAGAAGTAGATTCTGAATTGACTGAGATCATTTGCCTTGGGATTCTCTGGTTTAATGAGCACTTATATAACAGTGAGATAAACCGTTGAGTTCATTAGACAGAAGAATCTGCTAAATCTTAACCCCGGGGTGGCATGCTGTATTAAGGGTTGAATGTGAAGATTTGATTTTCAAATCATCCAGGGATTTCAAAACTAAAGGCTCAAGGAAAGAGTGTTCAAGCTCTAGGAGAAAGATTTCTAAGGCTTTCTTGGTCCAAATACCTCTTTATGATGTCATCTACAGGTCGACACACTAACTTTGGAGCAGAAGCTGTTTAGTGGTCCCTACCCCTATCACATCTGCATTATCCATGAATTCAGTAACCCTCCTAATGTTCGCAATAAGGTGCGCATTCGCAGCTGGATGGACACTATAGCAAACATCAATCAGTAAGTAATTCTGTGGCCCCGAAAGGCCTTTTTAGTCAATTGCCGTAGCAGGGGCTCCCAAAAGCAAGTCTTAATTTTTCCTTATTTTAAATAATTCCATCTGAGCTTTTTAGGCAGGCTTATCCCGAAGTCAACATATATAAAAAACAGGGAAGTAAGGACTTAAAACTAAAAAGCATACATGTATATTTGTAACCTTTTACTTTAAAACTTAGAGAAAAATTATAAGAACAGACTGTACATATACATTTAACTTTATTTCTTTAGCCTTGGGGCATGGAAAAGAGATCAAGTTAAAGAGATCTTTTTCATGTTATCATCAGAAAATTGAACTTTTTAGGTATTGTTATATGAATGTTGAATTGAGGACCTTCTATACATAAGGCATTTGCATGGAGAATAGCTTTCTTTCTTCTGAAGATAGTGAAGATAGTGAAGAAAATAATTTTGACCTGACTAGACTTGCATTTTAGAATTTGAATGTAATGTATTCTATTTCTGTTAAGTATTTAATATTTTGCTTAAGATGTTCAGTAGAATCTAGGTCTAAAAGAATTTTGACAGTTCCTTTCTACCCCTATACCCTAATATTATTTCCAGTTTTATAATTTTTATTTTAATTTGTTGCCTCCAGAGAGCTCATTAAGTATGAATTCTTCCCTGAGGCCACTCGAAGTGAAGAAGACTTAAAGAAGTACCCCAAGTACCCCTGGGGAAGAGAAATCTATACTTTAGAAGGTGAGTATTTTCAAATGGTTGGAAAGTTAAATAGTTATTCACTAGATAGAGGGACATGCCTTAGGGAAGATGGGAATGGGAATCTTACAGTTTGTCAGAATAATGGGCGATTTGAATACCTGCAAGAAGCCGGGACCAGATAAATACTGCTCTGCCTGTGTGAGTCTTTACCATCCCTAGAATGACAAGAACCCTTGTTGAAACACAAAAATTGAAAATTACTGTGATTTGAGAGTTGAAAATGCCTGAAGGCACCTGACTACTCACTCTTCTTATGTTTTACATTCTGCTTACAAAATACTGCAGAGTGTTCCACACCAGTAACACTACCACATCTGTCTTCTTCCTTTAGGTGTTGTGGATGGAGCTCCGTATTCCCTGATTTCTGACTTTCCTTGGCTGAGGTCATTACGGGCAGCAGAGCCCAACAGCTTTGCCCGATATGATTTTGAAGACGATGAAGAAAGTAATTATGACCTGACTTGACTTGTATTCTCTAGTTTAAGTCTATCTTACTGTGTTAGATACTTAATATTACATTTGAGAGTTGGGAGCAGTGCAGCTTTTAAATGGTTTCCCATTATAAATGTTTTCATTTCCTCCCCCGACCCCCACCCCAAAACACCTCTGAATTTGTGCAGTAGATGATGAGTGGACTTACTGGGGATATGTGAAGGCTGGCGGATAGGATTCCTGCTAGACGCTTTCCTGCCAGGTTTTTGTATTACCAAAATATTTGTGTCTTGTTAACTGTTAAGAATTTATCAACTGTATTGTTTCAAAATTGTTCTAATTATGCTGATTATTCTACTTATGAGCTGCTTATTATATAGCATGTGGGAATGAACTTAATGATTTAGGTGTAGAAATTTGGGGAGAAACTTTTGAATTTCTTTCTCTCAGTGTTAGCACACTTGAATATTTATTTTTAGCCAGAGTTTTTTTAAAAATATTTTATGTGGGAATGCACTTACGAACATGTACAGATATATGACTTTCCTCTCTGGTACATTATTTTTACCTTGGACCTTTAATCATGTATGCTATCCTGGGCATCAAACATGGCACAAAACTTAACTGATGGTGACCCATTCCATGAGCTTTCATCCATCAGCTACATTATATTACAGTACATAGGAATACTTTATGGACCAGCTGATCAGAGTGATTTTCCAAGTGATTCTGATTATCATACATGTCTCCCCTTTTCTTTCTAATTTCCAAGGCACCATCTATGCTCCTCGAAGGAAAGGGCAGCTCTCTGCAGACATCTGTATGGAAACAATAGGAGAGGAAATTTCAGAGATGCGACAGATGAAGAAGGGTGTGTTTCAGCGAGTTGTGGCGATTTTTATCCACTATTGTGATGTCAATGGAGAACCGGTTGAAGATGACTACATTTGATTGGCCACCCTCCTCTCCAGCTATTCTGTCAGAAAGCAGCTAGGGCCATCCAGCTGCCAGAACGCTCCACAGGGACTTGAGGCATGCAGTTGGGAGGCCCTGGCTCGGTTTGAAATATAGGAAATGTATAAGGAACATTGAAGTTGTATACAAAGATTTGTACATAGAGGAAATATACAAAGACACTTCCTAAAGTTCCAACTTTATATCATACATTTATACAATTTAATTTAAAAATTCATCTTAATGAAGGCAGATAATTTGAAAGAGTTCATTTTGTTCATTTTTCCTGACTTAGTTCATAAAGTATCAGTTTTTGACTGAGCCCCATTTACCATATTCTTAATAATCACTGTCATCCCCTTAAATCTGTGCCTTTTCTTCTTGAAGCTGTTTGAGTAAATCTGTTGAAGAGTGTTTGTGTCTTGTGTGCTTTTTTTGTTGTTGTTATTGAAACACCAACTAAACCCTATAGTCAGGTAAGGCTATATGTTTCTGTACAAAGCTGTAGTTTCTTTTTCTTCTTGGTATTATAGTTACTATGTTTCTTAAAATCAAATAAAAAGACTCATGAGCTTAAAAAAATGAGTTGAGTGGGAAATGGAAAAGTTTCCAAAGCATTTCTAGTTATTTATTTCCACATTTAATTGTGTATATGCTTTATCTTGAATATAAAAATAAAAGTTTATTAAAAACTTTATTTTTGCCTTGGACCTGAATCCCTCTTTGAAGAAGAGTAGCAAATACTACACAGAAAAGCGACGTATGGAGTTGTGTCTAAATACAGTTGCAGTGTAATCCAATTTCTGATCTCTCTTTTAAGTTGTATGGCTATAGGATGTTCAACTCACAGAACTCTGTACAACAGAATACTGGGAACAGCAGAATTCCCAAATGTCTGGTCATCAGGAGATGGCCTTTCTCCCTTCTCAAGGAAAGAAATTGCCCTGATATGGCAATGATATATATGTAGTAGTGTCGTGTCAGGGTAATGAGCAGAAGCTTTAGAGCAGCTGCATTCAAGACATGGCTTTGCTACTTGCCGGCTGAGTGACCTTAGCAAATTACTTAAACTGAAGATTTGTAGAAAAATTTTATAAAGTCTTTCCAGATAGACATAAGGGATTATGGTCTGTGTAAGGTGTAAAGGTCCTTTGAGATTTGTCCAGTCCCTTCATTTACAGGGGATTGATTGAAGCCCAGAGAGGGAAAAATTGCTCACCCATGGTCAGGACATGGTTCAGACCAGGTAGGAGGAGAATCTTCGAATATCTGATGGCCCCCAGGCTGCCTCTGTTGTTAATGATAGAAATGCAAAGATGCCGGCAAGTCTTCCTAACACTGAAATGTTCTGAATGATAATTATTCTTAATGTCTTCGAAGTTCTCTCTTTTCCAAGGCTTTTAAAATTCTTCCTATTACATTAGGAAGAGTGATCCAATTAGGTACTGCATTTTGTCATCTCTTTATTACATTGTTTTTAACTCAGCTAACTTCCTTTTTAATTAGATGAGTATGTTTCACTATCCAGGTTAGAACTGTGGTCAGTAAGAGGCAGGAAATAAATTACAGAATATCCTAGATATTTCAAAATGATCTGGGATCCGCAACCCTCCGTGAAGATTCAATCCAACCCCAGTTCACTGTATCCGTAACCAAATTATCTAAATATGCTTCCATCGGCCACTAGAGGCCGCTGCTGTGTCACTTTTCTTGGTTTATCCATCTGTGTCACCTAACCCAAACTGTTAAGTAGAGGTACAATAGTAAAGTCATTCTAAAGATGCCAAGACTGAAAAAACATTTAGAAAAGGTCTGCCATGGTGAACCTTCGGTGAGTGTATAGAAAATGAATGGCTAGATAGTGATTGCTCTACAGCAAGGGTGAGCAAACTTTCTGTATCTTTCTATGTAAGGCCAGATAGTAAATACTTAGGCTCAGTGGGTCACAGACATTCTCTGTGGCCACTACTCAACTCTGTGGTTATGGTGTGGAAGCCATAGACGATCCAAACAAATGGGCATGGCTGTGGTATAATAAAACTTTTATTTATAGACAAAAATTTGAATTTCACATAACATCTCACAAAATATTATTCTTTTGACTTTTTTCCCCCAGCCATTTAAAAAAGTAAAACACCATTATGAAGGCTCCCAGACTAGATCCGATCCCCAGGCCATGGTTTGCTTACACCTGGCCATAGATGAGTTGTCCTATTCATCCATTTAACTATGTCATCAGCGTTTGGTGCAGTGCAGGATCTGGCACATTTTTAAAAGGCCCTAAGGGATATTTCATGGATCACACATGACTGGATGTCAGAGGATCTTGTCTCTCTCATGCTGCTGTGTGTGGGTCTAACAATCTCTCTAAGTAATGGCTAGTACCACAGTTCTTACAGGGACTTCATATTCGGAAAGACCTGGGTTCAGATCCTAAGTTCCTCATACAACTGCTGGATGACCTGGAGATAGTCACAACCTCTACCCTTGAGCCTCAGTTTCCTCATCTGTAAATTGGTAACAACTGAACATACCCACTCCATAGGCCAGTGGTGAGGGTCCCATGGGAGCCTCCAGGAAGCTGGACAGTGTGGCGCAAGTGGAGGTAGTATTGCTTCCACTATAATTCCCGTTATTATGAAAGGCTTTTTTGGGACTAATCTTTCCACAACCAGTTCCTCAGACCATATCCCAGGATGGTAGGAAGCAGAGGGAACTGGTGAGCCCATTAAGAGGAAATCATGACGGTATGAAAGCTAGCTAGCTACCAAGTGCTTGCCATACCTTTTATAATAACACTTTGAAGTATGTATTAATATGATCAGTGTGTCCCCTACTTTACTGGTGAGAAAGGGTTGAGCAGATTAAATTACTTGCTCAAAAACTCACAGCTAGGAAGTGGTGGGAGCAGGATGCCTTCGGTCTGATTAAAGCCTGTGCAGCTTGGGTAGAATTTCTCAGTCCCTCTAAGTGAGAAACCACCCGTCCAAGCATGGGCTTTCCCCATCGAGGAGGCTGCCCAGAGCTGCTGCTGCCACTGATACTTGAAACCACTCCCGCTGACCTTCATGTGGTTAGCACAGTCCCAGAAAAACAGAGGCTGCTGATTTACTGATGCAGGCCTAGATGCCCCACTCAGACATGGAAAGCAGCCAGAACAAAAAAGAAACAACACTGCAAACTATATGATGTCTATAGCATGAAATGCATACACAACTAGCAACTAAAAAGAAAAAGAATTACATGTGTTGATGTGAAATGATATTTAGGGTGCACTGTTGAAAAAGGCAAGTAGCAGATTATTATATACAGCATCATTTTATTTACATAGAACAAAACAAAACCGTATGTTTTTATATGTACATTTATACATATGTAAGTGCATAAAAAATGTTCTCAAATTATATCAGCCCAGTGATAACAGCAATTATTTCTGGGAAAGGGAGTAGGATTGAGTAGAGACAAGGGGTATTTTGCTCAATCTATATAACTGGGAATTTTTATAGTGGGAATGGATTACATAAATACATCATTTGTGTAACCCATAATTTATATAGTCTAAAAATGTATAATTTATATATTTAGAAATAGGAGGAGGAGGAGGAAGGAAGCACTTTGTTAGAATTGAGGAACCCGAAGTGTTTTCAGCCCTGGCCCCAGATAAGCTCTGTGTTCTCGGGCAAATCACTTTTCCTAACAAAGTCTGTTTTCTACAAAATACAGTCAACAATCCCTTCCTGTAAGCTGTTATGAGAGGCTTAGAGATCTCATGAAAGTGCAGAGAAACTGTAAAGTGCCTGCAGGGGTGAGCTGATGTTTACGGGGACCAATGCAAGCATAATCCAAATAGTGTTGCAGTTTTCAACCAAGAAATGTGGGGACGTCAACTGCCTTCTGCAGGGGCCACTCCTGGCGTGAGCAGCCTCCGCCATGGTCTGGAATATAAAGGACCAGTGCTTCCTCTGGCTCACACATCTGGTTCTCACAGTCTGTCGCTGGTTATTCGGTAAGCCCAGGCTGCTGAATACTAGAAAGACTATTCCAGATCAGGGCAGAAGGGCCTTTCCTGCTGATCAGCCATTTACCTGAATCCCCGCACTGTGTGAAAATGGGAGTTGAGGTTCAGAGAGTGAAGCAGGAGCAGAAAACCACAGAATGAGTGAGCGTCAGGAGCGACTAGAATAAGCACACCCAGAGTTCCTCTTCAGGCCCCCAGTGGATGTGGAAGGGAAAATTCTTAGGCAACATGAGGAAGGGACCACCCACAGCCTGTTCACAGCTGTGTCCTAGCACAGGTGCAACCGCTGAACACGGAACAAATTAACCCCAATCATGAACACCGTTGCACACGTTTAAGCCTGGGGGCTCTATTTACAATCAGACTACCTGGGTTTACATTTCAAATCCACACTTCCTACATATGTCACTTTGTGCTACTCACCAGATGTCTCAGCTGAAGTTTGCTCATCTGTAAAATGGGGGTAATATTGGTACATATCTTGTAAAGATTTTATAAAGATTAAATGAGATAACTCATTTAAAGCACTTACCACGGTGCTTAGCAGAAAGGAGCTCATTAAATGTTAGTTTCTCTGATTATTGCTATTTTATTATTCTGATTATTATTATTATTAACAGATATGTTCTGGGCTGAGCTGAAGGTAAAGGGAAGGAGAAACCTAATCCAAATGGACTATAACAGTAGTTAAAAAGATGAGCAGTTTTGCTTCCCTTCTCTCCATGTTTCCAAAAGTGTGGAATGCAACTTGGAGTTAAATCACATTAAGTCCTAAAGTTTGGAAGTTCATCTCTTGTAGGTCCTCTTTCAACCCTCCCAGTTAGTTGAAAGAGGAGGTAGGGTGCCTCTGACTGCTCTCTGACACTCCCTGGATTCCCTCTTAGACGCAGAAGCAGGGGATAAACTCTGAACATCAGCATCTAGTTAGAACTTAACAGCCTTCTGTCTTTGTTCACTCATCACTATGGCTGCTTTCCACTTAAGGCAAATAATACTGATTTTCTATTTGGGACACTGATTTAATGTTGCCGTCTAAAATAAATTTATACAAGTGAAAACCTTAATTGAGTTAAAGATATTGTACAGGCAGAACACATATCTGGTAAAAATCCCAGCGGTGGCCCATGCATGACCCGTGTTGGAACACTCACAACAATCCTACAAGCTCAGAAATTACCTCCATTCGGTAGATGAGACAAGTGAGGCCAATGCCAGCGAGGTGCAAAACAACATGGTGTTCACACTCGGGCCTTCGAACCCATCCCTGAACTGTTTAAGTTCAAATCAAATATTCAGCCTCAATTTTCTCAGTTGGATGGAAAAGAGGTTGCAAATTTTGTCTAGAAGAGGTAAATGCATTAGTCGTTTGTTTTTTTCCTACTAGACTAGGTGTTACAGGAAAGATTTTGACCAGAGCAAAGCAGAGTAATAGAGAAAAAGAAAAGCAACATTGATCTCTCACCAAAGAGAGATCCAACACCAAAGAGATAAATGGGTAGACAGCACAGCACCAAGAAGATGTTATTTTTGTTCTTTCTTGAAGACGATATTAAAGGCAATTTAGTTATATCCACTCCCTGCCCCCTCCCTAGATGCCCTCCCTCGCCCACCCCGTGCCCACCCCCCCGTTGCCTAGCTAGACAGCAATTTGCTTCAGGACACAGCAAGTTAGCAGCATGAAGTGGAAACATTGGTGAGATGAGGTGAAATCTCAGAAAGGAAAGGTTTTCTACAAACAGATACTTGGGTGTCAGTTGAAGAAGTTGATTTTTACCTCCTTTGCTTTCTAGCTGCTGATGAAGAGGGCTGGAATGGGAGTTTTAGAGCTCAACAGTTCATGGGCTAGAGTCAGGTGGAGAGGAAGCACAGTGAACCCCTTTTGTCCTAGGCATGGGGACAGTCTGGTTGTAGCATCCATCGTGCCAATGATTGTCAAGGCCAATCTGGCAGACATGGCTGCAGCCATACCCGCCTCTTCCCCAGGAGCAGCTCTTCTTGACATTGCAGGCTTCCTGGGAGAGGGCAGACTTCTTACAGAAGAGGGCAAGGTATAGGTCTCCTTCTTCCTTACATAAGCTATAGAAGTCTTCTCCTTGTGGGTCTTCCACACACATGCTATATTATCTGGAATCCTGGGAGCCACAGATTTAATTAATGCCAGGCTAACAGCTGTCTAGACAGAACTAACCCGTTCATGTCCTATGAATCTCCAATGTGGGCATTTGATGCATCACCCACATTCCAGCCCTGGTCCAAAGAAACAGCAAAGCAAGCTCATGAGCCCCTCTTATGAAAAGGAGACCACTTTCTTGACCATGGCAAGAGGTACTATTCTTGCCATTGCTGCCTTTTCCCTCCCCCACGGTGCCTGTGACCTCTACAGATAGCAATCATGCGCTGGCTCACACAAGCATGTCCCAAGAATCAGGAAGAGTCCTGCGATATGGTATGATCTCATTTTCTCACCTATGTTGTAATCTTTGCATCCCTACTGAATCCAAGTTGCCATTTAATATGGAAGACCTGCCACTGAGACATAATATTTTATATAAGCAGATATGCTTACTAAGCTCCTGGGGAGAGAAGCATTTCATAGGGAAGAAATCCTACTGTATTTATGTCTGTATGTATGCATGTATGTATCAACTAGTAGATCCTATCAATATCAAGGGCATTAAAGACGTTTACCAACTGCCTCCACGCACTAAACATATTTCTCCTCATTGTAATCTGGCTCTTATTATCTCTTAGTCCTCCCCTAAGAAGTGCTTTGTGTTTGGAGGAGAAGAGAGATCATATGCAGACAGGAGAACTCTGGGCCTCCATATTCACAAATCTCTGCCTTTTCCATGAAAAAATGAAGACAGGGAAACATCTCTGAGGAGGGGTATTAATCCTAACACAGGGAGGTCCCATCAGCGTGGTGACCAACTATCTTTAGTTTGCCCCAGACTGTGGGGGACATCAGTGCTAAAACCAGATGGTTGGTCATTCTAGTTCTCTGCAAGGTGTGACCATCCCTTCTCACCATATCTGGGAACAGAGAGCAGAAGGAAGGTTAATGCATTCTGCCTTCATGGATGAAATAGGGGT
Source organism: Eulemur rufifrons (assembly GCF_041146395.1). Taxonomy (NCBI): domain Eukaryota; kingdom Metazoa; phylum Chordata; class Mammalia; order Primates; family Lemuridae; genus Eulemur; species Eulemur rufifrons. The sequence goes on along the minus strand of NC_090992.1, from coordinate 32,617,191 downwards.
TTAAGAGGCAATTGTGGCATCTGATATCACTTAGGAAGAAGGACCAACAGAGCAAGTAGAAGGGCAAGAAGAACTTGTGAGGTTTAAACTCCTGGCATATCTTTTTCTTGCAACGTGTGTTCCATCTGCACACCAGCTCCACCCACATGCCCTGTTCACTTGTTTCACTGCAAGAGCCAGCAATAGATCCTTTCAATAGGGTTGTATCAGCAGCCACAAGACAGACAGCTGAAAAAGTCTGCCCTTGGAGTTTCAACCTGGGGAGATAATTTACCCCAAGGTGAAGTCAGATGGTAACAGCACTGATACTGAAAGGGAAGCATTTTCTCAGAAGGTCTGAGGGGATGAGATAGATGCTGAAAAGGGTAGGACAATCAGTTGCCCTCCCAAACTCTGGGTTGTAAGACCATTCTCCAGCAACACTCTCGGGAAAAGGGTAAGATCCTTTTCCCACTGTCACAGAAGGGAAGTCAATCAAGATTTATTCCAAATGATCTCATCACCAGTATGCCAGTGAGAAAATGGCAACTTTAAATACACACACACACACACACACACACACGCACTGGACCAGCTATAAAGATGCCTTTTTGAAATGGATCTGAAACCAAAACCTAAGCGGAATCTGCGAAATCTATCCCCAAGGAAAAAAGAAAAGAAAAATGCTCATGGCCATAAAACTAAAATTTTAAGGCTTCACTTGTCAAAACTTTAGTATCTTGGCGTTGATATGAACCTAAATTTATTAAAATAGCCCTGATTAATTCAAACACCAAAGCACATCCAAGAGATGGACAAAATGAGGAGGAAACAGGAGATGTTCAGTTTAGAGAGAAGACTGACAGGTGTGAGTGGCAGGTCATTGTCTTCAGCATCTAAGGGCCCTGCGGGGAGGTGGGGGTAATGGCACGGCCTCACACAGAAGCTGCAGCGGGACAGATTTGTGTTCTAACCAAGGAAAGAATCTTCATATAATTAAAGCTTCCCTACAATAGAAGGGACTGGATTAGGAGGTAGTGAGCTCCCATCCCTGGAGGTATGCAAGCAGAGACTGACCAACTTTCGGGGATGCAATGGCAGATGCTACTCCTGCTTTGTAGAGGAGGCTGAATCTGAAGATGCCTGAAGTCCCTTCACAGCTCTGAGATCCTCGATGCTCTGGCCTCAGGTCCTGCCCCGCACTGTCCTCCATGTACCTTCCTGGGCCCTCAGCCCCCAGTGCCTGGTGCCTCCCTGGTGGTGATGAGATCAGGAGTGATGCCAGGGTGTCCCGATCACGTGAACATGAGTGGGAATGAACGGCTGAGTTGTGAGCCACGTCCTCAGTCAGAAGCATGATTCCAGGGATTCTGGATCATTGTGTATGGGCAGTTTCTCCAGTTCCTGGTGGTGTCCTCTGTGCAGAACTGTGTACCTAGGGAGGAAGGAAAGAAGGCGTGAGAATTCAACAGGCGTGCTTCAAAGGCACCAAGGAGAGCTCTCCCTTCCTGCCCGACTCCCTTTCTCTGCCTGCTTCTGAGGACATGGTGATGTGCGGGTGGGGAGGGGGAGGAACTTTACAGAGAGGGAAGCCCAAATGAGCTGTAGGCAGACTGCTCGTGTTAAAAGTGGGGAAACTGAGTCCCAGAATAGGTCTAGGATTACACAGGGAGTGAGTAGCAGAGCTGGGACTGGAACCCCGATTTCTTTCCTCCCAACAAAGCCTGGTTCTCTTGTGTCACTCATCGGAATGAACCCTATATCCACCTCAAGCTGTACGTGAGCACACTAGGTTTCCTCTACCAGGGCTAGTTTTGTGTTCAGCAATGTCTACAAGCTGACTGAGACGAAAAAAACCACTCAGGGCCTGAAATACAATGTAACTATGTTTGTTACTTTGATTCGTTTTGGTGTCATTTAGAACAGCAAATGAATTAGATGAATCAAACAGCAAGTTGACTCCAAGCATCTCAGTGCAATTTGGTACTTGACAAGTGTTTATTATGATTCTGCAGTGTCACACAGTTGCACTCAGTATGTTAATTGCCTTTAAATGCATCTCAGTGGCAGGCACATCTCATCATCGCTTACCCAGACGCACATGGGTGGTGACTCCTATAAAACATCTGCAGATTTTAGAAGCATGATCGCCACTCACACCTCTGAGGCCAGTGTCAAGCCCATTCAGAGAGACAAAGACACACCAGTCAGCTATGTGGCATCATATGTTGACAAAAATAACCAGTTGGTGGCTTCTCCTGACTTACATTGATGCTTTACTTTGAATTACAATAATTCACTGCCAATTTGTGTTGATTGGGGTTGGTCTCTACTACAACTTCTTCAAGAATTACCTTACTTAATCTCCACAATAGCCCCACAGGACAGTATTGTTTTCATTTTGCAGTTGAGCACAATGATGCCTAGGCACATTTAGTGATTTGCCCAAGAAAATATAGGTCATATGTGAAAATACATCCAATCAAACCCACTCTGCCCGAGACCAACACCCACGTGCTTAACTGGTTCTCACACAGCCCGCGTATGGGCCAGGAGCAAGTCTAGAAGAGAGGTTCTCAGCAGGGAGCATTTCAACCCCCAAGGGCCATTGTGGAGACTTTGCTGGTTATCACCGAGGGGGCGATGCTACTGGTACCTGGTGGGTGGAGACCAGGGATGTTGCTACGTATTACATGACAGGTAGCACAGCCCCCCGCAACAAGAAATTTTCTGGCCCAAAATGTCAACAGTGCCAAGATCAAGAAACCCTAATCTGGAATAAGTAGCCCTCTTAGCTGGCTAGAAGCAGGCGTTAACTGAGGAACATAGACACAGGGAAGCGCACGAGTCTAAGCTCTCACAGAACCATCTAGCGTGGCCACCACGCAGATAGAGGTGAACAGAGAGGAGGTAACGTGAAGGACCAAAAGCATCTGTTACTGCCACCTGGCTAGACCAGTGCTGAGGAGTAGAATAAAATGAGGAAGCAGACAGAAACAGCCAGATGACAAGCAATTAACTAGGGTGGCCGGGAAAGGTCCCAGTGAGCTGTGTGAGATCTTAGGCAAGCTAGTGTCCTGCTATTGAGTCATAGGCTCTCAGCCTCAAAGCCACCCTTGTACACTTGGCTTTGCCATTCTGCAAACCAATGTCTGCTTTGTTGGCTGGCTCCTCGTCAGGTTCCTCAGACAGCGGGTGTTGCAGGGGGCCTGGAAGCTGGAGGAAGGAGGGGTGCTCACTCCTGAGAGCTTCCTGTCTGCTGTGGTTCCTGCAAGCGTCGCCCCTGAACACTTCTTCACCCCAGCAGAGGCGGTGCCTTCCTGGAGCAGCAGCCAGGGCCAGTTTACAGTCTTCCCAACTCTTGCAGAGCCGCCTTGTGGCAGCCCCTCAGAGGGACAGCTCCATCTGGTCAGCCCCGCCTTCTCAGAGGTCCAAGTTTCAGCTCGGTGGGGTCCCTGCTCTCAGTTTCTAAGTTTTTGTGATGATTTTCTTTATTCTCTCATCCCTAGAGCTTCCTGCAGTTGCTAACTCCACAAGGCTTCAAGAACGTTCTTTCAGTAGTTAATGACTATCTGCCTAGTTAACAACTTTTTATGTTAAAATGTTGTTTAAGTAACTGGCATGGTTTATGTCTCCTGAGCAAACCTTATGAGACACAGTGAGAGAGGGAGGCGTGTGCATATCTGGGAGAGAAACATTCCAGGTAGAAGGAACAGCAAGTGCAAAGGTCCTGAGGCTAGATCCTGCCTGGTGCACCTGAAGAACAGCAAAAATGTCGGGGGCTGAGGAGGAATGCAAGGAGTTGAGGTCAGCAAGGTAGCCAGGGCCAGAGTGGGGTGGGGGCAGCCCCACAGATCCCGATGAGGCTTTGGCTCCCACTACATGTGAGGGGTTTGAGCACAGCGTCATGGACACAGTCTGAATGACCTCCCCGCAAGCCCCCTCTGGCTGCTCTATTGAAAGCAGATGGGTTGGAGGCAGAATGCCTGGGTTCAAATTTTGGCCCTGCCACTTACTGGCCATGTGAATTATTCCAAATGTTCTGGGTCATTGGGACATTAAATGGGATGCTGCACTTAAAATGCTTATTAGAATAGTGCCAGCCCAAAAGCAAGCACTCAATAAATGTCAGTATTGTTATCTACTGATCAAGGTAAGACTTGGACCCAGTACTCACCATCCTGATTCAGAACAGAAATCCATTCCTTAGTAATTGACCAAAAATGTTTGTTCCCTTGATAATTGATCACAGAGCTAAAAGAAACCTTCAGGATGGCTTTACAGATAAAGAAATAGCCCCAGACAGAGACGATCATCTGTTAGACTGGCAAATGTCTTTCGGTTCTGTTTGGCGAGAGCAAGCGCTTACCTGCAGTCTCACGGCTGCTCTGGTGGAAAGTGGAGCCCAGGTGAGTGGGTGCACCCGGGCAGTTTCACATCCTGGTGGAGAAACACTGCTGTTTCCCAAGCAACAGCAATGCAGCAGGCAGCTCCCTTCAAGCTATTAATTTACTCAAACATGATGGGAGCCACATTAGGTTTGGTAATTACCTGAGTCTACAATTCATTCACTGAGCAATTAGCATCATGCTTGGAGCAGCCTGGATGTGGTAATTAGCGGCATAATAATAGCCCCTCTGCCTGCCCAGCCTGGTATTATCAGGAAATGATTAGACTATTACACATCACACTGCCCTCCCCTGCAAGCCGGTGCTCACTCACACTGGGTGGAGGGGCGTTTGGGGAGGGGGGGCTTGCAAGATGTTTTAATTATTAAAATATAAAGTTTAGAGATTCAACCCTAAGGCAGAGTTTCATGAAAGCTGGAGCTCTATCACCTGGAAATGAATATTTTACAGTGGGTGTTTTCTCCAGGAATATAAATCCTAAGCATTTATTCATCCAGCCACTTACATACTTAAAAACATATTCTGAGTGGTTACCACAGTCCAGGCATGGTACCATGTCTTGGAGACACCACAGTGGAGACACTGTCCCTGTCCCCATGGAGCCGGCGGTGCAGTGAGAGGACTCCACGGTCAGATGTGAAATCACAGCCCTAAGAGATGTTAAGAGGGAGAGGTAGTCGGTGATGCTATGCGAGCTGGTCAGGGAGGGCAGTGGCCTCGGTTAGCGTGGCAGGGTTGTGTGACTGAGTAAGTGACAGGAGATGAGAACTGAAAGAAAGGTAGGAGTTCACCAGGCCAAGCGGACAGCAAAGGCCTGCAGTCCTGGGGGTGGGCGTGTGTCTAAGAGGAGGGGGCAGAGTCCGCAGAGGCCACGCCGAGGACCACTGTGGCCCATGCGCGGTGAGAACCGGCCGAGGCTGTGAGCAGAGCGAGTCCACGAGGACGTTACGTTTTATGGGAATATCCTGGCCGTGGTGTGTAGAATGGACTGGAATGAGGCTGGAATGGGAGCCTGGAGGGAAATTAGGGGTGAATTATCCTCCTGTTGTGGCTGTAACGAACTACTGCAAACTTAGTAGCTTAAAGCAGCACAAATTTATTATCTGACGTTTCTGGAGCTTAGAAGTGCAGAGTGGGTCTTCCAGGGCTAAGATCAAAGTGTTGGCAAAGGTGCCCTCTTCCTGGAGGCTCTGGGGAGAAGCCGTTCCTTGCCTTTTCCAGCTTTTGGAGGCTGCCCATATTCCTCAACCTATGGCCCCACTGCGCCAACCTCTGCTTCCAACCCCACATCTGCCCCGATCTTCTTGGTCCCTCTTACAAGGGCCCCTGTGATTACGGAGAGCCCACACAGATAATCCACGACCATCGACCCATCTCAAGATGCTTAGCTCCATCGCATCTACAAAGTCCCTTCTGCCACGTAAGTTGACATATTCAGACGTTCTGGGAGTTAGGATGTGGACCTCTCTGGGGGCGGCCACTATTTTGCCTACCACAGGTGTCCAGAGATGTCGGTGGCTCACGATGTGGGATGCCAGTGCTGGAGGTGTTGAGAAGTGGCTGGATTCAGGATGTATCAGGAAGGGAACGCTGGCAGGACCTGCTGACGCGCTGGACGGAGGGCCAGCGAGGGCATCCCAGGCCCGGGCGCGGCAGTGGCACGGAGGCAGGAAGAGCACGGATGGCGTGCTTGCTTGGAAGAGTGGTGAGTGTTCTAGGGCACATCCTACATGGCGAGGCTGGGAGTGCTGGGACATGAGGCTTAAAGGAGGTGGCAGCAATATTATTCAGGGCTCAATGGCTAGGCTCGGGAGGTTGGGATAAATCCTTAGGTGACAGAGCGGTGGCTGCACTGAGGAGAAGGGGACAGTCGAGACACTGAGACCAGCGTGGAGGGAAAAGACAAGGTCATGAGCAAGAGCAGCATCGTGGGTGGGAGAAGAGAGGGGGACTTTGTCCAGGTTGATGGGCTGGACACCATCACCGACTCCACGGGGGGATGACTGAGAAGTGTCCAAGGTAAGTCTGAGTTTCCAGCCTGGGCAAGACAGTGGGTGCTAATGCCATTAACAATGGGGCCCCCAGCCACCCCAACCCTCCTCTTCTCCAGGGGAAGCACCCCCAATTCCTCAGTATTCCTCATAGAGGGTTTCTCTTCTTCCTCAGCTTCCTGGTAGCTCCATTCTGGACTAGCTCATCTTTTTCACTAGAAAAAGGGTATTAAGGGATCCCGGCCTCAGGTCCAATCATTGGTTATCAGTGGAATAAAGACCCAAACCCACACCTTATTTTATCATGCAGCTGTGCATTTTTTTTTTTTTTTTTTTTGGAGACAGAGTCTCACTCTGTTGCCCAGGCTAGAGTGCCGTGGCATCAGCCTAGCTCACAGCAACCTCAAACTCCTGGGCTCAAGCGATCCTCCTGCCTCAGCCTCCCGAGTAGCTGGGACTACAGGCATGCACCACCATGCCCGGCTAATTTTTTCTATATATTTTTAGTTGTCCATATAATTTCTTTCTATGTTTAGTAGAGACAGGGTCTCACTCTTGCTCAGGCTGGTCTCGAACTCCTGAGCTCAAACGATCCGCTGGCCCCGGCCTCCCAAGTGCTAGGATTACAGGCGTGAGCCACCATGCCTGGCCAGCTGTGCATTTTTATACAGACATTTATAGCTATTATAAAACAGGGAATGTTTCCTTTACGGGTGCTCCTCTCCTGGGCTACCCCATCCTCCCTGCAGTCCTCAAGGACTTGGATTCCCTAAACACGTTTCCTCACTGTGGGGCACATCTGGTGCCCGTTTTCTAGTCCTCCTCGTGCAGGAAGCTCGACCTCCCCGTCATAGCAATGTCCGGCCAGAGAGGAGAGGCCCGAGTTAGACCATTGTGCTTCTGTCTTCAGGAAATACGTAACTGGAGATTTGGAGACACAATCAGGGTCTGTTAGTGCTTAGATGGAGAATGGGTAGGGCCCAGGGGAGTCAGTTTGGGCTCTTTATCTCATAGAAGTGGAGAAAGGTGGTCTAGACAGACAAAAATTGGATGAGCATGGAAGAGCAGGCAAGAGACTGCATGGCCTCAGAGGAATGGAAAGGTGAATGGTAGTCCCTGGGAACACCCCTATTCCTTCTTTTAATACTAGTTAAGACTAGTAAACTTCTGGCTTTGGGAATCCTTGAGATATTCCAGTATCTTTCCAATAAATTTCCCCTTCGTTTTTCTTCAGAAAGCTCTTACAACTTATGACAGACACTGTGAATTACATACTTGAACACATACACCCACACTTTCTTCTCTCTTTCAGGCAGAGACTGCCTATTAGTAAAGATAAAAGTGTGAGATGTATTGTAGCTAAGGGTTTGCCCTGTGATCCTCTCCTCTCCAATGGGAATGAAGGGTCTCCTAGGTGAATCTCCTGAAAAATTATTTCCTCCTGAATAAAAGACTAGTACAAGAAGAGTTTGCCTTCTCCTCTAGCATTTGGTTGTGGTTATGTTAGGAAGATGCAATGTTTGGAGCTTTGGTAGCCATTTTGTGACCATGAGAGGATCAGTTATCAGGCTGAGAATGGCAGAGTAGAAAGATAAAAAGGATCTGAGTCTTCTACAGTGTTCTCTAATCACTAAATTAACCAACTCTGAAACTAACAAACTCTGGACTTTCTTGACTTATAAATTGATAAATGACATTATTGTTTAAATTAATTTTAGTTAGACATTGTAGGACTTGTCAACTGAAGCGTTCTAAGTTATACACTATATATGACCCCCTGACTTTCAGGTCTACACTAACTTCCCACATTCTACCACATCAAAATCTTATTCACCCTTTAAGACCCAGTCCAATTCCCACCTCCTTCCAGAAGACTTTCTACACTATCCATCAGCATTTATTGTCTGTGAGAACACAAAATTTATCTGCTACTGTTAGCTGTCCTGTTGGGTATGTGTCTGGCTTCCTGGTACTCCTGAAAAGCAGAATCCATATTTTGGCATATTATAAGAGGTAACAATTGTTCAATCCTCCACCAGACCTTGCACTGTTTTTTAAATATTGCCTTTAATATTTATAATGACTATGATGCCAGCACTATTATTTTATATGTCTCCATTTCACAGATGAGGAAACTGAGAGTCATGGAGGTTAATACTTGCCAGAGATCACTCAGCTATTGATTGGCAGAGCCAAGTTTCCAACCCAGGCATGCTAACATCCAGACCCCTTCCTGTTATTAGTATTTCCCAATGTTATTTCTTTTTAATACTTGATTTATAGCTCACAACACCTCACAGAGTGTGGTGAAGATCATAGAATCTATAGAAATATTGTTGAATAGATAATGAATGAAACAATACACCCCTAACATTGCCTGGCCTTTGAACTGATCACAAAAAATGTTGGCAACTCCTCTCCCACAGTAAAACTGTGTTGTACCACTCAGATGATCTCTGCATTCACCATGCTTCTTTCCATTCTTCTATGCTCAATACCATATCTTCTAGGGTGAGTGTGGGGGGAGGCACAGTCTCCTCCATACACCCCCATTTCAGAAACAGCTCTGATATGGACATTTCTAGATTTTGTTCTGTTTATGAAGAGACTGGAGAGGCCTTCCTAGCACTAAAACTCGCATGATGGACTGGGTTCATTCCCATGGAAACACCTGGCAGAGAAGCTGGGGAGTCTGAGGATGAAAAACGGATGTTTCCTCTTTTTCATCCTCAGATGGAAGGTCTCAAGGAGTCAAAGAAAGAGTGTGTATGGTGGGAGAAGGAAACAACAGAGTGTAGAAGTGTGACTTTTTTATTGTAGGCCATTAATTCAGTAAAGCCTGACGCATCTAAAGCAAATGAGCTGCCAGAAGGTGTATATATGTGGGTGTTTCCATGAATCTTTAACTAGCAACACATCATTTATCCAAAAGTCAGTTATCCAGTGACTTCCACTATCCAGAAACCTGAACTTAGTTTTTTTAAAGGCTCTGAGTCATCAGAGTAGTTATCGCAAAGGTGTGGACTTTTCTTGTAGTCTTCCCCAGTTTTTCTCTCATAGCACATTTAAGCTCAGTTTTCATACAACTCTAGAAAGTTTGGTTCTTCCCCAACACACAGCAGAGCGGAGAAGGGCAAGGGAAGTATATAATACCAGTAGTCAATGAGCTGATTGCAGGAAACAACGATAGCTGATACGTGGCAAAGAGAAAAGAAACTAAGAAAGTCAACAAAAATCAACAAAGAAAAACCAACCGGGGACACTTAGCTGAGAAAAAATATTTCCAACATCTTTCAAGGTCATTACTGTAGCACGGGATAACTTATTAATAAAAATTCAAAATGACAACATTGAGTAAAGTTATTCAAAAACTGATTTGATACTGGGAAAATTCAAATAAAGTCCACAGCTCAGTTAATAGTATTGGACCAATGTTAATGTTCTAGTTTTGCTAAATGTACCACGATAACATAAAATGTTGGCATGAGGGGAAGTTTTAAAAAAAAAGGGAAGTTGGGCCGGGCGCGGTGACTCACGCCTGTAATCCTAGCACTCTGGGAGGCCGAGGCGGGTGGATCGCTCAAGGTCAGGAGTTCGAGACCAGCCTGAGCAAGAGCGAGACCTCGTCTCTACTAAAAATAGAAAGAAATTATCTGGCCAACTAAAACATATATATACAAAAAATTAGCCGGGCATGGTGGTGCATGCCTGTACTCCCAGCTACTTGGGAGGCTGAGGTGGTAGGATTGCTTAAGCCCAGGAGTTTGAGGTTGCTGTGAGCTAGGCTGACGCCACGGCACTCACTCTAGCCCGGGCAACAAAGCGAGACTCTGTCTCAAAAAAAAAAAAAAAAAAAGGAAGTCTTAAAAAAAAAACTAAAAAAAAAAAACCACCATGATTTAGGATTTAATCACAATCATTTGTTTAAGAAGTACAGAGTCCACCATTTACATCCAAGGAGATTAAGAAAGAGTTGGGGCACTGGGGATGATTCAGACGTGAGAACCTCTGAGGACCACAATTGTCATTCTACGGGGTGATTTCAGCTCCATCACAGCGTCCTTCTGCCATGAATCTTGGGAAGGCTGTGCTCCCAGAAGGGAAGAAGCCAAACACATCATTAAAAAATTAAAAAATAGAGAATAAAATAAACCTCCCAAGCCATATTAATTGTTTGCCTTCAGGTCAACAGCAGTCAAGCTTTAGAAGGAATATAGGGCGTGGCGGGTCTGTGCCAATGACAGTGCACCCTCAGCCTTGTCCAGTGAGGACAGAAGACTAAACAGAAACTAAGGATGTTTTGTAGGAAGAAATAAATAGACACAGACAGACTCACAACAGACGGTGACAGACTTACAGAGCACGGTCACAGTTAGACAGGAACTGGTCTATTGCAGAAGAGCAGGAGGAAGCTGGAGATAGAGGAACAGCCACTTTAGTTGACACAGAAAACAGCCACAGATGAGGGAGAGCCAAGCAGAAGGTGGTAAAGAAAAAAGAGAGAAAACACAGAAGTCAGTGCACAAGTGATTTTAGCCCAAATGAGCATGCCAATTTTCCTTAAAGCGCATTCAGGCAGGGATACGGAGTGGGGCATAATTATTGCACAACATGGTTTATGCTGCACTGTATGTCTGTAAATCACATTTACAGTTAGCATCTCATCTGAGTCTCACCACAACTTGGGATACTCACAGAGCTTGTACTACCTTAATTCACCAAGTAATGAAACACAATCTCCTCTTCCCTCTTCTTTAGCTAATCTCCTATGATATGTCTATCACAGGAAGAATCTTTGAAAATATAATTCAATATATACGGCCACTGCCTCCAAACAGCCATCTCTGACTCGCTCACTATGATATTCCCCTTCTCTCTTTTAAACAAGAGGCACTTTCTGCTTCTAAAATTCATTTGACAATGTAAGATGCCTACGTCAGCCCTTGCTGTGGCTTGCTGCATGCAACTGTACATGTATTGAAATAGCACGTTTCTAGATAAATTACAAACCTCTTGGGGAACAGAGCCATGACTTGTTCATCCAGCACAGTGAGGTATTTCACTGACCATTAATTGAGCAGTGGTGGTTAAGAGTCAAATATCCAGAATTCTAACCTTAGCTCCATTACTAAGTAGCTTTGCAACCTCAGACCTCTCTATGGCTCAATTTCCATATCTACAACATGGGGATAAAAACAGTTTCTCCATCAGTGAGTTATGGTGAATAGTCAATGCAATAAGGCAGTTTATCATATACGCATCGTAGCTGGCATAGCGCTCATAAATATTAGCTAATATTATTTTAATCAAACTTTAAGTTAATTACATGATTAAATGGTGATTTGAACCTCCAATTTTTTCTTCCTTCGACAGACTCTCTCTAGTATTTTCTTAGCCTGATGGCATGCCCGGGTATCCTGAGCTAACAAGCTCTCTAAGGGCCATAAGAACACCATGTCTATTGGATGAAAATTTCCAATTTCAATAATTCATATGCTAGTGTGAAAATCTAAAAAATAAACTTAGAAACTTTCAATAGGCTCTGGATTACCAGTTGAAGATTTAACTATCTAGGTATCTGCATGGCATAGACTTCAAAGCAATAAGGACCCATTCACTCAGACAGCAGGAGCCTTGTTGAGTTTTAGTGCATAAATGGTAGCTGAGACCTCTCCTTCACTCTCTATTTCCCACAATTAAGTGGTCGAGAATATTTCTATGGGGCTGGGATTACTCATGGGGTAATATTATTATAAATCATTACAAACCATTAATACTTGGTATATATACGCTATTTTATTGGACCTTAATTATTTAATTATAATTCTAACAACTTTTACCTACTTACATATTTCCTCTTAAATCCAAGTAATGATGTTGTTTTTCTTGGATATAAAACCCTTAAAGAGTATAATGACTGGACTTCTGAGAGTACAACATGTAGATAGATGAAATTTAAAGTATTAATATAAAATAAAAATTTAGACTTTCAGAAACTGTATAATTTGTATAACATGCCTTATCCACAGTCTCCTGCTCATGTCAGCCTTCCTGAATTAACAGTATAGTTTTCCTGGGACTTCTGGCTGTTTGCGTTTTCACTGGCTGGAATTATCATGTAAAACTACACCTAGTTGAACCTTTTATGTTTTTATATACAGAGATTATCACTTACATTTGCATTGCAAACCATGATTTTACAAAGCCCTTTGCCCCGTATTAGTAGTATTCTATTTTCTACTCACCACAAACCCATGAGGTTGGTATTGTGAACAGAATTTGAACAGAAAAGGGGTGTTACACATCCCCTTCCCATTCCTGCACGATGTAGAGAACTTTAAATGACCACAGTAGCCTATGCCAACAGGTCGGTTTACCTTTCTTAAGTTCAGACATGTTTGGTATAGGCAGGACCTTAGTCTGTCAGCCTGGGACAGAGCTGAGGAGGTTCCAGACCCTGGAGGCAGCACAGGTGACTGCTGGCGTGGCTATTGTTTGGATAGTGATGGCCAGGGTTTGGCTGTTGGTTAGCCCACTACCTGGCAGCAGGTGTGAGGAAGAACCAATGGACCCATAGGGGTATCTTCCAGGACAGGGAGGTCATCTCATCCTCTTCCTCACACTGAGAGCTCAGTGTCTCCTGGATGACAGTTGGTCCAAGAGCTGTTTCTAAGCAAAACTTATTTTCATCATCAGAGTCAGAAGCCATTTGTTTACCTTGGCAAATCCCTATGTACAAAGTGTGCTTCATTTATTCTGTCCTCCACATCAGGGACAACGTTGAGGCTTCTTAAAGGAGGTGATTTTCATTATTTTCACAGCAACAATATCAGGGAACACAAATTTACATACTGCTCAACAATGGAGTCTATTGCTTTAGAAAAAAATCTAAGCTAAAGCTGGTTTAAGTACTACATGAAATGACAGGGTAATATGTGGATATAATGACTCCTTTCATAAACTAACTTTGAAATGTTAGCTGTTTTTATATAAAACTCACTCTCATGCTATACCACTGTGATCCTAACAGTTTTCTTTAAGCATCACTTTGAGCGTACGTTTTGCTCAAATGAGTCTTGCCATTGTCTTTGGCCCAAATCAAATTAAATAACAGTTCTGACCTGACCCCACCAGCTCCACTGTCAGAAACGTCCTGGCTCACCACCCGGACATTTCCCTACTCCAGGCACCTCTGCTTGTCCCTGGTGGCAGGCTGAGGTCTGGCACATTCTGCAGCTGGCTCTGCCCTGGGTCAGCACCATTAGAAGGCTGTTGGCTGCTGTTGATGAATCTTTCTCTGCAGCATAAACAATAAGTTCCTACAGGGGGGCTGTGTTTGTTTGGTCAGGGCTTGTTCCATTAGGTTTGGTCATCGGCAGTTGGCTGGTTACAAATGCAGTCCTGAGACTAAATGGCTGGAATCCAATTATCCCAGCTTCCTGTCTGCAGAATACTGCCAGGGAGGAGCACAGTCATGTTTGCCTGCCTTGTCAGGCTCCCAGGACTCAAAGCGTATCATTTGGAGAAAACTAACAAACAACAGATCCTCAGATATTTTGATGGAGAGGCAGCATGGTGTGGAGAGAGGACACGCTGGTCCAGAATGTGAAGTCTCTGGCGCTACTCCACGTTCCGCCTCTTCCTGGCTTGGTGTCTATCTCTTCACTTCTTTGAGCTTCAGTTTCTTAGCTATTATAGGAATATCATTACACCAACCACTGGGTTGTTGGGAGCTTCTAATGAGATGATGGATGTGAAAGAGCTTTGAAAATGTTAATCATGATGATGATGACTGTGATGGTGATGACAAAAACAATGACAGCTGACATTTATTGAGTACCTACAAGAAGGATACTGTCCTAAGTGTTTGATGTGCACTGTCTCATTTAATACTCACAAATGTCTTTTGAAGAACTAGTGATGATGATAATAATGTATTAATAAGAGTAGCTAACATTTCTTAAATGTTGCCCATATACGACTCTAGCCTCCGCATTTTATGCATATTAACACATGTAGCCTTACACCATGTGAAATCGGTACGATTATCATCTCCACTTGACATATAAGGAAAATTAATTACAAAAGTTGGGTAATTTGCTCAAGATCATGTTGCTGGTAAGAGGCCACAAGGATTCCAACACAAGCAGTCTGACTGTAGAACAGGAGTTGCCAACCTTTTTTTAGAGTTGGCAAACTTTTCTTATAAAGAACTAGATGTAAGTATTTTAGGCTTGAGGCTACAGAAAAAAATAAAAAATGAAATATAAGATATTATCACTGAGTTAGAGATACTGTACTTTTGACACAGTGGATTTCTAAACCGAATATACTTTTTCCTCTTAGAACAGACTTGGGGACAAGGTCGAAGGCTGAAAATGAGCAGACTCAATGCCTAGCACAGTGCCTGATACATACAAGACATATAATAAATAATTTCTATGGAGTGAAATAATTCTGATTTCTGATAGAATTCAATCATTCCCCAAAATCTCAGCCATTTGCCCGGATTCTTCTGGACCTTGCATTTGAATGTGCAAGTGAAGACAATAAATATTCCTTAATTTAAGTTATAGGGAATTGGTAACAATTTATGAAATAATTTCCATAGAACTATTTGGAGGAAAAAAAGATGTTATGTGCAGAAATATTATTTTTTACCTGCCACACAGTGGGTATTTAATACAAATTAATTTAAATGAGGATAAGCAGAATGATGAAATCAATTGCAATTATTCCTTACATTCCTTTTTTTTTTTTTTGAGACAGAGTCTCACTCTGTTGTCTGGGCTAGAGTGAGTGCCGTGGCGTCAGCCTAGCTCACAGCAACCTCAAACTCCTGGGCTCAAGTGATCCTCCTGCCTCAGCCTCCCGAGTAGCTGGGACTACAGGCATGTGCCACCATGCCTGGCTAATTTTTTCTATATATATATTTTAGTTGGCCAGATAATTTCTTTCTATTTTTTTTAGTAGAGACGGGGTCTTGCTCTTGCTCAGGCTGGTCTCGAACTCCTGAGCTCAAACAATCCACCCGCCTCGGCCTCCCAGAGTGCTAGGATTACAGGCGTGAGCCACTGCACCCGGCCTCCTTACATTCCTGAGATGATAAAAACGTTGTTCCATTTCTATTATCTCCTGGGACATGCTGTCTAGATGGAATCAGTGTATTTGTCAATTAAAGGGCAATTTTCACCTTATACTGTTTGTTATTGGTGGTGGCAATGTTGGTATTAGTGGCATTGGTTAGTTTTATGTTGAGATAGCTAATTTGGATGTGTCTCTTTTGTGTGTGGGCCTGAGAGCTTCCATGGAGATTGTGCTTGCTGCCCTTGGGAACTAGGTCCTGTGGAAAATGTATTAAATAGATCAGGGTGGGCTGGATTAGGTTTCACAGACAAGGTAGTCCACAAACTCGGCCTTAGCTTCAACTGGTTAGTGGGCTGCAGCCAAGCAGGGAGACATCACATATGGCTTGACAGCTGGAAAAGGAAGTGGGAGTTGGCCCAGTTTTACTCATTCTACTCTGAACTGAGCGCTGTGCTGTGGGTGTAGAATACCGATGAGCAACAGGGAACCACGGAAAGTTCTTGAGCTGTTGAATATGGAAAATTTTAGGGAGGGTGTTACTTTAGTTTTTCTTTTTGTTATCTGTTGTGTGTGTTATTTTAAAAACAGATCAACCTGACAGTGTGTACAGGTGTAAAGGGAAAAGAGGTAGAAGGTAGTGGCAGTTGTCCTCGTGTGAAGTGATGGGCAACAAGCTCTGAGAGGTGGCAGTGAAACCAGAGAGACCAGATAAGTCATTGCAAAGTAAGAGAATTTGGAGACTAATTGAAAGAGACTTGTAAGCTACAGAAATCAGAGATGACTTCCCACCTGGAACATTAGACAAATAATAATGATGATAGTGATATTTTGAATTGTTGCCCAGTCCTACACATTTTACAATACAGTGTCTTCATGAGCCTCCTTGGACTCATCACTTTTTGCCTAGCTTTCTGATTTTTGTGACTGTACTTTTTCCCATCTATTAACGTAGAAGCCATCAACAGCCATTGAGCAAAACTGATTTATGTATCTCTCTTCTAACAGCACAAAAACATTTGTCAAGCGAATGAATGAAATTTGGTGAGGTGTCTAGGGCCGTTTGTTTCATGAGAAATTTGAGATCGTGAAGAAGAACTTTGAGCCTTGACAGACGTTACTGAGCTGGTGAGTGGCAAAAAGCAAGGTGAAACCAGAATTCATGGTTTTTTTTTTTTTTTTCCCCCATCATTCAGGGTACCACAGTGAAACCAACAGCTGCAATAGAAAAGTCTGAATTAGCAAAGAAATGCCAGGAAATTGGGGAATAAATAGCGACTGCTCTCCACTATGAAGGCTATTATTAAATGAGACAGAATTCAAGAATGATTTTGACCTTTTAGTCTTAACAAGTTCAGTGTTTCCAGAAGGCTCTGTGTTGAGGGGAGGAGATGTGGCGATAAGGGTGACCCTGATAAGACTACTGTCTCGTAATTCCTTCCACTGACTCACACCCCTTGACTGCCCACTCTCTAGCCCGCTGGGACAAGAGGTCCCACCAGAAACGGTGCCTCAGCTCAGCCAGCCAGGGGCTTTTCACTTCAAATCATGAAACCCTGGCTCGAGTTCCCTTTCGCAAAGCCTTAGTAACTGATGACTCACAGGTTCCCCAGTGGCAAGTCCCCAAGGATGATGAAGAGAGATTGCTATAAGGCTTTGGAGAAGAACATGGAGTGGAGAGGGGTGGTGGTCTATGTTATGGCCAGGAATGCCGTCACTAAGCAGTGGCATATGGGCCCCCATTTGGATCCTGTTGACAAGAGACCATATACTAATAGTTACCATGCTAATTCAAGGGACCAAGGATGGAATGAAATGACGTAACCACCTAATGCCATTCAATACTGAAAAAGACTCAATTGAAATTAAATTATCTGATCTCAACCAAGTTTTTAAAAAGATAGGTAACCTCTACCCTTTCATTCAAGGCTCCAGACCAACTTAAATGACTATTCATCCAGGCTACCAGGCTACCCACACATATTATAAAATGTCTTCTAATTTCAGAGGGAGGATATCTTCAAAGTTTGATGTTATTGTGTCTGTCTCTCACCTTCTAGGCGGGCAGAAAAATACAGTATGGGTTCTTAAGGTAGGCAAATCTAGGTCTGTATCCTGGCTCTCTCATTATTACTTGTAGGACCTGGGGTCAGAAACATTGTCTCCTTAAGCCTCATTTGACTTATCCATAAAATGGGTGTTCTATAAAATAATAACAAAAATAATAATAGAAACTACCAATTATCTTCCTGGCAGTGTTCTAATTGCTATGATAGACAAAATTTTATTTAAATTATACAACCTCATGAGTTAGGTAGTATTAACACCTCTATTTTTACCAATGAAGAAACTGAAATGCAGAGAAATTAACTTGCCCAAAGAAACAAAATTGGCAAGTTGAGAAGCTGGGATTCAAGCCAGTAAAGACTTGTTTTGAGAATTACATGATATGTAAAGCAGATATATTAATATCTTAGCTGCTCAATAAAGTTGCATCATTTTACCCTCTTAGGAGGTGAAATGTGACTCGTTTATAAGACACATGAATTGGAGAAGATCAAGGGACGTTTCAGATGCTCCATAACAAGACACTGAATGACATCCAGACTGCATTTCCCGCCCATACACATTGTGTGTATCTTTCTTCTCTACCTCTGTAGCCAAATCCCCCGCCATCTCCATCATCTCCTCAGTAGTCTTCTTCGCCTGCCCCTTTTCAGATTAGACAACTGGCATAGAAACAATCACTGCCTGCCACTTCTACGATTTCCCTGCTCCTGGTTTTTCAACACTTTCCATGCGACCCTGCCTACTGCTTCTGAACTTAACGGCCACACTTCAGTGAGAGTTTACTGCATGCCAGAGACTGTGCACCACTGTTTGTCCGCTTTAACCCACCGAAGCCTCAGTACAACACCCTGGTTGGGGAATGTGTGAGCATTATTCCTTTGCAAAGAAGACACTGAGGCTCAGAGGGTTAAGGAAGTTGTTTGTGTCACACAATCAATAATTGGTAGAGCCTAGATCTCAGCTCCTGTCATTTAATGCCAAAGCCCAAGCTCATAACCAAAGTTTCTCAATTTACAGGTGGCAAAACTTAAGGCAGAAAGGGGCAGGGATGTGCCCTGTCATACCACAAGTTAGTAAGGATGTGTGGAAATACATTTTCTGACATCTTTTGAACATGCTCTGTTAGACCCTAGCCTGAGTAACTCTTGCCATGTCCATTCTACCTCCACAGCCTGGTCCACCCTCCCTTCCCTCCACGCTGTCTCAATAAATGCCATTACTGGTGAAATGGTGGTCAATGTCCTCTAGTAGCCTACAATGTCAAGTAACTGACATGACTTCAGTCTGATTCATCACTGCATCCTATAAATACGAAACTTTAAGTTCAAGTTCTTTTTCAATAGAATGAACCAAAAAGAAAGTAAAACTTACTATAAATCAGGGAAATAATGGTATTTTGAAACTCTAATCCTTTTGCTACTTGCAAGAAATATGATAAACATCTTGATTTTATTCAAAACTGTCACAGAAAGATTTTCCTCTTATCAGAAGGCTGCAGCTTTTGCAGTGGGGGGAGTATTAATGGCAGAGCAGCAGTGAGATTTGGGGCTGAAAGAGTCCAGGGGGATGGTGCCGTGGAGATGCTGTTAAAAATGAAAAGCACTGAATTCTTCTAAACAAGTGAATTCAATGAATTTACTGGATAGCTGCAATGCACAAAAACCTGTGTTGGGCACTAGAAAAGAATAAAAAAAAAGATGAACAATAACAACTGGTGACCATTCTAAAGGAGCTCAAAATCTGGTAGGGGAGCTCAGAAAGGGCATAATTAATGAACCACGCTGAAAAGCATATCAAAATGTCATCAGAGAAGAGCACATAATGTGTTTGGGGTTTGGAATAGGTCAAAAACCTCATGCTGTCCTGGAGGCTGAAAAAGACTTCAAGTAGAAGGTGGCATTTGAAATGGACCTCCTAAGAGATGCCGGAGAAAGCCTGCGCCATGGGAAGAACAGCAGGACCAGTAGCCAGAATGGGAAAATGTAAAGAAAAAGTGAGTGGTGCACACAGCACATTGTTTGCTTTGCAGAGATAAAGAGGAAAAGCTGGAGGTAGACTTAGAAAAATTATTGGTAGACAGTGAGGAGTCCTCCAGGAATTTTGATCCAGGAAATAGCATGCTCAAAGTTGTGTTTAACAGATTCATGCCCCAGGCCAGATGACAGATAAAGTCCATTGAAGCAGGATGATGTCACTAAGGATGTAGATAAGGAAATTCATGAGAAACCTACTGATTCCGTGACTAGATTGATTTCCCCTTATTTCTGATAAAATGAGTAGTTTTAATAGGAAACCACTTTCTGGCTGGCCAAAAATCAGTCCTTCCTTCCAGTTAGACGTTATTTGGAATTAGCAAACCTAAAATCAATGAGGAATTACTGCATAAATACATCTTCGTGTACAGACAGCCAACACTCCATAGAGAAAGAGGGGAGGAGAAGGGGAGAAGAGAATCTATCCGTTTCAAGGGTGGTTCTTGCTGCCAAGAAAACAGGCTCCAGGTGGATCAAGTCCCCCTCAGTAAATAATGCTGGGGGAAAGGCTTGCCTTGGCAGGGCCTGGGCTGCATTTCCAGCTCCAAATAATCTCTGTGTCCTTGGGAAAATTCTAGGTTAACTTCTCTGATGTTCAGCTTGGTTTCTTTATCCATATGATGGGAAAATGATACCGACCTTGCAGTGTTAAATAAGGTAACTCATGAGGCTGGGCCCAGTGGCTCACAGCCTGTAATCCTAGCTCTCTGGGAGGCTGAGGAGGGAGGATCACTCAAGGTCAGTAGTTTGTGACCAGCCTGAGCAAGAGCGAGACCCCATCTCTACTAAAAGTAGAAAGAAATTAGCCAGACAACTAAAAATATACAGAAAAAAATTAGCTGGGCATGGTGGCGCACGCCTGTACTCCCAGCTACTCAGGAGGCTGAGGCAGAAGGATTGCTTAAGCCCAGGAGTTGGAGGTTGCTGTGAGGTAGGCTGATGCCACAGCACTTTAGCCCAGGAGACAGAGTGAGACTGTGTCTCAAAAAAAAGGTAACTCACATAAATGCTTCCCAATGGCGCTGGCACATAGCATGTAACTGGTGAATGGTATGTAATGCTATGGAATCATTATTGATCTTTACTTCTCTGCTCCCAACTCCTACCCCTCTTCCCACATTCACTGAGCTCCAGCCAGCCATGGTAAGTGCATTCCTGACCCAGTGCACATGTGTTAATATTTGCCATTCCCTTTGTCTGACTCGATAGTTTTCCAGATCAAGCATTCTTGTCCCTGGTCACAGAGTTCACCTCCTCCTTTAAGCCTTTTCTAACAACCCCAGCTGACACACCCCCTTGCCTGTTTCTATGTTTTATGTTCTTTATAGCACATGTCAGCATCTAAACTTGTCTAATTCATGTATCTATATCTCCCTGTTCATTTTCTGGTTATGAAAAAGAGAGAGCAGAGACCTTTTAAGTATTGTTTATTAATAGACCTGTGGCAACAGACCCAGCTGATAGCTAGCGTTCAAAAAATATCTGTTTCTCTGAATGCTATGGTGCTATTGAGAGAATTCAGCCATTTTCAAACAGAAACCACCTAGCACACAGTAAGTGCCAAATCAATGCTAGTTTTTCTCCCTTGGATGAGTCTGGAGATGGCTGCTCCAAAGTGAAAACAGGCAATTTGGAAAGAGAGCAAGAAAGGAGACAGTTTCCCAAGGCTAGGTTAGTGTGGAGACTGTTCCGCAGGAGGTCTCCGGGGTCTAGTACTCTGCCTGGATGTAGCAGGCACTTCCCAGCTGGTGAAGCCTCAAATTTTCATTCCAGGAGGAAGAGATCTTCTAAGTGGGAAATATGATTCTGAGGAAAGGGTTGTCACCTCGAAAATGAGCTCACAGCAGTATTATGAAAACTGCTTCGGAAAAACCAGGAGTGGGGGAAAAACAAGCACTATCACAGACCTTTAGAGGACATTCCCTGTCCAGCTGCTTAGGACTTTAGGATCCCAAGAAAGTTCCTTCCAGGATATGAATTGGAATGAGCAGAGATGGGGGATCCAGACATACCGATTTCCCATCCTGTTTGACCTTTGTATACAGGGGGATTCCATGTAAGTTCGTGCATGAAAAAGGGATTCTGATTTGAAAACCTAATCCTTGTCAACTGCAGTTTATATATGAGAAGACAGAGAGCCCAAGAGTTGAACAGAGGACTTGGACCAGCTCTCTTCTCCCTGACTGCTAGCGGGGGTCTTTGTACTGCCATACTCTCAGAGGAGATAAGACCTGGACTTCACTGACACATAATCTGGGCCTAAGAGGGCTGGACTCCAGGCTCTGGGTGGTTCATGACACCAAAAAAATTTAAAAAAGTTTCAGCAGAGAGGCACGTGCTTAATAACCTCAATCCAAGACCTCTGGACATACATTGTCACGCTGCCTTGAATGGTTCCTCATGATTCGTGCCCCGAGAGTGGCTGGGTAGATCCCCATCCTCTGCTTAGGGGGTGACCATGGCAGAGATCTGTCCTTGTGCTTGAGGCCTTGAAGAGGGTAGCAGACAGGCAGACAGATAGATAGAATCACACGATCTAGGGACCCTGGGCTTCTCGCTTTCCTTTGATGAGAACCTGATACTGGAGACAGGAAATTCTCTAGCTTTGAACAACCATAGCTTCTGCGGAATGCCCAGGGCTCCTGGAGGTTACAGAGAAGCTCCATAGAACTGAGGCATGGGGGTTGACTTTGGCATTTTTTTTTTATTGTGTATTCAAAATTCAGTTATTAGTTTTAGGACTTAAGATTTTCCTTAATATATAATTTATATAAACATGTACAGAATGCACTCAAACATATGTATAAATTATCAATGTTTATCAATAAATAGAATTTATGAATTTAAAAAATCTATATAGACTCCTGTTTTTTCCATAACACATTCCTGGGAACTGCATCAAAAAGTAGATAATCATAAAGCCAAGGGTGCGTTCAATGGAAACAAAGTTAGAATTGGGGGTCCTGGTACCTTCAAAGCATTAACTTCAAATAAATCATAGATATACCTAATAATCTCATAAAGCCAAAGATACAGCCATCATTCAAATTTATAATCCTTTGAAATTATAAAATTAGGTTTCACAGTCTATAAAATGGGCACAGGTGTACTTTATGTGTTGATTACACAAGGGGACTCAGTGCATTGTAAACTGTATGAGCGGCCCCATTTGTAATTCTACTTTATTAAAAATGTAAACAAAACTAAGGTGTTAGCTAAAATAACATTAAGCCATAATTAGCAATCATTTACATACACCATCAGATCAGGAAAAATCTCAGAAGTTATCTGGTTCAGTATCTTAGCAGACCCTTTATGTAATATTCTTGTTAGCTGGTCATTTGTCGTCTGGTCCATGTTTGATTTTTCTCATAGAATTTATATATACTGAATTTATAAAATGGGGATGATTTCAAAGTCCCCAGTATTTTTTTCTCCTAATACATTTTTTATCATGGCAGACAAGAATTTGAATTTATTCCATGTGTCTTTGAAGTTATATGAAAAGTGAGGTTCATTCTTACCAAAATTAGCCTGTGGTCCTCACTCTCCCCATCCACTCCTTTACTTTGAGAACAATAAAATCCCTTTAAATGAAAGTATTTGCAATGTATAAATTTGTGTGTTGGACAACCTGGAATGACCGAATGAGGAGGGGTAGATTTAGAAGAATCAGTACCCAACGGGTGGTCCTCGGATCTTATTTTTCAACATAGAAATCTCATTCTCTAAATTGGTTCACCTTTTGGTGAATAAATCCTTAGTCCTTGAATGCTCAGACGCATCCACAGTAATCCAAAATGTCCAACATAATAACAAACATGTAGAATGGCATTTTGTGATTTACAGAATGTTTTCACAAAAATTGTCTTATTTGTCTTCACAACAGCTTTGTGAAGCAGGGAGGAGAGATTGTCTCTGAGGCCAGAGACATTTAGCCATTAGTTCAATTCACCCAGTAAGTTAGTAACTGACTCAGCACACGTGCTGTGTCTACACCGTTCCCCTCCTCACCGATGTGCTCACGGAGGCAGGGGGTAGAGTGTATGGGCAGCATAGCAGATTGGCCAGATCTCATCACTGGGTCCGGAGTCCAGAGCTGTGAGGCTCAGAAGCTTGCTGCTCCCTTCTTTGCATTAGAAAAGACCATCCTCAAAAGGGGACTTGACTCCGAAAGGTGGTTGCTGAGCCTAGAGAAGGCAGGGGAACAATGACTTGAAAATCCAAGGGGATTGCTCTAGCCACAGAGTCAGGGTGCAAATTACAACTTAAATAAACGTTCTTCATATTTGACAGGAATAGGTTCCCAGTCAAATCTGCTCCACTGATCAGCGTGAGTCCCAGCCGACACAAGGAGCATTTCAGCATGGAGAGGTATTTCTCAATGGCATTCAGGAGTCCTAAGTAACATTTCTCTTTCAGAGGCTATTTCCTTTCCCTAGGCAGGACTTTCTCCCCAAGAAAATTAAGCCTTCACAAGACACAGAATTTTTTCTTTTTCTGTTTTTTTTTTTTTTTTTTTTTGTATTTGGACAGTTTGGGCAATCTTCTCTTCCTTATTCCAAAGTCTCTTTCCTGTTGGGTTTGATTCCAGAACTAAAGTAAACAACAATGGAAATGATAACTGACACATCCCAAGTAGCCAGAAAAAAGAGAGCATGATAGATAGTCCTGAGATGCTATCAAATCACAGCCAAGATCAAAGTTAGAACTTCACATGGCTCTGGGAAGCGGCATTTACCTCCCTGGGAACTTTGCTCTGGGGTAGTTGGCAAGAGCCATGGACTCAGCTTTGAAAGAAAGACATCCACGTTAATCTAGAGGGCAAAGCCCGCAAGGTGAGGGGTCTAGAATGCCCGAATGAGAAGGGTGGTTCCTTTGAAACAGAGCCAAAAGGCAGGCAGGCCACGGCTTTTCGAGGTAGCAGACAGCTATAGCAGCATCCTGTGGTCCTAGAGATAAAAATAAATCTTAGAGATCTCCTGGTCCAAACCTCAGTCGAGAGAAACAGAAAGGGAGGTCCAGAGATGAAAGGGAATTGTTCAAGATTCACAGCTTATTAGGGGCAGAGCCAGGGCTGGACCTTGGGTCTCCGACGTCAAGTCAAGCATTGCTCTCCCACCCCCAGCACGGCTGGGTCCCGCCTCCTCCCCCCGGGGTACGCAGGGATCCCCTGACAGCCCACACAAGGTGAACAGCTCTCTCCTTCTGCAGCAACCAGGCCAGACTGAAGGGTTTTCAACTGGCACCGTGGACTTCAGCTTGCGGAGAAGATTCCGAAGACTAAGAAACACCCACGATGCCGCCAGCCCTGCCCAAGGCTCTGTAGGAGAAGATGTCCGGTTCTAGACCGACAGGAGAGCGAGCATCCCAGAGCCTGCGGCCGGGCCCCGGGGAGAAGCTGTCTGTCTTCGGCTTCCCTCCAGGGTTGCCGCGGAGACCGTTTTCCTCCGGCAGATCCTGCCCCGGGTCCTCCACGGAAAACAGACGGAGCGAGTCCCGAAGAGGACGGGCGCTGCCCAGAAGGAAGAGCGAGCAAAGTCTGCGACGGTCACGGGCTGGCCAAGAGGATGCACGTTGGACCCAGACACAGGGAGGGGGGCGCGTCAGAACGGGATGAAGAAGGGACTGGGGTACTGTGAACAGGGCTGCGACGGACGCGACCGAGCAAGTGACACGAGCTCTTGGAGCAAACTCTGACCGAGACGGGGGCAGGGAGGATGCGTTTTGACAATGTCTGCCAGCAGACACAGCAACGAGGGCGTATCTGGAGACATCTATGACTGAGATAGGACACGGCAAGCGATCGTGTTTGGGACACGAGAGAGACAGACCAGGCACAGGAAGGAGAACACGTCAGGGACACCAGGGACTGGGAGACAAGAGCGGAGACTCCAGGAAGAGGGAAATGGAGAGTGAACTAGGAGGCCGTCGTGCCTCCCGGCTCCCTCGAGCGCCACCTGCTGGAATCTCGGAGGAAAAGCCCAGGGTGCTGGGGGGCCTGCACAGGCGGACGGAAGGCCTCGGGCGAGGAGAACACCGGGTGCAGTCACGCACGAGCAGCTGCTCGGGACCGAGCCCTCTCTCGGAGGCAAGGCTGTCTTCTGGGTCAGTGTCCCAGGGGCCTAAGTGTCACTGGGCTGAGCAGCCACCAAATGAGCAGTTGCTGGGGGGTGGCACTGACTCTCCCATTGGCCACCACACTCCACTGCATCCCTAGAGAGAGGAGAAGATCACAGAACCTCAGAGTTGGAAGAGACTTCATGGCTCATCTTATGAAAGAGCCCACCCAGTGCAGGAACCCTCTTGTGCCATGCAGAGGGTGGTTGCTTGGCCTCTGCCTGGGAATCTCCAGTGACAGGCCAGCCCATATTCATTTTGAGCAATGTTAGATATTAAAAAATAGCCTATTATTGTTCAGCCAAAATCTGCCTCCCTGCAACCTCTACCCAAGGGAACTACGGAGCCTGCCAAGCCCACTCAAAATTCTGCCCTCTACTAATTATATCCCCCACGTTTTCTCTTCTCCAGGGTACACATTCCTATCTTCCTTAATAGTTCATTATTACACTATGGTTTCCAGATTATTTTCCATCACAAGCACTGTCCTCTGAACACAATTCATAGTATGATGATCTCTTTTGAATTATGGTACCAGGAAAGAGCACAAATCTTCACAGTGAGCCTTATATTATGTGCTTTTCATTACCAATTTAGTTTACTTATATAAATGTGGTCAAATTCATTTCATTCTAACAATGGTAATAAATTGCAGGCTTATACTGAATTCGTTGCCAACTTTTATCTTTTTTGACACAACAGCTGTCGATTCCTGAGGTTCTTCATTACATTGGTGCAATTGACTTTATTCATTTATTTATCTGAGCCAAAATACAGTTCATTACATTTGTCCAAGTTAAACTTCATTATACTGGTTTGGTATCACTTTAGTCTGTTGAGATCATTCTAAATCAAAACAATTTAAATATTCAAGATATGATTATTTAGCACCTACTAGACTTTAAGGATTTTTTTCAAGCACACAGGAAGATCAAATCATCTACAGTGCTACTTAGATCTTTCCGTTTAGTGCCGTCTGCCTTCTAGATTTTCAGTCAAGGTAGAAAGTGTTGAACAGGACACAGCTAAAACACAGCATCATGATACACCACGACAGGCTTCCTTACAGTCAAATACTTAACACTCACTGTGCCTGAGAATGGATCCACCCTGCTAGGCTTTCTACAGTGCCTTGCTAAAATGCCTCTGCCAAACAGAAAATCTGTCCTAGCAGACAATGAAATTATTTGACACGAAGTATTTTTTTAATGGAACAACATTGACTCTTGCTCACAAATTATTTGTGTAATAAATGTCTCAGAATTTTGGTAAGGTTTATTTCAAGCTATGGTCTATGGTTTCTAGAGTCTAGCTTTATGGTATTTTTGAAGAATTGGGGCAATATTTACTGGTCTCTAAGCTTCCACCTATTCCCCAGTGCTAGAAGAGCACCGTTCAGAGGTATTAGCAACAATTCCTTTAGGCCCCTTTTGGCTCAGAGGCAGTTAAATGCTTTCCATCAGTCGTGGACAGCAACTTTCTCCCCATAATGTTCTCTTCTTTCCAGTTGGAAGTCTATTCTTATTGCAGCAGAATATGCAAGATTTCTTCCCTAAATAATGAGATCTAACTATTTCTGGGTTTGTTACTTGCTCTGAACATAGCTTTTGATTCATCCTTGGTTATACATTCCTTCTTCCAGACTTTCCACAAGTCATTTTAAAGTGTAAGCTCTCTAGATAACTCAAGATGTGCCCTCATGTCTTTAAATGCTCACTTATATTTTTATTTGTCTTATTCATTGGCTATATCTGTTAACAGAAAACAAGAATAAATGCAAGAAAGAAAGAAAAGGAGAAAAGAAAGAAAGGAAGGAAGGCAGGGAGGGAGGACGAAGAAAAAAAGGAAAGAAGAATTTCTCATCTCTCAATGACCAAATTCCCTTTGTATCATATTTGTTATTACTGTCTTTATTAGCAACAATGAAAACAGGCACCCATTAGTGCAGCACTGGCGTGCCAGGCACTGGGATAATGAGTGCATTATAAGCATTCATTCACGCATGTATTTTATACCCATTTAACATACAAGGAAACTGAGTTTCAGAGAGTTTAAATGATTTGCCCAAGTGTACACAGTTAATCAATGGCAGGGTCAGGCCTTATATTTAAGTCATTTTTGATACCTAAATCTGTGCTCTCAATTGTTCTGCTATATTGTCACTCATCACCCTGAGAACTACCACTAAGGTCCAGTGTTCAGGTCTTGCTGTCTCTAGCATTTCCTTGTCCCACTACGGCAGACCCCAGGGTGAAATGAATATGTACAGGGTCCATATTACTTCTGTTCCACCTAACGGAAGCCTACAGTGTGATATGGCTTCTCCTTCTTTGCAACACCACGTGACCAGGATGTTAACACAGGACCCTTTCCTGCTAAGCCCTCCTGCCCACTAAAGGAGAGTCATTGCCGTACGGAATCTTGTATTTTCTGTGACGTAGAACTGGAAAGACTAGGTGGAAATGAGAAAAAGAACCTGTGAAGGCAGGAGGAAAGTAGGGAGGACATGGAGAGAGTGGCTAGGTGAATAAACTTAATAAAGAATGAGAAGCAAGGATGGGGACAGAGTTGGAAGATCAGGGCTGAAGGAAGCCACAAAGTGGAGTGTGTGAAAGGCTCCAGAGCAACTGGAGAGAGGGGAAGAGGTTCTTTGAGAAGTGTTTCCTGAGGGTTATATTGGCTTTCTCGTACGGTTCTTCTAGAGATGCAAGCAAAGACTGAAAATACTCTATAATTGATATTCAATGCCTGAAGCCACTCCTCTTTATTCAGGCTACACCATTATAGCCCTGGACAACGGAGCTTTGAAGAAAGGACAATAGCCCACCCTGTAACTCCATGGAGGGCTCACAACCACTGTCCTCTCAGCAGAGCATATGGGGCCTTGAGAATAATGACAGGGTGATCTTATGTTCAGGTTGGCCCATAACAGTCTCAGTTTACATTATTGTCCTGACATAACTGTTCACAAAATTGTACTGACATAATTGTTCACTAATGGAAGTTTAGTGTCATCTTCCTTTTAGGTCTTCATTCAAGACAAAAAATAAACAATTATGGTGCATGATACTACACTCCAAGAGACCTCCTTCTGGTGCAACAGATCATGCTCAGTGCACATGGCTTTGACACTCGGGGAGCCCCTTTCACTCCCAGCTACAAGGTCACCCTACTAAGTCAGCAAAGGAATCAGCAGAGTGTAGCAATGTCAGCAGTAAACCAGAAGACAGGCACTTGGGTTCTAATGCCTTTTGAGCCTCCAGTTGTATGACTCTGGGTGGCTTAATTTCTTTCCCGTGCCTCACTTTCCTCATTTGTTAAACGAGGGGGAGGATAATCTGTTAGATCCTTTGCAGCTCTGACATTCTGATTCTACGAGTAGCAGGGATGGTGGGTGACAGATACAGGCCTTCTGACTGGGCACCAGCTGTGTGTGGGACTGTTCTCCAAAGCTGTGGGTAATTGCTTCACATTTGGCTTTTAATATTCTATTGTTAGTATCTGATACTTTATATTCTGTGTGGAGGGAAGAGGTTTCACTGGAAACACAGGGAGGGTAATTTTGGGATTTGTATTAAGGAATCTGAAAGACCTCAATTTCTGAATCTGTGAAATTACATTGCAAAGCTGTTAAACGTATCTGTGTAGGATAGGATAGGGTGGGGATGAGATGCCACAACTTAAAATGCAGTGAGATCACAACTGTCTCTCCTCAAACATATGCTTGATCAGAAACATTGGCAGAGCCACTGAAAATCCCTGATGCAAAACATCATTATAAAAGAATCTGTCTCCAATATTTCAACAGATGAGTTTTTAAGATGTAGTTTCTTGCTTTAATAGTTTTGGTAAAATCCTTTACAATTTACAAAGCATTTTCATATCTTTTTTCACATTTAATCTTGAACACAAATCTGTAAGGAAAGAAGGCATGGAGTATTACTTCCATTTTAGAGGAGGAGGAAAATGCAACGTATGGACATGGATTGACTGATGGGTGATGGTGGATCCAGTGCTATAAATCAGGCATTCTGCCTCCCAAACCAGAAATCGTATCCACTGGGAAACACAGAAATCATTCGTGCAGAGGAAAGAGTTTTATGATGAAGTTTGCTATTAACAGCTAATGAAACAGACTTACAAGTACCTGTGTTCTAGAAGGAGGAAGAGGAGGGGGACAAAGAGGAGAGAAATCACTAGCTAAGTCATCTTTCTCAAAGGTCCAAAGATTATGTGCATGAGAATTATATCAGGTACCTGTAACAAATACAAATTCCCAGGAGCCACATCAGATCTCTGATGGGGGTGGGGCAGGAGTGTAGAAATCTGCATATTATAAAACTACTCTCAGCTGACTGCTATGCACATAGGAGTATGAGGCCCTGAGCAAGTGGAGAGCCAGCTATGCTATGCATACTTGAGGGAGAGCTTAGAGATAGGGACTCAGGGGGCAGTAGAGAGAAAGTACAGGTGAGTCAGAAGGGCCAGAGCTGCAAGTATGGGGCATTCAGTGATGCTCCAAAAGGGACAGGCATGGGGACAATGAAATGAGATACAAAACATCCATTTCAGCAAAGTGGACAAGTGGGTATTTACTGGTTTTTATGACATTGAAGATAAAAAGATGAGGAAAGACTTGGTAATAAGTCATGAAAATGAGAAGGCAAAAAATGTAAGGAGACATGCACAAAGCAATATTTTTTAAGTGTTCTTCATGTGACGAGAAATGGAATGCTTGCACACCATTAGCTGATAAAAACCGAGTGACGACAAACAGTGAGCGCATAGATTTGTAAGAAGTTATCAGCAAGTTTAAAAGTAAAGTTCTTCATCTGTCTTTAGATTTTCTATCAACCAGAACACAATACTGATGCTAGCAGAGCAAGTATTTCCCAAACATGGGATATATTCTGCGGCTGATACACCAAGCAGTGGGCACAGCGTTAAAAACAAGCTGAACCACAGCAAGAGGATGCAAATTATTTTCTCACTCACTTTGTATTTTAAAGAGAAAGATTTAGCTGGGTTCCACTCTGGCTTTAACAAGTTGCTAATACCTAACAAATGGAGAGCAGGCCTCAGGCTCAGAGCCTTTGGCAAGTAACAGAAGCAAGTTAAGTTTTAATAACTTTTGTTTTCATTGCATTTATTTTTAAAATCATATTCTCTATATAGTTTTTCATTTAAGGTCATAATACAGAGTTTCCTTTAGAAATATGTTTATTTAGCTTAAAATGTATTTAAAGACAAACAGTAAATAAATACTAGCATGGGTAGAATGCTGATATGGTAAAAAAAAAAAATTGTGAAAGCAGCACACATTAGACAGATGACAAAACTGAATTGCTAAGAGCCCAGTGTCTTGGCAAGGCCATAAAACAACGTATCCAAAAGGCAGACGCTCTGGGATCTCAGGCTAGCATTCTTTCTACTATTTTGTGCTACTTGCAGAAAGGACCCCTGATAGCTCAGTTTGCACAGTTCAGGATGTCTAATCTTGTGGCCTCTGAACAAAATGTATTCCCAGGGTCTCTTAATTCCATCACCAGCCTCAGATATGTCCATGTTCCCATATGCCAAAGTGCAAGATCAAATTAGGTGTGGCTGATTCTAGTCCCAATGTACTTCTTTCCCTATGTCTCAATATGCTCCTATAACTAAGGGGTCAAACCAATATCCATGCAAGATTTTTTTCATTGTCTAGCACAGTTCCTAAGTGACAAATAAAATAAATGAAACTCTGAGTCTTTGGGGGTCAGATTGCCTGCCTTTTCTGCAGCATTCCAATATAAAAGAACCTAAAAATATCTAGGAGAAAATGCCTTAAAAGTATGAATTTCTAGTAAAAACAATCAACGTTTACTGAGTGTTTAGTATATGCCAATTACTATGCTAAGCAAATTGTGAATTGTCTTATACAAACTTCACAAGAACACTATCGTATAGGTTTTATTATTTGCAGGCTCTAGCTGAGTGCAAGGAAGTCTAGTAACTTTCCCCAAGTGAAACATCTAGAGAGTGGTAGAGCCAGGATCTGAACTCAGAGTTTCACTGAATCAGCATCACTAAATGTGTACTCACAACCTTCACCCGCTAGACAGTGCTCTTGAGAAGCTACCCAGGTAAGTGAGGGTTTGTCAGATGCATAAAGAATACTGAAGATACTGTGGGATGAGCTGAACTCCAAGAGGAGGAAAAGCTGGTGGTAAGAGAGCCCAGAGGAGAAAGAGATTAATCATTGCTCCGGGATTGGGGGGCGGTTCAGGAAAATTTAGAGAGCTCACACTGGAACCACGCCTAGAGGAATAAGTAGGATTGTCCCAGGCCAGAAAGTGAGAAAGAGAATTTGAGGCAGCAGAAATGACCCAGAAGAATGAGAATTCAGTCTTTATTTGGGGAAAGCTGACCAATCTTATATGCTTATTGCATAAGGAGTTAGATGCAGGGAGCTGGGATGTAGAGGAGAAAGTTGAAGGAAATGGGCTAGAAAACCAGTTTGGGTTTGGCCAAGAAGGGCTTTATATGCTCTTCTTTGTCTGCCCACTGCAAGTGCCACCATACCACTCAAGGCTATTCTATTATAACCCAACCCAGCTGGCATTTGCAGTTTAAAATCCCACATGTCTGAATGGCCTTTCCATCTTCCTGAGTGACACATGAGAAACAGCTTCTCTCCATGGTTATATTATACACAAAGTCTCAAAAGAAAATCAGAGGCAGAAAAAAGAAATTATAATTTGCAACCCTCTTAAGGAAAGAGCACCCTAAAGTCAAAGTATGTGAAATATGTGAATAGCCTGGATTCAGTTCCAGAGCCCTGCCCCCCCCTTTTTGAAAGTCATGGAAAAACTAGACTGAATGCAGAAGTTGCTCAGGTTGGTCTGATTTGTGTGTGTGTGTGTGTGTGTGTGTGTGTGTCTTTTAAGGTCAGGGCTTGGACCATAAAAAAGAAGAGGGAATGTATAAAAAAAAAAAAAAAAAGCTCCACTGTGTGCTCCTCAATGGCAGGGATCTTTCCTGTCTAGATCTCTGCTATCCCCACTGCCTAGAACAGTGTCTGGCCCAATTAGGCACGTAATAAAAACGCAATGAGTGAACGGATGGCTTAATGAATAAGTGAGAAGTTGGCCTAGGAGTTCTGAGATCTGGGTTCTGGTCTTTGTTCCTCTACTGATACGGCTGCATTACTTTAGCAAACTTCTTACATCCTCTGAGCCTCTATTTCCTTTTCTGTAAAATCTCAGCAATTTATTTCAGGTTACTTTTAGCAAGACTTTAACAAATAACCTTACAGAGTAGTCACAGGCAACAATGGAGGGATGGGGCAATGGCCATGATTCTGTGTACACATATCTCCACACCAACACTTATTTTGATCAAAGCAGTTCTATATTTATTGTTCACACTTCCAAGTAAGATTCCATTTGAACAAAAGATTTATACACCTGAAAAAATGCTTGAAAACCACTAGACTTCTCAAGCTCTGATATTACTTTCATTTATAAGATTCTAAGCTTTTATGCTGCTAAGATTTGGGGAAGTAAAATTTGATCAAACTTTGCAACAACTAGGGCTGTTCACAAAATCGAGTGCCTTGCCTTGCATAATAATGAGCTATCCCTCACTGGGAAGAGAGAGAGACAGATACCTACCAGATAAGTTGTAGATGAGATCACTATATTTATTGGGATATTTGAACAGACCATTTCTAAAGCCCTCTTCATGTCTAAGAATCAACATTTCTGCATTCTTACAAGAGTTTTGAGTTAACTAGCAAAAGCTATAGTTTGGTGATTAATGGCAAAGGGCTTTGAAATCAGATGGACATGTGTTGGATTTCTGGCTCTACCACTCACCAGCTGTGGGATCTTGACCAAGGTCCAATCTCTCTGGGT
Organism: Eulemur rufifrons; assembly: GCF_041146395.1. Classification (NCBI taxonomy): domain Eukaryota; kingdom Metazoa; phylum Chordata; class Mammalia; order Primates; family Lemuridae; genus Eulemur; species Eulemur rufifrons. The sequence continues at coordinate 32,583,610 of NC_090992.1, read as the reverse complement.
CTCAGTTTCCCCATCAATAAAATAAAGATAATACCTGCTTTATAGAGTAGATTAAGGATGCAATAAGATGACATATGCTATGTAATAGCTCAATGCCTGGCATAGGAACTGGTGCACAGTAAATGGTAGCTGCTAAGATGATGAAGATGAAGATAGGGATGTCTGGACCAGGAAACCAAATTATCCCTAAAGCAACTAGTTATTATGTTTGACAATCATTCACATCCATATACATATATATGTGTAGGTACACATACTCATATGTCTATGTGTATACGTGTTTACATGTACACATGCACACATACACACACACTCTCTATTCCTCAAATCACAAACTCCAAGCAGGCAATGCCAGTTTACAAATGGAGGAGGCAATTCAGTGGCACCAGCCAGCCAAGGAAATGAAAGCCTGACAAGGACACAAGGAGCATGAGCAGACACCAAATATTTGTCAGGTTTATCAAAATATGGATTCATTCATTTCTTTGAGAACATAACAACAAAAAACTCTCAAAGAGCAATTCTAACTATGAAATTCTAAGAACCTTGTTAAAAATAACCTGAAATAGGCACGGGAATGAGAAAAGCCAATGGAGAAATCATTTTGTGCAAAGTAGGTTCTCGGCTCTGTGGTTGAATATAACCCAGAGCACGCTCAGCTGTTTGTGTCCATATATAGAACCATCTAGTGTCAGGTCTCCTGGCTCAGGGCTTGTTGACCTCATAGCATTTCCCTCAGGCTGGCAGCTTAGAACCCCCCTCATCACTCCTTTCCCCGAAGTTCGCCCACCTTTGCAGTTGAAATACTCTTCCTCCTCCTCCTGAACACACCGCTCAGGAGCTATCCTGTTCCTTTTCAAGAGGACCTTATGATGATTTTGGCACTAAACCATTTCCCTTCAAACCCTATTTCGAATAAGGGACCAGTTTTCCAGAATTAGGAGCCTTGTCCTACTAACGCTATTCCTGACTTTTTGCCTCATAAGAGAATGATTATAATGAGAATACAATTTATTAATAACTTATTGTGTCCCAGGCTTTGTATGTGTAGTATCCCATACAAGCCTGACAACAGTCTTATGCAGCAAGAACCACCTGTGTTCCCATTTTGCACAGGAAGAAACTGAGGCACCAAGAGGTCAAATAACTTGCCCAGGATCACACAGCTACAAAGTGGTAGGACCAGAAGTCAAACCGAGGCCTGTCAAATACCAGCTTCTAGGCTGTTAACCATAACACTAAACTACTCCATGGGTACCCTGGTTCCTCATAGATGGGGATTCTGCCTTGTTCTTTCCAGAATCTGAAGTCTTGGTCCTGTCTTTATGTGAAAAAGAAATACCATAAAAAACAGATTGAGGGGACATCTCCTTAATTCCAGCCCAGAGATCTTTCTCCCTGAAAATCTTTAAACAACAATTTCCTTCACATTATAGCTTCAAACAACATATATTTATCCTGATTGGTGGGTATGACCAATATTTTCCTCAAATGCAATCTGCAGCATCAAATCAGCTGTGCACCACTGCACATTTACAGAGACATTTCTCCCTTAGAAATGTCTGAATTTTCTGCCAGCCAGAGATGGCCAGAAGAATCACTAAAGGAAAACACAATGGCCTCTGAAGTTGACAATATCATCTGTGACATCTCTTCTCAGTGGTAATGTTTCCAGAAGTTCTCCAGCTTCAACCAAACAAAATGTTACGCCAGCTGAAGTAGGATTTGCTCTGTCCTGTGCTTAACTGCATCGTGGGAAGACATCTGTGATTCTGTAACTCACAGAATCACAAAGGAAGGGTCTGAGAACATCTCATTCAATCTCCTTACTCCTTACTCAGAAATGCTAATGACCAAAGATTGCAGTGACTGAAGTCAATCAACACTTTCAAGTGCCTATGGTCATCCTTCTACTTTACTAAAAACTCCCTAGTAAGACAATCCACTCCATTTTGTGCTGAAATACATATTCTTATAACCTCAATCTTGTGTACCTCTCTCCCTCAGACTATGCAGAACAAGTTGAATTCCTCTTCCCCATAGTAGCCTTTTAGATATATAAAAATAATGCTTATGACCTGAATCTTCTTTGCTCTAAGCCCAGCATCCCCAATTCCTTCCACTGTTCTTTATATATCATGAATTATGCAGAGAAAAATCATGGTATCTGCCCTCTTCTGTACATACTTTAGTGTATCAATTTCCAGTATCAGATGAAGCTGTTACCACTTCCGTGTCCCGGCATCAATGCCCTATGCACTAAACACACATTTACATGGGGGTATGGCTTCCCAGTGGGTTTCTTAGTGTGCTTTGGAGGCGATTCCTTCCTGAACAGCTGCTCTGACTAAATTGGGAGGGCTGTGTCCTCGCCAAGTACATGCTGTAAGAGAACAAGCTCATAGAGCCTGCGTCTAGGAAAGGGCTTATCTGCAAGGTTACTGTGGGCAGTATAACTGCAGAAGTTCAGGACCCTTCCTCCCAGAAACAACATAAATCACCATCTGCAGGACTTTGTATTTTTATTTTTGTATTGTCTTGAGAATAAAGCCAGATTAAAAGGAGTCATATGGTGCAGGGGCTGCACCTCCTAGCATTGTTGAAAGACCTCTCCTGCTGTCCCCTGGCAACGGCAAGCTCTACCGTAAAGCTCGGAGGACTAGTTTAAAGCAGGGCTTCCCAACCTTAGTACTATCTTCAGATTTAGGCCAGATAAATATTTGCTGCGTGGGAGCCTGTCCCACAGGACACATTGCCGTGCACACATTGCTGGATGTTTAGCAGCTTCCCTCACCTCTCCCCACCAGATACCAGTGGCATTTCCCAGTTGTGACAACCCAAAATGTTTCCAGATATTGCCAAATGTTCCCTGATAAACAAAACCATTCCTAATTGGGAATTATGGGTTCGCACTCACACAATCTCAGTAGTCTTGTCAGGTTTCAGTCTGAAGGTCGGTTCTTGGCGTGCTCATGGCTGAAGAATGACCAGACACGCCAGAGTTAGGCAAGCACGAAAATGAGGTTTGTTGACGAAAGAAAGATAGGATTATAGGGCAAGAGCAAGATATGGGGTTACAGAGCATGGTACATATGCCATAGATGATGACTGGACCCATTGTCACAGCAAAGAGAAAGCAGAAGGAAGGGTGCAAAAAGAGGGTTGGCCACGGTCTGCTTCTCATTTTGTAGTGTCTGAGCTCTAGTGGCTCAGACATCACCATAGAATCACTTTGATTGGACAATTGGGAGTCACATGACCTGAACCTAAACTACCTATGCAGGTTGTTCTAGGTCAAGTTCCATTCTCTATGGTACCTATGCCGCTTGGCCCGGGGACTAGAGAGTCCTCTGCATTCTTTTACAGCTGGCACGCTAAGTTATGATCAGCGGATTGGAAGGGTATCCCCTCCTCCCCCAGGTGTGGAGAATTAGGGTGAGGCAGGACCAAGATGGGGGCAACAGCACCTGCTTTCATCCCTAGAGACCCGGAATCCCTCCGTATCTACCTGACAGTCTAAGACATAAAGCCAGGCTTAAACTTAAAGCATTATCTAATTCAGCTTCCTCATTTTATTGGTGCTGAGAGAGATGATGGCTGCTTGGTGATCAATAACAGAGTAGAAGAGAGGCTTCCTGCTCTTTTCAAGACACACTGATTCTCAACCCTGCTGTGCATTTGAGATCCTAAAACATATGGATTTCTGGCTTCCAACTAATCCAATTAAAAGAGAATGTTTACAAGTGAAGTCCAAGCCTAGGTATTTTTAAGAGCTCCCAGGTGGCCGTAACGTGCAGCCAGGGTCGAGGACCAGGGCATGCTGCCTCCAGTCTCAACCTCAGATAAACCACTTTGGGCATTTCTGGAGCTGTATTGTATTGGGGCTTGCCCTGCAGGGTGACAGGAACAATTTCTCATAACTGTGGGCACTGATTTCAAAGGGCTGGTACAGAACGCGGACACCCTGACAGAGGGTGCACCTGCAAAGCAAAAGTGGGGAAATGACCACACACAGAGTGTACCCCACTTGTCTGACGTGGTTAGCATGTTTTGTGTTGGGTCAAAGAAATGCCTACAGGTAATTTAAAAGCCAGAATACATATTCAAAATAACAGTCCCAACTGTTCAGCACAGGGCATGATGTACCCAGGAAACAAATTTTGTCTCACGTTGCTGAAACAATTATTTATAAACAGTGTGATTAATTTAATTTAATTAACTTCTGGCTTTTCTTCTAGCAGAAGGATCCCTACATCCCTTGTTTAAGGATCAGTGTTTAGAACATAGAAATTTCTATTGACTCATTTCTTCAGAAATACGAGGAAGCTGAGAAAATAATTGGAGAACTGTAGAAGGGTGTTTTACCAAGATGTGAATGATGGTATATATACAATTATAAAAATAATTATAGTAGTTTCTGTTCATGGAGAGCTTTCTTTGTCACAGGAGCTGCCTTAGCCCTGAACATATGTTATCATATTTACCCTTGGCAAAAGCCCTGCGAAACGAGTTCTAATATTATCACAATTTTACAGATGAGGAAAGAAACCTGGAGACGTTTGGTCAAATGCTCAAGGTCATATTGATCCTAAATGGAAGTTTCTCAGACAGGATTGAAACCCAGGTCTGCAAGATTCCAGCCCCTAAAGCCATGATGCTTCACTGGGTGAAATGCCCCTTCAGTTACGTACTGAAGTTCGCTGTTCACTAAGTCAGAGGCAGGAACTTTTCCTTGACAATACGTCTCAATGGAGGGGACAATGTTTTAGCCTCAGCATCTTAGCCCAGAAGAGGTCATCCTGGAGAGACACTTAGGCCACCTGATTAGCAAATTTCTGAAGAGCCGGTACATTCTGCAAACAGCACTAACTTTTCTAATCCTGAGTGGTGAGGCCAGTGGAGCTCTTTTGAAGTTGTTATTCTCACTGTTTTCCTAGTGTGATCTCAACAAGACAAATGTTTTCTGAGAAGCTACTTCCTGCCTGAATTGGGGCAGGATCTGGGCCAGGGTCAGCTTTGTGGATACGTGACTTGTGTAGTCACACAGGGACCCAGCGCTAAGTTTAATGCTCTGCTGTCCCGTCTTGAAATTTTTAATAACTTTATCTTTAAACTTGTGAAAGTTACTAGAATGTGCATGCATCAAGAAGTGACATAAAAACAGTTATGTTAGTTTTGTGCTCTGTCCTGGTAAAAACAAAATACATAAGCATGCATGAACTACAGAATGCGCTTTGTGTAATTTCAATGCTTCTACATACAAGTTAAATGCTCTTCTATTTGCATTTACTCGTAAAATGACATTGTACATTATAAAGACGAATGATAAATTTTATGCTAATAATTTAAAAACATTTCTTTACTAGAATAAAAGTAAATAGCAAGTAAAAAAAGCCCCAAGGACAAGTTGAGAGAGAGAGATAGAGAGAGAGACAGTAGATGAAAGGAAAAGGCTTTGCATTTTAGCACCTTTAAAAGTACTTTTGAACAGGTGGATTGAATTTTTACTTTGCATTGGGCCTGAAAATTATGTGGCCTGCCCTGGAGGGGGTGAAGGGAGAGAGGGCAAGGTCATTCTCATTCATTTTTGATTTGCACAGATTAAGTCTGCTTTGGCTCAAAACAATGAGGTAAACATTGAATCCAATTGTAACCTCCCGAAGTTCAAGGTAAAGGCTATAAAATGGGTTTTAAATGTCAAACAACTTTCCAACATTAGCAGAAACCTCTAAGGATCCAAAGTAAATCAAACCTAAATTATTTCCTCATCTATGGGTAAAATCTTCCATTTCACCATAGGAAAACCTTTATTTAAAAGGGGAATTCTGTTGTGTTGAAGTTAAAAGTTGACAAGTGGTTTCACAGTGGGCTAAAAACTATTTCAGTTATGGAATTAATACATATTTTTGAAAGCGGTGAAAGCTTATTCTAGCATACACAGTCCAGGTGAACAATAGCGTATGATAAGAACATACCTTCATTAATTCAACAAATACAATAATTGAGCAATTTCTACACTGAAAGGAAACTTTGGAGAATACAGGAGACCTGTTAAGGGCTGGGGACACAGATAATACACATGCTAACAAAAAAATACATTTTAAATTCTGATAATTGTTATTTATAAAGGAAACAATGGGTAATAACCCAGGAGATTTTTTTTTCTTGTACTGTTTTTTGGGGGAACTTCATTGTCTTTGCCTCTTTTTCATTTCACTTTTTCTCTCTCTTCATCTTCTTCTCCTCTGTTGATTCCATATGTAAATCTAAATATACTAATCTTGCGCATGGAAATGTCAAAGATTTATATAGCACATCCACTAGAATTGGTTGATTTGTTACTGGGTTTTGGTTGATAACAAAAATTAGTAAGTCTGAGGGAAAGTTACACTGCCCCCTTCCAAGGAGAAGATTCAGCTCCAGAGCTGCTCTGTCCAAGGAAACCTCCTGCAATCATGGAAATTTTCTGCGTTTGTGCTGCCTAACCCAGTAGCCACTCACCACAGGTGAGTCATGAGCACTCGGAATGTGGCTAGTGTGACCAAGGAACTGAATTTTTTATTTTATTTCATTTTAGTTAGAAAATAAAATTTAAATAGTCACATGTGACCAGTGGTCACTATGTTGGACAAGAGAGTTCTAGAGATCTCCAAGTCAATGGCAAATCTGATAATGGAGGATGATAGCCAAGGGCCAAGTTAGATACACAGTAAGTTCTTTGGAAAGTGCTTGCAGAAGTTCACAGCCTTCTTGGGAATGGGGTGAGTGCCTGGGTCTGAACTTGGGGAACCAAGGAAGAGACTTAAGCCTGGTGTGAGAACAGCTTAAAGCATAACTGAACTTAGGCAAGCTTCCAAAAGGAATTTTGTACTGTGTTTTACTAGTTAACCTCAGATAAAATAATTATCTTAAGAGTCATAATATGTGTCATAAGCGAAGCCACGAAGCACAATCAATACCAGCACACACTGAACCACTCTGATCCCCGAAAGTCTAGAACTATGGCTTGAAAAGTTCAATAGGCATAAGATTCATCTTGGTAGAAATGTCACTTCACTAGCCCTTCTCTGACTCAGTGACTGGCGCCCAGGAATCTGTGTTTTCACTAAGATACCAGGTGATTCGAATGCAAGTGGTCTGTTGATCATACTTTCAAGTAAAAATTATCAAGAAAAATAAAAATAAAGCCTGCAAATAAGGGAATATAATTACATTCTGCAAATTTCCAACAATAATGCATGGAGAGTAAAGAATGAAATTGGGGTATTTAGTCTGTAAAAGAAAACCCCCAGAAAGGATCTATGACTAAAATATACGTAAAGGGCTGTCCCAAGGTAAAAGATATAACCTGGTTTTCTCTCACTCAAGGCAGAAGTAGGGCCAGTGGGTAGAAGTCATGAGGATGGAAACTTCAACTCAGTATGAGGAAGACCTTTTAAACTCCAGAGCTGCCCAACCCTGGGACAGGCTCCTCAGCTGGCCGGCTTCTCTCACCGCAGGAGTTCACACAGATGGGATGACCATCACCAGTGACGATGAAACTGCTGGTTAGGTAGCAGTCCCGTCAGCTCCTGATAAACCTTGTGCATGCCTGCAGTGGTATCCACTGTACTGTGGCTAGTTGTTTCAGCATTTCTTTATTCAGTTAGGCTGTGAGCTCAATGAGACACCAAGTCTCATTCATTTTTATATCCGCCACGTGGTGTCTGATGCATTACGAGCTCAGTACATGGTTGCTGTGAATCAAACTGTGGAGCCTAATAAACCAAGTTCCAGAATATGCAAACCTGGAGTTCTGACAAGTTTCCTACAACCTCAAAAGCAAATTCGGGTTTACAGCAATCTCTTCTGCTATGCACAGTGAACCCGTAGCGATTACCTCTGCTCTTATTCTTCAGTAAAGTTTTAAAGTTTCCTTCCATGAAGGTCTTACACTTTCTTTTACATTTTTTAAGGAAATTTATTTATTTATTTTTGGAGACAGAGTCTCACTCTTTTGCTCTGGCTAGAGTGCCATGGCATCAGCCTAGCTCACAGTAACCTCAAACTCCTGGGCTCAAGCGATCCTCCTGACTCAGCCTCCCAAGTAGCTGGGACTACAGGCATGTGCCACCATGTCCGGCTAATTTTTTCTATATATTTTTAGTTGTCCAGATAATTTCTTTCTATTTTTTAGTAGAGATGGGATCTCGCACTTGCTCAGGCTGGTCTTGAACTCTTGACCTCGAGCGATCCTCCCGCCTCGGCCTCTCAGAATGCTAGGATTACAATTGTGAGCCACCGTGCCCAGCCCACATGCCATCTTTGAATTGCTATCTCTTTGCTGTATAAGCATACTGCAAATTGCCAAATTCAGCAGGTATTAAATAGTAAAGCATTAGTAAAACAGGCTCTCTTGGGCTGACCTAGAAACTCACAAACTCTTTCTATGGCAGTTTCTATGGGAAAATGTCATCAACTTCTAAATAACTGACTTAGCAAATGTATTACTGGAGCATACGCTGTTTGTAAGTTGTTGACAGCCTGTACTTAGGCAACTGCTAACTTAAATAGCTAAAAACTATCTGGCACCCACACTGAAGTTCTTGTACACATACTTTATGGTTGACTTCTTTCTATGACACTCACTAAGGCATAATAATTAAGAGAGAATGTCAGCCTCTAGAAGTGTCCTTCAAGGCCCTTCCACCAGCTGGAACCTCCACGCTATGCTAGACTTTAGCTACAAGTTTGCCTACACTGGCAGCAGAAAATTTAATTCATGCTTCTGAGCAGACTTTGAGGCATAGCATTTATATTTTATAGCAATTCTTACTTTTCTTCTTTTCTTACACAGGCAAATGAAAATTCCCCAATTTCAACCTGCCAGAACAGCTGAATACTGTCATCATCAGTTAAATTAAATGCTTGTCTCAAAGGGAAACCACTCTTTAGAAATTCCTGTGCATCTCAGAGCAAAGGGAAAAAATGTCATTGACAATTCATCTTTGCTACAGGATGAACTTATCACACATGGCTTTTCACGGCTGAGAGCAATCCTAACCCAGGGTGGCCAGAAAATTCTCAAGGTTTAGAAAGAAGCATCATGACTAGATGCTGAACATTCAACACCAAAGTCACTCTCACCTCCACCCACCTATGTGACTTTGGGTAAATCACTAGAGCTTTCCATGTTCTGGTTTCCATATTCCAGTTCTTTCCTCACACTGCTCTATTTGCCTACATGGCTTCCCTAATAGCTCCTCCATGTCTCAAATTCACGTAAAAGACTTCCCTGAGTTTCTTAAGCCAAATCAGCTACCTTCCTGCTCATACCCCCATTCTAGACTGCCCATTCCTCCACCAGAGCATTTATTACATGGCATTACTGCTACATAATTATTATTCTATTTATTTTAGTTTATCATGTTATTTATGGCTGTTTTAGGTTATCAGGCAATATGCTGTTAGTACTAGTCTTACTAATATTAATAAAGTTATTAGTACTATTATGGGTGCCTAATATTTGTTAGGCCCTATATGAATACATTATCTCAATTTTCACAAAAACACCATGAGATGAGAATTACCATTTTTTTAAAGTTGAGGAAAGTAAAACCAAGAGTGATTACACAGATGGTTAGTAGAAACATTGAGAGTCAAGATAAAGTCTACGTTACTCTAAAGCCCATACTTGTAACCATTACTCTAAAATATTACCTTTAAATAATAATAGATGACATTTACTAAATGCTCACTAGGTATCAGGCTTTGTACTATGTGCCCTACATGCATTAGCTAATTTGATCCTCACAAAATCTCTATGATATAGATTCAGTGATTACGTTCTTAAGTTTTTAAAAAATGAAATTAAGGTTAAGAATGGTTAAATGACCTTCCCAAGGTCACAAAACTATGGAGACTAGATTTGAATGCAGGTCAGTCTCCCTCCAGAGCCCGAGCCCTTACCCACTACTCTATTCCACGACCAGATGGTAGAATCTTCTATAATCTTCGCAAATTCTACACAGGTTTTTAGGTATAACCCCTCTGGAAATAGAAAACTGGAGTGTTACCCCTTCTGGGTAATGCAAATCAACCAAATGGGTCAACTCCCTTAGTGCACTCACCTTAGTACATGTGTGGATCCATTAATGGTTGTGGTTGAACAGGGGACAGTCTGGCCCAGAATGGAAGGTCTTCGATAGCGCTCATCATCACAGCAGAGGATGATGAGGAAGGCACGTCTAAAAGACTTATTCAAGAAGGCGTAGAGAAAGGGATTCAACCCGGAATTGATATAGCCAAGCCAGAGGAAAGCGGTCCACACCTGCCCAGGGACAGTGTAGTCTATGAAAGGATCCACAATATTGGTGACAAAGAATGGAGCCCAGCACAGGCAGAAGCAACCCATGATGATGCACAGGGTCTTGGCCGCTTTGGTCTCTGTCCTCATGCGATGAGTGCTGTGCTGGTCTGCCGGCTGCGGCCTGCCCTCGGAGGGGGCTCCTGCCCGTTGTAACATCTGGATCTGACGGGCGTGTTCCTTAGCTGTGACATAGATGCGGTAATAGGCCAGCACCATGAGGAGGAGCGGGATGTAGAAGGCCACCACAGAGCAAGTGATGGCGTAGGGCTTGTTGACCATGAAGATACAGTACGTAGAATTAGAGTTGTGGTTGAACTTCCTTTTTTCTATCTGAGAGTTGGCGGGAGGGAGGAAAAAGAGGGAGAAAGGGAAGACAAAAGTGAAAAAAAGAAGTGGGAGAAAAATGAAAAAGAAAAGAAGAAGAGAAAAGGGGAGGTTGGACGACAGGAGGAAGGGGAGGGGAACAGGGAAAGATAGGAAAGGAAGGATAAAAGAAAAGAGTAAGGGGAAAGGAAAGAAAGAAGAAGGTTTATCAGCAAAGCTTTGGTTTTCTTATAAGCCTACAGCTCACAGAACCTTGATGGCAGAGAAGGAACATGATCGCATCCCAGGGCTCAGAGAGCTTGTCTACACAAGAGAGGCTGAAGGGCCCAGGAAAGGAAAGAAATAAAATGGGAATAGAATCATTTTTCATTTCACCTACCCAACCAATAGTGGAGTCCTATTCTCCCTTTCCTGTCTGCTTGTACATAACATACCACTGCCTCAGAATAAGATACCTGCAGAACAGTAACATCAGATTCACCTGTGGTGCATACTGTAAGTGAAGATTTCTGTCTCCCCCCCACCCCCACTACCCTGAGCTAATGAATCTGAATCTCTGGGCAGTGACGCCCAGATGCCTGCATTTTTAGTGTACTATTTATGAATAATTCTAAAACTCATTAATATTTGAGAACCATTGTTTTGCACCGTTCTCAACCTAGCTCTTTGGGGGATGCCACGGGGCACTTTACTAAACTCATTTCTCTGCCTACTGAGTGCCTTGATGGAGGTTTTTCTCATTTAGATAATATAGTATTCAAAGTGTTGATATAGAGTAACAGCCAAGAGGGGCCTTAGGGCTTGGAGAGAGAAAGGGTAGATATTTTAGAATCATGGGAGAAAAGGATATGTAGATTGTGTAGGGCAAGATCATGAGGGACCTTGGAACCCAACCAGACTCAGAACCTAGGGAACACTCACTGTCTCTACTTACTCTCCTCCCACTCTCTCCTGAACCCACTCCATCAGGTGTTCCTCCTAATAACTCCATCGAAACCGCTCTGGTCAAGGTTGCCAATGACCTCCATGTTGCCATGTCCAGTACTCATTTAAAATGAGCCGTCTACACCTTCCACACACCTGAACCCTCCCTCCGTCTCCTTTTTTGAATATTTTATTGAACTAAAATACATGTAAAGTTCATAAATATTAAATGACTATTCAGATGGACAAATTATTATAAAGTAAATATACCTGTGTAATCATTATTCAAATCAAACTGTAGACTATTTCCAGCAACCCAGCAACCTCTTAAAGGCCTTCTGCCAGTCATTACTATGCCCAAGGGTAGCCACTAATCTTTATCGCCATAGATTAATTTTATTGGTTTTCCAATTTAGTATCAAACCAATAATAAAACATGTACTATATGTATCCTCTTTGATTTAATATTATATCATTCCTATTATTGCATGTACTAGTAATTTATTCTTTTTCATTGTAGTATAATATTGCATTGTAGGAATAAACCACAATTATTATTCATTCCACTATTGACAGACACTTGAGTCACTTTTAGGTTTTGGATATTTTGAATAAAACTGTTATGAATATTCTTGTACAAATTTGTGTGTGTGTATGCATGTGTACATACATTTTCATTTCTCTCAGGTATAAACCTAAGATGAAATTGCTGTGTCATAGGGTAAACTCAGCTTTTGTAGATATAGCCAAATGATTCCCAAAGGAATTGTATCAATTTACATTCCCACTATGAGGGTGGCAGAGTTCCAATTACTCCACATCCTGACCGACACTTGGTATTGTCACAGTGTAGTGGTATCTCATTGTGGGTTTGTTGTTAGTGGTTGTGAAATTTATTTCATTACCACAGTAAAATACTCCATGAGTCCTTGACTATCTTTCCAATGAGTTTACATTGGGATTTGTCTTGTGCTTTTTTACCAAAAAGTGTCCTGGGCATCCATATCCACGTTATTACAGTCCATTGACATCACTCCTTTCAGAAGGTATGTGACACTGAGTTTCAGCTTCTGTTCCCTGATTAGCTCTCTGGTTTCCTCACTGGGACCAAAGCATTTGCTTCAGAATGGTGAAATATTGCCTAGTTCTTGTCAGTTGCAATTCTTCTTGCAACTACATCCTCAGTTTCAATCCAGGTAAATCGCCTCTAACTCTCAGTGCGCCCTGCTCTCTACATCTCTGTTCCATGTTTACCAGGACCTACCTATCTGATTGGAATTTTGAAGCAAATCAAATGAACTTGAATCAAATCTAAGTCCATCATGACCCTTCAGATTTGTATTGTGGTTTGACTGTACATTTCCTGTTAACTAATGATGTTAATCACTGTTTTGCCATTTGGATGTCCTCAGTTTCAGGTATTCTGCCATGTAAAAAATTGAGTTGTGCTTCTCTTACTGATTTTTAAAAGTTCATATTCATGGCTCTCTGTTTGGATTTTCTATTTTGTTCCTTTGAGTTATCTATCTATGCATCACACTGTTTCAATTTCTGAGACTTTATTAATCTTGGATATCTGATAGTAAAAGTCTTTGAACTGTGGTTCAGCTTCTTGAACACCGTCTTGAATATTCTTATATCTCATTATTTCCATATAAAATTTAAATTACTTTATCAATTTCCGTAAAAATCTTCTAGAAATTTGACTGGAATTAGAATAGAATAATTGAGGAAATCTGACATCTTTATAAAGTTAAGTCTTCCAATTCATGAACGTGGCAATTCTTTCCCTTTATTTTTTTAAATTTATTTCAGTAATATTTTATAATTTTATGTGTAAATGTCCTGCACATCTTTTGTTAGATGTATTACTATTTTATGTTTTTATTCTATTTTAAATGGTACCATGCTAAAATTTTTATTCCTAATTGTTTGTTGCTGATATGTAGAACTCAGTGAGGATTTTTTTGTATATTGGCTATACATCCAGCAACTTTGCTAAGTTAGTTATTAACTAACACTTCAGCTCTAGATTCTTTTGAATTTTCTCTATGAATACTATGTGATCTGCAAATAATGACAGTTACATATCTTTCTTTCCAATTTTAATACCATTTTTTCTTGCTGTAGTGAACTTGATAAAACCTCCAGTCTAATTCTGAATAAAAGTCATAATAGTTGACAAACTATTTCATTTCCTATTTTAGGGTGAGAACCCTAAATATTTTACTATTAAGTATGATACTTGCTATAAGTTTTATGTTAATGCCCTCTACTTGATTCAGGAAATTCCCTTCTATTCTTAGTATGATGAGAGTTTTTAAAAATCATAAATGGATACTGAATGTTGTCAATGCCATTTTGGCAATAATGAGATGGTCACGTGGGTTTCTCCCCTTTCTTTTATTAATGCAGTGAATTACACTGATTGCATTACATTCCCGGAATAAACTTCACTTTTACTGGATACTATGAAACACTAAATTCTTTTTTAAGGATTGAAAGAATTTTTCACCAACTCTAAACACTGCCTGCTGACAACTCTTAGTCATCACCCTTCTCCAGGAATAGCCCTTAACTGAAGAGAGCTGCTTAACCCAATGTTACTTCCCCTTCTTGGGGTCAGCCTGCATGCATTGTGAATATACACATGAATAGACATATGGAAAATATACATATATGCACACAAATATGCTACTTTATTAGTTGTACACATATTTAGTATCTTGTTTTATAATATAAGGTTATAGTATTAATATGTCTTCCTCTTGTATTGATATTTTGATCACTATGAAATATCTCTATCTCTAGTAATAGTATTTGCCTTAAATTTTATTTTATCACCTACAATAGTACAGTTACACCAGCTTCCTCTGGAGTAGTACTTGCACAGTGTATCTTTTTCCATTATTTTATTACTACTTTCAATGTTTTTGTCACTTTATATTTAATTGGCCTCTCTAATCAGCATATACTTGTATTTTGTTTTGATTCAGTCTGACAATCTTTGTCTTTTCACAACTTTCTTTGAAGAATTAATCATTTAGTATTTACTATCATCACAGATTAATTTAGATTTAAGTCTACTATCTCACTATTTTCTATTTATCTCTTTCTTTCTGCTTTCCTTTTTCCTTCCTTATTATTTTTTAAATAATCTATTTTTATATTATCACATTAGTTTTCCATCTATTGGCTTATGGGTTATACATTCTTTTATTAAACTCACAAGGTATCAATATTATTGTCATTTAAGTAGTAAATGTCCTTTTGTATTACCCACACATTTACCATTTCTAGTGCTCTGCACTCTTTCCTGTTGTGTGTGCTTCCATCTGTCATCTTCTTTTTGACAGAAAAATTTGTTAAAGTAGCATTTGGTACAAACTTTGCTGCTGAAAAACTCCCTCAGTTTTTGTTTGCCTGAAAATGTTCTTAGTTCATCTTAATTTTTAAAGAATATTTTCATTGGGTATAGAATTCCAAGTTGTCATTTTTTCCATCATTTTAAAGATGTCATCCCATTGTCTTCTTGCTTCCATAATTTCATTGAATGATCAAGTGTCATATTTTCTCCTTTAAATTTAATTTAGGTTTTTTCTCAAATTACTTTTGAGATTTATCTCTTTGTCTTTGATTTTTAGCAGTTTTTAGAAATGACTTTTCTAGATTTGGTTTCCTTTTCTATTTAACCTGTGGGATTTTATAAAATTTTTGAATCAGTGACTGAGGGCTTTCATCAGTTTTGAAAAATTCTTAGGCAGTATTTCTTCAAATATTACTTCTGCCCCCATTCTCTCTCTCTTCTCCTTCTAGAATACCAATTATATAAATGTTATAACTTTTGTGTATGACATATATATATCACAATTATCTATAATTTTTACTTATTTATCTCAATCTGGATATTTCTACACACACAAATTCTAGGGTATTCTCTAGAGAGAATTTAATTTTCTTCTTCCAGGCGAATATAATCTAGAAAGAAAACCTCGATCATACTTAGATTGTATTTAATGCCTTCCGAGAGCTAGTATTTTTCCAGTTTGCCCCTTTTTCTATGGGATAGACTCTCAGGTGTTTGAATTAGAGCACCAAGGGTGCTTACCAGGGCCCTCTGCCTTACTAAGCACTCAGATTTGATTAATCTATGTCTCCCCAGCATTGTAAGACTGCTAAAATCTCTACTTTATTTATTTGTTTCCCAGCAGTTGCTTCTAGGTTAATTATTTATTTATTTATTTATTTATTTTTTGTATCTAACCCCATGCATCCTCAGTTTAGGAGTAAGCAAATGCTCCAAAAAAATTATGTGCTAAATTTTAGGTTCATCTGTCTCTAAAGTTTACACCTCTCTGGGATCTTAGTCGCTCAAGTTTTAGGCACCTTAGCATCCTCAAACTCCAAACTCTGTTCCCCCAGTTCAGTGGGGCAGCCTCAAGTCCAAGACTCTTGCTTTCCATTCTGCCTCTCTCTATCTATGAGTCAGTAAAGGGCCCCCATAAAAACGGTAGAGGTCTTCTTTTACTTTTTGAGATCACAGCTACTCAATTCTTGCCTTGGTTACTTTCCAATGCCTTCATATAGTATTTTATTTTATTTTCATATTTTATATTTAATTCAGTGTTTTTTATTCAGCTTTGATAGTCATGGGTATGATAGCTCCCATTATATCTAGAAACATAATTCTTCTTCCTTCCATATAATATATTCTTAGTTTTCAAGACAATTTTTTTTTCTCTTTGTTTTCTTCTTCCCTGGCTGTTTCTTTCCAACCTCCTTTATGAGCTCTTTATTCCATAGACCACCTCTCTCTCTCTCTCTTCTTTTTTTTTTTTTTTTTGAGACAGGGTCTTGTTCTGTTGCCTGGGCTAGAATGCAGTGGCATCACCATAGTTCACTGCAGCCTCCAACTCCTGGGCTCAAACGATCCTCCTGCCTCAGCCTCTAGGACTATTGCAATTCCTTCATAAATGTTGTCATCATTTCCTGCCATTCCACAATCATTCTCTACAGAGCAGCCAGAATGATTCTTTTAAAACATAGGGCAGATAATGTCACTCCTTTTCCCCAAACCCTCCAAAGCTTCTTTTATCACTCAGTGTAAAAGTCATAATCTGGCCCTAGTCTACCTCTCTGACCTGTACTCCTCTTATCATCTTACTGCATGCTCACCGTCCTCAATGGGTTTCTAGGCCATTCCTGGAACTAACCAAGCAGGTTGCTGCCTCCAGGGCCTTTGATTTTATTGTAATTTTAGCCTAGAACATTTTTTTCTCTAAATATTTGCTGACTTACTCTTTCCCTTCCTGCAGGACTCTGCTTTAGCAATACCTTATCAAAAGGTGAATTTCACATGTAAAATAATAACATCTTCCCATCAGTTGCTATGTTTTTACTTTTGGTTTTTTGTTGTTGTTGTTTTGTTTTCTTTAAATAAAATTTAATACAAAATATATTTTAGTTTCTCTTCACTAAATTTTAAATGTCACAAGAGCTGGAATTTTTTTTCACCATTAATTTCTTGAGTACCTATAGAAGAAGGGGGCCATTCAATTAAATTTATGTATTTATTTATTTATTTTGAGACAGAGTCTCGCTCTGTTGCCCAGGCTAGAGTGAGTGCCGTGGCGTCAGCCTAGCTCACACCAACCTCAAACTCCTGGGCTTAAGCAATCCTCCTGCCTCAGCCTCCTGAGTAGCTGGGACTACAGGCATGCGCCACCATGCCTGGCTAATTTTTATATATATATATATATATATTTTTTGTTGTTGTTGTTGTTGTTGTTGTTTTTGTTTTTTAGTTGGCCAGATAATTTCTTTCTATTTTTAGTAGAGACGGGGTCTCGCTCTTGCTCAGGCTGGTCTCGAACTCCTGAGCTCCAGCGATCCGCCCGCCTCGGCCTCCCAGAGTGCTAGGATTACAGGTGTGAGCCACCGCGCCCGGCTTAAATTTTTTTTAATGAATAAATGAATGAATAGTGCTTTGGAGATTAGGGGGCATGTTACTTAACCTTGTGAGCCTGAGTTTTCTCATGTGAGAAATAGGGAAATAATTATACTTCTCCTAAAAAAGATGTTGTCAGAATTATATGTATTTAGCATACTGCCTGGCATACAGTTACATTACAGAAAAAATTATTTATGACACTTGTTAAAGCATAAGGCAGATTTTATTCAGGACTATGGTGATAGGTTACAGGGACTACTGCAATGGAGTTTTGCAGAAAGGGAGAGAGACTGGGCTCAACTCTGAATACGACAAGGAAAAGTAGGAATTTATAGCTAAACAGCATGGTGGGTGGGGCTCAGTGGATGGAAAATTACTAAGGAAACATCAGGGGTAAGAGGGATTCTGGCTAAAACAACCTAGCACGATTCTTGCCAAAGACTGGCCTGGGTGATCAGACATCACCTGGGGGATGGTGGCAGATGTGGAACCTGATCAGATATCGAGGGTAGGGATTTTGGCTAATCCAACTTAGCAAGATTCTTGCTAAAACTGGAGGATGCAAAGACATACACTGAATTCCAAATGTCAAGGCCTACTTGGGAAGAAGACTGAGAGGAACCTGACTGCAACTTGGTCCAAGAGAGACTCTTTGTGAGTAAACCATCAAAGATGTTAGCTTTCGAAAAAATCGTCACTCAGAACACTACCAGAATCTTTCTTAGAATATCCACCCAATCTAATACTATCTGTTTCTTTAGAATCCCAAGCCAAGTTGCCCAGATAGTAAGCCGGTAGGGTCTGTGTGGATACTCACCAGATCAATTATGCCAATGTTATTCCAGCCTTGCATTATAGGGAGGAAAGATATAAATGTGGGGATGACCCAGCAGCCTCCCAGCATTAATGCGATGCGCAGAGGGGTCATCTTGTTCCTATAGACCAAAGGCTGGCAGCAGATGGCATAATACCTGGAGAGAGAGTAGAGGGCATGGGCCAGGGCAAGGGGGAATGGGAGGGAGGGTGAGGAGAGCAACAGATGAGAGAGGAGAAGAGGAAAGACAGAATGGAGCAGGGGACAGAGAAGAGGAAATAGTGAGGAGAGGAGAAGAATTGGAGGGGGGTAGCAAAGGACAAAAATGAGGAAGAAAAGAAAGAATGAAGAGAAAAAAAGGCAGAGCAGGCAGTAGAAGGGAAAGAGAAGGAAGAGAGCAGGGAGGAAAGAAGAGAGGAAAGAAAAAAGCGATTATGCAATAAAATATGTTATATTGCCCTATGAGATTTTGATAATATAAATATGCACTTTAGATCACATCTGAAAATCATTGCCTGGAGTCGGTCCCACAGCCCTCTCCATCTCCCCGTGTCTGCAGGAGCTCCACACACTCCGGACGGTCTTCCTGTCCCAGGCACAGTTCCAACACTTCCCTGCTGCCTGGGCATTCGGGAGCTCCTGTCCAGCCCTCTGGGCCTCGGTGTGCAGGCGCATGTAGCCTGATTACAACTTAAGGTGAGGCAGGCATGGCCCTACATCTGGGCTCTAATCACTGTATCTCAGATACGTCCCCTTCCCCTTGATCACCTGCGTATGCTGAGGTGGGGCTCTAGGTCCATGTTTTTTAAATTGAGGTCCAGGGGTTCCCCTCCATCTCCCCTGCCCCAGCCCCCTGCATCAGACTCACCCGAGGAAGCCCTTTGAAAATGCAGACCCCAAGGGTCTCCTGAATCAGAGCCTACTGGGGAGCAACCTGGAGCTGGCATTTTGACAAGTGGGAGTCCTTGCTGCTGCTTGCTAAGCATGCTCTGTTTCCCTCTTCCAGGCATGTGCACTTCTTGGCCTCCTTATGGCTGGGCAGGATCAAGTAACTGGTCCTGGCCAATAAGTCATGAACACAATTGACACACATCCCTTCTGGGACAGACCATTTGACTGTTTCTCTGATGCCAAGAAGGTAAAATTTCGAGTATTTCCTGTTCCATCACTTCCTATGTACTGTCTCAGACTCTCCATCACCATTTATCAGGGTCTGACCTCCCTCATGGGACTCATGGCTCACCCTCTTTTGAGTCCATGTTTTGCCTATGGTCCTAGCTTTCTTCCTACCTCCAGATAGGGGTGCAATCTGTCCCACTCAACAGTCTAACCTCTAACGCCTTGGAGATGATCCCTTCTATGCCCAGGCATGGCATGGAATTTAACAATACGCAGAACACTACAGTAGGTCTATCAGCTGTTGCTTTCTGAAAAAGTAAAAAATAAAAAAGTGCAAAAAGAGCCTGGAGGCTAAGTCTATTCTTTAAGATTTTGTACCATTTAGTGATGAGCCACCCCCTTACACCCTTTATTTTATGCAGTTCACTTTGTTAATTTTTCCCACCTCTTCTTTTCTTTTCTTAATTCAAAGCATAACTAATATAACAATGGCTATATTCTTTGAAGAGGTGGTGGTAGGATGGGTTGAGAGAGAGGGTGGAATGAGAAGGAGAGCCCAGTGTTGGAGCATGAGAACTGGGTGCCTCAGGAGCTGGGAGGGGAGAATTATCCCCTTTCCTCCAAGGAATTGAGGAGCAGCTGGCCACACTGTGCCAGGAAGCTCCCTCTGGCTGGCAAGCTTAGTGGGGCATCCTGAGTGGGACCAGAGTGCAAGGAACAAAAGACCAAAGAACGGGAGAGGGGCATGCTCAGGAACCCATTGTCTCCACTATAAAACTGACATGGCTGCAAACTGACTAAAGATAACTCAGTAGTGGAAACCATCATGACTAGCTGGATTCCCTCCATACTCTTGACTTATAAGAAAGGCAAATTATATCTGAGTTGGTAAGTTTTTCTGAATGGTGATAATGATCAGAGGTTTGTTATCCACATAGAGTGAATGATAAATTTGGAGTGGATAAAGTATACTTTTTTCCCCCAAAATTTTGTTCCCTTTCTTATTTCCTGCTAGGGGGCAGGTTTTTCCCATTTCATGTCCTTCCTCCTTTCTCTCAGTAATAGCATCTCAAATCCTTTGGGAATTATCTCTTTGCTGTGGCTGCAGTGTTGTTGGGAAAGCAAATGATGGGGCTCTGAGTTTTTTAGACGAGGAGTGACCCAATCAGACTTTTTGCTGGGACTCGACATGCAGAGTGATGCAAAGACAGGAAGGTCAGCAGAGGACCCTTTATTTTAGCAGCAGCCTCCTGGCAGGGCTGGATTTTAGTTCCCACTCCTTGGATCTTCAAGCAGTCATGCTTTTGCCACTCAAGCCTTCATTCCTTATCTCTTCCTTCAATCAAATAAGCCTCCTCACGTCTTTTCAATAAATTTTCTGTCTGCTTACACTGTTATGGGTTGAATTGTGTCCTCCCTCCCCTAAAAAGGTAAGTTGGAGTCCTAACCCTCAGTACCTTGCAATGTAAACTTATTTAGAAATAGGGTTTTTACAGAGGTAACCAAATTAAAATGAGGTCATTTTTGTGAGCCCTAATTTAATAGGACTGATGTCGTCCAATAAAGGAAACTTGGGAGACAGAAACTGTTATCAAAGCAAGGAAGATGGCCATGTGAGTGTAGAGAATTGGAGTGATGCATCTATCAGCCAAGAAACACCAAAGATTTCCAGCAACCACAAGAAGCCAGGAAGAGACAAGGAAAAATCCTTCCTCTACAAGTTTCAGAGGCAGCATGGCTCTACTGGCACCTTGCTTTTAGACTTTTAGCCTCCGAAATAGGAAGACAATAAATGTATGTTGTTCTAAGCCATCTAATTTGTTGTATTTGTTATGACAGCTCTAGCAAACTAACACTGTTTGCTAAGGGCAGTCACTGTTGCTTGCAACCAAAGCAACCTACCTTATACAGAACATTAAGAGTGGCTTTGAATGTCAGATATACCCTTCACAGATACACTTTTTTTTTAAGTATGAATACCTTTTTTTATTTAATAGGCTTCTAGATTGTAGCTCAAGTTATAGCAACCCTTCATCTACCACCCCAAAGAAGGCAACAGAAGGCTAGATGAAGAATAGATGCTCCTTTATCTTTGTTGTATAATCATATAATTTCTGAGGTTTAGAATCAGGAGCCAGATGTCAAGAATTTTGGTGGGGTCTTCAATGTCACAGAAATCCAAAAGTTCAAAAAGGCAAGGCCAAGTTAAATATCTTGCAGTACAAAAAGTAAGTTTCAGGAAGCAGGATGTCTTACCAGAGAAGATTCTTTTGATTTTCATAAGTGGATATGTATGTTTAGAGGGTTATGTTGAAAAGATAACAGAATTCACAGAAGAGGACTTTAGAATATATAGTTATATTGGTGCTCATACGTTTTTGTGAAAGCCTTTCTTTCTAAGTCTAGCTTGGCCAGGGTATTGCCAGATTCTCATGTATGATGAATATCCCATGAACGATAAGGTCTCCCCATATTCTGCTGTCCAGATGCTCTATGCTTTAATTTGCATTACCCTAGATTATTAGGAGCTGGTGCTACAGAAAAATAGATAGTGGTAACAGGTTTCCTATTGAAATTCAACTTCAAGGGGGATACTGTGGATGTAATACACATTTTATTCATCCCTTATACAGTTTAATCATACAGTCAGTCTCCTGGACAATGAGTGCTCATTCTGTACGGAGTTAAGGTGGGACACACACATGGTCCCTTGCACAGACAGTTGTAGGAAGTTACTCTAGCGTGATCTGGGGTGGTTAAGTTAGGCTTGGAAAATCCTTTATTTCCTTTTCTAAAAATTAGCAATAAGTAAAAGGGGAAAAAAATTTTACTTTATTGAAATTTAAATTAAGTTGGCTAAATTGTGAGTGATAGGTAAGGATATGTATAAGAAAAACACCAAATTGTGTACATGTATATGCTTTACTTAAATTTTGTTTTCTATATCTTCTTCAGTCTGATCCTCTGTCTTACAGTAAACATAATTTGATTTTTAAGTGGCATGGAGAATATAAGGCTCTTATTTAGAGCTACAATTACAGCATCCACTTAACTTTATGTGCTCAAGATTCTTACCAAGGCCATGACACCCTTTAGGCAGCAGCCATAAATAAGTCACCTCATATCCTTCCAAATCTTTCCAATCTCAGCTTTCAAGCAAAGAATCTAGAAAAGTAAACATCTCCTGAAGGCTGCACTCAAGAATCTAAATAAAGTAGGTGAAAATAAACATTACTGAATAAAACAATTAATGAAAATGAGCTCTATAGTTAATTGACTAATGGAGCTTCTTCAAAATTCTAATATTTTTCTATAGATCAAGGATTAGATAGAAATCTGGTAACTTTAATCTATCGTGTTGCTTTTTAATTCCTACATGTGGATGATATGGACTCTTTTAATAATAAAAAAAATTGGCTTATCATGAACTACTCCTACAACACACATGCAACACCACTAGAAAGAAGTAGTTAATTAAATTTGCAAGTTCTTTGGATGTCAGGCAAAGTGCACTGTTTGATTTAATAATAATGGCTACTATTTTGTCTGCTTTGCCAAAGATCAGATAGCATATAAGGATGGTTTTATATCTGGGTTCTCTGTTCTGATACATTGGTCTTTGTCTCTATTCTTGTGCCAGTACCACACTGTTTTTGTTACTATATCCTTGTAGTATAGCTTGAAGTCTAGTAAAGTGATACCTCTTGATTTGTTCTTTTTGCTTAAGGTTGCTATTCAGGGTCTTTTCTGGTTTCATATGAAGCATAGAATTATTTTTTCTATATGGAGAAAAGAATCCCTATTCAATAAATGGTGCTGGGAAAATGGGATAGCCACATGTAGAAGACTGAAACAGGATCCACACCTCCCACTGCTCACAAAAATTAATTCACAATGGATAAAAGATTTAAACCTAAGGCATGAAACTATAAGACATCTAGAAGAGGAGGTTGGAAAAACTCTTATAGATATCAGCCTAGGCAAAGAATTTATGACGAAGACCCCAAAGGCAATCACAGCAACAACAAAAATAAATAAATGGGACCTGCCTAAACTTTTAGGCTTCTGCACAGCCAAGAAACAATCATTAGAGTGAATAGACAACCTACAGAATAGGAGAAAATATTCGCATGCTACACAGCTGATAAAGAACTAATAACCAGAATCTACAAAGAACTCAAGCAAATCAGCAAGAAAACATCAAAGTGTCCATTAAAAAGGGCAAAAGACATGAACAGAAGCTTTTCAAAAGAAGATAGTCTAACGGCCAATAAACTTATGAAAAAAATGCTCAACGTCTTTAATCATCAGGGAAATGCAAATCAAAACCACAAAGAGGGCCGGGCGCGGTGGCTCACGCCTGTAATCCTAGCACTCTGGGAGGCCGAGGTGGGCGGATCGTTTGAGCTCAGGAGTTCGAGACCAGCCTGAGCAAGAGCGAGACCCCACCTCTACTAAAAATAGAAAGAAATTATATGGACAGCTAAAAAATATATATAGAAAAAATTAGCCGGGCATGGTGGCGCATGCCTGTAGTCCCAGCTACTCGGGAGGCTGAGACAGGAGGATCGCTTCAGCTCAGGAGTTTGAGGTTGCTGTGAGCTAGGCTGACGCCACGGCACTCACTCTAGCCTGGGCAACAGAGTGAGACTCTGTCTCAAAAAAAAAAAAAAAAACCACAAAGAGATATCGCCTAACTCCAGTGAGAACGGCTTTTATCAAAAAGTCCCAAAACAACAGATGCTAGTGTGACTATGGAGAGAAAGGAACACTTATACACTGTTGGTGGGACTGAAAACTAGTTCAACTCCTATGGACAGTAGTATGGAGATACCTCAGAGAACTAAAAGTAGGCCTACCATTTGATCCAGCAATCCCACTACTGGGTATTTACCCAAAGGAAAAGAAGTCATTTTATCAAAAAGGAAAAAAAGACATTTTTAAAAAAAGACACTTGCTCTCGAATGTTTATAGCAGCACAATTCACAATCATAAAGATGTGGAAACAATCCAAATGCCCATCAATACATTAGTGAATTAATAAGATGTGGCATATGTATACCATGGAGTACTACTCAGCCATAAAAAAATCATAAACTAATATGTTTTTTAACAACCTAGTTGGAACTGGAGACCATCCTCCTAAGTGAAGTATGGCAAGAACAGAAAAACAAACACCACAGGTACTCACTATTAAATTGGAACTAAATGATCAACACTCATGTGCACATACAGTAGTAAAATGCAACGGAAATCAAGCAGGTGGGAAGGGGCAGGAGGGGATGAGTTAATTCACACCTAACAGGTACAATGCACTCTATCTGGGTGATAAACACACTTATAACTTTGAGTCAAAACATACAAAAGTAATTCATGTAACCAAAACATCTGTACCCCCATAGTATTCTGAAAAAAATTATATAAAAAATAGCTACTATTTTATTTGCTTACCAAAGGCTCTACCTGTTTTATCTCATTTAATTCTCATAACCACTTCTGAGACAGGAATTACAAATGCATCCATCTCACAGATGAGGAAAGGGAAACACAGAAGGGTCAGAAACTTGCCCAAAGTCCTGCAGGTGGTAAGAGCTGAGCTGGTGTCCAGTCCCGGCAGTGTGACCCAAGGGCCAAGACATTAACCTCATAGCGATTGCTCCATTCTGCTGCCTCTTCCAAATCCCCAAATGATTTATTTTAATTCTTTGAAAGCCACTTTAGAAATAATCAAAGCATAAAAACACTGAATCTCAGAACTTAAAGGATGTTCAGGATCATAAAATCCCCAAATCCCCTTTAAAATGAAGTGTGTATCTAAGCCTGCTTGAATTTGCTAGGGACTGGGAATTCACCACCTCCTACCATGACATATTTTAAATTTAAGGGTATCCTGAAGTTAAGATAATTTCCTCTAAAATCAATTTTCTGTAACTTTCAGTTTTACCCTCTGGCTTAATTTAAAATTCCTGTCTATCTCTAATCCTTTTTCTTCATGGTGGTCCTATAGACAACTGAAGACAGCTTTAACATTCCTCTAAAGTTTACTTTCTGCAGGTAAAAATATTCCCAGTGGCTCACGCCTGTAATCCTAGCACTCTGGGAGGCGGAGGCGGGAGGATTGCTCGAGGTCAGGAGTTCGAGACCAGCCTCAGCAAGAGTGAGATCCTGTCTCTACTAAAAATAGAAAGAAATTAGCTGGACAACTAAAAATATATAGAAAAAATTAGCTGGGCATGGTGGTGCATGCCTATAGTTCCATAGTCCCAGCTACTGAGGAGGCTGAGGCAGAAGGATTGCTTAAGCCCGGGAGTTTGAGGTTGCTGTGAGCTAGGCTAACACCATGTCACTCAAGCCCGGGCAACAGAGCAAGACTCTGTCTCCAAAAAAAAAAAAAAAAGGAATGCTGCCAAACATTCTATCGTGCACAGGGCAGCTCCCTCTACCCCCATCCCCTACAAAAAGAAGGATTATCTGGTCTATAATGTCAATAGTGCCCAGATAAGAACTCCTGGTTTAGATGAGTGATTTTCACCAATAGTAGGGGCTCCCTGTTCTCTATAAGTGCTACAGTGTATTATTATCTCTTAAGAGTAGGGTGCCACAGGGAGAGCACAGTACTCTGGTACATCCTGTACAGACCAAAGAAGACTACTGCATTGCCTTCTACCCTGCCCACCATAACTCAGCATAGCCTAGGGTGTACCCAGAAGTACAGGACACCTGTGCTCCTCAAAGAACTTATGCTCAAGGACAGAAGGTGGGAGTATCCCCTAACTGATTTATAAGTTCCATGAGGGCATGTTCGCCATGTTTACTGTTGTATCCCCAATGTCTAGTACAATGCCAGAGAGATGGTGGATGGTCACAGACTGGATTAAATAAATAATAAACTCTCAATCACTACCAATTAAAATAAATTACATTAAAATATGTTATCGATTTTGGAGATGTAAAAGGTCATATCTAGCAGAAGAATGGGGAAAGACTTTCTTCGGTAAGTATCTTTTAGGTTGGATTTTAGAGATTGAGTAAGGATGGTGAAGGAGAAAGTATATTTCAGGTGCAAAAGAAAAAGAAAGCAAAGAAAAAGGCTCAGAGAGAGAAATTATATATATGAAATACATATCCATAAATATATGTCCCTATAACCACATAGCTCTATAAACAGAAAAGAATAAAAGTTAACTGGATCATAGGGTGTTTGTAGGGAAATAGATGGAAATAAGCCTAGAAAGGCTGGCTGGGGCAGGTCTTGGAGCAGTGGTTCAGTCCAGCCTCATTAAGTGTCAGAATCACCTATTTGTTGAAACACAGATTTCTGGTAGGTCTTGAGTGAGGTCCAAGAATTTACATTTCTGGTATGTTCCCTGGTGATGCCATTGCCAGGGGATTGGGAACTACACTTTGAGAACCATTGTCTTAGAGGTTTTGAATGGTAGGCTAGGAGAAGTCACCAAAAGCTTTTTGAACTGGAAAATGTCCATCACAATCAAATACTGCTGCATGCTCTACTAAAAAAAGCTGAATTACAACAAATTCAAGAAAAGAGGTTGTTGATTCACAGGTTAGATGGACAGTATTCAGTAGGTAAAACAATTCTGTCTCATCTCAGGAACAGATGAATCTGTAAGTTCTGTTCTCTAGCCTTCCATTGGACATTTTCCATTCTTCTCTAACTAGAGAACTTTTACAAAGTGATTAAATGAATGTTCAAATGACAAGTGAGGTTCCAGATGGCCAGGATTAACTAAAATGTAGCAAAGGTATTTACAAAGTAATTTCTTATGCAAAACAGTTCAAAAGTATTGCTCACAAAACTCCATTAAAATCCCTTTTGGTAAACCAACCACCAGCTTCTCCAACTGAAGCCATGTGCAAATATGTGATCAAATTGCTTTTAAATGTCTCTGGGGACACAATTTACTTTGACAACTCTTAGAAGAGAGCCGTGTATTTTAAGCTCCATGCTAATCCCTTCCCCACTCCTCCTGCAATTAAGGAAAATTCTACCTCCTCACTTCCTGCCCTCCCAACCACAGGAAAGGCAGAAGAAGCAAAAAGAATAACTTGGAATCCTAGATTTTCAGTATTGGCAAAGATCTTAGCAGTCAACTTTACTTTTTCACAACTGGGTACCGGCTCTCCCTGCTTTAACCACTTACAAGCTCTGTGGTCTTAGAGTCAGTCATGTAACCTTTCCAAGAACCAGTCTCATCTGTAAAATGGGGATAATTATGTCTATCTTCTTTGTTGTAAGAAATGATGAAATAATATCTTTAAAACATAGAAAGTTCCTGTTGAATACATATAATAATAAACAAATTCAAATATATTTTGGAACTATGAGCTCTAAATTATTTAATAAATAATATCAAAGTCACTTGGTTCAACATCTTTCTCCGGCAGTTGATTCTGTTGATAAAAGCGGAACTATAAAAAATAAAATAAAATAAAAAAGTGAATGGGTTGGTCCCTAAAGGTGAATGAAGGCATTGAGACCACATTTGCTATGTGCAATAGAATTGATCACATGTAAGACCTAATGATCATACATTGTTTTTTAAACCACTAAGGTTTGGGGTAGGTGTTACATGGCAATGGATAACCACAATGAGGACAAACAAGTCATATAGAGCTTGAGATAGTTGTGGGGTTCATGGGCTGGGTAGCAGTCCTTCCTCCAGGAGGTGGTCTACAAAATTTCTATGGCAGAGCTCTGGATAAAGAGACTTGTCTCTCTGCTCTTAGTAACTGGTTTTATTAAACTGTTGAACTCCTGTAGTTCCGCTTTCAGGAGGTGGAGAAGAAAGAAAAGCAGCAGTAGACTTAAGAAAGAACTAAAAGCTTCCTCCCTGCGGTCCCCAGGCTTGGCAAGTTGCCAGCCACCTGGAGGATCAACAGAGGAAGACCCAGCAGGGATGTTAACCAGGAGCCAGAAACAGGAAGGGAGGCTGAGAACACAGTCAAGAGCAGACACAGAACTATGGGTTCCAGGAAGGAAAGACTGTCAGGATAGGGAACAGAGAGAGACTCCTTTCTGTCAGAGATCTGGAAGACATCACATCGGGCCTTTTCAGGAATCAAAATCCCATGTGCAATCTACAGATTTAATGTTTACTATGTTCCTGTCTGTTAAATATTCTTCTGTACTTTCAAGATAAGAAAACTTGCAAGAAAGGGAGTTTCAGCTGTCTAGGAAGGTGTCTTTCTGAATTGTTATACACTAAAGGAAATAGGATACTCTGCCAAAAATGTCATCTGAAAACATTTTGGCAGGGGCTTACTGGATATACACAGAGTTGCCAAGGCACACAACTGTATGAACCGCTCAACCTGCCAGCAGACACTGGCTGCTTATCCCGCTGACTCTTCCAGACTCAGCTCAGCGGTCACATCTTCTGAAAAGTCCTCACTGGCCCCCCAAAACAGTGAATAGTTCCTCATCTCTGCTCTGGTTTTTTAGAGCCCCTTGTAGGTATCTGATCTGTGGCACAGCATTTTTCTAATTTTATTGCTATTGTCCACTTTCTTCTCTATTGCCACAACTACTGCTATTCCTGCTACACACCCCACTCATTTAGGGAGGGCACACTACGTGGCAGAAAGCGTGTTCGGTATTATATCTAATGCCCGTAACAACTCTGCAAGGCAGCTCTCGTCTTCTTCATTTCAAATATGAGGAAACTGAGGCTCAGAGAGTTGAATCCACTTGCCCAAGATCATACAACTAGGTTATGGTAGAACTGGTTCTTAAACCCACATCTGCCAAAGTGCATGCTTTGGTAACATTGGTAAGTGAAACAAGGCCAGACAAAGGCTTCCCTACCCAGGAAGAGGAAGGAGAATACGCAGTGCTCTCGAGGCTTTTCCAGCTGAGGACACACAGAAAAAAAGACATTTAGAGATGAATCTCGTAGATATGATAATATACAGGAATAATAACTAAGGAGATACTGCAGTAACTCAGAAAGGGGATGGGAAGAAGGAATACAGAGGAAGAAGATGTATTTGAAAGATATTTACAAGAATCTAGCAATGATGTGGCATCTACCACTGATCATGGTACATAAGTAAAAAAATAACCTCAAGTAATGCATCTAAATGACTAAAAGATGAGTAATAGTTGTACCTTTGATGCACAAAGCGGAAGAGGGTACAGTATTAGTTTACAATGGAAATTTCCACCTTGAGCACACTGGGTTTGAGAAAACAGAAAGAGACTTAAGGCAAGATGTTGAACAGGCAGGTTGAGATAGGACCCCGGAGCCCAGCGTGGAACGAGACTGAAGGAGAGACAAGAACAGAGGGGCAGGTGAAGCCACAGGATAGGTGAGGTCTCCAAAGGAAAGGGGAGATGCTTATTCAGGGATGAGCGTCTGAGGATCTAACCTTCAAGGACATTCAGCTATGCGGCAGGGTGGGAAAGATGACTATCGGTGTCTGGGAAGGCACTCCCAACAGCCACGAGGAGTTTGCATTTGGAGAGGAAAACAATAATAGAATAATAGTTTTCGCTGACATTAATTGAATCCTTACTAGGTACCATGCACTGGTCTATTGTAGTATTCAGTTTATTAACTGAATAATAAACACCCACTTATTCCTCACAAATCCCAAAGGGAAGGTACTATTATTAACACAGTTTTACAGATAAGAAAATACCCAGAAAATTTAAGTAACTTCCCCAATATCACGCAATTGATAACTGTTCAAGCTGGGATTGAATCCAGGCAGCGTAGCGCCCCATGCCTCATTCTTAACCACTTTCTATACTGAGAGTTCTAAGAAAATAGAGAAACTAACACTGAAGTCATAGCAAACAATGACAAGTCATATCTCAGCATTCTATGCTCAGCCAAAAGTGTGTGGAGCAGCCTGTAATAAAAACACAAGAATGGGCTGGGTGCGGTGGCTCACACCTGTAATCTTAGCACCCTGGGAGGTTGAAGCGGGAGGATTGCTTGAGCTCAGGAGTTTGAGACCAGCCTGAGCAAGAGCAAGACCCCGACTCTACTAAAAATAGAAAAAAATTAGCTGGGCATCGTGGCACATGCCTATGGTTCAGCTACTTGGGAGGCTGAGGGAGGAGGCTCCCCTGAGCCCAGGACTTGGAGGTTGCAGTGAGCTATGATGATGCCACTGCACTCTACCTGGGGTGATGGAGCAGGACTCTGTCTCAAAAAAAAAAAAAAAAAAAAAAAAACACCCCACAAGAATGGACGTGACAAAGCCCTGCTCTCAAAGAGGTTATATTCTAGAGTGAGACAGACAAATAAACCAATAAGATGAGTGCTTATATTCAATGCACTATGGGAGCTCAGTGGAAGAAACAACAAATTTTGGGGAATGAAGGCCAGCCAGTCATTGAATAAGGGTCAGTGTTCGCCAGGAAAAGAAAAGAAATTCGAGGTACAGGTAGCAACATGGAGTCATGAAGAGACACATCACACTCAGGGAATGATAGTGTCACTCATGGGTGGGAGTTGAGGTAGGAAAACCAGGGGGAGGACACACATTGGGGAAAGCACTGAAAGCCAAGCTAAGAATTTAGCTGTTAGTTAACAAGAGCTTTTTCTGCAGCTTCTCACGTGGGTTTTCTGGAATTGTCATGCCCCGTGCCTCACCCCCTTCCTTTTTGTGACAGCCACATCATCTGCAGGTCCCAGCTTCAGCATCACCTCTCAGGAGCCATCCCTGCCTCGGAGATGGCCTCTTGGCATGCTCCCTTTTGTGACTTCTCCCTATTCTATTTCGAAGGTCACCAATTCTGCTCTAATTACTTATTTATTACCTGTATTCTCCACTAGACTAAAAGAGCTCTGTGATTCAGAGCTTTTTCTGACTATTCACCACTATATTTCCACTGTCCAGAACATCTCCTAGCAATTAGTAAGCACTCCATAAATATTTGATGAAGTGAACATAAAAATAACAGTTCAGATCCTTTGGCATGACATTCAACTCAACAAGTATTATAATTACGGATAAAGCATGAACCTGCCCTCAGAGTGTATGTGAGAGGGGAAAACTTTTAATACACTTTCCTTGCAAAATGCATTTCAATCTTGTTGGGAAAACCAATGTAATGGTGTGACACAAGTTCACAACGACAGACGTTTTTCATTTACACATTACGAAACTGAGTTATGCTCCAGGGAGATAATTAAGAAATGCAGAAACACTTATCTCCAGCACAGGATTAAATATGCAACCTTGGAGTCAGAATTGTATGTTTTACAAGTAAACATGTTTAAAAGAGGATCTGTGACTGAGAAACTATTAACAGACTTTGCAGATAAAACACATCAAGTTTTTTTGCTATGCAGGGAAAGGTTGACAATTCAGTTGGACATATCAAAAATAAAATCTTGCAACCCTATAGAGAATGGTAGCCTCAATGAAGTGAAATAGATTTTTAAATTTAAATTATATTTGATGCCAAATATAGGGCAAAGTACAGCATGTTCAGAAAAAGGGGATCAGAATGGTTAAAGGTCTGAAAAGTGTGGCTTACAAGGTGGATGGAAGGACAGAGGGATATTTGGCCTAATATAGGGAAGATTTGGGGACGGCATAACTCTGTTTTGTTGTGGAGGATCCATAAAGATAACCTCTAGTCCCATTGGCCACCTAAGAGAAATTGATATCTGCTCTTCCTGTCTGCCCAACACCCTTCTTTCCAGTGGGAG
The DNA here is from genome assembly GCF_041146395.1 of Eulemur rufifrons. Classification (NCBI taxonomy): domain Eukaryota; kingdom Metazoa; phylum Chordata; class Mammalia; order Primates; family Lemuridae; genus Eulemur; species Eulemur rufifrons. Next base: position 32,551,442 of record NC_090992.1, on the reverse strand, counting down.
CTGCCAGTCTTTTACACCATATACCTCCGATAAAGCTGGCAATCATGGTGCCTGACCTCTGCCCAGTGACCAGCCTGTGTCATCCCCACACCACGGTAACCGGTCAAGGAGCGAGCGTCTAAGTCAGGCAAAGCCAACTAAAGTTCTCCCATGAGAAATAGCACTCAGGTTTCTCTTCCTGTGGACTCATGTTTTACGGATGGTTTAAGGCTCATGTTGCTTGTGGCTACTTTTCTTCCCTGGTGGAAGAACCCAGCCTGACAATGAATCCAACAAGAAATCAGAGCTGAGGGACAGCAATGGGGCCAAAGAGTGACAGATACAAAGAGAAGGACAGACACAGAGAAACAGAGGGGAGATAGGGAGAAAGAGACGTCAAGTTTAGACAAAGAAAAAAGGGAGACTGAGTTAGAAAGCAACAGAGGTGGCTTAGATGACACTGTTCAATTCCTTGAGAGGGGTCACGTCTGAAGCCAGCCTTTTCAGGTAATTGAACTAATCGATTTATTTGCTGTCACACGCTGTTGAAAGAGACCTGACTAATGCTTTGTTCAATACACAAGTTGGTAAGAACATCACATTCAGGCAATTCATCAGCATATATACGCTAAATACCGTCTTCAAAGGCTTATTTGAAACATAAATTCAGAGTATATTTACATAAGTGTGCTTATTACACATGACGCGACTGGAATTCACAGGGCCTATTATCTACAGTGGTTACCTAAGGGCACGCAGCTGTGGAGGCGGAAAGGGAGAATTCAGGACGTTTTTATGTTTTACTTGTGAACTGACGGCATTTTTTTTAAATGCTCAGGTATTATAGTTATGCTTAAAAAAATCTGTGATGATTAGAAAATAAACTGTTGAACTAGATCAATCACAAGGCCACGAACTGGGATGAGGTCAACCGAGATCAATGTGAGAAGCGATCCGCAGACAGAGATGGCGGGGCTCCTTTAGAAGGAGAATTGGAGGTATTTTGTGAAAAAGTGGAGAGAACACACTGGTCAGAAAGATTTCCACGCTCCCCACCTTGCTCCGACCTCACAGGGAACTCCCAGAACTGAAGCAGAATGTTTTTAGCAAGCCGAGGAATGTGCCAGGCCAGGAACACTTTCCGCCAAAAGGCTCTTGTGGATGAACCTGCACTGGAGGTGCTTACCTCCCAGCAAAGGGAAAATTTAAGTTCAAAATGTGTATTTCAGCAATTAGTAAACGCGAAGGCTTTCAATCAACCCCACTGACCACCAGGTCTGGGCTGCATTATGCTCTGTGGTCCCCCTACGTGACCAACCGTTAATGGTTTGGTAAAAATTCATTTGTGTTTTTTCTTTTTTATTCTCAATCTTTCTCCGTCTCCCCCACACACTTATGTATGCCCAGATACATACATCTATATATTTATTTCACAAAAGCGAAATTATGCTAAACATCAAAGTCTGAAACTTGCTTTTTTCCCCACCTCATTTAATACACCAGTGATATTTTCTAGGACAAAACACATAACTATTTCTCACAATTTTTAATGGCTGCATTTTATGCCACGTTAAAAACCAGTACTCTGTTATGGTTACTTGGTTGGTTTTCATTCACCATAGAACTTTATTATTTTTTTTAAATCAACTGTACTATAAAGCTTTTAATGCAGTTTGGATCTCCCATGAGCCATACTATGTAATGCATTTATATTTTCATTGTGCTTTGGAAATTATTTTTAAGGAGGCATTAAACTTTCATTAATGGAATTCAATTCCCAAGGCACCAGGAAGCACAGTGAGTTGAGAATGGCAGTTGGGAAAATGCAATTTGTAATATTAAAGGAGTTCTGCATTTTAGTTTGATCCGGGAGTCTGCCATCTGGGGGGAATTGGGAATCGAAGTGAGCATTCTTACTCAAAAGGCTCTCTCCTGTATCAGTCATCCCCGAAGACTCACACGGCAGCTCTAGGGAGGACAGGCATCTTGCCAGGAATGGCTAGTGATGACATCGCACCTCACTGAGATGCTCACTCTGTGCTTTGGCCCATCCCGGCTGAGCTCAACTGTCAGGCTGGGAAGGACACAGCAAAAATAGAAGCTAGATGATAAATAAAACCATACATTTCCAGGCTAAGGTGTTGCTCTGCAGTATTCAGGATGGATCCTCCAGCCCAATGAGAATATCACTTTTGGGACAGGAAAGCTGGAGGCAAGTTGCCCAAGCTTCCAGAGGTAACCAGAACCAGACAAAACCATCTGATATCTTCCTTATGGTAGTGGAGTTTTTGACATCCATTACTAGAGAAAGAAATGGAATTATTGGCAGCAATGTTCACAGAGAGAATATGCTGATAACTCCATTTGTTCCATAATGTTTACCAAATACCTAAATAAGCATTTATGCAATTACTGGTTGATTGTCAATCTCCCCATTAAAATGCAAGTTCTATGAGGGCAGGGACCTTGTCCTTGTGCAGAGCCTTGAGCTTTCTCCCACTGGGGAAGAGACGTTTAAGAAGAAATCACAGAGTTGATTTCAATCACTGTTGCAATGAGTTCTACAAAGGAAAAAAATGGGTTTGATGGGGTCAGAGAAGACTTCCATAAGGAAGAAAGGGTTGAGCTAAAACCTGAAGCACACACAGGAGAGAAAGGGGCAGAGGAACTTTCCAGGCAGAGGGAGGAGCCAAGGCTCTGAGGTTGCTGAGCATAGAGCACCAGAGAAAGAGAAAGTAGGCGAGGGTGGCTGGGGCCTCGGGAGGAGGCTGGGAAGGGCATGCAAGGAGGTGGAGGATGTAGATGTGAAGCAGACTGTGAAAACCCTCCAGGAGTCTGGCCTTGACCCTCAGTGCAATGAATAGCCACTGAAGGGTGTTAAGCATAGAAGCAATGGGATCAGAGCAGCACTTTTACAAACTGGCTATTTGATCTTGTGAATGGCAAATGGATTGGAGGGGGATAAAATAGATTTGGAGAGAACAGGATGTTGCAGTGATTTATGCAAAAGATGATATTAGTTTATACTATGATGACAGAGATGCAGAGAAACAGACTAGATCTATTTAGGAAGGAAAATCAATAAAACTTGTCATTTAAACGTCAGGGATACGAAAGACTATGTTAAGAATAACTACTAGGTTTCTGGCTGATGTAGCCACTGGAGCAGCTACTCACTGACGTCCAAGTTTGGGAAGATTATGGATATGGATAGTTAAGAGAAGGTGAAATTGACAACAACATCCACTAACATGGAATGCTGGGCCAACCTGGGCCAAAACTATGCCTTAAATGGATTATCTAATGTAGTCCGAACTGCAATCCTATAAAATAGGTGTGATCCTCCCCATTTTTAGAGACAAGAAAACTCAAACTCAGAAAGGCTTAGTAGTAACTTATTACCATTTTTAGAGCTAAAATTTGGAAGAGCTGGGATTTGAACCCAAATCTCTTCAGTTCTAGAGCAGAGGGTTCTTAATGACCAACTTCATCTTGCTTCATGACAACTCAGGCCTACTCAGGGAAAGTTTCCTGGTGTCAAAAGAATGTAAGTACAAATCTGGAACTCTGAGGCCAAACCTTCCTAGGCAAACTCCAGACCTTCTCTCAGGGCTGCCCAGAGGAAACTCTCCATACTAGACAGGTGACTCTGCACCTTCCCCCACTCTTTACTCCTACCTGGCTTTTCTTCCCTTTGCCTTTACCCAGACCTCAAGGTTACCTCAGGCTTCCCTGTGTCCCCAGCCTTGCCTTCTCCAGGTTCCTATAATACTCCCCATCTCACCACTCATTTCAGCAACACTCATATTCAGGTTACCCAACATGATTTCCATAGGTTTTGTTATTTTCTACAATGTGAACTTTCATACAGTGTATACTGCCTGCCTTAAAAAAGTCTTTCATGCAGTGAAGTCAGACTATTGTAAACATGCTAATAAACACAAATATCAAACTATGACATCGGATGGCTCTGGCTGCAGGCCAACAGTTAGATTTTACCAGTGTTATTATCTCTAGCTATATAATGGAGTCTCATTATATATGCATTTAATTTAAGCACATTCAACTATATGTTATCAGCAAAGTGAAAGAGAAAGAACAATTTAAACAGAGGAGGCCATTACACCTGCCATTTCAATCAATGCACATGTGTCCCCAGAGATAGGAGATGAATCCACTGTCCCATGAACTGGTTTCAGTTTGTAAGCACCTCTCCCAGTGTGAGTGATTCTCTGGGAGGACTACGATTTTAGTGTTTAAAGGTAACTATTTTAGATATTTTAATACCAAAATCTCTAATTTCACTCAACTACTTTTCCCAGCCGTCAAAGAAACAATGATCTATCCCAAGACTAGAAGAAATTGTGGGTCTGTTGACTACTAGAGAGACAGTAAGAGATCATCCCTGCTAATTCTGATATTAATAACATGTAACCTGCACCATACACTTTCTTTTAGTAACTATCCCCTAAGATACGACTACACTGACAGCAGCATATGTTCTTGTAATCATCTGACTTTTAAATTGCATTCTTCCTTTGTTATTGAATACAAATGAGCGGGAATTGGAAAATGAAAAGTGATGATACAAGTGATAAACATACATCTCCAACAAATGAGGCAAAGATGGGAATCATGAAAACTCCTGAAGTCAAAAATAAAGAAAAAGAGTAAAATTATGCAACATGAATGAAATTCTAGACTCGAGTCCCCAAACCATGCAATTATTGGAAATTTTATTATCATCTGTAACTTTCTGGAAAAGAAGCTCCACAATGACATGCACATACCTAAACATGTATATGGAATTATTAACTAGGCATATTTTCAGGAAAAGGTCATGTTCAAACATAGGACACTATCATTCTGAACTTTCCTTGCTGCCCTCTGGGCAGAGATATTAATTCTTGCCTCTTAGCTCCCTCAGGATGGTGTTCATGCCATTGGTATAAAATTTAAAGCTCTTTAGCAAACTTGATTGTTGGTACCTATTGCTATTTAGATTGTAAGCTCCTTGCAGGCAGGTTGTAGGTCTTACTAACCTGCTTCTACAGTGCCTTAGAGAGGGGCCTGACTAATAAAGGGCCCTCTGCAAAGGGTGGAGAGCGAACGAATAACTGGATTATCAAATTTACCTTTCTGAGATTCATTTCCTCCAACGAATTAGAGAAGAAAGAAAGACACTGCACAAAATCCACCAGGTCATGGTCCCCAGCACGGAGCTCACTATGCACCGTCCTTACCTATCCAGGGAAATGCAGCACAGGTGGAAAATCGATGCTGTTGTAAGCAAGACGTCTAGAGATGTCCGGACGAGGCAAAACATCTCCCCATAAATCCAGATGTCTTGAACCAGCTCAATGGCACCAAAGGGCATCACCAGCACGGAAACCAGCAGATCCGCAAAAGCAAGAGATACAATGAAATAATTGGTTTTTATTTTCCTGTGAGTGGAAAGGTGTAAGAGAGGAGGCCAGGGAGGGAGGGAGAGAGAAGAGAGCAAGACAGGAAGCGGGGGAAATGGAAGCAAAGCAAGAAGGAAAGAAGGGAGGGAGGAAAAGGGAAGAAAAGTCACATGTTTAGCGTATTCTGTGAGATTCGGTTTCCCCTTCTGTAATGTGGCTGAGACAACCTTGCGTGGTCCGGCCTCTTCTGACCTCTCCAGCCCCACCTTATGCCCAAAGCCCTCTCTTCCTCTCCCCTCTGGCCACCCGGCCTGATCTGAGTTCCCTGAGCACACAGCTCCCTCCCCCTGAGTGCCTTCCTGCAGGCGCTCTCTCCTCCAACCATAGGTCCAGTTACCAGTATGTGCCGCCTGTCCCTCTGTCTTTGGGCATTCTCAGGGAACCCTGCCTAGGAGTTCCCCTCACAAACAGTAGTCACATGTCACCGTTTTCCCCACTTAGACTGACGACTGTGTGCCTCACCTTTGTGACACTGGTCAGAATTACATTTTTATACTTAATTTGCATCAGCATTGGATCAGTGCATGTCTTGCTTAGGGAGGAACAGCTGCCTTTACCCCTTTTTATGGCCCAGTGGCTCTCATCTCAGGCTGCACACTAGAATCACCTGGTGAATTTTAATAAATATGGATGCCCAGGTCTCACCCTAGATCAATTAGTTCAGGAGCCATGGAGGATGAATACCCCGCTCCTCAAAGACTGCCAGACAAAATATAGGTTGCCTGATTAAATTTGAATTTTAACGAAGAATCATTCCTTTTTAGTATAAATATGTCCAAAATATTACATGGAACACACTGATCATACATAGTGGTTCTTTTAACGTGCTTCAGGTGATTCTAATTGTAGTCAGGGTTGAGACTGATGAAGTAGAAAGAGCAGAAGATACAGGTTTAATTTCTAGTTCAGTCTCTTCTCAGCCATCCCTTCCCTGAACCGTTGATAAAACAGAGAGATTAGATCAGATGGTCTCAACAATTGTATATATAGTGATCACTACTATTAAAAAAACAAATACAACGTTGAAGAAAAGACAGGATGGACATAGACTGAAGTGTTTACACTGGTTAGGTGAGAGTTGCAAGATTCTGTGTGATCTCTTTTTCCCTATTTTTCAAATACTCTTCCCATAAATGTTTTCGTGCCTAATTACAAATTATAATGAAACGTTCAGACTCCACTCTTCTGGGAGGGCCTGGATTTCCACCCATGTTATCTCAAGAGGGTCCCCCGTGCTGCTCACCTGAGCTGCCTGTCCCTGCACACGGCCACCATCACCAGCAGGTTCCCCAGGATGGCCATCAGGATAACCGCCGAGAGAAACGTGAGCAGCACAACCTTCTCCACTGACCCGAAACCCTCCTTGGAACTGGAAGACACGCACACACACAAGCACAGAGAATTGAAGGACACTCGGAGACACAGGAAAGAAAATTCATCTTTTCCTCCTTGACCTTCAGGAAGGTAACTTCACCATCAGCAGCTGCAACACACATTTACTGTGCACCAAGGTCTGAACTCTTCACTTGGCGTGTTATCCTGGTTAACTCCTTCATAGTAAGGAGGAAGAAGCTCAGAGAGGTGAATTAACTGGCCTGGGATGGCACAGCTGTCCTCCATCTGAGAACTTGTGGCTTTCCTTCAGAGCACTTAGCTCAGTTTGTGCTCAGACATTGTGTTGATTCCCGTTTGTGTACATACCTAAATAGATTGTAAATACTGAGTGAATAAATGACAGTAACTAGAACCAGGGTGCGCACAAAGGCAAAGCCATCCTGTCTTCAATGTCCCATTCCGGCACAGGTGGAAGCTGCTGTTTGCAGGTGTGCTGCCCCAGGGACACAAGATCATGGCTTGAAGGTTATTCTTCCATCAGTTCACCTGGACAAACTGATCTCAGTTTGTCTGTGAAGTCCATTGGAAAGACAGAGGCCAATCAATAAGCTCAATGATTCCTCTCACTGACCTAAACCAAGTTTCTTTCGGTGCCCACCACATGTGATGGTTTTAACAGTTCAGACTTGTGTAATTGTCAATTTCAGCATCTGATTTGATTCTACAAATGTTGCCTTCCCCGTGTACACTCAGCATTTTGTTTTATTAACTTGGAAGTGAAGATCCTCTATCAATGGCAGCATATCATCTGCAGGTTATTCAGAAGCTATAGAAATTTTTTCTTTTTTATAGTGTAATAAAATGTTCTTTAAAACATGAAGTTTCAAAAGATCTTAAAACTCCCAAACCCAGACACACATTTCAATATGGGAAAACTAGGGCCCATAAAGGTGACCTGAGTTATCAGAACATGTTAGTGCCTGGTCTGGGAGAGGCTGCTCTCCTCTGAGACCACCACTGAGAACACGGAGTCCCAAGAATCAAGAATGATCTGTCTTTCCTGAGTGTCTCTGACTGAAAATCAAGATGGCTACTGGCCCCAAATGGCAGTGGCCCACCAATCCTGGCCTTGGCCTTGTCCAAAACCTCTTCCATTCGGCCAGCACAGAATACAAGGTGCCAGCTGGAATAAGGAACCAGTCTCAGAGTGGCGGGAGAATGAGAAAGTCTCTGTACTCTGCTGAGAAGTGTTTTTATAGATTGATTGATTGAAGTGTTTAGGGCTGGGGTTCGGATGAAAAGAAAATTCCAGGCGTGTTCATCTAAATCACCCTTCCACACTTAAGTTTCAACTATCAACAGTACACACATTGGACGGGGAAGATTTAATTCAATGAGGAAAAGCTCTCAACAGGGTGATGTGGCCACCAAAAATTAATTTGCCCTTAGGCTATGTTAATGGAGGTAAAGTGCCTGACAAAGGAGGTGATAGTGGTCCTTTTCCTTGTCCTTACAGAGGCTCTGACTCAGAGCCCCTCTCTGAACTTCTCCCCTCTCAGGGCCTCTGTATTTGATGCACCTTCTTTCTGGCATGCTCCTTCAGTGGCTGGCTTATTCTTGTCATTGAGGTTTCAGATTAAATTTAATGCCCATATAATGTGTCATGGCCAGCAAACATTTTTCATTTTCTCTATAGCATTCATTGTTATCTGAAATCACTTTTGTCATTAATTATTGTGTGTGCTCCTCCCCAACAAGTTGACTTTTGGTTATCTTTTTCGTAATTCCCAGTGCCTGGCACAGTGTGTAGTCTACAGTATGTGTATCATATAGTAATATGTAATAGATAGTAAATGCTCTGTTTTTTTGCTGATTGAGTAAAAGAGAGACATATTGTGCTCATAATGGTAAGGTTTATTATTCAATGTCTCTGAAGACTGGTTGAAAGTACAGAAGAGATTCTACCTAGAGAAGAGAAAGTCCAGGGATGAGACACAAAAGCTATTTTTAACTATCTGAAGGGCTGTCATTTGAAATAAGAGTGTATTTATTCATTCATTCATTCAATGATATTTTCTGAGTACTCTGAACACCTCCTATGTTGTATGCCCTAGGGAAACAGAAATAGCAAAACAGAGAGCAGACAATAAATAGATACAGAAGAAAATATGTAAGTATTTAAGAACACCTGGATGACAATGAAATATAACTTTATATCCATCAGGGTGGCTATCATTAAAACAAAATAAAATAAACAAAAAAGAACAAAAAGTATTGGCATGAATGTGGGAAAACTGGAACCCTTGTCCATTGCTGGTGGGAATGTAAAATGTGCAGCCACTATGGAAAAGAGTTTGGTGATTTCTCAAAAGGTTAAATATAGAATGACCACATGGTCAAGCAATTCAATACTAGGTATATAACCAAAAGAACTGAAAGCAGGTATATAAACAGATGCTTATACACTCATGTTCTATGCCAGCATTATTCACAATGGCCCAAAGGTGGACACAATCCAAGTGTCCATTAATAGATAAGTGAATAAATAGAATGTGGCATATACATACTATGGAATTTTATTTCTCCATAGAAAGGAATAAATTTCTGATACATACTGCAACATGGATGAACCCTGAAAACATTACTCTCAGTGAAATAAACCACATACAAAAGAACAAATAGCATATAATTCCACTTATATGAGAATCCTAGAATAGGCAAGTTCATAGAGACAGAAAATAGAATAGCAGTTATCTGGGACTGGGGCTAGAGGGAAATGGGAAGTTATTATTTAACGGGTGCAGAGTTTCTGTTTGGGATGATGAAAAAACTCTGGAAATGGATAGTGGCACACCATTGTGAATTGTTCTTAGTATCACTGAATTGTATGCTTAAATGATTATTTTATATACTAATGGTAAATTTTATGTTCTGAATATTTTATCACAGTAACAAAAAGAATACGTGAGTGATCACATATGAGGATACTGTATGGGGCTCCTGTATTGGGAGCAGGCTGGTCTGGCTGGTTTTAGGTCCCTTTTCTGTCTATGGTCTATGATTTAAACATACCCTAAAACATGGATTCTCCATCAACCACACTCTCACCATTAGAGCCATCTCTCCTGTACTGCCTTTTCTCTTATAGGAGAAGAAAACAGATTCATCATGTCTGTGATGGACATTCCTGGCTCCAGAGAAAGTATATTTCAAATTAAGTGGGAACGAGGGTCAGAAAGTACCAAATTCAATGTTACAGTTCATTCGTGGTATGACAATTAAGAGCTAGAAACAGCTAAACTTTAAACTGTGAGTGATGAGCAAAATTTAGCCACAGAAGAAGATTTTTTAATTAGGCAAAACTGTCCATTGAACCAAACGTAAGCCCAGTAATGATAATTAAAATAAACTAGCAACTACTTTTGCAAAATCCATGTTAAAGCCTTGAGTTGCTTCTGATACTCTCCAGGAATACTGTTAACCACTATCAGACAGTTCTCATCTGGCCAAGGAGCTGTCCACTCCACTAAATTGTTTCTTTGACAGCTATTCTTATGAGAAATCTTGCTTTCTCTTTCCTTTTGCTTTTTCAGTGATCTTTTGATCCATTAATAAAGAAACTCCACAAACTTGCAGGCTGTATTTGCCATTTTTCTCTGAGCCTATGAAAGAAAACATAAAGACACTAATTCTGGATACATTTCCACATAGGTTATTGTATATAAAAGTGGATTATAAGTGATAAAGTATAACACAAATAAGTAATTATTGTTATTAATATCAGAAGCCCATGCAGGGACAATAGCAAAGGAAGTCTTAGGTTATGTTTTGTTACACATGTACACATACATGCACACACACACACACACACACACACACTCTAATACTTTTTGAGAATCAAGAATATGTTTTTTTACTGTTTTTGTGCTGGTTTTGTTAATAACCAGCTATGTGACTTCAAAAATACACTTGCCTTCTTTAAGCCTCAGTTTCTTCATGGATCAATTGAGAAAGTTAGATTAAATTTCTCATTCATCAAATATGTACTGAGTGCCAACTATATGCCAAGCACCATGCTCAGTACTGGATACAACAGTAAAGAAAATAGACAGAATCTCTGCCCTCATGGAGTTCATACTGTGAATGGCAACACACAAGCAAGTGTATGATTAAAGAAACAAATACAGCTTGTGATCAGTGATTCAAAGTCATACTTCTCCAACTTTAACGTTTATATTAATCCACTGAGGATCTTCTTAAATTGCAGATTCTGATTCTTTAGGTCTGGGAGAAAGTCTGGGGTTCTTCATTTCGAACAAGCCCCCAGGCATTGCTGATGCTGTTGGTTCCTGAACCACACTTGGACTAGCGGGACTGTAAAAGGCACAAACATGACAGTGTGATAGAGAACACACTGGGTTAGAAGGAAATGTTACATAGTCAGAGAACTGCAATACTGAGACATGCAGTAGAGAAGGAAGAACCAATTGAGGAGATGGAGAAGGACTATCCAGGATATTTTAGGGACACCAGGTGAGTGTGGGATTGTGAAAACCTAGAGCAAAAAAAAAATTTCAAATGCAAAGAAAAATTGGACCTAGGAACTAGGAACTACTACAGGGCCATCTCTGGGAATGACAGGAGGTGGAGTAACTAGAGCAATTCTTATTTTATCTTTTGAGCTTTGCAATAAAATTATGTTAGACAAGAGGACTCCGCCATTGCACCAATGATCTCTGCAGAAAGTGCCTCCCCTTCCACCTGCTATGAGTGCCACAGCACATCCACAAAAGATCCCATTCCTCCTTGCACAAGTGCTTTATTCCCCCATCCCCATGCCCCAGACTGCGCAGTCCTGTGTGAAAGAATTACATGTTAATTAGAGAAAACGTTGTTTCATTTTCTTACCAATCAACAGTCAGTGAGAAAAATGCAAAGGCATTCTGACTTAAGAGAGGGAAGCTGCCCAAATTGGATGTTCTTCTACTGTAAATGTTGTATTAACCTTACGTGTGAGGTCCCCGGTGTTTTCTCTACCCGTAAAAGATGGGGCACTGACCAAAACGCCGTCAGGTTCTGCTCAGCTTGACTAAACTTCAGACAGGATTTTTCCTGATTCTAAGGCTCTGCACTCCCTTTTCTTAGAGAATTTACTTTACAAAATTTGTAATTGTAAATTCTTTCTATGACCCTTTGGAATGTCAATCAAAGCCACTCACCAGTTTTACAAGCTAGGACTGTTTCTCAAGGACCTGGGAGCCATCCCTTTGAAATGAACCATCAGTGCCCCTGTCTCTCAGACTCCGCGAGAGGGTAGAAGCCTAGGTTTAGTGGGCACCTTGCTCCAAATTTTAAAACTACCTCTTGTCATGAAGATATGAGAAAGTTTGCTTTTCCTTTGGGTCAGGCCAATTAGTAAACACAGATGGCCTATAATCCGTCCCCACTGCCAACTCCATTTCTTAAAAATTTCCCGCCCTTTGTTGCAGTGAAGTGGGGCCCAGACTGGTGTTCTGGTCTCTCTCTCTATTGGAATAGCCTTGAAAAAAGTCACCTTTACTTATTTAACTTTGTCCAGTGCTATTTTTGTTTTGACAGTGTATATCAGTTTTTGCAACTACAGATGCTTCTAGACTTACAATAGGGTTACATCCCAATAAACTTGTTGTAAGTTGACAATATTGTACATGGAAAATGCATTTAATACACCTAACCTACTGAACTTCATTACTTAGCCTAGCCTACTTCAAATGTGCTCAGAAAGCTTACATTGGCCTACAGTTGGACAAAGTCATCTGACAACAGAGTGCACTGTACAGTATCAGTTGTGCAGCTGACTGACTGCTGCAGCCCACAGTGTACCAGCCTGGGAAAAGACCAAAACTGAAAACTGGAAGTAAGATTTCCTACTGAATGCATATCACTTTCCCACCATCATAAATCAAAAAGTCATTAAGTCAAACCATCGTAAGTCGGGGGCCATCTGTACCGATGTTATGTGCATACCTTCTTCATCATCATTACCACTTGCCATAAACAGAATCCATGACAGCTGGAGTACACAGAGGAGAGTTAAACTCAGATAACATTTGCATTGGTAATATGTCCTATGTAAATGAATTTTTCAAATACCTTTTTAATTAAAGTAGAAATAGTAGAGTCCATGAATATGTTAATTGTTTTCCCTATAACCAATAATTAGAGCAATACTGTACCTGAGGCCTTTTTAAAGTGTATGTCATTTCCTTTAAATACATGCACTTTTCCCCCCTAAGTTTCTTGAGAGACTGAACATACAAATGGACAATGCCAGACCACATGTAACAATAAAACTCTGCCTGACAATCTCTGTACCAGCCAGCCCAGCATGGTCAGGACTTACTCAACCACCACTAGCTGCCTTATTTTTTTCCATCCTATCTGCTTTCAAGTCAAGACAAACCACAGAACACCAAATATGCTCTCCAAACCAATTACGTAAGATGCCCTCCTTCTTGTTAGTGCACCTCCTGCTTCCCTGTGCCAACACCTCCAAACACAGCATATCTGAAGTCTTTTTTTTTTTTTTCCACTATGAAGCTTTTCTACTCCCCTACCTGTCTTTGCATCTATGCTAAATGCAAGGGGATGGTGACTGATCCTCTTGCTATTCATGCTCTGAATAAATTCCTTCTGTTTGCTCTCATTGGTGTGGCCTTCATTTATTTCCACATTCCAGATATGTACTAGATGTTACGCTTATTTGAAATTCTATATTTGAGTGGAGAGAATATTTCTTATGATTTGGCTTATGTTAGTTTGGGTTTTTACAGTAAGTTTTCAGGTCTCCGATCCAGCTTCTTTTCTTTCACAGAATGCTTTTTTTTTTTTTTTTTAACAAAAGGATTAAATGAGATAATTTGTATAACATTGTTCCCTAACAAGAAGCATCAGAACGGTAGAGTTTCAGAATGACCAGTCAGCATTAGGATCACCTGGAGGGCTTGGTTAAAACACAGATTGCTGGACCCACCCACAGTTTTGAATTCAGTGCATCTGGGGTGAGGACCAAAATTTTGCATTTTTAGCAAGTTCCCGGGTAGTGCTGATGCTGATGCCGGTCCAGGGACTGCATTTTGAGGACAACTGATCTAGAACCTTGTAAGGGATGCCCTGAATCTTAACCTTTGTTCCTCCATTGCAAATTACTTTCTTTTGCTCCTCAGTTTGGAACTTAGCCCTTAGAAGTGGGTTGATTTTGACATTGACGTATTGAGCACCTACCCTATGGCAAACAATGCACCTAGGAGGTTTTTGAAGTTGGCTCATTTAATCTTCATACTTGTCATGTGATCTAATATCATAATGTCCCTTTTTCATAAGAAGAGACTGGAGCTCAGCACAGTCATGAGACTTAACATCCTGCAACTACCAGGTGGTAGAGGTGGGGTTTAAACCCATCCATCCATTCTGACTGTAAGTCCAGTGCTATTCCCACTAAATTTTAAACATGCTCATTTGAAATCAAATAAAGTTTCTTTTTAAAAAAAATAGACATGCTAAAGTTTTTTTATTTGTTTAGAAACTTAAGAACCAAAATGTTGATGATGACAGCTTAATATGTCTTTTAAAAATACGCTGGATATAGAACATAGTAGGAGAAAAGGGAATACATCCTATAGGACAGAAATTATGCATAATGAAGTTTCTATGTAATTCCAAAAGAATCCTTTTTGATTGTTTTTGAAGAAGCTATAGATGAGAGCAGGAGGGTAGGGAGGTGGTTGGTGCGCAGTTGGTAAAGGTTGGGTATTTCTGAACTGCTAACGTGGAGTAAAATTCTTGTGACAAACTCTTAACAGACTTTTCAAAGACCTCTAAGATCACATATATTGTGCATGAGAAAAACTTTAAAGGCCGAAGAGTATCTGTCTGTATAGAGCATAATGGAGGTAGAAGCTGCAAGGAATACAAAGGATACCCAGATCAAAGACGGTGTTCTCTGAGGCCGTGCCTGAGCGTAAAGCCACACCAGACAGATATGATAAGGTAAGATCTACATTTGGGAAGATGCCCATTGCTGCACACTGTGTTTACGACTAGGGATTTCATTATTCTTGAAAATGAAATGCTACATGATAGCGCCAGTAAGTTAGACCTTAGAGGTAGATCTCACCTTAAGAAATCCCAACTTCCAAAATTAAAACTGGGCAGAGGTAGATATTTTTTCCTTTATAATATCATTTCTTCTTTATAAGTGGAGTCAGTGTAGGGTCTCCAGTTTGTTTCGCAAACATTTCTTTACCCACAATTGTTCAGGAACATGCTCACGAGGCACAGAAATATCTTTCTTTGCACTGAAACACATGGCATGTTTTCAGCATTTGGCTGATTCTTTCCTCGAAATTATTCCTGCGATTATGAGAAATTCAGCACGGAGAAAATGTGGACCACACGTGCTCTCTCCACTGTGGTCAATCATTTACCCCAAGGATAAGCACTCAAGGAAAAGTGGAATTTCCCACGCTCTGATAACCACCCTCTCTCTCTCTCTCTGCAACAGCTGGCCTCCGACTCAGGGTCCAAGTGCTAATGGATCTCGCACTTGCATATTTTGCCAGGATCTTGCCTTGACGTCCCTAATATGTTTTCTCTTCTCACCACTGTCTCTGAAAAATTGTATGCCCAAAGCAAGGAAGAAACTGCTTAATGCTACCCTATTGCAGAAGTAGCCAAATTCAGCCCACTGCCTGTTTTAATAAATAGTTTCATTAGGACACAGCCACACTCAATCATGTGTGTGTTTTCTCCTGCTGCTTTGACACTAAAAAGGCAGAGTTGGGCAATATGACAGAACCTGTATGTCCTGCTAAAGCTGAAGCTATTTATTCTCTGACCCTTTATGAAAAAGTTTGATGACCCCGCTTTTTTAGAACCAGAGATGAGTTTGGTCTAAAGAATATGGTGCAGAAATATTAAGACCTCTACGAGCCTCTACTGAAAGGAGCCTATTTAACTCATTCCTCTGGATTCTCTCACTCAGTGGAAAGCGGCATCATTCCAGTTGACCAAGCCAGAGACTTAACACCTTACTCAATGTTTTCTTCTCCTGTACTGAAGTCATTATCTATTGTGAGGATCTCATAAATCTCTTCACTTCTCTCCCATTTGCTGTCAATCTCCTAATACAGGTCTGTCTTTTATCTCTGCCTAGCCTACCACGACCACTCCTATCCCATTGCCTGCTCTGTCTTTAGTTATTAGCCTGTTCGACAGTTTCAGTTGAACGTGTCCAAAGCTCGTCTCCTGATTTCCTTCACCTCCAATCTGCTTCCTGTCTCAATAAGTAGCACATCTATTTTCCGGTTGCTCGGGCCGACCATCGTCGTTCTTAGCAAGCCTCTTGCTCTCAACCCTCACATATGGCAGCAAACCCCGTAAGCTTTGCCTTTGAAATGTCTCCTGATCCGGCCCTTCACCAGTTCCCCCACCACGACCACCCTCGCTTTTACTACATCACGCCTCACCGGGGTGATTGCAAAGGCCTCTCAACTGGTGTTCCTGCTTCCATTGTTTCCCACATTCAACCTACTGTTCACCCACTAGACAGAATGAGCTTTGTAAAATCCTTGGCTTGGGACATATCACGGCTGTCCTCACGACCCTTGAGACGGCTGCCTTCCCACTGAGAGTAAAGCCCACAGCCCTTTGGAGGACCTCAGTGAGCTCACAAGGCTGCCTACCGGCTGCTTCTGTGAATTCAACTCCCTCCACTCCGTCCCTTCCCCGTGCCGCTCTAGCTAAGGAGACTTCCAGACTCCTCACTGCTCCCAGAATGAGCCAACCGTGCACCCACCTCAGGGTCTCACCTGATGCTACCTCCACCAGGGTCTTTTTGTCCCACGTGACCAGAACAGCTCACCCCTCACTTCATTCAGGTCTCTGCTCAGCTTCACCTCCACAGAGAGAACTTTCCTGACCACCCACATTTAAAATAGAACCTCCCCTGACTCCCCATTCTCTCACATCTTGTATTACTGATTTTCAGGGCCGTTACCCGGTGTGCTCCCACACGCGTTAGAATGATTGGAACGTGAGATCACTGGACCAGGAATTTGCTCTGTTAAGTTTACCGATGTATTTCTAGCATCTAAAAGAGTACTTGGCACATACAAATGCTGAAAAAGTACAGTTGGCCCTCTGTATCTGTGGGTTCCACAGCCATAGATTCAACCAAGCAAGGACTGAAAATATTTGGGAAAAAATTTGCATCTGTATTGAACATGTACAGACTTTTTTCCTTATCATTATTCTCTAAAAAATATGGTATAACAACTATTTACATATCATTTACATTGTATTAGGTAATATAGGTAACCTAGAGATGATTTAAAGAAAATGTGGCATGTATACACAATGCAATTCTATTCAGCCATAAAAAAGAATTAAAATCATGTCTTTTGCAGCAACATGGATGGAACTGGAGGTCATTATCTTAGGCGAAACAATTCAGACATAGAAAGACAAATACCACGTTTCCCACTTACAAGCAGGAGCTAAATAATGTGCACATATGCGAGCAAAGTGTAGAATGGTGGACAGTGGAGACTCAGGGGGTGAGGGGCTGGGGGCTGGATGATGGGAGGTTGCCTGTGGGTACCAAGTGTGCTGCCCCAGTGATGGATGCACTGAAGGCTCTGACTTCACCATCATGCAATATACCAATGTAGCAAAATTGCACCGATACCTCATGAATAGATACAAATAAAAAAATGGAAAATTTTTTTTAAAGAATTTCCACATACAAAGTGAAAAAAATAAAATAAAAGTCTGTTATAACAACCATGGGAAAAAACAACTTTTTAAAAGTATATGGGAGGATATGCATAGGTTATATGCAAATACTATGCCATTTTGTATGAGGGACTTGAGTGTCCTTGGATTTTGGTACCCAAGGAAGGTGCTAGAACCAATCCCCTATGAGTACTGAGGGACAAATGTATTTGTGGGATGAATGCATCAATGAATGAACGAGTTACTTCTTAGTCACCTAATCATCAATACCTTGACTCTTACCCTTCAACCATTTTCAGCACCAAAGTGAAAATATGTTGGTGTTTTTTCTCAGAAGGAATTAGCTCATCTTTCCCCCTTGTTCAAAACCCTGTAATGTCTTCCCACTGTAATTTTGATAAAATAGCAAATCTTGACCTGGTTTTACCTGGCCCATGCTTACCTCTCCAGATTTATTTTTGACACTGCTGCATAACCAGCTCTGCCACAGAAAAGTCTCCAAATTCTCATTCAGGGAGATGAGACACACTTGGTAAGCCCCTTCCTTTCCTTCCTCTTCTTTACCTGGCAAGCCCTTGTATGTCCTTTGGTCCTCAGTCTAAACATCTTATTCCCTGGGAGGCCATCCCTTACCCAATATCATCCTTGTCCTATATGCTTTTATAGCACGCTATAATCACATATTATATAGCTTTTATCACACTGCATTTAATTATTCATTTAAATATCTGTCCCTCCAACCACACTGTCTTACTCATTTTTGTATTCATAGTGCCTAGCACAACAAACACATGTTAGATAAGTAAAAAGATCTACAAGTTAGCCCTTACCCGAAAGAAGTTTAAACAACAGGCATTAACATAAAGAATTTTTTTCCCCTTTCTCCAACTCAGTAGTTCTATTTAATCCTGTATCTAAATCACTCCCTGAGTCAGGTGCTTTAGGACCACCAATCATCTCCTTAAGTTACAACTTATAGTTGTTGACATCATATACAGACTTCTAAAGAGTTAACTAGTTTCTACGGAAAATAACAGAAGCCTTTCCCAGGCTGCACTCTGAAGGCTAACAATACTTCTAAGTCTATTTCTAGTCATCTTCTGGGCATCGAAGTTGTTGTAAGGTTTGAGGAAATACATATAAAACACTTAGAATATTGCCTGGTGTGTAGTGTGTGCTCTCTAAATGCTAGCCATTGTTACTCGTCTTTTCCGTTCATTTCAAATATACACAAATGACACATTTGTCCTGGTCCTCCCGCTCACAGTATAGCAAGCAACTCAGGCCGGTCAGTGACTGATCATTATGACAGCATGTTGTAATTTGGCTGGGAGCTTTTGAAATGACAAGTATAAATAGCATCCAGAGAAAAGAGATGGTGAGTAAGAATATCTTGGAGTTTTTCCAGGCATAACTGGTAGAAACGCAAATGTGATAGAGCAGAGAAGAAAAATACTGTGCTGAAAGTTCACAGGAGTGGAGATGGAGTTTAGAAGGTGGTTCATAAATGGTAGGGGTAAAAATTGGGGAGCATAGGGAGCTGCCACAAGCATAAGAGAAGTAGGGAGTGTCCAGTAGTTTGATGAGCCATGAGGATTTCGAAGAGAAAGGTTCTGCATTCTAGTTCACCATCAACATGCGTACACTTACTCACACCTGCATGCCCCGCCATGCACACGATCCATACCGAAGGCTGGGGATGGAGGAAGGCAAGTGGAGAGTAACGGTGGGGATGCCCAGGGACAGTCAGACTGAAGTTCAGGTTCTCTACCTGGATCAGATTCTCCACTTACACCTTCTCCCCCTGCCCATGCTACTACGCATTCCTAGAGCCAAAGACAGTACTGTATAAAGTAGGCTCATTTAAAAATGCCTGCTATGGCATTCCAGCCAAGCAAACCTAAAAACTGTGTTATAGTACTGCATAAATGCATACCCAGACGATGCTTGTGACAAATGTTAAAAGAGCCTTAAAACATTCATGCTCCCAAAATTCTACTTCTAAGAATTTATCTTAAGGAAATAAATCATTAGAGCTGTTCTTTAAAATGTCTGTATATTGTTACTCACAATCATGTCGTTTATAATTGAGAACATTAGAAATAACCTAAATGTCTAAATTTGAGTATTGGTTACATAAACATTTTACACAGCCATTGAAACTTAGGTTTAAGAGAATATATATGAACATGTATCCAGTGTACTATGATCGTGCCTGTGGACAGCCACTGCACTCCAGCCTGGGCAACATTTAAAGCCATTTTTTAAAATAAAAAACATATATTTATATACGGGTCGAGAAAAAAATACTGAGAGAACTAACTCATGACCTTTTTCTTAAAATCACAAAAAGACTAGAAGGAATGAAGAGTTACCTTGCTCTGCCATCCCAAGAAGATAACTAAGATTTAGATTCTGGACTCTCAGTAACTTTGGTTGTATATTTTTCAAGTTGCAGGGCTGAAGGCAGAAGTTTCTGGCACCAGAGCAAAATCACCTGACCTAAAGTCTAAATTAGCCAACTAGGATATAAGGAGGGAGGTTTGCAGCAGGCAGGGGTTTGCAGATTACAGGAATAGCGAGAAGGAACATCACTCACTCTCAGCGCCCATAGAGACCAACCGCTGGGATGGAAGACCCCAGGGTCAAGCTTCCCATGGAAGCAGCAGAGCCTCCTGCCCTCAAGGGACCTGTCGAGGAGGTGGTGACCAGTGTGAACTGAACAGCAAAAGGTCCAGTTTGACTCAGAAAGGAGAGGTCCACAAAACGTCTGAGGTTGAATTTCCCCTTAAAACCTAGCTTGAAAAGCTCATAGACAAGTTAACTAATTTAGAGAGTAAAAGAAATGTGGCATTTCTTACACCTGAATGTTGCAGAGTAAAATTCAAATGCAAGCCTGGTATATGTATGTGATATACATATACATACATACATGCTTACATATATACAAATGTATATGTACAGGTAAATGATACATATAAAGTACTTAATATTTACACATATAATATACCAATATTTTTTACATATAACTTCATAGATTAACATTATATATATATATCCAACAGTTACCACAAGTTGATGTTATTCTAGAAAGATTTGAATTGCTTCTTTATAATTTTTTACCTTTCCCCAATATTTCCCATCAAATGTGTATTACATTCTTAATGCACAAAAGTGATTTTTCAAAATGCATTGCCTACATCTGGCATTGATCATAAAATTGACTTGATAAGTATATTAAATCTGTACATATTGTTTCTCCAACCAGTTTGAACTTACTAATTGGTGCACTTGATTGTAAAAAGTCTTTAATTGCAAATGTAGCTATAAACTGTAGAGCTTAAAGGAACAAATTTTTCTCCTAGTTTTTGTCCATCCACCTGAAGCTGCTGTAAAGAAAGAATAACTTTAAATTTTTTACAAATTCTTCTCCCCTTCTATAGATGTTTTGGAGTTTACAACTTTGTCCTGAATCTGACCACTCCTCATCAGTGGTACCACTAATATTAGTCCAAGCCACCAACATCTAACTTATTTCTCATAAGCTTACTTCCTGCAATAAACTCCTGTCTTCAATTCCCAGCCCTGATGACATATTTGCTACACAAAATCCAGAGTTATATTCCTGAAACCTAAGGCAGACAATATGTGTTTCCTGCTCAAAATTCTTCTATGGCTTCCCAGCTCATGCAGAATATTCCAAGTTCCTACCGTGACTTCCAAAGTTGCACAGAATCTGGCACCAGCAGCCGCTTTGACCTCAACTTCTACCACTTCCTCTCCTCACTCTGCTCCAGTCACAAGAGTTTCCCCCCTGTTGCTCCAGTATATCGACTGCACTCTGACCTTTATACCTGTTTTCTTTTCTTTCTGGACTACTTACCCCCAAATATCTATTGTGTTCCTTGCTTGTCTTTAATTAGGTCTCTGATCAAAGGTAGCCTCATCAAGGAGCACTTTCTTGATCATCCTAAGTAATGTAGCACACCTTGTGATCCTTGGATTTCCTATGCCACTTTATTTTTCTTCATGGTATTTATCCAACATGTTCTTATGTTCCTTTGTCTTTCAGTGTCTATTAACTGCCTCTTCCCAATAGATTATAAGTGTCATGAAAACAAAGGCTTTGGTACTTAATAGGTACTTAAAAAATATTTGTTTGAATGAGTTAAGCAATGAATGGTGTCATTATAGACTATCTTGAAAATGTGGTTATATCATCTGATACAATAACACGTAGTAATTTATCCATCTTGACCAAAGTACTGCTTTCAGATACTTCAATCGTCTTTCAAATCAAACACTATCTTTTCCGCAAGATTTTACATATATTACATACAACAGCGCCTATAAGAAGTCTGTCCTCTCCAGCTCTGTTGTCTTTTTCAAAACTCAGTGGAATTGTTTTTTTCCAAAGTGTAGGGTTCTTAACCACCCTTAGTCCTATTTTTTTGTTCTTCCATAGGACTTATTCTATTCTAAGACTCATTTTTTTCCACTAATTATTTCTAGTTCAGATTCTCTTATCCCTTTAGAAAAATTTTTTTAAAGTATAAATGCGCCTTTGGTAATCAATTAATCTATAAATCAATCAACTAACCAATCAATATTTATTACTTATTTACCATGCTTAGCCTTGGAACCACAGTAGAGAATGAAACAGATGTGGCCTCTGTCCTTACAGAGCCTGCGGTATGACATATATCATAAAGTTGCTCTTATTTTTTACAAATTGTCCACAAGCTTACCTAAAAATGCACACGTTTACAAGTAGTTAGGAAATGTAACCTCAAACCGTGAGATATAATTTCTACCCATCAGATTGGAAAAACACAAAATTGCTAATCTTTTGAGTTGATGAGGATGTCCTGGAAGGGCACTCTCAGGACTGGCTGTGGGAGGACACATTGGCAAAGCTTTTTGGATGCTAATTTTGCAATATCTTTAAAATGTTTGAATGGATATTTTCTACATATCTATTTTAGGGAAATGCTACAACACTTGCTTTGGTGCCTAAGATGCATGTGGAGGGATGTGAGTTGCTATATTGTTTGTAAAAATGAGCACTTGGAAGCAGTATAAATACCCACAAATCTGCGAGTGATTAATTAAATCATGACACATTGACATCCATAAATACTATGCAGATGCTAAAAAGAATGAGAAGGGATTCTCATACATGTAATGAAAAATAGAAAGACATGCACTAGGTTTATAAACAATAAACCCACGGAAGTAGTTATAAAGTCAGAGCAGAGAAGAAGAGGTTTTTTTAATCAGGAGAAAATTTGATTTTGATTGGGAAGAGATTTGCTCAGGAGGAAATTTCAACTATATTTTTAATATTTTATATCTTAAGCTGGGTCAGGGGCACACAGGTGTTCTTTCATTTTTTTCTCAGTACCTTTTGTTATGTGTGAAATATTTCATTTTTAAAATAAAAGGATTTTATATATACATATGTATACACACAATAAAGTAATAAAATGTGTCCAAGACTCATGGGTAAATAAAAAAATCATAGATCAATATATATAATATGATACTATAGGTGTTTGAAAGAAAATAAAAACTAAAAGAGGGAAATAGGTATGCATATGCATGTATTTGTGTACATAAATTTACATATATGTAAATCTAGAGGTCATGGCCATAAGAATGCACACTTAAGCGTTAATCATAAATATTTTGGGCAGGAGAGTAGAAGATGATGAGAGACTTTTTCATTTGGAGTATTACTGGAACTTTAAACTATAAAAATTTGTATGTTTATGGATTACTCGTTCAACTGAAGAATATGAAAGACTATTCCATCTTCTCTTGCATTTCTGGGACACTCACAAGTCTTCTCACTGTACACTAGAAGGTTAACATATTGTTCTGCCAAGTAGGTCATACATGAGAGCATGAATTCCCCCAAGCAGCTAGGTAAAAACTCTGCTCCAAGCAGAAAACAAACAAACTCACTGGCTCAAAAGGAGGTTTGGAGCTAAGGAGTTTCAGATCAGCTGTAGGCATGTTTGTCCATTTGCTCATTCAACCCTTCCTTCATCAACTCAATCATGTATATGTGCACTCAACAGAATATTTGAGAATCCACCCTATTTCAGGAACTGAGAGGAGAAAGCAGACATAGCTCCTTCCCTCAGGAAACTCAGAGGCTACCAGAGAAGACAGACAAGAATCCAATAACCCTATGTCTACATGTAAAATTACAGCTACAGAGGGTGCTATAGAGAAAGTACACATGGTGCCATTGACCCTTATGGGAGATCAGAAAACACCTTCCTGAGTTAAATAGAGCTACAATTTAAAGGAGGACTCAGAGTTGGCCCCCCAAAAGGCAGGAGACATTGGGGACCAAGGCTGGAGGTGCAATAGTGAGAACTCCGTGACTCGTGACTTAGTCCAGCAGTTGAAAGAAGATCAACATAAGTGGAGTGCTGAGAGTGAAGGGAGGCTGTGTCAGCTGAGGCCTTCCAGGGTCAGCTCTGGAGGGGATCAGAGGCTGTGCTGAGTATGCAGGTATCATCATTGATTCCGCGGGGAGTCACAGGTTGTTTTGAAAAGATTGGCATTGGGGATGACATGATCAATTTACGTTTCAACCTATTTGGACTGTAGAAGGTAGTGGCCAACAGTGAGTTTGTTTGTTTGTTTTTGAGGATGGCATTAATTATTTAAAAACATTTTCCTTGTATGTATGCCAGTCTACCTATCTCGAACATAGTTCTTAGTGGAAAGGGTATCACCCGCTAGAGGTCATCTGAGATATCTGTGGGACATCGGTTGTAGTTATGATTGGGGGACACAACAGAAATTTAGAGGAAGGACAGGTGACACATTATCATATGAGGAACAATCCATCACAAGAAAAATACATCCCATATCCTCCAGATTTTAGAACATCCTCTCAGCCATTTGTGTAAGTGAAAATTTTGTTTATAATTCCCTAACTTAGCTCCTTCTACATATAAATACAAAGAATTTTTGCATGGTAACTCCTATACACTAAATGAAGGAAAGATTTTGCTTTCATGTTGTTCAGAACAAGTATTCACTATATGTCACCTATAACCACTCAATATATAGGAGTTGTCCACACAACACGCCTGCTTTGGACTTTGTTCGTAGTTGTCACAGCCGTAGTGATTTAACGTACAAGTGCACATATCTGACGGCTTCATTGTGTTTTCTACTCCAAATGAGCCTGAGCATTTATATAATGAAATATATATTATTCTGTTATAAATTACTCTCTTTTTATTACTTCTTTGTATTCTAGCTAAGGCATCATATTCATAATTTTAAATTGTGTATAGGTAGGTTATACTAGTCATAGATTTCATTTCAGTATAATAAATGGATATTACAAAATATTTGTTTTAAAAAAGAGAAGGGTTGCGGTTGATCTGAGGTGATTGAGAATCACGGGTCTCGAAAAATATAATGACTTTCAAGAGCTAGGTTGGTTTTATAGCCAAGGCACATTTCAGGTGTCTAGTCTAAATGAATGCACTGGAGTGTTCCTGATTTATCAGCCCTGGACTTAATGCAGTTAAGGAAGCCCAGTGAATGTCAAGGGTTGGAGAGAATATCGCAACAGCAGAGGCAGCCCGCTGCTTCCCTAGCAAGAAAATTACCAAGATCTGCTTCAGCTCCAAGCTTTTCTCACAGTCCTGAAGATTTTTAACAGCTGCAATACACATCTTCCATAAAAAGCTGTATTTCATTATCTTATGAATATCTAATTTGACAATATTTGCAAATCAAGTTTGTGGGATTCTGCTGTGTTTGTGAGAGTGTGTGTGTGTGTGTTATTGTTTTCTCAGAAAAATTAATGGGATAGAAATGTTTCTATGTGATAGAAACTGCTGAGACAGAAAAATTAATTTTGTGGTTAGCTTGAAAATAAATTCTGGGCTGTAATATGCAATGTAATGTAAGATAATGTAATAAGGGCATCCCCTTAGGGTTGACTGTGGCAGCTTGCCAAGCCTTCAGGCCTCTTTGGCTTCTCTGCTCTAATCATAATAGAATAAAGAATAGTTATTCTCATTATCTAAGTGCTACTATGTGCCAAGAAGAGTGCTGTTTTTCATGCATTCACTCATTTGTATTGTCACAACAGCCTATGGAGATAGGTATCACTACTACATTTGATTGACAGATGGGGAAACTGAGGCTCAGAGACTTGAACTGATGTGCCCAAGGTCACATAGCTGGCAAGTAGTAAATTCAGGATTAGAAGTTAGGTCTTTCTAATTCTAGAACCTGAGCTTTTGATCCATATGATGTACTAATTTAATAATAATTGAATAATCAGTGGCATAATTTATGAAGATAATCTGAAGGTTAAAGTACATAATCTGGAATACAGATAAATATAATGCTTGCCTCTTTAAAAAAAATCATCTGGTAACTCCTTTGAGAACTGAACCTGCTCTCCTCCAATGAGCTTGTGCTCCACACATCCTCAGTTACTGATTCCCATATTCAAACCTTGAACTTATTGTTACCAATGGTTGTAACTACCAACAATTTCTACTTAAAATATCCCACCCTACAGCCATCATTTCTTATTTCTAGAGACTTTGTCTGTAGCATGCTGACTCCAGTAATTCTTTGATCTTCTCAGGATATTCAATCTATTGACCCTAAAACTTTTTCACTATCCCTTACCCTCCTCATTTAGAACATGACACATCCAAAGCAGGCTATGAGCTCATAATGATTTCACAAATGCTAAAGCTGCTAGAAGGCTGAGGATGCCATGAGAATTGGCCTGCATAACGCTAATTCAGAGATACTAAAAAATATCTAGACAGTTGACCAGAACAACAAAGGTTTAGAATTAGTCCCTGCCCCACAAGTAGAGCAGTTGAAGAAATGGAGATCTCAGCCTGGAGACCAAAGATCTCAGAGGTGCAGAGGTAGCCAGCTCTAATCTCAGAAACACTGTCACGTAGTTCTAAAGAGTGTGACTCGGTCCAGTCAGGGAGGATGCTGGAAGGTAGAACTCAGCTCAAACTAAAAGAAGTACTTTTCTTCTCATACTACAACAGTTACCGAAAGCCTGGTACTTGTCCACGAGGCCAAGTCAGAAGAAAGAGGACAAGTGGTTTGAAGAGGAAGGAAAGAGACATTTTATTACTTTGCCAGCAAACAGAGGAGGATGGAGACTCCTGTCTGAAATGCCGTTGTCCTAATAACAAGGAGAACTACAGAGCTTTTAAAAGATGGGTTCTCAGCTTCAGGCAATTACTATTCAACTACAGTTGATGATTCTGATCATCCCATCAATCTCCTGACCTCCCCCAAGAACCTCCCTCTACCAGGTCTGGGCTGAGCCATCTCCTATAGCACAGGTAACAAAAAACTTACCCTGCCCCTCCCAACCCCTGCCCTGGGGCAGGGATGCAGGCTTTCATTCTCAAAAAGGAGTGCAGGATGTGTTAAAGAGACACAAAATATGTTTGCTGTTTTTTCTGGCCCTTCCCTCTGTTACATATTCCCCACTCTCAGTATCTCCCTGTCTGTGGGAGGAGGGGTGACCGCTCCGTTATACAACTACAATCCAATCCTATAGCTGAACGCTGTGCCGAGAACATTTCTGAGCATGGGTTCTCAATCATCATTGTGTCAGTCAAAATGGGCTAGATTAACTCCAGTAACAAAGAACCCCTAATCCTCAGTAGTTTAAAACAACAAGGTCTATTTTTCACTCACTGTACATGTCCGTGTGGGTTGTCAGGGACACTGGGCTCATCACATTCACGCAGGGACCCAGAGGGGTGGCATGGCCACCATTTTAATTGCTGCCGGTTGCCACGTTAGAGGGGAATGGAACCAGGAGGGTAGTGGTGGGAGAGTATGTGCCTCACAAACTGGTAATAAAATGCTC
This sequence comes from Eulemur rufifrons, assembly GCF_041146395.1. Lineage (NCBI taxonomy): Eukaryota > Metazoa > Chordata > Mammalia > Primates > Lemuridae > Eulemur > Eulemur rufifrons. The sequence goes on along the minus strand of NC_090992.1, from coordinate 32,523,986 downwards.
CAGCCCGGAAGTGACTTATATCACTTCCACTTAACAACTCGTTGGCCAGAACTAGCCAGAGGGCCCCACCTAACCATAAAGGAGCCTGGATGTTCAAACCTACAATGAGTCCTTCGGGAGAACAGTGAACAGCATAATGAGCACCACAAGCAGCAGAGAGGGCAGTGGTGGGTCCGGGTCAGTGTTCTGGCATTTATATGGGCACTCCTCCTCCTGGCCCTGGTTACTAGAGCTGCCCTGCAAAGCCCCACCATGCACTGAGCTCCCCAACACCAGAAAGGTGCAAGCAAAGGTGAGAGGAGTGTAGATGAAGGACACCACAGAGTAAAGGAGCAAAAGGATGCTCACAGCTGAGTCTCTACATGGGTCCCTCACTGCTATGAAATAAACAGAATTAGGCATTGTGGAATCCTTCACTGAGTGCACCAGATATCTAGAGAGAAATAGCCAGTTCTCAGACCAACTAATTGGCCAAGTACCGGGGCAAATTTTACTCATCTAAAACAGACAGAAACGTGAACTGAGCATTGGAGTTGCATCATTGTTCCTCTTTCCATGGGAGAGCTGATCACATTAACTCACTCCCCAGCAAGAGACGATGATCACAAAAATCCAACATAAAGCAAGGTGAAGGATTTCCATTGGGAGAAACCCCCAGAGCAAAACTTGTGGTGCTAAATATTTCTTTGTAAAAACTAGAACCTTACTATCAGCCTTTCTATTCAGTTATAGACGGAACAGCAAATGATTGGGTGAGAATATGCATTGCCACTCACGCATGATCATTAGCAGCTAGTTAGACTAATCAGCAATGGATAAAACATCTGAAAACACCTGAGAAAAGGGCAAATATTCTGTAAAATCTGTCTGTCTGTCTGTTTCTCTCTCTCTCTCTCTCTCACACACACACACACACACACACACAAAGGATAGATTTTAAATATTAACATTTGAATTTAGCCTTCAGTTAGCAAAAGCTTTCCTGACTGCTCCTGTTTAATCCACACAATTCAGAATGGTTAGGATTATTATCATAACTGATATGTTCAGATAAAGAAACAGATTCAAAATGATTAATTTCATCCATTCCTTATTGAAATGGGTGTATATCTGTGGTCCACAGGAAAGCACCCTGAATGAGTGTGCACCAATAACTGACTTCTTAATCTTTCAAAGTTGGTATCATCACACCACCATCACGTGCCCGTGTTGGTGATGGAATTCTGGGCTTGAGAGACCATGGTTCCTATAATATATGATACTTCTTGCATTCGCAGGGAAATCATTAATCTTTGACAGTCAACACTAAGTCAAATTTTCACCCACCACAGAATTCATTTTATTTCTCATATTGTCAAGTGATATAAAATAATTTTCTCTGGTTTCTACTGCTAAAATGTTCTTATAGTGGAGCTGATTATAATATCCTAGGAAGACGCAAGCATTATGGAATAACAAATGAGTATGTCCACGTAAAAGTCAACCTCCAAGCACTCTAGAAAATGAGCCAAATCATCTGTAGATAAAATGGCTCACTGGCTGATTAAACTATGGCTCATTGGGCCAGTGGAGAAGAGTTACTGGGTGCATCTCCTCTTTGTTTCCTGCTTCTACCTGTCTTTTCTCCCCAGCATGGAGCTACTACAGGCTTCTCTCAACCTCCAATTCTGGGGCTAGTATTATCCTTAATAAAAGGTGAGGTAAGCAGCCCCCGGTCAATTACAAAGAGGTCTACAGCTCACCTTGGCCTTCCGGGAACTCCAGTGGACCTACCCAAACACTGAAGTTGTGTAGCATACTAGTTCAGCAACTGATTCCCTTTTATTCCTTTTCCTGATTTCTTTCTTCTCCGTTCCTCTCCTCTCCCCACCCTCACCTCCCTCCCCCTCTTCGCCCTTTCTTTCTTTTTAATTATATGAGTAAAACATGAACACATTCTTATTGTTAACAAAATTGGATTAGCGATAATTAATGTCTGGCATGCTCATGTGTTGACAGAGACCTGGAACAATGCGGCTTCTTATGAACTGCTAGTAGGAGCATAACCACGTTGGAGGGGATTTTGGCACTACCTAGTAAAGTAGAGATATGTACACCTTACAACCCACTCCTAAAGAAACTCACACACATACTCAAGGTGACATGACTATTTATGGAATAATTTTCTATAATTGCAAAATACTGGAAATGTATCTAAATGTTCATCAACAGGAGACTCACAAAACAAATCAGTCATAAAGTTGACTGCTATACAGGAGTGAAAAAGTCTAGCCCTCCCCGTTTGCATCCCCTCCAACTTCAGAGCCAGCAAGGCTCACATCAAATCCCTCTCATGTTCCCCTGTATCTTTCCTCTTGATTCAGATTTAAAGGGCTCATGTGATGGAGTCAGGCCAACCTAGATAATCTCCCTATTTTAAGGTCAGCTGATCTGGGACCTTAATTATATCTGCAAAATCCCTTCACAGCAGTACCTGGATCAGTGTTTTATTGAACACCTAGGGGAAGCAGTGTATACTCCAAGTAGCAGGACATCTTGGGGGCCATCTTAGAATCTTGCCACTCATAGCAAGTCACTTTGGCTTCACAAAACTTAGCCATAAAATAGGCACAATGGTACTCACTGCAGAGAAAACGTCAGTAGGGTATAGTGAAACAATAAAAGCGTACTGACTATGCTCAGGATTAGGCTATCTGTTTATATTATTTTATCTTCCAAGTAATCTTTTTCCTTCTGGTTTTATTGAGACACTGTTGTTATACCAACAGTATATGGTTACCATATTGGACATATGGTTACGCTTATGTTACTATCACTACAATCCAAGCAATAAACATATCTATCACCTCTAAAAGTCCATTTGTTTTCTTTTGTAGTGAGATCTATTCTATTAACAAATGTGTGAGTACACTACACCTTATTGTTAACTGTAGGCACTATTTTGTGCAGATCTCTAGTACTTACACATCTTACATAACTAACTTTATGCTCATTGAACAACAACTCCTCCCCCATCCCCTGGAAACCATGATTCAATTGTTTACTTCTATAGCTTTGACTATTTTAGATGTCTCCTATAAGATGAATCATGAAATATTTGTCTTTGATGGGCTTATTTCATTTATCATAATGTCTTTCAGGTTCATCCACATTGCCACAAATCTTAGGGTTTCCTTCTTTTTAAAGATGAATAATATTTCATTGCATATGTATATCACATTTTCTTTACCCATTCATCTGTTGATGGACACTTGGGTCATTTCCATATTTTGGCTATTGTGAATAATGTTGCTATGAACATGAGAGTGCAAAAATCTCTTCAAGATCCTGATTTCAATTCTTTGGGATATATACCCAGAAATGAGATTAGTGGGTCATATGGTAATTCGATTTTTAATTTTTTTGAGGAACTTCCATACTGTTTTCCATAGTAGCTGTACCATTTTACATTTTTAAGCATTCCTATTTTCCTATTTCTCTACAACCTCACCAACATTTGTTATATCTTGTTTTTTTTTTTTTTATAACAACCATCCTAACAGGTATGAAGTGATATTTCAATGTGGTTTTGACTTGCATTTCCCTGATGATTAGTAATGGTAAGCATCTCTTTTATACACCTGTTTTTCATTTGTATGTGTTCTTTGGAGAACTGTCTATTCAGATCCTTTCCCCATTTTTAAATCAAGTTATTTGGGTTTTTGCTATTCAGTTGTAGGAGTTCCTCATATGTTTTGGAAATTAACACAATATCAGATATAGGCTTCCACATATTTTCTCCCATTCTATAGGTTGCCGTTCCACTCCATTGATTGTTTCCAGTGCTGTGCAGAAGCTTTCTATTTTGAGGTAGTCCCATTAATTAATTTTTGCTCTTGTTGCCAATGCTTTTGGCACCATATTCAAGAAATAATTGCTGAGATCGACGTCAAGAAGGTTTTTCCCTCTGTTTTCTTCCAGGAGATTTAAGGGTTCAGATCTTATGTTCAAATCTTTAATCTATTTGAGTTAATTTTTGTATATGGTAAATGATAGAATTTTGTTATTTTTTTTTATTTATTTCATCTTATGGGGGATACAGAATTTCAGGTTACATACGTTGCCCATGTACCGCCTGTCCCCCCAAGTCAAAGCTCCAGGCGTGTCCATTCCCCAGACAGTGCGTGTTGCACCCATCATGTAGGAATTTTGTTATTTTGGATTTGGATACGCAGTTTTCCCAAAACCATTGGTTGAAGAGACTATCCTTTCCCCATTATATATTATTGGTACCCATGTTGAAGATTAGTTGACCATATATGTGTGGGTTTATTTCTGGGCTTCCTATTCTGCTTCATTGGTCTATATGTCTATTTTTATCCCAGTCCCTTACTGTTTAAATAACTGTAGCTCTGTAATATATTTTGAAATCAGGAAATGTGGAGCCTCCAGCTTTGTTCTTCTTGCTCAAAATTGTTTTGGCTATTTGGGGCCTTTTGTAGTTCCACAAAATTTTAGGACTGTTTTTTCTTTATCTGTTAAAAATGTCTTGGGATTTTGGTAGGGATTACATTGAATCTGTAGATTGTGTAGTATAAATACTTTAACAATATTAATTATTCTTAACTATTCTTTCAATTTATGAACACAGGATGTCTTTCTGGGAAAAGTACACAGAAGCAGACATTTTAGTCTGCTTTAATTGCTTTCATCAATGTTTTATAATTTTCAGTGTACAAATAAGTCTTTCACCTCCTTGGTTAGGCTTGTTCCTAAGTATTTTATTCTTTTTGGTGCTATCATAAATGAGATTGTTTTCTTACTTTTCTTTTGGGATAGCTCATTATTAATGTATAGAAATGCAACTGATTTTTGTATGTTAATTTTGTCTCCCACAGCTTTATTTTGTAGCCTGAATTTGTTTATTAATTCTAACCATTTCTTTTGTGGAGTCTTTAGGGTTTTCCACATATAATATCATGTCATCCCCAGCAGTCCTTTTGAAATGAGCCTAATACAGAATCTCCTTTGGTGATTGGTGCTGATTAGGCATCCTATAATTATTCGTTATATGAAAGAATGATGCAAAGACTATTATTACCTGTGTTTTATAAAGAAACAGAGACTTAGAGATAGTATCTATAAAGCAGTTATCACAAGCTCTGCCACATAGGGAACACTCATAAATACTAATTGCCATCATCATTACCATCATCGTCATTTTATATTGAAAAGGAGAAACGCAAAAGTCTCCAGTGGCGTCTACTGCACACCCACTCCTCACGCAGGCCTTGCAAAAACTGTGGAGATGACAAGCACTTTGCAAGGCATTTCTGGAGAGCTGCTGTTCTCTGGGAAGCTGTCGGGTCATTTTTTCACTGCTTTCTTAATACCCCAGGGAGGGCTATTGTTGAAGCTCCAGTCCTGGAACTGACAGTGCCAGAATCCAGAATCTTCCAGTTTCTTTTAACACCAACTTGATGATGGAATTTGCATTGCCTAGTGCAAAATGCAACCCTTTAAACATTTACATTTGATCTTTATCTTCTGGTAATACAGATTCCTTCACCTAATTTTACCTGTTATTTGTTTTAAAGCTTTTCACCCATCTTACCCAACTTTTAGTGGAGACAGGTAGTATTCGAAAGCTCCCTCGAATCTTATAACAGCACGTAAAACATTTCATGCCTATTAAACTAATATCCTTCATTTTTTCCAAATGTCAACCCGTAATTGACATAAATAGGGTCAGGGAAAGGTGGTACACAAGGAGGTTTTAGATTTGATCGGGTACAAGCACCTTATTTTACTATGGAAAAATTGAGGCTTGCAGCAAGGAAAGGATTTGTCTAAAGTCCTAAGGTGCAGGCAGAGCCAGGACCAGATGGGCAGCGGAGTCCAGTCGCCCATGCAGCCCCTCTCCAATTATATAACTCCACCTGGGGTCTGGCTTATGATCCCTAAAGCTCTACTTAGTGACTACTTTTATTGTGTGTGTATGCATTTATATATAAAAAATCCAAACAATTATAAAGTGAAAATGGCTCATCATAGCTTTAAAGTACTCTTGAGTAATCAGAGCCTCCATGGAAATTCAGTGGCTGGGCTACTCTATCAGGTATTGCAGACACTGATAACCACCTTCCCAGTAGCCATCCTCCCACTCTTCCTAGGTGACAGAACCCCAGTTTTGTTTGGGGGCACCAACATGCCCAACTCCATCAAGCTACTCTCTTTTCCAACCTCTCCTGCCACCAAGGGTGGCAATACAGAGCTGTGGCAAATGAATTAGAAGCAAAAGATGAGTAGGGGTTTGGGGAAGACTTTTGCTCTACTGAGTAAAAGGATGGACATTGCTGGCCTCACCCCTTTCTTTTTCTTCCCTTTGATCCTGAACTTGATGTCTAGAGCAACAACAGCCATGGGAAGCCATACATAGGGACAAGAAAATGGAAAGCTAGAAGGTGCATGGATCCTTGGTATCACCAGCCTGCTGCACCAGCCTGAACTGTTTGGCTGTCTTACTCAGGACAAGAAACAATAATTCAGGAAGCAATATATTATAGAGCCTAAAGGCACTACCTGAGACAGATATGGGTGTGAGTCCTAGCTAGCTATGTGACATTGAGAAAGTTAGCTAACTTCTTGGAGTACCAGTTTTCCCAGTGCACAGGATTGATTTAAATATTAAATAAAATAATACATACAAACTGCTTAAAATGGTGCCAGGCACATTGCAAACCTTCAGTATATGGTAGCCTGGTTAAATTCAGGAATCTATCTCTGAAATTTGGCCTGAAAAGGTGGGACATCTCAAAGTAGGGGCTTACAAGTCATAGGTGGGTTTAGGGATTCTTTAGTTGACAGTTAGCTGAAAGAGTAAGGCTCTGTCTAAAAGACCAGGAGTCAGTGGAAAGAAATGCTTGAGTTAAGATAAGGGTCTTCTGTCTTTCATGTGATGCTATACCAGAATCAGATTGGGAAGTAAACCACATTACATTGGGTTAACAAAACCTGTTTAGTGAGATTTTATCACCAGGCCCCCTTAGAAAGCAATCTGGGCAAAAGAAAAAGATAAGAAGTTTACTCCTCAATAACTAGATTGGTCATGGAAGGCAGAAATTACCAAAATAAAGCTACTGAATATTCATTAAAGATTGCCTTAGAATCCTAGAATGCTAAAGCTAGAAAGATATCTCAACATTCATCCAACAAATATTCTTTGAGTGCCAAATCTATGTCCAGAACCATGCTAGTCACTGTGGATATATGAGTTTATGAGCGAAATTAAGATCCCTGTTCTCATAGGGTTTCTCTTTTGATGGGAGCATTCCCTGAAGTGTATCCAATATGACCATCTTATTTTACAGCTGAGGAAAACGAAGCCCAGAGAGGTTAAATGACTTGCAAACAGACCTGCATCACACAGTAGTTGGGGGCAGACATTGCAATAAAATTCAAGCCTCCCAACTCCTGTTGGGTTGGTCTTTTGTCTACACTCTGACACTCGTGATTGAAATTTTTGTATACCATCACAAGGTATCCCTTGCTGTCTGCCATGATTACTGACAAACAAAATCTGATCCCAGTGTTCCCTTCATTTCTTATCATCTCTTTCATTACACTTGCTCCAAAAAGTGTAATCTTGGTTTTATTTCCTCAAACATGTCAAACTTGGTCCTGCTTGAGGACTTTTGCACTAGTTATCCCCTCTGTCTGGTTGTTCTTCACCCCTAGTTTTACCTGTATGGCATTCTTTCATTGTTTGAGTCTCAGCTTAAATGCTGCTTGTACTGACCGCTCCATGATAGACATCATTCCCTACCTCACCATTGTTCTTTCAGCTCATATAATCAGCTGAAATTATCTTACTAATTTTTTTTCTCATATGCTTGTTTCTGGGCTGCATGAAGGCGGAAACCTTACCTGTCTTGCTCAATGCTGCAACTCAGGGGCCGGAACAATGCCTGGAACCAAAGCTGGCACCCAATAAATATTTATCAAGTGAATGCTGGGTGATGCGGCTAGCTCTAGAATTCTAGGCTCCCCAGGCAATCTTTGTCTGATAAATATTTGTGAGCTATGCTTGGCAATTTATGTTGAATGAACGAATGAATCCTGAAGCCATTTCATATTTAGCTTTCTAAGATATTAGATCCTGAAGGGACCTTGGAACAAAGTTACTCCAATCCTTTCATGTGAAACAGGAGGAAAATGAAGTCCAGTACTTGCCTTAAGATCCAGTTGACTGAATTCAACTACTGTGCATGTAGGGTGAGGCTGGGGGTAAAATCTGTCACAGGCTACATCTCTAAAAAACGAGATGAATATTGAATGAGATAGCAAATGATGATTTGACTATGAGATGCCCCTACCTCTCTCACCCCTTACTCCCTGCTGCCCCAATCCTTTTAAACCTCTTAGGATGGATGCCTGAGATTCTAGCACAGGTTCCCCTTTCTTTTATCTGGGGCTGCACACTGGTGGCCCTTGGCGGCACAGATTTTCTGACCCATCTGCCTGTGAATGCCTTTGGGTGAGGCAGATACTCACCAGTTCCCCTGCACCCTCATTGCTACCATCTCCCATCTGGCTACTGTAGAAACTTATGTTACCTCCTGGTCCCTGGAAGCGTCTAGGTTTACCATTTTTCATATTAGGGCTAAAATGTAATTTTTCTAGCTACCACGAATAGATAACACTTGACGATGAGTGAATGACCCAGAGCTAATCTTGTGGCATGAAGGACTATATCTTGAAGATATTTATAGCAGCATAGGATATCAGAGGTAAAAGAAATTTAGAAATAGCCTGATCTCATGTTTTTCATGTGAGAATGAGGAAACTGAGGGTTGGAAAACATAGATGACTTGCTCAGGGTCACAGAGCAAGTTGGTGGCAGATCTGGGACTGGAACTCGAACTTGGTTGCATCACGCCCACCCGGTCTGGTCCAGCGCAGAGAGGCTCTGGGGGGGGTTGGGGGGGAGGAAGCTGGGGTGGTGGGCGGTGGAATTTCAGAGCATCGTGAAGATCCTGCCTGGGCTGAGCCCACCTTTCCCAGGCTTCTCCCCGCAGCAGAACTCTGAACGGTGGGAGGCTTGCTCCTCCCACATGATCACACGCTGGTGCCTTCAGCCTTCTTCACTAATTTGTATCTGTATCTTTTCTGTCACTTTATATAACTAATTACTGTTTACTCTTTCCCAGCAGGCCGTGTGGGGATCCAAACTGTAGGAGAGAATGATGTTCCTTTAAGGAAGCCTTTGAAGAAACAAGACGACCCGGAACAAAGGGAAACTCAAGCTGCAGAATTTTCTTCTCTTTTCTTGCTATGGCCCCACGTCCTCCCACCTGGGCTCCAGGGAAAGTCCTAGGTAGAGTGTCAGTAGCTCAGACTCAACATCTCTCAGCAGACACTAAAGCTGCGTCTGGAAGGCACAGCCCCTTCACCCCCAGACTTCCTCTCCTGGCCACGCCTGCCTTAGCAGGGAGATGACTGGCTGTCCTTAGCGCTTCCTCTCCCTGCTGCCTTTGTAACTTGATTTAGGGACCTCTGAAGCAAATTTAACCACATAGGGAAGTGTGGTGGTCAAGTGGAAGAAATGCAGACACCAAGACTCCTAAGATCGGGATCTAGTCCTGCTCTGCCACCCACCAGCTCCGAGTCTCCCCTGCTGAACCTTCAATCAGCTCTGGGATCACAGGACCAGAAGCCTTTTCTCAACACTGGTCTGATTTCATTTCTGCAACACTTGCATTGCTGATCAAGCTCTTCTTTAAAATTTTTTAAAACAATTTCTAATTATTGAACATTTCAAACATTCCAGAAAGGACAGAAAATAATACATTATGTTCAGCAAACAAGGATGGAATGACCATACGGCCAGACTTGAGCAATGATTATTGAAGAAAAGCTCAGCTGGCCGAAAGTTAAATTCTGGGAGGGACTTTGATTTGGGGGATGAGGGAAGAACCAGGTATGACTGAAGTCTCCATCCCTTCAGCCTCCCTCCCCAGAAATTACCACCACACAAAAAGTCAGTGCATACCATTCACAGCGATGTTTTAGTCCTTTTGTTATTCATGTGTATTAACAAGTAAACATAAAATGTATAAACAGTATAAATAAAATATACTATTTTATATGTTTATGGATTTTCATGTTTATGTGAATAATAGTATCATGCTAATGGTATCCTTTTGAAAGCTGCTTTTTTATTCAATATAATGCTTTTGATATTATCTGTAGTATACACAGAAACTGAGTTAATTAATCGTAATTGGTACTCCACTATCTGAATAGACCACAATCTATTGATCTTTTCTCCTATGAGAGACAGATAATTTGTTTCCACTGTTTTTGCTACCACAAGCAAGCTGCAATAAACACTGTGCACAAATTCAAGAGTTGGTTTTCTAGGGCAGAAATCTAGAAAGGGAATTGCTAAATTATGGGATATGTGCTCCTTCATTGTAATGCTCTCCAAAATAGTTACAGTAAAATTTTGTTAAATACGTATATGAAAATTTTGCCAAATTGCTTTTCAAAATAATTATACCACTTAACTCTCCCATGAATAAATTTCTTGTTTCCTCACATCGTGCCAACACTTGATGTCTTTGATTTGTTAATTTTTGCCAATATAATGGGTAGTATTGGTATCTCATTGTATGATAGCTAGCATTTCCCTACTTTCTTGTGAGATCGTGAAGTTTTCATTTATTTATTGGCCATTCCATTTTATTCCTCTAAGAATTGCCTTGTTTCTCATTTTTTGGTTGGGTTGGTTGTTTGTTTTTTTTCTTCTTAGTGTTTTGTAGAAACTCTGTTTATATCTTGGGTACTAATAAATTGTTGGTTATATGGTTTACAAATAATTTCTCTAGTTTGGCTTGTTTTCTCACTTTGTTTTTGGCATATTTTGCTATGCAGAAGGTTTAATTTAATTTAATGGAGGTATAACTTACAAATAAAAATGATATATATTTATGATGTACAACATGACATTTTGGTATGTATACACACACACACACACATATATATAGTGAAATAATTAAATCAAGCTACTGAACATATCCATCACCTCACATACTTATTTTTGCTGAATAGAACATTTAAGCAATTATCTTAGTAATTATCAAGTATATAATACATTATTATTAACTATAGCCACTATGCTATACAACAGATGTCCAGAACTACTTGTTCATCCTAACTCAAACTTTGTAAACTTTGACCAATATCTCCCTATTTCCTACTGTCCCCAGTCCCTGGCAACCACCATCTCACTCTCTGCGTTTATGAGGTTCACTTTCAGAAGCTTTAATTTTAATGTAGTCAAACATAACAACCCTTTATTGTTGATTATGATTTATAATGCAAGAAGCAACATTAAACACAATCTGTGTCATCATGTATTTTTTCTTCCAAACATGAGCCTCCCTAAGGTGGATCTGACTGACAGCGCCTAGACACAGGACACACTCCGCTAACGAAAAGCAAAAAATGCCCCAAGTGCAAGAAGGGTATTCAAAGATCCTGCAAAGCAATGACATTTGTAACAGGAGAAGTCTGCATATATTTTTATTGTTTTAATTTATACTAACATCATTATATTCATTATTGACCTGACAAGATTGACATATTGGCCATTATGTATGAATCATCTTGACAAAAGCAATTCATATGGATTCTAAATGTAAGGAATAACTGAATTTGTCCTTTCCTATTCTTTTATGTGAGATATGAGAGGCAATTTTTAGGTTTTCAATAACCCCTTCCCACTCCACCCTCCAGCATGCACCAAAAAATTATTTGAAAAATCTTTTCCAATTTAAATGATACAAATTCTAAAAATGATTACAACCAATTTATAAGGATGATTATCCATAAAACTGTGGGCTGCATGAGGAGTTAGAGTAGTGACACACTTATTTACTCCCATGACTAATAATCATTGCAACATCATGTTTTGCTCTCCCAAGTTAGTTAAAAATATAGTACAGATGATCAGTTGCTTCAGACACCAATCAACAACCCACAGACTTCCGATCAAAGTCTGTGGCTGCAAATCAATTGCAACATATGGCATTGTGCTTCTATTGCAGCCTGGAGCAGTAGCTGAGGACATAGTAATTAAGCAAATGCTAATGAACTGTCTAATAATCCACGAATGTATGAATGTATGGATTGTAGTTATTTGGTACCCATTTTAAGGGGCAAGCACAACCTATGGGCAAGTGTACTTGTAAAAGCCTTAGGATAGGATGATAATGGCTTACTACTAGTCTCTGAATGTGTGCTGGGAATCTCTCTCTTTTAAAAATTGAAATGGTACAATTATCACTAACTCACTAACAAGTAATCCATATTCATCTTCTTGAAGCAAACCTCAAATGTGTTCACTCCCCAATGTCAACTCTTGATCAGCTCGCATTATGTACTGTTCAAAGCTCACAGTTCTTACCTGGGCATTCAAAGCTCTCTATTAACTCACCTGGAGCCATTTTTCCATTTGTTATCCGCTTTTTCCCCTTGTCACTGGCATTGGCATTATTTGGGGCTGATTTTTTTTTTTTATTGTGGATGGCTGACCTGTGCCGTATAGACTATTTCACAGCATCCCTGGCCTATAACCATTAGTTGCCAGCATCATCATCATCTCTCCCTAGTTCTGATAACCAAAAAATGTCTCTAGATATTGCCAAATGCCCCATCAGTAAGGGGAGATTTGGGTGGTAAGATTCCCTAGTTAAGAACCATTATTCTAGCAAAACTGAATTACTAGTCCTTTTCTAAATAAATTTCCATTTTTCCTGCCCCTGTGTCAATTATTCATTCATTCAGCAAATATTTATTGAGTATTCACTTTATGAAAGGCACTCTGCTAGATGCTATAAATTTAGTAGTAAACAAGAAGGCTATGGCCCCTGACTTCCTGGAGCTAATGGCCTTGTGTAATAAAGCAGATGAAGTGTAACAAGCCAAGAATGCAGACATGAGTAAGCAGACCACGAATAGAATGAGAAGTGCTCTGAGGGTAGAAGCCTTCACTCATCTGACTAAAATGTCCTTTGCAGAACTCGATGTGTATAAATTCCACCTATTCCGTGAGGAGCAGCTCAGGTGCTGCCTTTGTCTGGCCTTCTCTGACAGCTTCATGCGGAAGCAATCCCCACCCTCTGAACCCCACACTAATGAACGGCAGAGCAGACATCCCCTATGGTACTTGGCACCTTGCCGTTGGTTATTATTTATTGCTCTTTTATTGCAGATGTCTCTCTTATTGAATGAACCTCTTAAGTACAGGATCCATGGCAGATTCATTTCTTTCTTCTTTTTTTTTGAGACAGAGTCTCACTCTGTTGCCCGGGCTAGAGTGCTTTGGTGTCAGCCTAGCCCACAGCAACCTCAAACTCCTGGGCTCAAGCGATCCTCCTGCCTCAGCCTCCTGAGTAGCTGGGACTAAAGCTGTGCACTACCACACTCAGCTAATTTTTACTATTTTTAGTATAGATAGGGTCTCACTCTTGCTCAGGCTGGTCTCAAACTCTTGAGCTCAAGTGATCCTCCTGCCTCGGCCTCCCAGAGTGCTAGGATTACAGGCATGAGCCACGATGCCTGGTCTCACTTCTGATTTATGCACAACAAGTTCAGTTCTTTGCACAAAAAGAAAAGCTAAATGTACATCCACTCTAGGCCCCAACCAAACTCTTCTCCAAAGAGCAGTAAAAGTAATCCATTCAAAATGTAAAACTGATCATGTCATACACTACCTTAAAACTCAGCTTGAAACAGCTTCTCATCACTCTTAGAATTAAGAGCAAAGCCCTGAATGTAGCTACCAAAACTTCCTAATGCTTATCTCATGCTTCTTCTTCAGCTCTGCCTCTTACCACTTTGCCCTTCACTGTCTATGCTCCAGCCATACTCACTGCCTTTCAATTGCTTCAAGGTGCCATGATCTGTCTTGAAGCAGGGCCTTTGCACATGCTCTTCTCACTGCCTGGGATGCTCCCCTACTACATTGCATATTCTCTGCATTGCACCTTTCAACTGTCACTTTCCAAGGTAGCTTTATCTGACCCTCCAGTCCACATGTAGTTCTTCTGAAACATGTTGTAGAGTCAACTTCCTTTCCTGCATGACTCATTCAGTCTATATCATATCCTTATCTCTATGATTTATTAAGGCTCATCTCCTCCACTATATCATAAGCTCAATGACCACAAGAAACTCCTACACCCAAAACAGTGATGGACCCATAGAAGGAATTCCACAAAGGATTTTGTTAAGTTGATGAACAAATGGATTTTTAAAAGGAGTTCAAGTTCTGATGAAAATGCCTGTAATTGAACATTCAACATTCTAAGCACCGTTATGCCAAGGGAGACAAAGTACCTTAATTCCAGAATGCTAGAGACAGAGGAAGGTTTATCTGGGATTATTTAAGTATCTATCAGGCTTGAGTCCGGTGAATTCTGAGAGAAGATTCTGAGATTAAGAGGACCATAAAAAGTATATTTGGGTTAGGATAGAAGGAATGAGGAGAAACTGAGAAAAGGACAAGTGGGGGGAGGGGTGAAAAAATCGAACAGGAAAGTGATGCTCAGAAGGTCATTAGTAGAGATCATGAAAAGTAAAATCACTGAAGGTTAGTAGTCAGTGTGACCTTCAAGCTAGATAGTTTAGAACTTGAAAAAGTGCCTTGGCACATAGTAGGTACTAAATAAACATTTATTGAATAAATTCTGACCAAATCCTCTTCTACTTACAAAACCATAAAGACTCCAGAAAGATATTTGACTATGTGAAAATTCACCTTAGGTGTTAATCTTAGAAATTTTTGAGTGAGATTTGACTCTAGGAAAGAGTAAGTTAATGAAATTTACTATCCCAGAAGTTGTAGAACCTGAAAATACAAATGTTATAAGTTCCAGGGGGGATTATGGGAAGCCAGAGGAGATTTAGCACAACCCTAATGTGATGCCGTCCTTCCAACAAAACACTGCTCATCACAACTATCTGAGAAAAAGAGCGAGGGCTTTCTTCAGCCCTCATGGCCATGTAAATGGAAAGTTCCTGAAGGTGTGGTTAAGTGGCTAAGTTCCTGGGACCTCCTTTCTCACAGACTACTCAAGTAAAATGCTGACTCACAACTTTGGCTTGTCAATCAATTCTTCAGGTGGGATCAAATATATTTTTTGAAAAATGTTCCACTGCCTGAATTTACTCAGATGCTGTGATTTGATTTGCAACTGGAAGATACAGTCTGGGCATTTTCTTTCTCACTTTGTTTTCTATAGTTTTTCTCTCCTTCTCCTCTTTCCATTTTTTGATATAAAATAAAGGACAAGACTTTACAGTGATTAAGAAGCACACATAGCAATTCCACTAATGTTGCTAGGCAACAAGGGCCATCTATATGAGCTCAGTGAAGGGATTCCAGGCATCTGCACAGAGGAGAAATACGAGGAGCTAGCAAGTGAACTATCTCGATAACCACCGGGGTCAGTGCTTTTTGACACACATGTTCCTGGATATGCCTAAGAAGGGGAAAAGGCACACTTATTTGAAACCTTTCTGGTGGTTTATTTTTCCAAAATATGTTCAGAATTCTGATTGATGAAAAGTTGACATAGTTTACTGTAATGATCATGATCTCAAGAGAAAAAAGTAGGTAAAAATGGTCCTAGTTCTGTGTCCCTAGTTTGGGGCTGCATTTCCTATAGCCTGGGCTATTGCAACACCCTCCTGCCTGATCCTAGAACATGCTTTCTCCCCCTCCCCCACGAGTCCATCCACTCAGCTGATTAACTACGAGGGTATTTTCTATCTCCTAATCAGCAACTCTCCTCCCCTGTCATCAGCATTTACCCTCTTTAGTTGCTGTGAAAAATATAACATTGTTGACTATAGTAAGTCCTTTATTTTGTTCTCATTACAAAGCAATGCATGATCATTAACAACAAAGCAGAGAAATACAAACACATGAATGAACATTAATATCCATTATCCTCTTTACCAGAGACAAGCTATGTCAATATCTTGGTGCATATTACTCTAGATTATTTTCTGTCTATACATAGACAGATTTTTCTTTCTTACAGATTTTCTTCTTGTATTACCAGTATGGGCAAAGTTATGACTTGCCTTATAAACTCAACAGCAGCCAATATCATTTTTAATGACTTCTATACAAGAATGAGCTAAGTTTTCCCATGACACTTGAAATAGTAATTAACAGGATAAATGATCATCTACAAGATAATTCTACTAATTTTATTGCATCTTCCTATTCATCCCCTGAACCTAACCATCGCTAGTTTTATTAACTCCCCAGTCTTACATTATTATTTTCTTTCCATTTCCACTAGTATTACTCTAGTTCAAGGCTCTGACCTGGCTTCTTAGAGTAATGAATTAAAAGCCAGACTCTGGTTTCAAATGTCAGAAACCCCAATTCAAAGTGGCTTAAGCAAAAGTCAGCGTAGAGCCACATTGCTAAAGTGAGAGTCACAGACTCAGATAACGGAAGTGAGATTTAGCTTCACTCTCTCCAACTCTCAGCAATTCCCTCTTCTGCAATGGCTTCATTCTTGGGCAGCCTCTCTGCTAAATGTGACAAGATAGCTGTCGGCATCTCTAGGCCTCTGTGTTCTCAGGAACTCTCGGGGCAAAGGCATTCCTCTGATTTGGTCCTGGGAGTCACTCTGATTGCACCCACCTGAGCCAATCACCATGGCCAGGGGCCAGGTGCTCTGAGTGGGGCCAGACCTGGAGAACACGTCCACTCTGCATCCTGGTGACAGGGTTCACCCAACCCAAACTCAAGAACCCAAGAGTCAAGGAGGGGTAGTTCCCTAAAGCAAAATCAGTGCTGTCTCCAGGGAAAGGGGAAATCGATACTGGGCAGTCATTGTCCTGTGTGTTCCATTTGCTCCTTCAGATCCAATCTCCACCCTTCTCCACCCGGCCTCAGTGTATGGACCGTATCAATTGGCTCCCTTTCCCTCTGGCTTCCAGCTGGGTTTCATCAACAGGAAGCACCAGCAGGAGAGTGAAGTCAGAGTATTTCTTTATCTCCCTCCCTGGTGGGTTATAGGTTGACAGCAGCCGTGTTCCTGTACTGAAGACCACCGCTCCTGTCGGGTGAACTTCTACAACCAGCTATAGATCTCTCTTGGGGTTCTGGGAATAACTCTCTCCTCTTGCCCCTTCAGGTACTAACTGCTGTTGTGAGCCCCGGGGCACTGCACCATCCTTTGTGAATTGTAACCTTGCATGCACCTTTACCGCACCTGTGTGTGCCTTCTCTCTCCTACGGGACCATCACAGCTTCAGCCTCCTGGCCGGTTGCTCAACTTATCAGTGTTACTTTATATCAACCCCAAATCTGATCACCCATTAAAGTAATGGGTAATTACTTTCTAAAGTATTGAAAGTTTAAGGATACTATCAATTTAATACAAATTATTGGTCACTGTTACCTAGGCTTTGGTGAACACAGAACTACACTGAGGATTATAACGCACACTAGTGAATCCAACTGCTTTCACTGTGGGTTGACTTAATAGAGTACATCTGGAATATGCTCTGTGAAGTTTATATTTTAGTGCAGTTCATCCAAATTCTCTGGTAATTGAAAAGAAAATGAAGGAAGAGAGGAAAGAAGTAAGAAAGGGAGAAAGGGAGGAAGAAAAGGAGGGAGGGAAGGAGAAAGGAAGGGAGGTAGGAAGGGAGGAAAAAAGAAAGAAAAAAAAAAAAGAAAAAGGATATAGAAATAGAGTTTTGACCTTGGAGTCAGGAAACCTGGGAACTCAGTCCAGCTTTGCCTGTGACTCATTGTAGGTGGCCTTGGGACGTCTTCTCCCCTTGTCACTGGGCCTCATTGTCCTGATCTGTAAAATACTGGGATTGGGCCAGATCATCTTTAAGGTCCCTTCCAGTTTTAATGATCTAGTAAATTCTGATGTACTATAATTACTGATGCTTACAAAAGAAATGCGTTTATAAATACTACCAGTTCTAGGAAAATAAAGATAATTTACTAAATTGGATAAAAATGTTTCTCCTGATCAAAAAAACAATTTTTTTAAACTAGGCAATCATTTAAGTTAATAATGGAATATGGAAACCTAAGGCACTGCCCTCAATTCAAAACAAAATTGTTTTTGTTCAGACTCTTGCTGCATACCAAATTTTATGTACAGACAACGTGGGGCTATCAATAGAGATCTGCAGTGAAGCCTGAGAAAAGCACTAATGAAGTCAGCAGGAGCCCACACAGCCCGGCCATGGGCACAGCGCAAGGCTGGAAATACGACTGAAAACCCGCAGAGGAGGGAGTCCCCACACTTCTCTGTGTGGTTTGCCTGGTCCAGCCAAGATCGTGGAAGCTGTAGGAGGAAGATCAAAAAAAAAAAAAAGGCTAAAGCAGGAAATGAGCTGTAACTTGACAAAGTCACAAAAGAAAACAGAAAAGCATGAAACATATCAGGTCCAAAGAAGGGGCTTGGAAAAATAGAGCCCTTGTTTATTCTGAAATGAGACAACTGATAACGTTAAAAAGGATGCCAAAACAAATTAAAAGCTCTTAGGTATCTCATGCTAAAAATATTCATTATAAATAGCCAGGGTACAAGAACAGGCAATGACAAGCTGGGTTTGGGAAACTAAATGTGTTGATATATTGGAGGAGAAGAGAGAACATGAGCGAAGGAGAGACTCTGTTCCCGGGGGCTTGACGTTCACTTCAGGCAAGGTCGGGCAAGGTCAGAGCACCTGCACCAGACCCGGTGAGAGCTTAGCAGCCTCAACAAAGAAGGCAGAAGAATAAGGAGGGAAAGTCAGAGGTTGAACTATCTGTGCTGGCAAAATGGTTTTTAAGCTGCTCACCACGTAACTGATCAGCTGTTGATGGCTGCCTCAAACACTGTGCTGAGAAGGATGGTGAAGTCACAGGAGAACCAGGTCCAGGAAGGAAGAGTGATAGACTGACAGTGTTTGCGGTGGGGGGTGGGAGTAGGGATGGGGAATGGTGGCCCTCGTCAATAATTTGCTGGCTTTGGAACTTATGTTCTAGAACCGCACTGTCCGGTACAGTAGCCACTGGCCTTGTGTAGTTACTGAACATTTGAAATGTGCCTGGTCCACATTCAGCTGTGCTGCAAGTGGGAAATACACACTGGGTTTTGAAACACCAAGTACACAAAAACTGTGTACCATCTCAATCGTTTTTATACTGATTATATGCAGAAATACTATTTTGGACACGTTGAGTTAAATTGAATAAGTTATCACAATTAGTTTCCCCTGTCTCTTTTTACTCATTTTTAACATGGTGAGTAGAAAATTTAAAATCACATATGTGGCACATGTTTGTGGCTTGCATTCTATTTCTACTGGACAGAGCCGCTCTGTAAAGTCCCTTCCTCTCTCTCTCCAGGCTTTTGTGAGGTTGCGATGTTTAGGAAGACTTGACTTAGCCCTCACTGCCCTTTCCATCTCGGGCACAGCCTGGTCTCAGAAGAACCGAGAGAAAACCACACTGAGAGTCAGCAGCTGCTGTATCCACACAGCTCACACCCACTTGGGAAGATACACTTGCTTAGCCGATCAGTCACCACCACCTCTTCACATGCACACGCGTTTACCATCTATGTACAAAACCATATTTGTATGTGCCAGAATAACTTCCATAAATAGGGAAGGCATATTAGCAGAATCATTTGTTTCAGTAAAATTTACATTTCTACTGTCAACTGTAATCATTTGTTTGAATTAGGGAGACTCATTAGTACTTGTTAATAAGAAGAGGTTCTTTGAAACTCAGAAGAGTATTTGAACTTCACATCTTACACTTCCTAACAAGAAACAAGTTCACTGAAAGGTGATTTCAGCACAAGCTTCTTCTACCTGTAATCGAGATTCTATGGCTGCCCATGCATAAGAGACGGTAAAGGGAAGTTCTTGCCTGGGGATGGAAACCTCTGGTGTGATCTGCCAACCAGCACAGTTGGATTCCACTCTCCCAGCTGTCTTCTCTGGACCTCTGCTCTTTCCAAACCCTAAGAGCCGCCTGATCCTTCCAACCTTGTCAATTCCACTGGCACCCACCACCTAGCACACCTATCTTCTAGTCTAGTCACATCAAACTCCTGGTCCAGACACTGTTTGGTCAGACCTTGGCAAAGTAAAAAGAGACCAATACTAATGACCTTGTTTGAGGCTTTGGTCCAGCAAGTTGTTCTCTCAAACTTTTCAATTAGGTGAGCTAATAAATTCTCATTGTTTCTTAAGCCACTTTGAATTTAGTTTCTCTTGCTTAAAATTGGAAGAATCCTGACCAACAGCACTCTTTAAATATTTAGCCACTCCAGGAATAATCTATATTTTTCCTATACTTCAAGGGCCAGCTTCTCATGAAGTCTCTCATGATGATATGATTTCACCTTTCCTTTTCCTTTGTCCTTTTCAAAAAGTGGTCTGTAGGGCATGATTATCATCATTAGGACTTGCCTTGGAGATCTGGTCCACCCATAATCAAGGGAATTCAAAGGTCATCTCAATATTTCATGCTGAGTTACTGACAATGCTCAACATCAGGTCACCCTTGCTGCTCATTTTGATTATATCCCAGCTCTTGGCTTCTGTATGGATCTCGAGACCCAGAGGCCAATTTGCATTCCAGCTTTAATCAGTAACCAAAAGCATCTTGATGTTTCTGCCTCTTATAATAATTGCTCCGAATCCAGTCACTACAGGATCAGGGGTCTGTCTACCTGATCATTCCTCCCAAGCTAGGAACTGCAGATGGGTTTCTAGCATATTTTAAGAAACTTCTCTAAGGAAACTAAGAAACTTCTCTATGGTTTAAAATTGTCAACTTCCAGATTACCCATTGCTGTGATCTGACTATTACCATTTACTGAATTTGCTTGATGCTAACTGCTTGTTATAACATTGCTTTATGGACTATTCTTCTTTCCATCATGTACTTGTCATGTTACCCCATAACCAACCTTATCCTGATCAATGAATTTGTTTTCAGATCCCAAACACTTCTCACCAAACTTCAGCTAACCTTTCCATATATCCCAACCTAGAACACCATAAAACCAGCATGCCTCTCTACCTATATTTTGTCATCTTATGGCATCACTGTTGTCATGCTGATATACTTCTGATACTCCTGTGTTCACTTACTGAGACATGTATAACAAGAAAACACTGGAATAAGAATGAAAACATCTGGATTCTAATCTTCATTCTGTTATTTATTGGCTGTATGGCTTTAAGTGAAAAAAACATCTCTTTTGTAACCTCTCAAATTTTCATTTTCTTTAAGTTGGTTAATAATACTTCCCCCATTTTGCTGGGTGTTGTGAGAATTAGATAACAATGCATGTGAAAGCACATTGAAGTGCCATATAAATAAATTATTTATGTAAGGCTTTATCACTAGCTAGAACTGTTATCTCACACTTCTTTTTAACCACAAACAGCCATACATATTACAGATAGTTGGTGAATACCTGTCAACTCATAAATATATATGCAAGTACTCCTACAAATATATCGGTAAAGCAAAGGGAAATGTTCGCCAGTGAGCCAAGTGAGGGGCTAGGGGATAAAGATGCTGAAGGAAGAGAAGAGGTAGAAAGATGTGGGTTGTGAATGTAAATGAGAGTAGGCGTGTTGGGCAGAGTGGGACGGCAGGAGAGAAAGAGAAGCAGGGAAGACAGGGCAAGTAGGATGCGAGATGACCATGATGTGATGTACAGGAGGAAGAGGAGGAAAAGACAGCAGGGAACAGAAAAAGGCATCAGTCATTCCAAAACCAGAGTTATTTGCTCAGGAAAGATTCAGGGATTGAGATGGAAACGGGCTCCTTGCTCCCCCAAGGTTTTCAGGTAGGTCGGAAAAAGTGGCCATTTGAACTTGGCTTAAGGAAAGCTCAGCCCTCCAGTAGGGAAAGTCAGGAGCTGAACCTTCCCCACAGGGGCAGACAACGCCTGCTCTGTGGGAGGAGATGGGGACAGCAATTGGACATTTGACAAACTAGGGAGTTTAACAACAGCACAGATAATGAGAGAAGGAGTAAACGGGCAGAGGACGAATTTAAAGGTCTGTACAACAAAACCTGTTGCCGCACCTGACTACTTAAAATATCGCATCATTTGACATGATCTCACTGTTGTTGCTTTTCTTCCCCCAAAATATCTAATAATCTGAGTTTAGCTGACCATTAAGTCCAATTTAGCCAATTGCCTGGACATACTTAAAAAGAGGACTGGAATTGTCAAGCCAAAGCAGGGGGGCTGCTTTCTAGGACGCTGCAGTGGGAATTCTGATACGTGGGAGGGGGTTCAACCCTCCTCAGGACGGCTCCTGTGCTAACATTCTAGGTCCTCAGTCACCTCGGAGGATGGGAAAAGAGGGAAGAGGTAACAGCAGCTGAAGGACTTCTGATTAGAGATGAGGGAGAATTTCTGGAGAATGAGTCAGTTCAAGAGAAACAGAAAGGCTGGTGAAGGGGGTCCTGGGAGGGGGTCCTGAATCACGGAGCGCACGCCTCATCCACCTGGGATGATGCAGGCATTCCTCCCCAGACGGGGCAGTCTGTATCGCTGACCCAGGGACGCAAGGTACCGTCTGTGAAGCCATTACCACAGTCCCTGGAACAAAGAACGTCTTAGGAACTCATAGCTGTGGTAGCAGAGACAGGAGAAATAAAATAAGAGTAATAGCTGTAGCAATAGCAGCAGTTGTAGAATTAAGGTGTGTAATGCTGATCTTAGGGTTTGGTATGATGATAATTTATGGATCCTACAGGGGTATAGCATAGGGGTCTGAGCTCTGGAACCAGACCTCTTAGGTTTGGCTCCTTGGTACCATCGGCTAATTAACCTTTCTGTGACTCACTATAAAATGCAGGTAGTCAGAGCATCCCCTTCATAGAGTTGTCACATGGAGTGAATGAGAAAATACTTGTAACGAGTTTAGCGCAGCACCCACCCTTACTGAGTACTCCTGCTAGCTAGCAAGCGCAGGAATGGTGGTGGGGGTGGCAGCCCTGGCAAAGGAATGGACCCCACCTAAGGAATACAAAATAAAGGGCACACTGACCCTGTCCCTAGAGATCCCATGCCGTGAAATCTGCAAATAGTTCCAAAGGAGGGGCTTTTTCAAGTTCAAATAGACAACTTGTGTCCTTTTCATCCTCCCATCTCCTCTCCAATCCCATAGCCTCAGAACCCAGGGCTGCAAGGGAAATTCAGTGTGGGGGTGTGTGGGGGTGTTGGGGGGCAGGGAGAGGTGATGGTTATTAATATCCACTGGACACAAACTTTTCCATGATGGGCCTTCCATGATGATAAGATATTGCCTAAATAGTTGAAAAGTGAAATAAAAGCATTCTCAATTGTAGTTAAATTCCTCCAACACTGTAAGATGTCAGATAGTATATAAATACTGGGCACATGAAGTCCAGAGGAGGAGGTAGACAGGTTAAACAAGTAATTATAAACAATTGTGACAGTTATAAGCAATAGATAACAGCAGTTTGTTCACAGAGAGCTCTGGGAGGATAGAGGGGAGGTAGGGAGGCATGGGGGTCAGCAGGCAATAGATGCCTTCAGACTGAGGTGTGAGAAGGAGGCTGGCAAAAGAAAGAGGGGATGGGCATGCCTGGACCTAGGCTGCAGGAAGATGGCCAGTCCTCTGGCTGCTAACTGAACTGGAGCTGGGGAGGTCCGTAGCCAAGAGAGGAGTTTGGAGACAATGCCAATCACTCAGAAAAAAGATGGCACAGCCTCGAGACAGCAGTGACAGGAAGGGGAGAGAGGGCGGCAGAGCCAAGGTTACATAATTCTAAATAAAACACTTGCTAAAATTAAGCTGGTGTAAAAAGGTTACTAGTTATTTTTTTTCACAGAGTAAAGCCTCATCAGTTCAACATAATTGGATAGAACCATGTCAAAATTAATCAAATATGAATTACAGATTTTTTAAAAAAAATATGACTAATTGCTTAGGATTTTTTTCATTAGATGAGCTATTTTAAATACCTTTCAACTTCCCCACTCTTAATTAGTGCCACCAATGTTCCTGCAAACAAAGTGAGGTTCTTAGAAGTAAAGTTTTTCTCTGAAGTGGATCGAACCTTTCCCTTTTCTGATTTTGTTCACACAGATGAGTTTCATGGATTCCAAAGCTAGTCTGTCTTTCACTAGTGCATGAAGTCACAATCCTGACACTGTCCAGAGAACTAGCCTCTAAAATCCTCAGTCACAGAGGACTGGCTGGCCAACACCGTCCCCCTCAAATAGGGCCATCAAACTGGGTAATCCTGGCCCATCAGAATCACAAGCACAGAAAATAACGTTTGAAGTTACAAATAGAAATCGGCCACAATTTTCCTGATTCTCAGGATTCCCTGCGATGACTCAATTTGTTTTGCAAAACTTCTGTCAGTGGTACAATGATACAATTCAGTTCACTCTCAGGACAAGTCATCAGAACATTCCCTTTTAGGGAGGGGATTCTATTTGATCCTCGACTAAAGTACCAAACTAGTTGAAACCCTTAATTATCATAGCTCATCTAAAACTCACACTAACTAAATGTACTGTTTATTTTCTAAATACTTGTACATTTCTTACATCATAACGCTCATGAGTCATAAAGACTTTACTACGAAAAATATTGGACTCAATTCTCACAATCACATTGACTTGAAAGTACAAAAGAAATAATTCAGTCATTCCCAGATTACATATGGATATACAACAGGTAATTTGCTCCCCTCAACTCTCTGAGTTTAGATCAGAAGGGTCATAGTTTTCACTTCAACACACATCATAATTGTGCAAAATAGTCCTTGCAAGAAAAAGAATAAAATGATCTTTAAGCCTCAAGAAGGCAGAAGCTCCACATATGGGAAGTTTTCTTGATATTAATCTTTGGAAATCTCTGTTTATCTTTCACTGGTCTAGAAGATCATTAGCCCTTTTTGGAATCAAGTTCTATTCTATTTAATTCACCATACAGCAAATGTGATCAGAATCTTCCCCAAAACATTTCCCCACTGAGATCCACATTAATTTAGCCAACTTTCTATCAGACTTTTTTTTTTTAACTTGAATGTTCCCACAGGTTTTTCTATCTCAGTCAGCTCCAAACTAAGTTCTATTTCCCTATGCACCATCCTCCTTCTCCAAAGTCATTTTCAAAATGTCTTTCTCTTCCTTCTCATGCAATTGGTCACCTTCTACCAGAAATGCTACTTCATTAATTCCTCTACAGTCTGCCCTTTCCTTTACCCTTGCTCCCTCAATCTTTCTTCTGATCCTTCTCCTACCTCCCTGGACCAGTGTCACAGCCTCCTAACTGAGTCCCCCGGGCCCATCCTCCTGTCACCACTGTATCTCCACCTGCATCAGCCATGGTCATCCTTCCAACATGCTTGACATGACTTTTCCCTCTTCTGCACAGACTGAACACATTTCTGGACCTTGCATATCTAGTTTTCTACAATTCCTCTGTATTTACTATTACCAACACTTTTTTGAGTGGTAAGAAGTTAAGAAGTTTGCAGGGTTTTTTAACATCTAAAAAATGACCTTCATGCTCTGGTTTCTCTTCAGATCATATAAATCTTTCGCCTTTTAAAAAATGACCTTCTAGCTTACGTATCTATCTACATATACACTTTTTCTGGAATTCACCTTTTGAGAGTTTGAACTGCAGTAACTACATATAATGAACAATGGTGGCATTTGAGATAAGATGAGCCTAGAAATGTCAGTTACACTGTTGATAGAGAGCACTCAATATACATACGCATCTACATCTGATATGCACAAAGCCATGATAGTATTGAACGTTCAAAGATGAGTACTTTGTATAAAACCTTTTGCAAGCACTGAAATTAATAAAGTCATTATAAGTTAAGGAGCAAGTGAGTGGGCACAGAAGGAAAAAAAAAGATTATTTTTACAGTTCTTTAGAAATGCAAATAAGAACATTGCCTGAACATCATTACCTTACTGATCATGGTAATCACTTAACAGCTATTTATTTAGAAACCTGTTCCAATTGGAAAAAGGGTCTTAAATGCAACACAACCCTATTTGCTAAATGGTACGAAAACAGATTTCCAGGGAGAAAATAGCATGTACTAAATGTCATAATAAAGTTCCATAAACCTGGAGATAATTCTTAGCACTGTTTTCGAAATTTAAAGTGCTAACGTATAAAGCCCTCAGGGGCCAAGCGGGCAGATCGTACACCCTGACCAACTGTGCGCTGTGGCTATGGAAGGTAATGGAATAGTTCAAAACAGCGTCTTTTCAGAAGATTGGGACTCATAGTTATTACTCTGGCAAATTGGAGAGTGCCTAGCTTTTCCTAAAAGGATTTTAATCAATTTTTTAAGACCCTGGACAGGCCAAACAAACATATCTGCCAGGCCTTCCCTTTGGGAACCCAAGTCTAAAATGTCAACTGACAGACCCTCTAGAACATAGAAATCTTTAGAAAAGCAAACTATAAGCTCAAAGCATCGATTTTGACATCAAGCAAACTTGGGTGAAAATACTGGTGTCTCCTCTTCCTGGGAATGTGGCTTTGGGCAAAGTTAGTTACCCCCTCTGCCTCAGTTACCTCGTATGTCATGCAGGGGGCACTATGGGTAAGGAACACACAGGGCTGCTAGAATTGAGTGAGTTCCTGCAGGTCACAGGTTCAGAAGAGCGTCTGAACCATGGCAAGCTGTGACCAGATGTGCAAGGCAGCAAATAACAAGTGATTTGATATTTTCCTTTCATTGCCAAAGCCATTTTTTCAGACTGAGTCATAGTTAAGGAACATTTTAATTATAATTATAGACATGTTAGAATATAGTTTGTCTTTGGATAGTTGGAAGATAATTTGAAAAAAGGCAGTGATTTTGGGAGCAAAGATTTGGACTTTAGTCTTAATCACTTGTTAGCGTGTAGCCTTAGGAAAAATCACTTAACCTCTCTGAAACCCTTTTTATTTCTTTTGTGTACCATGCATACTGTAAGAAGCCACAAGCCATAGGCGAGGCTCCAGTTTATGGAAAGGAGCTTGAGGGGAGTTTTAAATAATTCTCAGCATCAGTCACACGCTTCTTGACTCTTAAAACAGCCTGTTCTTGTAAAGAGGGACAAAGTGACCTAATCCTACTGGAATCCAGGTGACCCTTCAGTACAGACCATACTCTAACCCTATTAAGTACAGAGGAAATTCTGACTGGGCTGAAGCTGAGAATCATATAGATCTTGTAGATTTTTTGTAAAATTAGTCAATATCTCTATCCCCACTAAGTTATTTGCATCACATAGGTCCTGAGAAACTAGAAAAATCTTATTGAAATCTGACATTTAAAGAAAGATTGGTGGTAGCTTGCAGGGCTCCAAAGGAACCAAACTGTGGGGAGGGATGACAAGGTGTCTGTCATAAGGATCCAGACCCACCAGGGTTGACTGAGCGACAGAGCCAGAATGACGCACGTCGGTGGTAGTTCTGAGAACACGTAACCATCGATACCCAGATTCATCATCACCCAACCCCTCTGTGTGCCCAGGGAGGAAGATGAGGTCTGAGAATTGGAAATGCTGCACTGCTGGTTTCTGAAATACTCCTTCTATCTCAAGAAATTGTAATGTGGGACCCACTTTGATCAAGTCGGACACAGCAGGTACACTCTTCTCACTTCGTATGTGAAATGTTGTGTGTTTTCACTATCAAGAAGCTCTGCTTTGTTAGCATCAAGCAGGCCTAGGGACTGGTCACTTAGCAGGCTACAATTCTAAGTGTGCCTCGGTGAAACTGATAGAACTAGAAGCTGCAGAAGTTCAGCTTGGCAGGCAGAACAAATTCAGTGACGCTCGTCGGCACTCCTGTCTGGCAATAATCAAATCTCCCAAAACGCGTGGATAAGGCGAACTGGGCAAAAGACTGAGCTTCCTGCAGTCTAGCAGATTGAGACTCAGATGTTTATGTTAATGTGATCTCATGTGCACTCTCACGCTTGTGAAGCCCAATGCAAGAGTTTGCATAGCTGTAGTTTCCAGGAGGAACCAAGGTTATTTGGTGAAGAAGCTGTATCTGGTATGTGCTACTCTTTTCATGCACTCTTCTCAATCAGAGAAGGCTAGAAGCCTGAAAACAGTCTTCAGACTTTCTTACCTACTGGCTTCTGGTTATGTTGTCCAAATGAGAGACTCGGGATGGAAAATTGGATGGTGAGAGAGGAAAAAAGAAGCATTTTTCTTCTGCAACTTCAGCAGCAAAGGCAGCAGCAAATGGGTCCAGAAGCAACAACTACAGCAAGGGCAGCACCTGCGGCAGACCCAAGGCAGCAGGGCCTGCTCCTGAGGCTCCCTGGTCAACATCTCCTTCTCCCTGCTCTTCCAGGGAGCTTTGTGACCAAATCCTTGCATTAAATCTCTCTTTGCTTGAAATACATGCAATAATTTCCATTTTCCTAACCAGACATTGACCGATAGAAAAACAAAAAGAAACAAGTCAGAGGTATTTTCCTCTAAACAGAGCTCATCAACCAAGGTATTAATTGAACATAAAGGAGAGCTGGCTGTATTGAATACAGCACAAAACCAGGAGTCAAAAAGACACATTATTTAGTCCTAGATCCTCCAATTCCCAAACAAAAATATGCCCCAGTTTACGGGAGCTGCAGTGTAAAGAGAAAATGGTGTTGAATAAGGTATAAAAGATGAGTGGTCTCATCCCAACAAGCCACTTATTAGTCCCACTGTTGAGAGTCTTCCAACACCTTTGGGAGCTTCAGTTTCTCACAAGATAATGATCAAAATCAGGGACAATTCAAAAAATTGAACAAATGATTAATAAGGTTAGCCAGGTAAATAAATGAATACTAAGGAGTAATAAATACCTACATCTCATGATATTTGTGATGACTAAAGACACATTTGTTATTATTCTATACGTACCATGTGGGAGATACTATGCTTAGAGTTGTATCTATGTTACTAATAATCTTCGCAACAATCCCATTTTCAGATGCCAAAACTGACAGCTCAGAGAGATTAAATAAATTGTTCAAGGTCATACAGCCACCAAGTGGGACAGTCAAGACTTGAAGCCCTATCATTCTGTTTCCATAAACCCACTCTTCCAGCATCCCATGGCGCTGCTAGTTAATCACTATGGGAGGAGCCCTTTGGAAGCTGAATAGCATCATATGCATGTAGAGGATTGCTAGCTTAATGCCACAACCAGCAACTTTCACACATTACAAAACACCATTCGTTGCTTGAGAAATATATATGTGTCATCCTCCCCCTGGTAGTTTGTGATGTCTCTAGCTCGAGGTCCCCTGTGGCCCAAGGGGCACAGGGGCTTTCAGCACAGGATGAGTTCCAGCACATATTCACCGCACTCCTGATCTAATCAGAGGACTAACTGAATAATCACCGTTTTGTCAGTCAAGCGATAAAGTTGAGTATTATTCTCATTTCCATTTCTAAAGCAACATAAAAATAACCCCTTTTAAATGGTACCCACTCACTTTCTCCTTATATGCTAATTCATGTCACAATTTCAGAGCCTGAAGGGAGATTTCCTGCAAAACATCTTATTGCCTTAAAGTTGCACATGTTCACGATTCTGATTGCCAGGTTAAGAACATGAATTAACTCTGGTTCCAAATCAACTCCATATTGATAAGTCTTTAGGGCAGACAACCTATACACATTGATTTCAAATTCTATAAATTATTTCAAGGCTTTAGAATATTTTGCATGAAAAATTCCAGCCTCATTCTCAGATGTTAGTGAAGCAGAATATGTATTTTCACCAGTGTTAATCAAACCAAAAATCAACTCCCCTATTTAAAAATTTGCTGTCTTTTCCTCTTTGCTAAAACCGGGTAATTTCAGTTAATTCTTGCTGTCAGATGTGGTTTGGATGTTTGGTCCCTTCAAATCTCATGCTGAAATTTGATCCCCACTGTTGAAGGTGGGGCCTGGTGGTGGGTGTTTGGGTCATGGGAGTGGACCCCTCATGAATGGCCTGGTGCTCTCCTGAAGATAGTGAGTTCTTGCTTTATTAGTTCACTCAAGAGCTGGTTGTTTTGGAGGAGCCTGGCACCACCTCCTCCCATCCGCTTGCTCCTTCTCTCCCCATGTGACACACCTGCTCCCCCTCTGACTTCAGCTTTGATTGGAAGCTCCCTGAAGCCCTCAGCAGAAGCGGATGCTGGCACCAGGCTTCTCACTCAGCCTGCAGAACTTGGAGCCAAATAAACCTCTTTTCTTTATAATTACCCAACCTCAGATATTTCCTTTATAGCAGTGAAAAATGGACTAATACAATATCCAATTAATGTAATTTCTTGATTTGAAGTCATGAATTGTAACTTAGTGCCATGGCATAATTAAGGCAACTGGGTAATTAATTTGACGCCAGCCACACATTTTTGTTATAGTTTTTCATTAATGTTGTCACATGTGTAAATGAAATGACTGCTTTTACATAAAGATTATGTATTTTATATTTAAAGTAGTCACCTTTTGGCATTTATTCAGATTTTCTGTGTTATATACAAAAGCTTGCTATTTTGATCTTCAGTTCAAAAATATTTAGTGGCTCCCTATTACGTGACATCAAATCCTACCAAAGGAAGAAGAAAAGAAGTTTCTCTCCCTGGAAAATGATTCCATCTTGGATTCCTTTCTCCCTTTCTTTCTTTTCTTCCTTTCCTTCCTTCAAAAATGATCAGTATAAGATATTGTTAAGAAAGCAAAGGAAACAAGATGAAGAGATAAAAAGAAGGGAGCTCAAGTTCATAGCTCATGATGGCCTCACACATTCAACATAGGAGACATTCAACACACAAGTCATAGCCAAGCTAGAAAATTTTCCTGAACGGTCTTCAGAGAGATCAGCACACATACCACATTTAAAAAAATAAATAAATAAATGCAACTAACTGCTCTCAAAGTTCCTTAAACCGCCCTGCCATTGGATGTTCTGCCCCTTCCCAAGCAGAGCCCAGACTCTACTTCTCTGCGTCTTCTCTCTTCTCCAAGCTTCTCCCTCTTCTGTTCATTTTCCTCTATCTTCAGAGCAAGTAAAAGAATTCCTCCCCTGGGCCAGGGACCCAGGCTTTTTGTTTCTCACCTTATATAGGCACTTTTCCAAATGAAGACATCTCCTTACCAAAGAAGAATTTCTGGTCCCTGCTCTTAAAAGAGTTGGAAAAATAAAATAAATGCATGTTAGAGCCATAGTACCTCCCTAGAGTTAGTTCTTCCACCCTCGCTAGTGGTGATTGTGAATTTGGCTATCAGTTTCCTAGAAACCCAAGCAAAGGGAGGAAAATGCTACCATTCATATGACTCATCATTCCTATAAGATGCTGTTTTGCTTACTAACAAGAAACATTAATAAGAAAGCCCAACAGTTCTTTTGTAGAAGGAGAAACAGAATCTTAAACGAGGGTGTTCCGATGAAAGGAAGAAGCCCCAGAGACTCGAGGACAGTGAAGCAGAAAAGTGTGCAAAGCCCATGGGGTAAGCAAGTGAGTCAAGGGGAGAAGAAAGCTACAATTAAAAGGAATCAAGATATAAAATAAACTTTTTCTCTGCTCAAAGTCTGGGGTCATTATCTTGAGAAACTGAAAAGTGCAAGTTCATGTACATATACATGGACTTTCATCTCTTGCCTGAGCCTTGCACTGTCTGTAACTAGAAATTGATAGAAAAAAATTCTTAGAAAGCAGAAACTTTTTAATTGTAATAAACAGCAAGGAAAAAAAAAAAAAAAAAAGGAAGGAAACCCGGGCTGAGGAAAACCACATGTCCGTGGGAAGAATCTGGTAGTTAAAACAAATAAAACAAAAAGCGTTGCTATCTCTGAAGTCAGGCAGTGTTTTAGGGCTGAATTCAGTGGCTTCACGGGCTCAGGGTTAGTGCTGGGTAAGGCACCAGCAGGCTCAGTCCCCAAACGCAAGCTGATGACACTCCACAAAGAACATCCACTGCAAAATTACCAAAGCCACTGTTTCCATTTTTCTTTCTCCAGCCCTTCAAAAAGAATGCAGCTGTCTCCTCTGGAGCCTCAGCGAGGAGCAAACAGACTAAAAAAAACCCAATCAGCTAGGTGTCCGATTGTTTGGGAAGAGCTGCCTGCTAAGTTGGTGAGACACTATTTAGCAAAGGACAGGACTCCTCAGTAACTTACTTCTCTAACAAAGGCCGTGTTCATCCCCGGCTTTTCATCCTGAGTCAACCCACCCTACATCCACTGCTTTCTCTGCAGTGGAAGCACTTAAGAGGAAAATGCTTGCAATGCTTCTCACATTTCTAAAATCAAGACCTGGTGTTTCTTTTCTTTAGTCTCACCTTAGTGTTCACAAAGAACATAGCTCATTGTCTATCTCACTATTAGGATTCTTTTATCACTGTATTAAGTTCTCTATTTGCATGATTATCTTCTAGCTAGACCATGAGATCCTTAAGACCAGGAACTGGTCTTACTCTTCCTGACACAAAGTTTGGTGCTTCATTAACATACAGTAAATAAATGAGGGCAATGCACGGACCACTTCTCCCCCTGGTTGGCCATTGTTCCACTACCTAACTCTCCTGGAATTCCCAAAGTTCCCGTTTATATCCAAACCTAGTCCTCTAGCATTTTTCACCTTGATTCTTTGAGCCTGTACACGCTACCTGCCCGAAACGACCTTTGATTATGTTAACCAAAGTTAGTTTCTGATTCTTCTGGCCAAGAATGTTGACAGATACA
This sequence comes from Eulemur rufifrons, assembly GCF_041146395.1. NCBI lineage: Eukaryota > Metazoa > Chordata > Mammalia > Primates > Lemuridae > Eulemur > Eulemur rufifrons. The sequence goes on along the minus strand of NC_090992.1, from coordinate 32,491,184 downwards.
GAATGGCAAGGACTAAGCTGAATTAGCAAACTCAATTAAATGAAGCCAAACAAACAAAAAATGATCTGTATGACCTGACAAAATACTTAAATGTAAGACATTTTGTTTAACCTAAATGTCAATGAGGACCTCTCTGTCTCTTGATATCTGGGGGAAATTGAGTGGAACCCCTCAATTCTACAACCTGTGGAAGAAGTCTAAAGCCTACTCTCAGATTCCTAAAATTTCCCCAGGGCATTTATCATCTCCTGACAACCTGTTTCTTTCCGGTGTCCATTAATAGCAAAATAGTATTACTTATCATGATAAGAAGGCAACTTTAAATATTTAACTTTAAAATAAATAAGTTGTTGGTATACTACCTAAATTCATTACGTATTACTAATGATGTCTGCATCACAATTTGGTAAATGTGAGCCTAAAAACGTCCTGTCCATTATTATGGACACTCAGAAGCTATACTGAGTGGAAATGAGTGGAAAGTCTGCAACATTTGTCTGTTATTAATATTGTGGGTAGACAGGGGGAGGGGGTGAGAAGGAACATATGTTGGATGGGATCTGGTCAGAAAACTGACAGAGAAGATGGTCCAGAGACAAGATTCAGGGGCGTGATATCATCTCCTACCCCACACTGTTCCACAGCACCCGGGAGAACAGCTAATGTCCACTTAATTGAATTACAGTCTGCCGTTAGAATCTAATGCTGCTATAAATAAATGTTTAAAAGCCAGAAATGTTAGGGATCATAATATCTGAATTATACCCCAAAAAGTGCATTTTAACCAACTGATCCAGTTTGAGACAGTATCTGAAATTTAAAATAATTTCATAATATGTCACCATTGGTATTGCTCACTCTGGCCTTTTAATTAACAACAATAAAATGGAGATTCTCTGGATCTCATTGTGCTTTCTCTGGGCAAACAATTTCACAAACTTTTAGAGAAAAATTAAACACACAGCACCAGCCTCAAAAGCTATGTTAAGGTCCTAAGACTCTGTACCAAGTCAGGGTGTCCAGTAAATAACGAAGTCCACAAGATTTCTATTGAGAGTGTACAATGCTTTATGGCAAAGTATACAGAGTCTTTTTGTATATCGAGATGCACTAGAACAGCAGTCCCCAACCTCTTTGGCACAAGGGACCAGTTTCACGGAAGACAATTTTTCCACGGAGTGAGAAGGTGGGGTGGGGTTGGTTTCGGGATGATTCAAGTGCATTACATTTATTGTGCAGTCAAACCTCTCTGCTAATGATCATCTGAATGTGCAGCCACTCCCAGCACTAGCATCACGGCCTCAGCTCCACCTCATATCATCAGGCATTACATTCTCATAAGGAGCGTGCAGCCTAGATCCCTAGCATGTGCAATTTACAGTAGGGTCCACGCTCGTAGGAGAATCTAATGCCACTGCTGATCTGACAGGAGGCGGAGCTTATGCTGTGATGTGAGTGATGGGGAGTGGCTGTAAATACTGATGAAGCTTCACTCACTCACCTACCTGCTCCTCACCTTCTGCTGGGTCGGGGACTGCAGCACTAGAACACAACACTATTTGAAATATGTATATAGGACAGCAACGACAAGCTGATCAACAACTCTTTAATACCCACCACGCAGGGATTATACGAAGCATCATGATATACAGTCTACACTAAGGAATTCCCTTGGCTGGCTGATAGTACATCTTTGCAATTCAAGTCAGATTGCACTAGAGTTTCTGTCAAGATATTTGACAGCTCTCTTTTGTCACAGCTTTCTACTACATCAAATACAGAGGCACACGGCCCCTAATCTATACCTGAAACATACTTTTCTACAGGTCTCAAGTGAAAGGAAAACAGCTCCTGTGACTGCACCAGGAAGGTATTTTTTAGGATGTCTTCCAGCTACTGATATCTAGGGATAATCCTCAGCCTCAAAAGCCAATCCATTATTGAATACAATTTTTGCTGCACTATATGGTTGTGTCAAATAAAATGGAGTAAGCCTTTAAGAGAAAACTTCCGTAGGAGTCATCCTATTATTTCATCTCCAAGGTTTGCAGAAAATTACAGGAAAACAAAACAAAACGGAAATCATTTAGCTTGATGTAACTATGCCATACAACCTATCATGTCCCATAATCTATTGACCTGGTTGCACGTAGAAGCGGACAAACTAGAATCTGCTATTAAAAGCTACCTGAATTTATATCTAAAGCTTAGATGTACAGACAGATATTCTTAAGCTATTTTTACCCCCATGTAAGTACATCTTTCTTCCTATTACAGAGATGAGTATCTATTTTCAAACAGCATCTCCCTAATGCAGACTTTTAGTATAGGCAGCTGGAAACATTTACAGCCATATTACATTAATCATTGAAACAGAAATGCTAAAATGCTAATAGTCAAACAGCACAACACTCGTGATTATATGTGAAACATTAAAGAAAATCTAAATCCATTAGCTCTGTAACTCTACAACAGATTTTCAGTCCACAGTTCACAGCACAGGAGGTAGACAGGTGTGACATACCTCACATTAGCGTCAAGTCTGTCCATTACAGGAAATAGGCATGGGTGAGCTGGATCTCAGTGCCCACAGGGTCCTACAATGGGAGAATAAAAAAGATATTAGACAGGAAAACAACACAGGAAAATAAGAGTCATTGTTAAAGGGAATAAAATGCCACATAATCACTGCTTCCTATGTATTAAGACTTGTTTTGTAGAAATATTTGATAAACAATACTATAGCAAAAAGCTACAAAGGTTTCTTCCCATTCTGCCGATTTCCTGGTGATTAAAACATATGGGCATTTCTTTTTGCTCTATGTTACTCCCTTTATTTGTTATTTTTTTGTTCTTCCCGGAAACATGGGTTATTTTTGTGATCTGCATTAGGACACCAGCCGGTGAAAATAGGTAACTACGTTCTCTTGATTAAAATAGTACATTGTCTAAAATGGTCAGTCATTGTGCTTCCTATGAGGATTTTCAAATTTCTTTTTTTTTAAACCATTTTGAGGGTGGGTAATCGTAGATTTCTTCGAGAATATAGTCACTTTGGAAAACTCTTCCCAGAGGGAAAAAAAACATACACACACCCACTTTCTAGGGAGCCCATGGTTCCTTGAACCCAGGAATCCTGGAATCCCCGGTCCATCCAGGAACCCCAGCTAAGAACTCTCAGTCAAAAGGGAGTTAACCTTCAAACCAAAAGTTCCTCTAGCACAGATGCTCAGAGGACCTTACATGCTTAATGGATGTGCACTCACTGATCTCAACCAAATCAACTCTCTAACTGTGCAGTTTCATTTTTGCAAAAGAATTTCTATGTTTTTCATCACGTTTGTTCTATAACCTGATGAATCAGAGGATGTAGGGGCAGGGCCCGCCTGTCTCTTCCAGGGTTACCTTAAACAAGTCCCTTTTTGCTCTGTGCCCAATCATCTACCTCTCCGTAAATGGAAGCGATTAGAAGAGATCATCTCTGGGTTCACTCCCAGCTCTGATATTTGATAGTTCTGTCTGCTGGTTTTCTAATTGAATCTCACCAAGAAGAAACTCTAAATCTGTTTATCTACATAATACAACCATGAACTCAGCCTGGGCCCGTGGATACTTGGCCAGGGTGGACTAAACCCATGTGGGTGGCAGCCAGGAAGAGAATGGCAGACCACCAGAGCTGGAAAGGACAAAGGAGGCATTTTACAATGTTTGTTTTTAGAGCCTGCAAGCCTAACATGAGTTCCTGTGGGGATTTCTGGGGCTGGGGCAGGTGTGGGGAAGAATCTGCCTGGTGGTCTCTGAGCCCCCTACCCTGACTTCAAGCAAAATAGCTCTGTCTTCTATTCATTTTACATTTTAAATGTAGAATAATATTTTATTTGAATATGCAAGTACAAAGTTCTAACTACTGAAGTGACAGGGCTCGATCCTCTTCCCTCCTCTATCCAAAATCATTCCTAAGGTGATCACATCCATCCCATGGCTTAAAATATAGCCTATTCACTGAAGATTTCCAAAATTTTATCCCTAGCCTGGGCTGTTCCCAGACTGGTACTGCCCACCTGACATCTCCAGTTGGATGATTAAAAAGCACGACACACTGAACTCTTCGTTTCCCAGCCCCCGAACAAAAACCTGCTCCTCCCCAGAGCTCTCCATCTCAGTAAACGATCCCACCATTTACGCAGTTACTCAGGCCAAAAGACTTCCTTTTCTCATCCTACAACCAAACCATCAGCAAACTCATTCTCTCTAGTTTGAAAATGATTCCTTCACCTGACCTTTCTCATCACCTCCGGAGCCAGCACCTGGGTGGAAGCCAGAACCTTCTTTCCGTGGAATCCTGCCCCCACCCCACCCCCACCAGCTGGAGCCCTGCTTGCTCCACTATCACCTCCTCTCCCCCTGGCAGCCAGAATGTGATCTTAAAATGTAAGTCGATCATTTCTTGCCTGCACGAAATCCTAGTGGCTTCTGGTCACACTTAAAATAAAATCCAAACTCCTTATCATGGCCAAGCAGACCCTACCTTACGGAATCTGGCCCCAGCTCCTCTCCAAATTCAACGTTAGCCATGCCCCACTGCCTCCCTGCCCACTAGCTAACTGGTTTTGCTACTTTCCTTGACCATCACAGCAGGTTTTCACCCCAGAGCCTTTTCACCCCAGCGACTTTTCACCTATCTCCTCTCCCTGAAATGCTACCATGTAAATCACCCCTTACTTCCTTAGGGATGCTGCTCAGATATCACTTCCTCAGAGAAGTCTGTCTCACCACCTAAAATTTCAGACCTCATTTTCTAAAAATGTCTATCCTTTTATCTGCTCTATTTCTTCTTCCTACCATGTATATAATATATATAGTCAATTGCTTCTTTATTGGTGATCTATCTCCCTCACTAGAATCTAAGCTTCAAGAGGGCACAGGACATTGTCTCAATCACTGTTACATCCTCAGTACCTAGAAAAATGCCTGGCATATTGTATTTTCTTCATAAATACTTGTTGAGCCAACTAAGTAGTTCATTAGTTTTGTAAATGAGGAAACGGAGGCTTGGGAATTTGTGACTTTCATACTAGGAGGTACTATATAGACCATCCCAAGCATACAACATCGTAATAAAAAAGTAGCAAAACCCATTCTATCTTAATTAATTACCTTCTACTAAGTGTTAATAAGTGCCACATATTGTCCTTTTCCTCCTCCTCCAACTTCTGAGTCTTTATCTCCATGCTATAGATGAAGAGATGGAAGTTCAGAGAGGTTAATTGACTTGCCAAAGTCACACAGCTAGCACTTGGCCAACCTGGGAATAGAATCCAGGTCTGTGAATTCCAAAGCTCAAGCTTTTCCTTACACAGTTCTTGTCACTGTATCATACTACCTCCCACTGGAGCAAGGGAGTTTCTTGATGAAAGTGGACATTTTCTATCATTTTCTGCTGACCATCTGTTTTATCTTTCTCTGAGAACAGTGTCTTGCTTCTCCTTGGTGGAACCAGCCCTCCTCTGCCTCAATCCCTGGCTCCAGTTATAAACACATGAGCAGGGCTGGCCGGTCAGGACAGTCCATTCCTGGCCACGAGGATTCCTTAGCTCACTGGCAGGATCAGTGAAAGTCAGCCACGAGATTTTTGCTAGAAAGAGTCTCTGTTTCCCCTGGCATTGCTAAATAGTTTGAAGAGGCGGGTGGCCATCATGGGGAAAACCTGTTTGAGAATAAAACTAACCTAAAGGAAAGCAGAGGTGCAACTCAGGGAATGTCAGTGTCCCGATTATATAATTGGAGGGTTAAGATCCAGCAGTGCCTTAAGACAGTTTTACACTTGAACATCCTAATTATATGAGCCAACAAATTCCTTCTTTCCTCCTTAAGCCAGTGTTGGCCGGGCGCGGTGGCTCACGCCTGTAATCCTAGCACTCTGGGAGGCCGAGGTGGGCGGATCGTTTGAGCTCAGGAGTTCGAGACCAGCCTGAGCAAGAGCGAGACCCCATCTCTACTAAAAATAGAAAGAAATTATATGGACAGCTAAAAATATATAGAAAAAATTAGCCGGGCATGGTGGTGCATGCCTGTAGTCCCAGCTACTCGGGAGGCTGAGACAGGAGGATCCCTTGAGTTCAGGAGATTGAGGTTGCTGTGAGCTAGGCTGACGCCACGGCACTCACTCTAGCCTGGGCAACAGAGCGAGACTCTGTCTCAAAAAAAAAAAAAAAAAAAGAAATACCAGTTAAAAACTACAAAAAGTTCACCCCATTCAAGCTGCATTTGAAAACATAATGCAAGAAAAATCTTATATATTCATAGCAATATACATTATTATTGTTTGCTCACTGAAATCCAACGAACAAATTTAAAATGATTGCCATTGAATAAACCAGTGAGCATGCATTTTGTTAGAGAGAAAGGAACACTGACAAAAGAGGAGTTGGTGATTAGTACCTATCTTGATTTGATTAATCGATTATGGTCCTCTAGTTTCTGCAGTGCTCACCAGGGAAAACTAATCAGAGCTGTGATTACAGAAGCATCTCTTGTTGGGAAGACTGCATAGGGTGGGGGGAATGTGGGAAGAACCAGTGCTTTTATCCTGCAAACTTATATTTCTGGCTCCCTAACAAAATACTACCTGGTTAATTAAAAACACAATGAACCCAGAGCATCTCCCATGCTCAGGTACAAGTTGTGTCACTGCTGAAAGCTTTGCCAACTCTTAATCCAATAAAACCTTGTGTTTATGGGTGTGTGGATGTGAGTGTGTTTTAATGACAGTCACACTGTACCCAATCACCTGGTCTAAGGGACAAGGAACGATTCCCTCCACCCTGGTCTCCTTTAGAGAAGCAGTCCTAGGTCATCAGAAAAAGAGCGAGGCAAGTTTTGGAAAATGGATGGGCAAGTGACCCAAACAAACCGTTCTACCATGTGAGGTACAAATGAGCATCTCAGGACTCTCTCATGGCCGCTGTAAGCTCAAACCACTAGAATTACTCAAAATGTTTTATCTGCCATAGAAGTAAAACTATGGCAACATGAAACTCTATAAGATTCCTTTGAGCTTATTCTCCTTGATGGATATATTCAGACTTGATCTTTCCTTAAAAGAGTAAGAGGAGGAAGAAGAGACCATCTTGTTTATGCCACCCAATGCTGATTCCAAACCCTCAGTTTTCTGGCTTACAAATTTTAAAGGCAAACACAAAAGGTAAGTGCATCCCATCTTGACCCTTGTTTTTTGATTCAGAATGCTCTGAAATATTGCTGTGAACAGTCGTTAATGGTTAACAGAAGGTGTGTAGTTGCATCTCTATTATAAGAAGTATGAGCACAGGGCTCACCTGTAAATAGTCCCCACCTATTGGAATGAAATATCGATGTAATTTGGTATAGTGCCAACATCTGCCAACCTGGAACTATGTCATAAACTCAGCTTGCTTTGCTGTGCTTTGTTTTGTTTTCTTTGCTTTTGGTTGCATGGACAGATATTCATGCATAACCATGCTTGGATTGACCACGTTTCTTTATAGAGTATGCCTACATGGGTTAAATTTCTACATCAAAGGGCATATCCCAATACCTTTGTTTTGGACAAGTGTCAGGAATAGGTAAAACATTATTTATCTTAATAGCCAAATCAAGGGTGGGAGCCTGACATAATGGAAGGAGCACTGGATGAGGAGTCACCAGACCTAGGTACTCAGCCTGACCTTGCTTCTAACTCCCTGTTCCTATTCTTAAGCACATCCATTCACCGATCTCGGTCTCAATTTCCCCAATTGTAGAATGAAATGGAGCAGAGGGCACAGATGAAGAAAGGGAGAAATTTCAAGTAATTAGAGCTTCTCAAAAGTTAAAGGAAATTCCTATACTGTCTCAAACAGGTTGCATCTACGGAGTGGGTGGAACAAAAGTAAGAGCAACGTGTAAGTTATTTGGTAAGAATGAGCTGTCCAAATGCTTGTTCTTGTCCCCATCACCTCACTGCCCTAACCTACCACCAGCCATATACACCAGAATACACAATCCTACCAGGATTACACAAACAAGCAGCCCCAAAACAGTTTCAGTTTTATGAATTCCACGATGATCGTGGTTTCCTAGTATCCCAAGCTCTCTTGACCTTCACTGTAAAAAAAATCATTAGATTATACAAAAAATTGCAACAGAACAAAAACGTTTACTAAGTGGAAGCAAAATTTCCTCTCCTTGGCTATTTGCTTGGACTTTTCTTTTTTCCTGGGAAGCACATGAAATTTATAGGATGCTGTCTTGGCAATTATTTTTAACCTCAGTCATCTGAAACATGCTCTGTAAAAGGATTTCTATGTGTAAATTAGTATCCTCCACAAAACCATATTATTTGTTTATCCATCTAAATTGCAGTGTACAGGTAAAAAGTTGTATAACTCTTTAAACAAAAAAAAGAGCCCATATTCCACAAGCTGGATCTTTTGAGGGCTGATAGTCAAAATGCCAGTTAAGCAAAGTCATCTAGAAAGATTTAGTCCTAAATATTACAAAAAGCTTCTAGCCATTCCATTTCCATAACTGAAAATCCTACACAGAAGCCAATTCAGTTACACTTGAACTAACCCTATGCTGATATATACAATTAGGATAAAAAATGGCTTTTAATTTTTTTCAAAATAACTAAAGAAAATATTTATTCTAAGTAAATAAACATTTTTCAGCTGGTAAGTTTAGGGGCTTTGTCAAAAAATTGACATTTAAAACAGCCCTTAACTAACGAAAGAATATTTAAGAGGCATACCCCATCTACCTTTGGGGGAAAAAATGGAGTATAGGAAAAATGAAGGAGACATGTGGACTTCCACTTCATGTAGCACTAAATGGAATATATCTAGAGTGTTTCTAGAAATCAGATTTTTTTAAAGGCAAAGATTTTTTTTTTCCCTCCAAAGAATTAGTAGAGCGTGGTTACAAGAAATCAGATCCAAGCAAAGGTGGATCTGGGAATTTCATGAAGAAAAAGAGAAGTTTCAAAGTCGTCTATTTATGTAATTGTGGGATCACTTGCTTAATGTCTCACTCTCTGTTTGACCACAGATTCTATGAGGAAAGAGACACAGTACATGACGGAGAAACATTTGCTGAATGAATGGCATGACATGATCTGAAAGTTCTACTTGATAATTCGAGAAGGAATTAGCCTGGTCTTTATAGCCCCAGAGGAGAGACAGGTGGAAGGCTACAGAGAAGTCTGAGACTCACTGTGAGGTCGATCATTCCAATAAGCAGAGCTGTCCAGTTATCGACCTGTGTGCCTTGGCAAGCGATAGGATCTGCCCCAGCGGGAGGCTCAGACAGAGGCCAGAAGGCCATCAGTCAGTCACGTTTGAGGGAGGAAGCAAGTCTCGGATGCTTCTGAATTCTGATGAAATCCAGGAATGCAGTGAGAAGCAGAACTAAATAAGAGGCTGTTTATCTTATGGGAGAGCAATGGTTTGCCAGTTCATGCATGCATAGGAATCACCTGGAGGCTTATTAAAACAAAAATGCTGGGCCCACCCCCAAGTTGTTAATTTGGTAGGGTTAGAGTGGAGAATCTGTATTCTATCAAGTTCACAGACACTGCTGATGCTGTTGGTCCACGGACCACTCTTTGAGAACCACCACGGCACAACGTTGATTCCCCAAGTGTGGTTCTCATCCCACTGGAGAAAGAATGTGCTATGAGGCAGCAGGTAGCCAGACCATCAAGTACTATCAGATCATATGGCGAAAAATGTGTTCTCTTTTCATTTTCTATTTTAATCACTGTTGTTTACGTTGATGAAAAGGACTCAAAAAAGGTGCTAGCTAATCTTTGAAAACCTTCCTGTTCTTTGCTAAGCTCTCTTTTATAATAAAGAAGAACAGGTCTCAGGCTCACAGTCTTTTTCAAGAAACACTATTGTCCTAGTCGGTCTACCCCGAGCAGCAGATCTCGAGGTGAGGACTAAATGCACACAGTTAATTTGGCAGATGCGGATACACGAGCAGGGGAATGTGATACGAGAAAAGGAACAAGAGTCACCGACGAGCAGAGCGTTATGAAGCCACTGAAGCTGAATCCCACAGGTAAGATCTGGGAAATGGTATGTAAAACATATGCCTCAGAATTGTCCCGGACAGGGGGGGAGGTGAGTGGGGTACAGATACTCCCGCAATCATCATTTTGTAGTTAGAGCTATCCACAGGGGGACATGGATTCCCAGGTACCAGCAGTTCGTTGTGTTTGTGCAAAGGGATCCCAGTAGACGGAGGGCAGCCCTCCTAAAATGATGCTGCCTCATCACTGGACGTCAGATGGCTTACCCAAAAATGGTGCGGGCATCTGCAGGAAAATGAGAGGAACACCAACATTGTCCGTTCCCGCTATTTAGCTGAAACCTGATGTTGCATTTGTTTTTACCCTTCTTCTATTTCTTGCAATTAGTAGGGTTTCCACGTGCATATTTGTTTCTTTATAAAATAAATTTATTTAAGGAAAATTAATTGATCTAAAGAAAAAAGCCATGCAGATAATTGCTCCAGATGGTACAAAAAGGGGGCAAGAATCACAGAGGCATAGAACTCAAATGTTTGAAGTTTGAGGAATACTGGCATAGTGGCTTAAAGCAGGGGTCAGCATGTTTTGGGCTTTTTTCTGTAAAGGGCTAGTTAGCAAATATTTTAGGCTTTTCAGGGCATAAAGTCACAGTCAAAACTACTCAACTCTGCTGTGCAGTGTGTGAAAACAGCCACAGAGAATAAATAAATGATGGGCCTGGCTATGTTCCAATGAAACTAAATACATGGACATTGAAATCTGAATTTCATTTAATTTACACTTGTCACGAAATATTACTCGCCTTTTGATTTTTTTCCAACAATTAGAAATGTAAACATTATTTCTAGTTTGCAGGGCACATAAATACAGGCAGTGGGCCAGATAGTTTGCCAACCCCCAATTCAAAGCACAGCCCTGGAATCTGTCCTAGTTCCATTGATTGCCAATATGACCTTGGGCAAATTATTTAACTTTTCCTAGCCTCAGTGGCCTCATCTGTATAATGGGGATAAACATTATATCAACCTCACAGAGTTGATGCAAAAACATAAAGGAAAATGAATACTTACTAAGTAGGTGCTCAGTGTGTCCACAATATGATATTAGCCAGCTGTTGTAACAAGGGGGACCCCAGCTTGTCAGGGCCCCAATCACTGGAGGCTGAATGTTTCCTACTCTGCTTCTCCACAAAGGTAGCTATGCATCTGGGGGCCCATCTCTTCTACTCTGGTATGTGTTTACAGAAATTATTCCTCTTCTCTCTAGGTTAGGCCCCTGAAGGCTGAGCCTGAGAATGCCCCCAAAGTCTCGTCACTACTGATTTCAGAAGCCTGGAATTGGAAGCAGGTCAAACCAACGTTTGCATTCCATATAAATTAAGTATTTAACGTTAGTGTTTGGAACCTGGTAAAATTCCGCTGCTGACAGCAATGGTTCTCAAACATTAGTGTAAAAATCACTTGCAAAACTGCAGATTCCGACAGAAAGGCACCTCACTCAAAGCATTTCTGAATCAGTAGGTTCAGGAAACGTCATTTTAACAAGTGTCCCAGTGGTTCTGATGAAGATGATTCCTGGAGAGCAGTATGGGAGATGCTACAAGGATGGAGTACAATCCACCCAGGTGAGCACACCCTTCTGAAGTCCTCTTTACTATTTTTCCACATCTGTTTAAATGCCTTATTGGCTGAGAAACCTGGATTACAGTATTTGCTGTGCATGCCAAGAGAAAGGTCTCTGCCAACATACCTCTTGTATCCTCACTCTGCTGTTTCTTCTGAACCTCCTGGATTAGGAAATAGTTTATACAGAATTCTCTACTTCAGATACCATGTGCCGATTATCGTACCCTATTAAACATGCCAGTGTAATCTCGAAGAACAGAGGCTATTTACAGTTTCTTAGATGGAAAGTCTTGAGCAAAATCTACATCTTTCCTAGACTAATAAAACGTCACCTCCCAAAAGGCTACTGCCCACAATCTCGTCCTAACAGTTTCTAAACAACTCCCCAGAGGGAAAAAGATAAAACTATGCCCATAGATTTTAGAGGGGTCCGTTTGACACAGAAGAGAGGGCTCCTGGGAAAGACGCAGGAAAGGATGAATGACACGCTTTTTACAACTGAGACTAAGGACCAAACCCTTCACACACATTGCCTCATTTCATCTTCGCCTCTCCTCATTTCACAGATGAGGAAACTGAGGCATAGGAAGGAAGAGCTACCCAAGCCCACTCAGGCAGTGGCTCAGAGCCAGACCTTTAACCACTAAGCTACCCCACAAGGATTCAGGTCTACAAGGTCCCCCATTCAGTGGTCCCCAACCTTTTTGGCACCAAGGACCAGTTTCACGGATGAGATTTTTCCACGGACTGGGGGTGGGAGATGAGGCAGAGCTCAGGCTGTGACGCGAGCAATGGAGAGAGGCTATAAACACGCTCCCTAGCCCACCTGCCGCCACTCACCTCCTGCTGTGTGGCCTGGTTCCTAAGCTTCATACAAGACAATTTTTCCACGGAGGGCGGGGGATGGCGGGCGGAGCTCAGGTGGTGATGCACAGCCCGGTTCCTAACAGGGCCCGGGGTTGGGGACCCCTGCCTTACATCAATTCTCCCAGCTTAATTTTATTAACTAGTGTTTATGTAGCTCTTCAAAACCTCTGGAATGTCTACCAACCTTGAAAGAGTCTTAACTAAAGCCCAACTTTGCACTTAGCATCGTGTGACTTCGAGTTCTTCACTTGGTGTCTTGAGACCCCAGGTTTCCGGCTGTTCAGTGTGGTTAAGAGACCCAGCCCACCTGCCTTGCAGATCTGCTGCTACGCATGAAGTTCAAATACGATAACATGCGTGAAAGTCCTCTGAACATTGCAAAAAGTTATCTGAAATGGTAACTTCCCAGCCTGTCATTTGTCATAAATTATTTTTAGATGTTGAGAAGGAAGAAAGAGTGTATTAGTTTTATGAAATCATCTGTGTCAAAAATTAGATTTTCCAGAGGTCTAAGGTAGGTTGAAAGTACCAAATCTGGAGATCTTTGGGGAGGGAGGCAACACTACTTACACTGGGAAGGTGGATGATTTATCATGGCTCAATGTAATGGAGATTGTGGGAACTTGAGAATTCGGTGACCTGGACACTGGCCACTCCCCTGCCACTACCTGAACTTCGGCGAGTCTTTCCCTCCCCCCTGTCCGGGGAGACAGAGCTGTGTGGGGGTTAAGAAAGTGGTTTGGGGAGTCAGACTGTGAGCGTTAAGTCCCAGCCCAATCACCTCATGAGTGGTCTTGGGCAAGTCTTATCACCTGTCTTGGTTTTGGTTTCCCCATTATGAAAATGAGAATAAGGAATAGTAATTGCTAGAAATATGACAAAGCAACTATAGTAAAATGTTGGTTGTAGAAACTACTTGGTGAATATATGGGTGTTCACTGCATAATTCTTTCAACTTTTCCCTGAAACATGTATTTTCATTTTTAAATATTGGGAAATAAACTTTTTTAAAAAGGGCAACAACAGGGTTTTTAGAAAAGTTAGATGAGATGCAGAGCTCTCAGCAGTGTTCATGGTGCTTGGCATGCATCGGCAAGGATTATTTACTGTACAGGTAGAAGGTGGGACAAGATGGTGGGTCTCTCTAGCTCCTAAAATTTGTGAGTCAGAGCCATGCCAGGTGAGCCAGAGATGTGACATGCATGAGCAGAATGAGAAGCCAGGACACAGGACACAGAAACCAGATGAACAGGGAAGAGCCAGGATGTGCCCACTGACTTGTCAGAGTCTGAGTCCAGGAGACATGCACAAATGGAAGGATCAGGACCCTTCCATCAGGAATGCCCAACGTGGGGGAACCTTGAAAATCAAGGCAGATTGTCTTTATTACCTGCCACATCATGTGCTTCTCCATCAAACGTCCCTTTGGGAGAAGAAAAACTGGTTTTGGAGTCAAACCTGAGTCTAAATCCTATCTTTGCTGTACCAGTGTGACAGCAGGGGACATTCATTCAAGCATCCATTAGACCACTTGTCACTGGGAAAATCTACCACAACCACAGGGTGAGCCCAAGACAATTACGCTTCTCCTATGATGTCCTGGCTATAAACGGTTGAACCAATCAGATTGTCTTTCTTGAGAACCTGAACTGAGAAGAACAAACTCTTGGAAAGATGCCCCGCTAATGGCAGAGCAATGGGGACTGATCATGAACTCCTGGAGCTGAGTTCTCTGGAGATGATCCCTGGGGTCTAGTTCCTTAAATCCATAAGAAAAGCTCCATCATCTCTCCAATAAATTCCAACTTTTGCTTAAACAAGCCCATGTTGGCTTTTATTATGTACAATAAAAAATATATTTACTAATACAACTAGCCTTCTAACTAATACAAGAGTTTTCTTAAAGTTCCTAAGCCTTAGTTTTCTCAGTTGTAAATGAGACAAACAATACTTCTCTCAAGGGTTGTCAGAAAAATCAAAGAATACTAGGTGTATAAAACTCCACAGCATATGACAAACATTCAGTAAATATTATTTAAATTGGATCTGAGTTTCTGAATAGCTAGAGCTTTCTGAGCAAGTACTTGGAGCTACCTTGGTTGGATGAGGATGTGTGGTCATGCAGGAAACAAAACAAAACAAAAATGCTGGTTGTCAAGAAGAAGGAAGGAGTTGATTGAGTTTGAAATTTGATTTTAAAGGCAACTTTCTGATTGAGATTTCAAAAATTTAATCAGTTACACATACATGTGCAGACTCGAATTTCTGTTGGGTTTCTCCATTGTGCTAATAACGTGGATTTGAAAGGGGAAAAAGTACAAAGCAACTGCACAAGAAACAAAAGCTGGATGGTCAGATAATACATTTTCCTTAACTTCAGAGAGACTCAATCAGAATTTATCGGACAGTAGACAAGATATTAAAGGACATTTGATTTGGATTATCCTATGAGTAATGAGGGATTTTATCATCCAAATTAAGGCTGCAGTGGGGGTGGGTGGAGACAGAAACATGACAAGATCTAAGATGAGAATTAATCCAACCTAGAAGTACAATTGCTGAGAAAAAGCAAAGGTTTTTCTGAAACTCAAAATGAGAGGCAAAGCTTAGATGCTTAGGGAGAGATGTCAATTCATGCCTAGGAGTTATTGTTCTTCCCACCTTGCTCCACTCATTGATTCTCATTAATCCAAATGTTTCGTTATCTTAAAAATAAGATATATTTTCAGTTTAAAAAATCCAGGTGTCTGGATTGTAAACTGTGTTTTAGTTATTCAGATCGTAACCCAGCGGTTCTCAAATAGTGGTCCCAAGACCATCAGCAGTAGCAGCACCCGAGAATCCATTAGAAATATAAATTCTCAGATGCACCAAATCAGAAATTTTAGAAATGAGGACCAGCAATCTGTGTTTTAATAAGCCCTACAGATTATTCTGTTGCTCACCAAAGTTTGAGAACCACGGTCCTGGCCAAATCACAAGGCTTGCAAAGCCAGGCTCTGCCATTTATTCACCGGCAGCTACCAAACCTGTGGATTTGTTGAAGTAGGGTCTTAAAGAAAATAGTCAACCTTCCTAGGCTTGCCTTGGATTTTCGAGTGCATTAGTCATTGGTACAGTAGTCATTTTAACTCTGACTATATTTAAGGCTACCCTATAAAAAAGCCTATTTAGTATCCATTTATACTGTACTTTTATTTCCCTCTGTCCAAACGTGTGCCACTTTCTACTGACTCAATAGTATAAGAAGTCAACAGCATGCAGAATGGAAGGACCAAAGGGCAAGCCAAGAAGAATAAGGAGGGAATTGATTAAAATGTGGCAACTTTATTCTGGTGAAAGAAGAACTATCTAAAGTTTATAATGATGGTGAGGAAGAGTTCATGGAAAAAGAAACATCTTGTTCACCATCCTTCCTCTCCCCTGCACATCCTCCCTTTCCATCATCCAACCCTGCCACGGCCCCGTCTCACTCTGCACGTGCCTTCGAGCTATCTCTGAATAACAAAGAGGAGAAGACATAAAAAACAAGAGAAATCACAACTTACAACCTCGTAGTCTCATAGGCAGACTTGGTTCTACAACTGGGCTTGAGGCTATCTAAGATCTTTTTCACGCTGTGATGCCGAGATCCCGTTCATACAGGGCAGCCGGTATGGGGCTTTGGAGCACGGACTCCAGAGCCAGCCAGACAACACACAATCCAACCCAGCTCTCCGCTCAATAGCTGAAAGAACCTGGGCATGTTATTTCTCTCTAAGTTTGAGCTACCTCATTTTTTAAATGAGGGTAATAGAAGTATCTCTCCCATCGGATTCTTAATGAAGATTAAATAAGTTCATCCACGTAAAGCATTTAGAACTGTGCCTGGCACATAACAAGGACTGTATTAATGTGAGCTCCTAGGGCTCTTATTATTAATATATTGCCTCTGAAATGCTTCTCAGCCTCCAGCAGCATCTTGAGCATTTCCAGGCATAGCAACAAGGCAGAGAAAAATCAGGAGGGATCGAGGTAAATGTGTGAGGGTAGCAAAGCTGGAAGGGGGAGGAGAGGCAGCTCGCAACACAGCAATTCATCTACTTATTAAAAATTGTTGTTATGTTTCTGTACAAGGCTACAAGATTTGTGTTTGAATTACAGCAGTGGTTCTCAACTTCATTTGCGGGGAGAGGATTTTGCCACCCCTGGGGACACTTAGTAATCCCTGGAGACATTTCTGGTTGTCATAAGTAGGGGTTGCTCCTGGCATCTGATTCTAGGATGCACAGGACAGTCCCCACACAGAGAATTATCTAGCCCAAAATGTCAATAGTGCCAAGAAATTCTGAATTATAGCATGGTGTGGAGTTATCTTAATAAGGCTTGACATATTTTTTCCAATTTTCGGAAAGGCAATAGTATGGAAGATTCTGGCACTTGATGGGAGCTGAGAATGGGTGACCTCTAAAACTCCTCCAACTCTAAAGCTTAATTAATGTATGCAGCTGAGCTTCAACCTCAAACTTAAGTCAAGAGTGCATTTTACTCTTTTCCCCTTTGCCTATTTCCTTTCCCTAATGACAAACTGAATTTTTAAGGAAGATGGTTAAATACCAGAAAGTTACCATCAGACATTAGGTGAACTGCTTCTTGCTAAAACAAAGAACCTCGATGGCGATCAAAGAATTTTAGAGTTAGGAGAATCCTTTAAAAATGATCTAGCAACTCGATTCTAGTTGAAATCATTCATCACATTTCACAGGTGAATAAACTGTGATTTCGGAAGGCAAAGAGACTTGATCTAGGTCACATAATGCTACAACCATCATCCAGATTCTTCTTCCCAAGAACTTAGTTAACTCCTTAGTCAGACAGTGACAATATCAAGGGTCTCCTCTCCATGCATTTTCTTCACGTTTTCAGTGATCACAGTCTATATCTGCTCCTGTCTCTGAAAATCCTGAATATGCATCTCACCTGGTAAGGTGGTAACAGTGGGAATAAAAAGGGAAGAAAAATTAAAGATTTATTAAGGAAAAACAGACAAAACCTGCCTGCTGATGAAGCTGTGGCTGCTACTGACGAAGGAAGAGAAGGAATAAAAACGTGACTTCAGTCCCCAGTCCGGGTGCCTCAGAGGACGGTGGTGATCAGGAAGCGATGGAAGAATCAGGGAGCAATTTGGGGTCGCAGGTTCTTTATGTTGGGTGTCAGGTGCTGTCTTTTAATCTGTGAAGTTGTGGAGGGAGATGGGGGGATGAACAGACTGAGGGCAGCCTAGGAGAATAAGTGCGGAAGAAAACACATTGGACGTGTTGGCTACAAGGCTGCTGTAGCCCCCAGAAGGCCAAGCAGAGCGAAATCCACATAGCTCAGAGGAACCAGCGGCACTACTGCGCTCTGGGCCCTGGGACCTCCGTGGGGCTGGACTCAACACCCCCCGAAGCGCCTGCTAGCTTTGATGTGCTGCCATTCTCCTGGAGTTGAAATGATGATTGTCGCTCTACTGTATAATGATAATTATAATAAACATTTCCCAAAGGGGGAAGGATGCAAACATAAGACAGAATTTAGGATAAGAATACATGAGGAAAATAAACATAAGATTAAAAAATAACAAGAATGCTGCAAAACCTGTTTACTTTTTACTAATATGTCTTCCCACACTCATGTATCTCCTGAGTGAGTGCTCCGTCTCAGAACTCTGTGGGTCTCCTCCCTGTCCTGACTTTTTCCTTGTTTCTAGGGCACCGCATCTGTCACCTGTGTCCTTTTCCTTCACCACCTGTGCTCTTCAGCAGCACACAGCAACTTCTCCCTTGGTCACCGATGCTTAAGTCCCATTCAGGGGACGAGGCAAACGTCAACAACTGCCCACCAGGGTCACCCACAGCTTTACTGCCCAGCAATAGAAGACAGGGAAGGCCAATTTACATCAGTGTCCTTCCATCAAAAGCCATCTTTGGTTCACGCCCAACCTGTACCCTAAGAAACATTTTTTCTTCATCTTGATGGACCAAATGGGAATCAAGCCAAGATTTTCTACTGACGTTGAACTCTAGGAAGACGAGCTCAGGCCTCTGACTGTTTCACCTCCGCCACCTGCCACTTCTCTGTATCAACAGCCTCGTCTTCCAAAGGCAACTAACAGCACAGTGCCACACACAGGGTAGCAAGCGGAGAGGAAATGCATCTTAAATTGGGATTGGGATTCTGTGAAAGGCAACTGCAAGATGATTGCTAGTCCTGGCAGTGACCGTGAAAGCTTCATGCAGCACAGCGGTACCCACGCGTTCACGGCCACGAACACGCACAGGTAGACACTCGAGACACTATCTTGTCTCTCTCTCTCACACACACACACAGCACACACATCGCACTGTTACACATCCTGGACCATCCATAGCCTCCACACATGCATCGGGTTATACACACGGCTATGGTTGCTCAGCCTGTGTGTTCTCTCTCTCTCTACACACACAACCTCATACAGTCAGTGAACACACATGCAGTTTCACTAGTACTTACATACACAAGCGCAGGGCAGCAGCCCCAAACCTGCGGTGGTCCCACGCTGGGAACCCGTCCCACACGACCAGCCAGCCCACCCACACCCGGAGCCACCAGGCAGCCCACCCTTCGGCAAAGCCGGGTCTTCTGAGTCCGGAGTCCATTAGTCCCCTACCCCGTCGTGCCGCCCCGCCCCCGCCGCGTCCCCCCTGACACATGTGGGCTCCCGGGCTCCGGAGCCCTGGGCACACTTGCCGCACCTACCCGCTGCCCGAGGCGACGCGCCCTGGCTGGTTGGAGCGGCCACCTCCAGCCGCGGAGCCGAGCTTCTGCCGCCGCCGCCGCTGCGCCGCCGCTGCCGCTGCGCTCCCAGCCGCTGCCGGCGCCCTCCCCGCCGCCCCCTCGGGTGCCGGCTCCAGCCCCCGCGCTGGGGGGCCGGCGGGCACGAGGCTGCAGGCGCAGGACCCCAGCCCGGCTCACCTGGGTGCGCCGTGCATCGTCCTTCTCCCCGACCGAGCGGACTGCGCGGGCTTAACAGTCCCCCATCCGGGCGGTCCCCGCTGCCCTGCCCGCTGCCGCCCCCGCTGGGCGCCGAGGACGGCGGGGGTGCAGCCCTGGCAGCCGGGCGCACAGGAGAGTGGGCGCAGAGGCGGGCTGCGGGGATCTCACCCACTCTGGGCTGGCCAGCATGCGCCCTCCCTGGCCAGAGCGCTGCCCATCCGATGGAGGCGGGCAGGGAGCCCCGGGCTCGCTGCAGGCTCCTGGGTGACCTTGGGCAAGTTGGTTAACCTGTGAACCCCCACTGCCTCTATTCAAAGACAGTATAGTATTAATAAATATGAAAGGGTTTGTGGCGTCCGTGCCAGGGGAAAGCCTACTCCTCTATAGCTTACTTCCTCCTTCTGCCTCTGCCTCCACCAGGGCAGGTTAGTTTGGGAGCAAGGTTCAGAGTGAGCTCCTTGGCGCCCAAGTTTTCCAGAAGCAATGTTTCCATTTGCCTGAAGTCTGCCTCAGGGATCCTGCCCATATCTGTTAGTCCGCTGTTTCCTTTCCTGACCCAGAATCAGCCTGTGCTCCCAGCTTTGACCACCTGTGATCTTGAGCCTGTGATGATGCTGGAGCCAAGCCTCCACGCTCTCATCTGTAAAATGGGTGTCCACTCGCAGTTGTGTTGTGGCTTACAGAAGCTCTCGTGTGTCACTTAGTAAGCTGCTGTGTCTGTGAGGAACTGTGACAGAGGAAAAAACATTTTTCCTCAAAACATCTGACAAAGGCCTCAAATTCCAAGTATAAAACAATCCAAGAATTGTTGGGAAAGGACGAGGGAGAGCAGAGGCTTCCTTCACCGAGACGGGTCAGGGGGCCACAGGGCCGACTGGGCAAATGGCTCGCCTCTCAAGGAGCGCTAAGGACTCCCGGAGGCCAAACAGCACAGACAGGCTGTGGACGGTGATTAACTTCTGAAAGCAAATAAATCTTCCCAGTCTTAAAAATTATTAACTTACAATTGTGAGCACAATTCAAGTGAACTGGAAATTTAAATTGACCAACTCGTTCATGCCAGAAGCCTCTGAGTTGGTCCCTTTCTCAGTTTCTCTGTTGAAATTCCTGTCTCTCGTTCCCCCGTTCTTTTGCCAGGCTCCAGTCATTCTTCCTCGTGGTCTGTTTTTCTTCCCCATCTTACTCATACTCTTTCTCTCTTCTCTCCCTCTCTTCCCATCTCAGTCTCTCCCCCTCTTCCCATCTCAGTCTCTCCCCATCCGACGTATCTCTGCTCTCCTGTCCTCATGCCCAGTCTCTGTCTCATCTCTCGCTCTCAGCCATTTCCACCTGTTACTCCTCTCCCTGGCGTGTCTGTACCCTGAATCTGTATGCGTCCCATACCTCAGTTAAATGGCACCGTTATCCTCACACTCACAGATGCTCAAAGCTGGAATCACCTTCGACACCTCCACCTCTGTTCCCCTCCTCCCTCTCTCCGCTCAACCATTCACCAGTTCCCGGGGAGTCTAGCCCCACTCCGTCATTTGCATCTGTCCCTTCCTTCTTATTTCCACTGGACCTAATCGTATTTTTTCTGGAAACATCAAAGGTCTTCTAACTGGTCTCTTTCCCTCCAGTCCATCCTCCTCACTGATGTCAGCATAGTCTTCCTCAGGCAGATCCCCAACAGTGTCACTCTTTGCTCTAAAACTGTAATGCTCATGGGTTTTAAGAAGCAAAAAACAGTTCCCCAAAGATATCCACGTCCTAATCCCAAGAATCTGTGACTGTGTTACCTCACATAGCAAAAAGGATGCTGCAGATGTGATTAAGAATCTTGAGATGGGGAGCTTACTGTGGATTATACAGGTGAGTCCTTAAAAGGTCCTTGAAAACAGAAGAGAGAGGCAGGGAGGAGGTCAAAGTGGTAGGACATGAGAGGGACTTGACCAGCTGCTGCTGGCTTTGAAGAAGGGGTCATGAGCCAAGGAATGCAGATGGTCTCTAGGAGCCGGGGAAGGCAAGGAAACAGATTCTCCCCTGAGTCTCCAGAAAGGAATGCAGCGCCCCGGACACCTTGAGTTTAGTGTAGTGAGATCTATGTCAGATTTCTGATCCAGAGAATTGTAAGATAATAAATTTGTGTTGTTTTAAGCCACCAAGTGGTCATTTGTTGCAGCAGCAAAAGATAACTGATACAAGGCCTCTCTTTTACTTACAGAGTTGCACACAAATGCCTTACGTTGTTATTAACAGCAATCAAGGTAGCCCAGACTTTCAGCCATCACGCTATATCCAACCTTGCATTTCAAGAAGTCTGTTCTCCGAACTTCTTGTCTTTTCTCCTCTGTGCCAGTGCCCACAATGCTCTCTCCTCCAGAATGCCCCTCCGACGATGCCAGTCCTACCACCCATCAATGCCCATTGACTCCTCGGAGTTGTTCCTGATCTCTCCTGCCTTTGGTTCCCCAGAATCCTTTGTTTGTGTTTCTCAAGGCATATCTCATATTCCCATTTTAAATGGTGCTTTCTAATGGGGGAAGCAGGGAACACAAGGACTTTAAATGCATAGGTTAAAAATGCTCCTGGCTCTCTGGTCCCCAAACATTGTGTTCATACCTCTCCTGTAGCAGCGACTGCCTCACTGTATTGTTTGCGAGGTGTTTAGGGGTCGTCGGCATGGCCCACTGGACTGTGAGTGCTTCAAAGCTGGAGACCAGATCTCACCTCCCTTTATAAGCCCCAGCCCCTAGAATAATGCCAGACACACAGTGGGGACTTTACAAATGTTTTTTGAATAAATGGATGAAGAAAGCAGGTGCGATTTCTGGTTATATTGAACAGACAAGGCTATTAATAAAATCTTCTTGCACCATCTGTTTCTATTTACTTAAGCCACACAATGGAAGCATCTCAATTAATACCATGCGGTTTTAAATAGGGCTGCCTTGATGGTACCTTGAAGCATAGGATTTTCTTTTTGTTTATTTGTTTTGTTTTTGCTAAAGAAGAGACCTAAGATAAAAGGGTTAGTCTCTTTTAATAAGGGCTATTGTTGTGAGTAAAAGCATTGTAAACACCCAAGTTCTTTGTCCCAACAATTCTACTTCTTGAAATATGTCCTAAGGGTCATTAAGCACATGCACACAAGGATTTACCTAAGAGAATGTTCACTGAAGGATCTTTTCTAAGAGTGAATAATTGGAAAGAACCCAAACGTCTAACAATAAGGAATTAGCTACACAAACTATATCATCCCTCCCGTGAGATACCACTCAAGTATGAAACAATGATTTTGTCCATAGATATTACATAGAAAAATGTTTATGAACATATTTATGTTCTTTTTTATGCTTATCTAAATTTTCTAACTACCACACAATAAACATATATTTAAAAGTTAGTTTTAATTATTTTTGGAAAACAGTTGTGTCTCCAAAAGAAAGCTATATAAAACTTTAATATTTATCCAAGTTTCAAGAAAACCCATCTGCACTTGAGATTCAGTTCTTCGATTATGACAAAAGAAGTGAAAAGTTATAAAAGGCTTGAAATATAAGCTAGGGCTATCTTCATTCCATTAATTCATTCACTGTAGGAACACTTATTGTACCATCTCAATTAAAGCCTTTGATAGCAAACAACAGAAGCATACTCTAGCTACCTTAATCAAAAGAAAAGTATGGGAATGATAGGGGCTCACAGCATCACTGAGATGCTAGAAGCCAGGCTTGGAGAAGCAGGTTACCAAGAGAACTCCAGAGAACCAAAAAGCAGAAAGTACAGCCGCTGGCTCACAGACGAACTCAATCAAGACTCTGCACCGTCCCTCCTGACATGACGAATGGCCTCCACCAGTTCTCCATTCCTGTATGGGTCACTCTCCCAAATTCAAAGTTCCTGGAGAACACACCAGATGGCCGAGGTTCTGAATCAGAGGAGAGGGGGTAGAGGCCCTGGTCTTGCCACCATGACTACCCACAATGGGGAAGATTTTACCTCCCCAGAAAACTGGGGGTGCTGTTAGGAAGTTAACAAGGAAGCTGGCAGCCTAGAAGCACTAAATCCCCCCCTAACCCTGGAATGTGCCAGACTCTGTGTCGCTCAGGCTACAGCCCTGGCTTCCCTGCCAGAAGCTCCCGAGTGTGACTGGCTACCAGGCCAGAAACACTACTCAGAAGAGATGGGGGTCTTTGGTTCTATTCTTTCATTTATAAGCCTGCATATGTTAAGGTTTTCTGTTGCTAATTTCTTCTCATCCGCAGAAATAAATACTATTTTTCCATTTTGGTTGTCCACACTTTGCTCAACTGGTACAAATATTCTCTTATGAACTTACTACACAGCAGCCTGCCAAACAGACTGGAGCTTATTATCAGCACCACACCAGGGGGGTTATCTTAAAAGTCTCAAAGCTTGTTTTAAGTTTATTTTATTTAGGGTGCCTGAGCTACAGAAGAGAGCTGTGTGTGTGTGAGAGAGAGAGAAACAGAGAAAGAGAGAGAGAGAGAGAAGACGGCGGGGGGTGGGGGGGGTGGGAGAGTGTAGGCAGAGAACCAAGAGACAGGAACAAAGAAGATGGAAATTAAATTCCAAATTCAGATTGTTGAAATAAATCAGTGCTTCTCTTGAACTCACAAACTTGAAGCCTGCATACCTTCCATCCACTTAAGAGCTGCTAAAAATTTAAACAGTTAGACAAAGAGTTTTAATGCAGCTGCGAAGGCACAGAAACCAAACTGTGAATTCCTTTCCTATCATAAACTCCACAGAATAAATAAGATCCTCAGACAAGACACTGTGTCATACATGGGCACATGGGTCATGCACAGCTGTCTCTGTTTATCTTACAGACAATCATTCTATGTCAGGAAACAACTTCCAGCAAAACCTCCTCCAAATAAAGTTCTAAGTGGAGAAATTTTCGCACTTTATCATTTCTAGGAGTCAAATCCAGCGCAGAGGGCCGTATATATCTTTATTTCGCTACATGTCCTGGAGTGTACTATTACCTCCCACTCCCCGTAACCCGAATCAGACCCAATGAGCGAGGCTTGGTGCTCAGACTCCTTCTCTCCCTGAGCCTCCAGGGTGTCTGCACCCTGCTTCCTCTCCCTCCGGGTTCACAGCGCTCTCCTCGCCTGCTGTGCTCACTCCATGCTGGCCTTTAGGTTTCTAGTTACACACAGCTCGCTCTGGTCTCAGGACCTTGGCATTTACTGTTTCCTGGACCTGAAGTGCTTTCTTCTCTGGGTCAATTTAAATATCTCTTTTGACAGAGAGGTTTGCCTGGACCGCTTATCCCCCTACCACTACTATTTTCTGTCCTAGCTCTCTGTTCCCATCACTCATGTCTCTTATCCCACTCTATATCTAAGTCATTGATGTATTTTTCACTGACTTTCTCTCTGCCACCCACACTAAAGCGTTAGCTGCGAAGAGACAACATACTTCGCAATGAACCTGGCTTAGAATGGACACTCAGTAGGAGTTGAGTGGGTAGAAATATGAACACGCCGACAACAGGATTTGTCTTCGGAGCATCTGTCCTCCCCAGGGGGTCACAGTTGCCCAGGAACCAAGGACCCTCGGAGGCCAAAGGAAACTGCATCCGTGTGGATGGAAGGGTGATGGCTCATTTCCATGAGAGGATGTGGCTCGGGAAGAAACAGAGTCGTGTGCGGGAGGGATTGCAAAACAGAACAGGTGGTTCGGATTCAATGACATCATATATCTGCAACTGCAGAATGAATGAGGAGGCACAGAAGGAGGAGAGAGGCTCCAGGCTGCCTCTAAAGAGTAAACAGCTTCCCAGAAGTCAGTCTCTTCCAAGAGGAATTAACAGAATTGAGCAAGAGAGCATGAGATCACATCAGTTCAAGATAGGGTGTTTTTGATCACTTCCTATCTGGCAAAGTCTGTATTAACCTGCTGTTTGAACCCTGAAAAGCCGACTGCCTGAAGCCGCAGAGACTAGGGGCAGATAAAGGCGGCAAAGCGGAGTTATCGCAGCCCTGATAAGCACCTCCTGGCCCCTTTCAGTGCTAGCTGCTCTTTGTCCTCTAGTCTTCCCGATATTGTTTGGCTTAATCTATCTACGTGTGAAAAGGCAGTTAACTAATTCATGTTTTATTACCAATAAAAATCAAATAAATGAAACCTAGAAAATAAACTCTTCCAAGTCAGTTCTTTCAGACAGGGGCAGCCAAATCAACGGGACGGAACATCACGAGTGTGGCGCACCAGGAAGAAACCCGACATGACTGGAATTCTATCATTTATTTCTAAATTTATGTGTAGTAAAATTCACTGTTTTTTGGTGCACAGTTCTATGAGTTTTAACAGATTTATAGGGTTATGAAACCATTGCCACATTCAGGATACAGCAAAAGTGAGCTTTAACGTGGACAAATGTATTTAAGGATGAATTTCAAATAATGTATTTAATGGGGTGTCATTGGACAGTCCCTCCTTGGTACTGCCCAATGCCCCTTTCCCACATCGGCTGTCTCCATTCAGAGACCTAGAAGCTTTTGTGCTTTAACTAGGAAAGGAAGCTCTGAGGAGGGTGTCTTCGCTGGGGACAAAAGTGGGCAGATAGGGAATGGCCTCTGGCCCCAGAACATCCCTTGAACTGGTTTGAGCTACAGAGAGAAGCAGTTAGAGGCAAAAATCAACAGGAGTATTCAAGAGGGGCTCAGGGCCCAAGTCAAGACTCTGTGCTCAGGGCTAGACTCAGGGAGGAGGCCCTGTCCTGGAGCCTGAGGGGCAGGTCTTCGGGCCACCCCCAGCTGGACTCCTTGACACAGACACTGGTGCCCCTATGATGGGGAGGGGAGCAGGGATCCACCTCCAGGCGGCACTGTGGGCAGTGGAGATGCTCAGAGCAGAAATGGGAAAGGTGAGAGCGGCTGACATATTTGGATTGTGGGTGCATGTGGATCCTTCTAGCAGGAACTTACAATAGGAGGGTTAGAGGATGATCCAAACTATCATTCAGTGTTGAAAGAAGGTCAACGTGGGTAGCTAGGGGCTTAGCAAGTATTTGTTCCATAAATGTTTCACTAATTTTCTGCACGGCAAGCCCTGTGCTCAGCCCTGAAGAACATGGTGAATAAGAAGATGGGACCCTTTTTTCAAAACACTCAGAGCCAACTAAAGGAGATAGGGGTGGACACAGACAATTTCAACATACTGCGATGGTTAATCATGTAAGCAGAGGTGGCAAGTGGAGCTCATTTATTATTATTGTTGTCATTATTTTATTATTACCTAGCAAACATTTATTGAGCACATAGTATTTACTAGGTCACTGTGATAAGCACTTTTCCTGCATTATCTTATTTAGCCTCATAGCAACTCTATGAAGAAGACTCTATTACTGTTATAACTTTACAAAGGAAAAAGAAACAAAGCACAGAAAGATTAAGGAACTTGATATTGAGATGACATGACCAGAAAGGAGCACAGCCAAGATTAGAATTCAGGCTGTCTGACATTAAAGCTTTTGCTGTGAGCAACCACGAAATAAAAGTCATAACAATAACAACAATGCAAAAACAACGTTAATGGTTGATTGCGTTAAATGTATTGGGCACTTAACCATCTCAGACAATTTGGAGAGCTATTATGCAGAGGGAAACAATACAATCAGGCTGGATTTCTGCTGCATGCGAATGTGGAACAGGGGCCAGGATATTACAGAGAAACGGAATTCAGCTCAGTGGAAGATTGTCTCAACATTTGGTCTAGCACTGTAGGTACCAAAGCACAGGCTGGATGCCATCTGGCAGGAATGCCGAAGCAGGAACCCCTGTTCCAGGTGTGAGGTTCAACATCACCTCTGCTGCTCCCCCAACTCACTGATTCTCTGATGCTAAGATTTGAAAAGCTCAGTCTCTGTTGCCAGCTCCTTCTCCAGGTAGCACTTAAATGTCAAAGCCCTTCCTCTCCTCTTTTTACTCTCTGTAGTTCCCCATGCTATTTCATCCGTAAGGCTCACTTTAGTCATCATTTGTATGCTAACAAGTCCTAAATTTTGCACTCCAGCCCAGAATTCTTTTCTGAGCCCCAGATCTACCTCTTGGAAGTAAGATATCCATGTCGCTGGTCTCAGGAGTACTTGGTCTGATTTGGCCTGGATGACCATGGAAGAAAGGTCTCTAGGGCAAAAGAAACGATAAGAGATAAATCAGTTGGACGGAGATCTTGGAAAACTTACAGAAATTGTAAAGGTATTTGGTAGTGGTTAGAAACAGAGAAGCCATTTGAACTGGAGTGGTGCAGACGTATGTCTCTGACCACCTAGAAGGGAAGTATAAACAACTGGGCCCTTGGGGAACACTATATATGATGTCATAGTGATTTAAATGCTGTTTTCTGATTTTAAACTTTTAGAATCAACCTATGGATATCTGAAAAGACTTAACCAGTGTAACAGAACAGAATGTATATTTCTCAATCTCGGCATTATAAAAATACAACTGGCAAAGTAATTAATTAGGAAGTAGAGGTAGGAAGGTGTCATGAATCAATGAAGAAACTTCAATGTCCTCATTATACAAAATAGGAGCCAATGACCATTCCCTGTGGTTAAAGGAATAAGCAATAAATTAAAGGATTCATTGTGCTATTTAAAGTTACAGAGGTGACTAGAGAAGGAAATCATATGATATTAGGAGGTCACTAAACAACAAGTGAAGAAATAGCTATGTAAGCGTATTACATAGAAAGACGGAGGTAATTTCCAGAAGAGCATTGGTTTCTCTAGGTAACTGCACCCATTTTTATGTGCAGTAATCTTATCTCCTCCATCCAGCCAATCTGTGTTTTAGGGAAGCTAAACTCATTGCCAGTCCTAGGGATGACCTCGATTGCCCATCAGTATATTTTGTCTACCCAATCATAATGACTGATTCAGGCATAAGCAAGCAGTCCAGTTGGGCCAATGATACACAAAGAGCCTTTGCTCAGGATTCTGGAAAGAAAATATTCTTGCCCTCTTGTGAGAGGTCTCAGAAAGTATGTCTCCCTCCTTCTCTGAACAGTGAGGGATAAGGATGCTCTATCATGAAATGCTACAGCCATGCTAGAAGGAGCCAGTCTAGAGGTAAAAACAGCACATGAGGATACTGAGCCAGAGAATCTCTGAAAAATGGAACCTAAGTCCTGATAATGTTGCCATAACCTGGATCAAACTGTACCTGAAGCTATAGACAACTCCTGAACTGCTCAGTTATGTAAAACAATATATTGCCTACCCAATCTTCTTCCTTTTATTCCATGGTACCAGCACTTGGCTGAGCTCTGGCCAATGAAATTGAAGCAGGTTTGCTGTACGGACCTCCCAGGAAGACTCCTTCAAGGTTCCCAATGTGGCTAGAGCATGCCATCTTTCCTCTGCTTCCTTGCTCCTTCCTGCTGGGTAGCACGAGGAGTCCCGGCAGCAGCATTTTAAAACCTTGAAAATGGAGGCCACAAGGGAGAAGGAATCAGCTAGAGCCTGGGTCCCTGACAGAGCTCACGTGGCAAAGACTGACTACACATCTTCAGGCTGCTTCTACCTGAGAAAACCAATGAGAAAGTGTTTAAGCTACTATTGATTCATATTTTCCATTATATGCAGTAAAGCTACTCCTAACTAATACAGCTGATTTTTCTGTAATTTTCAAAATTAAACAGTCATGATAGATGCACTCAACCAAAAAGTTCTCTCCTCTGGAGATAACAGATTCTTGGGTGGTAAACCAAGAAGAGACAGATGCCTTTTTGTGTTTTCCTATAAGCACTGAATTACTAGGTTAAAAAAAAAAACTTTGATGTGAAGAATAAAATATGAAGAAAATGTAATTAGGCATGAAAAAGCCCCAAAGTAAAGAGGAAAACATCCAAACACATGGTTTGCAGTAACTGCAGGCCTACCACAAGTAGGAGATTAATGGTATACAGGAACACTGGCCACTTCTCTAAGGGCAATTTTAAATTATGGACAGCATCACTGGAAAGCATAGTGTAAGTGCACACACACATACATCCAAATGTGGTCTCATAGACTATTTAAATAATATGGGGAAATATTCACAAAATGTTATTAAGAGAAAAAAGTGGAATGCCTAACAGCACATTTAACGGCATCCCAATTGTAGAAATGCTTGCGGTACAGAATTCAAAATCTATGCGGAATTTCATAAAATATTAGGAGTGATCATCTAATAGTTTGGGCAGAATCAGAATCAATACTTGCTTTTTCTTATTTATACATTTCAGTATTTGTCATTTCAATTTGTCAAAATGTCTACATTGATTATGTTTTACTTTATAATCAGAAAAAAGAAATATACTTTCTTTAAAATTGTTTTTTAAAATATTTTCTAATTCAAAAAAGAATCCTGGACGTTGACAACATAGCTATTTGGGAGCCCAGGCTGGCATCAGCTCTGTCGAGGGGAGACCAGAACAGGGGCTGTCACCACATCTGGGCTGAGAGCAACGGGAATCGGAGCAGCATGGCTCCAGGTAAAAACACAGTGCTCCCAGCGCTCCCAAGGGCCACACTCTCAGGGCTCAGAGCAGCAGGTGGAGCCTGAGACCAAATCTGCTAAGGCAGAGAGCGTGTCCCACACCTCTGTACCCATAGGAACTCACCTCTGTGCATGGTGACTGGACTGCAGGCACCCAGGTTTTGCTCCAGTTTCTTCCATCCTCTATCCTGGGATGAACCCAGGAAAGTGGAGTGAAGAAAATGGAGGCGCATGGGATAGGGCACAAGGTGGCAACACTCAGGGGCAGTGCCCTTCTGCACACTCAGGTGGTAACAAAGCCAGGCTTTGTGCGAGCTTTACAACTTCCAGTATCTTTCTGATCTAGAAGGCAGCCTGGGTCATAAAGTGCCCTGAGAAGAGAAAATGGAAGAAGGTACAAAGTTGATGTAGATAAAGTCTCTCATGTTGGCACCAGTAAATATAGTAAGTTCCAGATTAAGAACATCAAGTCAAAGAGACACCTTTGAAATGAGTTAGCCAATTAGCCTTTAAAAACAAAGAAAAAGTCATGATCCCAGAGGAGAGAAAAACAAAGCAAAATCAAACAAAAAGGTAAACATTTACTTGGCAAATAAACTGGAAATTTGATGGCCCTTCTCTGAGCTTCAGCTTATAGCTTTAAAAAATGAGATAGTTTGACAAACTCAATGGTTTTAAAATGCACGAAATACACACAGTGAAATTGCCAGAGAGCAGGATTGCAGTGTAAGAGTCACACTGGTTCATTAACAGGTTAGATCTCTTTGTATTTGCTCCATGAAGTTTAAAACAGAGATACTTGAGAAGACAAAAAAGCAACAGTTTGCCATCCCAGCTTCCAACTCTTTTCTGCTCAAGTACCCAAAGTATCTGTTTCAAAACTTCTCCCTAGCTCAGACTTCTTTCTACTCAGCCATGTTGTCTACAGCAGTAGGACCCACAGGATCAAGAGGTTCTGGAAACTTTTTCAACATTCCTTTTCCTCCTAGGTTCTTTCTCCTCCTTTTTCTAATAATAGCAAGAGTGATAATGAAAATAATAATAAGATAAAATGTAAAATATTCATCTGACCCCTTAAGGATAAAACCCGTAATGCCCCTGGGCATTTATTTATTTTTTATATTATTTATTTATTTATTTATTTTTATTTATTTATTTTTTTTGAGACAGAGTCTCGCTTTGTTGCCCTGGCTAGAGTGAGTGCCGTGGCGTCAGCCTAGCTCACAGCAACCTCAAACTCCTGGACTTAAGCGATCCTACTGCCTCAGCCTCCCGAGTAGCTGGGACTACAGGCATGCGCCACCATGCCCAGCTAATTTTTTCTTTTTTTTTTTTTTTTTTTTTTTTGAGACAGAGTCTCACTCTGTTGCCCAGGCTAGAGTGAGTGCCGTGGCGTCAGCCTAGCTCACAGCAACCTCAAACTCCTGAGCTCAAGCGATCCTACTGTCTCAGCCTCCCGAGTAGCTGGGACTACAGGCATGCACCACCATGCCCGGCTAATTTTTTCTATATATATATTTTTTAGCTGTCCATATAATTTCTTTCTATTTTTAGTAGAGATGGGGTCTCGCTCTTGCTCAGGCTGGTCTCGAACTCCTGAGCTCAAACGATCCGCCCACCTCGGCCTCCCAGAGTGCTAGGATTACAGGCGTGAGCCACCGCGCCCGGCCATTTTTTCTATATATATTTTAGTTGGCCAGATAATTTCTTTCTATTTTTAGTAGAGACAGGGTCTCGCTCTTGCTCAGGCTGGTCTCGAACTCCTGACCTTGAGCGATCCACCAGCCTCGGCCTCCCAGAGTGCTAGGATTACAGGCGTGAGCCACCGTGCCTGGCCTATTTATTTTTTTAAATGAGCAAATATGTAAAATTTCTGAGTTGCTTCAGGGATGGTCTCTTAATTCATCTCTGATTCCTCAGCACCTGGGACAGCATCTGGCACATAGAGGACACCCAATTACTGTTCTAAGAGTAAATGAATGAGCTCGTGAATTCAAGCCCAGAAAAGGCAAATACTCACACCCTGCTATCACAAACATCCCCTTAAGGACCTTCATATGTGATAGACCCATACAAAACTAATGTTATCTACTAGAGGGACTGGAGGCTGAGAGTATAGTGGAGTGACATGCATTTTCACTTGGAAAAGTTCCATTTTACATGTTTGTCAAAACATATATAAAGAAAAATTATTAAACAAGTAGTGACAATTCTGTCCTCCTTTTCACTCAGTATCTATAAAACCTAGAGTTAGCATATGGGAGAAGTAAATTTCATTTCCCAGTTTTCATGCACCTCTCCTGAAAGAAACATCTCACTGTGCTACGTGTGACTTTGGGGTCTCGAGTAATGCACTTTTCATATAACATGTCCCCTAAATACAAACAAGCAATATCATCTGATGCTCTACTAAAGAGGCAGCAATCGGTTCTGAGCTGGAAAAGAAATCAAGTTGGCTAAATTGGATTTATTCTAAAATGGCATAATGGCTTTCAGTGCTGTCATTTCCAGGGAAATTTATTGACACTGTAATTTCTGTCCATGTGTTATTTTTACATTTTGACTAACTTTTAGGATCAGGTCTGAGATGTAACTGCACTGTAAATATCTGCAGAGTCCAGGGAGAGTGATTTGCTGTGTGTGTGTGTGTGTGTGTGTGTGTGTGTGTCTGTGTGTTGACATGACAGGAATATA
This sequence comes from Eulemur rufifrons, assembly GCF_041146395.1. Classification (NCBI taxonomy): domain Eukaryota; kingdom Metazoa; phylum Chordata; class Mammalia; order Primates; family Lemuridae; genus Eulemur; species Eulemur rufifrons. Next base: position 32,458,452 of record NC_090992.1, on the reverse strand, counting down.
TTGCTGAGCAGAATGAAAAGTCACTTTTTATCACAGAACTTCACATTTTGCCACTTTCCTCTGCCTTTGTAGTTAAGAAAATAGATTTTGCTGTAATGGTAGAGGCTCCTACTCCAAGGAAATGACTTTTCCTATTAAATAGTGTATAAGTTTATTTCAAAGAGAAAATGATATCTAAATTCAGAGCAAGGGTCCTTGAGGTATAAGTCCATGGTACTGTGCTACCAGAGAAAGGTGAATTCAGTGGGAGAGAATCAGGGAGCCACACACAGGCATCTATGTCTTGGGAAGTACTTGTGTATTCCATCATTTACAGGAATTGATGCTATGCAGGGCATCTGAGCTACTAGCTATGTAACACTGGACAAACTACTTCACCTCGATAGACCTCATCTCTAAAATGGGCATAACTATGGTACCTACCTCATAGGACTGTGGTAAGGATTAAATGAGATAACACATGTAAAGTGCTAGGGCACATGGTCAGGCAGGAAAACACACTTAATAAACATTAGTTATTATTATCACTTCTTCATTCATAAAACGAGGCATGGAATTAGACGGTTCCTCCCAGTTTTGATATTCTAGCACAGCACTGCCCAATAGAAATATGCACGCTACATGTGTAATTCTAACTTTTCTAGTAGACACATTTTATAAAGTAAAAAGAAAAGGGTAAGTTTCATTTAACTAATATATTTTATTTAATTATATACATAGAAAATATCATTTCAACACATAAAAATCATCAGTGAGGTATCGTGTGCTCTTTTTCTTGAATGAAATCTTTGAAGTTCGCTGTATGTTACACACACAAGGCATCTCAATTCGAACTAGCTGCGTTTCTTGTGCCCAGTCGCCACAGATGGCTGTTGGCCACCATATCAAACAGCATAGTTCTAGAATAACCAGTTTGGTTTTAAATATTTAATTTGCTTTAGAAGAAGGATATCTAAAAAGTAATGCCTCAAAAGCACTTGAAAGTTGAGCACGGAGACCTTGAGTGAGAGATCTGGGCTAGCCATGGAGTTGAAGGAGCTCTTTCCACTGTTAGTGCCATGAGAATGGTGGCCACCACCACGCCTGACATCTTTCCTAGGAAGCCATCACTGGGTTAAGATAGCATTGTCCACAAAGGAATTATAGAAAATATATTACCTTGAATGGACGGCGGATGTCACCATTTGGATCTCTCTATGGATTTATAAGAGGGCAAGAGCAATAACATTATGCTTGTGTTCCTGACTGAAGCCCAGTTAATTAGTAGTGACGGTAGTCTTATATATAACAATAGTTAAAAGTTAATGAGCAAGCAGAGTTGTAATGATCATTAAGGTAATAAAGAATGTAAAGATAGCTTTATGTTATTAGCTGATGAAAGACACTACGCTAGAAATGAATTGTGGAGCAAAATTGTGTGTGTGTGTGTGTGTGCGCGCGCGCGCGTGCGCACACACACACACACGGGACCAGTGAACCACGTGATCTGATAAGGAAGCATCGGTTTAACTGTTGCTCCAAGAACCCAAAAAGATTCTGAGAAGACCCACCCTGGAGTAAAGGAAGAACTATCAGATAGAATGGCAGGGCAGGAATTGATAAGATATTATTAATAAACTGTCACAGCGGCACTTTTGGTTGATCTACCTCAGCCATGCTTTCTAACAAACCTCCTCCCAGCCCTACAAGAGTTCCCTGAAATTAAGTGCTTTTCAGGGCTTCACCTTACAGTGGAAGCTGCTTTTCCTCACCCTGTTCATCTATGACACCCAGACTGTGGAAATGAGGTTGTAAAACGACTACACCTTTGAATCAGTTTATTTTGATGAGTATAATGGAGAGATTAAGAGCTCAGACTTTAATTCTACCAGATCTGGGGGTGGATACGGCTCCCCCATGTACCATGTGACCTGGAGCCTAACCTCTCCCAGTCTCCACTTACCGGTGAAGCAGGAACATAGAGTCACTTTATTCGCAGGAATGTCGCAAAGCTTCAGTGAAATGGTGCATGCAAACCTCTGGGCTCAGTGGCCGGCACCTCATTATCATCAGCATTTGTAGTAAACTTTCTTTGCAGATTTAGCTTTGTGAAAAGCAGCGTGTTTTTGAGTTGGCAGATCATAACCAAGAAAAGGCATTTGGATGATTTCATACATTTTGCTCTATATTATGCATTTAATTATTTTGGATAGTTGGGGAAAGAATCAATTAAAATGCCAACAAGAAGGACAATTTCTTAAAAATGTTGTTGCCATATTTTAAACATAAAAATAGAAGGGAAAAATTGTATCCCAGCTCCATGAGGAGAATCTTTAAGGTAGCGTTATGATCCCACTATGATACAGTAGAGGTCTTCTGGAGATGGGAATTCAATGGAAGAAAATTGAGTTCTGAGCCTCATTCAGGGGAGGTTAGCTATTAAAAGATGAACATACTGCCTTATTTATCAGATTGCTCCTGGCACGGAGAAGCTGCTCTGGCCTTCTTTCTCTGGACCTTAGATGAAGTTAGGGACAGGTGCAGGTGGGCAGCACCAACCACAGGAAAAGAGGAAGGGAACAAAAATGGGGAGGTCGATGAAAACATCAACCCTGACAATCTCTAACCTGCAAAGTGAGAGTACCCCACTGGTACCTGATTTCCTTCTGCTTTTCATATTCCAGGATTCCATGCCTCTAGCAAAATTGGGTCCCAACAGTTCTATTAATGAGTATGCAACAAAATTAAAATAATTAGCTTTTGATAGTCCTCCCTCAACCTAGAAGGGGGAGTCTTCCCTATAATTCTTAAGATTGTAGGATTAAAGATCAAGAAGAAATGATGTGAGGGTAATAAAAAATGACATGAGGATTTAAGGAGAGACTTAAAGGGCAGAGAAACTGACGGGAGCACCTGCAGATGGAGAGGCAGGTGAGAAAAAGCAGGAAAGAGAGAGTTTGAATGTTTCTGGGAATTACGTTTCATCTTCATGTTGTTGAGACATATGGAAGATTTAGGTCATTTTGAAATGGCCGTAGGTCTCTGAACTGTGTTATTTTGATGAAAACACCATTTTTAGACCAACCAGGTGGGCTGTGGCATTATCAGTGCCCGCAGTGGTTGCAGAGATGCCGGTCCTCCACGTGGTCAAGGTGACCTTTCAGACTGGTACACCTCTTCCCTCATCCACCCCCGCCCCCCACACACCCTAAGGAAATCTCTTACATGAGACTATTTTACCCTTTTTATCTGGGAAAACCCAAGATGACAAATGGGTAGGAATTTCCTCTTCTTCCATATTCACAATTTTATTTAGCTAGAAACACATCCATCCTTCCCAGACATAAGCCCCGGACAGACTACGTTTTTTACTTTTCTGAGGTTTAATTCCCCTCTCATGTTTTTTTCCTTTTGTGTTTTAAATCTCCTTTATGATTTTGAATTGAAAGAGGAATTTAATTGGCCATAGTTTTCTTCCCGCTGTTCCTTCCCCTCTCTCATTTGGCTAACTCCAGGACAATTTAGGCACTGTCTCTCCAGAAAGGTTTCTTGATCTCTCTCTGTAACCCTTTGTGCAAAGACCCACACCCCACTGATCACACTGTACTGACATGATTCATTTATGTGGTGGCCTCTCCTCCATGGTCAGCCCTAAATCTCATTCACCTTCTCCTTTTCCACGATGCTGAGCACATCTGACACGAAGCCATCTCCAGCGAGCGCTTGTTGTGCTGAACTGCCTGATGAACGGCAAATTTTGAAGCCACTCTGGAAGACTCCTTTATGGTCCGTTTCCTTTTCTGAAGCCCAGAGGGGTGGGAAAAACAGGGAAAGTCCTTCTCTAGGTTCCCATGGGAACTGAAATAAATGCGGCAACAATTAGAGGAGAGATGATTGCACTAAAAATATCATTTTACAAAGTAAAAGAGTATCACCACTTCAAGTATTCACATTATACCTGCTGCCCTTTCTTTCCTTTAGGGAAATGTTTAAAACAGCTTTATAAAATCACGGTTCTTTGTTAATTATGAAGGTTATTCATCAATCCTAATTTTATATATATATGTGTGTGTGTGTGTGTATATATTTATATCTCACTTCAGCATCCATATCTACCTAAGATCCTCTCTGTTCCTTTCATTTATTTATTTAGTCAATTTTTACTGAGTGCCAACAACAGTGTGCCAGACATCATGCTAGGCTCCAGAGACACAGCCATGATTAAGGGAGCCAAGAAAGATAGTCTTTATCCCTCGTGGAGTACACAGTCTAGCAGGAGAAATAAACAACTTAAAAAATAAGCAGACAAATCAATGCAAACTTCAGGTGACGTGCAGGAACTAGCAAGGTGCCATGATGGACACTAACAGAGGGGCATCTCTCAGGAAGAGGCACGAATACGAGACCTAGAGGAAGAGAAGGGACTGGTCTGTGAAGAGCTGGAGGAAGATGGTTTCAGGCCAGAGGGATTGCAGGTACAAAGAGCCCAGGGCAGACAAAGTCAGAAGTGTGAGGAATGGAGAGAAAGTGCTCACAGCTACAGCAGAGCTGAAAGGAGGAGATTGACTCCGTATAGTGGGGAGGAATTTAGGGTTTGCTCAAAGTGCAATGGGAAGTCACTGAAGCACGTTAAGCAGGGATCTGCTGTAATTCAATATACATTTCAAAGATCACTGTGGTTGCTGCAAGAGAACAGTTTTGAGGGGGTGAATGAAAATGTGAAAGCCAAGTATGAGATTTTCCAGAAGTTGAGCAAGAGATGACAATGGTGTAGATAAGCATGGTGGTAGCAGAGACAGGAAGACATGAATGTGCTTGAGAAATATTTTGAAGGTAGACATGCCAGGACTTCTAGCGTCATTTCTCTGCTCGCAGCTGTTGATGGCTCCTCTTCTCCTAAGAGGGTGAGCCAAGGTCCTGCAGAACCTTCCCCTGCCCTCACCGCTCTGCTCTCCTCTCCACCCCTGCCCGTTCACTCTGCTCCAGTCACACCCACCTCCTTCCCGTTCCTTGAACACACAAGCCGTGTTCTCAGCTCTTCTGTTCCCTCTGCATGAAATAATTTTCCCCACCATTTTGGATAGCCTCATGGTGCACCCCTTCAACTCTTTAAAGCTTTGTTCAAATGCATCTCAACAGCCATGCTCTTTAAAGTTGCATGCCCCCACCCAAAAATCCCTATAACCCTTCCTTCCTTAGTGCTCTTCTCAGCACTTACCACCTTCTAACATGGCTGTAATTTAGTTTTATATTTTGTCCATTGTCCAACTCTCTAACACTAGAATGGGAGAAGTTCACAGGAGAGCCTCGGCATGTAGAATAGAGTCTGGTACATAGTAAGAAATCAGCAAATTTTGTTTCATAAATAAAGGGGGTCAAGAAAGGAATTAAGGATGATTCCCAAGTTTCAGATATGAACAACTGGGTTAAGCTTTTTAATGAGATGAGAAAAACTGGGAGAGAAACCATTTTTATTTCTCTGATAGAATAAAAACAAGCTAAACCCATTTTATTCTCCTATAAAAATCAGTGCTTAAGATAAAATGAGGTTGAACTTGTTTTTTCAGGAATGCGAGAAATATTGATTTTGAGGAAACTGTGAGGGACCTGAACAGAACAGCAAAAGAGACCACTGGATGTTTGCTTGCTTTCTCCCTCTTCCTTCCCTCCTTCCGTCTCTCCTCCCTCACCATGTGCTCTCGTCCTGCACACATCCTTGGGCCCTCCGCATTCTGAAGCAACCTCCACCTTGCTCCATGGCGAGCTCTACATCCTCTCTCTCCCCTGGGTGCTCACCAACACGTTTGCATTTGCTTGTGGCTGTCACTGTAATCCAGCTTCGGATTCCCCTACAAACAAAAACAGGGACTTTATCATAGAATAAAGTCCTTCTACTGATTTTGCTCAACTCACCCATCTAAACCATTCATGCACTTATAACTACAAGAACCATGCCCTGGGCTAATAAATCTGGACCCAACATACACCCCTCTCCACATACTAGTTCAAGCTTTTCCCCCCTTAGTAGGCTCACCTCATTCCTCTCCATCATTTTGTGTAATTGAACTCGGATCTAAGCTGCAGTGACATGGGGTAGCAAGTGTCTTGCCTTTGGACCAAGAAGGCCGCTAGGAAGTCTTAGGTGAATAAAATAAACATGAGCATTTCATTGCAGAGCTATGAACTAATGATAAAAATGCATCCTTAATTGCTCTCTTCACACTTTCATCCTGACGCTAAGCATCCTGCTCTGTGCTGGCCTGTTAGAAGAGAATCTTTTAATTTTCCGTTTGAATAAGATACTGTTGTAGAGAGGATTAAAAGGGCTAAGACATGCAGAGCAATTAGGACCGTGCCCAGCATCTAACGGAAGGTTGGTAAATGCTGGCTGCCCTGAACTATAAACGCCCTCTCTCCCCTGCCTGCTATCTGGGGCTCGCTCAAAGAAATGTTCCCCAAAGGTCCCCCAAAAGTCCCCAAAAGGAGCCTCAAAATCAGGGTGAATCCTTCCCCTTTGAAAGAATTTCATACCTTAGAGCCTATCGATCTTCAGCTGTTTTTAGTCAGAGACTCTTTAAAGGGGCTGATTGTGTGTGTGTGTGTGTGTGTGTGTATGTGTGTGTGTGTTTTAAATATTGAAAAGTTCAGTTTCACAAAACAGTATGACTGCTAAAACAATAACTGGATTTTAGCATTTGTCATGGTTTCCCAACTACAGGCAAACAGTGGTAAGTAGAATATGAGGATGCAAGCCCTGGGAATGACCTTAGAGATCATTTATTCAATTTTCTCATTTTCTTTTTCCTTATAGGAAATTAAGATGGAGAGGGAGCAAAGCAATTTGCCAAGGGTTATATAGAGAGTATGTGGCTGAGCCAGGATGGCCCCAGGGTTTCCAACTCCCAGGTCAGTGTCCTTCAGACTTTCTTCCTTTACTGGCAGGGGATTCCTCCTATAGACTTGGGGCCAAATCTCATTGTTGGGGTCTCATTCCATGTAGGGACAGAGAAGAGGGGTCCTCAGCCTGTGGAGAACTGAAGGCATAGACAGTACCCCTCACTCATGCCAGCTTCTCAGGGCACAGAGAGAGGGCCAGAAACCAATGCAAACTTCCTCGTTGTCCATTGACTCCTTGGATTAGGTCCAGACTTGACCTAAACCAAACACCTATTTGCAGAGTCAAGAGCAAGGGAAAGAAGGAATAGGACTGGGGAAGGGAAGGGTTATGAGCACTCCACATTGTGTTTCTTTCAGACAAGGACTATTTTTGTAATCTTGCATTTCTCAATAAGTATTTGTTGAATAAATGAATAAATTCTCAGCCTTTGTCTGGCATTACATTTAAACAATATGTTAAACAGGTACATAGATTCTAAATGACTGTCCGAGCCTCATATACAGTTATTAAATATATTAATCTGAAAAATGCAAGAACTAGATGAATTTAATGGCAAAAAAAAAAAAAAAAAAAAACTAGACCAAAACCTGTGCTCTAAGTAAATGCACCTAATGGACTCATTTTCGAGTTCATTTGCCTCATCTAATGCAATTTCTGAGTTCTGTGTCTGTCTTAAAAGTCTTCTTATTTTGACAATTTTTAGACAAAAGATACATAGCCACTCTAATCATGGAGGAAATACAGAGAATAGTCAAATGATCACACAAACAAACATATAATTGTAGTGAGTAGTATGAAATAGGTGAACTGTGCACAACCATGACCGAATTAATATAGGTCTGCCTTTCAGAACATGGGGAGTGATGATCTGTCATAACTTTTGCTCTTCTCCAGGTTTGAATTCTGAGATCAGTTCCAGCTGCCCTTAGTAAGAAATTCTCCTACTGCCTCCACACTTAGTCTGCTATTTTAGTACCATTTTCTTAGGGGCTCTGCAGGAACAAAAACAGACAAAAGTAAACTAGATTTCTTTTACTCATGAGAGATTTATGGAGTCCCTGCTATGTGCCAGGCACTTGGCTAAAGCTGGTGATGCAATAGATGAAGAAAGGAACCTGGTTTCTGCTCTCGTAGGGCTTGCTGTCTTTTAGGAGGGGCAGACGGTAATCACACGATTACACAAATAAACGTGTAAATACAAACAATAAATACAACAAGTACAGGAAACTATGAAAAACATAATGTAATTCCAATTAAGGTTCTTGAAGGGTTTTTCTAAGGATTGAAATTCACGTTGATATTTAAAGCATGTGTAATAATTAACACAGCAGAGTGGAGTAATGTCCTGGTATGAATGCCAGAAAAACACTATCATCAGGCGAAGTTGTCCCTGGCAAATCCTGTGACCTGATGATTTAAATGGTGAATGGGAGGGAATTGAGCATTCCACAATAAAGAGTTAAATTGCAAAGGCCCGTGAGCCAAATCCAGCCTTGCTTCCCTTTTTTGTACGGCTGAAAAGATATGATTGGTTTTTACATTTTAAATGGAGGAAAAAAATCAAAAAAAGAATAATATTTCATGACATATGAAAATTATGTGAAACACGGGCAAATTTCAGTGCCCACAACTCAAGTTTCCTGGCGATGCAGATGTGGCCACTCCTTTCATTCACGTGCTGCCTGTGGCTCCCTTTGTGCCGCAGCTGCAGAATTGAACTTGGCAACACAGCCTTGCAAAGCCTGCAGTATTTGCTATCTGGCCCTTTATAGAAAGAGTTTACCAACCTCTGGATTATAAGAAAGTGTTTCTTTTGAGAAGATAAAATTGTCAGTGTTGAGGTCTCTGCTTAAGGAAAGGGCTTAAATGTTTAGCGTAGTGGAATTATATTGGTTCCCAGAAACACGTCTTCAACATTTGTAAAAGTGATTGACCTCCTCTCTGGCCCCAGGTGTCCCTAGGAGATAACTGAGGCTTCAGAGGAAGCCTTCACTTCCTTCTGTCTAATACAGCTACCTCACCCCTACTAAGACAAGGCAGTCGCTTGCAAGGATGGGCAGGATTTGAGTTCCAGTTGCAGTGGTCCATGTATTACAACAACAACAACAACAATACACACACACACACACACACAGAGAAAAAAACAGCCTATGGGATCTTTCGTCTTCTGATGACATCAAGGCTGCCAGGGTCTGTGATCCTCATTTCTCTCTTCCTGCTGCACGGATACAGGAAGATTAAAAAGGTGATTGTACTATTCGGCCACTAAAATTTTCCCTACCCCTCTCTTAGGGTCAGTGGCTCAGAGGTGCGGAGTGTGAGCACTAAAAAGCATACATGCTTGGCTTGGTTGCCTGTTTTCTCCACGCTAATCTGCCAGCTTGCAGAAGCAGGGCCAAGGCATTTAAAACGGAAATTATGCCTGCTTTGATCTTCCCTTTGGAAGGAACCATGCGAAGAGGGGAAGAGTATTCCAGGCAGAGGGAGCAGCCTGCTTGAAGACTCCAGAGTGAGAAAGAGGTTGACGTGTTCAGGAACAAAATGGAGGCTGTCGTGGCTGAAGCTTAGAGAGCAAAGGCAGGGAAGAGTCAGAAAGAGGCTGGAGTCAGACCACGTGGGGCCATGGCAGGATATTGAACATGTTAGGATGATCAGAAACCACAGAAGAGTTTCAAGCTCTGGACTGATGCTGCTGGGAGGTGGAGTTCATCACATTTTCCAAAGATGGCCACACCAAACATCCCCTGCCACACGCTCTTCTCTCAATATGAAGGAGAAACTCCTATGCTGAGACATGGGGCCTGTGTTTCCTCCCCTTGAAGCTGGCAGAACTGAGACTAGAAGTGATACCAGGTGACTTCCAGGCCACATCACGGGAAGAGATGCAGCTTTCGCCTGGTTCTTTGAGGATGCTTGCTCTCGGAACCCAGTCGTCATACTGTGAAGGAACAGAGAGTCCACGTAAAATGTTCCTGCCAACAGCCCCCACCGAGGCCCCACTGGACAGAAGGTGTTACCCTCCAAACAGACGAGGGATAAAGTGTGGAGATAATTCCAATCCCCGGGCTTTGAGTCACCTCAAGGCTTCAAGGCTTCAGTGCTCCCAGCTGAAGTCCAAGACACAGTGAGGCAGAGGCAAGCTTCCCCTGGCATGCTGACCCGCAGAATCTGTGAGCATAATACAATGGTTGCTGGCATTTCACCCCACCAGTTTGCAGAGGTCCAGGAATTGGGGTACACAGCAACAGATGCCCAGAACAAGAGGCTAAAAACTCCAAAGTCTAGATTTCCTAAAACTTATTCTTTTCAATTCCCTTCTCTTTTTAGTTTTTAGAACACCTGCTAGCAATATTTCCCCTTTGGTATTTAACCTAACTCTATACAGGACTCTTTCCAGACCTTACCCAAGGCCTCTCCCTTCCAACCAGTTCTGTTGCAATGGCCTCAGCTCACAAGTTTAGTTCTTTTACAGAACCTCGAAACTCAGAGTATAACCCGAGAGGGCATTTGAACAAGACATTTTAACAGAATTTATAATTTTATGTTGCTTCTCTCCAGAGGTATAGGTCCTTTTAAGGAGTGGGGAGAAGAAACCAGGCAAGCCAAAATCACTGTTAGTAGCTGCAGACGATGAAAATAGAAAGAAATATTATACGCAAATCTGGTTTTACCTAGCTGCAGGAAAACTTGGGGAAAATGAGCACCTGTTCCCAAATCATCACCTTTCTTAACAAACCCTGGCATGATGGGCAATTCAATCTGCATGCAGATTTGATTAGAACACTACTTTCTTACTCATCATAATCTGTTTTCTTGGAAACAGATCCCTCCTGGGAGAGCAGGAAGTTTGACGTCAATTTTAAGGTTTCCCCAAGTGCTGGCAGGGACTTGCTCCGTGGGTGTCTTCTGCCAGCCACAGACTTCCTTGCCCACGACCTGCCTGGTCTATTCTTCTTACTCAGAGACCACAAGGAGGAGGCGAAGAGAAAGGAAGAATTGTCCCTCTGCCCTGTCTCTTGTCCTCCAGCTTGGCCGACTCCTCACGCACAAAGAGGAGCAAGTAGATGGAGTGAGCCCTGGGGACCACCTTTTTCCCACCGGAAGGGAGTGATCACCTTCAAAGGGAAGAACAACGTGCTTTCCTTTGCATGGTATCTTCTGCTGCTCCTTTAAGCACTGTTTGATTTAAACACCATAGTGAGCCTTCAGGATCAAATATTTTTTCATTTCTAAGAGCAGATCAATTCCCGTTTACTTCTGAAGTTCTGTTTTCACGAAATAACTTATTTTGTGATCTTATGGGATTCTGACTTGCACAGCAGATTTTACGGAGGTGATGAGGTGTGTCTGTGAAAGGGTTTTGGGAAGCCTAAAGAGCCACCTTAAGGGAAGGCGAATCTAGCTGACTCTGTACCACTAACATTTTTGAGCACACATCGGGTGCCAGGCCACTGTGCTACACACTGTTCACCAAGGACTGTAGTTTGTTTAATTCTCCCAACTTTATGAGGCTGGAAATAAAACGGTCACCGTTTTACAGATGAGGAAGCTGAGGCTTGGAGACCTAAAGCAACCTTCACAGGGTCACACGGCTGGGTAGTGGCACAGCTGGGATCCAGCCCATGTCAGACAGCTCCAGGGCCGGCACTTACGGGAAGCCACACTTGACGCTGACGTGGAGCCAAGTTTGAGAACTGACGGGTGAAACTTCCAGGCTTCATTCAGTTCTAATCAGGCAGCAGATCAGCCACACACAATACAGTTTTGCAGGAAGTCTGATCTCAGCTGATGAATGATAATCACTGCCCACAATGTTTGCAATTTTTCTTTTTGACTGTCTGGATATGATTGTTTTTAAAAGCACTTGAATAAGTGCTTAACAACTAAAAATACTCCAGTGAGCTGTGTACTGTAGTCAATAATTCGAACTCGCCTAAGAATGGAATGCACAACGATCATGGTCTCAAAAGTAAGGCTGCCCAGGATTGGAGCTGGGAGGTCTGGGTTGTCATCTGTACCCAGATTTGCTGGGCAGCTTTGGGCAAGCCTCCTCCCCACTCTAAACTCTACTGTCCCTTTTTGTGAAATGAGTGACTGGTAGTAAGATAATGGCTTTTAAGCTTTACACCTCAGAGATGCTTGTGGGGCCACCTCCAGGAGGTGAGCAGAGGAAGAGTAAGCCAAGTTCAGGTTCTCCATCACCACAGAACCCAGAACACCTCCACTGCTGGTATTTTATATACTGGGGCTCTGGTTACATTGCCAACTGAAGCACTAGCCCAATGTTGCTTTTGCCTAGCCACCATTCATTCCCTCCCCTCTGCTTTCTTCTCATAGGGGTCCTTAATTTTTCTTTAGAAAACTACCCTTGTCCCCACTTTTCATGGTTTCAGTGGGGGTATTAATTGGGGGTCCCAAGCACTCTGGACCTAGTGGTGGGTCCACAGCCTAAGTCAGGGCAAACAGATTCTCTGGGAACACAAGTCCAAAGCATGGGAGCCCAGAACAAAATTGGAGCAGATCCATCTCCCAAAATGACACTTGAAAAGGTTGGTGTTAGAGACTGAATCGTTCCCCTCACTCAATTCATACGTTGAAGCCCTAATCCCTGATGTGATTATATTTGGAGATAGCGCCTTTAAGAAGGTCATTAAGGTTACATGGGGTCATGAGAACGGGGCCCTACTCAGTAGGACCAGTGACCTTATAAGAAGAGGAAGAGACACCAGGAGTGAGCACCACAGAAGAGATCACGTGAGGACACAGTGAGAAGGCAGCTGTCTGCAAGCCAAGAAGAGAGGCCTCACCAGAAACCAACCCTGCCAGCACCTTGATCTTGGTCTTCTAGATGCCAGAACTGTAAGAAAATAAATCTCTGTTGTTTACCCGACCCAGTCTGTGGTATTCTGTTATGGCAGCCCTTGCTGACTGATAAAATTGGGCTATAGAGATTGGCTCCCTAGATGTCCAGACCTGGCCTTTCTAAGGCCCGGTATGTCAACTTTCTTCGGGTTGTGTGAGTTACCCTAGATCTTCCCAATAAATTTTTCATTGGCAAACATTATGCAGAATGGGTTTTTGTTGCTTATAACCAAATAACTTGGCGCAGTGCTTTGTAGAAGAAAAAAAAAAAAAAATCAAAACGGCAGCCAAGATGGTCCCTAAAATCTCCTCCAATCCTAGAGCTTCATAGTTATCACATCACTATCACCCTAGGATTTAAAGTTGTTTCTCTGCTGTAGAAAACTTTCAAATTGAGGCAGCAAAGGAAGAAAATAAATCAGACAATTTGGCATTTAGCCCACAAGCGCGGCAAAATGATGTAAGGTATTAAATTATATTTTATTCTACTCTATTTTTACCTTCCATAAACTCCCATGTACATATGCACATGTGTAAATGCTTGTGCGTTAACACAAATTCGTGTAAAAACCCCCACACACATACACACACGGATTTCTAAAACACAGCCAGGTCTCTGTGCCTCTTTGACTTGGGGCTAAAAGGAGATGCCCTCAAAACAAAACCTCCCTTAGGCCTTTTTTCCTCATACCCTGAGCTCTAGAATTATCTGTTCTGGAGAGGGGAATTCTCAATATGGGCAAGAGGACCTAGGTCTGTGGGTTCCACAAATAGCAGGAACCTGGGCCCTGATTTCCAGAGCCACCTCCAAGGAGGGGCCAGGATCTCACCGGGATCTCTCGGAGGGAAAGTCTGGTCTCAGCAAAGATTCTCCACTAAGCTTAGCCGTAAGGCACCTTGCTGCCCAGTTAAGGAACCATGCAAGCGTGGACAGAATGAGTATCAGCGGCCACCAGGGAAGACTGGGGTCAGAGGATTTTTCATGAGACTCTAGGGAAGAGGAAAAAACTCCCCTGAAATGATGGGAACTGAATTTTCTGTCCTGCTGTCAGGATGGGGACTCAAAAGTCAGATTTCATTTCATTCAGGAAAAACATTTGACCTTTCTTACACACTCAGGTGTGTGGAATGAGATTCATATGGGTTAGCTACATGAGGCAGACAGTTCATATCTCTTAAATTTTGCAAGTATCCAATGAGATGATTTGAGGCTAAAGACATATTACTTTCCATGTAAGTGGAAAATGTTAATGAGCTGGGAATGTGTAGACTGGAATCATATCTGCTGGTGTCTCCCAAGGTTGGGCCTTGGCTATTGTGGTCCTGGGGAAAAGATTGGAAAGAAAAGAGCCAGAATAAGCTAGTGGCCTTGTCTTCAGGATGTATTTTTGATTCCTCTCTGCAGTACTGCCTTGTGCAAAGCTCCCTCCCTGTCCCTTCGTGCCATTTCATTATAATCATCACCATTGTTGTCTCCATTATCATCACGGTCATCACCATTTTCATTGTCATTGTTGTCACCACCATAGCAGCTGCTTATTTTCTTGCAGACACTATTCTAAGCACTTAAATGTATTATCCTATTTACTCCACACAACCACCCTTTGAACAAACTTCTTTTATTATCCCCATTTCACAGATGAGAAAACTAAGGTTTAGTGAGAGTGAGTAACTTGCAAAGTGAAGCAGCAGAGCAGCTTCCACTAACGTGGTGAATCACTGGACCTCGTAAAAATACCACAGTCACAGAGTTAAATATATTTCTATGAAAATATGTTTAACTCAAAACAAAAAGTAACATACAAATTTACATATAACAATAAGCCCTTAGATCAAATGCGAAAAATAAACAACTAAATTCTAAATTGTGGGATTATCCCCATATGCTACTAACCAGTGATTGCCTAATCCACAGGGCCGACACAGGCTATTGTTAGTTCATTATGAGTTCCCATTTTTTATGGCATTGTATGGAGCTAAATCCTCCATGGTATCTGTCACTGTTCCTTTTAGTGCTTCTTGATTTTTTTGATAATAAACCAATTAAATGGGGTTTTCTTTCGGAAATTGATAAGAAATGCATTTTATTATGTTTTCTGACTATAGAAGCAATATTAGCTCATTATTTAAAATTAAAACATAATAGACCTACATTTCCCAGAAAGTGAATATCTATGAAATCTCTCATACTGGAAAGACAAACATAACCAATTTAATACACCTATTCCTTCAATATATTTTCTTCTCCATATATATACACATATATTAACAAATCTATAATGTAGTTATGCATATATGAATATATATGTATATATTAACTTACAAAAATGGAATTATGCAACATATAATATTTATCACTTTTTTCAATTAACAACATGGTTTGAATCCTTTTCATAACAGTATACATAAAACTGTCTAATTACTTTCTAATAGAAGTATTACATCCTCACTATTAAACAAATTCCACATATAAAATGTATAAAATAAAGAATAAAAATATCTCACCCTGTTGCAGAAATAACTTTCCAGCAGTAATCACTGTTTATCATTTCACATGTATCTCCTGGAAAATTTTAAGCCTATGAGAACACATTATATGTCTACTTTTAATTAGTCTTAACCAAGATCAGTTATTATGGCTCCAATTTCTTCTCTTTCCTCTCTCCATGTGGTTATCTGAATGTCTATCAACCTACAGACCCGATAGTCTCATTTCTAAGCCATTCCCCATCTACAAAAGTTGTTAGAAATAGACTCGGTAAAAGGTTTCTATTTCTTAAAGAGCCAGATTTTTATCTTCCAAATCTCTTCTGAAGCCATAAATAATAGTGGTTAAAACACAAATAGGCAGGCTACTAAACAAAACACATATAATTTTTGAGTGTGATCTAGTTTTAAAAATAGGCAATAAACAGCTTTCTTCAACAAGTCCCACAGACTTGCTCTCAATAATGATGATCCTAAGTCCAATTTTCATGCTTACAAACCCACACTGGAATAGATTCTCTAGCCTGTTTATTTAACACATCCCTCATTTATCATGTGGCATCTCTGCTAGTCCCAGTTATCCAAGCCAAAAGTAATTCAGAAACCTAAATAGCTGCTAATGACCAATGGAATTTTGAAAAAAAAATGTATTAAACATTTTGATTACATATCTAGTCTTCTCTGTGTTCCCTACAACCATTTCTCCTCTGTGGAAGAATCTTGATCATGTCAGGAGCTTAGCTCAAGCCGCATTTGACATTACAATCATTTGTTTGGTCATACAAGTCTTAGTATTGCCCCTAAAAGGAACTCACTGCAATGCCACAGAGAAGAGAGTGCACTTCTGTAGGTATCAGGCAGTTATCAGAACTGTTCAAGCAAGGAAATGGCACACATAGGTCTGACTTCTGGAAAGGTGGCTTTAGAAGCTTCAGGAAGAGGTATTTAAGTGACTGGAAATTAGAAATGATGCCCAAACCACTAGTCCAGGCAAGACATAATGAAAGCCCAAATCAGGGAAGCCTCAAGGAGATGAAGTTGGCTAAGAAGATCCAGGGAGATAAAATCAGTAGGATTCGTTGACATTATGCTGGGTAAGAGAATGAGAAGAGTCAAAAACAACCTGGAAGTCTGCAGCTTTTTAATGATAGCAGCAGAGATAATGTAGCCAGAGATGTCCTGGGATGGAGCCCTATTACGAGGGAGGAGTACTCTGGAGGGTGAGACCAGCAAGAAGGATTCCATTAAGGAAAGCTGAGGTCAGTATCTCTGCTGGGTATCTTCCATTTCAAGTATAAAGGAAGTAACAAAAACCACCCATTATAGAAATCAGGACTAGGAGAGGAGCAGTATTACTGGCAAAGAGGGGCATAATGTGGAAGATGTTGCCAAGATATAAAGGAACACAGAGGACTCACCACAGTTTTAGTTCCCAGGGTCACAAGACTCATTTTTACCCCAACTTGTTTGTTATATTCAGCAAAGAAGTAGACAGTGAAATCCATCAGCTGAGCCCAGAGGGACTCCCGGGGCTTATGCTACTACACTTCAGCTCCCTACAAATACCCAAAAGATGCCAGGGACAAAGGCTTCCCCTTCTGAAAAGAAACCTAAGAGCTGGCTTTCTCCCTCTGCCTTCCAGATGGCATTGCACATGTCGATTAGAAGTGTTCAGGAAGTGCTTTCTCTTTGCAACCAAGAGAAACATTTCCCTTCTTTGGAGCCCGTTCCCACTGTCTCTCCCTCCTTAAATGGAATCTGATGTGGTTTTCTTCCCCAAATTATCCATGGCTGGTCCCTTGCACTGTTTGTGCTCTTGGTAGATACTCTGGAGTAGGCAGATAAGGACGGGGCTTGGTGACGTGTATTTCTCGACTGGTTTCCTTAGCAATGCCCCAGCAGGCTTCCAGCTCCCCTACAAACCTGCTTCTGAGTCAGCCTGCTTTCGGCTACAGTCCAGGCTCTGCCAGAACATCACTGTTAAAACAGTAATAACTCTTTTTCCTCCATGGCACTTTACAGTTTATAAAAATCTTTTGCAGTCTTTATTTCTTTTTATCTCTACAAGCACAATCTCACAGAGAAGGTGTTATCAATATCAGCATTTTACAGGTAAAAACATAGAGGCTCTCAAAAGTTTAATGACTTGACTAGATTGCATAGCAATAAGTCAATAGTAGAGAATGACCTTGGAAACAGGGGATGTGGAGTTGGTTCCTTGAGCAATAGTGGCCACTGAGTCACAGCCAGACTTCCCCATGTAGTCTGAAGACTTCAGAGAGGGGTTATTCTACCCAAAAATGAAATAGGGAGCACTGGTCTTCCCTGTGAAGATATATTCAAGATCTACTGACATAAAGTCTAGCACATGGATAGTAATGATAAAAGGCTTCTTAAATCAGCCACCAGCTTGCCCCAGGTAGCATCAGTGGTCAAAATACAACAGTTTTTATAGTGCGCGTCATGTAACAGTTGTGCTATGGACTCATCTCAGGTGTGCCCCTGTAGCTGGTCAATGTACAAATTTAATGTTGCTTTAACTTGATGTACACTGCTGTGGCAAAGTTCATCAGGTACAACACTGAGTGGAGTGGATCACAGAAATGGTGCAAAGTTGGTAGAACTTGTGAATAACTGGTACATGTTAATGTCAAGCTGGCAGGTGAGCAAGAGCACGTGCTCACTGGCACATGGCCACGTGTGTGTGTGTAGGAGGAGCTGGAGAGGGCAGGCAGGGCTGACGGGTGATGACGCTTTGCAGCACACAGCAATGGATGCATCGATAGACTCTCTAAGATGCCAATACACAGGATTAATATTTGCATTGTAATTATTTTTTGGTGCTCTTTTGAATATCTTAATATCTTGAGGGGAGCTCTAAATTTCTAATGTGTGAATGTGAGCCACATACTTACAAACCTGAGAACTGCTGTTCTAACTTCTGTTTATGGTAAAATCACAATTAATATCTAAGATATTTGATTTGAAGAAGTCCTTAAAAGGTATAAAAGACCACTGAGTTAAACTGCCCTTCCAAATTCAGGCTGTCTGTAAGGAGGTTTTCCACCCACCCCACCTGATCCATCGACAGGAGTCTCACTGCCTCACACGGCAGTCTGATCTTTCTATCACATATTATTGTATTTCTAAAAGTTATTCTGGAGTCTTATTCAAGATCCGCACCAGTGACTTGCAGTTCACAGATGCCACCTTCTTTTTCTTGTGACAGAGGATCACAAGCCTTCTAACACCTCTTGAATCACTATTATTCTTAATATTTTCCTTTGTATTGATTAATATTCTACCTTATTATAGCTTCCAGGAGAGACAATTAAGCAAGAAAAAAAAAAAAAAGATAAGGTCTTATATTTTGAAGTCAGGAACCTACATGTAAGTGCCAGCTGGGCCACTCCCCTTTTCTGCAACTTGGGATGAGTTACTTAGCATGAGTTACTTAGCACTTCTGAGTGTCGGTATCTCAACCTATAAACAAGGGAAAATAAAAGTAATAATACCTACCTCTCATGCCTGTGACAAAAAGTCACTGAAATAATGTATATAATGTTCATATAGCACAGTGCAAGCCTATGTCAGGTAGTAATTTAATTAACCATAGCTATTATTAAAATTCTAAACCTTGGTCTTATGGAGACCAAGGCATGTTCTTATGGAGTCATGTGAAATGGATCAGTGAGCTCTTCCACATGTCAGCCTTTTCAGAAAACTGCTTCCATTGCACCATGTCTTCTCTTAAGGTAATGGATCATAAGTAACATTTGAAAGGAAGGATGAACTACTCCTGTCCCCACAAAGTTAATTAAAAGATAACAATGCTCATAAGTGATACTCCAGGTAATAAGATTTGGCCTCTACATAAGCATATGAGAGATTTATAAATAGGGAACATGGCACAGCAGTGGAGAAAACACTCAACTAGGATTCCTGAGAATGGATTATGCTTGCCCCATGCCCTTGGGCAAGTCATATGACTGCTCCAATCTCTTCAATTGCAGAAGAGATGAAATGAGATACATACCCAAAACTAGTACAAGGAAGATAGCACATATAGGCATTAAATTGGTTGATTTTATTTCTAGGATCCCAAAATTTTGATACCCATTTAGTGTTCTCAGTCTAAGTAGTTGGCTATAGCTTTTCAGCAGATGGTTATGTTGGCTTCTTTAACCAGTCTCCCTGTTTCCAGTCCATCCCTGGAAATCTAGCTCTAATCATGTGCTCAAAATCTAATAGAGAATATTTAAAAATTATTAATTATGCATCAAAGTCTATAAGAAATAGTAAAAACAATAGGAAATAAATTTATAGCTTTACTTGTCTTCCTTCTTAAAAATAAAAAGAAAATTAACTGAGCTCTCACCTTATTTTATAAGACAAGGAAATGAGGAAAAAACTGCAGGAGAACAGAAAACTATAAACATGATAAAATAAACAAATTGATTAAAGAATAAAGAAAACTAAAAGAAGTGATTAATATGACCAAAGATAACTTTTTGAAAAAGGACTAACAAATGGCCAGGAAACAGCAAAATCTAATTAAAAAAAAAACTAATAAAATTAGAAATAAGGCAGATAGAGCACCCAGAATAACAGAAAAAAATGTATCAAGAAATACTTTAAACAGTTTAATGTTAATATATTTTAAATTCTGTGTGAAATAAATTTTTCTCAAAAGCAAAGGAATTATCACTTACTGGGTACTGACCATGTACCTTGTCACAGTGCTGAGTGTTTTATGTGTGTGCTTTCTTTTGTTAGTATGACAACTCATGAGAGAAATATTCATCCTCCTTTTAGAGATAGGAACTGAAGCTTAAAGAGATGAAGTTATATGACCAAGGTCACCTAGCTACTAGGAGATGCAGCTGGAATTCAAATTCAGATCTGCAAGGCATGTGCTATTTATACTCTTTCAATTTTTCACCCTAAAAATATAAAACATCAAAATGGTCATAATAAGGAAGACGAAATTTGAATATCCAGCTAAATATATTGAAAAAGTATTCACACAACATTATCAAAATAAGACTTGGGCATACTTGTTTAGATCAAAATTTCTCCAAACTTCCAAGTAGCAACTCTTAATAGTAACTTACTACCCATTTCATTTCCCCAAAAAGAAAATAATAACAAACTACCTAAACTATTATAAAAGGCAAAAAATTAGTCTTAATTCTAATTGTGATTAGGACACATGCACACAACGATTGTGAGCTTTCCTCTTATAGATATGAATTTTTCACTAAAAAGCCCATTCAATAAAGCCATAAATCAAAGTAATTCCATGCTAGAAGATGCTAGCAGAATACAGGCATGCTCAAAGAATACAGCAAAAGGAAAATGTATTCTACTTAATATTTTCATTTCAAAAGCTTATTCACATCAATAGAAGCCGTAAGTCATTTGACAGAATGTAAGACCCATTCCTAATGTTTTGAAGGTTTAGAAATAGTAGACCAGCATGAGGAGCTTGACAGACATACAGCAGCAAAGGCTGAGCACCGTGAGGAAGGGAAATAGAATCACTGAAATAGCCCAGCCAGTCACTAAGCAGATAGCAATAAAGAGCCACAAGGGAGAAAGGAAAGAATTCAGAGCTGCTACAATATACTATTTGAAATGTCCAGTTTCCAACAAAACTGCAAAGACATGCAAAGAAACAGGAAAATATGACATAAACTGGGGAAACAGTGCAGGCAGAAAAAAAACGGCCTTTGAGAGCAACCAGATGTCAAATTTCACAAAGCATTAAAAGCAGTTATGAGAAATATGTCCAAAGAACTAAAGCAACTATGATTAAAGAAGTAAAGAAAGGTATGATGACGATATTGCCTCCAACAGAAAAAATATTAATATCGGTATTAATAAGGAGATAGAGATTATATTAAAAAAAAACAAACAAATGGAAATTCTGGAATTGAAGGTACAAGAAAAGAAATGAAAAATTCACTAGAGGAGCTCAACAGTAGATTTGAACTGGGAGAATAAAGACTTAACCTACATGAAGATTAATCTACAGAGATTATACAATCCAAACAACACAGGGAAAAAAGAATGAAGAACAAACAGAGCCTCCGAGAAACATGGGACCCTATTCAGCACACCAACGTACATGTAAGAACAAGTAGATAAATGCAGGGAGATCTGCAGACACATCGTTGTCAAAATGCTGAAGTCAAAGACAAGGAGAAAATCTTGAGAGCAGTAGGAGAAAAACGACTCATAGCTTAAAGGCAACCCAAATAAAACTGACAGATGGCATCTCATCAGAAACAAAAGAGACTAGAAGACAGTGGGATAACATATTGTAAGTGCTCAGGAAAAAAAAAAAGTTACCAACTTGGTTGCATGTTGCAACCAAGAATCCTCTATCCACAAAAAAAAAGAAAAAAAAAATACCACTGTATTTCAAAAATTAAAGCGAAACAAAGATGTTTCCAGGTAAACAATACCAAAAAAAAATTTGCTGCTTGCAGACCATTTTACAAGCAATAATAAAAGAAGTTCTTCAGACTGAAAGCAAGTGACCCCAGACAGTAATTTGAAACTACTCACACACACACAAAAAAAAAAACACAAAAAGCATCAATAAAGGTAATTATGCAATTATAAGACAGAGTGTAAATGCACATTTCTTCTCCTTTCTACTTTTAGCTGATTTTAAAAGCAACTGTATAAAACAACATGGATAGCATATATTGTTTGGCCTATAAAATATAGAAATATGATACATTTGCCAACAAACAGCACAAAGGAGGTAGATGGGATTACGGCTGCACTGAGTTAAGGGAATGACTACATCTGCTAACTTGAATCCGTAAGAACAAATAAAGAGAAGCAGAAATAATAAACAAGAAGGATACTAGTAACAGGATATAAATACACACTTGCCCCTTTCTTCCATCAGCTTCTTTACAACACATAAAGTTATATCAAGTAATAATTATAGAAATATGTTGCTGGGCTTATAACATTTATAGATACAATATCCAAAACAATAATACCACAAGAAGGGGGAAAAAGGAATAGAGCTCTATAGTAGCAATGTGTCTGTATCTCACTGGAATTAAATTGGTTATAAATCTGAAGCTGTTCCTGCTAAATTAAGATGTATGTGATAAGCTCTAAAGCAAACACCAAGGAACCAACTCAAAAAAAAAAAAAAATGAGTGAAGAATCATTAAAGATGTTTAAATGCTACATTAGAAAATGTTCACTTCATGCAAAGAAAACAGTGAACAGAAAATAGAGGAACAAAAAGACATGAGTCACATAGAAAACAAAATATAAAACGGCAGACATAATCCAATTTTATCAATGATACCATTAAATGTGAATGGATTAAACAATCCAACCAAATCAAAAGGCAGAGATCGTCAGGCTGGATTTAAACAACAGGACTCACAATGCCCTTTCTGCAACAGACACACTTTATGATTGATTGATTTTTGATGTAAACAACAGAATTTATTTTCTCACGGTTCTGAAGGTTAGAAGTCCAAGAAAAAGACGTTGGCAGGGTTGTTTTTGGTGAAGTCTTTCTCCTTACCTTGTAGGTGGTCACCTCCTTGCTGTGTCTTCTGATTGCCTTTTCAGTGTGTGCTCACTCCTAATGTCTCTTCTTCTTATAAGGACGCCAGTCCTATTTGATGATGGCCTCACCCTAATGACTTCATTTAACCTTATTTACCTCCTTGAAGATCTTATCTCTAATACAGGCACATTTCGGGGGTAGCGTTTCAACGTACGAATTTGGCAGGGACACAATTCAGTCCATAACGAAGGATAAAAGCAATGAGACAATTTCAGCAAATCAGGAAAGGAATGATGGCAGCTGGAATCATGACCATGGTAGTAAAGAAGGTGAAAAGTGATTAAATCCTAGATATATTTCGAAGATATTTCAAAAGATATTTGAAAAGATTTCCTGGTTCTTTGGAAGTAAGGCACAAGTGAGAAAATTAAGGTAAGGGTAACTCCAAGGTTTTGGGCTGAACAACTAGAAGAATGGAGTTGCCGTCACCTGAAATGGATTAGGCTGCTGAAGGAACAGATCTGGGGCAGGTGGCAATCAAGAGTTCAGAGTTGGACTTGTGGAGTTGGAGATGTCTATTACATGGCCTAGCAGAAATGTCACAGAGGCAGTCAGATTTATCAGTGTGGAGAGAGGCATGGAATGAAACAGAAATGTGAGAGGGAGTCTTTGGCACACAGGTGGCATTTAAAGCCGAGAGACTAGAGAAAGCAAAGGAGTGCATGCAGATGGGGAAGAGATGAGTGCAAACACGTGTGTTCTGCACTTCAGTCTGGGGAAGGAAGAGAACCAGCAAGAAAGTGTGAGAAGATAGGAAACCAGAAGAGTGGATGGAAGACCAGTTAAGTGTATAGAAAGCCAAAGGAGGAAAGTGAATCAAAGAAGAAAGAGGGATCAATTGGAGACACATTTTAGATAAAAGATGTATCATGCAAACAGAAATCACAAGAATGCTGGAGTGGCTATACTGATATAAGACTAAATGGACTTGAAAATAAAATGTTACTAGAAGTAATGAGAGATGTTAAGTCACATTACGTAATCATATTGATTCATTCATTTACTCAGTTCTATTGAGCAGCTACTATGTGCTAGGTAGGTATGTGGCATGCCCTTGGAAACAGAATAAAGATCCTGCTTTCATGGAGCTTGTGCTTCAATAAGAGTAGGGATGTAGGCAATAAACTGAAGACATAATAAATAAGTACACTCAGTATGTTAGAATGTGATAAGTGCTATTGAAATAAATAAAAAGTTTAACAGAATGAAGGGCAGGAGAACAGGTTGAGAGAGAGCAAAGGTGTTGGCCATATCGATATCTGGGAGAAGAGTGTTTCATTTTGCTGTGACAGCCCCTGCAGGGAAAAGTATGTCTGAGATGCTTAACAAGTAGCAAGAAAACCAACAGGGCTGGAAGGATGTAGGCAAAGGAGAGAGGAGTAGGAGACCAGATCAGACCGTAATGCGGGCCAGAGCATGCACACCTTGACGGACATTGTAAGGACTTGGATTTTTACTCTGAATAAGCTGAGAATCCATCGCAAGGCTGCAATCAGAGAAGTGACAAGATCTTCCTCACATTTTTAGAAGAAGCCCCTCGGGCTGCTGTGTTGAGACAAGAATGTGTGGAGGCAAGGGCAGAAGCAAGGAGACTTTGGGGGCTATTGCATGAAAAAGTGAAAAAGATCCGAGATGGATTTTATTTTCAAAATAGTGGTATATACTGTATCTATTGGGAGGATGGATGGAGAAAGGGAAGCAGGGATGGAATAAGAGAGTTAAACCACCATTTACCATAACAAGGAGTTAAGTAAGTAATAGCTAAAATTAATAGGTAAAGAAAAAGCACTAAAATTATAGCATCTAAAAATGTTAAGTTAATTATTAATAAAATAAGATATACCTAAAATAGTTTGAAATGATTGCCACTAGAAAGAGAAACTGGGGAAGAGGAACAAGGGACAGTTGTTTTCTATTAGGAGCCTTCCACTTCATATTTTTGATGATATGAATGTATTGCTTTGATAATTTTTTAAGAGGACAAGACAGAACAAGGGTGGCATTTAACTTCATAATTGATGTTGGATTGGGGAATTGTGTGCAATTGCAATAAGTAACAAAGGAAGAAGAGAAGTCTGTTGGGAAAGCCTATGTGAAATATCATTATTTGCAGATGGCAGAGTGCCTAGTTAAAACAAGAGAGTCACCTAAAATATTTCAGTAAAGTGATCAGATAAAGAGGTAGTTTTCTTAAACCTACTGGTTAGTATAATGTCTTGTTTAATGAATGTTTCTCTTAAGTGCAATAGAATTGTCTTCACTACTAGAAGTTCAGCAGTAAATTCAGCATTTGATTATAATTAATGATTAGTACCCTAAAGGCTTGCTCTTTCTAATTTCTAAACACTAAATGACCATTCAGCTTTATCTGTGTTTTAATATTATTTACTACTTTGAGTTGATTGCAGACCTGGAACAGCGTGAAGGACATCCCTGCAGCCTAGGAGAATCAAACACACTTCAGTTTAAGGGAAACCAGCAGAAACTGTGACTAATGATGCTTGATGGTCTCTAAATTTGAAACGAATGGAACAGCATTTGCCAATAAACAACGTACAGAAGCATCTATAGGGAGCATGCCCCACAGATCTTAACTTAGGTAGCAATCCCATTTCCAGAAATTCCTACTTTGAGCTAAGTGGGGTTTATGGAAAATATGAGGCTGAAAAGGTAGATAATCAGGGAACAGATCACAAAAGGTCTTGGAGCCTGTGCTAGGGAATTTGCAATTTCTCCAAAGGATTGGAGATGCAGTGAAGGATTCTAAGCAAAGTATTAATTGCCTACGTTAAATATGGTATGGAACAAATGGCTTACTACTTACCCTCAAATATGGACTGAATGACATGAAGCTGAAATACATTGAGTAGATTTTTCAGTTTTCTGCAGCGTGACGATGCATATACCGGGTACGATCTTTAGAATCTGCCATTAATTAATAGCATACGCCCCTGGGGAGAAATAAAATTTGGGTTTCATATGTTCTCCCCCAACAATGATACTCCTTCTGAACTCTGCATACTGATGGCTGCTCTAAGACAGCATCAGCAGAAGACAAGGACAAAGAGACCTCACTGGAAAAATGACATCTCCTCAGGCTTGAACCGCAACCTCTTAAGTAGACACCAGAAGTGAATCCAAGGGTGTGTTAGTTCTGCTTCCTGCTCTCCCGAAAACAACAGCTGAGGGAGCCAAGACAGGGCAAGAAGTGGGTGGTAGGAGAGGAGGAAGCTGCATTTTGCTGATGGAAATAGCTTCTGGATAAGATCTAACCCACAAATACTAAATGGTCAGTCCCAAAAAGATGGCAGAGGAAAAATTTTCTAATCTGTGGTGTGAAAAAGATCTCAGCAATTTCATCTCATTTTTTCTCATTATTTCTGGATGATGGCACAGAAATTAGTGGAGATGAAGTGCCTGTGTGAATTTATCTTCCTGGCATTCCCTAAACTTCTTAGACCCAGAATCGAAAAGGGCACAGGAAACTAATATTGATTGAACACCTGCTAAGCTGCTATCTACTGGGCATTTTCCCTATACTGAACTCAGAAAATTGTCCAGTCTTTTCCTACCTATCTCTTCTCTACACTGATCCCCTTACCATCTGTCATTATCTCCCTAAGGTAGAAAGATTTTGAACATATCCAATGGCCAAATAGTTACACAATGAGTGTCTCTTGTTTTGTTGTTGTCGTTGTTGCTCCAAGTTTAGAATCCCACTGTAGCCTCCTGTGTTCCCTATTAGGATGTCGTGCAATTTACATCTAACAGATTAAGCAACTCACCCGTGTTTTGTGATGGTAAGGAATGGAATTGCAAGAATTAGTGCAGTTGTCTTATTTCTAGCTTCTCCCCTCACTAGACTGAATCCTCATTGAGAACATATAAGAATGATGTTCATCTGAATCTCTCCATATTATTGCACAACATGCATGTTTAACTTTTTATGCTGAGAGTTTTCAAACATATACATAGGTAGAGATAACAGCTCCAGCTCAAGTAACCCAGTTTTTGTTTGAACTGGTTTTCTCATACTCAACAATGAAAATCTTGAGCAATTCAAAAATTCATTTATGCATGAACCAAGGATAGAGGGATCTCAGGGTACAAAATCAAATTTGTATCCTGAGTGTTACATTCCTCACTTAAATGCCCAAACTTTCAATGTTTTCAAGTCCAGGGTCCATTAAATTAAATGGATCAATTCAATTAAACTTCTCAAAATGTCACTTGGAGAATGGAAATAGCAAATAACATTTCTTACTGAAGCATAATACATCAGTATCAGAAATATAACTTGTACTAGTTTCCAACGTTTGTTCCATAAATGCCACATCATAAGGCTTTTCATGATGATAGCCGAGCTTGCTGCATTTTTTTCCCCTAGAAAAGTAAAAAATGTGATAGAGAGAAGCACCAAGACTTTGCCAGGACATACTTATTCAAGAACATCTTTTTAAAGAAAAATGGAGTGGGAAAAAAAAGGAAGCCTATGTCTCCAGATATCTCTACGTCATTGAGCCACAAAGAAATTCAGGCTTAAGAACACTCCTTTTTTTTTTTTTTTTTTTTTTTTTTGAGACAGAGTCTCACTTTGTTGCCCAGGCTAGAGTGAGTGCCGTGGCGTCAGCTTAGCTCACAGCAACCTCAGACTCCGCGGCTTAAGCGATCCTACTGCCTCAGCCTCCCGAGTAGCTGGGACTACAGGCATGCGCCACTATGCCCGGCTAATTTTTTCTATATAGATTTTTAGTTGTCCATATAATGTCTTTCTATTTTTAGTAGAGACGGGGTCTCGCTCAGGCTGGTCTCGAACTTCTGACCTTGAGCAATCCACCCGCCTCGGCCTCCCAGAGTGCTAGGATTACAGGCGTGAGCCACCGCGCCCGGCCATTAAGAACACTCCTGAAGTACCTTTGACATTTGCTCCTTCTCTAAAATATACAAACTTATTTTTGAAATTATAATACACTCTGGAGTTCAACAAAGGATAATAGAATCTCATAGTTGAAAATAATAGAAATGATTTGAATTGGGACCAGGAAAATAGGAAATATAAGGCAAGAACAGTCAATAAACGGAAGTGCCCTAGGCCAGCCAAGGAGTTGGTTCCCCAGAAGTGGGCAGAAGGCTTGTAGCTAATTCAACCCAGCCTTGGCAAGCTCAAGTATCCAAGGTGGCTGATGCAGAGAGTAGGGGACTATAGCAGGAGTCTGTGCACAGAGACTGTTCTGTGTCATGAGAATGGTAGCACCATAGTCTATTAATAGGTCTATTAAGTTTGAAGCAGGACTCCAGTGGAATAAAATGAGCCAAATGTATGAGGAATCAGCATCACAGACAGATATAGAACTCACTTCCAGGCTCTGGGTCTGGTAGGGATACCATAATAAGCTCAAAAAATCAAGGCATGTATGCAATCCTGAAAACTCCAAAATTGTGACCAGTATGAACAAGAAATGCCCATTCACATCACTCCCTTTGGCACAGGGTAGAAGACTACTTTGACCTCACACAGCTGGTGAGGATGGGGTTCCTGCTACAGTGAGAGGCTGGAAGTGGGGCAGGCATTAGGGGACAGGGAGAGCCAGAGTAATAATAGCTACCAGCTACTGAGGGCCCACTACGTGCCAGACTTTGCGCTGGATCTTTTTATGCATTACCCTTTCCTGCTAACATCACCACCATTACTCCACGAAACATTTAGCGAGCACACATTGTGTGCCAAGTAATCCTCTATATGTGTTTTACATGGATTGTCTAATTTAGTCCTTACAACAACTGTATGTGCTAAATACTTTGTTTCTCTATTCTTATCTAAGTAAATTGGAATAAAGAACTGACTAACTTTCCCGTGAGTCAAGAACTTGCTCCCAGATGACACAGATCAGTGAGTTGGCAGGGCTGGGATTTTAGTCCAGGCATCCTGAGCCTAGAGTCCCAATCACTGCCTTACGATCTCAATTAACTCCCAAGAGTAGCTCTTGCTGTGTGCAATTTACAGTTAATGAAATACACTCTCTGAGGCTCCATGATTTTCCAGGGACATGCAGGACCTTCCGGTGTCCTCATTTTATAGACCCAGAAAGACTTTGCCTTGGGGTCATTCATTAAGCAAGTGGCAAGGGCACAGTGAAGGTGTGTGTCCCCCTCTCAAATGCTGAGTTTGAGATATTGAAACCGTTTCCTCATCTACCGCCTAAGTCCCTCAGTCTTTTTCTCTGGTTATCTCTTTCCTTTCCTGGCCATCTTCCAAAATCTGGAACACAACTTTTTCTGTCATTCTTTTCTTCTGTCTCTTTCGTTACCGGCAAGTAAATCTCATCACCTATAAACGCTGATCCAGAGAGATACTCCTAGAAACCCGATGAAGTCAGCCTGGGAGGTTTCTGGAAGCCAGAAATGGCACATGAATCTCTAAATTACTGGTATTAATCAAATGCCTCCCAAATCTCCCCACTTCATCGCTTTTCCCCTTGACCACATCTGCTCAGAGCCAACTCCTTTCCTTGGCACAAATCGTGACACTTGCTATTCTTAGAATAGCTTGATCTAAGACATAATAAGTTACCGGTCTGCCATAGAAGAAGAGGTGGCATTTAACTAGTGAAAGGAAGAGGAGACAGGCAGTAGTGAGCTGGCAGTAAGTCATGAGGCCCCAGATTGGACTTGATGTGGCTGGAAGGGAGGCAGGAAGGAAACAGGGCAGAAAGCACAGGAAACAAGAGTCACCATAGGCTCCAGAGTGAATAAATATTAGACCAGCTCCCTGAGGATATGGCTGATGACTTTTGTCATTTCTCAGCATACGGACTATAAAGTACCAGACAAGGAGCAAGTCCCCTATGGGAGGTTCAAGGTGCTGTAGTAGAAATACCCGCACCATCTTACAAGTAGCCCAGAGTGTGCTGGGTGCTGTACATGCATGACCTCATTTCATATTCACAAGAGCACTGCCAGGGTGGTTCCTAAGTAAAAATGACACCAAAAGCTATACAATGGGAAGTACCCCTCCTATCTTTGTCCTTGTCTAACCCCATTCCCACTCTTAACCCTGGTAGGTAGTTACGTTGATTTATCCTTCATTTATTCTTCTGGTTTTTGGTTATTGGGATTTTTTCTGGTTTGGTTAGGTTTGGTTTTTGCAGACACAAATGAATGAAACTATATATTCTTAGTTCCACTCAAGGGAGGTGTTACCCACACTCCTTACACATGAAGAAACCAAAGTTCGGAGAAATTGACTGATTCTTCCTCTGGCCTGGTCTTTGGCTGGTGAAGAACTCACCTACTGCTGGAGTCATTGTTGGCTACAGGATCCAGCCTGTGTCAAGGGACACAGCTGAGAATCATTGTAGATTCTGAATTCAGGGTCCCTGGTGGAGATAGCAGATTTGAAGGCTTGAAAAATGCCATGCCCTTGTCCTATAGTCCTAAGAAAGCAAGGATCTAAGCCTTTGTACCATTAATGCCTGAAGCTGGAAGTTTTCATGGATCATTCAATGGGCGTCCTCATGTAAGCTTCCTGGGAAAGAAAGACTGAGATATGTGTGCTTGGGATAAGCCTGTGAGATAAAATACAGAATTCCTAGTTGAATTTGAATTTCAGATAAATAACAAATAATTTTTTGCTATAAGAATGCCCTGCATAATATTTAAAGGATTTTGTGATTATTGCTGTTATTAGCTAAATCTGGCAGCCCTACCATAGGGAGGTGTTGACTTGGGCCCTTGGTCCTACAAAGGACAGCTGGCCTTAAGTATGAAGGGCTGAAGGGGTTGCTGAAGGTTGGGATGAGTTGGGACCTAGCCCTTATTACTAATAAGTCCTAAAACTAGAAGTCATGAGTTCTAGCTTTCATAGACCTTAAGAATAGAGAAGACAACCTTGGTTATTTTGGGAACTATACCTTTTCTCAATCCCAATTAAACTATACCAGAAGGGCCTGAGAATAGTATAATATTAATAGCTGTAGCTTAATCTAGCCAGCGCAGTGTTGGCATTCCTTTGAATCTTTTGTTACCATTAAGTTAGCAAGTGTAACGTGCTTAAGCAACCTTACTGTTGCTTTACTTTTCATTTTCTTGATTATTTTGCACGTAAACATTCTCTTAGGTGTGTTTTTTTACTATTTGTGTTTCCCTTTATGTAAAAAAATCTATCCATTTATGTTAAAAATCTAAATGGGCTCATCACAGATTATTATAGATATTAGGCTATCTGTCATATTTGATAAAAACATTTTCTGTGTTGCTCCTTATCCTTTAATTTTAACTTTTAATTTACAAATATTTTAATGTTTATTCACATGACTCTGTCAATGTTGTTTCCTTTGTAGTTGCTGCTCCTTACTTCAAAGCAGTCGAAGTTGCCTTCCCTCTATTCATCCCATAAATATTTTATTTTCTGCCCGTCTTTCTGTGTTTAAAAATAGCAATTAACTCTTTTCAGTCTAGTGGTTCTCAAAGAGTGGTTTAAGAACCACCTGCACCAGATTACCTGTTTCATTTGCTTGTTTTAAAGTCCATTTCCAATATACTTAGCAGATTCAATTAATCAAAACTGCTCTCAAAGGGCAATGGAAATATGTATTTTTAATCACCCCCTTGGTGATTCTTACACACCTTAAGCTTACAAATCAATTCGTTAAGCCCTATGAAATTTATTATACATCTTTGTTCTTAGGAAATAGATTGGCTTGGGATAACTTAAGTAAGAAGGACATTTGGTGGAAAGATTGGGGAGAGTTCACAGAAGTGCAGTAAAACCTGATGAGCTTGGCTTGGAGAGGAGAAGACCAGGCAGCTCTGGGGATCTGGGAAGGAGAAGCCACCAGACAGACCTGAGAGGACTGTAGCAGCGAGACGAAGGAACACTCACTGTCCTGCCCCCGTCCCCGTCCCCTCCCCAGACTGTAAGCCCCATGGGGGCAGGGAGCTCTGCCTGGCACCTGGTGGGTGCTCAGAAAGTGTCTTCTCTTCTTGTTGCTCCATTCATAGGCCCTCGAGACAGACTCCAATTGTCCTGACTTGGGTGACAGCCATCCCTTGACAAAGAAAGGGCAGGGAACCTTGATTTATAGTTCTGCCCACACTGCACACTCAGGAGGAAAGGTTCTTCCACAAAAGGAAGCTAAATTTATTACCACAAGAAAGGGAAATAGACTCTGAGTGGCTTAAAAACAATTATGTAGTAAATTATAGTATAAAGTATGGCTCTAGGATCATTTTTTCCCAAATGGTTTGCCAAGTATTCCCAATATCATGTATTTATTCATCAATCTTTCCAGTCTTCCTTAGATTGAATACTTTATTTAAACATAGGTTACATTGCTACACTCAGCTTCATTTATACTGAGAATTGTATTTTATTCTGCGGACCTGGAACTCTATGTTTATAATGCTAAATTCACTATTATTTAAGACAGAGTTTTCCCATCATCTTTTTAGAAGCCATAAAGAGATTAAATAGGCTGTTCCTTGTGCTACCTACTTGGTTTCATTTACTGAAAATGTTTCTAGTTTTAATGATCTTATTTTTTGACATGTAAACAGCTTGCGTCTCCCTGTAGAACTAAAAGTATGTTTGCTTAGTAGTGGATCCCACTCTGTTTTTCCTTTAGGTATGATCTAGCCAGAAATTAATCATAAGATGAAATGTTTTCTTCTGTGAATTTCTCTCAATATTATCCATTTGAATTTATTTTCAGAGATATAAAGCCATGGGCAGCCAAACAGGACATTGCCCCTAATTTCTCAAGTTTCTTTAGCAATCAAGGATGCCCCTTTTGCTTAAGAGCCAACTAATTTTATTTGAGCCCCTATTCTCTATTTTATCAATATCCATACCTTAT
Organism: Eulemur rufifrons; assembly: GCF_041146395.1. NCBI lineage: Eukaryota > Metazoa > Chordata > Mammalia > Primates > Lemuridae > Eulemur > Eulemur rufifrons. The sequence goes on along the minus strand of NC_090992.1, from coordinate 32,425,760 downwards.
TTGGGAACTTTTCTTCTTTATTATTCCTGAGAATGCACAGGGAATAGTTCCACATTGTAACAAATCCACCTTGACTACCATTTGCCATCTCTTACTCTGGCCCACTGCTCCGGGCTCCTCTGCTGGGCCCCTCTCATCACCTCACAACTGCTTCCCAGGCTCTCTGCAAGGACAGACAGCCCCAAGGACACAGCCCCAAGGATCCGGCACCTGTCTCAGCATGGCCCACCCCAGGAGGACACAACCCTTGTCCTAATTCTCCATGGCCCAGGGCATGCTAGGCTGCAATAGCTGATGTCTACTGAAATCTTCAGAATAATGCAAGGACAAGGAAAATTTAAAACTAGATTTTAGGTAGCACAGCCCCTAGAATCCTTAGGTAGAAGAGTGTTTTCCCTCCTCCCTACACATAGCCATAGTTCAAGGGCTGGCTGACCTCCCCTATAAGAGCTTTGTTTATTTTTCATTTTTGCCCCTTGAGTCCAAGCTCTTACTCCCTTCAGCCCCAGAGAAATGAACAAGCAAAGCCACCCTCCTCCCCTAATCCAAGGCTCAATTTATTTCTTCCATCAGATACATCACAATAAGACTATACGCCTCCCATTATGCTGGGATCCAAATAAGGCCACTAGAAAGTACAGTTCTCCACCTATGTTGACACAGTCTTAAAGGATGTATGCGGGCGGACCCTGAACACTTCAATCCACGGTGAAGTAAACCACACCAGCCACGGATCATGTGTACACCTCCACCTCAAGGAAACATCAGACCTGCCGGCTGCCTGTTGGGAGAGATCGGGTCTTGTGATAATCTAACCACAATGTTTAAGCCAACATACTTCCCAAGAGAAAAGAGCGATTTTCTGGAATAGCCCAAACTAAATTTACATGGAAAAATAAAATGTCCCTTCTTTATAAAGACCCAGTCCTACTAATGGTACTCCCAATTTGTGTTCCTGACGGAGCACTTTATATCCCAGTTGGAAATCTTGGGCAGGGTTTGACCGGCTTTGTGGTTTCACAGCTTCCTGAGTACGGTGATGAGCAGGCATTTGTCTTATGTGTATTTGATTAAATGTCTCACCAAAGAGCTGAGGCTAAGAATGCAGCCCAAGAGGGAAAAACAAGCCTCGAGGTTGCTGGTGAAGCAAGATGAAAAATGTAAGAAGTTTGGGGAGCAACAGGCTGCAAGTCCTCCCTGGCAGATGGGCTTTCAGCAGCAAGACCCAGGCTGAGAGGCAAACGGAGCACCCTTGGCAGCGAAGGCAGGTTTCTATTATCGCTGTTGTGAAGAGGCTTATCGTTGGGCCACAAAAGACTTCGTAGAGAGCAATGATTCAGAACACCATAGGGAGCTGCCAACAGCTAGGGATGAAGGGAGGACTTTGATTTATTTCTTGCTGGCATTGATTATCCTGTGGCTGGAAATGAAGCATCAGTAGCAAGAGCTCGCTCTCCTGGAGAGAGAGATCTGCAGAAAACACAGGAACCCTCGAGGTAATGGGCTCCGTTTCAGGTCTTCACAACTTATAAGCTGGGTGGCTGTAACTCTGGAAAAGTCATTTCATCTTTCCGTACACCAGCTGCAAAACAGCACAGTCAGCTGAGGATTGGGGGTCCTTCAGTAGTTTTGAAGTATGGATAACTTGGGGAGATTGACAAAAGTGAGCTCCTAACTGGGGGTGGATACAGATGGCAAGAGGAAGAAACATGGGACCCCTCTTACAAATAAGTAGCCCCCCCATGCCAGACTATCCTAGCTCCATTTCCCTTACAGTTGGTCCTTTTTACACTCTTTGTAAAAGTTTCAATGAGCTCCAGTATAATTCATTTGACAACGGTAACTATTTACAGTATTATGGGACTACTTCAAATTGTGGCCAACATCTGACCTCTAGTGGTCTGAAAATTGCAACACCGCTTACTTAATATTAAATTGTTCTTGAACGTAATGAGAATTTCCAATGGTTGGGCGACCCCTGCTGTCAGATTAGTCACATCGCAGAATGTATAGATAAAAGGGACCACAAAAATCATCTGACATGTCGTCTTTTGTAATAATTTAATCCTTCCAAAAGTATACCTGGTTCTTGTGTCAACACCTAACCCCCAAGTAAAGGGAGAAAAGTAAAACAAGATCACAGAACCTTCTTCCCACATCTGATGCAATGGTTATTTTTTTCTTAAGGTGAGTAATTCGTTAGCAGCAACCAGAGAGGAAAGGAATTCTACTTGAACCATGAGGTTTAGCAGCCATGAAAAGAGAGATTCTGATATGTCAACTCCTGAGGCCAGCCTCATCTCCCAAAAGCAGAGGTAGTCAAAAAATATTAAGGCTTCAAAATAATATTTTGAATAGAAAGGTACTTCAGCTCTCAAAGCAAAACCTTGATGAAAGAAAGACAAAATGGTACCAGATGAAGTGGGAGAGGATTAAGGAGACTCCATCTATCATTTCAAAGAAACTATAAACAAAGTTGCTCCCTGTTAAACATGAGCAAAATGAAAAAAAAAATTGTACAAAAATTATGCAAATCTACTACTACAAAAAAGAAAGAAAGAATTCAAAGATATAACCTAAGAAAAATTTCCTGAAAGAAAGAACAGTATTAAAGGATTAAAAGGGTACAATTTATGCCAAGAAAAGTTCATACAGAATGACCTAAATTGAGAAAGTTCCTAGTTAAACTGTTAAATGTTAAAGATAAAGAAAAAAAAAATCTTTAGACAGTCAGGCAGAAAAAGGCAAGTCAGCTACCAGAGAGGGAAAAGTCAGGTGGTTTCAAGGCTTTGCATAGCAACTTCAGCGCCCAGAGACAATGGAGCAAGACCACAAACTTCTGAGAGAAACAGTGTGATCTAAAAATATTATACCAACCCAGGGTGTCATCACGTATGGAGATAAAAGGCTGACATTTTCTGACATGGAGGAACTCGGGAAATATAACACTCATGAACTTTTTTTAAAAACAAAACCAAACTAATGAGTGAACTCATGAGTGACAAAGAAAGGCTATAATGAAAGTAACTGGTGTGGAACAGCAGGTTTATTTAATTTTACAGCTAAGGCTAATTGGTCATAAAGGTAGTATGAAAGAGTTTATCATAAGTCCTAACAAACTGAAAATAATATAAGCAAAATCTGGAGAATAGTGAGGTGGAAGGAGGAGTAAACACAGTCATTCTCTTATATTTTGTAAAAGGGGCCAGCAAACTATGGCCTGTGGGCCAAATCTGGCCCACCTCATGTTTTTGTAAATAAAGATTTATTGGCACACAACCATATGTATTCCTTTGCACATTATCTCTGGCTCCTTTCACACTGCAATAGCAGAGCGAATTAGTTACAGCCAAGATCTTTTAGCCCACAAAGCCTAAACTATGTACTATCTGACCCTTTACAGAATATTTGCCGATCCCTATTTTATAACACTGAAACAATTCATAATATCTAAAATTAAAATGTGTGGGTAAAAAACATGAGTCTGTCTTTTAAATTGCTATAGTAATTTTCTTTTTAACTATAGAGGTATCTCTATTGAGGGCGTTTTTATCCAACGTATGTATGCATATACATGCACAGAGAGATGTCTAAAGCAATGTTCACTGAATGTCAGTAATTTTTACTTCTGCATGGTGAGATCTGAAATAATTTGTTGCTTTTTTGTTTGTATATTGACTGAATTTTTTGTAATGAGTATGTATATATATGTGTATATATATCTTTTTTTAAATAGTAAACAGTAAAGTAGTGATTAATTACTCTTAAAAATAGAAGGGCCGTCTATTGCATCTTCAAGCCAGATTTCCTGAGAACACTCAAACTGTTAGTTGGGAGCTTATTTGTGTCCCCTTCTCTGTACCTCAAAATGTTGGTACATGGCTGGAAAATGTGCTTGCAGAAAAGCTGAGAAGGTTCTTTCCTCACTTTCTAGATCTGCCATCCAGTGCGGGTTAAGAAGGACTCGGAACAGCAGAGGGCTCCCTCCTCCATGTTTATGGGACGTAATCACAGTCTGCACCTGCCCGGTCCTGCCACTCAGAAGCTCTGTGAACATCAGCCAGTCATCAAACACCTGCAGGAGTGGGCGTTTCTCCATCTCCCACGCCCTCCCTGTGCCAACCCATCACCCACGCTGCAGAGCAGACTATGCCGCCCTCCTGCCAACCCTTCTGTGACTTCCCGCTGCACTCAGAATAAATTCCAAACTCATTAACCAAGGCCGACAAGGCCCCACGCGATCCTGGTCCTGCCCTCTCACTCCATGCACTACATTATGCTCGATACCCCGACTACACTGGCATTTAGTCACTCCCTAGAACATGTTGACCTCTTCTCACCTTTGGGCCTTTGCACCTGCAATTAATTTCCTCTGCTGAGCTCTTTCCTCTTCCAAGCTTTGTGCATTAAGAAATCCTTCTCGATGTTTCAAGAAAGTTAACTACCACCTCCTCAGAAAGACCACCCCCCATGACCCTATTAAAAATCTCACCCACTTAATTTTCTATCAACTATGTGCATCACCTTAGTTGTGTTTCCCACAGCCTGTGATTGTCTAATTTGTTTTCTGTCTCCCCCACTATCCCCTAATTTCCATGACACCAGGGAGCTCGCCTGTCTTCTTCATCCTTACACATTCATCATCTGGCCCAGTGCTTGGTGCTTAGGAAATACCTGTAAATATTTGTTGAATTAATGAATGAATGGACTTGCAAAATGTGAATACTAGCTGCTCCCTCAGTAGCTCAGAATGTGACTGCATTGGAGATAGGGCCTTTAGAGAGGTGATTAAGGTTAAATGAGATCCTATTGGTGGACCTTAATCCAATCTAACTGGTGTCCTTTCAGAAGAGGAAATTCAGATGCACAGGAGAGATTCCAGGAACCCACAAGCACAGAGAAAAGACCATGTGAGGACACATGGAGAAGGAGGCTGTCTACAAGCCAAGAAAAAAAAGCCTCAGAAGAAACCAAACCTGTGGACACCTTGATCTTGGATTTCTAGCCTCCAAAACTGTGAGGAAATAAATTTCTGCCATTTAAGCCACCCACTCTGTGGTATTTTGTTATGGAAGCCTGAGCAAACGAATATAGCCCATTATAAGCTAAACAGTATTAAATGAAAGTAACAATATTTGCAAGTAAAATGGTTAGGCACTAACGCTGGATCCCGCTGGCAAGTGTGTTCAAGCTATTCCGTTGAAGCCACAGAATTCGAGAAGCTGAATACCGAGGCCAGAAAGGCAGGAATGACCGCATACTTTGGAGACCCAGGGCAAAATCAAAATGTGGGATCCTTTGTTCAAAAAGCAGGAAAAAAATGCCATTAAAGGTACTAAAATACAAAGCTTTCTCGTTCTTCCAGGGCTTATGGTGGTTTTTTTTTTTTTTTTTTTACTTGCTATTTAATGCCAATCTAAAAAAAATGAACACTTAAAATTATCGGCATGAATTTTACCATTCATTTTTATGTTCTACAATGTTAGTTTTAAGAACAAATGTAAGAACATTCAACTTGATGCAGAATCACTGAAATGACACAATTTGTATTTTGTAGCTCACACACGCATAGGAACTTCCTCCATACCAGAACAGTGCAAATACTGCAAAAACTCAACTGTTTTTATTTCACTTCTTTTTTTCTTTTCTTTTTTTTTCCTTTAGGGAGACAGGGTCTCACTCTGCCACCCAGGCTGGAGTGCAGTGGCCTGATGATAGCTCACTACAAACTCAAACTCTTGGGCTCTTGCAAGCTGCCTGAGCCTCCCAAGGAGCTGGGAATACAGGTTTGCGCCACCACGCCCGGCTAATTTTTTTTTTTTTTTTTTTTTTATAGAGATGGTCTCACTATGTTGCCCAGGCTGGTCTTGAACTCCTGGGGTCAGGCGATCCTCCCACCCCGGCCTCCCAAAGTGCTAGGATTACAGGCGTGAGCCACCTCACCCCGCCTATTTCGCTTCCTGATCTGTGCACATTCTACCAACACTCTCAACCTTCAGCAAACTGAAGAGTAAGGAAGGACCACTGAAGGAGAGGAAACCGTGGGTTGCCCACCTTTCTCTTTCCTTCTACATGATCACTTCAGCCTCAGCGGGCGGCTGACACAGGGAAGTCACATGATATGACAGGGGTCCTTGGTACTTCCCGTTTCTCAGAAAGCCACCGAACAGAAAGCATGGCTTCTCGGGGCTGCCAGTGCCCCCCATTTACTCAGTGGTAGATGTGGCACACTTAGCTTGTCCTTACTGTGATTGTCACTGCACCGCATGCATCAGGGAGGGGCACAGTTGAATTCCGTGCTCGTGCCACGTTGTGAACACTATAGACAGCAAGGAATGGCCGTGGACGTGGAGATCATAGGTCTCATCTGCTCACGTGGGTGCTCCATTGTCCCATTAGACTTTACATACAAAACGCAAGTTCAGAGATAAAGCTATTCATAATTTCCGGATGGTCTCAGCAAAGCATTAAACCACCCACGTGGCCCTCCGAGTGTGGGTCCCTGTGCAACTGCACAAATCGCAAGCCCTTGAAGCCAGCCCTAAAGAAAAGTGAAGCTATTCTTCAAAGAGCAAAGAAAGTGATTGGGTCCGAGACTGACTGCAAGCAAACTCCCAAAGAATAAACATCCTGTGGAGTCCCTAAAGCCTTTCCCATAGAGAAGTGCCAAAGCCAAGTTCAGTATCCAGCCCTTAAGAGTAGAGGTGGGAATTAACGATCATGTGTTCCCAATTTTCACTATGGTGTGTATATCTCAGGTTCACTGGGCTTTGTGGGTGAGATTGAGAACTTATAAAGACACAAAACCATCTTTCTAAGGGAATTGTATTTCTGAGTTTCCCAAGACCATCTTGCAAATCTTCTTTGGGAACACACCCTATTTCTGAGGTAAAAATTACTTGCACCTGTGAGTCCTGGGAGACCCTCTGGCTCATTATCAAGGCAGAAGCCAGTTACGCACTTTGTTGAGCCTATGAAGAGGTAACGTGGAAGCAACTAGCTACAGCGGGACCCCTGGGCTGGGAGTCAGAAGACCTGGGTGGAACCGTCAACTCTGATAAGAAGTGTGTGATCTTAATAAACTCACTTTCAAACACTGAGTCTCATTTCTCTCTCTTTTGCAAAACAAGAGAGTTGGATTTGATAATCCCCAAGGGCCCATACTGGGCTAAAAATAACCCAAACCAGCAAAACATTGTGACAGAGAAGGCAGAGAGAAAAGAATGACAGTCACTTGGAATAACTCGACAGTGAATAATGAACCGAAGATGCTTTTAGAATCCAGTGTGGGCTGGTTCCCTTCACAGGTCTTCTAAGTCCCCTGGCCCTTACTACCTGACTCTGCCAGGCCAGGGCCGTGTGGGCTGGGACAGGGTTTCCAGCAGCTTCCCCAGCTCGCTGCCCTCCTGCCTGCCAGTCTGGGCAGTGCCTCTCCGCCATTGCTCTCTGGTCAAACTTGGGCCAACTGGTGACCCTGGGCCAAAGGAAGCTCCTGAATGACTTGAGCCCTCTCTCATGTTTTTATCACCACCATTCCTTTTATTAAACCATTTCTGGCCTCTGATCACCTTATCTCTGAGAACATTCGTGGAAAAAAAGCAAACAAGTGGCAGTAAAGTGTGGAAGAAAGTAAGGTGGAATGAACACCTGAGATCTAGCTCTGGCCTGATACTAACAAGCTGGGTGACCTCGAACAGGTCCTGTCTTCCTGAGACTATTTTTGTTTTTTTCCTCCTCAGCATCTCTCCTCAGGTGACAGCACCCTGTTTTTCACTTGCAGATATATACCCATCCTGTGTTATGAGATCTTGCTGTTTAGGCGGAACTGGCCCTTTGCCCAGCTCTGCCAGTGATCATTAGGCTCTTCCTGCCCCCATCCAATTGCCAGGTACCAACTCTCTGGCCACAGTGATGGATCAGTGCTGACAACAGGGCCAGATCAAAGCCAACGAAAGACTCGAGACCCGTAAATAGGGCTTCTGAGAGAGAAAGGTTATCGTTTCATTAGATTCCAGGACATAAGCCCGTGAAGCTTGGAGCCGCTGTAACCATCTTGCTATGTTGAAATAGCCAGCCTTGGAGTAAAGCCAATAAATGCATGGAAAAAAGTAGAACAAATAGAAAAGTAGAGACACTGTGTTTCAATGACGTTTTCTGAGCTTCTGGTAAACTGTGCCCAAACCCCAAAAATCACCCCTGGAGTTAAGTCAATAAATTCCTCTGTTTACTTAAGCTGGTTTAAACAGGGATTTTGGTAACTTGCAAGGATGATAATCATAGCTACTATATTTCACCTCTCTGGACCTCACGTTCCTCTACTGCAAAACAGCAATTTTGTGGACACTAATTAGCTTGAGCCAGTGTAATAGTATTTATTATCTGTTTCAAGAGTAGCCGTAACTCCAGGATGGTGGCAAAGACAATTTTTCAAAATGCCAAAAAATGATTTCTTCTTCACTCACTAAGCATCCAAATTCATAGCGTCTTGTACATCTTACAAGACAATCTTTAATATAAAAAATTATCATTGTTTGCATATAATTCTGTGTTTCCAGCTGCAGTCTCTCTTCTGAGCCTCAGATGCCGTATCCAACAGGGTCCCGGACACCCCCACCCAGATGTTCTACAGTCATCTCAACCCGGCAGGTCCAACCCAACCCCACTCCCCTATGGTGTTCCCAATAGAAATTAATGTCACCACCATTTACCCAGCTGTCCAAGCCTGAAACCTGCAAGTTTCCCTTTCTACCTTCTCTCTCGTTCTTCATAATTCATTCCATCTACAAGATTCAGTAAGTCTGTCTTCAAAATAGCTGTCTTATTTTCACCTTTACCTCCAACTCTCCTGCCACTTCCATATTAGTGCCACCGTTATCTCTTACCCAACCCCTGGAAAAGATTTCTAAAAGATGTGAATGTGGGTCTCTCCTTCTGGATGCAGTTCCTTCCTCTCATCCCTTGGGACCTAGAAGTGGTAACAGCTCTGCTGCTACTGCCCTTGGGGGACCGAACAAGCCTTTGCAGTTCTTCTTTGCAAATAAACCTTCCCTGAGTTGTTCTAAATTGAGGGCCCCGTCTGTTTCCCACTGGGACCCTCAGCCCTACACATCCTCCCATGAACGCTTCCCTCCCTGTAGGCTGGCGCCTGTCATGATTTCTCCTTCCCGCGCCTCCTTTCCTAGACTTCTGTTTACATCGCCTGGAGAGAAGGAGGGAGGAGGAATCTGAAAGGCCCACGGTAGCGAGACCAGTTTTGACTTTTAGGAAGCCCTGGGGACTTGTGGGGAAAATAGTGTTCTGGCCCTTACGTTTGCCAGCAATCTTTACAGGGTGGCACTAGGTCCTGTTTGTCTATTGTTTGGGGTGCGACTTGTCAATGCTAGAATAATAGGAACACTGTGACAGACCATCCTATTGCACGTGGCCTTCTGCTGCAGGATTTAATGGAGAGCTCAAATGTACACAGGCTTTGTCACCATACATCTTCCTAATGCCAGTCGATATTTTCTAGTTATTGAGTCTCCTACTAAAGCTTTGCCTTGAGTGTTTACAGGTGGGCAATACCCAGGTGTTAGAAGCAGAACAAACACACCCAATCTGACCCAGTTGGGAGCGAATTTTCCACTTCTGAGAATGTTATATTTGTGTAGCACGTTATAGTTTAACAAGAGCTTTCATCCCCCAGTGGCTGGCTCGTGGCTGAGTGGTCAATAAATGTTTCGTAAATGATTGAATGAGTCTAGAGAGTCATTTTTCTCCTCCTCAAAATTAACCCTGTCAGGTAGACAGAATGGGGATTATCACTCCCACTGTTCTGAGAAGGAAACTAGGGCGCCAAGAAGGGAAGTAAGTTTCCAGAGCCCACATAGCCAGTGACTGTAGCCACTCGAACGAGAACACAAGTGTGTTGGACCCTACATGAGTTCATCTCAAGAGAAGACCGACTGACATGCTGTCGGAAGAGGGAAGGCCTTCTTGAAAAGTGGGGGATGAGATCAAGTGCTTAAGTGTCTTCTCAGTCCTAAGTCTCTGTCCCTCGCCTTCCTCCATAGTCTCAGGGCATGGCAGGGAGCTGCCATGGGGAGTGAGGGGTAGGCAGAAGTTCAGGCTGCTGACCACCTGGGAATTGGGCAAAAGGAACAAGAGAAAGACTTCCGGTGCCAAGACTCCAAAGAAATGTTTATTGACTTTTTGCTTCGTCTTGACTACTTCCAACTAGGCTTTGAAGCTAACTTTTTGATAGAAGGGCTCCCTGGGGTGGATGGGGAGTTCACGACCTTGTTGCTGTGGTTCCCCAGGCAACCACAAACCCTCAGCAGCTCCAAGAAGACGCCTGCATTACCTGGAAATTAGAAGGGAACTACGGAGAAAACAGAGAGAACTCCAAGGAAAGTGAAACAAGAACAACAAGAATTTAGAGGGCAAAACAAGGGAGGCCACAGGGGCAGGGCCACAGCCGTCATAGCTGTGCCTTGAGGATGTTAAAGGTGCCTCTCCTGGAGTCCTTCACAACAAAATTGTCCCATGCAAAGTTGAACCCAGAGGTGCCCAGAGGAACCAGAGCCTCAGCTCTCAGTCAAGTGTCTTAAAATGGATTTGAAGAGATGGTGTTCTCTTTGAAAATGTAGATCTGAACATTTGCTCCCTTGCTCACGAGCTCTTCTTGCTCTCCGTCACTCTCAGCTGAAGTTTGTGCTCCTCGGCAGAGCTCACGGACCTACCGAATTTTCTCTCCATGCCCAACAACCCTCTTGAATCTGGTGTGGGTATCTGTGCAGGATTCTCCCTCCTTGGCTAATTCCTGCAGTCAAGCTTCAATATCACCTTCTCCAGGGACACTCCCCGGACCCTTTTTCTCCTTCATATTAGGTCCGGTGTTCCTCCTATGTGCTCCCAGGGCATCAGAGATTTTTCAGGACGGCCACACCACTCGTGCCATCAGGGGCATGTGTCTCTTTCTTGGCTACATCTCCCACATGAAGCAGAGGTCGTGGCACTTAGGAAACTTCTGTTGACTATCTGTTGATCAAATAAGACAGAGAAATGGTAAACATCTCTAAAAGAGCCTTCTCTCTCACCAAATAAGGAGGGAAAGGGAAATAACTAAGTGTGGGGGTTTCAGCAAAGAGATTATTTTTAAGTTGAACAGAAACCCAGAGAAATAAATGCCTCTTAATTTATCTAAGGGTCATCAAGAAGTGTATTATCCACTCGATGACTGTGCAGTTATAATTGCCTCTGCTGGAAAGAGGGCCCTGTCAGAAGAAAGATGAGAGAGATTTGGAGATGTCCTTTAAGAATAAACGTGGAGAATCAAAATCCACTAAATGTCTAGATATCTCGGGAAAGAGATCAAACGCGAGTGAGTGAGTGGACGGGACAGCCAGCGTGGGTCTGACATAGTAGCCCCTTCGGAAGGAGCTGCTCTTCGGCTCCAGCCAATTGCTGAAATGCAGAATCTCCAAGTCCATGTGTTTGTATGTGTGTATGTATGAATCTTATGATTTTCGAATCTCCCCAACTTGTTTATAGTTTTCCCAGTTACTGATCAGGACAAAAAACCAACTTGCGTGAGGCCTAGAGATGTTTGACCTTTGCACCAAGGAACCTGACCTCCCATGGGTCTGTTTATCTAAATCTGTCGACATCAAACTGTGAGCACCAAAGCTCCAAACAACGTGAACCCATAAGAAGTGATCAATACATGAGTGACTGAATGGAGGCAGAGGTTTGTCTGAGTCCGTTATTGGCACATAGTAAGTGAGTGGTGGATAAATAGCAATGGAGTGGGAGAAAGAATAAATGTATAATGTCTGTCTGTAGTTCAAAGTTTCTACCACTAGATGGCGAAATTTGTTTTTTCTGCAGATGTAAGCATGAAGAAATAAAATCTTTATTAAGGTATATTTATGGGCACGTCTACGAGCCATGAGTCCTTAGCTTGGACATCCCATAAATGCTAGTAGCTGTTTCACATCATCTTTGTTATCCCCCCTCGCTTCCCACCCCAGTCAGCTCTGGATACAAGTAAAGTCATTAGACGGAGACGATTTTCCTTGATTTGAGTAGAAATAGAGGATGAGTGCTAGATGATGTATGTATAGGACGAAGGAGGGAGGGCTGGGTATTTAAGAAGCTCACAGTCTTGGGGGACAAAGAGACCTTTAACGCAGTTGCAATGCATTGTATTTGATACTATATTGGTGGTGTGGAGATGACGTTTTGTGGACCCAAAGGAGAGAGTGACTATCCTGTCTTAGTTGAGGAGGGCACAGGAAGTCTTCTTGGAGGAGCAGCTCATGAGCTTGATGGACTTTGAAGGATGAGAAGGAATCCACCAGGGTACGACAAGACCCATATTTTATAGGGTGGTCCAGGGGGGCCTCTCAGAGGAGGTGGCGTTGCGGCTGCAGCTGAAGAATGAGAAGTTACTAGTGACACAAGCCAGATGGGGGAAGAAAGGGCTGCCGTGGGAGTGGGAGCCGGGGCTGCTCCTAGCAGAGGGCACAGCAAATGATCTCCAGGAGGAAGACCCAGCATTTGTGAAACCGTTTGTGGAAAGTTGGGAAACCTCCCAGTGTATTTGAGGAACTGTGAAAAGTTCCTGCTATACTGAGAAGTGTGATGGAAAAGGAGAAATGGACACGGTGGGAGCCGAGGCCAAAGAGACACGCAGTGACCTATCAGGGAAGGGCCTCAGACTTTAGCTTAAAGTTCAAAGTTTCCCAAACAAGTGTTATCCCCATAGCAACCTCATCATCCCTGCCACATCCTCACTCCATCAAGACTATTGTTTCCTTATTTCTTTAAATAAATTTACTTTTTTACTTAAACTATTTTTAAGGGAAACAATATTATCACTGTATTATAGATAGGAAAAAAAACCCAGTAAAATTTGCCATTAATAGCAGGTAACCAGAAAAAAATAAATACAAGACTAATAAAATTAAAACATATCTCACATGCCTCCTAAAATTTTCTTGAGTAGATCACACGGTATACTTGAGGATGTGCGGATGGAGCATGTTGAGAGATTTTAATTAGGTGATTGAGGAGGTAAGACTGAATTTCAGAAATCAGTGTTGAAAGCACTATTCCATTTATAGCTCCTACTAAAAAGTGATGATGATCCTGGGAGTCAAAAAAAAAAAAAAAAGGGATATTTCCGGACAAAAACTTCTCCCCCAAGGGGCTTTCCAGTGGAGAGTTACATGACGCCAATTTTGAAAGCCCTGATGAATCGCAGGCTACTACACAAAAATTCAGAGAGAAACCGGTGAAGGACAACCTGATCACTGAAATTCCCAAGTTTAGTATCATTTCCTTCGGCATGAGGAGGATTGCTTAGCTTTTTCGCAGCTGGTGAGTAAAGAGATTTTGGATAAAGCTCCTGAAAATGAGGAACCAGCTCATAGTTCTTGACTGGGGAAAGCCACAATGCAAAATGTAATAGACTCTTTTGTTTTTCTTATGAACTCATCTCTGGCAGCTTAGGGGAAGAAGCGAATTTAAGCACCATCTCCTGGAGCAGTTTAGCCTTTGGTTTTGCCATTTTAACAGATATTTATGAAGCACTTATAAAAAGGCAGATGCTGGGTAGAAATCAAAAGTGCTTAATGGGGTTACACATTCCAACGTCTAACAGGTGCCAGGAGGAACATGCTAAGGATGAAGCAGCCTAGTGTGAGACAACAGGGAGTCACGGAAACTGCAGTGAACTGAAGAATGCAACCTCCATTTGAAAGGGGAAAGTGGCTCAGCTCCAGTTAACAGTAGCAATGCAGGAGTGGGGGGCCCCTGTTGATGGCTGTGCAGATATTTCCGCTGAAAAATGGTTGCACAATGGGCATTATATTTAGGGGGGAAGTTGGGGATGAGGGACTATCTCCTGGTTTTTAAAAACTGGCAAATATCAAAAAATATTTTCTATATGCTACAGGCCAAGTAAAATATGTCTACAGGCGGGATGCAATCCAAGGGCCCCCGTGAGTGACCCCTGGATGTCATAGAGTCTCAGGCTTTTAAGGGCTTATGTATTGGGAGATAAGACACGTTCATAAATGACTGCAGTACAGAACACAGTGGTAAGTGCTGTGCGAGCAAGACAAAGTGCTAAAGGAATTCGGGGGCGGGTGGTGACTAAGCAGTGAGGTCCTGAGGCGGGAGAAGGGGGTGTCTCAAAACGCTATTTCTAACCACATATTGAGAAACCCGATGAACTCGATGAGGAAGGGAAGAAGAGGTATCCAGTGATCTCAATAAGCTGGCCAGGGAATAACTAATGAAGTCAGGACTGGGCATTGGCATATCCCAAGGAGCATTTTCAAGATGCACATGTCTAGCCCTTAGCCCAGACATTCTGAATAGGAATTCCTTGGATTGGGGATCATGCACTCAAATTGCAAAATGTCCCTTCAGTCCTTTCTCATTCAGTTCCTTCCTTAAGAATCTCTGCTCCAAGGAGGTGACCCCTAAAATGCTGACTAAAGCAACAAACATGGCTCTTTTGCCCCTTCTATTCCCCCCAATTCAAACAAAGGAGGATTCACAGGTTGTCAGGTTTTCACTCTGCGACTGTGTCTTCTGTGCCTGTACATGGGATCCCAGGCAGGGCCAGCTCTGAGCCTTGGGAAAGCACTGCCTTAGCCCAGAAGAGATGACACCTTCTTGTGCTTGTCCATCTGGAGCAGGTGCCAGTTTGTTACTCCTGCAAATGCACTCCCCGCTATGGCAGCCTGCAGACTGCACAGGAATTGATCGATTACCAAACCATCTTTCTCTAACATTATCTAATAAAAAATTCCATCACCTTTATGTTGACACGGGTTATACAGAACATGCTGCCAAAAGTATACATGGAACTGAGGATGGAATTAATATTCAACACAGTTATAAAAATCCAGGAAATTCTCCTACCTTTTTCCAGCTTATAACTCAAAAATCTCATCAGAACCTCTCCATATGTGTCTTAGTTTTCAACTTTTTTCAGGAACACCCAGGCTCGGTTTTCCCATCAAAGAAACCCAGCCAGCTGGCCCCATTGTTTCGCTATGATCATTACCACATGAGAGCTTTTCTGGGCTCCAAATCTGCTGCCCCTCTTGCCCGTCGACCGTCCCACCTGAAAGGTTGCTTATCTAGATGCCAGTCTCCCCTAACAAACCTTGCTTCAAATAGTGCACTGTCCCAGAGAAGACACTCAAGGAATGCAACATTCTTTGGTTGTTTGAATCATATGCATTTCAAAATCAAGGAAGCCTTCAATGTACAGAAGTTGTTTGCTTTCTCGGCCGCTCCTCTTTTGAGCTCCATCCATTCTCTTCCATTCTAGATTCTGATAAAAATGCAAGTCGTACATGCCTTCTAAGCTTGTGAAGTGAAAGATTTTTGGATATTGGGAAAGCCTTAGTATCACAAAAATTAATGTCTCCATGAAGCTCTAGCAGCAGCCATTAAAATGAGGAGTATTTGCATTTTGTGAACTACGCGTGCTGCCCAGAATAAAAGGAGGGGAATACTCTTGAATCCTACGAGAGGAAATGATCCCAGGAAACTTAAAATTGCAGTCCATAGAGTGGAAACTGCCTATTCAGCTTGTGCACTTGAGCAGGGGAAGATAGCAGGCCCTTTAAAACATAATACTTGATGTTGTTTGCATGTTGTAGTTTAGAAACACTTTCATATCCACTATCTCATTTGATTCTCACAGCAATCTTGAGATGGGGCAGAGAATGATTATTATAATCAATTTACAAAAAAACTGGAGCCTGGAGGGATATGAAGTGGACATGTGATGTCACTGCCAAATGCCCCTTCACCTTTCTCCTTCTCACCATCATGTGGTGTCTTGGAAAGAAGCAACATGAAGGAGAGTAGAACCACCAGAAAGAGAAAGGCTTGGTCCAGGTAAAATCATTGATTTTTCAGTCTTCAAGCAATTACATTTTTTTTTTTTTTTGTACACTAACTTGAGCTGGGTTTCTTGGCACCTGCAACTGAAGGGTGATTCCAAATGTCCATGGTGTCCACAACCTCATATTTCACTTTGCTTGCGGGGGACATAGCACTCTAGCCCCCATTTAGTATCACCTTTCTGCATTTGTGTGTGCTGTCAATTGGAAACCTCCCTCCATATTTTGGGGAGAAAAGTGAGAGGGTGGAAATATTGCCAACTCCTTTTTTTTGCATCTAAAAATTTATGGCCACTAACCAGCCAGTGGATTGCATACCCATGGCTCAAGTGCACCCTCCCTTCCTGACCCAACCCACGGTGGCCAGAATGGGAGGCCAGAAGGGTGGGAGTGGAGAAAGGCCAATGGGTGATAAGGCACAGGATATGGCCACTTAAGCAACAGAAGCTTTGAAAGGTCAGCTCCCTTAGCAAGAGGCCATAAGCACAGTGGACTTTCCACAGCACCAGTGCTTCTCAATGGAGTCTCAGGGATTCACAAATTCTTGGGTATCCTATGGTAATGTCGTAATTTTGCACTGGAATGTTATCACTCAAATATTTTTTATACTTGGGTCACCTGCATGACTACTTGATGAGATTTCTGTGCTTGACTTCATTATGTTTATAAACAAATTGGCCCCAAGCAATTCCCTCAGCTGTCATGAGTTAATGAAAACAGATAGAGGCATCTCAATGAATAAGTGATGCGTTTACATCAAGTGAAAGCCAAATGACATCACCGAACTTTAGGGAACAAAAGTTTTGCAACAATGCAAATAGACAACCTATGATGGGAGAACTGAGGCTCACGGGAGTCTAGACAAGTCAAACTCCAAGGAACCTTGCCAGAATAGGTGTAAGCAGAGAATGCCTTTCAGCCAAACAGGATTATCCATCACAGTTAATTTGGCCATTTAAATTTTAGTTGTTTTTTATAATTTTTTATAGTACATTTAATTAATAACTTTTTAATGCTGTTTTGGTTATGTACAAAAATAAAATGAACAATTTATTCTTACTTTTACATTTGTGTATGTGCAAATAACATAATAAAAGAAACATGTCAACACTGGTGACCTTGAAAAATTCTTTTTTTTCCTTTAAAGGGGATGGTCAGCATCTCAAACTTGAAAACCACAATGATACAGTATCTCTCCCAGGGCCACCTGCCTACTCCTGGCTCTCTCCTTGTGGTATTAGCCTTACAATACCTCTCTTCTTTTTTAAAAAAATCACTTTATTGCTGTGTGATTGACACACAAAAATCTGCACATATTTAATGCATGCAATTTGATGAGTTTTGAGATAACTATACACCAGAAGTTTCCTCCCCCCGCTCTTATACATTGTGTGTGTGTGTGAGAGAGAGAGAGAGAGAGAGTACAAAGTTTCCTACTATCCACACGTTCACCAACATTTGTTATCTTTTGGTTTTTTGATAATAGTCACCCTAACTGGTGTGCAGTGGTATCTTACAGTGGTTTTGATTTGCATTTCCCTGATGATTAGTAATGCTGAACATTTTTTCATGTATCTGTTGTCCATTTGTATGTCTTCTTTGTAGAAATGTCTATTGAGGCACTTTGTCCAATTTTTATTGGGTTATCTGGGGGAGGGTGGGATTTTTGTGTTTGTTTGTTTTTTGCTATGGAGTTGTAGGAGTTCCTTATATACTTTTCATATTAATGCTTTATCAGATATATGGTATGCAAATATTTTCTCCTATTCTGTAGGTTACATTTCTTTGTGTTGATTATTTACTTTTTTGCACAGAAGATTTTCAGTTTGATGTAATCCCACTTGTCTTTTGTTTTTATTGCCTGTGCTTTTGGTGTCATATCCAAGAAATCATTACCAAGGCCACCTATCTTATAGGTAGAAAAATGATATCCCAATGTTTTCATTTACATTTTTTAAATATGAATGAGATCTATCATATTTATAAATTTGAAAGCCATTTTATTTATTTTTCTGTGAATCACTTGTTCATATTATTTATTCAGTTTCACTGTTTTTCTTCCAAATTTATCATAAACCTTTGATATTGAAAAAATAGTCCCTTTTCTTTCTTATGTGTTGCAATTTTTACCATGTATATGGTTTATTTTTCTACACAGCAGTTTTTAATTTTTGAATGGGTAAATTTATCACTCTTTTTATAGCTGCTAAGTTTTGTGTCTTGCTTTGAAAAAATTTCTTCACTCCAAGCAAGATTTAAAATATATACAGTATATTCACATTTTATTTTAGTACTTTTGTTATTTCATTTTTGTATTTAAGTTTTTTATCATAATGGAATTTACATGTTGTCTTAGTCCATTTTGTGTTGGTTGCTATAATGGAATACATGAGGCTGGGCAATTTATACAGAAAAGAGGTTTATTTGGCTCATGGTTCTGCAGGCTACACAAGAAGCATAGCACCAGCATCTGCTTCTGGTGAGGGCCTCAGGAAGCCTCCCCTGAAAGGGGAAGGGAAATGGCGCAGCATCACAGGGTAAGAGGAAGAAACCAAGAGAGAGGGGAGGAGGTGCAAGGCCCTTTTCAACAGAATGGCTCCAAGCCATTAATGTGGGATCCGCCACCATGACACAAACACCCCCTGCCAGGCTTTACCTCCAACACTTGGGATCAAATTTCAACATGAGATTTCTAGGGGAAAAATATCCAAGCCATAGCATATATATAAAAAGAGAATTAAGCTTTATGTCTCCCTGAACTGTTCATTTTCTACTGATTTTAAATACTATTTTATTGTATATTTAATTCCTATGTATTTGGGTGTATGATTTACTGGTTTGCTATTTAACGTGGCACTCTCATTCATGAAGGGAGTGCAGAAAACATCAAGGTGGAACACAGAAGCTATTTAATTCTGCTTCAAGTTCCATTAAAGTAGAAAAACAAACAAATTTTTAAAATGTAATTTATATTTTTTTCCTTACATTTTTCTTCTTGATTATCACCACTCTCATACTTACCCGGCACTGCACTGTTTCACACCTATTTTCTCATTTCATCTTAGGTCTGTAGAAAAGGTGCTCCTACTCCACTTTGCAGATGAGGGGAATGGGTCTCAGAGAGGCCACGTGGTGAGCTCAGGAGCATCCTTCTGGTAAGAGACAGAGTTGGGAGTTAAAGTGAGATTTTCTGACCTCAGGTCTCCTATTGAACTCCAAAATTCCTTTGAGAAAATAGACATCACATAAATTGCTCATGAATGACAGTCTCCCAATCTGTTCCTCTTTGTACTATACTATCTGGTTTCTGTTAAAGAGAATTTCCTTACAAGATACTCAATTAGGTATTATTTTTCACCTGAGGAAAGAAGAACAATCTTGAATGGTCACAGTCAGTATTCAATACATAGCTGCTAAATGAATTTGTCATTCAGTCTACCTCTCAGTTTTTATGAAAAGAAAAAAAAAAAACCTGTCTCTTCAGTGGGAACTCATCAATTAGGAGTTGCTTTCAAGAGAAGAGGCCCTTGGCGTGCTAAATGAGTCCCTAAGCATGAATATTTAAATATCATTTCAGAAAAATTTAGAGAACTTTGATTCTCAAAAGGATCCCCTGCCCTCATTCTTATGCCATGGAACTTTTGAACTTTGTTGGAGACTTTGTACTTTTCCCTGCAGTTGAAATCCCCTAGGATTCAAAATTGATCATGTGATCAAAGTGTTTATTATTAGCTTTTTGACAGCCATATCTCGCAGCAAAAGCCAGAGTAAACTGCCAAATCCTGGAGGACCTCCTTCAGCAATGCTCAGGGTTTGCCTAGGTTTGTTTGCACGTAGAGAGACAGAACTTATTCTCTTGACAAGTGGATTTGTGCAATTTCAACATGAGGAATTATCCAATTCAGCTTTTAGCCCTTGTCTTTCCACACATTTCAGGGAGTTACGAAAAAAATTACAAACGCGAAATGGTGAAATTTTTCTGGCAAGTAGAACTACAAGAAATATGAAATACAGTCAGATTTATCACAAAAAGTCCTCAGGAAGACCCCCAGGACCTGCAGGAGCTTCTCTGCAGAAAGCAAGCATATGTTCGCTCACTCACTCATTCGGGCACTTCAGATAAATTATACCAGAAATGAATATGATTTCTGCCTTATGGAGCCTAGATGCTGATGGAGATTTGGGCCTATCATTTTCCAATTTATTTTATGTTTGTTCTATAATTTTTTTGTTTTTCTATTTTTCTTTCTCCACTATCTTGTGGGTTAATTTGATATTTTCTTAGCATTCCATTTTAGTTATCAATTGATGTTTTAGCTGTATCTCTTTGTATTATTACTGTTGTTATTCAAGCGGTAGCTATAGGGAATGGCAGCATGTATTTTTAACATTTCAATATCCTTAGAGTTAACATTGTGCCACTTTATGTTAAATGAAAAAACCTTACAACCATATAAGTTCATTTACTACCAGCATTGGTCCTTTATGCTATAGTTGTTGTGCTCTTTACATATAGAAATGTTATAAACCCCATAATTGAATGTTACAACATTTGCTTTCAATATTCATAGGTATTTTAAGAAAATTAAGAGAAAAATAGTTTTTAAAATTATTTACCTACACATTTATTATTTCTGGTATCCTGCATTCCTTATTAGAGAGCCATATTTCAATCTGGTATGATTTCCCTTCAGCCTGGAGAATTTCTTTTGGATTTCCTTATAGTATAGGTGTGCTGGTGATGAACTCTCTAGTTTTCTTTTATCTGAAAACATTTTTATTTCACCATTTCACCTTAATTATTAAAGGGTAATTTTATTGGATATAGAATTCTAAACTAACAAGTTTAATTTCTTTCTTTCTTTTTTCTTTCTTTCTTTTTCTCTGTTCTCTCCTCTTCCTTTCTCTTTTCTTTTCATCTTTTCTCTCTCTCATTTTACTTTCAGCACTTTCAAGAAATAGTTTTACTCTCTTCTGACATCCATTATTTCTATTGAGAAGTCAGAGAATATTTATAGTGTTGTTCTCCTATGAAATGTGCCATTTTTCTCAGGGTAATTTCAAAATTTTATCTTCAGTTTTCAGCAGTTTGACTATGCTGTGCCCAGATAAGGTTTTATTTGTATTTATTACACTTGGGGTTCACTGTTCTTAAACCTGAAATTTGTCTGTAATTTTGTTTCTTCAAGGATTTATTCTGTTCCAATCTCTCACTTCTTCCTTCCTGGGATTCCAATTATGCATTTGTTCATCTTTTTTATATAGTCCCACAAGTCACAGAGATTGTACTCAATTATTTTTAGTCTTTTCCACTCTTCCTTAGATTGGGTTATTTTTATTGCTCTATCTTCAAGTTTACTAGCTGTTCCTTCTGTCCTCTCTCATCTGCTAAGTTCATCCAGTAATTTTTCAAATTTAAGGTATCATATTTTTCTGCTGTAGAATTTCCAGATTTTCATAGTTCATTTTTCTTTTGTGAGATTTTTTGTTTATTCATTACAACAACCATTTTCCTTTACATCCCTGAGTATGGGTATAACAGTAGCTTTAACATTTTTGTCTACTGATTCCAACATTTGGGTCATCTCAGAGTCAGGCCGCTTTGGTTGCCTTTTCTTTGCGGTATGAGTCACGGTTTCCTGCTTCTTTGCATATCTAGTAATTTTTATTGGATCGAGAATATTGTGAATGATGCATTGTTGTGACTCTGGATTCTGTTATGAACCTCTGTTGAGTATTGATTTTTAATTTTAATAGCCAATAAATTTGTCTAAACTCAGACTCTAAATTCTATCCTTCTAGTAGTGGGCAGCAGTTTCAACACCCAATCTGTTAATTTAGGTTTAGTCACACACAGGCATGTTTCAGGCCCAACCAGAGATGAGGACAATGTTTTCACACAAAACTTAGTTGCTCTCTGTGGCTCTTCCCTTTCCACATTTTCTCTTACTCCTAATTCCTGTGGTAATGCCAATCTCTGTCCTATAGTTCCTCAAGCCATCAAGACCACAGGAGTATTTTTTTTTTTTTTTAGTTTTAGCCATCCGGTTTCTGCCCATTCAAGCCTGCCCTCAGGAAAAAGTCTTAAAAATTGGGCAGCTCATCCAGGGCCCCTCTCTTCTCCCACGTGTAGACCCCTGCTCAGTTTCTTTCTGCTTCTGTTTACTCTCTAGTGCTGTCGGGTACTATTTTGTCCAAAGTTCGGCAATGTTGTCTGTACCAAGGTTGGTCTAATAGGAACTATTAATACTTCTCAGTTACCCCAAACCAGTTGAAGCCTCATTCTTGTGGTGAGCATAAGTTAAATAGTTATTCAGATAAAGATAAAATTGCAATTATGCTAAAGTGCTAAGAGAGGTGCATGATACTGATAAGAGTCTAACTATTGATATAGTCAATTCTCCATTGAGTTGCTTCAATCATAAAATGAATAAATGCATATGAGACTCTTAAAAGTGCCTGGAACATAGTAAGCACTCAATAAATGCTAGCTATTATATTATTTTGTGTTATCATTAGGAAGATCAGGGAAGGCTTCTCTGAGGAAGGGGCACCTGAGCTTAGTTGTGAAGAGGAGTAGGAGTTAAGGAGTTAAGGCGGAGGGAAGGGTTTTCCAGGTGTGGGGGGAAGCACGTGCAGAATACGCGCTGTAGCTGAGAACAGCGCAAAGGAGGCGCTGAAGGCCCGTGTGGTCAGCATGGGGAGAGTGGGGGTGCATGCGGAAGGGGAAAGCTAGGAGGAGGTAGAGGCCAGACCAGGGGGGGATTGTAGGCCATGTCAAAGAGCTTAGCCTTTATCCCAAGAGTAATGGGAAGCCACTGAAGTACTTTAAGGAAAAAGGTAAAATGATCATATTTTGTTTCAGAAAGAAGTTTCTGTCCACTGTGAGTAGATGTGGCTAGAACGGTTAGGAAACTGCTGCGGGAGTCTAGGCAAGGCCTGTTATTAACATGTGCTAAAGGGTGGCAGGGCAAAGGTGGAATTAGGTGGAACAGGTTGGAATGAGAGACCCAGAAGAAACTCAGACATAGGCTGCCTGCGGGGCCACATTCTCCTAGATGACCCACAGGCGTCTTTTACTCATCAGGTCAGAACAGAATACCACTCGCCAACTTTCAGTGAGAGACATTTCGATAATTTCTGATGCTTCCTGATTTTTACTCCCAACAATCAACTCGCTCCCAAGTCCCGGCCATTCTTCCCTTCAGCCTTCCTTCATGTATCTGCTACTGCTAACTGCGGAGCCTTATGCTTCCTCACTCAAATTTTCAAATTTTGAAACAACATTCTAACAGATATCTCTATTTCTAGTTTCAACCTTTTCTTATTTGTCCTCTACCCAGAACCCAGGGCCATCTTTTCTAAAGACTCAATTTAATGTGCCATTTCTGCTTAACAGTCTTTCAGAGCCCCTATTTGGTATAGGAGAAAGTTCAAATTCCATGGAATGGCCTATGATTCTCATGATACATGGATCTTTTCTTTTACCTCTTCAGCAAAAATTTTTGTGCACCTACTATTTGCTGTAGAAAAAAGAGGAAATGTTGACTGAGACCCTTGTCCTTGTGTTACCAATAGTCTAATGGGGGAGACAGAGACCAGTTTCGAATTCATCTTCCTTCACTTCCTTCTCCACCCTCATTGCTCTCCTTAGACTTTCTCTAGCATAGACTTTTTTTTGCCATAATTAACCACTTTGTTCTATTCCCTGATACCTTTAAGCCATTGCACCTGCTGTTTGCTCTTCTTCCCTTTCCTCCTCCTTGTCTTAAGAAGACCTAATTCAAACACTTTTTCTAACCCCCTATACACTTGATAGAGATATTTTCCTACTTATTCATTCAAATTTCTATCAATAGTCTGCTGCTTGATAGATACTTTTATAACAGTGCTTATAACTTCATATTTAACTATTGCCCCTCCTGTCCCTTGCAGTAAACGATAAAATCTCTGAGAGCAGGAAGCTGATCTCATTCATTTTTTGTTCTGCCGTCTACAACATTGCCCAGTCCCCAATCAGCCATCAGTTGTTTATTGACTCCTTTATATCCTTCTCATGCTACAAATGGGGAAATAAAGATCCAGAGAGGGGAAGTGATGAGTCTTGCAAAAGGTCTTAGAGTTGCTTTAAGATCATGGTTTCTAAGTAGGGAGTTGTCGATATTTCTCTGAGCAACATATTAGAAGGTTTCATGGAAGCGACAGAACTTAAGATGAGCTGACAAGTTTATGCAGGATCTGAGGTTGTGCATACACGAGTGGAAGCTGGGAGAAGTTGGGTTGGGGCTGAGGAATTTGATCAGTAGCTTAATGACCTCTCCCAGCTGAAGCCACGAACACAGATGGCGAGATGGAAAGCAACAGGGCTGTAGTGAAAGAGCGCTAGCTAACGTGCAAGGGGGAAAACCTGAGTTCTGTTCACAGCGCACACCTCACCGACTGGTCCTGGACAAGGCTTATGTTCTTCCTGGGCACTAACTTCTACTTATAAAATACACAACATCAACAATAATAATAACCATTTGTATTTATTAAACCTTTATTATTTTGGGGGTACTATTCTAAAACCTTTATGTTTTATACATGAGGTATAAAAACTCTCTACTTTCAGAGAGTTGAAGTTACGTTACTAAGGTAACATAGCTGGTTAGTGATGAAGCTGGGAATCTTGCTCCCTAATGTTGGGCTAAACGATCTAAATTCCAACTTGACTATCAAGACTTTGAAGGAGTTTCTGCTACAACTAATCTTGGACATCCTAGGGTTATTGCAAGAGTAACTCTCTCTCTCTCTCTCTCTCCCCCTCTCTCTCTTAAGGTAGCCTATGTACCCAGCTCCCTCTCAGCTGGAGAGAATTTCTCACCTGGGAAGCCCAGGGATTATCTCTGATTTGCACACACAAGAGAAACACGGGTCATTTGAGATTCTGAATTCGCTGTGATGGGAAATCATTATTTTTAAAAATAGTTTTAGCACACAGAAGTCTTATCTGCATGATTCTATATTTCACTGTTATTTTCCATCTTTAAATATTATTAATCACATCAGCAAGTTAGCAAAGCACTTTCACGTATCTTATTCAGTCAACACAACAGCCTGTTTTGAATGAGGACACGGAGACTTATCCAGTGATTTTCCCCCAAGCACACAGACAATAAGCGGTGACGTTGCTGTTTGAACTCCACATGCCCTTCGCTGCTGTCTTCACCTCTAGAACGTGGTTGGCCACAGACACAGGTAAATTTGTGTGAATCACCAATAGGGATCCTAACTCCCTTTGGCTGACTACTTTGCTGCGCTGTAGAAGCTCCAGGTGGAAAGTTTCTTTAAAGACCCTCAGGCCCACCATTCCTCTTCTCAGTTCAACAGTTTCACTCTCCAATTTTGAAATACACCCAGTAGGTGGAGGTATTTTACAACTACCTTCGGAGTCCAGTCTCCAAAGGTGATAGTTAATTTAATGTGTCAGCGTGTCTGGGCCATGGGATGCCCACATAGCTGGCTAAACGTTATTTCTGGGTGTGTCTGTGAGGTTGTTTCTGGAAGAGATTAGAATTTGGATTGAGCATTGAGTAAAGCCTCCCTACTGTGGGGTGGGCACCACGCAATCTGTGGAGGGCCTGGAGAGAACAGAAAGGAGGAGAAAGGTAGAACGCCTTCTGCCTGATTGCTTGCTTGAGCTGGGACATCAATCTTCTACTGCCTTTCTCGAACACTCCTGCTTCTCAGGCTTTCAGCCCCAGGTTGGAATCTACACCATTGGCTCTCTGGCTCTCAGGCCTTTGAACCACACCTCTGGATTTTCTGGGTCTCCAGCTTATAGACAGCAGAACATGGGGCTTATCAGCCTCCATCATCATGTGAGCTAATATCTTACAGTAAATATCTTATAATATGTATAAGATATACTGTAGTACCTTATGATATAATATTAATATCTACATTTTATCTATATTATAATACCTACATTCGATATCATTATTAAAATATCTACATTAGATATTACAATGTGATTAAAACAATGTTACAATAATATTGATAATATATCAATATATTATAATAAAATTCATTATGCATAAATATAAATATTTATCCTACCCTATATAGAAAAATATATATATATATATCTCCTATTGGTTCTATTTCTGTGGAGAACCCTGACTAATACAGTAGCCCATTTTATCTCTGAGCAGCTGTGAAGGTTAATATGAAAGTTAATAACCTTATATTGAGTGAAATCCGCCTCCAACTGTTACCACTCTTTGGTCCTAGCTGCGCCTTTTGCCTCTTCTCCCTAACAGCACTCCAGATAATTTATTTCAGATCTTATCAACTTTGAGTCTTTCCACTTCTTCTGGGGACTTGCCTGGGTCTCAGTTTCCTTATCTGTATAATGAGTCGATGGACTGTCTTGTGTGACCTCCATAAAGCTTTCATCCTGGGATCCTATGATATTTTAAATGTCTGAAAACTCGTACCCCAAAACAGAAACGCTTGCTGCCAGGAACCGCAAAAGGCACATGTTCCCTAACGCGTTGCCCATTGTGTCTCTTCCTTCCTTCCATTTTGCTTGTGCTTTTCTGGAGATGGAGCAGATAGTGCACAGAAGGCGGAGCCGTTGCGGCCACATTGTTGATGCTGCCCTGGCCTCACGCTGGGAGGAGCTTTGCAGTGGTCAGGGATGCCGAAAGCCCAAAGAAGCTCCACCCTTTCCCACCTTGGCTTCCAGCTTCATTTCCAAATTACAGGGTGGTTTCCAGATAAAAATCCTGATTGACTGGCATTCACCCAGGGTCCCACACAGCCTCCTCTCTGGAACCTTCTCATAGATTCGTCATGCACCCAAGTATGTCTGTGACTTCCAGTCCAAAATATCCTCTGAGGAAGGAATAAAGCCTTTCTGCAATGTTTCTGAAAATGCAGAGAGAACCAAATGTTTACAAAGTCTGTATGGATCCACACACTGACTAGTGTGTGAAACAATAACAACAATAAAAGTAATAACAAATAATTATTTAACAGCAAATATGTTCCAGCACAAGGCTAAGATCTGCATGTGTTTTTATCCTATTTAATTCTCCCTATAACAATATGAAATTGGTATTACTTTCGTCACTGTTTTGTAGATAATGAAACTAAACCTGAGTCTTACACCACCCTAAGGAAGGGGAATCCCTCAAGCGTAACAGATTTCATTTCCTATCAACCTTCATATTTGGGGCCAAAATTGTTATTATGCCAAAATCATGGAGCAAATTCATACCTGTTGCAATTAAATATGTATATCAGTGTATGTGCATGAAGAGTTTCTGGGAGAACATGCAAGAAACTGCTGAAAGTGGTTGCCTCAAAGTAGTGGGATTAAGGATCTATGCGGTGGGGGAGGCATGTTTTTTATTGGAAATGTTTTTATGTATTGTTTAACTCTGGGCTATAAAAACTCTGAAGAGATATTAGGGGTTACTTGGAAAAAAACTGGCATAATATTTTTCAAAATATTCTTGGTACAAAACATTTAATATCATCAAGGTAGTTTTTCTGAGATCTGAGTCATTCAAACTGTCTTCCAGCCTTTCTCTATTTGAGAGATTAAGAGGAAAGGCAGAGATAGGTGAATTAGCATTTATTGAGTGTCAACAATGCTAAGGCACAGTACTATGTGTTTTATATTCTTCACTTTCTTTAATCTTCACAACCCACCCTTCATGTAGATATCAATCCCATCTTACAGAGGAGGAAATCAAGTCTCAGAAGAACTTATATAACTTTCCCAAATGATCTTCTCACCTGGATCTACCTGGTCCCAAAACTCATTTGCTTTCTCCTTTTCCACAAAGCAAAAAATCAGTCCTTGAATGTTAGCCTAATAGCATAGTTAATTTGTACATCCTGTATATGTTGTTTATAGCATATGATGTCCCTTGCAAAAATCAGTATATATCTATATTTATGACTGTTTTCCTAGTTTTGGGAGTAAGCATGATGTACTAACCTTGAATGTTAGTGGGTGTTGATGGGCCGTATCTTTGGTTTTCAGACCTATTGTTGGTATTACTTTCATTGATTTGATGTGGAATCCTTGGTTACCAACAAAGAACCAATGGTAACATAATTGGGAAAATTAAACCTGCCATTTGATAATCTGCCTTTTAACAATTTCCAGGAGAGAATTCTAGTGAAGAGAGGAACTGCCTGTGTGCGTACATGCAGCTTTCCTGAGTGGTCCTGACTCAGACGACAGGCTGCCAAGTCCCAGCAAGGACGGAGCTCTTAGTTGAGCATGAGGAAGCCTCTATGTAGGCTTCATAGCGAACGTTGTAACTGACATCCTGGCAACTGAGCCCTGAAAGTCCCCAGGTAGTACAAGTAAATATAAATTTCTCACCATGAAAATTCTCTCAGGCCCTTCAGGGAAGACTGTGACCCCAATCCCCCCAACAAAGGTAATTGCATCCGTGAAACATGCTAAAGATTTAGGAGCTGACCCTCCCCAAACTGTAGGGGAAATAATCAATCCCGAATTGATATAGAACTTACCTATTTCCAAAAAAGAATTTGCATAGCTCATGACAATAAAGGTAAAGAACTAGGATTATATAAAATGTGTTCTTCATATATAGGTGCAATCCTAATATCATATATGTGTAGCTATAGATATAGACATATGTGTGTGCAGACAGTTGACCCTCCAAATCTGCAGGTTCTGTATTGGTGGAGCCAATAAACTGTGCATCAAAATTATTTTTAAAAAACACAACAATTAAAATAATACAAACAAAAATATAGCATAACCACTATTTACATAGCATTTACATTATATTAGGTAGTGTAAGTCATCTAAAGTTGACTTAAAATATATAGGAGGATATGTGTAGAAAGCAAATATTATACCATTTTATATAAGAGACTTGAGCATTCATGGATTTTGGTGTCCAAGGGGTCCTGAAACCAATCCCCCAAGAATACCAAGGGACAACTATGTAAATGTGTGTGTGTGTGTGTGTGTGTGTGTGTGTGTTTCATGAGTGTTGGTACAGTTCAGGAAAGAGCACTGACCTAGGATTCAGATTTAGAGTATAATCCTGGCTTTTCTAACAGCACACTTCAAGTCGTTGAACTTTCTTGGGCCTCAATTTCTTCAGCTTTGAAACAAAAAAGTGTTATTAGGTCACCTGATGCACATTAAGCATAATATATGTCACCTGTTTTTATGATAAGCGACTCCTTTCAGTTCTTCCTGAACACCAGGTTAGATTGGCCTTTCAAATAGTTCCTGCTGATCCTCCATTCATAACACGTATTATAGGTGGAGGAAAATCATAATTTCTATAATTTTGTTTGTCAATAGTTGTTTCTTTGAAAATACTTTAAGCTCCAAGAGGACATGGACTGTGCCTTTCTTGTTCTTCACAGTACCTGTGCACCTGGCTCAGTGCTAGCTAATGTTTTTTGAATGAAGAACTAGATAATAAAAGACCTGTGGAGAAGGTACAGCATTAGTTCGAAGATTCTGCAAAAATGACACTTTAACACAGTACTTCTGATTGGCAGCACTCTCACCATTCTTGTAAGCCATCTACGGCCTCAATTGTCTAATCCAGAAGGTCTCCAAACTCAAATGTCAGTCTTGCTCCTTTGGGTCCCCTCTGCAGTATCTGCAGCTGACCAGCCCTGTCCTCTGGGATGTTCTCCATTCAGCTCCAATGACAACACCCTTTCCTAATCCTTTCCTGTACTCCATCCATGCCTCTGTTTCCTTCCTCCACTACTCCTCAGGCTTCCTCCGGAGACAGGCAGTATCTCCTAGGACTTGCCTCTTTGCCCTCCTCAATCTAGGCATCCTAGATTGTGAGCATATTGCAATAAATACATCTGCTTCCTCCCAATATTTATAAGATATGCACCCAAAAGGAGTTCAAGTGTTTAGGGGGTAAATATTTGTTGAATAGTTGATCCTGTAAGTATTTATGGCTTTAGCCATCACCTCAATATTCCTATCTACATTGCCAGCTCTCTAGCTCTTCTAGACTCCAGATTGATATGTTTATTAGTTTCCTATAGCTGTCATGATAGATGACCACAAAATAGGTGGCTTAAGATAACAAAAATTTATTCTCTCACTATTCAGGAGGCCAGAAGCCCAAAATCAAAGTGTCAGCACAGTTAGTTTCTTTTGGAGGCTTTGAGGACAGAAACAATCCCCTGTCTCTCTCCTGGTGGTCACCAGCAATCTTCGATGTCCCTTGGCTTGCAGATGCACCCCTCCAATCTCTGCCTCCACCTTCACTGTACCTTCTCCGTGTCTTTTCTGTCTTTTATAAGAAAACTCTCATTGGATTTAGGGCTCACTTTAATCCAGTATAATTTCATCTCAATCCTCAGTTTAATTACATCTGTGAAAATCCTTATTCCAATTAAAGTCTTATTCTGAGCTTTTAGGTGGACAGGAATTTGGAGGGGACGCTAGTCAACCCACTACAGTTGACCTTCACATCCATCCCTACATTTCCTGAAGTCTTAATCCATTCCAGCATCAACGCAACGTCTCAAATCTCATCTTAAAATCATCAGCTTGGAAAGTCCCAAATCTCATTGTCTAAATCAGGTATGTGTGATATTCTGGATTTCATCCATTTTAGGGCAAAATTCCTCTCTATCTGTGGCCCTGTGAAGCTGAAAAACAAGTTATCTGCTTCCAAAATGCAGGCACAGGCATAGGAGAGATAGACATTCCCATTCCCAAAGTCAGAAATAGGAAGGAATTAAGGGGCCTCTGGTTCCAAGCAAGTTTAAAACCCAGGGGAGCGTGGGGCAAATTCTACTGTGTTTAAAGGCCTGGGAATCATCTTCTGTGGCTTGGTGTTTGATAAATTTGACATATAAAAATAAAAATGTCTGTGTTGGAAGAACCATGAGCAAAATTAAAAGATAAATGACACTTTGGGAAACATGGAACTCATATAATAAACCACACTCTGTCTCCTTAAAATATACAGAGCCTCTAAAAAATGATTAAATAAGACCAACATCCATTAGCAAAATGGGCAAAGCGTAGATAAGATGTTCACAGAAAAGGAAATTCAAGTAGCTTTTCAATGTATGAAAAGATGATCAACAGAACTGATAATGAGAGAAATAGACATTAAAACTTCTCTAAGAGGAACAGTGCAAATTGGACAACTTTTTTGGAGGGTGATTTGATAATAATATCTAACAAAATTAGAAATTCATGCACTCTTTGACCCAGAATTACACTTCTTGGAATTTATCCTATAGTAAAATTACCAGATATCCAAAATGGCAAAGAAAAAAGTTAATTACAAAATATTAGAAAATGTATAAGTGATTATTAACAGAGAACTGTTTAAATAAATCATGGTATATTATACAACCACTAAAAATGAAAAAGCTCTTTATATAAACAGAAGGAATGTCCTCCAAAATATATTGTGATGTGAGAAAAAAAGTGGGCGTAACTCTGTGTATAGTGGGGCAAAAATAATATGCACATGAATGTCCACATACGTGTATAATATATCTCTGGAAGGCTGCCACAAACTGTTGACATTGGTTGCAGAGAAATACTTGGCCCAGGGACCATGGTAGAAGAGAATGTTCTCACTCTAAAACATTTTGTACCTTTTGAATCTTGAACACTGAAAATATTTTACCTATCATGATTCATCCATTCATTCTCGGAATTCCTTAAAAAGTTATTAGAGACTAACAGTTAAGCATGGCAAGTTGTAAATATGATTTATCTGTACTCCTTCCCAAAATCCGGTAAATAGACAATAAAGAATATTTTCTCTCGGCTGGGTGCGGTGGCTCACACCTGTAATCCTAGCACTCTGGGAGGCTGAGGCGGGCGGATTGTTTGAGCTCAGGAGTTCGAGACCAGCCTGAGCAAGAGCGAGACCCCACCTCTACTAAAAATAGAAAGAAATTATATGGACAGCTAAAATATACATAGAAAAATTAGCCGGGCATGGTGGCACATGCTTGTAGTCCCAGCTGCTTGGGAGGCTGAGGCAGAAGGATCCCTTGAGCCCAGGAGTTTGAGGTTGCTGTGAGCTAGGCTAACACGGCACTCTAGCCCTGGGCAACAGAGAAAAAAAGAATATTTTCTCAAAAAGTCATAAGCTAACAAGGACAAAAAAATGAAAAAAGAAAATAGAAGACAGTCTCAGACGTGTGATGCCAAGAATATCTTGGAAGAAGAGGGAAGGTGTAGAACCAACCACCAATGAACTGGGGCCCCAGGATTTCTGAGATTGGGGAGCAAGGCAGAGCCACAACACAGGTAGATTACTTTAAAAACCATAAACAGGCTATTCAAAAATATTGAGATAAATAATACAGGATGTAGTTGGCTAAGATAGGGAAGAATGAGCAAAGGATTGCCATTTTTATTATGCATTAAATTCAAATTTTTAAACCATATAAATGTATTATTACTTCAAAAAATGCCTTTAAAATTATTATTTATAGTGTCATGCTAACATACTCAAATTTGCAGTGGCATGGATGAGCCTTTGCAAAACTGTAAATGACCAAAATTGGTCCAAAAAGAAAGATATAAATTGACTGATGAACCAAAGAAGAAATTGAGAAAATTTTAAAAGAACTACTATTTTTATCACAACAAAGATAATTAGTATTACAGATAACTTCTTAAATTTTTACAAAAAAAATTAACTCTATGTTTCTAAATAACAAGAAAAATTTTATATGCTTACTCATTTATTTTATTATGGGATTATTCTACACAGGATCTAAGCAAATAGAATTCACCCATATGCTAAGAGAATTATTCTTTGTGACTAAACGCAGTTTATCCTACTATTGAAAAACTGGAAAAATTTAAAAAACCCTAATACTAAACAAAAGCAAAAAACATTGAAAAGACTTTTAATACAATTCTCTATCAGTCTTTGACTGAAATCAGGCTAATATTAAGAATACAAAAATAACCAAAATATGTGTTCTGTGCTCTAGGAATTCACGGTGTGATAATTTTCATATTAAAAAAAAAGAGTAGAAAGGATTCTTATTTACCATGCAAAAGAAATGTTGACAAAAATAATGATTATTTACATCATTCACTGATTGAGCAAATATCTTTGGAATGTCTGTGAGGCAAACACTCTTGGGTAACGGGCTGGATACAGATGAGTAAAGCACTGACCATGAATTCAAGAATAATCACAATTTGATCGTGGTACATTATCACAATACATGACATTTCTTGAGTATTTCTTATGTAGCAAAACTGGAAACCTTACATAGTGATGATGACCAGTAGCCCGTTGGCTGTAATGGAAAAAGCAGGGAGTGGTTGAGCCAGACTGGCAGACCACTGAATCACATGTGAGAGGGTGAGCGAACTAAGAAGCTTGTAGTCAGGGAAAAGCACTTCAGTATTGGGGTTCCAGGGAGTGGGGTAGTTACAGGTGAGGACAGGTGCCAAGTTTTACGTGGCAATGCAATACATAATAACAAAATGGAAATCACTCAAATGTCCCAAATTAGAGGAAGATAAAGCCAACCATAGTACCTGAAAGCAATGAATATCATGTAGCCATAACAGAAAAAAGGCCATAAAGATACATAAAGATGTTTCTATATTACATTAAATGGAAAAAAACAAACCCAAGTATTAGAGCTGAGCAAAATCTCTGTGTGCATATTGATAATTACAGGAAGAAATCATAGACAGTATTAATAGTTTCCAAAAAAGTCTATTTTTGTTTTACTAGTAGTGTTATTGTCTTAGTTCATTCCTGGTGCTATAACAAAAATATCTGAGACTGGGGAATTTATAAAGAACAGAAGCTTACTTCTCACAGTTCTGGAGGCTGGAAAGTCCAAGATCAAGGCTGTGGCTTCAATGCAGCAGAAGGACAAGCCAACTAACCAAATGCCATGTGAAGCCTCTATTAAAAGGGCCTTAATCCCCTTAAACAAGGGAGAAGCCCTCCGTGTCCTAATCACTTCTTAAAGGCCCCACCTCTTAATATGATCACATTGGCAACATCTAAATTTTGGAGGGGACACATTGAAACCATAGCAATTATATTTTTCATGCACTTTTTTAAAAAGGAAGAATATTTTTGTTCACCCCCAAATTATCTCCTTTGCTGAATCAAGAGAGATCTATCTGG
The DNA here is from genome assembly GCF_041146395.1 of Eulemur rufifrons. Lineage (NCBI taxonomy): Eukaryota > Metazoa > Chordata > Mammalia > Primates > Lemuridae > Eulemur > Eulemur rufifrons. The sequence continues at coordinate 32,391,685 of NC_090992.1, read as the reverse complement.
ACTACAGAGATTCCCAAGGTAACTTGCTTTTTCTTCTTTAGTCTTGGGCCCAGAATTAGTTGTGTCCATATGCTGAACTGAGGGAGTCTTTCCTTTTCACCAGATAAATACAAGTTCAGAAATACCAGCGAATGTCTGAAACAGCAAAGAACAATAAATAAACTTATTGCTTTATTTTACCTGGACCATCCATGGCATTGACAAGTTTTTGAAGCAGGAAGAAAGTCTAGCAATCTAGACTAGTGGGTTTTAAATTCTGTCCCACGGAGATGGCTCGGGGATCACCTTTTCGGATAAATGGGGTGAGAAGGCAGGCAAGTAAGCCCAGTGGCTTTGTCTCTCCTCCACGCTCCCCGCTGGAGCTCCAAGCACACAAACAATTCCACCAGAGCAGCTTGGCCGGAATATCTGCTTTGTAAGTTGGTGTTTCCAAACATGGCAGCTGCTAAAAATCAAAAGAGGAGTCTTTCAAACATTGAGTACTGGGCCCCACACTAGATCTACTGAATCAGCATCTCTAGTAATGGAATCCAGCAATCGGTATCTGTTTAAAGCTCCTCTTTTAATTCTGATGAAATCCAAATATGGAAAGCCTCTCTACAGAGCCTGGAAGAAGGAGACACGTGACTATTGATGGAGTGCTTCCAATAACGGGAGTCCTCCCCCGCAGAAGGCATTTTTAATTACCAACAGAGAATACACTGTCCATGGAGCTGGGCCAGCTCTCTCTTTGCCCTCACATGGTACCCAACACCAGTGAGCTCTCTCATTCCCAGGACAGGGCGGGGGGACGAACGCTGGGTGGCTGCCCCTTTACTGTAGAGCTTCACCCTTTCTTCTGCTAACCAGCTTCATCCACCTTGCCACAGTGGTCAACAAGATTCAAGCTCAGTCAATCAGATTTCCTCAAATTCTAGCCAGAGTTTGTGACCCAAACCAATTCAATCAGAATACTTCTTCAGGATTTTTTAATAAAAACTCAAGCAGGAATAGAGAATTTTTTTCTCTTTGAAGTCACAGAGCTAAACAAATATAAATCTAGGGCCACTGGTGGCCATGTCTTCTGTTCTTTGTAGTGGGTGCTATGATGGGCCACCAGATCAGGATGGATGCATGGACACTGACACCTCCAAATGCCACCATGTTGCCTGCTGGAGGCTCACAGCTGAGTCTTTCTCCTGGGCTAAGGGAGCTGCCTTGCCCCTGGTTATGCCCTTTCTGGGTGTAGCCAGCCCACATCAAATTACTGGTTAATATAGAGATATGAAGACCTGATTCCTCTGCCTCAATTTGGGACAACCTTGAAGAGATACCCCAACTCAGAGCTCCCCATGAGTCAGACTAAGGCCATTGTTGGGAGGGCACCGCAGCTCAACAGCTGCCTCCACCCACTCCTGCTTCTTCACGCTCTCAAAGCTGTTGGTCCTAACAGCACTCCAAGCAAACCTCCATGTGAGTCTATCTTTCCAGGGAAAGTAACCTATGTCACTATGGAGGGATCCCATTTGCTGAAGGAAGAAATGGGGCTGAGCAGAGACAGCAGAGACAGCAGACACCAGATGGAGTCCTGATATCGCCTGGGGTGCCCAGTTCTCCTCTTCTCCCCAATCTTCTGACTGTGCACGATTGCACATGGTTCCACACATCTCACTATCCAGATAATGTGATGGTCAGACCTGAACATAATTGCCCAGTTGTGGACCTGCTAGACTAGAGTAGGGGGAGATTTTATGCTCATTGTACTTCTATTAATTTAGCTGAAGATTAGGTCACCCTTTTAGCAGCTCAAAAATCCTGCTGGTTTATTGGAGCTTGTGTTCAGCAAAGACTCCTACATTTTCTTCTGTTGAGCCAGCTCCCTCTCCCTACTTCCAAACATCACTTACTCTTCTCAAAGAACTGCCTACATTTTATGGCTGGCAGTATTTCTTAGCCCTTTTAAACACATGAACCAAATATGAGCAAAGATCTGGAAGGGACTGGAGGGAAGGAGAGGTGGGGTGGTTGTCTTTTGCAGTTTCTAATATGAAAACAATAAGTGCATATGGAACACACTTTTCCCCCAAACTGCACACACTGTTCACCCGTCCTATGTTCAGTCCCCTTAAGAGCCGTAGAAGACATCTTTTTTATGATCGCTTGGAGTTCTCATAGTTCTTATTTAGAACTTTTAATCAGACCTAATGTGTGTTGCACGTAACAAAAGCCCCAGAGACATTCACTTCGCCAATACTGTGGCTGTTTGAAAATTAGATTCCTGGTGATTAAGACCCACTGAGAAAATTAAAGTGCTGACAGATTTTGTCAAGTTTATTTTCTCTAATTTCTGACCATGAAATGTTTAGAGCTGTACAGGACTTTAGAGACCATCTGGTGCCAGAATGGGGGACACTCCCCACTCCCCTGCTACCTCCCTCCCCGAGAGCTCTGGGAAGACATCACTAGTCAAATTCAGCTTTCTTCTCACAGAGCTCCAGTGCCGCTGCTCCTAGAGGGTCTTCTTCCCCAGGGCACAAAGGATATCCCGGTGACTCTCAGCACGCTGCCTCAGACAGCTACTACTAATTAATTGGCTGGCAGTATTTCTTAGCCCTTTTAATCAAAAGGACAAAGTAGATGAACTTTATTTTTCTATCCCAATTGCCCTATTCTCCTACGGGGGTGAAATCATTGACCCAAATTTGTATAATGACGACTAGTAATTGAGCTTAAACTCCTGATTCCTAATTCAGTGCTTGCTCCATCTGCCCTCTTCTGAAAATTCTCCAATTATTTCAACCATTGTAGGCCCACAAACCGGTCAGTTCTGCAGAATTCTGGGCCCAACTTCACTGGTGTGTCCTCCACTACAGTATGACAATGTCGTCATCGCTGGCTCTGCTTATGACATATCTAGGAACACGGGGACCATCTGAAGGAGAGAGGTGGTCAACCTTGGGCTCTAGCACCCACAGGGCCTTAGATACTTCAATAATCATACTAAAATGCTACAACAAATAGAAACCTGCCCTGTACCAGTGACTCATAGCTCTAAGCTAATCCCACAATGGCCCCACCTCACTATTATAAACTAAAGAGAGAAAGAGAGAGAGAGAGAAATACAATTCCATGTCTGTCTTTCTGTTTGGTAACCACAACAACCAGCCATAAAATGGGAAGTGACTCCTGACAAATGGTTTTGTTTGAAGTTGAGACCAGCTCACTGGCTCCTGAAGCAAGTGGCTCTTGGGCTATTTGAGCCCTGCTAAAGCACTAACTGTTTCCAGCGCCAGCACCACCATTTTTCTTGTGCCTGGAGGATGGCAGCACCGTAGGCAAGATGGAAAACAACTGGCTGGCATGAGGTGCCCCAGGAGCCAGTCAGAAATTACAGGGTGACGTGTCAGGATCCAGGAAATGATGGATGTGATGAGTTGGTCATTCTTTCTCCTTCACACAAAAGAACACACCTGGAACTCCAGCCTCCATCCTAGAGAATCTGAATGCCAAAGCAGAATGCACCCAAGAGACACCAGACCCAATCCCGCTACCTAATAGAGTACTAGAAGGAGGACCAGAGAGGGAAGAGACCTGGCCAGGGTCACGTAGCAGATAAGCACATAGCTTATGACTTATGTTTCCAATAGTAGATTCTTTGAGGAATAAAAAGAAAGGAGCTGGAAACATGTGAACATCAGGGGCAACAATTGATCACCCAGTGAAACACCACTTGGTCTTTACTGGGCGCCTCACCATAGAAAGCAGAAGTTCCATCCCCCTTCCCCATCCCCACCCCTACCTCGCCAACGGGTCCCCCTTTTGATCCAGCTCTGACTCTTACCAAAGCAAAAACACTAGCTACGAAGTGACTCACTTTGGAAACAGACTTGTGACTCAATCTCTGCTCCGTAACCACTGGACTAAGTTCCTCTAGACTTGAGGAGGTTTTACTACATCTATCAGCAAGCCGCCATGAGAGGGGTTCTCCTTGCATTAAAGATAAATAGGTGGTTTATGGATTAATGATAGATTTCATGAAATGAAAGACCCAGTAATTCATAATCCATTCAATACATATTAAAGCAGGATCCATGCCAGATGTACTCTCCTTTTTCTTCCCCATAACAGCCCCATGGGTAAAGATGATTACCTGATGTGTTTAGAAGCTAAGGGTCAGAGATGATAGGTGACAGAAATGAGGGTTGGGAGGGGTTAGGCGACTTGCCCGAGTGGGCAGAGGCAGGATTCAAAGCCACGTTGTCCTGGTTTCCTGTGCCCTCCCCCTTGCTTCCCAAACCCCACACCCTCTCGCAGCATTTCTCATGTGGTCAAGGCACAGCCCCCTCTGTTATTTAATCAACACGACAATTCTGTGGAGGGTTACCGGAGTATTTGTCACATTTTTTAAGAAAAAAGACTTTGGAGGCAGAAAACCCATGTGGCCTTGAGGCAATCACATCCTATGTATGAGCCTCAGTCTTCGCCATCTGTAATATGGGGTAATAAGAGCATCTACCCTATAGGTTTGCTTTCAAGATGAAATGAGATAATGTAAATAAAAAGCACTTTGTACAAACTGCTAAGTGCCATTCAGGGAAAAGTGAAGAAGCTCACGGAGAATGAGAGATGGCAAAAGGGCAAGAAAAATGCCAACCCAATGAGCTGGGTCTAGTGTAAAATCATGACTTGCCTCATAGTAAGAAATAGTAGTCATGTATTATATCTACATAATGCCTCCAGCTTTATCGCTTACACGGAGTGTTTTAGAACACAATTCTCTACAATAACCAATAGCCAAGGTTCCACTCTCTTTTTTTCTTTATTCAATATAACCATTTACATTTGTCAAGCTTTAATATATACGTTAGGTAAGTTGTAGCAGCCTATGTTAGAAATTATATATAATTCTAACAATTCTCTTCTGCAGTAGGTGCCACTCCACCGCTAGTAAGCAGAGAAGCTAAGCTTTGCCCCCAGGTCTGGCCTGACCCTCAGACCCACTGCGTACACCATGTTCCCAGAGCTCTGCAGCTTCACGGCGCCCTTCGCGGGCACCAGAGCACAGTGTGACCCCCTTGGAAAAGAGCCATGTTCAGCCCACAGGAGGGAGACATGGAAGCTCCTTCTCGGAACTCGGCAGGGCTGCCCTGGTGAGGAGGCCATGAGCCCCGCGGTGTGTCTGCAGGGTTCACCTCACATGACTTTCTCCAGCCCCTGTGAACAGCTACCCATGCTGCTCTGAGTCACGCCTCTTGTTTCTTTCCCACTTTTCTCCCTAACATATTTTCCCACAGTGCTTTTTTTGAACTTCTTCTTTCCTTAAATCCTCAACTCACCCCAAAGGACCCTGCCCTCTCCTTTCTTCCTAGCCCCACTTCTCAGTTGTGTTCTAAGCCTGGGACTCATTCCATGAGTTAGCTGGGAAGGGTGGCCCCAGCCTCACGCCAGCGTGTGTAGTGGCCCTCTTGGCCCTCAGACAATGGGGCAACATACGGGGACTGGGCCCTAGAGCCCGACTCACTGGGTCTAAATCCAGGCTCTGCTCTTAGGGGCTGTGTGACCCTGGCCGAGCAAGTTGGTCTTTGAATAAGCTTCAGAGACACCACTGGTCTCAAAGAACCACAATGGGGATTAGAGGAGATTGTGCCTCACAAGGGCATGTTACAGAGTGAGTATTACCATCAATGTACTTGTATGCACGACTGATTCAGTCACTGGTATTACCCTTCTCCCATCCCACCTTCCATCCCTGGGAAAACATCTCTCTTCTTAATCCAAACCCTCCACTTACTCATCCTTTCCCTGCTCCCCCAGGAACCTAGGCCCAGGGCTACTCTTTCTCTCCCTGGAATCATCTACTTCCTCTTCTACCCCAACCCACGCCTCCTCTTGGACTCCGGTCTCTGTTACAGACACTGCCACCCATGGAGGCTGGACACCAGACAGTCTGTCTTTTTCCCTTGCCTCTGCGCCATCCATTCATGGTCGCTGCAGCCTGTGGATTCTTCCCTGGCTTCCCCTCTCCTTGCCACAGGTCATTGTCCTCTTTGTTGCCAGCCCCACGCCCTTCCTCAGTACACCACTCCCTTCCCAGCCTTGACCCTCTGTCCCCACCCCCACACTCCTTCCTTGAAAAGCTCTTTCCCCGCCCTGCATGGCAGGTAGCACTTATCCTCCCAAGCACGACTTATCCAGATAGCTCTCATCATTTCCAGTCAGTTTTCAGTTCTCATAGTCTGCCCAGTTTTCAAATTATATTATTATACGTTTCTGCTTTGTTCCTAACTGAGTTATAAGCATCTCAAGCACACAACTCACATGTCTGTGTGTCCCCTTACAAGGCCTAATGAGTGCCCGATCCAGAAAAGGGCCTCAGAAAATATGCACTGATCAACTGATACAGAATTAGTCTGCAAGCTTTGGGAAAAAAGAGATAGCAGCGTTAAGAATTATGTTAGTGAACATTTACTCAGTTCTTACCATGTGCACACTTTCGTCACTAAGTCACAATGGACTTGGCGATGGAAAAAATAAAATAAAATGGAAGAATAGTATCTAACACTGTGCCAAATACCTTGCATGCATTGTTTATTTGACCTTCACGATAGTTACATGCAGGAAGTACTATCATTATGCCCATTTTGCAATCTCACTTATTATTAATAAAACAATTAGCTCTGTGGGAAGGGAACATAATTAGAGGCTCAGTTATTCTGATAAATTATGTAAACAATCACAATTTGAACATTGACTAAACATTTTTTTCACTTATTTAATATTTCTTGAATTCCTACCATGTGCCAGGCACATTCTTCCTGGCTCTGGGGATACACTGGTGAAGAAGACAAGCAAATTCCATTCCCTCTTGGGTCTCATATTCTGCTGGGAGAAGCAAACAAGGAATAAGTAATCTCATTGAGATATAACAGTGTGGCTAGTGGTAAAACTATGGGATAAAGGCAGGAGTGTATGGGGTCAGAAAGCAGTGGGTGGAGAAAGGGGAGACTTGAGGTCCAGAGGTCTAAGAAGACTTCCCTGGGAAGGTGGTAAGTGAGAGAATTGAGTGAGGAGAAGGTGAGCCATGGGAGGTTGTAGTCTAAGAGCATTCCCAGGGAAAGGGAGAGCATATGCAAAGGCCCTGCAGCAGCAATGAGCTTGGCATCTTTGAGGAAGGTTTTATAAATAGAAAGGCCAGCAAGGGGTGGAGTAGCAGGAAATTATGTTGAGAAAGCAGAAGGGGGAGATCCCTGGGCTCTGAGAGTCTGTCTTTTTTTCTGCATGTTTCAGGAAGCCATTGAAGGGTTCTAAGAAGAGGAATGATATACATGATTTGTACTTTCGAAAGACCACTGTCTAACTGATTGCTACTCTGGGCTATTCATGAGAGACCCAGTGGTTGCTGAAACAACTGGAGTATCATGGGTAGTCGTGGTTCATCTGGGATGATTCCATTAAGGGGTGACTGTGGATCTGAGTGACGAGAAGGCAGTTTGGCTACCAGGAGTGGGGAAGCCATTCATAGTGATGCTAAGTACATATGTGATGATGTAGACAGAAGTCAGGAAGTTGTGTAAATTAGCATTTCCCAAAGTATCTTCTATTAACACTAGTTTCAAGATGTGTGAATAAATGTTACACAATGAAGAGCTGAGTTCACGTGGGAAATGCTCTGTTCCAAGGTAACCAGGCCTCTTTACTGGAGGACTTCTCAGGGTCTTCGTGCTCATTTGCATCTGGTCTCTTCAAGATGGGGCTGAAGTTAGCAGGGTTCCTCAACCTTCTTTGACCACAAGACTCTTTTCACATAAAACACACACTGGGGAAACCCCAGTGTGAGGACTTCAGCTTAAAACCAGCTGAGACCTATTCAGAGATGAAAACAGGGATGTAATGAGTAATAGACTGTGACGCCAGGGATAGGGCATTTTTGATTAATACGAGGCCAGTGTGAAATTACCAGTTTGATAAAGTTCGTAACAAATAAAAACCTGAGAAGGTCACTTTTGCTGTCCGGTTTAGGATAAAGAAGAGGTCTCCAAACATTTTAGGGACTTTGTAAGATGGAGTGTGAGAAGGAAGTATTATGATGTCTGTTTATAGTTATATTTCAAAAAATCATAAAGAAATTAATATTATAATATTTAATGCATGGATTGACAGTGGCACATGAATATGAGACATATATGTGTGTATATATCCTTGAATGTTCAAAATGTTATGGGTCGGAATGTTTGATCAAGAGAAGCTTGGAGATTGCTGGATTAGACGACCTGGAGAAGGAAGTGCCTAGTGCATGCACCAAGGTTATGGTTGTGGAAATGAGAAGGGAATAAAATCAGGAACCTAATGGGAGCAGGGTTGAGGGGGACAGGGTGTTGGGGAGCGGGAGGTGGTCATAAGCAGCAACTGTGGCAAAATGGCTCTGGAGTGGAATGAACGATGTCTCCAAGGCTACGAGGTCTGGAGATGGGCTGAAGTATGCTGCTGACTATATTGGAGAAATTAAAAAGGAACAGAACAAGGGACCCCAAGCAATTATTATGCACCCACATTGCAGCACTAATTGTAGTATGCAGCTCAGTGTCTGGGACATAATAGATATTCAATAAATGTTTTCAAGTTTAATGAATAAGTGAACAAATCAATGGATGAATAAATGCAGAGGGTTCAGCAAAGGGATATAGAGGAGGAAAATTTGGACAAAACGAAAATGACCTTCCTGACCAAGATTCTACAAAATACCTTTCCTAAAAATAAAAATAGAAGTTATAATGACTCTTGATATTAGTTCCTTTGTTTTTCACATGAGATCAATAATATTTCAAAAGCGCAGTTTCTTGGATGTATCCATACATGTTTTTATGATGGCCTTTAAAATATGCTATGTCATATATGTTCATTGTAGAAAAATCAGAAAATGCAAATAGGCAAAAAAAAAAAAGGAAAAAAATAAATTTTACATACCACCACCCAGCAATAACGCAGGCACAATGTTTACAAAAATACACTATTTTGTAATTTTGTATACTGTTTTCTAATTTTCACTCGATGTTTTGAGCATTTATCCATGTCAATAAATATGCTTCTATGAAGTCATTTTCAACATATGATAATATTCCATCAAATGTAGGTATTACAATATACTCAACCAATCCTCTATTATTACATCATTAAGCTGATGTTTGTTTGTTTTTATTATAAAAGTACTGCAATGAATATAATGGCAACTACGTTTTTGTCCATACTCTTAATTAATACCCCAGGCTTAAAACCTGGAAGTTGAATTGCTGAGTCATTTTAAAGGCCTTTAATATGTATTTTCACATTGCCCTTCAGTGAATTTTGAACGAGATTTCATAACAGATGTAAACTCTTTAGTTTAAATTGCACTTTCTCTTATGCTCATACCTTACTTGACTTCCACAATAACTCCACGAGCGAGCAGGCCTCCTTTTCCCTATTTCACAGGTGAAAAAGAATTCCAAAGCAGTTCTGAGCCTTTCTCAGTCTTACAGTGCATCAATGCTGAGCTACCATGAGGGTTCTTTCCAAGTCACTGAATGGAATGCCAACATGTCATTGAAAAATACCAGTCTTTGGATCCACACTTTTTTTCAACAGCAAAATACATAAGCTCAAGTTTCTAATGAGGGTGTTTCAAACTTAAACAATAGTCAGATATTGCTTGTTTGACATTGAATTCTCTTTCCTTGGAAAGAAGGCTTCCTCACATCTTTCCAAATTATTGACTTTGCTCCTAAGTCCCTTTGTTAAAATACGGTTGCCTATAACTGGCACCTGGCTGCCAGTACTATTTATGGTATTTGGATATTCTTTTTGCCTTCCAGCAAAAAAACAATCAGAGACATGCAGAGATCAGAAGAGCCTTGCAGGTTATTCCGATTTCACCCCAGCTAGTGGGGATAACGAAGCCTGTCTGTGTCTAATTGGGACGTGACTGGCATGTGAATGGCAAAGGTAGCATCAGATGGGACGTCTCCTAGCCCCTACCTAGAACTCTGATTAGTATCACGGAATCTTGTCATTAGTTTGTACTTTAAAAACATAGAGTTTATCCACATAATTTTACATTTGGAGAAACTGAAATAAAAGAAGAGGAAGTAGCTTAATAATGTGCAGGTAATTAACGGTAGAGCTTAGATGAGGACTCGGGTGCCCTGACTCACAGCTATGAGGCTGTTCCCCCAGATTCCACTCTGTCCCACCAGAATCCACAACAAAAGGCCAGAAATAGGGTTGGCTGAGTTTGCACTCAAGTGAAAAATTTAAGGTGTGGCTAAGATAAATAATATCTTAATGCAATGTCTTAAACATCAAAATTAGACAAAACCTTGAGAGACAGGATCCAACCCTGCACATGTGTGACTCCACTCACTCAACTCAGCCTAATCCCGGCCCCATCAGATCCTGTCTTTGTTTAAACCTTTGGTATTTTTCTCATCATGGATACATTTGCATTAATTTTTGCACTCAAGGCAGGTGCCTTACTTACCTCACTCTCACCCCAATCCTGTCCAAGGACCTCCAGGGCCTGAGCTGAGGAGATCTTATCAGTAAGGTGCCAGGGATGGGACAAGTTGCTCACAAGGAGCCACAAGCAAGAGGCCCATCCATGCTTATGACTCATGGGGCCAGTCACTGGACACAATGACCCTCCAACTGGGTGTGGGGGCCTTAGAGAAATGGCAACTGAAGAAATTGTTCATGGGCCTGAAGTTGTTAATAACTCAGTTCTCATGATAGCAACTTGAGCCATTCAACGATTAATCATTTAGGAATCTGTGTATTGTTCGGTACTTAGTTTCATAAATTCGAATGTTCAAGCACTGGATGGATGAACTGGTTTGTCAACTAAAGTGAAAAAAAAAAAAAAATCTGAGCCTTCTAATTGACAACAAGCTTAACGTGAGCCATGAAGACTGGTGACAGACAGAAACACAAACGGAATCTTGGGCTGTACTCATGGGCTTGTGGTATCCTGGAGCTGTGAGCCTAACTCCACGGGAAGCCAGGGCCAAGCGAACATACTCAGACCTCTCTGTAGAGAAGGCACATGGCTGTTACTTGTGTCCAGTGTAACTAATGCACTTACAAAAAGGGGACATTTAGACGCAGGGAAAGGCACACACACAGGGAGAACGCCACGTGAAGATGAAGGCAGAGATCAAAGTGAGGCATCGACAAGCCAAGAAACACCAAAGATTGTCAGCAAACCACGGAAGCCAGGAAAGAGGCCTGGGACAGATTATCTCTCACAGTCCTCAGAAGGAATCAACCCTTCTGACACCTTGCTTTTGGATCTAATACAGTGCTCCAGAGAGCATGTGGCCCGGAAGCACCTGCCTTTGCCCGAAAGAAGCAGAGACAACCCATCTACTCAGACTCTCATCGACAAAACCATCCCTGTGCCTATTCCAGGGCCTGGCGCATAGTAAGTAGACTTGCAGTGACATCTCACTTAAGAAAGAAATGAATTTCAAACCTATCCACTACTGTCAGGGAAAAAGGAAGAGGTAGACACACCTGATTACTCTCCTGCTGCTCCTCCCTTATTCTAAGCATGAGCCATTTTAATCTCATTCTATTTTCAGGGATGAATCATAGGATGTCAGACATAAACAGCATCACAGAAATTATGAGTGCAACTGTCCACTCTACAGATGAGGAAAATGGGACTTAATGAGGAAGGAGACAGTGTCTCCCTGTCATCAAGGGGAGCCCTTTCCCTTTTTTTCCCTATATTAACTAATATATCTCCTATAACTGTGATAGCTTAAAATGTAAGTGAGAATGTATTCAAGCCTACCAGAAGTCAGGAAAGATATGAAAACTGCTGGTGGTTCTCATGAAGGAATAGTAATATTTAATATTTATGAAAAATTAATTTTTTTCCAGGCCCTCTACACAAAGCACTTCAACTGAACTATCATCTCATTAAAAGCTCACAGAAATGCTACTAGGTAGGTTTGATTTTATCTTTGTTTTAGAGGTGAGCAAAGCAGGTTTGGAGAAGATAAACTACCCACGTGGTAGAGTTCAGATTTAAATCCAAGTCTGATGGTTTCTGAAGTCCATGTTCTTCTCTCTTTTGTTTTTTTCAGGATATTATGGGGGTGCAGACATTTTGGTTATATAAATTGCTTTTGTACCAAAAACTGGGTTGCTTCAATGACCAAAGTATATTGCCTCACAATTCTGGAGGCTGGAAGTCTGAGATCTAAGAGGTCATAGCGGGTGGTTCCTTCTGAGGGCTGTGAAGGAGCACCTAATCTGTTCTATGCCTGTCTCCTAGCTTCTGGTAGTTCGCTGGCAATCGTTGGTGTTCGTTGCCTTGTAGATGCACCACTCTGAACTTGTCTTCTCTCTGTGTGTGTCTGTCTCCAAATTTCCCCTTTTTTATAAGGCCACAAGTTATATTGGTTTAGGGGACTACGCTACTCCAATATGACCTCATCTTAACTAATTATATCTAGAACAACCCTATTTCCAAATAAGGTCACATTCTGAGATAGGATTTCAACACATAAATTGGTGGGAGTGTGGACATAACTCCACCTGCAACATGCTCTGACAGTTTCTCATAACATCTCTTCTAGCAACCTTCCATTAACCACTGATTTGTTTGGCAAATTAATTCTTACTCATCCCTCAGGTTTAAGTTAGCTCTTACTTTCTTGGGGAAGTTCTCCCTGACATTTTGCCAACGCACTATTTTAGATTAGGGGCCTGTCTCATATTCTCCCAAAGTCACATGTGTTCACACCTCTCGTAACACTTTTCACATTGCTCTGTATCTGCCTGTTTATTGACCTGTCTCCCCGCAAGACTTTAAATTCCTTGTAGACAAGAACTGCTTAATATTGTGTTTCAGAACCCAGATGGATCCTAAGTAAATATTTGTTGAATGAAGGAATGTCAATTCTCTTCCCATACTCTGGATATAACCTATTGTATGTTTCTACAGATGTTTAGAAGTAGAAAACTGCAAAAATTAGAAAGTAGATGTTTTAAGTAACCTATCAGTTAGAGTTTAGTTTGAAGATGAAAAATCATGCTAGATATTTCAATTAAGAGGTATTTAATACAGGGAATTGATAGCACAGTTGTTGAAAGGTTAAACAAACAAAAAGAAAATGCTGAGACAACCTAGATATGAGTAACTGCAGGAAGCAGCTACCACCCATAGGACTGAGAGAACAGAAAGGAAATGGAAAGGTTACTGTAAACTAGAAGTTCCTAGGAGGATTCCATGCTTGCCTAATGCTTAGATCTCAGAAGGAGGAGGAACCACGTGGCTGGAGCTCAGACTTCTGAGTTGGGGACCACTTACAGGTTACAGTGGGGGTGCTGAAAGGAGCCGGAGATAGAGCACTAGCTGTCCTTTGCCACCAGAAGGACATCAAGACCCGCAAGAAATTCTAGGAAATGTAGTTTGTAGACTTCCAGCACCAGCACCACAGAACAGAGACAGGAAGGTGGGGTAGGAGCTGAGAGGCAGTAGGAACATCACCACCACGAGCAAAGAACCTGATATAAAAATGTACAGATTGCACGTAATTAGGAAAGGGTCCTGCCAGTGAGTTTCTAACCGAGGCTCTGTCACAGGTTGACTATGTCCTTAGGCAAACATCTTTCCTCCTGTGCATGTCAGATTCCCCATCCACGGCAGGGGGAAGGAGCTATTATAGATGATCTAAGGGCCTTTTCAAGTCCGAGCCAGGATTTGACAGGAGAAGCACCAGGGAGTTGCTGGGGATTTCTGAATGGTGTTGTCACTCTGGAGGCTCCTATCTCAGGTTTCAGCCATCAAGTGAATAGGGCATTTCCTGTTTCCGGTTCTGCAGCTACTGTTTACATGCTCCGATAAAGCAGAGGAAGGAAGCCCGGGCTGAATTTCTCCAACATGGTAACTCTCTCGGCCAAACTGATTCCAAAACGAGCCATTAAGGGGAATGTTTCACTGCGTGCTTTACGCAACAAATGGAAAAATAACCAAAATGGCAGTGGGAGGAGGAGGGGTGGAGGAGCAGGAGAAGCAGGTTGGAAGGTGAGTGAAGAGAGCAGGCCCTAAATTTGCCATGGTCTGACTCACAGCAGCAATGTCTTCTCCAGCCCTCTCCTCCTGGCATTGCCTCTCCACCTCCCACGACCCTGCTGGGAGTTCGATTACGATGTGGGGAGACTGGGCTCAAGTCTCAGCTCAGCCACACACTGGCTGGGGACCTGACACAAGCCATTTATTTTTGCCTCCTGTCAGCCTCAGCTTCTCATCTGCGATTCTGCCTGCCTCGCGCCATCGTGAGGCTCAGATGAATCTGGGTACTTCCCACAAAAGTGTAGTCATTTTATGAAAATGCATGAAAACATTAAAATGCATTTACAAAAATGTATTACATATACTTGAGATTTTTGCACTTATTTATATGTGTTATATTTCAATAAAATAATTCCAAAAAGGCAAAACCAAGAGGAGGAGAAGTAAAAAGTGATTTAACTTTATTTCGTTTATGAACAATGATTGCACCATGTGAAAAGAAGGGTCCTATTTAGACAACAGAGCCAACAGTATGCATAAATATACAAAAGGGAGCAAAGCACTCCATATTTTATATATTCAATACATAGCTAAAATTCTGGGGGTGTATCCTTTCCTTAAATTCTAGCTTTCCAAAGGGAAAGTATGTTTATTGTAGAAATTTTGGGCTCTATAGGAAAGCACAAAGAAGAAGATAAATAATAACCATAATCTCAGCCTACACACACAGAAAATAAAATCGAGCTGTGCATTGGAAGTGCTGCTCAATAAACTGATGAAAATGCTGTTCCTTCATTCATATTTCTTCCTCTTCTGCCTCTTGACATGCCGAGAAGTTGAGAATTCTTGCGAGCCAGACAGAGGCGGCCACACAGGGGCCTGCAGAAGGCCGGAAGGCAGCACAAACAAGTGGAACGGTGGGATGAGTCACTGCCAGTGCAGTGACCAACGGCAGCTGACCATGGAGCCTGAAGGCCAGACTTTAGGGAGTGGTGGAAACCGGCAAACCCAAGACCTTGCGTCCCAGGGGGGCAGCCTCTACTCGGCTCCGATTGGCTATTTTCATATTTCCAGTGGGGATGGATCATTGATATTTTTAAGAGAAACTGGGCATCTGGAACTTCATGTGAAAACCTCCAATTTTTAAATGTTAGAGCCTAACTGACTTTTTACACTCTGCAGGTCACACCAAAGACATCTGCAGGCCAGATGTGCACTGTCAGTGCCGATCTGCAGCCACGGCTAAAGGCGAAGGCCGCAGGGAAGAGTTCACTGCAGGTCTGAGGCAGGGAAGCAACAGGAGCAGATGCGTAGTTCAGAAAATTCCCGAGGCAGCTGGTGTGAGGGAGGGACTGAAGGTGATGGAAATATAATATTCCAAGTGAGCGGCGATGGTTGCCTCAATGGCGCTGTAGAGAGGGAGCTGGAAGGGAGAGGAGGGGATGTAGCGTTGGAGAGTTGGGGAAGCGTGGGGTTGGGAGCCCAAGATGGGGGGGTGCCCATGTTGCCCAGAGCCCTGGGGACCCACATTTTAAGTTTGAAGAGGAAGTGCCTTGTTTGATAACAGACAACCATAGAGGAGGAACTCCTTGGTATTGCAGATGCCTCCTCCCCAAACAGCAAAAAGACTAAAAAAGCCACTGACTGTGAGGCGTGAGGCAGCCACCTGAAGATGGCTCGGAGGGAAGAGGATTTGGGTTGAGTGGCGTCAACCAGGGGTCAGTGGAAGGGAAGGGAACAAAGTCATAACCAAGTCCTATACCTTGAAGGGCCTGGAGACGTTTAGTCCAAGGAAGAAAAGACACATGGAAAACTGGGGCTTGCATGCTTGCTTGCAAAAATTATTTATTGAGCATCGACGTATTCAGGAGTTCTAGCTGGTGCTAGATTGGGGGAATACGGTGATAAGCAAAAGCCAGTAAAATTAACAGGTTGTCCCTGCCGGGAGGGAGTCTTTTCGAAAAGATATTTATGGAATGATCTCACAAATAAATGCAAAGGTGCAAAACTAAGATAAGTGCTGGGAAGGAGAGTGGCACAGTGTTCTGAGAGCATGTCCCAGAGGGTGGGGACACAGACCAAGTTCCAGAGGAAATGATGATTAAACTGAGAGCTAAGAGATGAGTACACGAGAATGAGATAAACAGGGGGAAAGGAAAGGCTTTTAGGCATCGGGAACAGCATGTGCAAACACCTGACTCACAGGAAGGGCTGAGGAGGCCAGTGTGGCTGGAGCATGCCGTGAGGGGCTGTCAGACGGGGGAGGGACGGGGTTTGTTCTGCACAGTCTGCAAATGCACCCATTAGGGGTGCCGCACACACACTTTCTCTAAGAGACTTACGGTGAAGGTTCTTTAGTATTGTTTGGTTTTAGTTCAGTAAACAGCTACCATTTATTCAGTGTCACTATATGCCAGGTCTTGTTCTAGATGGTTGTCTCATGAATCCACACAGTAGTCTCGGGAGGTAAGTGTTCCCCTTACCTATTGCCATGTAATCCCGGAAGAGCTAGGGGCCGGAGGGGGTGGGTGAGTCTCTCTCCATGTGGCTGCTCCATCCATGGCTGGTCTGTGCTTCTTCATAGCACGGAGGTCTCTGGGCAGTATGCTTCTTCCATAGTGGGACTGTTTGCTTCTTGCAGAGCAAGCGGTTCAGGAGAGATGGGCAGAGGTTGTCATCCCCTAAGACTAGCTCCGGAACTGGTAGTGTCACTTCCATTGTATTCACTGGTCGCAGCAGCCACAAGTCAGACTAGATCCAAGGGGGTGGAAGAATAAACCCCATCTCATGACAGGGTGATGATGATGATGGGGTGACGGGGTGACGGGGCAATGGCATGTGCATGCAGGAGAGAAGGAGTCAATGACGACCACCTTGGAGAAAAGCCATGGTAGTAACTGCAATGACTGTCCTCATTTTACAGATGAAGGAATCTGGGTTAGAAGACAAACTTGCCCAAGATCATAAAGTCAGCAGCAAGTGGCAGAACTGGGATGAAACTCAGTTTGACTCTAAAACATCCTGCATTTAGCTAGTGTGATATTCCTTTCACAGGGTAGAATGCAGCCAGGGGGAAAGTCCTGGGCTGACTGTCCTGGGATATGATCCCAGCACTGCCTCTAACTTGCCCTAAGACATTCATAAGTTGCTTCCCTCCTATGGGCCACAGGCTTCTCTGTGCGGGAAGGGCAGGGCTCCATGGTCTTGCAGGGCAGTCCCGGGGCTAGCATTCTGGGGTTCTGAGGGTCTGTGCTGCACCCTCTGGGCTCACTGGTCACTAGCTGGCTTCTTCCCCCACTTAGGACATCAGCGTGTCAGCTCCCTGCAGGGACAGGAGCCTCTGCTCTTCCTCTGTCCCTTTCCTCTTAGCAACGCTGCTCTTTGCTGCCCTGGCTGCTCTGTTTACCCAGGCTGTCCTCCCCTTGCCAGGAACCAGTAAGCAGAGCCCTGGGTCTCTTAACAGGCTCCCTTGAGCGCTCTTGATCTGGAACTTCACAGAGGCTGAGACCCACATCTTTTTCAATCGAGACAGTGCACATCACGCTTTGCTGAGCTTTGCAAATTAATTGGTAGCAAACTGGTAGCTCACAGCAGTGCGTCAAATGAGAGTATGTAGTGAATCCATGCTCTGGTTTTGTATAAGCTGCCAAACTGTACACTAGACTGCAAACCACTGAGGACAGGAATTGTCCGACTTACTCATTACTGTACCAACAGCACCTTACCAAAGTGACTGACCCAGAGGAGGTAAACAAACCATCATATTTCGGGGTTGCACCAGCAAAATTTGTTTGGATCACCGCCATTCAATTCTTTAAATTTCCATTTTATGGATAAATTCACCCATGAAAATATTTGAGCACAATTCTCCTCTTTCATCTATTCTAGTTACTGTTATTTTTTCTCCTTATTGGTTTTTGTGAGTCTTGCATTTTTATTTTTTTTTTCCTAAGAACATTCCTTTTTCCACGTAAGCCATTGAAATATAAACTTGCCTTCAGGCCTTTTCTAGCTCAAATAAAAGGTAAGAATAAAAAGCAGTAAAAGAGATTGAGATGTCAGAAGCCCCAGGTTCCAGATCCACTCCTCCCACTATTCCTCTGATAGTTCTCAAATTCCTTCTTCCTGAGAATCTGTTTCCCTGTTTGTACTGCGAAAGGTTGGAATATTAGTGGGTATTTATTAGCAGTGGAAGATTCGCACAAATACCATTTTATGCAGAAGCAGGATAGAGAAAGCAGCTAGAAGTAGAGCAGCACTGCGGGGCGCGGTTGGGGGGGGTGTCCCCAAGGCCTCCCAGCCCTTCTTGGTGTCTGTGGCTGTCTCTGAGGCCCGTCCGCTGCAGTGGGGCTCTGCCCAGCGAGGGAGTCCCTAAGGGCACTCCAGCTCTGAGACAGAGATTCATAGCCCTGTTAATCCACCAGACTGTCAGAAACAGCCACAGCGGAGGGCATGCGCAGAGATACGCATCCGCACACACCCGGGACAGAAAATAGGCCCCAGAAATTGCTTGAGCAAGCTCAGTCTATTCTCTAACAGCTTCCTCATTTGTTCGAGTTTTTGCCATCTTTATTTTCATTTCCTGGTTTCTTCTCACATCCTTCCTCTTTCCCCCTCCAAAGGGGTTACTAAAAATTCTAACTATTTCTACTTTCACTTCTTGGCTGTTATCTGTTGCACATCCCTTCCCCACCCCCACCCGGGTCCCCACGGTCGCAGATTGATTATTGAGTTTGTCAACTTTTGCTTAAATTGCATCTCAATTTTTCCATCAAAATAGGGGAGTGGCCATGACAGTAAAATCTAGAATCCTGTGGAGCATTATTTCTCTTTTTTTTTTTTTATTAAACTGTACTTTTTAATAGTTCTCATAGTAAAAAATCCAAGCAGACCAGATGAGCACTAAAAGGAAAGTAAAAGTAAACTCTCTGGTCCACCCCACAGGTCCCATCTCCCAATCCTCATCCAGTACGGTATACGTACACCGTTAACTGTTTCTGAGTATCTTTCCAAAATACGTTTGTGAAAATACAAACGCATATTACGTTTACATAAAGGTGATATACATAGCTTTGTTTCAACCTTTTGCACTTCAAATCTTGGAGATCTTGATGAATCAGCACATAGATCTATCTCATTCTTTTGAACTGCAGCATAAAATTCCATTCTACAGTTACACTAATGTATTCGATTTATCTACACATGTTCCTATGATGGGCATTTATGTTGGGTAGATGCCACAGACAATAGCTTGTTTACACAAATGGGGACATACTACTCACACTTTGACAATTAGCAATTTTACTTTATGTTGTATCTTGGATATTGTTTTATATCAGCTAGTACAGAGCTACCTTTAAAAAAAATAGTAGACTTTAATTTTTTGAGCAGTTTTAGGTCACACGAACACTTAAGAAGTATTTCCCATATACCCAGTGCCCTCACACTCATACAGCCATCCTGCTTGTTTTGTATCTTTTTTTCATCATAGATTTGCTCGTAAGCAGATAACACACAATGCTCTTTACTTATGAAAAACTTTTGATGTTGGGGTCCATGTTTTCAAACTTTTTAAGGAGTTTATTGTGGTCTGCAAAAGCTTCAGCTAAATGCTTCACTGTGAAATTTCTTGAGATTTTTCTTTTGCTTCTCCTGCATTTTCCTTTTCTCTGGCTGCTTTGTCAGCTCTGCGTTCCTATTCCAGTCCCAACAACTCCTCATCCGTCAACACCATTAAAGGTGTTCGCCTTCTCAACCACAGCTTCATTGAATTTTGCAACCTCCTCATCCTTGGCAAATCCTTTGAAGTCTTAGATGGAGGTCTTGAGTGTCTTCTTCTAGATGCCATTCATACACTCCTTTGTGACATCACCCCAAGCCCACACAAGGTTCTTCATGAAGTCATGGATGTTGTTATCCTTCCAGAATTGCATCAGTGTTATTTCAGGGTCTTCCTCATTTGCAGCAATACCCTGGGCAAAGGTCTTCCTCAGGTAGTACGTAGGCCTTAAAAGCTGCTCCTCGATCCATTGGTTGGATCAAAGAGGTGGTGTGTGTGTTGGGGGGAAACACCACTTTGATATTGAGATGAAGGTCACCAACAAAAGGAGGATATACAGGAGCATTATCAAAAATAAGCAAAATCTTAAAAGCTATGTTATTCTCTCTTAACAGCACTTCTCCATTTCTCTGGCATAGCAACTCAGAGAGCATCTTGGAAATGGAGCTGGGTCATCCAAGACTTCTCATTGCTCCTGTAGTACACCCGCCAGGTGTGCTAATTGATATGCTTGAAGGCCCTGGAGTTCTCACTGTGCCAGATCTCAAAAGATTTCAATTTGTAGCCTACAACATCACCTCCAATCAAGACTGTTATTTATCCATTCTCCTACTGAAGCTGGCATCTTGATTGCTTCCAGTCTTGGCACATGTGAATACAGCTAGTATAAACACCCATGTTTGTGTAATAATCCATAGTATGTCAATACATGAATATATTTAGCCATTCTCCTTTGACAAACACTTGGGTTAGTTCCAGTGTGGGTTATTTTTGTTTTTGTTATTATGCCAAACAATACTGCAATGAACATTTTTTATGAATCTGTGTACATATATCCACAAGAGACATTCCTAGCAGTGGAATTGCTGAATCAAAAGGTATGTGCATTTTAAATTTTGATGGAACACTTACGAGGTTTACCAGTGTCTGGTTATAACCCTAAGTTTTGATAATGCACGAAATTTTGCCAGTGTGGCAGATTAAAGAAAGATTTCTTCTTGTTGTTTCCGGATTTTGCATGCTGATCCACCCCTTCTTTGCATTCCCCGTGGCCCAGATGACCACCCCATATGCTCCCACAGCTTGCCACACACCCCTCCTGAGGGCCCATTTGCCTGAGGTCTGTCCTATATCTTCTCGCAGTAATGATCACCCCCTCCCTTAGGAACGCAGCCGTTCTCCTGCAGTCACCCCCAAAGTCACACATACGTTTGTTCATTTAATTCTCACCGCCAGCCTGGGGGCAGGCACAAGAGCAGTAAAATTCTGCTTTACAAATGAGGAAACAAAGACCGGGCACACAGCACAGGCCCACAGGAGCAGCACCACGTCCCTCCCCTTGCCAAATTCGTTTCTTTCCTCATCCGCTCCTTTGGCACAGGGCTGCTGAGCTCTGTGAAATAGCCTCATTTATCTAACTGCTGGCTCTTTTTCAGATCGAAGCTTTCCAGTGGCTTACTCCACCTCCTGCCATGATTTCTCTCAAGACTCAACTCCTTATCTCAGCATGGGGAAGCTTTCAAAATATGCAGCCCAATCCGCATCCTCCTGTTCCTCTCCTCACATGGCTGGTGCCCTAGCACTCCTGGAGTACTGGCTGTCTCTCAAGCCTACTTCTGTGCCTCAGTTCCCGCTGTTTCTTCTCCCTGACCTTCCCTCCTTCCATGCCTGACCACCAAAATCACATGACTCCCTCAAGCCCAGCCTAACAGCCACCAACCAAATGAAACTTTTTATGATGTCTCTTCATCTTTGCTGACACAACCAACAAGACTAGCCCTCTGCTGAGTGCAGATCTCTTTTTTATACCTCTTTTATAGCCTTTATCACACGCCCTGTCATATCATAATTATCCTTCTTATCTTTTGCCACGTTATCATAAGTCTTTGAGAAGCGGCACCACAGGGAATTTCGAATCTGCTCCCTAGAGCTCACCGTGGGACCTAGAAGTAGTGGCTTAGTGGTACCCCAAAACTCTCATACATATGTTTTTCTAGCATAACAAAAATAGAATCATTTCCTATTCTGGTATGCAATTTGCGTTTTTATTTTAATGATAAAGCAAGGACAACTTCCTGAGTCAGTGCATTAGGTCAATTTAATCTTTTTTTAATAACTACACATCATAATATATGAGTTTCTTCTCATTTAGACATTTTCCCTTTCTGAACCATTAGTTTTTCTTAGTCTTTCTTACAAACAAAATTGGAACAATATCTTTACAACACACACCTGACATTTAAGGGACAAATTTCTAGCAATGAAATTTCTAGGTGAAAAGATACATGCATCCTACATTTTAATAAATTTTGCCAAATTACTCTCCAAAGAACCGTGCCAATTTATTTTCTTTTTAGCAATCCCATTAGTCTCTTGGCTGAAGATACCATGTTATATTCAAAGCTCACCTGCTATTCTTGGAAGGCTTCCCCAGGCGTCCTCCCCAGTGTTTATGTGGGGAGATGGGATACCAAATTAGTTCTCTGTTGCCGATAAAATCAAGTTCCTAGCTCTATCATAGCATGTACTACATCACATGGAAGTTAAATTTGCAAGGCCCCTGCCTCCTTGTTCATTTCTTTATGTCCCTTACTCCTTATATGGTACTTTTTTGGAAGTGTGTGTGTTTGAGTGCACACACATGTACAGTACTTGCTTTCTGTATTCTGGGCCCTTGTTGGGGTGTTAGGGATACAAAGGTGAATAAAGTATTAGCAAGCAGATTGGGAAATAATAATAATATGATAAGACAGGATAAATGGTACTGCGGGGCAAGCGTATGGGGCAGTATAAAAGCGTACGGAAGAGGCGTCTAACCCGCTGTACGATCAGCAAGTCTTCCTGAAGGAAGCTGACCCAGTATGAGTGCCTGTGTGTGTGTGCGTGTGTGTATGTGAGTGTGTGTGGGTGTACTGGGGGTGAGGACCAGTGCAGGAGACAAGGGGAGAAGAAAAGGAGGTGGCCTGGGGAGAATGCTGTGAGTGAGGGAAGGGGCATGGGTGAAGCCCAGAGGCTCATGGCCAATGACTTCCAAGACCTGACATCCTCCCTCTCTTTTTAGAAATCGTGACCAGGGTGCTTGGCCCAAAATCTTGGCCATTTGGCCTTTTTCCCATAAGTGATTGGAAAATGCTGCCTCTTTGCTCCAGTAGTCTGGTAAAACTCAGCTGCAAGACCCTGACAACCAGGGCACTTCCTTCTCAGCAGCCTGGACACTCACGCTTTTCTTGAGCCTGGGCTGTTGCCTCTGAATCCCGTGTTGGTGGTGCAGAATGAGGCTTGTTCAGGTAGAGCTAGGTTTGAAGCCCTTCTCCTCCTATTATCTACTGTGCAACCTGGAACAGGCTGCTTAATTTCTTTAAACCTCAGTTTTCTCATCTGTAAAATGGGAATAACTGTACCTATCTTGTAAGGTTGTACAGAAATGAGAATAAAAGAAGAGAGTATGCATGTAAGGTGCCAGGCCCAGATTCTGGTAAATAATACACACATAATAAGCAAAAACCATGCTTATTGTCTTTCTGACCCCTTAACAACCACCAATTGATTATGATGTGCCGGAGAGGCTGGGCACAGTGACTCACGCCTGTAATCCTAGCACTCTGGGAGGCCGAGGCAGGAGGATCGCTAGAGGTTAGGAGTTCAAGATTATGACGTGCCGGGAACTGATCTTAAAGATCACTTGATTAGGTTTTATCACGTTATAGACAAGGAAACTGAGACCCAGAGAAGGGCAGTCACACAGTAGGTGGGAGGGCCAGGACAGAGCTCTCCTTCCTCCAGGCCCAGGGTATGTTCCACCACCCTGTAGTGATGAGCCTTAGGTGGGCACCTCGACCTCCTCTCCTTGGCCCAGTGAGATCTTCCCCTGTGCGCCCCTCAGTAGAAGGCAACGCTTTGGAGAAAGACAACTCTGCTTCCTTTCTTTCTTTTGTCTGTTTTCAGCTATCATCCATCTTATCTGCTTCCATCATCTCCCCTTCAGCCCTGCCTCTTGACCTCCTCTTCTCCACAAGACACTGCCAGATGCCCAGTTCCACTTCATTCCTCCAGGGCCCTCGAGACACTACATTTCTTTCTTTCTTTCTTTCTTTCTTTCTTTCTTTTTTTTTTTTTGTTACAGCTCTGGACAGTTTGCACTTTGGGGTTCTTCAGTCCAAGAAGTTGCATGCAAAATCCCTTCCCTGTGGGATTTTTGAGTATCATAGCTTGGAGACTTTTCCATGGCTCCTCTAAGGTTTACTATCAATAATTAATTGAACACTAATTATGTGCCAGGCTAGTTCTAACCACTTTACAGATATTAACTTTTTTGACCTCCCTAACAACCCCATGAGGTTGTGAGATAATATAAACAGCCCCAATTTACAGCTAAGGAAAGAGAGATGCCTGAAGATTAAGTAACCTGTTTAGGGTTTTACAGCTGAGAGCTGGAGGAGGCAGGACTTCGAACCAAGCAGCTGGCTGCAGGGTTGCTCCAGAGCTGCTCCCAGAAGCAGGCTGTGTCTGGACCTTTGCCATTGCTTCTTTCCCTCTCTGTGCTGCTTCTCCTAATTCCTGACTCGTTTCTTTGGGGAGCTTCCCTTCCTCAATCACCTGCACACAAATCTTCATTCCGAGGCAGCTGCTAGGGAATCCAACATAAGATATCCCTCCAAATCCACCCCAAAAGTTAACACTGTTAGTATTTTGATATATACATAGGATTTCTTCCCTGTTGGATCAACTTATTTATTCACTTGAAAGACTACCCTTAGAGAAACTAGTGTGAATTCCAGAAATTGAAGCTGTCCTAGAAAATCCAAGATTATAATAATGATGATGATGACGGCAATAATAAACACATTTTGGAAACACCGTGCTAAGTTCTTTAAACACATCGTTTCATTTAACGACCGGAAACATCCTCTGAGAGTGCTGCTATTCAGGGAATGCTCCTACCGTCATGATGACCACCCCTAGACACATCATTCCAAATCTATTTATCTCCTAATCATTATGATGTTTTTAGCTTCCATTTTGATGTCCAACCAAAACCTCAAATTCAATACGGTCTTATCTGAACTCATCACCTCTTCCTGTCCTACAGCCACACTCAGACCCTACTTACCTAGTACCCTGTTTGGAAAAGGCTCCACTGCCTTTACTCACCCCCCTCCCCCCCCAGCCAGTCCAAGTGATGCTGATCTGTTGTCACGCTGGTTCTCTCCTTTCTTCTCCAGACCTAGTTTTTCATCCATTCCTTCTATTCCTTCCACAATCATCCAAGGCATTTTATCCTCACTTTACACCTGTACCCTCTGAGGCCCAGAAGGCTAAATAAAGCATATTGCACACAGCTGGTTAAGGGCAGAGCCATGATCCGAACCCAGATCCATTCAGCTCCAAATCCCACGCTTCCTCCATCACAGCGGTGTAGCCCATTAGTCCAAGTCCAAGGCTGAGACACCTGTAGGTGTAACAAGAAATTATATTAAATAATTCAGTAACAGTACATTAACTAACAGTGTACTACTTAGGAGTTGTTCCTTCTTCAATTTTCTATCATTCAAAATAGATGGAGAAAGTCCCATTTGGCTAGAATACCATTAATATCTCCCTAGCACTTGCTAATCTTTCTTTTCAATAAAAAGAGAGAAAGCCTCAGGCTCAGAATTTTGGCAGGCAACAAAATCTAGCCAGAATTTACTAACATTGTTTTGTTTTCATGGTTACTTTCTATTTAAGGCAAATGACACCAGTTTTCCACGTGTGGTAATTGCAGTGATATAAAATTTTCTTTAAAAATAAATGTATTTGAGTTTCAGAAATGAATCAATAATTTAGAAAATCGTAGTATACGTACTATTTAGGATAGCAGAAATCATGATGATGAAATGTGAATAGCCAAAATATGGGGGGAAAACCCATAATCAAGTTGTTTTATAGGATATTGGTAATTTTTGTTTGCCTCCTGCACAGTAGCTCTGCAGAATTCGGAGCTCCTCTCCTCGATGGCCCTCAAGGTACTTACTTTCCACTACAAGTTTGTTCAGTTTAGAATAGGAAGGTCCTTTAGATGTTACCAAGCCCAACCTTCTATTTCATAGATGAAGATTGAAGCCCTAAGAAATGTGACTTTTTTGAGATTACCCAGAACATGATAGCTATTCTGGGACTAGAACCTAGGCATCCTAATCCCCCATTCATGCACTCTCTTCTGCACGAAACTGCTTACATCACATACGTGTATTACATCACATACATTCATCACCACACACTGTTCATTCTTATACCTAAAGGAGACTGCAAGACATCCCTCTCAGATTCAGCAAGAGAATTAAACACTCTGCCCTAAGGCATCCATGACATTGTATGCAATGACTTAATTTCTCTCTTATGTCCCCAGGAAGGGAATAGCCTATGTCCTATCCTTGGAAGAATTGAGAAGAGTAGTCACTCAAATAATTTCTGTAGGGTTTAATTCTCTTGCAAAATCCCAATTGAGAAAATCTGCTAGAGTTTAGCCCCTTTGAATGATTGATTCTCTTCAGGCCAAGGAGTCCTTTAAATGGCCAACTGAAGTCTCCCCTGCTTTAATTTAATTCCATCTCCCTTTGCTCGGTGCCCCGAAGATGTGGAGAATTTATTAGCATGTCTCATAAAACTCTAGCATAGCAGGAAATTAAATTCATCTGGTATAATCAGCTGTTTGGAAAGCTTTGCTGGTTGCTCTGCTCTACTTTTTGGTTGCCAAGGCGATTGCAAATGGATTGTTTGATGACTTGTTCTAGGATCTTTCCAGGTATTGATGTTAAGTTTAGACATTGAGAAACACAAGCATGAATAAAAGAGGTTTTCCATGATGGTAAAGGGGACTCTAGACCCCAGGGAACAAGGAATATTTAAGGTGAAGAGGAAAAAGCTCAGGAGAACTTCAAGGGATTCTCCCAAATGCTCCGGGACAGTCAAAGAGAGAGGAGACTTGTTTTGAGTGGCCTCAAGGGGGCAGACTTAAGATCCATGGGTAAAAGTACGAAGGTGGATTTCAGTTCACTATCTGGATAGTCAGAGAAATACACATCTACAAAGGGGGCTGGCGAGCTTGCCATCACTAAAGATGGCTCTCCGAGAGTTTTGGTGGATGCATTATGTAGATTGTGAGATGCTTCATTCAAAACCCACAGACATCCCATCTAGCTATATAACTCAATGACCATTTTCAGAATCATTCTTCTTTCTAAGGAACCCAGTTTTGTTCCTTTTTTGATTATTTTTCATAGCAATTCAAATTAAAAATAAATTACTCATCCATCCATCTATGTCTTTCCACACGTATGATTTGATAAGATAAAGGTACATTCTATATATACATTTTGATTCAAAAATAAGGTAATAACAGTAAGGTATCTGTTTTCCAAGACAGCATGCTAAGAACTTTACATGCTTTCAATCTCTGTTAATTCATTTAAGTTTAGTGAGATAATGCCACACAGAAATATTATTAAAGACAAGCATTTTAAACCATCATTTAGAAAGAAATCTATAGATGTTTATCTGCTTGAGGATCATAAAGATGAAAGGACTCTTGTCGCAGCCGAGACCCAAGTTAAGATTTTCCCAACCTGTCCAGCTATTGGAGCAAGGGCATTCTCTAGCACCACGGAACTTTATTCCTATTTAAACATTCATTAGGTAAATCCAAATGTGGGTTTTTTTTTTCCTGTTTGGCAGGCAGGAAACGACAAATCAGTGTCTTAAGGGATTGACAAAACATGTAATTAGACACTATCAATCACCATAAAAGAGCCTGCTTTTTCTTATATCAGATAAAGGTGTATTTAGTCTACTAAGAACTTTCCAGTTCAACTGAAGCATTAACTCTCTAAGGTCACAAGACAGTAAGCAGTGCTACTCAAACTCCTCTGCTAGACGATGAAATGACAGTGCTGGGCAGGGAAAACTCGTGAGGCCAAGAGACAGATCTGGACTCCAAATTTTCCCTACCACCTTGGACTGAACCCTTCTCGTTTTTTCATTTCAGTTTCCTCATTTGCAAACTGGGAGGAATATACTAAAGGATCTATTAAACCCTTTCCCAGTCTAACTTTCTCTAACCTTATAATTCTCAAAGGAGGTCAAGAGAAGAGATTCTTGGTGAAAATACAACATCTGGAAATTTCTCCCAGCTCGGTGATGCAGCAGAGAGAGTGAGAGTGTGTCCCTTTGTCAAGGCTGGGGGCAAAGGCCCAGAACGTCCTGGTTGACATAAGCAGTTTTCGCTTCTTGACTAAGTGTTTGTGGGATTTCTAAAAAGGTGTTTCCCAAAATATTAAGTTAAACTTTTCAGTGACTTATATATATATATACCTAAATAAATGATCAATTAATGTTTGTCCTACAAGAGTTTTCTCTTTCACTTTTTGTTACGGGAAGGTTAAACAATATGCTTATTTATTCCATAGTTTGACAAACAGGAAGGAGATTTTTAAATGGTTTAGTTCCACAATTCACTGTAGATGTGTATTTAAAGAAATACTGTTGCATAACAGACACTGCCTCTTCCTAAAATGCATCATACCAGAGCCAATTTTGGAAAGCACAAATATGGGGTGGGTGTATTTTGAAAACTTTGTGAACATAACAGATCCTTAATTAATATTTATGGTTTTATGGGAAATATATTTGTTTGGTAAGGCATCTGTCTTGCAAAAAGACAGTTTCTGCTATTGAAGGAGGTCAAAGGGTACATGTAGATTACATATCGTCTCCGAGATTTACTTCTAGAATAAATATCCAAATTACTTTTGTCCTGAAGTATTTTATTGTTCTACTAGAGAAGACCAACAATGTATTCTAGATTACTAAGTAATTCATACACACTTCACTTACAATGCATATTTGTGTGACGTGTATATGAGAAAGCACTTTTACATATATTATTACATAAGTTGATGCTCACCCCAGTGGAAGTGACTTTTTAGAATTAGAGGAAATTAGGCTCCCCCTTTGTGATTTCCCTTTAAAAAAGTGAGCTAGAAAGCTCTAAGTCAGGTGAGTCAGGAACCTGGCTTTTAGGGTTCCAGTTGTAGTGCTTCTTCCGTAACTTTTGCTCCTCTCAGCATGTAATGATGCAGTACATTGAAAAAAATTAAAAGACGGGTCTTAGAGTTAGGCAGACCTGGGTTCAAATCCAGCTTCCGGCAATGCCCGGCCATTGTCACTGGGCAAGTTGTTTTCCTCTTTGAGCCCCATTTGTGAATGATGCTAAAAATAATTTCCCCTCCATGGGACTGTGGGAAGGATTAAATAGAATAATGCATGAAAAGTACATAGCAGAATGTTCCCTAAATGTTAGCCATTGTTATGTTATTATGTAATCTGCAAAGTATGTTTAGTTACACTGCATGAAATAGTTTCAGTTTTTCAGACACCACTAATACATGGGAAATCAAACCCTGATAACTAATTTCTTTTTAGCGGTGAAGTCATATGCCAGATGCAAAGGATAGTATTTCATGAACAAAGACCTTAATTTTAATGCTTGGTCTTATTTTGTTTTTAAGTAAAAATTATCTTTTGCCTTCTATGGTTTCAAAAATATTCTTAATGTTAACACATTCCTAATAACCAGAACCACATGAAATTGTCATTTTTGTAAGTCAGAGACACCGAACAGTGGCAATTTCATGTGGTTCAACACAACAGATTAACAAACTCCAACAGATGAAAGGATTTTTTTTTTAGTTGCAACAGGGTTATTAAAGGAATTGTGTTTAAAAGGAAAATTATCCCATTTTCAATGCCTCTGTAGCCCAACAAGTGATGCCACACTCCCAAGAATGAAAAACAAAAGAATACAACTTTCTCTCTCCCTCCCAAGTCCCAAAATACATACATGCATACTCCAGTTTTCCAAATGAAACCCAAAGGGTAAAATTATCTGTCTTGATGCCTGCAAATTCCCCAGAAGGACACCCAAAAGTGCTTGACAGTGAGTGTGCTCAGGAAATCATCATCTGCAGCTGTTGAAGTCATCGCCTGTGGTCTTCCCAAATATTTGAAAGAGAATATACTGGCTTACTGGGAGGGGGCAGCAGCGGCATGTGTGAGTGCTTGGGTGAGGGGGGTTGTGAGTACCGGAATGGGGACATCGTGTCTCTGTCTCTCTACCTGCGTCCAAGCGAGCGTCTGTATGTGTTTACTTCCTACTGCGTGTGTCACCATGCCTTTGTGCTTCTGGGTGCTTCTGTGTTTGTTTCTGGCAGCGTCTCTGTGTTGGACAGGGGTGACTTTGTGCCTGTTGGGCTCCGTGTGAGCGCGCGCGAGTGTGCACGTCAGTGCCGCCGGGCGGGTGTGTCTCAGTGTCTGTGGCTCCGTATAAGTCTGAACATGTCTGTTGGGGTGCATTTGTGCCTGTATGTGCGTGTCCCCGTGGGCACTCTCTTCTCTCTTTCCGAATGTAGGGGAGTGTCCGTGTGCTGCGCTCTGCCCTGAGACCTCGGGCCGCGCAGCCTTCCAGGACAGACAGGTAGCAGCCACAGATGAGCCTGGAGCTCCCGGGTTGACGGGTGAGCACGCTCGCCCGGCTTTAGCACTCTGGGGCCAGCCAGGGTAGCCTGCAGGGAGTGGTGGCCCGCCCGCCAGGGAGCAGCTGGGCCCCGCCCGGGCCGGCCCCCGGAGCGGGGCGGGCGAGAGCAGGGGAGGGAAGGGGAGGGGTGGCTCGCCCCTTCGGGACTGCCGGCGCTGCATTGGCCGAAAGTTCCTGTACGTCACCCGGAGGGCAGGTCCCCTAAAGTCCTGTGCACATAACGGGCAGAGCGCACTCCGAGGCGGCTTCTCCAGAGCGCAGGCTGGAACTGGCGGGCACAGCGAGCCCAGAGCACCCCACAAGCTGAGTGTGCAGGACGCGCCCCCACCACACCCACCCCACGGCCGCTGAATGAGGCTTCCAGGTGTCCGCTCGCGGCCCGCAGCGCCCCGCCGGAGGTCCGCCCGCTGAGGCGCCCAGTGCGCTCACCTGCCAGCCTGCGAGCCATGGGGCAGCCCGAGAACAGCAGTGTCTTCTTGCTGGCGCCCAACGGAAGCCACGCGCCGGACCACGACGTCACGCAGGAACGGGACGAGGCGTGGGTGGTGGGCATGGGCATCGTCATGTCGCTCATCGTCCTGGCCATCGTGTTTGGCAACGTGCTGGTCATCACAGCCATTGCCAGGTTCGAACGTCTGCAGACGGTCACCAATTACTTCATCACTTCTCTGGCCTGTGCTGACCTGGTCATGGGCCTGGCAGTGGTGCCCTTTGGGGCCAGCCATATCCTCATGAAAATGTGGACTTTTGGCAACTTCTGGTGCGAGTTTTGGACTTCCATTGATGTGCTGTGCGTCACGGCCAGCATCGAGACCCTGTGCGTGATCGCGGTGGATCGCTACTTCGCCATCACATCTCCCTTCAAGTATCAGAGCCTGCTGACCAAGAATAAGGCCCGGGTGGTCATTCTGATGGTGTGGATCGTGTCAGGCCTTACCTCCTTCTTGCCCATCCAGATGCACTGGTACCGGGCCACCCACCAGGAAGCCATCAACTGCTACGCCAAGGAGACCTGCTGTGACTTCTTTACGAACCAAGCCTATGCCATTGCCTCCTCCATCGTGTCCTTCTACGTGCCCCTGGTGATCATGGTCTTCGTCTACTCCAGGGTCTTCCAGGTGGCCAAAAGGCAGCTCCAGAAGATTGACAAATCTGAGGGTCGCTTCCACGCGCAGCACCTCAGCCAGGTTGAGCACGATGGGCGGAGCGGGCACGGACTCCGCAGGTCCTCCAAGTTCTGCTTGAAGGAACACAAAGCCCTCAAGACACTGGGCATCATTATGGGCACTTTCACCCTCTGCTGGCTGCCCTTCTTCATCGTCAACATTGTGCATGTGATCCAGGATAACCTCATCCCTAAGGAAGTTTACATCCTCCTGAACTGGGTGGGCTATGTCAATTCTGCTTTCAACCCCCTTATCTACTGCCGGAGCCCGGATTTCAGGATTGCCTTCCAGGAGCTTCTGTGCCTGCGCAGGTCTTCTTTGAAGGCCTGTGGGAATGGCTATTCCAACAACAGCAATGGCAAAACTGAGTACTCAGGGGAGCAGAGTGCCTACCACGTGGAGCAGGAGAAAGAAAACGAACTGCTGCCCGAGGACCCCCCAGGCACGGAAGACTTTGTGAAGTGTCAAGGTACTGTGCCTAACGATAGCATTGGTTCACAAGGGAGGCATTGTAGTACAAATGACTCACTGCTGTAAAGCAGGTTTTCTATTTTTTAAGATCCCCCCCCCCCAAAGAACACTAAATAGACTATTTAACTTGAGTGTAATAAATTTAGAATAAAATTGTATAGAGATATGCAGGAGGAAGGGCATCCTTCTGCCTTTTTTTTTTTTATTTTTTTAAGCTGTAAATTGAGTGTGTCTTGTACAGTTCAGTTCCTCTTTGCACAGAACTTGTAAGTTCATGTCTGAAGAGCTTTAGTCCTCGAGGACTTCGGTCTGCTGTGTTTTGATAACTTTTTCATGTATCTACCTCACTGGTCAAGTATTAGGGGTAATATATTGCTGCTGATAGTTTGTATCTGAAGGAGATTTTCCTTCCTGCACCCTTGGACTTGAGGCTCTTGAGTATCTCGGACCTCCCATCTGTGAACATGGACTCTCTCCCGCTCCTCTTATTTGCTCAAATGGGGTGTCGTAGGCAGGGACTTGAGGGGCAGCTTCAGTTGTTTTCCTGAGCAAAGTCTAAAGTTTACAGTAAATAAATTGTTTGCTCATGTCTGCATTGCACCTGTTTCTCCAAAACCCCTTGACTGGAGTGTCGTTGTCTCCCCCACTGGAAACCACAGGTAACTATTTGTAATAACTGCCCAATGACTTAATGTGGAATGATACCAGAATGACAGGCACTGATTGCTTAACCCTTTCATTTGCCTTTGAATCTACTGCTGCAAATCTGCGTCTCTCCTGACACTCGCACCCCAGATGGATTCTGCCTGCTCTCGGTACAGCTCGGCTCTCCCCACGGTTATTGTTCTGTGTTGTTACCGCAGAAACACTGACTCACAGGAGCAGAGTTATGGGCATATGTTTTGTCCCGCCGTGCGCCCCCACCACCCACCTTCCAGTTCTACTTGTTTCATAACTGCTTATATTTATATCTTTGCCATGTCTTATAGTGGAGCTCTTTGTACTGCATCGGGGCTTGGCATTTTAAGGATAAGGAAGATGTTCTTGTGAAAATGCTGCTCAAACGTGGCCTTGTAATTCCGAGGAAAAATAAAAGGGCTTTGGTCACAGGGAGAAAAGCTGGAAAATGCATAACTGATGAATACCTCATGACCCAGAAACAGGGCTTCAACCCCTGCTCCTCCTTTCCTTCCGTCCCTGTTTCCCTCTCTGGTTGACTCTTCGCACGTCAATACAAAGCAAAGTTTCTCAGTTTCAGCACTGTTAGCATTTGGGACCAGATAACGCTTTGTTGTGGGGGGGGGGGGGGGTCCGTCCCATGCATTGTAGGATGTTTACTACCATCCCTGTCCTCTACCCATTAGATGCCAGTAGCACCCCCTGAGTTATAACAACCAAAATTGTCTCCAGATATTGCCAAATACAATCTGTGGGGTGAAATAGCCCCCGGTTGAGAGCCACGGATGCAAACTTTAAAAATCTAAATAGATTTTTAGATTCTAATTCAAGTGCTTTATTTTTATGGCCTCAGAGGGACTTTTCACAGTTCACCCAGTCAGTGACAGAGCCTAGGCCAGTGCTCCTTCCGCTCCATCATGCTGCCTTCTAAACTGGCTTTCCAGCTGCCCAGACAGTGACCACGAGACGTTAGGAAGGCTTTAGGGCTGTACATGAATCGCTGGGGAGGGCTTATCAATGGAGGAGGCCTGTGGGTCAGGACTGCCTGTTTGTGGAGAGATTATAATACTATTAAGAGGCGCATTAGGGGAAATCACAAAAGTAAACACATTTATTCTCCCAGCCCCTTTCTATTTTTGCCTGTGTGTCTGAGCCAGAGCTTGGCCCAGGTCTGATGGAGTGGATCGTCCTCCTTGGCAACGCCGGGCTGGAGAGGATCCGCCTGCAGGGCTCATTGCCATTTCACTGGCTCCTGAAGCTGACTCCAATCCTCTCTTCCCTTCTGCCCAGCCAAGGTCCCCAACCAGAAAAGCAATGGCCTTCTCTGCTTCCTGTCAGCTCGGTGTGGGGGTGCCTGGGAGAACACTGAGCTCTCAGGAGAATGTTAGGAGCCCGTGTTTTTGGAATGTGGCAAATTGGAGAGTCTGTGTCTTTCAGCACTTTTGCTTTTTCTCCAAGAGTTTTCTTATCTATTATCACATTCTCTTTCTACCGCTCTGGGCCCCACACCCAGAGATTTGAGCAGCTTCTCCAGCTAATCTTCACACTCTCAGTAGCCTCATGGGATCTTGGACATGGAAGAGCCCATAGAAAGCATTTGACATCTGAAAAGACCAAAAGCCTATAAGGGGGCAATGACCTGCCCAAGGTAAGCAACCAAGGATGTCAGAGCAGGGCTCAAGCCAGGGAACCCAACTGCCATTCCAAGAGCTGCTGTGTTCTCTCCTCCATGTCGGCGTGAGTTCTGTCCTCACCCACAATTGTGGAAGCCTTCTCTGAGACTGTAGCATAACAAACTCATTTCAGCAGGTACTTTTTTTCTTTTGGATCCTTAACTCAAAACTCAAGAAATAAAGTAATAATCTGCAGGAGGCCTATGAGAAAGAATTGTTCCTTTTTCTCGGCAAGAATCCACTAGGATATCCTCTGCATTTAGGAAAGCTAGGAGATGCCTTAACTCTTTATGATGTGCCAAGAATTTCAAGCCACTCCGGGTAGAAATTTACTGTGGTATTGTTTCAAAAAAAAAAAAAAAATAGTTGGAAACTTGTCATCATCTTTAAGTCTTGTGGACAAATATCATTAATAAACAATGTCAATATTTTATATATATATATATATATATATATATACACTCTTTTGGAGCATCTGACAAAATTTCAGCTAAAAGTTCAGCTGTGAATGTTAATTTGGATTCCCAGCTAAAAGGGGAGTTTAGCCATGTTCAGGTCCCTTTATGAATACTTTAAATACAAGAACTTTGATCAGCTTTAAGGATCTTGATAAGCAAGAATATTCTAGGCATATCCTAATCCCTTGCTTCCTTGCTTTCTACCTCCTTTACTGTTGCTTTTTTTCTTTTGGAGGGCAGGATTTTGTCAGTGTCCCTTTGTCCCTCTCTTTGCTGACATGCTGGTTACCTAAGGTTTGTATTGGATTCATCATCACACAGGGTTTGTTTTTTTGTTTTTTTGGTTTTTTTTTTTTTTTTTTTGCCTGGACAGCAAGTTCTTGGAGTCTGTCAAATGAGAACTTTATCCTGAGATGCAAGCTGACAGGTGTGAACAGTGGCAGGACAGACTGGGCCTCCCCACTAGGATAATTAATAGGAGAAAGAATCTGGGGTAAAGGGAGCTTGGGAACAGGAACACATGATGCTTAGAGTGTTTCTTAGGAAGAACCTACTGCCAAATGGAGACGAGACCAGAATCAGTCAGGGGTATTTATGGAGCGCCTGCTGTGTGCAGTATGGGAAAAGTGTAAGTTTCAGTCTCTGCCTTCTGGAGCATAATATTAATAATACTAAACAAATGCCTTTTTACGGAATCTTATCAAACATTAGAGACTATGTGAGGCACCTGTTAGCATTATGTCGTCTTTACAACCATAGGATATAAGGAGCATAATTATCCTCATCTAAGAGAGAACTGAGGTTCAGAAAAGTTAAGTAACTTTCCAAATCCAACTGGTTACGGAGTCAGGACTAGAAACCAGGTCTATGTAATTCCAGTGTCCATGAAGCCTAGCACCCATGCACACCAGGAAGCAGCATGAGGCAGCTTATAATCCATGCCAGGACAAGTGTAAGAACTGGAAATGTAATACCTTGTTGAGAGAAGAGGGAGATTGCTGTGGGTTGGGGTGGGGAGGAATGTTCCCTTCCAAGCATGTGACTGCAGGGTTATTGGGGACTGAGACAGGAAACCAATCATGAAGTGCACAGTGTGCTTCTCTGAGTTTTTGCTTTGTCTTTTCATCAGAGAATCAGGCCAAATTGGAAAGAGGATATGAAACTAAAATGAGCACAGCAGGGTAAAGCAGAAGCACAGGCTGCCCTACGCCCTGGCAAGACCACTCTCAGTGCCAGAGTTGAGAAGTTCTCCTAAATTGTTGGCTAGCTGGACCTTACGGAAATTTGGTAGGCGTGTGTGGTCCTAGGGGTGCACTGTCCATTTCGAGGTAGCATTCTAGACCAAGGGAGGTGATTTCTGACAGCAGAGAGCAAGGAAGGTTAATACACTTTGAATGAGCCTTTTCACTGACAGTATAACGTCTACTAAATTCAGCTCTGTGCTAATCTCTACTTCACTAACAGTGCAAATATAATTTGAAGGAGGAATTTTTGAAATACCTAAGAGAACAAACTTCCCAACCACTTTTAAGAACTTGAGAAATGTTGGTGTCTTATGCATAATGAGAGGCAGGCTCAGTCGCTAGAGCCCTGGATTGGGATTCATACAGCTAGAGTCATGGTCTCAACCCAGCCTGTCTCTCTCTCTGACTGTCTGTCTTTTTCTCTCCAAAGTTGGGTAAAATGGCTTTCTTCAATGGACCTTAAAAGTGAGCAAAGGCTCATCTGCAAACTAATGAGGCCAGTGCAAGTGGCATCTGAGTTCCACTCAGCTCTGAATTTATATAGATGTTAATTTAGAGGCAATTTAGAAATAGCCATTTATATTTCTGTTCAGAGCTGATGACATTTGTAACATAATGGTTGACTATTCTGGTTGCAGTCAGCCTGCAGAAGAGTATGCTATAAGTGACTATTTGGTGCATGATAACTGTTTTTAAATATTTCAGGACCATCTGGGGGAAAAGGGGGCTACCAGTACTATATGAGTAGCAGAAGGCAAGAAGAACCTTCCCAGCTCAGGTGAAGGAAGACTTTTCTAAGAGTAAAATAAGTTATCAGAATAGAGAGCCTCCTATCTTTGGAGGCACTCAAGAGAAGCCCAGATGAGGCTCTGTGGGGGACGAAGCCCAGGAATTCTTGCACTAAGTAGGAGGCTCGACTAGGCTCCTTCTAAATCTGTGATCCTATATTCTTGAAAACAATAGATCTGAATGTCCTTAAAAAGTATTCAGAGTGTTCCCTAATTCCGGCTGGCCTTCCCCCCAATTCCTCTAGATTTCAGAGGTTTCACTGCATTCCTAAACAGGAAACCTCTCGGGGAAATGAGGATCCCAACAGTCCTTGGCCATGGGGGGAAATCCAGAAATAGAGCAATAAGGTTAAGCAGTTTTCCAAACTATTAGACCTTTTCATCAGCTGCTCTTCCCATGCCTTTTGCAAATGACCTACTAACTCCCAGAGAGAGAATAATGAAAGCTGCAAAGTCCTCTCTGCAAAGGCTATTACATCCTTCTCCACCCTCAGAATCATTGTGCTTCCTGTGATCTTTCCGTCACCCTAACAGAGTGGGAAGGAAGGGAGGCAAGTCTCTGGCCAACACCGGAGCACTTCAAAGCCTTCTGGCCCCAAAGCCTGGAGATCTAGGGTCTGTGGTGGCCACTGCTAGTCTGGGTAACCTCAGGCAGGCCACTTCCTTTCTCTATACCTGTTTCATCATCTCTGAAGAGAGATGCTTTGGTTTACATGAGTCCTCTGTTTCCTTCTTTCTCCAAAATTTTGTAAGATTTCAGGAAGTCTTCAGTTTCGCACATCTGACTACATTGCTTTTATTTTAAAGCACATTTTTTTTCTTTAGAATGGTAATAGGTACTTGTTACAGAACATTTAGAAGTATATGAAAGGGCTTGGCATTGTGGCTCATGCCTGTAATCCCAGCACTTTGGGAGGCAGAGGCATGAGGATCACTTGAGTTTGAGGCCAAGAGTTTGAGACCAACCTGGGCAACACAGTGAGACCCTGTCTCTACAACAAATTAAAAAATTAGCTGGGCATGGTGGCACGCACTTGTAATCCCGGCTACTTGGGAGGCTGAGGCAGGAGGATTTCTTGAGCCCAGGAGTTTGAGGTTGCATTGAGCTATAATTATATCACTGTACTCCAGCCTGGGAGATAGAGCAAGACCCAGTCTCAAAAGGAAAAAAGAAAGAATATGAAAGTACAAAATGAGATAAATCACACATAATGTTACTACCTAGAAATAGCCATTGTTAAATTTGATGATGTATATGCTTCCAGTCTTTGTTCTAAGCACAGCTATATAAATGTGTATAAATATATTTTTAAATAAAAATAGAATTAAATTATTCATACCATTTTGGATCCATTGCTAATATTTTCACAATTACCCCCTTGAATATATATATATTTTTCTGTATGCTGTGATCCAGATATTATAATTCCTGCTTGCCCATTGGCCTGGTAATACAGAGTGGTCAGCAGTTCTCAAACGTTAGGATGCAAAAGAATCACCACTCCTAGGGAGTCTGAATCTGGAGGCCTGAGTTGGGGCCCAACAATCTGAATTTTAGCAAGTTCCCCCAGGTTTTTCCAACATACTTGCTCCATGGACCACATTTTGAGGAACAAGATTACGAAGGTATAAACTTTGCAAATTAAACAGAATGCCCCCTCATCCTTGCTGGTGGATGAAAAAGATGTTTCCATACAAGTCTTGTTGAAAGCATGCTTTCTGCACCTGGGCTCTAATCTGCTTTCAGAGCATGGGAAACTAACCACTGAACTCCCAGGACAGAGTTCTTTCTGCATTGTTGAATGCCGCCAACCCAGCCTGTTGACTTGTGTTAAAATAAGTCTATTCAGGTCAAATAGTGACCAATACCTGCTATTTGAAAAGGGCAACAATAGGTTCCTATTCCAACCCACCTCTTGTGATAATAGCAACGCTGTAACTACAGAATGCTTCCTACAAGCCACAGCCACGCACTGCATTTGGCAATTGCTGTGCATGGTCTTATTGAGGACTCACAGCAACGCTACCACATAGCGCTGTTATGTGCCATTATGTTTGTCATCATTTTGTAAATAAGGACACTGAGACTTGAGGAGGTTAATTAAGTTGCTCAAGATCACACAACCCACTGGAGGGAAACCCGGGTATTCTGAACCAGAGCTGGTGTGTTTTGCCACTAGAATGGGACATCTGTCTTACCCCTGTTGGGGATAGGGGAGAGAGAAGGAGGGAGAAGATTATTAGAAGAAAGTTTGGGTGCATTTTGTTCTAATTCCCCAGGGATCCTTTTCAGAGGGGGCTGATTAATCTCTGACCCTTGAAACTAAGGGGCAAGCCCATGCTATTATTAGGAAGGTTGTGACTAAGTATAGACTAGGAAACCAGATTGCACGTAGAGTCGGCATCGCTGTCTTTCACCATTGTTCAGGCGCAGTTTGAGTGAGCTGCCCCTGCCAGGTGGGAGGGCTGAGGGAGGCGCCTGGTGATAGCACATTGGTTTGCGCTGAGTCAAAGCACCACTTTCGGGTGAGGGAGCCCTTGACATCTGGAAATCGGGTGCTTTTCTCATCCCCCTGCCCAGGTCTGTGTCAACGTCTGAGGCTTCTCATTCGAGAATATGAGGGCAGGACGGGCCACGCAGAGCCCATTAACCCCTCGGTGCACTGGCTGCAAAACCCAGGCTCAAAGCAGCCAGAGTCACTGGGCAAAGTAATACAGGACCCAAGAGATGACAGCCTCTTCTGACTTGTTTCATTATTACTTTTTCCAGTGCGGTAAGGGGCAGACTGAAGTTTCTAAATGTGTGCATTTATCCAGGAAGAGAAAACAGTTTTAAAAATCATAACAGCACCACCCATGACACAGCAAAAGTGGAACCCCAGGGAACTCCTATTTTCTTTTCTACCCACACTGCATCGATTTTACCTCCTAAGGCCCGTGCCCAAAACTTGCAACCGCCTGTGTCTGAGGGTCTTCCTTCA
The DNA here is from genome assembly GCF_041146395.1 of Eulemur rufifrons. NCBI lineage: Eukaryota > Metazoa > Chordata > Mammalia > Primates > Lemuridae > Eulemur > Eulemur rufifrons. The sequence continues at coordinate 32,351,842 of NC_090992.1, read as the reverse complement.
TTATCCCAATTCTGTCTCTATTCGACTGCCTAGTTTATTTCTTTATAAAAAATATCCCTTTAGATATTTCTAAATATTGCAGACAACCCTGACCATGTTGCTTATGAATTATTAGACTTTGTTTCTTGCTTCATTTCCTACTCCATCTCTCTATAAATCCAAATCCTCACCCAGCATCCTCAACCCAAAAGGACGGAGGGTTAACCTCAGGACAGCAGGGTGCCAGCCTTAGAAATCTCTTTTTATAGAATCGTGGAAGGGTTAATGGTATCAGATTAGGTGTGAGTCTCTTAACATCATTTTATTTTATTGTAGTGGGTCCCAAGCCTTACAAAATAATTTAGGGAAACTTCTGAAAAAAAAATACACAGTCCTGAAACCCATCCCCGAAATTCTGCTCTAACAGGGCCGTAATCGGGAGCCAGAAATCTGTATTTTGCCACAACTTCCCCAGAGGCTTGTGAAGTAGGTGCTCCAGGGATTACAGTTTCGGGGGCCCTGGAGGCCACCCTGTCTTCCTCTCCCCTTCCCGCTCTAGAGCACGAAACACAGCCACGTAAAAACTGACTCTATTGGGCTGCATGTATTCACACAAATATCCATTCTGTCAAATAAACAGAATCCTAATTTCCCTGGGTTACCAAATAAAATAATGTAGAAGAAAACAATTTGTAAATGCTAAGACATTACCATGAAAGGGGAAGATGACAACAAATGCCTCAAGCAACTTGGCACTTAATTAAAAATGTTTTGTCATGACGTGGCTCTACACAATCACACCCTTCCATAGCATCATGGTCGCCTAGTCCCTGACCATCCGCATGTAAACGGAGAGGTGGTAGCCCAGGAAGAAAAAACAATTTTGCCCCAGTGATAGGCTCCTAGTCCAGTGCTCCTTCCCTCACATCACCCCTCCTTGGGTTAAGTCAAATCATGCAAAGGTCTGTATGAATCAATTTGCCTCATGTACATAAACCCTCCTACTTAGAAATCTGCAGGGGGACCCGCCCAGCTGCAGAGAACAATATGACTCACACTTATAACCCCTACATCTACAGATATACACACCCAAATAAACACACACACACAGACTTTACGTTGATGCCTACACCCATATCAACACAAATGCATACACATGCATTTTTGCACAGACAGGTACACAGCTAGGTCCTTCTGTGTATACAGCCACGTGAATACGTGCACACACGCAGGACACAGACATACTCAGGCCTAAACATTTTCCCTTAGCTACATACAGGAATGGGGATTCCTAAGCACACTTTTGTGTGCTCTAAGTGACCAAACATGCCAAGTCATGTAATCACGGTTACACTGATACATAAGTACACACAGATTCTTATGCTGACCCCCTCTCCCTATTAAGTACATACACCCTTAATTCAGTACATGTCTATTGACTTCTTATTGTGCACCTGGAGCTGTTAGGTGCTGAAGATGAGCAGGTGAACAAAAGGAATTTATCTTTGCCCTCACTAATTTTGCATGCAGTGGAAGAGATAAGTTTTTTAAATGCATACAAAATGGTAACTGTGGTAGGTGCTATGAAGGAGATATAGGGTGTCTTCAGGGAATCTAACTAATTCTGAGAGGGCAGTAGATGTTCCCAAAAAGAAGTAAAGTTTCAGCTGATAGCTGAAAGATGACTAGCTAATTCCTAGAAAAAGAGAAGGGGGAAGAACATGCCGCTTGGGGAGAAAAGCATGTGCAAATGTCCTGTGGCAATAGGAAACCTCATGCATAAGAAAGACTGAGTGAAGGTCAGTGTAGCTGGTGTGCAGAAAGAGGGAGGGCACAGTGGGTGCAGGATGGGGTTGCAGGATGAGCCTGCAGGTGGCAGGCAGGGGACACACTCTGAAGGCTTTTTTAGGTGGTATTAAGTATTGGGGTCCTTATCCTAAGAGCATTTAGAAGCCACTGATATATTTGCAGGTCAGTTTGTATTTGGAGAGACTCTCTCTGAAGATATGCCTTTTCATACAAAACCATTCTCACATAGATACGTGCACACATGAGGGCTCAGATTTACACTTGTATTTTCTTAGAAATGCATATTTGCATGTAAATTATTCACTCACAAACTCTGCCTCTCAGAACACGCCCCTATGTATTTATATGCACAGCTTATATATACCCAGTGGGCGTTGGGAGGCAGGGAACACCCTTCTCACCGAGTACTATCAGGCCTGACTGAGTCAGTCTTTGGGGAAGGGCGGTGCCGGGACGAGAGAAGTGGTATATGCGACAGGAGCCCTCTACTTCAGAGCTCGCTCTGGTCTTTTGCTGCTTGACCTCATGCATGGGCCACCAGCTCTGCTCCCCCTCCTCTTGGCTCCTAGCACCTAGTGACAAGGTGGGATTACTTCCAGAACATGACCACTGACTGTTCTTGGCCTCGGCAAGGAGTGGAGGATGGGCAGGTCAGGTTGCACAAAGATTGCCTTGTGCCCTCTTAGAGTGGTAAGCAGAGCCTCTGCCCAGCTCCAGGAGCCTGGAGTACTCTTTGCATACAGTTGGCAATACCGAGAAGTAAACATAACCACAGGGGAAAGCTCAGGTCTTCAGGTCCTGGTGGGCACTGGGGTGGGACTAGGAGTAGTGCATCCCATAAGCACTCATTGCTTGAAATGTGACACTGGAGGAAGACACAGACAAAGCTGGGTGGAAAAGCCTATTCAAGGCAAGATGTCTGTCTGTGTTCCTTTTTGCCTTGGCCCAGAAAACACATGTACACACACACATTTACACATTAGCGAATTTTCCTGCAGTGGGTGTAGCATCTCACAGCAGAGGAAGTAGCAACTAATTTATCAGCCACAACTCTTTGAATTATTTCCCTCTAATGAAATAGAACTATCCTTGTGTACATTTTGCTCCTGTTTACCAGCAAAGTGGGCAAAGGGCCTTGGCCAGAGCCAGTGAGAGGCTGCAAGGAGATCAACAGAAACATTCTTGCAGAATTAAAGGCTCACCTAAAGCCTTGCATCTTGGGCCTTAAAAATGTTCCCAAGTGATTTTTTGTTATTCTAAATATTTCTACCCACTGAGATTTTATGTTTTCCAACATGAGGTTGGAAAATGTTTTCTTCCATGATTAAAAGGAATTCTATATTGTATGTTGAAGTCCTTTTCGTTTTGCTTCAGACTGTGTAAGGGACACATTTCATTTCCCCCAGTTGGGTGCTCTTTTATGCTATCACAGTGGCAAATGACCAGATCCATCAAGCTGCTGGAGACCATTGCACTCAAGGAGACACCGTGTAATAATAATTTACCATACAGAACAGCATTTAGCAGTTTACAAAAAGTTTTTATATCTGCCATCCTTTTTCATTATTGTTTTTAGGGATTGGGTTTCAAATTCCTGGGCCCCAGCAATCCTCCCACCTCAGCCCCCAAGTTGCTGAGACTACAGGTGCACACCACCATGCCCAGCTCAATATTTGCCATCTTGTCTGATCCCCACAACAGCTCCAAGGTCAGCATGCTTGTTCCCATTTCAGAGATACAAAGACTGAGGTTAAAAGACTTGCCTAAGCACATGGATCTAACATACGGCAGGGTTGGGACTTGAATTCAAGTCTTCATGCTCATACTCAGAAAACACAAGTTTTACTACACTCTGCTACCCTCCTAAGACCCAGGGCTCTTCTCATTGTGATTCTCCTATTTCTGATGCATTTTTTAAATGTACAAAAGGTAATCTATTTACTCAAATGATGCAAAAGAACTTTGTACATTTATAAAGTAATGAGGGGAACACGATATGACCGACAGACAGATTTGACCACAGAAAATTTATAAACTTTCATACATTCCCCCAATATCCTTATACATACATAAAATAACTAAATAGTAAACAGCAAAGGTGGTGAAAAACTCCAATTCTTTTGTTTGATAGAATGCAATTAGAAACAGGAATAAAAACACTATGAACCCACTGTACAAAAGCAAAGAACTCACACAGAAAATTTGCAATAGGAAAAGCAAATGTCTAACAAGCCCACAAATATATTAAGACCCAGCAGTAAGGAAACAATTGCAAATAAAGCTCATGAGTATACCCTTTTTCACCTAGCAAATAATTTGTTTTCATCCAAATACCTAGTGTGAGGGAAGATAACTGCAAAATACACGCCTGTTGTTGCCAGGTAGTGTTAGCATGCAATCTCTGGATCCAGATCTTCCTCATCGATGTGGATGCAGACTCAGATATGCCCAATCTTAAAAATAAAAAAGAAATGGCCTCACTTCAGTGTATGTCCCTCCTCGGCTGATACTCTATTTGTCTATTTCCCATAATTGCAAAGATGCTTGAGCATTTGTGCTACTTCTACTGGGACGACTGTACACCTATAATTCCCTCTTCTAGTTAGGCTTCCATCACTTAAATGACCAGTGCACTGCTGAGTTCAATATACACTTCTCTTTTTAGCATTGCAAATAAAAACCTTAGTCAGTCACTCGCTCAATCAATCCAACCGCCACTGCAATGTCTGGTGTCTGGGCTAGGCAGGTTAGACTCTCAGGTGACCTCAAGTACATGTTCTCTGCTCTCATTCTCTCTGAAGCTTTCCTGTAGAGCCTGCTGGTCTCTCAGGCTCACCTAGATGGGATCTCTCAGAGGAAGGTCTTTCTGTGGAAATTCTTTCTTTTTTTTTTTTTTTTTTTTCAGATTTTCAAATGTATAATATTTTAATAGCAATACCTATTGTGTTGAGTTTTTGTGAAAATTAAGTGAAGTAATATATATGAAAGCTTAGCACAGTGCCCAATACATACATAAGAATTATACAGTTGTTGGCTATTATCATTATTTAGAGAGAGAAAAGTGGCTAGGGAAGGTTTGTTTTGTCATTAAAAGTCTAAAACTTTCCCTTTCTACAATAATCTTTGGCTTAATAGTAAAAGAAATAATTTTAAGTAGAAACTTCATGTTAGTGGACAGCCTAATAACTTACGAACACTGAGTCTAGCATATCAGTGAACTGATACATATGAACAATAAAAAAGTAATATACATCTGCAGTGAACCAGAAAGCTGGCCAGATAGAAATATTAAACGTTAATAATGGTTAACAATTGATCGTTTCTATGCATAGCATGAGAAGAATCTTTGGTCCTCTTTCTCTCCTACATCTGATGCACCTTTATCTTACAAAGTCAGGGTTAACACTCTCCAGCACTGAAGCCACAGCTGCCACGCTACAGACAAGTAGCTGACGGCTCTGGGCACAGTCCCTAGGATACTCTCAATATTGGCAAGCCCCAGGCTTGGGTGCGCTCACGCTGGGGGTGGGCAGTGGTGAGCTCTATTAACTGTGACTTAGAGCAAAAGCTCTTACACCTTTCCCGTGGTCTTTGTGCCTGTCTCCAAATGCACTATCACCAAGTCCAGGCTAGGGGTCATATGTCCTGCTTCCCATACCTGTCCTGCTGGCAGCTCAGGCTCTTCTGAGGCTTGAGGCTGCTCTTGTTCACTTTGCCTAATTCCTCTTGGATCAAGATGTTTCTGTGGGAAGATCTAGTGTGATTTGTCCCGATGCCACACCCACTGGCTACAGCCCAGCCTGTTTTAAGGGCCAAGTTCCACACCTCAGTAAAAATTGCAAGCTCTGGGAAGTAATTCAACTTCTTGAAAACAGCTTGTGTTTGGTCAAAATGTTTTATTTCAGTCATAGCAATTAGATGTTCCTGTTTTGCATACACTTCTTCCAACAGAATTGCCTTCAGCACAGGTGAACAGTGTATAAAGGGTTTGGGAGAGCTTGGGGTAGAGGACATATCCTAACCACAAGGAAAGAGTCCACTGGCAATCTCTTCTCTGAGTGTCAGCTCATCTGGTTCACTTAGCTTTCCAAGCAATGTTGTGACTCATTCATTCATTCATTAAAAATTTTGTGAGCATGTGTATATATGCTAGAACCTATGCTAACTATCAGGGAGATAGTAGTGACCAATATAGACATGGTTGGTCCTTGCCTTTGAGTTTCTTCTAGTCTATTGGAGAAGACAGGCAATGAAAAGGGAATCGTAAATAGCATTTGGATCTTGTTCCCTAAGACTGACATTCGGGGAAACCTAAATACACTTATCAACAGGGTGAGGGATGGGAAATTGGCTTCTGGACTTTGCCAGTATATTCAGAAAGCGATCTGGTATCTGTCAGCCTTGAGCTTGCCTCTAACCGGCCAGAAAGTATGATTATCTTCCTCTTGAAAATGCCTCAGGGAGAACAGAGTTGGAGGTGGCTCCTGAGGTTCTCAATGTCTCAGCCCTCCTCTACCTCTGGAGTGTGGTGTCCACTTCTGAGAATCTCATTTAGCAAGGGCATTTGGAGCCATTTTAGGGCAGCCAGATTTAGCAAAGAAAAATACAGGACATCTAGTTAAACTTGAATTTCTGGTAGGCAATGAATACTTTTTTTTCATATAAATACATCCCGAACACTGCATGGGACATATCTATACAAAAAAAGTGATTCTTTGTTTATCTGAAATTTAAATTTAACTAGGCATCTTATAATTTCATCTGAAAGCTCTAGTAGAGAACCATAGGGGAGATTGTGAGAAAACCTAAAAATTATGTTTCAAAATGAGTAGTTGGGAGGAGCCTGGCTTTTTAGCTTGGAAACAACAGTAAGGACTTAGATCTGCATAGGGAAGCATTTCTCAAACACCGTTTCTAGTGATACATTAGGAAATAGTAAAAGGTACACTTGGAGAAAAAGATTTTGAGGTCACAAGTCAGGGAGATTGAAAGTTTAGGAAACATTGCATAGCCAGTATTTCCCTGTAGAGTTCATACTACGCTGTAGCATCGTAAAAGTTGTGAGAAGTCTTGCAGGAAACATACCTGGTTGACCTGGTTTAACCTGGCTTGCCCGCAGAATGCTATTTATGGGTTTTTGTCTGTTTGGTTTGGTATGTTTGTTTTATAAGGACACCTAGTAACATTGTGCAAACTTACTATGCTCAGCACACTTTGGGGAATACTGGTGAAAAAAAAAAAATGAAAGTTATCTTCAAAAGTACGGAATGCAGCTGGGTAGGGAGGCAGTATACTTGATCTTTGTAAACCAAAGGGCAGATTTGGACCCAAGGCATGGACACAGCCCAGAGGATTATGGGTCTACATGCAGACTAGACCTTTCTAACAACTAGAACAATCTCAAAGGTAATGAGCTTTCTGTTCCTGTAGACATTAAAACAGAAATGGGGCTCGGTGCAATGGCTCTCAGCACTTTGGGAGGCTGAGGTGGGAGAATCTCTTGAGGCCAGGCGTTTTAGACCAGCCTGGGCAACATAGTGAGATTCCATCTCTCTCTACAAAAAAACTTTTTTAAAAATTAGCTAGGCATAGAGGTGCATGCCTGTTGCCCCAGCTACTCGAGAGGCTGAGGTGGGAAAATCACTTGAGCCCAGGAGTTTGAGGCTGCAGTAAGCCATGATCACACGACTGCACTTGAGCCTGGGTGATAGAGTGAGACCCTGTCTCGGAGAATAAATAAATAAATAAATAAATAAAACAGAAGCAGAATGCCATCAGGGACACTGGAAGAAATTCTCACAGCCTAAGTCCACCTCTTCTTTATCCACCCTTAGTATGTTTTCTTCTCATCTAAAATAGTCCTCAGAAGTGAATAATTTTTGCTCTGATCAGGGCCTTTTTATAGCCTGGCCCAACTACATTGGATCCCCCATGCCGAGTCTCCAGGCTCATAAACCTCAGATGTAACCTAGAGGTCAGAGCAGAGCTCAGCAGCCCAGAAGAGTAGGGGGTCCAGAAAACCCCAGCCCCGACTCCTCGAGAATTGAGACACTGCCCCACACAGTGGCCATGGTCAACCACAAGATCACCAGGCATCTGAGGTGCACAGCATAGTGGACAGAGGAAATCAAATCCTAACTCTGCCCCTTCCAGAGTCTGTGACCTGGAGAAAATTTCTTAGCCTCTCTGAATTTTATTTCCCTCTGGGGAAAAAAAAGTGGGGAGGAATGGTGATACCTGCATACTAGCGTTACAAAAATTAAAAGAGGTTAAAAGTACATGAAGGACCCAGCAGAGTGCCCAGTACATAGTGGACATTCAGTGAATGTTTATCTAATGGATGGCTGTGATTGTTATCATCATCATCATCATGGTAGCAAACATTTAAAGAAGTTAAAAAAAGACTTCTTTAGAAATTCATGAATTTGTGTGCCAAGGTTTCAGGCCCCAGCCAAAGTAATAAGCGGGAAATTGTCTAGGTCTCTAACACTTTCCTTTTGATAATACATGCTTGAGAACAGAAACTCGAGTACATGTATTAAAGAGCAGAGTTTTCCTTCCGGCCATCTAGAAAGAGCACTGGGATTGGGGACAGGTTGCTTCAGCTCTTGGTTTAAGGAACTCTGCAAGCTCATCTCTTCTGGACTTCAGTCCTCATGTGACATGAAGCGGTTGGATTTGGGTTGTTCGGGGTCCCACGAGCTGTGCCTGTGAATTGGGCGGTAAATGCAGGTATTTAGTAATGCCATTAGTCCACAGTGCCTAGTGAAGGAAGGACCTCACCAAACCTAGAGCAACATGTGTGTGTATGTACACAGCAACATGTAGCACGCACAAGACGTCTGGAATCACTGTGTCCCCTGCTCTCGTGCCTGTCCATAAGTTTGCAAGTAAAGAGTTAGATCCAGAATTGGTTGTGAGGGAGTGGGATGAACGCTGACTGGCCGTGGGGAGAACTGGCTTTGAGTCCCAATCCTGATGCTGCCAGCAAAGCTTGAGTTCTGGCTCCGGGGGTGGGGGCAGCATCCTTGTTTCCCTCCCTGCCTTTGCCTCCCCTTCTTTGATGGAAGGGGTTTGGTACGGGATCCCCAAGCTCTGCGTCTCCTGGGAAAGTGTCTCTGATCTGTTTTCATTTGCATTTGCATGTTCTCCACACGGATTATCATCTGGCTGACTCAAGGTTTGCTTCCTTCTTTTGTTTGATCTGCTCTGGTTTCATAACCCAAGCTTGACAGCCAACTTCAGCCCTTCTTGGATTATGAGAGTGTCAAAATTAAGGTATCGGAGCATTTGCCATGGGTTCTGCCAAGAATATTGGTGCCCCCCACCCCCCGCCCGGCCACCTCTGTGCTCCTTTCCACTTCGACACAAGCAAAACCCCTCCTCCTCCCCAGATGACTCCCTTGGTGGAGTCTGCTTTTCACATTAGCTGAGAGGAGGCCCTGAAGTCAGAAATCCTCGGCCCATGAGTCACTCTGTCTCTTTGTGCCTCATTTCCCTCAACTATAAATAAGCGGAGTCTAGCACTTTCTCGTCTCCTGGTGTGTGAGGCCCACCATGGAGGCGGTTTTGTGCACATCCAGAGCTTCCTCACCAGCAGGTCTGTGCCTTTACAGGTGGGCTGTCTTGAATACCCTGACCCGGGGGGATTCTCTAATAAAACAAAGTGCCTTTCTATCTCCCTGCTGCCACTCCTGGCCATCTCCAAACCCCCTTCATTACTGCCTGACTGAACTTTCTAGAACACGGAAGCCAGCCTTTGCTAAAAAGCTTTCAGTGGCCGCCTGTCCTTCAGGATAAGGTCCTAAGCAGGTGAGTTGGCAAGGAACACTGTGAAACCTCACGCTGAGAACTAGTAACACCCCCGAACATATACCAGCACACGGCATACTCGTTTATTTGGACCTGTGAAGTGCAAGGCAGTGTGCTGGGAATGGAGAGGGGTGAGACTTGGCCCCTGTGTCCAAGACGCTTACATGCTTTTAGAAAGATAAGGGCACAAAAATCATAATGTTTTTTTTTAAGTACTGGATGTGACTTAGAAATTGTTGGCCTTGCCAAAGTGCCCATTTTACGGTTGTGGAAAAGGTCACAGAATTGGCAAATTATTTTTTTTAAAAAAAAACGTGTTTTCTAATACATCTCCCCACTTCCGCTCTGCCTCCACTTCCAGGAACCTCTGCACCAAGAGTCATCTTTCTAAGGGGCATACGATGTTGTCACTCCCTACGGGAAATCTTTCTGTGACTTCTTCCCAGGCCTGTGATGCTGGTGTGGTCAGGTCCCTGCAACCCAGCTCGTCCCCCTGGCACACTGTGCCTGGGCTACCCCAGCCTTCTCTCTGCCATGTGACACACTGAGCCTTAAGCCTTGCCATTTCTGCAGAGGGGAAAAGCCTTCCCCTAGATCTTCAGGCTTTTTCATGTTGTTCAGTCTCAAAGATCACCTCCTTAGGGCTGCCCTCCAGACCGTACGTGCAAGGTAGATGCATGACCCTTGTCACTCTTTCCCATCACCCTGATTGGACGCCACCATCTGCATAACTGCTTGTTTATTCATTGTTCTTGTTAATTGTCTGTGTCCACTCGCTAGAGGGTAAGCTGCAAGAGGGCTGGGATTTGTCACTATTTCCAGTGTCTAGAACACAATTGGCTCATAGTTGGTACCTAGGAAATAATAGCTGAATGTCTAAACAAACAAACAAATGAATACATATTGCAGGAAATTTGAAAATGCAGGATACTATAAAGCAGCAAACAAAAGTCACCTGTAGTTCCTCTTTCTGGATATGACTTCTGTTAACATTTTGGAATATTTCTTTTTTCCAGGTCTTTTTTTTTTTGTATGTGTATATATGATATACAGTTTACATTTAATAAAATTGAGATTATGATAAATTATGGTTTGTATCCTGCTTTTTTATACTTATTATACTTCCACATGTTATGAAATAATGCTTTTAAATGCTATTTTAAGTGCTGCGGAGTATTTCATCTGAATTTATCAAAATTATGCGTTTTCCTATTGTTGGACACTGATAATTTTTTTTTCTACTTGATTTACTTTCTGTACTAAACATTCTAATAGAATTTGGCTTTTGAGATACTTGTGGTAACGGTGCCTAGCGGTGAGTAGTTGGGTAAAAGACGTTACTTTCTTTCTAAGAAATATTAACAGACCCATCCTTAATTTTGCGTGTTGTCTGTGATTTCTTTCAGTTGATAACCTAATTATTAAATCAAAGATTTGTGGTAAGTGAAGAGTTGTGTTTCTAACACTTCCTGATTGAAAGATAAGCCATCGTGGGTGGAGGATTGGAGACAGGTCCCAATCACACCTAATGCAGACTCTTACCCCAGGAACATTTTGCTGTTGAAATTAATTAATACTCAAGGATGGAAAAATTAAGAGGTTCCGAATACTCCTAAACGTATAATTTTAGTGAACTGAAAGAAATAACTACCTCCCTCCCTCACTGTAAGAAAGAAACAGAAACTCAAGGAGGCGCTGTCTTATCCAGGGTCCCAGAAGAGCCAGCAAAGCTGTTCACACCTCGGGCCAGAGTAACTTCCACACGGATGAACTGAGATCTTGCTGCATCATGAATTTCAGGCTACAGTGACCAAGTTAAAACAGATTTGAATTATAACGTTTTAGAGAAACCTGTTAAAGAAACACTGTAGTTGATGGTCCAGTTATTAAGCTCACTTAATTGCGGTACCCTAGATCCTAGACTCCAAACTTTTCCAAAGATGCGCCCTCATTGGTAAACCTTTGTTAGCACATCCTTAATATGTGTATGTGTACTGTGCGCAGAATATACACATAGTACTGTAATAATATATTATGTTTATTTTAAAACATATACAAAAATAAACATTTTACCAGCATGAAAGAAAACACTACGAATTGGTTGTTTTATTATTTTCCCTTTATCTCAGCGAGTTGTCTTTTGCACTCCCTGTGAGGCCTGTAGCACATGATGGAAACTGCTGCCTGCAGTCGTTATTTTTCACATGAAGGGATATGCCTTATAAGTGACCCACGAAATCAATTCAGCAAGTTGCAGCTACAATATTTTACATGCACCATAATACAACAGATAGAAAGTAATGAGTGGCTTGCAGGTGGTAAGGGTGACTATTGTTTATTGGCACGTTTTGTCAATTACAGTCAAGCACTGCTTAATGACAGGGATACATCGTGCACACATCGTAGAATGTGTTTACACAAACCCACATGGTACAGACTACTGCACACCTTGACTATATGATATAGCCTATTGCTCCTAGGCTACAAACCTGTACAGCATGCTACAGCGCTGAATACTGTAGGCAACTGTAACACAATGGTCAGTATTCGTGTAGTTAAATATATCTAAACATAGAAAAGGCACAATAAAAATATGGAATAAAAGATAAAAATGGTACATGTGTGTAGGATACTTAGCATGAATGGAGCTTGCAGGATTGGAAGTCGCTCCGGGGTGTCAGTGAGTGAGTGGTGAGTGAATGCGAAGGCTTAGAACGTAACTGTACACTCTTGCAGACTTTATAAACATTGCACACTGAGGCTACGCTAGGTTTACTAAAAATATTTTTCTTTCCTCAATAATAACTTAACCTTTGCTTACTGTCACTTTTTTACTTTATAAACTTTTTAACACTTTTTGACTCTTTGGTAATGACACTTAGCTTAAAACACAACCACATGGTGCAGCTGTACAAAAATATTTTCTTTATATCCTTATTCTACAAACTTGTTTCTATTTTTAATTTTTTAAAACTTTTTAAGCTTTTGTGTTACAAATTAAGACACAACCACACACATCCAGGGGTGGGGACCTGCAGCCTTGGGGCCACATGTGACGATGCTTGAGTGAGGCCTTTTGACGGAGTCCAAATTTTACAGAACAAATCCTTTTAACAAAGGGATTTGTTCTGTGAAGTCTGGATTCGGTCGAGGAGCTGCACTTAGGGATCTGGACAAGGTAAGGATCATCAAGATGTCAGTAGGCAATAGGAATTTTTCAGCTCCATTGTAATCCATTGCTGACCACAATGTCATTATGCAGTGCGTGACCGCATTTGTGCGAGTAAGTGTATGTGTGGTTTGGGAGACGGGTGGCGTACTGGTGGCTGTGTAAAGTGAGAACCATCCACATCAGCAGTTTGATGTTATGAGAGCCATTCCCGTATTACTTCCACAATCTCTAACCTCACCACCTACTTTCAAATTTGATCCCCACAGCATCCCTGTTTTGTAGATATTACTGCCCTCATCATGTAGGTGATCAAACTGTGTCAACTAACGTGAGAGGTGAAATAACTTGCCCAGGTTTGCATAGCCTGGTGCAGCCAGGACCTAGGTCGCTGAATCCACAGGCTGCTGCCAGCCCACCGCGAGGCCTGCTGCTTCGGTGACCACGAAGGGAGAACCGCGGAAAGTCTAGGACCCCAGGCAGGGTCCCACCTGCCAATCAAGTTCGTGAGCTCATCCTTCCTTCCTTCCTTCCTTCCTTCCTTCCTTCCTTCCTTCCTTCTTTTCTGCTCTTGCCTGCCAGTGTTCCTCTTTCTACCTCTTTCTTCTCCCTCCTTCCCTCCGTCTGTCCCTTCCTTCCTCCTTCCAAAATTAGTTTTTCATGAACTAGATTTCAGGAGGGATTTCACAGAGCTGGAAGGGATCTTAGAGGTGCACTGCTCCAACAGCTTCGTCTCTGAAGATGAGGAAATGGAGGTCCAGACAGGGGAAGGGCGTTGCGCCAGGTCACCGCCAGCTTGCGGCGGGGCTGAGGTGAGAACCCACTTCCCCTTCCTCCCCATCCATCAGTCTTTCCGCTGCCCCAGCTTCATGCGGCCTGAAAACAGGCGGACACTGAGCAGAGTCTGTGCTTGGGGTTTCCTTCCTTGAGTGCTAAGAAGTCATGTTAACCCACATAGACAACCGAGAGAGCCTTCAGCAAAAGCTGACCGACATTTACAGAGTACCGGCTGTTAGCACAGCATTGTGATAGCGCCCGGAATAAAATAATGCACACACCAGAACATGCCGTTCTCACCCCCGCCCACCCCGCCCAGCTCCACGCACCCTCAGAACAAGGGGACTCCTTCCTTGTTCCTGCCACATTGACTTATGTCATCTTTTGACTGTCAGTCTCTCCCATTAGCCTACAAGCTTCCGGAGAGCAGCAGCTTTTCTTTCTTTGTTTTCCCAGCACGCTATACCCTGTTACACAGATCAGGGCTTGGCATATAATAGATGCTCCATAAATATTGGTTGCATGAGTGAATAAATACATAGTCCCCGTATTCGTTTGCTAGGGCTATCACAACTAAATACAACAGACTGTGTGGCTTAAACAATGGAATTCTATTTTCTCAGTTCTGGAGGCTGGAAGTCCAAGATCAAGGTGTCTGCGGGGCTGGTTTCCTCTAGGCCTCTGTCCTTCACTTACAAATGTCAGCCCTCGTCCTGCCTCATCTCACGGCTTTTTCTCTGTGTGCTCACAATCCTGACGTCTCTCTGTGTATCCTGATTTCTTCTTCTTGTAAGGACACCAGTCAGATCGGATTAGGGCCCACCCTAACAGCTTCGTTTTAACTTAATTGCATCTCTAAAGGCCCTATCTCCAAATGCAGTTACATTTGGAGATACTGAGGGTTAGGGCTTCAACATATGACAGTCTCCTGGTCTTGACTAGCTCATAGTTTAATTAAAGCAATGAACACACAAAACTGTAATGATAAGACAACATAATAACTGATTTGACAGGAAAGTACAGAGCCTTAAGGGACATAAATAATGGTTAATAATCATAAGAGCTGCATCACCAAATATTGCCAGCAGTGCCACGTACTGTTCTAGGCACAGAGTATATTATCTAATTTAATCCTTGCCAGAATTAAATGTCAGCAAACACTTACTAGTACCTGCCATGTCAGTCATGGTACAAAAGCCTAGAAAGCCAAAAATATATAAACTTAGATCATAGTGGGAAGACTCTCACTGTTTAATAGGAAAATGCACATGCATGCACACACACACACACACACACACACACACACTGGTGGTATGCTGTCTCTATCCATTTTTGCCATGTTTATGGCTCCCATAACAGTTATTCCTCAGCCAGGTTATTCAGTGTGTGTCCAACCGTGAAAATGAAAATCATTCTAGGTCTTCCAACATAAGAAATTTAGTATAGGTACTATTAATATCAACACTTTGCAGATAAAGAAACTGAGGCATAGCCCATAAGTAACTTGTCCCATGTCACACAGCCAGTAGATTGCTGGCCCAGGGCTTAAACTCATCATTCTTGCTCTAAAGTCTACTCTCTTTAGCGGGACGCCATACTACCTCTCAATAGCAAGGAACCTCATTGTTTTTATACCAACAGGAGGGGGAGTTTGAGACCATTGCAGAAAGGAGAGAAATTAAGCAGAGCCACAAAGTGGAACAAAGAGAACACAGAAGAGAAATAGAGAAAACAGGACTGCAGAGGTCCAGGTTTATAAGCAGCTGGCTACGCAGGTAGCATAGAGGGCTGGTGATGGGGTGAGCTGGCGAGAACGGTGAGGCTGGAAAGGTAAGCTGAGGCCAGAGTAGGTGAGGTCTCCTCTAACGTGAGAATACATCTGGGCTTGATTCTCTAGTCACTGACAAGCTTTTGGATCTTTTAGTGAGAGATACTTAATCTTACCACCTCATTTTCCTCAGTGAGGAAACTGAGGGCCAGAGAGAAGTGACTTGCCCAAGACCACACAGCACGTTCATGGCAAAGCTCAAGCCAGCAACTAGGTCTCCCAAACCCAGTCCACTGTCCAATCTGTTAAAGTCTTTGTGCATGAGTATATGAGAACAGAAATGATTTAAAAGAATGCTTATTTCCATGTTTTCTCATCTAATTTTCACTCACTTTCTTTTTTTAGGCAATTGTGCCTATCCCCAAGTTTCAACTAATTAATATCTTCCCATCTAAAATGACTACTATGGTTCAAAGCCACAACGATCCTATAGAAATCACTAGTGATGGAGTTTCCCTGTGTGGCTCTGTAGCCTGTGGAATAATGGCTCACTAGTATGTTTTATAGACTAGAAAGACCTGTATTTCTTCTGTCCAAGTCTAATAGATATTTAGAGATAAAGAGATTAACTAAATAGCCACTCTGGCTGGGTTTGTTTTATCAAACAAACATGTTGAGTCAGCAAACATTTACTGGTGCCTGCTATATGGCAGGCACTGTGCTATAACCTCAAGAGCCGAAGATATAGAAGCTCAGTTCCAGATGAAAAGGCTCCCACTGTTTAATGGGAAAATGAACATCCATCCACATACACACACATCTGGTAGGTTGTCTTGGTTCATTTCTGCGACACTTATGTCTCCCCAGGGTAGTGAGCTCCCAGCCAGGTGATTGAGTCTAGGTCCAACCAGAAAAGCAGAAACCACTCCAGGTCTTTCAAAATAAGAAATTGAATATAAGGACTTGGATGCACAGGTGATGAAAAAGCTGAGAAGCCAAACAGGGGATGGGGAAGCACCACAGACATTAGCACCAGCAGGAAGATGCTGCTGCTTCTAAGACTGGAGCAGAAATACAGGAGAAGGTGGTGTTAGCAGATTTGGGAAGCCAGGACATTTGTCAGGAGCTGGAGGCACTGAGCACATGAAGCCATTGCTAGAGATGCCACTGGAGGGAGAGAGAGAAGAGAAGAAACACCTGGCTTCTCCCCTCCTTTCCTTCAGTCTTCTCTCATTGACTCCCATTAGCCAAGCCTGCCTTCAAGCAGCAGAGCAAAGGACCCTCCAGCAAGCAGGTCCCTGGGACCCTGAGCAGAGCAGGAGGAGCACGAGGAAGGGAACTGAGAGCAAATGGCAGCTGAATGACAGCGCACCAAGGTGACCTTGGGCAAATCAGTCTCCCAGAGCCTTAGTTTCCTCATTGGTAATTTGAGAAGAATAACACCTCTCAGGTTTGTTTTAAGACTTATGAGAAATAAAGTATGTAAAACATTTCATAAGCTTCAAAAAGCATGTATACGAATGTAAGGGCCTTTATTCTTGGTTTTAATTCAATGTTTTGGACTTTGGGCTCTGGGGGAAAAAGAGAAGTGGATGGTGTCCAGGTGTCATCAGGAACTTCATAGTGCCTAAAAATTACCTAAGTAAAGGGAAGTAGCTTTTACTTTGACTGCTTGTTATCTCATTCTATCACTCTGGCCCATCAGCCTTTGAAAACCACTGACTGATTTTAAAGAAATTGGCACATAACTGAAAGGAGGTCAGAGTATGCTCTCAGTTCTATTTTGGGATCTGTCTGTGGTTTTGAGTCAAAAAGTGACAAATAAATAGGATTCTAGAAATTACATTAAGACCACTTATTCCATCCTTTTCATTTTACAGAGGACCAGAAAGGAGAAGGGATTTCAGCAAATGGCATGAGCTCAATCAATCTCTGTTGTAGGAATTTACACAACGTCACCGTGCCAAATTCTTGGCAGAGAGAGACAAAGAGCCCTGAAGGACCCTCACCCCTTCCATGACTAGCCTCTCTTCCTTGGACCTTGGGCTTTCAAATTAATCTCATGTAATACTTTGTACTTTCAACTTTTCTCTTTTCCTTTTTCATTATCCTTATGCCTTCTTTCTTTACTTTTAGTCTTTTATCTCTTCTTTCTACAATCTTTGATACTCAATTTCATGGACTTTTTCCTATACTATGCTGATGGACAATGAAAATTCAACATTAAGCCATATCTATTTTAATTCGAGAGGGTGTAAGATTTTCCTAAGTAACTCAATTCCCCTTTGATATCAGATCAGAACATATCACAAACTCTTTGAGACCAGCTTTTCTGCCAACCCCAAGGCTTGCAGTGAAAATTACAAAGTATGATCCCTTCCTTTCTACTGCCAAAAGGTACAGGCCATGGCCAAAACTTTTGACTAAGCACCAGGGTACTCACACCTGGCCCATGAGAATGGTAGTACTTTTACCAAAGACACAAGGTGGCTATTTGACCCGCTAGGCAAAAGTGATCCTATCTCCTTTAACTTCTAATGTGTTTCAGTGGCAACTGTTAAGTGAAAGATAAGTTAAAGGCTGTATTCCCTACTTGTCAAATGAGAAGACTGTGCTTCGATCGTCTCTAAGTTTCCTTCTAGCGCTGACATTTGAAAAATCAGCATCATTCCACCAAAGAAGGCCTATTATGGTCACAGAGGCACCAAGATAGTAATAATCCCCTGAGTGACTCATGGAATTCCCAGTGGCCCACTGCGAATTGACATTTTACGGGTGCAGAGCCTGTGGCATCTTAAAATGTTAGAGCTGGAAGAGCATCAGTCATCGTCTGCTATGAGTGCACCAAGGAGCCTAGGACCTGAAGCTTCTCCGTACCCAGTCACCGATTCCTTCTGCAGAGACTGACTCACGCCATGTGCCAAGCACAGTACCAAGCCCCAAGGTGCAAAATAAGACAGGTGAGGTACCTGACCTCACATATACTGGTGGGACCAGATGCATGCTAACAAGGAAACTAATAAATAAACAAGATAATGACTTTTTGTAATAATTGGTAACAAGATATAAATAATGCGATGGGATTCATTCACTTTATTCAATGGAGTGTGGATAACTTGTGAGATGGAGAGGTATGACTGTCTGAAGAAGTGGCACTTAAGATGACATCTGAATCCTGAGAAGAAACCAGCTGTGGAAACCAAGGTATAGAAACAAAAATGATAGGCAGAAGAAATGGAATATGCAAAGGCCCTGAGGCAGGAAAGTGTTTGGTATATTTAAGGAGTGGAAAGGCAGCCAGTCTGGCTGGAATTAAATAAGGATAAAGTAGTATGAGGAGTGGCTGGCTGGGGGAGTGGGCTGGGGCCAGATCAGCTTCATAGGCCCTAGTGAGGAGTGTGGGTTTCATTCTAAGAATGGGAAGACTTTGAAGGCTCTTATGTAGGTAGGTGACATGATTTGGTTTACATTTCTTACAGAGCCCTCTGAGTGCAATAAGGAGAAGGGACTGTAGAAGAGAAAATGAGGTTATTGCAATAGTGCAGACCAAAAAAGATAGACAAAACTGGAACAACTGGAGATGGGAAGAAGTGCAGGGGTTTGAGCTATGTAGATATAACACATCCCACATATGAGATGCACGAGATATGTACAGGAGGTAGAGTCCACAGGATGTGCTGGTCACTTAGATATACAAACTCAGAGAACCAGAGGAATAAAAGAATGCTTCTAGATTTTTGAGTACATCATTACTGATGTGGTAATGAACATAAGGCGCGAGTGGGATCAGAGAGGTCTATTTACTTGTAAAGGGCAATGGGAAGCCCAGGTGATGCACGGCTGGGGAGCGTGCGGGCATGTTGGTGGCATAGGAACTAGACTATCAGCACATCTCACCCATACCTTGAAGGAATGCGAAACCTTGAACTGCTTTATTTACTTTATTTATTAAATCACTGGATTTGCCTCTGTGGCAGAGGCTGGTAGGAGACGGTGAATTACGGGGCTTGCAGAGTTTTCCCGTGAGTGGGACAGTGGGACGGAGGCTGCAGGAGAGGAGTCTGAGCCCTCCGGGACCTTGGTGAGAGCAGAACACTGGTTGAATCCAGTTAGAAGCACCGAGCCCAGCGGGAGGCCAGGTACATGTGCCGCCCGGTGAGAACTCACTGATGAGTGAAAGGACTGATGGGGATGAGTCTGGGCAGCATCAGGGATTTCCAGGGGAAGAGGAGGAGGCTGGGAATCCTAAGGGACATGAGGGGAGGGAGCAGGGACGCCTTCATGAATCTGGGCTTTTAAGGGCAGGTGTGATTAAATTAGTCTGGCTTAGGGCCCCAGCACTGGAATTTTCAAAGCTCCTCCAGGTATTCTGGGTTGAGAACTACTGATCTGATCCAAGCATTGTACACTCTATGCCCATGGGGCCAGGCAAGTAGAGGAAAAGCGGGACAGGGTGGGCCCCGCCGAAGTACCCTGCTCGGCTGTTGCCCGCTCTTGCCTTGTCGAAATCTGGGCTCAGTGTTGCCAAATCTTCCTGTCCTCTTGTTTTTGTTTTTCAGTTTTTTTGTTTCTTTTTTATTTTGAGAAGCCTAAAATCCAGATTTTTTTTATGGTAGCTCCAAATATTTTGAAACCCCATACCTAACAAAACATGTCTGCAGAATATGTTGGGCCTCTGAGTTGTCATTTAGCAACCTCTGGGCCAGTCCAGTGGTTTGCACACTTTTTTTTAACCACAAGAGGGTTTCTCCAAACAAATTACTGTGCAGAAGCCGTTATAGATTAAATAAATCTAAGCAGAACTGTGGTTAGAGCAGGACAGAGACACACTCAGCTTTTCCTTCCAGCCCAAGGCAGCACTTACAGCTGCTCCTGAGACACCTCGGGTTCCGGGGAACCCCTCTGGTCTGTTTGCCAGACGAGACAACTGGAACCTTCAGACCACAGCTGCGGAGCTGACCTTGCCCCACAGGGCATTTGGAAATGCATGGGGACGTTTGGAGTTGTCACAGTGACTAAGTGGGCCCTGCTGGCATTCAGTGGCTGGGAGCCAGGAATGCTAGACTTCTTGCAATGTCTAGGACAATAAAGAATCACCCCACACAAAATGCCAGTCGCACCCCACTGGGAAACACCGGATGAGGAAGCAGGGATCCAGAGAGGTGACGCGACATTGTATAATGTCCAAGCACGTGATAAGGTCATGGCAAGTGCACCCTAGAACTTTGGCCTCTGCAGCATAGGCCCGAGGACGTTCATCCCTACCCATAAGGACAGGTCAACAGCTGGGCTGGGTTGGGTTGGCCATCCTCCAAAACACAGGGGAGAAAGGGATATTTTAAAATCAAAGCCAGGGAGCTTTTGATGTAGGACAGCCGCTATGTAAAAAGCTAAGTGCTAGGTTTTGAGAAGCACCTTGGAAGAAGACGAGGACTGCAGTATCTCTTTAGCCTGGGCTGGGGCCAGTGGGCGGTTCTGGAGGGGCAGACCAGCTGCTGCCGGGAGCAGAGGTGCCGGGAAGTGCTGGGCAGGGTGGCTGCCCAGGTTTGTTGGCTCCATTGGGTCATCTAATCCCTAGGCCAAAATATGCCAAGTTCAAAAATAGGATGTGGGAGCAAAAGGTGAAAGGAGGGTGTCCCCAGCACTCCGAGGAAAATAGAGCCAAAAGAGAGCTCATCCTCCTATTTTTGTCATCACAATGCCACACATTGTACAGTTTCACCACTTGTAAAATCATTCCTATGGGATCGCCTTCTCAATAATCATCAGGCAAGGGGAAAATTATTCCCATTTTACAGGCAAGGAAACGAGGCCTCAGAGTCATGCTTATATGGCACCCACCCTGCCAAGATGTGACTTCATTTATGCTTACTTTCATCATCCTCGTGAGGAAGGCCAAGGGAGGGATTCCTATTCCCAGTTTGTAGTTTAGACCAGCTGTGCTCAAACTGGGACGGGTACCAGGGTCTCCTAGGAAAGCTGGTAAGAACACAGTAGGCGCCATCCCGCCTGAAGGAGCCTGGGTCTCCTTCACCTATTAGCACTCACTCCAGGTGACTCTGACCATCACCAGCACCCAACTGGTGTAACGCAGGTCAACAAGACAAGACCACTTATCACGTGGGTGGATATCACACAATGTCAAGTTACTATATGTTTCTAAACACTTATTCATTCAGCTGGTGATGGAGATGAGACAACATCCAGTGGTTTGCTAGTAAACAGGCTCTCAGTGAGGGGGGAGTCTTTGATTAGTGGTGTTTGCCTGTCCCCATGGTGTAAATACCAGTATCATGGCCAATTTCAAAGTACCGACATGACATCATTGACTGTGGAGTTGAGAAGAGGTGCACACGGTCAGCTCTTTTGAGACAGTTTGAGCCAGCTTCGGCACACATCTCTTGTGTCCTATCTCCAAAGCTGGGGATCTTTCCCCCTAAAATATCCAGAGCTGGGAGGTGGGACAGGCTCACGAGGGTAAGAAGGAGCACATGTTCTGTAACAACACCATTTTCAGGGGGCAAGCATGCTGATTACTCCTATTCCACCATTATCTTTGAAGAGCAGTAGATGTGACTTTGAATCTCAACTTTGTGACTCTTGGTTGTGTGACCATGGACAAGTCTCAAACCTCTCCGGGCCTCACGTTCTTTGTATCTAAACTAGAAACAATGATGCATTCCTCAAAGGGAAACTGTAAAGGCTGCAGGCAACTAGGTATGTGAAATATGTAAGACAGCACTTGGCGACTGGTTGCACACAATGGTTTGTGCTGTTCTCCTCCCGTCCTACATCCTTCACGTTTTTAAAGCAAGAAAGTATCTCATGGCTCTTCCCACCTAGATGCCTTGCTGGGGAATCAGAGATTCAAGGAGGGCAATTGCTTTGCTCAACAAATCACGGGCAGCTGGCCCGGGAAGCCACCCTGCATCAAAACATTTGTCACTAGGCTATGGTCTTCTTTCCACAGACCAACCTGGAAGCTAGGTTCCAGTGCATGCTTGCATTGCAATGATTTTGTCACAGTCACTCTCTGTGCAAAGGTTTTGACAGAGAAAAAGTCTGGAGGCCTTTTGCGTCAGCAGCCTGGGCTTTGGAGCTGGGCTTGCCCTGCAGAAGGTCGCTTTCACCTTTCTGCTGCAGATGACGGAAACATTTAAAGCTATGGATTGTGTCTCTGCATCCTCTTCCCTTCACACCAGCTAATGTGTTTTTCATTTCTCTTGGCTGTCCCAATTTCCCACATGTTCTCCCAAGCTCTTCCTCTCAGCTCCCCAGGGCTTCCCACTGCAAACCTGTGTACTTCGGCGGCGTCCTAGTAGGAGGGGTTGCTGAAATGCGTACCGGATGTTAGCTGTGTTTATCAGCCCCAGCCAGGCTCCCTTGGCCAAAGGTGGCCCCAAACAGAGGGCTTCGGCGGTTCAGGTGACCCCCGGCCTGCCTGCACCCTGCCCCTGAAAGCAACCTGCCCACCCAGCCCAAGGAGACAGAAACTTCCAGCTCTGCCGTTTGTTCATGGCCCGGACAAAGACCTTCCCTTCTGCACTTCAGTGTCCTCATCTCTGAAAATAACAACAGTTGTAGTAGCTTTGTTTTAGATGGAACACTTTGCATTTTACAATAGCCCCTTTCCATGCGGCTTCCTGTTTAGTCCCCATTGCAACCTGAGAAGCAAGGGATACACCGCAGCAGGCCAACTGCAGCGCCAGGACTGCAGCCCCAGCCCCTAGCTGCCTCACTTAAATGAAGCAGCGGGGCTGTCACATCAAGTCTGTGGTTCTCTTCCACTGCGCAGGACCTGCTTCAAGTCCTCTGCTTGTGTGTCCTCATTCCTCTCTCCCTGTGGCAGGAGCTTTGCTTTCTGGGAGCGGTGGGGGCAGCTGGGCACACACAGAGGGTTAACTAGAGGACATTTGTGCTTTAAACTCCCCGTTTGAATTCCCAGTTAGAAAAGGCATCTGCTCTTTTCTGGTCTTTTCTTTTTCCTCTGTCTGTGCACTTGTGTCCTGCCACCAAGTACTTCTCTTGGACACTTCAACTGCAACACTGGCTCTTCCCGGGTCTCGAGCCTGCTGGTTTTTGGACTAGAACTATTTGGATATATTAATACATAGTTGGTGTTTTGTGTTTTTTTTGTTTGTTTTCTTT
Organism: Eulemur rufifrons; assembly: GCF_041146395.1. Classification (NCBI taxonomy): domain Eukaryota; kingdom Metazoa; phylum Chordata; class Mammalia; order Primates; family Lemuridae; genus Eulemur; species Eulemur rufifrons. The sequence continues at coordinate 32,328,380 of NC_090992.1, read as the reverse complement.
CTTTCCAGTTTCTTTTGGTAGAAGGATCAGGCAGAACATAAACTATTTGTAGAATCCATCAGTTCCACAGAGGTTTTATAGGCTGAATGAGAACCACAGAGAGGACTTGTCCCATTGATGTCGCTTAGGAATGTAAGGAGGACAGCACTTAGAATCCAGTAAACATCTTGAGATAATTTCCCAAACATCCTTGAATGTCCGTGCTCTTCACCTCGCTTTTCCCACCACTCAAAGCCTTCTCTGTCTGTCCGGCTCGAGTTAACTTCTTTCTCGGGGCAAACCCCGCCTTGCAGCCCAGTGGCCGTGCTTCTGTTGAGCACGTCATCCCTCTCTGTGTCCCTGACCCGGTTCTCTTGGTGACTTGTAAATTCTTCTGTTATAAAGACCATTTCTTAATCATATTTCTGTGTGTGTTCAGCCTGGCAGCTTCCACGACCACAACCTCATGGCTAACAATAATGACAGCAGCTTCTATTGATTAAGTGCCTTTTCTTTGTCAGAGACTATTCGAACAGTATCTTATTTAATCTTGCATCAGCCTATTGAGGTACGTAGTTTTGCTATTTCCATTGAAGTGACTTTCCAAGAATCATATCGAAGTAAGAGAAGAAGGCAGGATTTCCAACCTAGGATTCCAAAGCTCGTGTTCCCAAGTTCTGTGATACTCTCCGCCCCACATGGTGGCTGGGAGCATGAGCCCTCCACAAGGGAACTGCAATCTTGCCCTAATCAGAGTCAGCGCTACCGAACAAAAGGAACACTCACAAGGTCATTTCATCCCACCCTTTTATTTCACCGATGAAAGAATTAAAGCCAAAAAGGGGAAAGTGCGTCAACCTAAGTCACCTGAGTGGTCAGTAGCCCAGGACAACACCCGGCCTCACGCCATTTCCCTGCTGCCGGCAGCCTCCTGGCCTCTTGCTTTCCTAGAGCTTCCACGGGACAGGAATTGCACAGTGTTGGAAAGCTCAGGCAGGAAGAGGGTGTGGGCACAAATGTATGTCATGCTTCATGATCACACCGTATAGGACACCAGGGACACACAGCTTCCGTGAAGCTTTACTTTCCTGAAAAGTTGTGTGTAGATCAAATGCTTTTTGTCGCATTCCAGTAAGTCAGCCTCCAGGGCGGGTGTGTCAGTTTGGCTGGTGGCTGGGAGTCTGTGCCATGGCTTTGTCTTTGTGCTGATTGTCCGTTGATTGTCTGTACGTGGACTTGGACTTTAGGACTTACAAGATCATATGTACTTATTATTGCTCACTGTTTAGCCTACGATTGGCATCTTGTACCAGATAGTTCTTTGTCGTGGGCCTGCCCTGGGCATTGCAGGGTATTCAGCTGCCTCCCTGGCTTCTGGCTTCTACCCACTAGATGCCCGTAGCACCTCCCTTCCCTCAATTGTGACAACCGAAAATATTTCTAGACATTGCAAAATGTCCCCTGGGAGCAAAATCACCCTTAGTTGATTTAACCTCATGTCTCCTGAGTCCTGTGGTGGGGAGGGAGGCACTAATTGGTGAAATATCCAAAACTCCAGCTAGAATCTATATCCTGAGGATGCTCTGACTTAGATTTCAAAATATTTTTATGGTTTCTACATATGGCACACTTGCTTTTTGTCCAACAATAGCTAAGTGATTTAACTCACTTTATTCCTCCCAAGAACTCTGTGGGGCAGCTATTAGTGTTCACACGTGTATCAGTCAGGGTCCTCCAGAGAAGCAAAACCAATAGGGTGTGTGTGTGTGTGTGTGTGTGTGCATGTATATATATATTTTTTTCTAAGTGATTTACTATAAAGAATTGGCTTATGCAATTACAGAGGCTGACAAGCCCCAAGATCCACAGTCTACAGGCTACAGACCCAGAAGAACTGAGAGTATAATTCCAGTCCAAAAGTTGGCAGGCTCAAGATCCAGGAAGAGCCAATGTTTCAGATCCAGTCTGAAGCCAGAAAAAAACCAATGTTCCTGCTCAAAGACAGTCAAGCATAGGCATTCTCTATTATCCGGAGGAAGATCAGCCTTTTTTTCCTATTCAGGTCTCGGAGGGACTAGATGAGTACCACTCACATTAGGGAGGGAAATCTACTTTACTTAGTCTACAGACTGAAAAGTTAATCTCATCCAGAAGCAGCCTCACAGACGCATCCAGAATAATGTTTGACCAATGACTGGGCACCCCATGGCACAGTCCAGTTGACACATGACATTATAGATGGGTAAACTGAGTCTCGGTGTGGCTTGTCCAGAGAGTCCCCCAGCTAGCAAGCTGCAGGAGAAAACGACAAGACCACGTTTGTGCCCTTAGCCTCTACGTGAGTGTTTCTCAACCCAGTAGGTTCATGCTGGGTGTGTATTGCACCCTCTTGGTTTCATGGGGCAGAAATAAAGCTTTAGAACCTCTGCTCTGTGTACTGCCCATCATTCTGGCTATCCCAGATTCACTGAATATCACAGTTAGAAGAGGCCATTAGAAATCTAACCCAGGGAGACATTAGCATGATGATCACACAAATAAATGAAAAGTGCAACCATAGTGAGCTCTCTGATGGAATCCTGCATATTACTAGGGAATAGACCTTCCCTAGGGTCAGGAGAGGTTTGCCCAGGGAGTAGGTGAGTAAGGCTAGAGAAAGCAGGAAGGCATTCAAAGCAGAGAGAATCCTGGGGTGGCAGGAAGGGGCAACCTGAGCCAGACTGACTCTGCAGAGTGAGTTCTTAGGGTTGGTGGAAACACACCATAGAAAGTCACACTGGGCATGAGGACTTAGGAGTCCTGTAGGGATGGGTTGAGGGTGAGGAGGAGTGACTGATACAAAATCTCAGAACCCCATCCAATGTCATCACTCATTGTATACGGGAGGAAAGAGGCCCAGAGAAGTTACTTGTTCAAGGACACACAACTAGGGAATTGCAGAGGTATCGTGAAAACTCAGCTCTCCTGCCTGTGTGTCAATGACATTTCCAGGCACCGTGCCACCTCCCGTGTTCTCTGGAGTTGCCTAGCTCTCCCTTTACCCCATAAGGGGTCCCCAACTCTTGGAGCTTCAGAGTTCTTGTCCCTGAGTGTCACACTTCCCTCTAAAGAGTGGTAAAAATGCTCTCCTGGAGTCCCTGTGTACCCTGATCCCTGAGCACACAACCACAGCACAGGAACTGCCACACAAGAAAGGGGGAAACCACGTGTGGGCTCAAGTACTGGATCAGCAACTGGAAATGCCAAAATATTAATAACTCATGGTCCATGGAGACATAAGTTACAAAACGGTAGTCTGCAGGCAGGATCTAACCCACAGATGTGTTTTGTTTGGCCACATGATGTTTTCAAATGTGTTTAAAATTTATTGCCACTGTTAAATAATCAGAAGATTTTATATAAAAAGTCAAATTTCTAGCCTGCATTCCTGCATGACCACAATTCCCTGGAGCTCCTGCCTTCCCCTCCTCACTTTCCCCAGGTGTCTATGTGCCCACTCCGTTCCCGACCCCTGAGGTGGCAGGTGGTGTCTGGAACCCAGGGCTCTGCAGACATGCAGCACAGCCTGCCAGCCCTGCTCTGACCCCAACAGCCCTTCACAGAGCTGCAAACAGTGACCTTGGGGGGGCCCCTGCCATCTTCTGTCTGCAGGCCAGCCAACAGCAGTTCCTTCAGCTGCCACTCCCTTGATGGCGCTGTGGTCTCCTTCTGTCCCCTCACCCTCTTTCTGGACACAGTCCCCTATGTCCGTGTCCCCCTGAAAGGGATGCATTCAGAACCAAGCACCCCCGGTGGGCTGACCCACGTAGAAGATTTAAAGAAAGTCTTTATACACCTTTCATTTTCAACTTGGCAACCAGACCAGTGAACACAATGTCAACCCAAATCAAAAGAAGCTTCATAACACACAAGGTTGATTCTCTCTTATGATTCTGGCTAAGTAGAATAAACTCCCATGAGAGAACATCAAATCATTTCCTGAGACTATACACAGGCAGATCTCTAACAATGTGGGAGGAATGACAAGCATCTTGAAAAAATTTTTTTCCATTTATAAGTATAAGCAGTGAAAAGAGTCTAAGGAAAATACTTGTAAGAGTCTGTGTAAACTGACAGCAATCTGACCGGCCACATGAAGTTACTGCCGGTTCCCTCTGCTCCCAGAGTGAACCCAGATGAACTGTTCTTTTTTTTTTTTTCTCGCCCTTTGAGGTTAAAATTGCATAGGTAGAAAGCAAGAAAACTAATGATGTTATAGGGAAAAAACAAAAACAAAAAACCTCTGGCCTAGGAATCTGGTACCCTGGGGACTTTCCCCCAATCTGCTTGTGACTATTGGGAGCTCTTAGGTCACTGAACACTCTGGGCCTCAGTTTCCTCATTGTGCAATTTGATTGTTGAGTCAGATTAGAGATTCCACAAACGAAAGCAGTGCATCCAAAACATCACTCGCTTGTGTACGGCCTTTTCTAGAGAGCCCCTGAACCACTGATCATTTGCTTAATCTTCCTATTAAGAGTGACCTCAGACCAGATGCAATAGCTCACGACTGTAATCCTGGAATTTTGGGAGGCCAAGATGGGAGGATCACTTGAGGCCAGGAGTGTGAGACCCCATCTCTACGAAAAAATTTTAAAATTAGCTGAGTGTATCAGGAGGCTGAGGTGGGAGGATCACTTGAGCCCAGAAATCTGACACTACAACGAGCCATGATTGCACCACTGCCCTCCAGCCTGGGCGACAGAGCAAGACCCTGTCTCTAGAATAAATAAATAACAATAATAAAAAAGAATGACTTCAATTCCAGTCATAATTTTCAGGTTAGCCTCATCCCAAGCAGAAACATTAACAAGTCCACAGATGCAATGTGTTACTTATGATTTTAGTACTTACTAAAATAAATATTCAGGAATTAAAAACAATATTTGGGAGGGGGAGGAGGGGATGAGTAAAGCCACACCTAACAGATGCGGTGAGCTCTGTCTGGAGGATGGGTACACTGGTCAGGTGGTGCAAAGGCAATTTAAGTGTTTGTACCCCCATAATATTCTGAAATAAAAAAAATAAAAATAAAAAACAAGATTCGCCCTTGCACTACCTAAAATTATCTTGCTTACATATATCACTCTGGGAACACCAAACTTTGGATTCAAGGGTGCCCTTCAGGAGGCCCTCGAATATTCTAAAACTGTATACTGTCGTGTGCGTATGTGTGTATTTTTGAGGGATCATATAGATTTCCTGTGATTTTCAAAGGTCCATCTCTTCCATTCAAAAGCTGAGAACCACTACCTCCAGTGGGATCTCTAAGAACCTGCCAGACCTCTCTTGGGAAGGACTACAGTGTCCAAATGTCTCCAGAATGGCTAAGGAAATACCGCCCAGTTCCTCGGTGGGGCAACGAGAAGTGCTCCTTTTGGACTGAGCCTGGGAATTCAACAGGGCACAGCCTAACTTGGGCTCCTTCTGTGTTTCAGGCAAGTTAGTCTTGGAGGTGCTGGAATGACAGTCCCCGGAGGAAAGAAGTAGGGTTTAACTTAAAGTGACCTCATAAACACTTGGCAAAAGCCCCCATCACCGGAATGGCAGCTTAAACAGATCCCTTCCTTTCTCTTCAGAGGACTCGGAAGTCCATGCCCACAGGATTGCAAGAATTAGAAGCGTAGTAGCTCCCTGCAGCGCTGCTTTGCCTGGTGGAACTCCCTGCCACCTCTCCACCTGCTCGTTTTGCAGCTTGCTGAATTTCCATATGTCTGACCTGAATTGTTAATGGTTTTTTGTTGTCTGACTATAGGGAAAGCCCCACGACTTTCTCAGGCTCTGGAAGTGCTGGCGGCTACTGCTGCAAGCAGACATATGTATGAACACACCGTACATACCACATGGCAGCCTTGATCTTGCCCTGCAGTGAGTGGACAGGGAGCTTCCAAGAGGGGCAGAGTCATTCTTCCCAGAGCCCAGGCCAGAGAGACGCTCGAGGAGCAGACAGTGGATACGCAATAAATGTTGAATGACTGGATGGCAACTACTGCTCAGGTCAGTCATGGGTACCACACGCAGACATGAAAAAGGTAATCAAGGAGAGCTTCATGGTACAGGTGATGTTTGAACAAGGTCTTAGGGTCAGATAAAATTTTAACAGTGTAGGAGACTATACTGTTAGGTCGTTAAACACACAGGGGCTCTGGAGTCTGGCATCGGATTGGGTTTGAATTCCGACACCCCCACGGACTAGGCATGTCTTTGTGCAAACTTCTTAACTCCTCCAAGCCTGGTAGTCCTCACCTATAAAATGAGGATGATGACAGTACCTATCTCAAGGGCTGCGTGTGAGCATTAAATGAGAAAAACCACAGAGCCACAGGGAATGTTCCTCGTGGAGGTGGTGGTGGTGGTCGTTGTCATCATCATCATCCTCATCACCGAGAAGAGCGGGGAGGACGTTTCACAAAGTGGAACCTGAGGGGTGGACACCGGGGAGGCAGACAGTCTGCTGTGATTGCCACAGAATGATCGACTCACCTGAGCTATTCTCAGGTAACATCTGCCACCTGCTAACAGACCTTAGAAGATCCATGATGCCCTCGCCCTCCTTAGCGGTCTCTGTTCTGATTGGCTGCACTGCCCCATGCTCCTGCGGTCTGGCTACACGTTTCGTCCCCCAACAGTGGGGCCACCTGGCTGCGGGACAGAGCCTCCAGGGTGCAGCCACAGGGAGCCCCTGCAGGAGACCCTCCTCCTTGCGGCTGCATTTCCCTCGGAGAGAGCTGGACAAGGAGACCCAGCAACATCAAAGAGGGAGTCAGGATGCAGGAGGAGCCACAGAATTGCCCAAGGGTCTTGCTGAACTTTCGCTCCTCGGTGGGGCCAGTTGGGCCTGCACGTCTCTGGAGCAGGCACCCCTCGGTGCCGTGGGTCCTGGTGGGCCCTCTCATCCCTCACACGTTTGACCTCCCCCCTCCCTGTGAACTGGACTCAGCTGCCTTATATTTTCTTCACTGCACTTCTCACTACCTGATATTATATTGCGGTAGTGAGCATTGTGCCTCCTGTGTTAGGACAGTGCCTGCCACATAGTAAGCACTTAGTATTTGCCACAGGTTGTAAAAATGCATGGATTCATATCCACAGTGCCCGGTACATAACAGATATTCCAGAAATAGTTGTCAATAGGGAGAGTCCACCTCTCTGCCCAAGGAACGGGGATGAAGGTGGTTCGGGAGGGGCAGGATTTCGATCAGGGAGGCCTTCCTGGAGGTGGCATTTGAGCTAGACCTTAAAAGATAGAGTGAAATTCCACAAGACAGGGTAAGCATTGGGGCATTTGAAACAAAAAGGACAAGTGTTTAGATATGGAAACCACCGGGAACATTTGAGAAATTGGGAATGGTGCAGTTTGGCTGGAGGGCTGGAAAGGTGAAGAGGAATTACAGGAAGCTGGGCCTGGAGGAGCTCCCCAATGTTATAGAGGGTCTCAAAGGCCATGCCAAAGAACAGGGCCCTGCCTCCTGCAGGCAGCAGGACGTCAGTGATGGTCTTTAAGAAGGGAAGTGCGGTGACCTGACCAAGGCTTTAAGAAGATTAGCACAGCAATGCCTCTCGGAGTGGGTTTGAGGTGGGAGACAGAAAACAAAGACCTGAAGCCAGAAACGTGGGAAGAGCATAAACAAGGCTCAGTGCTGAATGTTGACTTAACACAATAAGCAGGGAAGGGAGAGCCAGAGGTGAAGCTGAAGTGCCTGCCTGGCTGATTGACAGCCAGAGGGACGATGCTGCTGCAGCCTGAGCAGAGAGGCAGGAGGAGGAACGGAGGGACCTGGGGACATGGGGAGGAGGATGACGCAAAGGCTGACCTTGTCACAACTCAGATTCTCCACTTGGCAAATGCTTATGGACATGCAAGTGGCAAAGTCCCACTGACTGCTAGAAACAGAGACCAAAACTCCAAATGCAGACAAGGGCTGGAGAAACGTTGAGAGTCACCTCCATAGAAACCATCTCCGTGGATGGAGTCTACCTAGGCCTTGGAGTCAGCAGAGTTTCTGGACTTGGATAGATCTGGCTTCTAACCCTGGCTCTTCTAACCATGGGTGCCCTTTTGGAAGACAGAACTGCCACTTCCTCCTCCAGCCTCTCCCACATGTAAAAAGTCAGGCTCGCATTGAACGACGCGATGCTCTCCAGCCCTACAGCTCTGACATCTCTGGTGGCTGAGGATGTGGAGTCTGGCCTTGATGACATCGTGGAGACAAGTCATAGCAGTGACCCAAGGCTGTGGAAGTTCTGCCCAGCTGAATGCTCAGTGCTGGGGGTGATTAGCTGAGCCAACTGCTGCACTTAACAGGGGACAGACTGAAGAAGGTCCATTTGTTGGCTCTTCCGGGGAGCATGGACAGAGACATGCTCGTACTGCTCATTTACTAGTTTATTTTAAGGATTCATGGAGAAGTGAGGAAGCTGCAGAGACAAAGCTTATGGAGGCCAGAATATTGTTCCACTACTGGCATGTTTTCACTTTTATCTCATCTGTCCAAGAGCACTGGTATCTGTTGCTGCCTTCCCTGATTATAAGCGTTATTCTATGCCTTACCCTATCCCGCCGTTCTCCAAGAGCAAAGGCCGGATTGGTTCAGCCAATCACCAGCCAGAGCACAGTGTTCCTGTTGGCCAGAGCACTCACACCTCACAGGCTGCTGCCCGGCCCATGGCCAGTAGTCTTTGGGTCAAGCTGTCATTTTGTATTGCATCACATACAGCCAGGATGCCAAGGTCAGGTGATGCCAAGCCTCCCAACCCATGGGTCAGGAATCTCCAAGAGAAAGGCGAGGGGCAGGCTTCTTTCATGGCCCACCTGCTCTGATAATGGCAGTGAGGAAAAGTAACCAAAATAGCCAAAAAGATAAAGGCTCCACAAGTCTGAAGGGACAGAGGACCCAATAGGAGCACTCAGCCCAGACTGGTGACAGATGCTAGACATGGAGAGCAGACTAGCCTGGTGGATGAGTTTGCAGGTTCTGCATTCATATTCCAGCTCCACCATTCTCTGGCTGTGTGACTTTGAGTAAGTTACTCAACCTCTCTGAACTTAAGCTTCCCAGTCTTTCAATAAGAATGATTATCATAATGCCTCACAAAGGGGTTGTGAGGGTTAAATGAAATACTGAGTGTGAGACCTTTAGCACAGAGCCTGGCATAAAGCAAAAGATAATATTTAGTTTGAAAGGAAAAAAAAAGAAACCTACAGAGAGTTTCCCTTCTCAGAAAACGTCCTCAGAGAAGAACAGAACAACATTGCAAGAGGAAACCCAAGTTCTGGGGAAACACGAGCTATTATTGTTACTCTCCAAGTATATAAAATAGATGTGGAGTAAAGGTGACATGTGGTGTGGCGGGAGGTAGAAGGAAAAAGAGCACGAGATCAGTAGGACACTTGGGCATGTGTCCCCACTCTGCCATTTCTGTAACTAACTCTGTAACCAGCCAAAACCACACCCCTTCCCATGCCTGGGCTTTACTCTTCCCGTTTGTAAAATGAGGAGTTTGGGTCATCAGAGGTCACTTCCAACTCTAAACCTTGTGAGGATTAAGAATGGCGGAAGAGGAAATAATCAATGACTTAGTCAACTGACCCCAGACCCTAGAATGGCTATTTTGTTTTGTTTTGTTTCTGTTCTTTAAAGTAAATTGAAAGGTAACTTTAAGCTGAAATAACAGTCATACTTACTGGGATAAGAAGGTTTGGGTTTGGACCTAAGAATGGTCTTCAAGAATGTGGAGGATGGCTAGGTACGGTGGCTCATGTCTTTAATCCCAGCACTTTGGGAGGCTGATGCAGGAGGATTGCTTGAGGCTAAGAGCTCGAGACCAGCCTGGACAACATAGTGAGACTCCATCTCTACAAAAAATAAGAAAAATTAGCTGGGTGTGGTGGTGCACGCCTCTAGTTCCAGCCACTCAGGAGGCTGAGACAGGAAGATCACTTAAGCTCAAGAGTTCAAGGCTGTGGTGAGCTATGATGATGCCACTGTGCTCCAACCTGGGAGACAGAGCTGTCTCTCAAAAAGAATGTGGAAGAGGCCTGCATTTGACAACAGGGTTAAGCTGGTCCTGTGTGATCTGTGGCTGGAAGACAGCCCCCCTCCATTTTAGGGGTAACCATTCTGACAAGTAGAGGAGTCTTTCTCCAGATACTTCAGGACACATTCTGTAGCTTCATTCAGGTCTCTATTCAAATGTCACCTCCTCAGGTCTCTCCTCCTAACCCTGGCCCTAACTCGATTGTCCGCCTCTAACTATCCCGTCTCAAATGCTACTTCCTTCACTCTCTACGCCCTTCACCTGTGTTTGCCCAACACACAGGCTGACAGCCCGTCATACACTGTCTGACTCCCCCAGCGGCATGTCAGCTGCACAGAGCAGAGAATTTGTTTGCTTCATTCACGGCTGAATCCCAGCTCTTAAAGCAGGCTCTGAACATAGCAGATTCTCAATAAATATTTGTGGACCAAAAAAAAAGAAGAAGAAGAAGAAGAAGACAATAAAGTTAATGAATTAATTCCTAATCGTTAAAATCCAGAACTCAGCCCACTGATGAGGAAAGGAACTGGAGGAACAGGTGACCTTCCCCCTTATTACTGAAAATGTCCCCGATACAGTTCCCCATGTGGGAGACCAGCAGGGCTCGGGGGCCACGTGGGGATTCTGAGCTGAGAAGAGGCATTTTCCTCTGCAGCAGATGCGGACCCGGGAAGGATCTCCCGCTCTACTCTCGAGGCCATATGCCGGCCTGGAAGGGGGCTTTGAAGGCCGGAACGTTCAGGAACTGTCCTGAAATTTCCCCTCTTCCGCATCGAGGAGGCCTGCAACTCTCAGGAACTGTTGATCGTCCAGGGAACATAAACAAAAGAACAAAGGCAAAATTGACTCATTGAAAGACAAGAAATCTCAGATTGAACTAAGCATATAACCCACTTGAAATGTAAACACCAGAAGGGTATGCAGAAGGAACACGATTACAAACTCCGGGAAGGGGTCCTGAGAAACCAAAGAAATTCCAGCTTGGTTCTCAGCCCCTGTTGGCAAGAATTTCATAGCAGGAGAGCGAGTGCCCAGAGCCTGAGCTTCTTGCAAAGGACCCTGACTGCCAGCTGCCCCTTTGCTCTGAGACCGGAAGGGATTCTCCAGCAAGCTGGCTTTGATTTACCCCAACAGGCCTGTTTGCTGAGAGTGCCTGAATCGAGTATCAGGGGTCCAGGGCCAGCATGGCATTTGGCATTGTCACTTTACAGGCTGTGTGACTTTTGACAAGTTCCTTCTCCTCTGCAGAACTCAGTTTCTCCTTCTGTCAAGAAAGAAATCCAGGGTGCATTTTACCTCCTTTTTCTCTGTTCCTTCAAACCTCCTTGTCAGCAGCCTCCAAGGCGGCAGCATACTTTTCTGGCCTGTCGCTTCATCCCCTGTGCCTACACCTCCTTTTCTGTTGGCAGATAAACTGTTTACGGCTTCATGTGGAATTGCACCCCCAGAATGGGAAGCAGCTTGGAGTCTCGCTCACGGACACCCAGGCTAGGAGGACTCTCACTGCTGGCCAGACTAGTGCCTGGACCTCGGGTCACCGTTCCTCCGTGACACCAGGCCTCTCGGGCCTGCCCTTCCTCTCTCTCTCTCTCTCTCTCTCCTTCTCCACCACTGCCTGTTTTGCCAAGTTCCCCTCCATGGCATGTGACAGCGTGACACCCCAAGGGGGAGAAGCTGCCAAGAAGGGCCCGAGTCCTTGGCATTGGTGAGAAGGTGGAGCTCTCCCAGCTACGCCTCTGAGGCCACAAGGGGATGCTTGTCTGCTAAGCAGCGTCAGTTTCCTTACCCAGGAAATGGAAATGAGAAGAACTCTGACCAGCCATGTCAGAGGACTTTGTGAGAATCAGATGGGAAAAGAGAGTTGGGGGAAACCTTTGATCTGCTGCTTAGATCTTTGGGCCCCAGACTCTCAGTCCCCATTTTGACCTCCTACCTCTCCAGCACGCTGTCTCTTCACTTCACCCAACCTGTAGCCTCTCCAGCAATGACACGGCTGCTCAGAGCGTGGGCCCTGGAGTACACTGCTGAGACTTTCCTATGGTCTCTACTGCTTGCCAGCTGTGTGATTTTAGGCATGTTAACTCACCTCTCTGATTCTCAATTTCCTCATCTGAAAGTGGGGATAAAACAGAACCTACCTGAAGGGTCGCTGTGCAATAATGTATGAAAAGCACTTGGCGCAGCACCTGAGACAAGTTCGTTCCTGCTGCCAGTACTGTTATCTCTCGGAAGTTCTGCAACCTGCTGTCGCCGAACGGATCAGTGGAAAACCTGTGATGAGTATTGTGACTAGCAGGCATCCCAAGTACTGGCGGTCCTGCAAGTGTGGTCCACAGACCTTTGGCAGTCTTCCAGATCCTTCCCTGGGGTCCACAAAGCCAAAACTATTTTCAGAGTAAGACTCCTTTGCCTTTTTCACTGTGTTGATATTTACACTGATGGTGCAAAAGCAATAGCACAAATCAAGACAGTGGTGCCCAACTCGGCAAGTTTTCATTGTATTCTTAACTGCTATGCACGCCCAGAGGGGAAAAGCCAGCTTCACTGAACAATGTCTTTTATTAGGCAGTAAATATTGTCACTTTTGTTAACTCTTGACCCCATTTTTACTTGAAAGAATGACTATTGTTATTCAGATGTGGGCAGACATTTTCTCAGGAATGAATGAAGTAAGCCTATCTCTTCAAGGGAAATCACTACCAATGTTTGTTGCGGACAATAAAATTCAAGCTTTCAAGTGAATTTTGGAAGACTGATATCTGCCACTACGAACTTGTCAGCTTTCCAATACTTAAAGACTTTTTGAATGAGATTGATGGCAATATTAATAAACGTGATTTTTTTCTGTATTGTAGAATGAAATGTGTCAACATTTGGAAGATCTGCATAATTCAGTGAACTCATATTTTCCCAATAACTAATGCATGGTATTACAAAATCACACAAGCATAAAAGATCCGTTAAAAGGGTAAGTTATGTATTATATATAATAATAATTATATGTAAGTTATATATATAACTTATTATATAAAATAAGTTATAAAAAGTTAAATGATATAGTTTCAGATTCTGTATTGCAACTAATCTTTCAGAAACTACCACTTGGAAGTTTTAGTGTAATATCAAAGGAGAATATCTACAACTATCTGAAAAGGCTATTAAAATAGTCCCCATTTTTTCAACTACGGACCTGATTGAGACCAGATTTTATTTATATACTTCAACAAAACAGCACATTGCAACAGAGTAAATGCAGACTCAGACATGAGAATCAAGCTATCCTCTGTTAAGCCAGATGTTGAAGAGGTATGCTAAAACATTTAAAAATGTCATTTTTTCAATACTATTTTTTGCTTTGGAAAATTTTTTCTAAAAATATGTAAATTATGTTACCATGTAGTGGGTTTATTTTTGTTATTGTTAAATACATTAATAAATCAATATTTTTAAGTTTTATATTTTAATTTATTATCTGGTGAATATCACTAGATAGAATGAATCTACATAAACAAAATCTATTTGTAGTTCTCAATCATTTTTTTAAGAGTGTAAAGAGGTCTAAGATCAAGCAGCTTTACAACCCCTGCTGTAAATGCTCTAGAGAGAGATTGAGAGCAAAAGAGAGTAAAGAGAAGTTCCACGTGCCAAGCACAGGAAGGGACAGTCCTTTGTGCTCTCTACTCATCAGCCCACACCAGGAGCCCACTCTGGAATTCCCTGTCCAACTCAGAGCCTCACTTTTTAATAGGGATACTGACACATTACTCCAAAAAGGATAACTGGATATTTAAGAGTATGAAAATTATGTCCCCAAAGGAATAATAAAAATAATTAGGTAAATTTACCCTAGAGAAAAGCAAAAACAAAAAATGAAAATAAAACTTATAGAATCATAATAGCTTCTTCAAATCTCTGAAGGGTTGTCAGAAAAAAAATTAAACCAAAGGTATACATAAGAATGGCCCCAAATATGTATTTTGTTACACCAAGATTTTGCTATATTTTTCCTTCAGTTTTCTCCCTCTCTCATTCTCTAATTATTCTTCCTACCTTAAAGTATTGTTTCTGATCTCATATCATTCCCTTCTATTTTTCTTTCTTTTTCTAGCTTTACTTCTTTCTCTCTATCTCTCCCCTTTCTCTCCTTCCTCTCCTTTCATTGCATTTCTCCCTTAATTACCCACAATACATAATAAATGTATTTTCATTTTTTTTCAAAAAGTTTTGTTTCCTTTCTTTCCTTAAAAAGGTGTGAGGAGGAAGAGGAAGAGGATGGAGAGGGGGTGGGCAGTGAAGAGGGGGAGGAGAGGAAGGGATAAGGGCAGGGGAAAGGGAGGGAGAAGAAGAATAAAAAATAATAATCTATTTTTATTATGCCTCTGTAACCTGATGTATTTAACAAGACAAAGGTGTAGATGTTGGTGGCTCCTAGTGCAGGATCAGGAACTTCTCCTCAGCATGGAGAGCAGGAGGGTGAGCAAGGCTGAGCCCCGAGCTTTGGGTGTTACTAATGTTTATCCCAAGCTCATCAGAGAGAAAGGAAAAGTCACAAAACAGTAAGTGTGAATGTGTTACAGGCAATGCAAGGGAAATAGAATAGGGAATTCCAGAACATATTCCAAAAAACACTTTTAACAAGAAGATTCTAGGAAAAGACCTAAGGAAACAATCTAAGACATAGGCATAAAATTATACATAAGAATGTTTTTCTCAATATTAATTAAAATAATGAAGAATTCACATGCCCTAAATGTCTAAAACTAAATGATTAAATCATGTCTGAGATATTTATGTAATAGACTATTATTAAGCAATCAACAAAAAAATATTAGTAGAGAATTGCTTAATGGCACAGAGAAATATAAGATGATGTTAAACTTTTTTAAATAGTCAAGATACTTAATCATATCTAATAATTTAGTCAATATATTTTTACTGAGCTGCTACCTACATTATGGCAGATATTGGACATTTAGTGGTAGGCATAATCCCTGCCTTTATACAGCTTAAATTCAAATTAGAAATATAGATTTTAAATAATTAATTAGACAAATAATTGGTTATATGATTTTTAATCCCTATTTCAGCACTGAAACATGAATTTATGAAAATCTAAAAGGAAATATGAAATATTAATGACAGGTTTTTTTAAATGATAAAGCTATAGGAGTTTTATATATTCTTTGTGAGCTATGTATTTCCCAAATTTCCTAAAATAATAATTATTACTTTTAAGATCATTTAAAATTTCCATATTTTATGATGGAAATAATCAATCAAGCAAATAGACAACCTACAAAATGGGAGAAAATATTTGCATTCTATACATCCAACAAAGGGCTAATAACCAGAATCTACAAATAACTCAGGCAAATCAGCAAGAAAACATCAAACAACCCCACTGAAAAGTGGGCAAAAGACATGAACAGAAGCTTTTCAAAAGAAGACAGACTAATGGCCAATAAACATATGAAAAAATGCCCAACATCTGTAATCATCAGGGAAATGCAAAGCAAAACCAAAATGAGATATCACTTATCGCCAGTAAGAATGGCCTTTATCAAAAAGTCCCAAAACAATAAATGTTGGCCTGGATGTGGAGAGATAGAAACACTTATATACTGCTGGTGGGACTGCAAACTAGTGCAACCTCTGTGGAAAGCAAAATGGAGATACCTTAAACAGATACAAGTAGACCTACCATTTGATCCAGCAGTCCCGTTATTGGGCATCTATCCAAAAGAAGAAAAGACATTCTATAAAAAAGACACCTGCACTCAAATGTTTATAGCAGCACAATTCACAATTGCAAAGATGTGGAAACAACCCAAGTGCCCATCAATACATGAGTGTATTAATAAAATGTGGTATATGTATACCGTGGAGTACTATTCAGCTATAAGAATCAATGGTGATATAGCACCTCTTATATTTTCCTGGGTAGAGCTGGAACCCATTCTACTAAGTAAAGTATCCCAAGAATGGAAAAATAAGTACCACATGTACTCACCATCAAATTGGTTTCACTGATCATCACCTAAGAGCACATTTAGGAGTAACATTAATCAGGTGTCGGGCAGATGTGGGGGGGATGGGTGTATACATACATAATGAGTGCGATGCGCACCATCTAAGGGATGGACACGCTTGAAGCTCTGATTCGGGGGTGGGGGGATGAAGGCAATATATATATAACCTAAACTTTTGTACCCTCATAATATGCTGAAATAAATAAAAAAAAAAAAGACAGAGAGAATGATTCTAGAAAGTAGAAGTGGTGAGTAGGCAAGAAAATGTTAATTGGATTTAGATGCAAAGAAGTTGTTGGTCACATTTGGGAAGCCAGCTTCAGTGGCAAGGTGAGGGCAGAAGCCAGACTGTAGGGTGGCTGTGTAGCAGGCAGGTGGGAGGGAAGAAATGGAGACAGCACGCAGAGGCACATGGCAGTATGGCTGCAAAGACAAGGAGAAAGGGCACGTGGTAGCAGGTGGAGAACCTGGGCTAAATATTGGTTCCTTCCCACTTCAAGTTTTCATGATTTGATAGAGGAACTAGACCAATTTCTCCTCACATGCACTAGACTTGATAAGTGATGTTAGTATTATATTAATCAGGAACCAAAGAGCTTCTAAATCATCTGATTTCTCTAAGCAGAAGATACTAAAAATGTAGATTATGGAGAACCTCACAATATTTGATTTGAATGCCAAAGAGCCTACAATTAACCTTTTGATTTATTATGATAATAAAAGTTCTTATTTTTATAGTAATAATATCAGCTACCATTTGCTGATCACTCGCTATGTGCTATGCACTGTTCTAAAGACTGTATATATAACCAATTTAATCCTCACAATGGGCCAGGCGTGGTGGCTCACACCTGTAATCCTAGCACTCTGGAAGGCTAAAGTGGGAGGATCGCTTGAGCTCAGGAGTTCGAGACCAGCCCAAGTGAGAGTGAGACCCTGTCTCTACTAAAAATAGAACAAATTAGCCGGGTGTGGTGGTGTGCACCTGTAGTCCCAGCTATTCAGAAGGCTGAGGCAGGAGAATAGCTTGAGCCCAGGAATTTGAGGTTGCGGTGAGCTAGGCTGACACCACAGCACTCTACTCAGGGAAACAGAGTGGAACTCTATCAAAAAAAAAAAAAAAAAAAAAATCCTCACAACAAACTCATGAGATAAAGCATTATCCACATTTTATAGATGCAGAAATTAAGAGGCAGAGAGTTGAAGTAACGTGTCCACATTAACATGGCAAGTAAGTATTGGAGTCAGGATTCTTTAAGGGTATTTCTTCCTGACTTGTCCCAGGGACAGAGGAGAAAAAAAATTGAAAGAGTCTGGGGCATAAAAGGTGAAATAATTCTGAGGTTGCCAGGATACTTCCGTTCCAGAAAAGTCCTGGCATGAAAGAAGAACAAACTGGTCTGTAGGCACTCTCAGTTCCTTTTCCCTAGTGGGTCAGGAGCAAACAATGGTATTTCCTAAGCCAAATGCTCTAGGACTTTCTGGCACCAACCACATGAACATGTTCTTTGAAATTCTACTTGTCTAAAAGCTGGAGTATGGAGGTGAACTGAATATCCCAGAGGAATACTGAAGAGTAGAAAGTGAAAAGTCCTGCTTGTAAATGGTCTTCCCAATTTGATTCCATGGTTGCACAGGTTTATGCCATTTACTGTGTGCTTTCGTACTCATTATCTCATTTAATCTCCATGCCAAGCCAAAGGTAGACAAGCCTCAGGAGGAGTTGTAGATCTTTGCACATCCTTTTCCTTCTTCCTGAAATATTCTTTCTCCTCTCTCCTTTTCTTATGTTATTGCTTAGTCGTCTGGCTGATCATATCCTATGCTTTGTTCTGCTGGGTTAAAGGGAAGGAGACTAGTCATAGTCTCAAACAAATATCTTTATTTGGTTTTGAACTAAATGAGATGGTGATCTATGTCTCTTCTTAGGGGGAAGAAACACCAGTATCATTCCTTCTTTGACTGCCTAGGCACACCAGAAATGTGCAAGGATAAGTGAAATCCAAGCTATTTAGACGTTTATGCACTCTGTATCAGTCAGGGATTGTTATGGAATAATGGTTTCCCAAACATTATGGAGAAACTAGTGAAGTGAAACTCTGGAGGGAATATTTGAAGGATCAGAAAATGAGTCACAGTGAATCTGGAAAGTCAAGCACATACAGCCACCAGAGTGGGCTCACAAAGTGATAGTGCATGAAGTGGTCTGTGGGAAACCATTACCTCTCAGAGGCTATTGCCTTTGGGTGTGGCAGATGAGTTGGGGGGTGCCTGGAGTGGCTGGTTGTCAAGAGGAAGAACTGGAAGGGCCAGAACCTACCATGTATCTCTGTGCCTGTAACTCCATCTGACCACATGACTTTCAGAGAGTAATAAAGACTGCTGCTTCACTTCTGCCTTCCACATCTCATGCAAGTGCATCTTTTGCACAGCTCCTGCCTGGGACCATAAAGGACACCATACATGGTTCCCAACTAAACCAAGTTGACCTGGTAAAATCCAACACACACCTTTGAGAAGTGAAAGGCAAAGTAAAGTAAGGGTGAATTAACATGGGGTGGGGGGGAGGATGTCAACTTAGAGCCACCTTGCCTCCTCTTACACCTTCCACACACCCAGTGTGTCAACACATTGCATAATATTGTGCCATTATCTCCACAGTGACATGCCCACTTAACCCCTCTCCTCTATCCCCAGGATTATCACCCCAGTTCAGATTCTTCTTCCCTCTCGTCTGGAAGATCCAATGTCTTTCAAGTCCTCCACCCACCCTGCTCTCTCTGGCCTATGAATCTTTTGCAATTGACATTGCTTCTGCCTGGAGTGTTCTTCCACTCTTTTATACTCCAGGTCTCAGTTTAAACATCACTTGCTTCTGGAAGCATTCTTGGATCCCTCCAAAAATCTGAGTTAGGTACCACACTGATGTGCTTCTCTAGCCTATTACTTATTATATTTTAGGTCTTATTTAATTATCTATCTTCCTTTCCATTCTCACCAACTAGTGCCTGGCATGTAGGGGCTCAATAATTGTTAGTTAATTGACAGAATGAATAAATGAATGGATGAGTGAATAAGTCTCTCCATTTCCAGTGCATCTTCTCTCTAATGTCTTCTATGTTCTACATTGAAATTATCTTTCTGAGAGCCTGACCTTCTTCAGTGGTTTATTATTGCCATTGGGATAGGATGCAAAATCCCCATCTGTGCATTCAAGAACCACCACTTGTGGGCCCAGACTATCTTTTCTATCTCCCAGTATTCCTCTACAAGTATCCCCTACACTCCAACCAAACTGATCAACAGGTTATTCCCTGAAGAAGAGAAATTATTTGTAATAACTCCAAAAAAAAAAACCCATTTATTTGTTGAGTATATATTATATGCTAGGCATTGTGGGACACAGTTTATATATTTTATCTTATTGAATCATCACAATAACTTTGTGAAGTTCTCTTCTCTTACCCTTATTTGAGAGATGAGAAAACCAAAGTTCAGAAAAGAGAAGTCACTTGCCCAAGGTCACATAGCTGGCAGATGACGAAACCAGTATTTAAACTCATGTATTACCTGACTCCAAAGTCAAGCCTATAACCACTCCACTGTGCCATATCCTCCCGTAAGAAGTCCTCACTAATCGATTGTTGAATCATTTACTTAATTAGGTGCTTACTTGCTATATCCTAAATACTTTGTATAGCTGATCTCATTTGAACTCACAAAACAACTTTATGAGGGAAGAACTACTATTATTCCCAGACTGCAGATAACAGAAGTGAGACTCAACGAGGTGAAGTAGCTTGCCCTGGGTCACACAGTTTAAAAGGGGCAAAACTGGGGATTGAACCCTGATCTGTTTGCCTCCAGAGCAGGAGCAACTGGCCACTGTGCTACACCACTCTTGATCAGAATTGTTGACGGCTAGAGCTGGGCTGGCCCCAAGTTACTGTCCTGTCTCAGAGCTCCCATTTGATGGATAAGAAGAACAATTTCCAGGAAGACTAAGTGACAGCACCTGTTGGTGGTAAACCAGGATTCTGGCTTGTCGTCCAGTGTATTTCTATTATAAAATCTATGTCCTTTTCCGACCAGAAACGTAGCCCAGGCCAGGGCATGATGAGAGTCAAGTCTTCCTCATCAAACAGCAGGGATCACGCCCAGCCTCCTCAGTCTTTGCTTATACTGTACTCTCTGCCTATTAAAACTCAACTTCACTTTTCTTGTCCAGAGAACATCTGTTTCCTGTTCTCTAAGAATATAAGGAATTGTGAGTCAGAGAAACATCATGCCTACCTTCCAAGAGCTTCAAAACAAATAGCGACATTACAGATAGGAACATTGCGACCATTAGACAAAGGTTCCATGAAAACAAGCTCTCACGACTTTTCATTTATACAAGGACTGGAGCCAGTGAGTCCTGAAAGTGGAATGTTTATCCTTGGTGGATCCTAGAGAATTGCCACCATCCTGGAGGAGGTAGAATTTCAAGAAGAGCTGAAATGCTACAAGAGCTGGAGCCCATCCACCTGGAGACTAGAAGTTGAGTAGGGCTGGGGTATGGCACAAGAAGGTATGGAGGTGAGAGAGGGGTTTCAGACTGAAGGGACAATGAATTTTTTGACTCATTCAATAATTTCTTTTGTCAAAACATATGTGCGATGCACCTACTATGAGCCAGGACGTCAAGCAGAAGGACTTAACCTAGATAGCATTGGGAGAAGACTCTTCTGCTGAGAGCTGGTGCTAAGACATTGAGTAAAGACAGGGAAAGCATTCCAGGCAGGTGCAAACATGAGGTGAAATGGCCTAAGGGGAGCAAGAACATAGTGCACTGGAGGAAGTGGAAGAAGGGCACTGTGCATAGGGAAATATTGTCATGAACTGGGATAATGGATTGTGGAAAGTGTTTTAGTTCCTTTTATGTATTTCTATAGTTAGGAGGTGACAGTTTTAAAACTTGATCCAAAATTCTTTGATGCTCCTCACAGTAAGAGGAGCTCTCTGTACCTTCCCTTGAATCTGGCCAGAGTTGAGTCTGGGCTCAGGTCTTAAGGAATGGCACCTTCTACTTCCTGACTTTGGGGACATTTTTGGAACCCAGCCAGCATGTTGCAAGGAAGCCCAAGCAGCCTATGGAGAAGCCCTCACGGACAGGCCGTATGGACAGGAACTGAGGTCCCTGACTCTCAGCCCCAGCTGCGCTTGAAGACAATAGCCAGCACTAACTTGTCAACAATAGACGTGGGCCATCTTGGAGGTGGATTCCCCATCCTCTAGACAAGCCACTTCAGCTGATGCTCTAAGGAGCAGTGATGAGCCTTCCCTCCTGAACCCTGCCTAAATTGTAGATTCTTAATGTAAATAAATGATTGCTATTGTTTTCAAGACAATAAAATTGACTAGTTTGTTACATAGTGACAGATATCGGGAATACAGATAAATGAGAAGCCATTGAAGAATCTTGTGTACTAAGAATTTGCTTCTAATTATTAATCGTTTAGTTTTCTCTCCTATATAATGAGGATGATTAGTTGTTGACTTTATAGAATTGCTCTGAGAACTGACGGAGATAGTGAAAGTAAAGTGTCTTGCACAATGTTGGGTATTTAGTAAGCCCTCAAGGAGTGTTACTTACTATTGTTATTTTTAGAATTTAGAGAAAACGATGCAAGAAAACTATTTCAAAAGTCAAAGGATGAGTTACTGGTCACTTGTACCAGAATGGAGACAGTAGTGATAAATGGCTGGATTAGGGAGTCATTTGGGATGTAGAATTGGTGGGCAGTTATCACTGATGGACTTGGAGGCCAAGGCAGAAGGAAAATTCAAGAATAACTAAAGGTTTCTGGCCTTGGAACTGGAGCAACAAATGTAGTAGAAAATGGCTGAATTTGCTTCCCAGCATCTTTTCCCCCTCAAGGTAATTTTACCCCAATATACTCCTGAGAAATCAACCTGCTTCCATTCTTTATCCATTTGCTTTGAGCAGGGCTGACCCACTGCTCCTCCTCCCTCAGGTCAGACACGTTACCCTGGCCTTAGCCAATCTCCCAGGCAAGTGGTTCGAGGACTGGAGCATGACCCAAACAGGACAATCAGAATCAACAAGAATCTATTTGGGAGCTTTTTATTTATTTGAGTTTGGGGAAGGAATCTCTCTCTTTACTTTGGAACTTGAACCTATAACTATGTAAAACTGGAACTACTGCAGTCCTTTTACATCTGATCATAGAGACAACACAGTGCATGGAAAGAGAAAAATCAGAAACCGATGACATCATTTGAGCTCTGAATCAAGCTATTCCTAAGATATACCATAAGACCTTTTAGTTATATGAGCTAGAGAATTTCTTCCCCCCCCACACACACCTTTTTTGTTTGTTTCTCTTTTCACATAAGCCAGTTTGATTTGGGTTTATAGACACTTGCATCTGAAGAAGCCCAGACTGATACATTAGGGATGCCAGGGAAAACTGGAGGAGGACAGGTATCGTGTTACAGCAGACTGGGATATGGGTGACATTAGAGAGAGCACTGTTAATGGAGAAGTTAGGGTTTAGCATGAATTGTAGGGAAATGAGGGGCAATCGGAAGGGGAAGAATTGGAGATGAAATGCCTAAACCAGTCAAAAATATGTAGTCATCCCCCATGTTATTAGTCATTAGAGAAATGCAACTTATATCATAATGTGAAACCATCACACACTCACCAGAATGACTAGAATGACAAAAAATAGACAATTTCAAGTACTGGCAAGGATGTGGGACAATTAGAACTCTCATGCACTGCTGATGGAAATATAAATC
The DNA here is from genome assembly GCF_041146395.1 of Eulemur rufifrons. NCBI lineage: Eukaryota > Metazoa > Chordata > Mammalia > Primates > Lemuridae > Eulemur > Eulemur rufifrons. Next base: position 32,305,488 of record NC_090992.1, on the reverse strand, counting down.
TATGCAAACATTTTGGAAAATTGATTGACAGTAGCAGTTTACTACTTAAGCTGAATATATGCATGTCCTGTGATCCTAGACTTACAACTAATTGAAATACATACGTATAAGCACCATAAGACCTGGTCAAGAACACTTGTTGCAGGTCTATTTGTAATTTTATGATACTCTTTCACCTCTGTCGGAACTGAGCCTCCAAAAGACCTGTGAGATCCATTAACGGACACATACAGTAAACCATTTACTTTCTGTGTTTTAGAGGGATATAAAACATTTGCCTTGCAAGCTTTTAAGACAGGGTCAGAGAACATAAAACTGCATTTAATAAGTACAATGTACTAAAAATATCCTTTACAGAGACAGATTGATGAAATTAAAAGGGCACCCGTTTAAGGATCAGGAAGCCAGATGCTGTCCTCTGCTCACATAAACCCTGAGCCTCCATCATGTGGCCGTGGGCAGGCACCTCCTCAACCTGACTGCAGTTTTGCCATCCGTGCAATGGTACCTCTAAGCCCTTAGCTATTCTGGAATTTACTTACGTAGAGTAAGTCTATCCAAACCTGTGTGGGGCTCTCCCTGGTAGATTTGACTGGGGTATTTTTGTTTGTTTTGTTGTTTGCTTATCCTACTACTGCCAATGCAGTCAACACTGCAAGCAGACAGCAAGCTGGGAAACATCTCTCATTAGTCAGTCAGATTCAAGTCTCATCAGGTGGGTTGGATACTCACTTTTATTAGGATGTCGGGAGGCCAGTGCTGAGGAAGGCTTGCAGAGTGGTCTGAGCTCCTGTTGCTCTGCCCTGAGGTCAGAGGACAGGGTCAACATCCTGTTCATGTCTCCTAACTGATGGCCAGTCCATCTTCCAAATCGGAGACGGATCCCACAGAGAGTCTGAGATCTAGATGGCATCACCCCAAATACTTGCCAGGAAAGTTATCATTTACTGCTCTACTTACTAAATCATATGAGCAGAAAATAAGACACAGGGGTATGTGGGCTTTTATGAGCTTGAGAATGTCAGATTCTGAGGCTTACAGGCCTTGGAGGCTCTTAACGAATAAGGCCAAGTGATTACACCTGTGCCCTGCACCCTGCAAATGAGGGTTCAGGGTCAATATCACTTACAAGGAAGTTTTAAAAAGATGAGAGGCTGATTAGGGAAAAAGTGTGGAAGAAAGTGAGAATGTAGAAGATAAATAAAGGAAGAACTAGAGGGAAAGAGAGTATGAAACATTTAAAATACCTAAAATGAGTTTCTGAATAAAGAGAATAAATGGTTCAATGTCCAGTAAGTTTAGACAGTGCTGATGACTTTATCTCTCCTCTTGGAAATTTATAGTCTACAAAAACATGTTAAAATTCTTGTAAAGTTATTATTTTAAAAATACTATTGAAGCCAGGTGCAGTGGCTCATGCCTGTAATCCTAGCACTCTGGGAGGCCGAGGTGGGAGGATCGTTTGTGCTCAGGAGTTCGAGACCGCCGTGAGCAAGAGTGAGACCTCGTCTCTACTAAAAAAAAAAATAGAAAGAAATTAGCTGGACAACTAAAAATATATATAGAAAAAATTAGCCAGGCATGATGGCGCATGCCTATAGTCCCAGCTACTTGGGAGGCTGAGGCAGAAGGATTACTTGAGCCCAGGAGTTTGAGGTTGCTGTGAGCTATGATAATGCCACGGCACGCTAGCCCAGGCAACAGAGTGAGACTCTGTCTCAAAAAAAAAATATATACATATATATATATATATATATATATATATACTATTGAAATTTAACCTAGTCCTAGACCAACTTTTTGATTGTAGAATCCAGTTTTCTTGCAATGCTTATTAGCATTCCTGGAATATGTAGTCAGAAAAACTGGTCTAAAGGAACTTAGTATGCTGGAGGGAAGGGGTGTAAAGGGGGGGACTGATTCTTGTTTGTAAGGAGCTTACAAAAGAGTGGAAAAGACTTGCCTAGGTGCAGAATTTTATGAGATTTAAAGAACAGTTGAAGATCATTGGAAAGGATCATTATTCTCCAGGTAAGCGCTACAGATAGAACCTGTTGGGCATTCATTCGTTTATCTACAAGTTTCTGGGGCCCCTACTAATACAGACACTGTGCTGGGCCCTGGGATATGCTGTGAGCAGGGCAGACCAACCTGTCCACCTCTGTGGCTCAACTTCTAGTGGGGAGAGACAGAAAGAGACAAAAGGTAATGTAGATGTGAGTAAATATAGAATTGCACATTGTGAAGGGTATCCTGAAAGCAATGAGCAGGGCTCTCTGTGAAGCAATGGGGACACCTGCTTGCTCTGGAGTCAACAGTGAAGGCCTTTCCAAGGAAATTGCATTTAAGTTTCAGCTTGAAAGATGAGAAGAAACCAGGCATGATGCAAATGGGGGGAAAAGGCTCAAAACGCACTTCATGGAGCAAGTTGGGGATGTGGGCTGGGCCTCAGAACATAAGTAGGTTTAGAGAGGGAGACAAGGCTACTCAATCATTTCTTAATTTAAGCAATGTGGTATCGAGTCTCTAACATGAGCCATCAAGCTAAGGATGCATCATTGAGAATGCTTACAGGCTTTGGCTTTTCTAGAGCTTTCTAGCAGGGAAGACATAGAAACTGCATAAGCAAATAAAGGAGTAAGGGTCATTTCAGACAGTGAACAATGTCATGAAGAGAACAGAGCAATGTGATAGAGAGTGGGATGAGGGTGCAGGGAAGAGGCAGTGTTAGAAAAGTTGGTCAGAGAAGGCCTCTCTGGGCATTGGATACTTGAACAGAGATTTGAATGACAAAAAGGAAAGGGCTATATGAAAAGCTGTCTGGGGAAGACACATCCCAGAGAGAGCAAGAGGCAAGAACCCTGCAGTGGGAATGAACCCACAGTTCAGGAACCGAAAGAAGGTCTCTAAGTAAAGGGAACAATATGACAAAAGACAGGGAGAGAAGAAAGTTCAGTTTTCTTTAAGCATCCTTTGGCTAAAATGGAGCCCTCAAGTACAGCAGCGAGGGTGAAATAGTTGGAAAAGCAGGCTGTGGCCATGTTGCAGAGAAACTCGAACATCAGGGTATAGAGTCAAGACAAGTTCTCAGCCTGTTTTCCAATGCCGCGTACAAGATACTTCTCCCAGGCACAGCACACTCCTACTGACACACCGTGGTTTTATTATTACCCACCAAAATGCTGGCAGGGGTAAAATACTACCATAGTTTGTGAATAACTATTAGTAACACTTCAATAGTGGCTAATAGGACAGAAATTGTTCCTTGACCTCCAATATCTACTCTTCCCTTCTTCCTCAGTAATATGGCCACCAAATTTTAGGTCAGAACATGACTACATTTCCCAGGATTCCTTGTAGCTAGGCTCAGCCATGTGACTAAGTTATAGCCAATGGGATGCAAGCAGAAGTGGTGAAGTCAAGTTGCGGATGGATCTTTAAGGGAGGGGGCGTGTCCTTTCTTCCCTTCCTACTTCCCTTTGCTCTCTGGATTGTGGACTTATGGTTGAAGTTCCATTCTGCATGGTGAGGACATGGGCCACCTTTAGGGATAGCGGACAGAGAACCGGAAGAAGCCTGGGTCCCAGGTGACTGTGGAAGCTCCATCCCAGGCATGAACTGCCTCCATGAAGAGTTTTACTTGGCAGAGAAATAGACTTGTCTCTTGTGTAAGCCACTGTTCTTGTGGGTCTTTGTTAGACATATCTAAAGCTGGATGCTAACTAATACTGCCACTTACTACAAGTTGTAGCCGTGGACAAGATAAGCCTATTGAGTGTAAGTGAATGAGGATGTACGTATCTATAAAGATAGAACCTGTTCTACCGAGATATTTATTTTTTAAGGCAAATCTTTCACAACTATCAGTACTTTTAAATATTTTTTAATTTACGTGCAACACAACTCACAACAGATCATAACATTATTTGTGTGATGATGCTAAGGTAGAAAAAGCCATGTAAAATTTGGTTTGGTGAGTCCCTGGAACAGGGGACAGCCACCTCTCCAGAGTAGCTGGAACTGGGGTCCAGTTAGAAATCATGTGATTCCCATCAAAAGCAACGTGGCCTGTGGATTAATGTTGGTTTCTTACAAAGTTAAACATAATCTTCACCATATGCCCCAGCAATTCCACTACTAGGTGTTTGTCCAAGGGAAATGAAAACATTTGTCCAAACAAGGCCTTGTACATAAATGTTCAGAGGACTCTATTCAAGTAGCCAAAAACTGGAAACAGCCCAGGTGTCTATCAACAGGAGAAGGGATAAACAAATTGTAAGTACGGTACATGCAATGGAATGCTTCTCAGCAATTAAAAGGGTTGAACTACTGATACATACAACATTGTAGATGAATCTCAAAAACATTATGGTGAATAAACACAGCCAGACCTCAGAGTACATTCTGGATGATCCTATGTTAGGATGTTCTAGAAAAAGCCAAAGCAATCTACAGAAACAGAAAGCAGATCAGTTGTTGCCTGTGGCTGCAGGTAGAGGTGGGGATTGACTAACGAGGGGCACAGGGAACTTTCTAGAGTGATAGAATTGTTCTATATCCTAATTGTGGTGGTGATCTAACACGTGTCTACCTCAGTCAAAACTCATCAAATTGTACAGTGAATATAAGTACACCTTATTGTATATAATTTTTATTTCAACAAGATTTTTTTTTTTAAATTTTTAGAAAAATTCCCAAGCTAATCAGAAAAAAATAAATAAATGCTTTAGAGAAAGAAGGTAAAGAGTGATTTAAAATATGAATCCCAATTTAATATCAAAGGGTAGATGTTCTGAACTGCAGGTATATTTTTAAAACAAGCTGCTTCTCACATGAACACTACGGATAGCTGTGCTCCAGGCAGAGAAGCAGTAAGGATTGATTTCCCAGGAAAGCAGCTTCCAGAGCTGCCAGTGGGTAACAGGCAGCTGAGGCAGGAGTTGAAGGGGCCAGACTGGACTGAGTGTGAGACACCCTAGGGCAGTGTTTCTCAAATGATCTGTAACAGGCCAGGTGCCTTTTGTTATTGTTTGTTTGTTTTGCAAAATAAAAAAATCACATCTGCTAGAGGTCACAGAAACATCAAATTGCTATCAAAGTTCTACTTATTCTCAATGTCTGTGCTGATCTCGTCTTAGACCGTTGGCAACGTGCACAAATGGGCGCTGGTGCCCAGGACACCCTTTCAGCAGCACTGGCCCAGGGGTTCCCAGAGCTACTTAGGGTGCACTTTGGAAGGCAAAGACTGAGGGCCCGTGTAAGCAGACAGAGGCAGAAGCCAACGACAACTGGGCCATGCGTATGAATGTGGCCCTGTTGGTGCACGGTGGATGGTGAAGTGTCAGCAAATGTGCTCACAAGGATTTCAGAACAGGTGCCTGAGGTCGACAAAACACAGACTGGAGAAGATTTACCTAGCACACCGGGGATGGCGAGGCACTGCCAGCCAGCCCTGAACCCTGGGGACTGATGAGAAGGTTGCAGCAACCAACCAGGAGGAATGTGGATGGGCCCCTGAACCACGAAGAGGCTGTGGGGATGAGGAATGGGGGCAGAGGATGGGAGGAGGAAGGACCTGATGCCTGATGGTTCAGGGGCCTGGGGGATGGAGATGGGGATAGGAGGAATCAGAGCTGGGCCTTTGACACAGGACAAGGCAGGCATTCCAAGAAATGAAAATAAAAAGGGAAAAGCTTGTGTCTGGGGCTTCCATCTGCCCAGCGAAATGGGAAGTAGGTTCCCAGTGGGCCAGCGCCTCGCCTGGTACCTCCTGGGGGCTGACTCCACCTGTCTTGGCCTCCTGCCCGGCAACCCCTGACCCACTCCTGCCACAGTGCCACCCACAGTGGGAGACAAAGGGAGACGAACAGGTGTCTTTGTGCATGCCATTTCCGTGCCTGACATGCCAGTTTCCTCCCACCCATCCTCCACCTGTAACTGCTCCTCATCTTCCAGGCCCCGCCCAGATGTCACCCCAGGCGGAAGGAATCAGCCCCTGCTTTGTGCTGTCCTGGTACTCCAAGGTGTCACAGCACACTCGCAGGAAAGCTACTCACGTGTCAGTCTGCCCTGCCACGCCGCAGGGTCGCCGTAGGGGCTGGATCCAGCTTCTATTCCACCAACCTTTAGCACAGTGCCTGATGCGAGTCACCATGCTCAGGAAAGGACATACACAAATGAGGAGAGAACATACCGGAGGAAGGACAAAGACAGGCAGGGAGGTCATGTGAAATGAGTTCAGCAGGTGTGGAGGTGAACGGGAACCAGAGGTCATACGAGCTTTGCTGTCTTCTGTCCTGTCATACATGCACGTTAACCACTTTTTGAAACTTTGAACCTCCTCAATCCCAAACACTCTAGGGGATCCTCTCTGAATGAGAACACAATCTGCAGCCTGTCAGCTTTGAAATTCCGTTCTGCCCGTGGTCGGGGTTGCTCAGAGCATCTGTAGGAAACTGGACTGAGGCTGGAACGGACCAGTGAAATGGGGAGTGACCACCTTTGCTCTGAGAACAAGAATCAGAAGAGAAGCCGGAAAATCCTTCAGTTCTACTGGTGCTGGAGCTATGGGTGTCACTGCGGAAAGAGGTGGAACTATCACAGACCTGGAGACAGAAGCCCAGTTGCAATGTCGCCTAAACCTGGGGGGTTGGGGGAGGAGTTTATAGGATTCCCAGAGTGGTCCGGGGTTTCAAGTCCAACCTGTTCTGATGGGTTGACGGCCTTACCATAGAGGATGTTAATGCATTGAGTATCATCTCTGCCCACAACTCTTTAGCAGAAGGAAGAAGGTATTACAACCATTTCCAAATCCAGAGAAAAGGCTTCTGCAGCACAGAGAAGAAAATGATTAATCCCGGGGGGAAGTTACTAGAACAATCAGGAAGGGGAGTTTTCTATTGGAGGCAAGGGCATGAGACTCGCAGTACTGAAGCCAGGGAGGTCTTGGGTGAACTGGGATGGTTGGTCAGCCTAGTTGGAACGGACCTTAGAGATCATTGCCCAACATCTCTTTCATAAAATACAGCCTCAGAGAGGGCAAGCCACTTCGCCAAATTCACACAGCAGCCAGTGGCAAGGCTGCAACAGATGCCAGGTCTCCAGCTCGTCCCGCAGGACCCCTTCCCTTGCTAGCGTTTTCCTCCAGCATCCTCTGGGTACCTGCCTTCTCCATCTCCATAGCTACAGCTGCTTTGTGGGTACAGCCCCAAGCAGGGGATTTTTCAACAACTAATTGTTAGATAGGAGGGGTGGCAACGTCCCCCACACTCTTGCTCCCATGGACAGGAGGGGAGTCCTGGTGAGGAGACCCCTCAGGGAGCCATCCCTGACCCGCAGTCCCTCCTGTCCCTCCAGAGGCAGGCAATGTCCCCAAATTCTTTTGACCTGCCCCCCGCAGCCCCCACGTTAGGCTGGAGTAGAGGAATGCTCTCACCCCAAGCCTGAACCCATAACTCTGCTTCTCTCTCTTCGCCTTGGGCCCCAAACAGGCACAAACAAGCCCCCAAATGAATAAAATCCCTGTCTTGTGTCACCCTTAGCCCAACTGGGTGAGAGGGGAGAGAACAAATACTCAAGTGGAAAAACTCAAGGACAAATCGTACAGAGCGTCTCCGTCCACCTGCAGATGGCACCTCTGTTTTGCTCGCCTCTCATTCCTTGGAGGGCTGGATCGTTCAGTCAGCAAGAGATTCCCAGCCCAACCCTGCTGGAATCAGTGGTCCGAAAGTGCGAGGCCCGGCATGAGGTGTCCGCAGGCGTGTGGAAACGTATGCTTCACGAGGGACGATAAGATCGGGGTGAGGGACAGATAACTACACCTCCACAGGCTTTCAAAACAAGTGCACAGAAAATGAGCAACTTCTGCCTCTCCTAAGCCCCAGGCTGTCTGTTTACAAATGTTCTCTCTTCTCTCTTCTCATGCCTGAATCTGTTCAGGAATGTCACATTCCAGCCTTTCTGGGACGACCACGAGTCACAGTGGCATCCATTGGAATGCCTCACATCCAGGAATGTGGCATCTCTGAATGAGCCGGGCAGGCGTGCTGGCTGTTAGAGGGCAGAAGTCTGCCTTAAGCTGCGCCAGCCTGGCGTCGCAGCGCTTGGGCCATTAGATGGTGCGTTTCAAGATTCCTGGAGGCAGCATGCAATTTACTGTCCATTCTGGTGGAGGAGAAAAGCGGAGAAGTGAGATCATAATAATGATGATCTTCCTTTCATCACTTTCTAATTTGCAAAGTCCTTTCATAGCTGTGCTCTCAGTTGGTTCCTATGACGCACACCCCGCTGAGGACAGCAAAGCTGGTGAGGTTCAGAGGGTGGCAGTGCCTCAGGTCGTGTGCCGAGGGACGGACAGCACGGAAACGGAGCCGTTGGTGCCGTACGTGCGGCAGGGCTTTTCCGACGACACTGTACAGTGTTGGTATGCGCCATCCATCCTTCAGAAGTGGACATGCTGGTTAATCTGTCACATGAACTGACAAATTCATGGGCTTTTCTGTGCGGCTGAGGCCGAGGCACTGCATGGGGCAGTTGGAGGCACAGAGGTGCGGGTTGAGCCCACCCCAGCTGAGTCCTAGCCCTGCCATCAGTGACCTTGACCAAGTGACACTACTTACACTCTGACCCTCAACGTCTAGTTGTAAGATGGGAACCGTAATGCCCCCATGGTCGATTTTTACCAAGCCCCTGGGCTGCCTCTTGCCGGCAATGACACCTCACATAAGTCACAGCCCCTCTCTGAGTTTCGTTTTCCTCATCTGTGAAACACAAATAGAATTTGTCCCTGCTTCATAGGACTGTGAGGATTAAATGTAATGATATATGCAAAATAGTTTAGCACAGTGAGTAGCACAAAATAGGCACTTGATAAATATTTGCAGACCGGTGGACTGAAATGGTTAGCCGAGCTGGGACAGAAGAGGAAGGCCGGCTAACTCCAGAGCCCGGGGCTCTTAACTTTTATGAAATACTTGTTCCCAAACACCAAGCACCCCCTGCCAGACAGCTGGGGTGAGAGGCATTCTTGAAATAGCTGGAGGATTCTCCTCAAAGCCCTTTCCAATCCTCAAGCATCCAGAAGCTCACCTATTTTCTTGGAAACATCCCAGAGCCTTCAAAGAGAAGGAACTTGGGGAGGGAATGTAACGTCCTACCAGGGCTGTGTATCCATACGAGGGGAAAAGTGGGCTAGCACAAAACTTCAGGTAGAGCTGGCTCCGTTCTACAACCAAGGTGGGAGGTTTCTTTCTTCCGGGCCTGGAGTCATGGAGCGCCAGGGCAGGAAGAGATCACAGAGAGATACTGCTCTATGAGAACAATGAGGCCCAGAGGGGGAAAGCAACTTGCTCAAGGGTGCACAGCCAGGGAGTGGCAAAGCCGGAACCCAAACCTCCCGACTTCGGCCCCAGGCGCCCTGCCACTGCCTCCCTAATCACAGAGGCTTTCAACATCATTAGGGCACAGAATTAGTTCAGCACTAAGCTTTCAAAATCCACACGGGCCCTCCCACAGTTCCTCTTGAGGACAAAATCACTCAGGCAGAAAAATGTATTAAGAAGTCTTTTGAAATGGCAGGCGAGGGTGTTCCCTCAGATGAGAGCTCCTAAGAGCACCAGAGTTGAAATCCTGATTTGATCAGCGGGTCCTCTGGGCTCCACCTCTTGTGCAACTTTTATCTTATTCCGATGGTGGAAGTGTCAGGTTTCCGAGCTGATGCTCTCTGTCAAGTGCATTCCAGACACCTCTGCAGCCCAGCCAGAGAAGCGGCAGGCCTCTATCAGCTCTCACCCGAGGTTTGGAGAAACAGGTTGCTCCGATCCCCAATCGAGTTTCTCAGGCAGTGCCCCACCCAGTGTGTCTGTGAATTCCAAACAACAGCCCCGTTCTCACTACTGTCCTTCCCAACGAGGTCACTGGCCTAGCTGGACAGTGGACAGTGGAACCCCAGAATGTCAGAGCTGGGCGGTGGCTCAGACATGCTCTGATGAAACTCCATACCTCTCGGCCAGGGGAACTGAGGCGCGAGGAGGGGAAGGGGCTTGTCACAATGTGGGCTCAAGGTGAGAGCTTTGACCCTTTGGCCCATAATCTCCTTTGACCCTCCAAAGCACTGGCCCAAGCAGTTCAGATAACAGAGCATGTGACAAAGAAGCCGGAGCTCCAGGACAGAGAGGAAAGAGAAGAAGCACCCAGCAGCCCCCTGGGCGACTGAGATTCCGAGAGTGCTTGGCACCCAGGAGGCTCCATCCCTACGGTGCAGGTATTCTAGTGCCTGCAGTCAGATGCTTACCTAACGTGGAGCCACCTACTTCAGACACACACTCGCCAGAAAGAGAAGTGAGCCTTTCTCCTCTGCATTTCCTGCACAGATATGTCAGCTGGAGAAGGAACAGCTCAATTTGCAATTGGAGACACAGACACGTAAGTTAGATGCAGGGAAAGACAATCCCGAATTCTGAAGCTAAGTAGCATTACTAAGGAATTTCATCCTTTTGAGGTAATTGAATTAAAATGCTAGGCATGGTTCTCCGAGAACATATAGTTCCAGAATTCAATAATCTATAAATTAAGTCCAAAAAGTTTGCTTATACTGAGTCATTTGCTTTTGTTGGGATTTGAGTTGGGGCTGGAGGATTTTCTCGTTCATTTGTTTTTGTTTTGTTTGCCAGGGGTGGGGTCCTGCCCTAATAGAATCCTTGGAAAAATCCAGTTAAGCACAAACAAAACAACAACACCCCCCCCCCCTAGAAAAATTAATATTTGGATGCGGGTAGGAACTGTGCACAGAATGGCAAAACAAATGCTGTTTCCTAAAGTCACCTTCAGGAGCTGCTGATGTAGGAAAGATTTTTGTCTCGAAGAACAAAGATAGCACAGGCACCAGAACGTACCTACCCATTCCTTCATGCAGCAAGGTACAAAATCTTCAGACTTTGGGGCTTTTTAAAAACAACATTTTTAAAACAAGTCCTTGAAGTTTAAAAAGAAAATGAAGGTGTGTTTTCCAGAGAACTATGTAATGTTCTGAACTGCAAAAGGCAGGAAAATGTTTCCTCCCCCTGGGCTCAAACCTTAGCAAGCTTCCTCTTCCTGTGGTAGACTCCCCTGACAGGTGAAGGAGCAACCAGGTGCTTCCAGGAAAGAGCGGTACACAAACACGTTCAACAAATGTTAGTTTTACAAACAAGGACAAGACAGAGAACTTTTTGTGACAATTTAAACTAAAAAGTCACCCTTAGTCAAAGCTTTGGAGAGCAGTAGGGAAGACGAATGCCTTATCTAAATTGGCTTTGAACAAAGACTGAAAGTGTGTGCTACTGATCTGAAGGACAATAATGCAACTAACATTTATTGAGTGCCTTCTGTTTGCCAGGCACTGTGTTAAGTAAGTACTTCCTCTTAACTACCTTATTTTTTAATCCTCAGACTAACCCTTTGAGCAGGTAATTGTCGTTAACTCCATATTACTGGTGAGGGAATTAAGGATTATGAAACTTGAATAACTTGCTTAATAAGTAGCAGAGCTGGGATCAAAACCTAGGCTGTCCAACTTCAGAGCCTGTGTTTCTTAAACCATTATGTTCTGCCGCCTGCCAAGCTCAAGAGCCTCTTGTAATTAATTACCCTGGGAGGAGGGGCTATTTTGTTTTCATGAACTAGCAGGAAATAAACTCCAAGCTCATCATGTGTTGTTGAGTGATAAAATTGGCTCTTAATCTGGTAAGGGGAGTACTGGCATTCTTCACTCAGCAAACATTGGTTCATTCATTCAAATCAGTATCAGCACCCAGGATATGACAGGTTCTGCACTAAATAGAGAAATACAGAAAGAAAAGACACAGGGTCTGCCCTCAGGAGGTTTCCAGTCTAGGGGAGGGAAACAGACCTGTCAATAAGATACCACTATTCAGTTTGGTAAGTGCTGTAGCAGGAGCCTATGCAAGGTCCTACTAGTTCTAGAGCCAAAGGAACCACATATGATAACATCATGGTGATTTAAATTCATGGATCATACAGCAAAACAGGCCTGAGACTGAATCCTGGCTCCATCATTTAACTAGCTGGGTGACCTGGACAAGTTCCTTGACTTTCCAAGCTTCAGTTTTTATCACTTTTAAAATGCTGACTTCAATATAGTTATACCTCACCCCACTGTTACAGGATGGAACACTATAATGTCTGCTCCAGCGCATGGCCTAGCACCTCGTAAGAGCTATGGAAATGGAAGCCATTGGGGAAGACCTGTCTGGGAAATCAGAGAGGGCTCTACACAAAACTTGGGCAGGAAGATACGTAGGAAGTGGTTATTTCAGGAGACACTCTGGACAGAAGCAAAGAGTGAGCGTGCATCTGCATCTGTGTGCTCAGGGAAGGGAGTGGCTTGCTATGGCAGAGGAGAACCAAGACAGAAGGTGGAGATGTAAGAAGTGCAAAGAAATGAGAGTGATTAGCAGCGTGCAGTACTTGGAGCACAGGTATGCAAAGATATATGTACAGGGGATTCCGTGCAGCATTGTTTGTAATGAAAACGAATAAACACACGAATGAATATACAAATAAATAGAAACAACCTCAATGTTGATCACAAGGAATTGGCTAAATGAAGAGATATCCATATGATGGAATTGGACTATTTACACATTTTTTAAATGAAGTATATCCACATAGACTTACATGGAAAGACATCTGCAACATAGTGTTAAATGACAATGCCAGTTGCAGAAGGGGATGTTAAAATGATCCCAAATTTGCAAATTCATAAGCAACAGTAGTGAGGAATTTTTACCAAACCGTTTATAGTGATTATCCCTGGGGAGTGGTGTTGGGGCAGAAGGGTATTGGTGATGTTCCACTTTCTACTCTGTACATTTCTTCAATGCTTGGATTCTTTATGACAAGAGGCATTTGGAGTATTATTTTTATAATAAAAATGTTTAGGCCGGGCGCGGTGGCTCACGCCTGTAATCCTAGCACTCTGGGAGGCCGAGGTGGGCGGATCGTTTGAGCTCAGGAGTTCGAGACCAGCCTGAGCAAGAGCGAGACCCCATCTCTACTAAAAATAGAAAGAAATTATATGGACAGCTAAAAATATATATAGAAAAAAAAATTAGCCGGGCATGGTGGCGCATGCCTGTAGTCTCAGCTACTCGGGAGGCTGAGACAGGAGGATCGCTTGAGCTCAGGAGTTTGAGGTTGCTGTGAGCTAGGCTGACGCCACGGCACTCACTCTAGCCTGGGCAACAGAGTGAGACTCTGTCTCAAAAAAAAAAAAAAAATGTTTAAAATTTTGAATGCCCCAAAGGAGTTGAATAGGATATAAAAGAAGAGGCTTTGGGGAGGTCACTGGTTACCTATCTAAAAGCAGCCTCCGTGGCAGAGTGGTGCACAGAGGTAAGCAAAGGAGCAAGGGGAAAGGGGGTCAGCAAGTGGCAGTTCTTCTGTGTCTACGTGTCAGACAGAAGAGAAGGAGCCAGAAGAGGAAGATGTCAAAGGGTGCTGCAGAAGCCCGTGAAGGGAGGGATAAGGGAAGAATAAGATCAATCCAATGGAAAGGACACATTTAGTAGGGAAGGGGGGAAGGAAGGAAGGAAGGAAGGAAGGAAGGAAGGAAGGAAGGAAGGAAGAAAGGAGGGAAGGAAGGAAAAGGGAGGTGGGTGACAATGCAGAGAGTTCTGAGAGAATGGTGGGTAGCTTCAGACTTAATCAGGAGAGTGGGCAGGAAGTGGTTCCCTGAATTGGGTGACACGGAGTGGGCTCGTGGTGGGTTTGGGCTGGAGGCTGGAGGAGCTTAGAGGGTCTGAATTCTGATCGTGCTCCGAAATGGTTGAAGGGAGTTGCTTCTGCTTATTAGCCCCCAGCTAAAGCCCTTCCAGCTAGCAGCACCGGGCAGCCTTCCGATTCCTGGACTCCCCATTCCAGGTTTCCAAGCTTCCTTGTGCCAACCACCCTTGGCTCCCTCCAGCCACAGCTCTTTGTTTTCTAGAGCATCCCTGGGGATGTGAAGGTGAGGAAGGGCAAGAGGGTGGGTGGCCTGTGGCTGCAGCTACTAACAATGCTGCTTCCGGGTATTTTGTCCCTGGTGGAATAGGACTTTTTGTTAAGGGGAGGAGAATGGGTGAGGCTCAGTAGAGTAGGCTAGGAGTGCCTGAAGGTCCTCAGAGCCCGTCCTTCCTCGCCCTGGGTCAGCTGGAGATAATCAAGCCATCTGTCCTGGTTTTTCTGTTGAAACTAACCATCAACTCACAAGTATTGATGATTTCATTACTGCTAAAATTATCTTCAGCAAGTGATCCTTGGAGTGTGGAAGAAGAGGAGGAGAAGGATGAGGGGAAAAGAAATGGGAGCAGGGAAGAAAGTGAGTCTCCAAATCTCAGAAGGAAGTAAAGATGGGCTGGTGGTGATAAAACAGAACATATGCCCTGGAGCCAAACGGAGGGTTTAGAATCCTGGGTGAAGCACTTCCGTTATTTTCTTTGGGCAACGACAAGGGGGAGGAGCCTCAAGTTCCCACTGCTGGGGACCCATTTTCTTCCTCTCATCCCTGGAGGCTGGCTCTGGAGCACGATCTGGGCTCCACTCTAGCCCAGACCTTTAAGGTAGACTTGTGTTCAGAGGGACCATCCAGCCCTATTTGGGAAAGTGAGTCAGGATAGCTCTGCCAGGCTGCGAAGATGACGTCTACACCAGATGAAATTCAATCAGAAGCAGATTAGCACCCAAGGATGGGGACGCTGAAACTTTGCTACTGCTGGGTTAAGAATCAGAAGGCTCTGGGCCAACTGCAACAAGAAGAAAAGGCCCTGAAGGCTTAGTGTCTAAGACTAGAGCTGAAAGGAATCTTAAAAATTGTTCAGACAGAATTTATCATTTCCTCCTCTCTGTCTCTGCAGCACTTTTTGCAGATAGCATGCTATATTATAATTTATTGTTATGCATCTATCAAGAAAACATATTTTATCCACTATTACATTGTCAAAGCATGTAGCACAGAATAGGTTTAGTGAATGTTTGTGTTTGTTTCATCCCATCGTACACTTTCATTTTACCAATGAGAAAAAAATAGTCCAAGAAACCGAAGAGACATCCCAAGCTACTAACTTGGCTGGGCTGGTGATATACTGGCCAAAGGCTTGGCTCAGCCTGTAGTGTTCCCGGGAAAACATGAAGTGTTCCACAGCATCCAGTGACATGGAGGGACATCAGTTCCAACCACTTCCAATACACAGTGTGTCCCGGGCAGGGCCAACCTGGAAGCTACATTTTGGAAACAACATTGTAAGCAGAAGAGATTTTCAAGAGTATCTGCCTAAGGAGGCTACGTTCCCAAAAGATGCTCTAACCTATCGGTGAAGTGTATGATTCACCCTTTTTCCTTTCTGCATTAAGGAGTGCCCCTATCTCCCCCCTAAAGGGAGTAAGGAGCCCTCTCAGGCTGTTTCTATAACGGTCTCTGGACTTTTCTCAGACAAAAAGAGAGAAGATGAAATCCTTCTGGAACCGTATTTGCTAAAATGTTTCCTCAGAACACTAGTCCCCACGTATATTCTTGGAAAGAAAAACATGGCTCTGTGGCCAAGAGAGATGGATGAATGCTACACTCCAACTCCCCTCCGGTGGACTCACCGTATTTAGCACACTAAAGGCCCTGAGAAATCCTGCACTGGGGAAACAAGTTGAACTCTGTTCAACTCAGTATTGCCAAAATTATGTCACCAGGAAACACTTTGTTTCATGTCACACTTAGGACAATGGCTCTCAGCCTTTTTCGTTCACAGTACACTTTCAAATTCTGGAATCTGGGGTCATACACTTGCAGTCAGTGATATGCACACTGTGCACAGACGTTCTGTTTAACAAGGTCTCTCAGTAGGACAGTCTGAACGATGTGGTTTGCTCAGCGCCCTACAGTCCTGGTGGATGGTTGACTTGAACTTGGCTTTTCCCCTCTGCTTTTTTATAAACTCCCAAATCCAACTGGCTACCTATTCCAGAAGAAATCTCCTCTTCCTTGGAACGCCTTGGCCTTGCAGCACACCTCTCTCCAACAGGCATCACGGCAATCGTGGGATCTTCAGCTGAAGCAAAAATAAATTTTACACACACTGGAAAAAGCTTGGCAGCACATCTGTAAATGATTTAAACCACACAGGTTAAGAGCGCCAGCCCTGGAACCGGTATTCCAAGAAGTAAACTAGGAGGCTGTTGAGAAGAGGTATTCCTATGAGGTTATCTCCAGGCCAGCCCTTGCTTTGCAAGAGGCATGGAGGGGCCAGGGGAAGGAGGGGTGCAGGGCTGCTGGGCCCCTGGGAGTCGGTGTCCAAAGTCCTCTGAAACACGGAGATACAAAGTAGTTTATAAATCCCACCCTCTTGTTTTCAATTATTTAAACAACAAATTTTATTGAATTGAGAAAGTGTTTATTTAATTACGTGCTTATTGTTTTTTTAACCACTTTATTGATGTATGCTTGAGATACAAAAAGCTGTACATATTTAATGTATACAACTTGATGATTTTACACCCATGAAACCATCACCACAATCTATGTCATAAATCTATCCATCACCCGCCCCCAAAAGCCTCCTCCCGATCTATGTTTTGTGTGTGTGTGTAATAAGATCAGAACATAAGCTCTACCATCTTAGCAATTTTTTAAGTATACAACACTGTCTTGTTAACTGTAGGCACTATACTGTACAGTAGATCTCTAGAATTTATTCATCTTGTATAACTGAATCATTGTACATTTTAACCAATTTTCTCCATTTCCTCTTCCCTCCAGCCCCTGGCAACCACCATTCCCCCTCTCTGCTTCTATGAACTTGACTATTTTAGACGCATCATGTAAGTGATTCATGTAGTATTTTTCTTTATGTGTCCAGCTTATTTCTCTACCTTCATGTCCTCCAGCTTCCTCCACATTGTTGCAAATGACAGGATATTCTTCTGTAAGACTGAACAATGTTCCATTCTGTGTACATACTAGATGGTCTTTATCCATTCATCAGTCTACATTTAGGTTGCTTCTGTATCTTGGCCATTGTGAATAATGCTGCGATGAACATGAGAGTATAGATCTTTATGAGATCTTGATTTGAATCCCTTTGGATATATACCCAGAAGTGGGATTGCGGGATGATATGGTAGTTCTATTTTTAAATTTTGAGGAACCTCCATACTGCTTTCCATACTGGCTGCACCAATTTACATTCCCACTAACTGTGTACAAAAGTTCCTTTCTCTCCACACCCTTGCCAACATTTGCTATCTTAATTTTTTTCTTAATAACAGCCATCCTAACAGGTATGAAATGGTACCTCACTGTGGTTTTGATTTGCATTTCCCTGATGATTAGTGATGTTGAGCACCTTTTAGTATACCTGTTGGCTGTGTGTCTTCATTGGAGAAATGTCTATTCAGTTCTGTCTTAGTCCATTTTGCATTGTTATAACAAAATGCCACAGACTGGGTAATTTATCAAGAAAAGAAATTTGTTTCAGTCTGGAAGTCTAAGATCAGGCAGCTGCATCTGGTTAGCTTCTGGTGACGGTCTCGTGCTGTGTCACAACATGGCAGAAGACATCACTGGGCGAGAGGTGCCCACTGAGAGCCAAACTGACTTTTATAACAGACCCACTTTCACGGTAACCCTTTAATCCATTAACCCATGAATAGAGTAATCCATTCATGACAGCAAAGCCCTCATGACCTAATTACCTCTTAAATACTGTTACATTACACATTACATTTCAACATCAGTTTTGGAGAGGACAAACATTTAAATCATAGCAAGTTTCTTTGCCCATTTTTTAATCATGTTATTTATTTTTTCTGCTATTGAGTTGTAGGTTCTTCCTGTATATTTTGGATATTAACCCTTTATCAGATATATGGTTTGCAGATACTCTCTCCCATTCTGTATGTTGCCTTCTCATTTTGTTGGATGTTTCCTTTGCTGTGCAGAAGGTTTCAGTTTAATGCAATCTTACTGGTGTATTTTTGCTTTTGTTGCTTATGTTTTGGGTGTCATATCCAAGAAATCATTGCCAAGGCATTTGGTATTTTTTTTAAGTAATCTATCAGAAAAAAAAGATAACCCTTAGTTAACGCTCATTAGAGAAATCATAATGGGTGAAAAGGCATTAGGCAAGAGTAAAGACACCTGGATCCTGTTCCTGGCTATGCCACAAGATAAGCCCTGAGACTCAATTTCCTTAGCAGTAAAAAATAGGTTAGATTTGGTAGCCTGTAGAACCCTTTCAATGCAGATGCTATTCTGATTTCTAAAGGATGCAAGAAACAGTCCTAACCGTCCTAAAAGTAATGCATAAAAAATAAGTGAAGGATTGTGAACAAAATAGTTAATAATTATTTATTTACCCTTAACATTTATTGGAAATGTAACATTGTACCAGACATTGTTCCAAACACTTTGCTTTTGTTGTCTATTTAGTTTTACAGCATCCCTCTGAGTTAGGTGTTACTATTACCTTGTTTTATAGATAAGGACACTAAAATTTACAAAGATTAAGTGATTTGGCCAAGACAGCATTGATAATAAATCATGGAGCTGGAATTTTAATCCAGCAGTCTGACTGTACAGCCGCTAAGCTATTGATTTTCCAAAATGCTACACTTAAAAAAGTTTTATAACAGATGCTGGTGTGTGTTATCTTTTTACAGTATGAAATGTGTGTGAAACACAAATCTAGGAAAGAAAACACAAATACCTAAAGAGGGAAGATTTCTAAAGGGGCTGGTAGAAATAACAAAACTAAGTTGTTTGGCCAGATCACAGGCTGGAATCTATTTCTTGCATGCTCCAGCAGCCTGACATGTGGGTCCCGGGACTGATGAGTTGGCACAGCAAGGTTCAGGAGCTGGGTTCAGGAAAGAGCGAGGTAAGCTGCAGGGTGAGCCCCAGAGGGAGGAAGCTGGCAGGCATCCAAGGGAAGGGGGTGTGAGCCTGACAATGGAAACAGAACCCTCGCGTGTCTGAGTTACTCAGAAGCCTAGAGGTCACTCCATCAAACTTCCCACCCAAAGCAGGCATTCCCTTTATCTCACCCTTGTGGGTATTTATCTAGCCTTTTCCTGAGCACTTCCAGAGATAGAGGAGATAGAGTTTGCTTTACTTCTCAGATAGCCTGTTCTATTGCTGGACACCCAAAGATATTAGCAATCTTTGTTCATTTTAACTAGACAAAATATGACTTACGGTGATTTCTACCACGGGCCCCTCTTCTACAGCTCCGGAACCCAAACATGACATTTGACCCTCTTTCCTATCATAGGCTTCAGAAATTAGAAGACTCCCTGGGCCTTGTAGTGTCAAGCTAAAAACACTGGCTCCTGCAGACATTCCTCATGGGACAGGTTTTGTCCGTCTACCATCTCAGTCACCATCCTGTTGGCATTGTCACAGTGGCCAAGGCCCACAACTTTCTCACCTTGGTGTCCTTTACAGGAATAGCCCAGGGCCTGTCACACACAGTAGCAGGCACAACGTGATTATTTGAATTAAATTGAACAAACAAACTGCAAGAGGAAAATGGGGCAAAAATTGAGAGCCTGGGCCCTTGATGGATTGCTTAGACAGCATCTAGATCATCTCTTGATCTGGAGCCCGTTTCCAGATCCTCTGTGGAAAAAAATATTTTCCCCACATGTTATAGTTGGGGTGTGGGGGCACGGATCTCTGCCCACCACTACCTCAGTGCCTAGCCAAGACCTGGCCCACAGCAGCTACCAGATAAACACTGAACAAATGAATGCGCAAGAGTAGCTTATTGTGCACCTACTATGTGCCAAGCTCTTAAATATGTTCCATATATTACCTTATTCAAACCATGAATATACCCATTTTACAGATAAGGTAACTGAGAATCTGAGATAACGGTTGAGAAACTTGTCCAAAATGACTCAGCTAGTAAGTGGAAAAGCCGTGATTCAAACCCAGACTTGCCTTTCTCTAAAGCCCACACTTTTAACTACATCATACTACCTCCTGAAGGTAAGAAGGAAAGGCAGGCAGACAAGGAGCAGATGGAAAGACAGACAGGAAAAAGAAAGAGCATGTGAGCTTTGTGAACTGTGACATTTCATACGAAAGGAAGCACCAGGGCCTGTGTGGGAGAATGACCCTCCAGGTCAGTCCCATCGGGGCACCCTGGCATCGTGGCATCCCCTCCTCCTTCACAGGCATCTCTTCAATGTCCTGCCTGCTTTTACTGTGTCCTTCAAACACTCGCAAGGACATCATTGTCTGGCTTTTGTCCCAGTGCAGACCACAAGGCTTTTACAGGGCATGTGTCTTGAGCCCAGCTTTGTGCTTCACATCTGCCCTACAAGAAATCACAGCTGGAATCCAATATCCCAGATGTGCGTACGCTAACGAGGGACACTGAGCCACGGAGGCTGCCCTGGACAGGTAAGGAGTCTGCATCAGACTTGTGCTCACCAGCCCGTTCTTTTCAAGGCAGCCAGAGAGATCTTACTTCAAATGCAAACCAAATCTCATCACTTTCCTGTTCTGCTTGAAACTCTCATGGCTCCCCACTGCATTTAGGATATAATCTACACTCCTCTGAGTCCCACAAGCTGTCCTTGCCACCTTCCCAACCTTGCGTAGTGCCCCCTTGCTCCTGCACAGACCCATTTTCAGAGCCTCAAGCCCTCGCTCCTACCTGAGGGCACGCTGGCCGGTCTCCTGCCCAGGACACACTCTCTCCTGCTGCTCCGCGGACCAGTGCCCGCAGGGAAGCCCCCCCTCAACCCCAGGCCAGGGTATGGCCCCTGGTTATAAGCCCCCAAACCACCTCTATTCCTTCACTACACACTTTTAATTATTCGTTCAAAGTCCACCTTCCCTGATAGAATCTAAGCTCCACGAAGGCATGCACTGTGTTCGACGTGCTCACCATTCTCTCCCCAGAGCTATAGTAATAATGGAAGAAATATTTGAGGATTATGTAGGGGCTCAAGCCCAGACACTTGCTCTAGTAAACTGCATGCCCTCCTGATCTCTAGGCCTCAGTTTCCCCAACGGTAAAATGAGGCAGCTGGGCTGAGTAACCTCCAAGGTCTTTCGTGACTCTAATGTTCTAGGTTCGACAACTTGAGAACATTTATAGTGTACCTTGAGCCCACAGCAGAATAATTTTAGAGCAATACCCCCCATGAAGGAAGACCCTGGGAATGTAACTCCCCCCCTCGTGTGGGCTGTGTTTACACAACAAACCCCAGAAACCATCATAAATCATTCCAAGTGGAGCTGCCTGGGTTGAAGTAACAAGACAAAAATACCTCTGGGCACTGCTCCTCTGGGCCCCCACCCAACTGAAATGAAACAGGGTCAGCCAGTGCTGCGCCCTCTGAAGAGTCAGTTGCCAGAATTTTCTTTCTGTATTGCGCCCCTCAATGGGGCCTTCTCTCCTCCCCTTCGGATTTGTAATCTCTTCTACCATAGTCACTTGCAGTTTCCAGGTGGAAATGGCCTGAGAAGACAAGGGCTTGAGTTCTAGGTCAGCCACTACGGAGATGTGTGTAACTCTCCATAAATATTTCCTTCGTTGTGATCCATATTCCTGGCTCTGTCACATAGAGGTTATAACATGTGCTCTAATGACCTTGAAAAAACACAGAGGGGAAACATTTCTCAAACCTTAAAGGGCTGTCCCAACGCAAGGATTACTTTTGGCCATTACTTCCAAATTGCTCACTACCTAAACCTCACCCTGAAGTGTCACACAGGTGACCACCTGGAGTCTCAGCATTTTATCTCTAACTGGAGAATGAAAAAAGCCTGGTACCCAGGTCATAGAATCTCAGGCATCTGGGTAGCAGGTGATTGAAACCAGCTCAGCTTGCCCTAAAGGTAGATTTAATTCAAGAGGTCCACAATGTCCCTGAGTTGGGGTCAGAGGCTCTAGCTCTAAGCCAGACCTAGTCCCACGAGCTGCTGCAGGGTGCAAGGGAGCCTGGGTCCCTGTGACCCTGGGAGGTTTAAAGTCACAGTGTAGCTGAAGGATTCAGGGAACGTGCTTTGATGCCAGACTGGCCTTGGTTGAGTTTCTCTCTGCCACTTACCAGCTGTGTAAGTTTCCATTTCCTCTTCAAAGAAGTAGAGAGAGTTGACCGATCTCAATATTAAAACCCACGATGCATGGAAAGCATTTAGCTTAATGTACATGTTACATGCTCGGCATTCCGAAATCAATGTGATTGCAATTGTCCTTTTCATGCCAGGGCCAGAAGCCTGTCTACCTTGGTATATCCGCCCATCTACCTGGCCTTGTCCAAATTCCCTGAGTGCTCTTGCCACGTCCTGCCTTGTCGAAACTTTGCCTTGCCCTCTTGTTTTCCTCTCTCTAACAAGTCGACCAAAGACTCCCACATTTTCCATATAACTTACCTTACTTTACTCAGCATTGCTCAGGAAACAAAAGTTCTGACTTTTGAGTCAGACCCTCCTTTTTGAGCCTCTTGGTCAGTAAGTACAACAAATTCAAGTGCCATTACGGAGACAGCTGGGCATCCGGGCAACATGGCACAAGAAATAGTTGCCTGGGCCATTTGGAATTGAGATTTTTAGAACTCGCTTTGCCACTGATGACAATTGCCAAGGTATTTACTTAGCATCCTCCAAAACTTAGTCTTCCTAGCTGTAGAACTAAAACATCAATTTTTTTTATTCACAAGCCTTTTATTCTACTTTGACAAAACACTTTCCTTCTAATAAATCTTTTGCAGAAGCCCAATATAGAAAATACAACACAACACGATCTGTTATGGATACGGGGGCTACTATCTAATGTCCTTCGTCATCTTCACATGGCTGTGCCCCTTCCCTTCATCCCTGGGCAGCCTGGGAGCTCCCACGCACGTCCATGAGGCTTCATAAGTTCTACTCATGTGACCTCTTTGTGCCTTAGTTTTCTCTGTTGAAAGGGGATTATAACTAGCTCTACCTCAAAGGGCTGGTTGTGAAAATTAAATGAGTTAATACGGATAAAGCCCTTGGCACGATGCCCGGCCTCAAGTAAGTGCTCAGTAACTGTTAGGTGTCACTACTGTTCCTATCACCACTTGCTTGTTAAGGTCTTTGCCAGCCAGAAGCAGCAGGAATCTGTGATCGTGTCGCAGCATCGTGAAAGCGCATCACGTATGGGGATTGTCAACTGCCCCCACTCCGCCCCCTCCCCCCGCCCTGCCTTCACAGACGCAGAAAGAGAGATGATGTTATTTCACAACACGGGCAAATTCTGTTTCTACTGAAAGCATGTGTTTCATAAAACATTATTTCTGTCACTCCTAGATTTATCTGACACCACTTACCGAGCTCCGGTTCTGCGTGTCAGGGTTGAGGCTAGGAGTATCAACTGGAGAGACAGGTATAAGAAGAAAGAACTTACATTAATAATGCCAGCCAGGCTGGTGACCCATGCAGTTATTTGTCTGACAAATATTTGCTGTCACCCACTACAAGCCAGGAAGTATGCTGAGGGCACAGCGCCCGTAAAGGAAAACCAAGCCCCAGCCCTGTGGAGCTCACCTTCTGCAGAGCAGAGCTAGGAAGGGCTGCGGGAATCACACGGAAGGAGAGAGCCACAGGGGCTGAGGGTGAGGGGTGCAGGGGGGCGCGGAAAGCCACCAGGGCACAGAGAATAAGACCACAGCAGAGCCGGGGTCAAGAGAGGGACAAGAGTGGAACCCCAGGTGAGGTGGGGCTCAAGGGAACAGCCCGTACCAAATTATTTATCCAAGGGATTTCCAAGAACACTGCTGTTTGCTTCTATTATCAATAATTCGCTCCTGAGAAGACATATATTACTTTTTTGGGAACCAACATTTTTTTCTTTAATAAGGTCTTTTATAAACAATTATTCAAAGGACATTTGACATAAGCAAATCTTAAACTGATCCTAGCATTAATCTTCCCTTCGTGATTAATAGGCCAGAGTTTTGTTTCACAGAACTTTTCATTCTGGGAAGTTAATTTGAAAAAAAAATTGAATCAGATATCTAAGGGAAACTGAGCGTGACTTTGAGTATGGAACATGGGAAAGAGCTAAAGATTTGAAATAAGAAGACCCAAATTCGAATCCTGGCTTCTTTCTCATTGAGCTTCCTCTCTCTGAGCTGGTTTCCTCTTTGGTAAAACTGAGGGTCTGACACCCACCACTAAACGGGGATGCCCCACGAAATAACTGATGGGAAAGCAAACTGCAGACTTTAGAGCATATAGAAGCCATTTGTATTTATTTTAGTAACTTCCTTTCTTTGTTCGTTTATTTTCCTTGCCCCCAAGCATAATGAAATGATAGTAATTGGATCATTTCTGCAGCTCCTGTTTGTTTCATTGTAAGAAAGAAGGATGAATATCTAACAATGGCATTACAATTCTCTGGGGGCTCAGAGTGTCACCAAGCAATCTTCAATGCAATCAGTCAGCAAAACCTACTCAGAGAGCCTCCTTGGGCTGCCCTAAGATCTGAAATGAGCAACTGGGCTCTCCCCTGCTTAACGACAACCATTCTGAACTAGAGTCCAGCTGCCAGGACACTATCGGCTGCCCTCAGCCCCCAGGAGTTTTGAGTTTATTCCAGTGGACCCCATGATAGACCTGCAGCCCCCTCTCTGTCCTTCCCACCGCCTTCCCCTCCATCCCCCCTCAACCAGGCACCTTCGTTCACATCTGCATCCGCCATGCCTTTCCTGTGTGTCCTTAGTCACTTTGGTTAACGTTTCTGTGCCTTGGGTTCTCTTTGTAAAAATTTTTACTGATACATAATATTTGTACATAAATATTTTGTTACATACATGTATTGTGTAGTGGTCAATTTGAGTATTTTGGGTGTCCATCACCACAATTATTTATTATTTCTATATGTGGGGAACATTCCAAGCCCTCTATTTGGCTAATCTGACATACACAACACGTTGTTAACTATATATAGTTAACCGTACTCTGCTACCAAATGTTAGAATTTACTCCTTCTATCTAACCATATGTTTGATCTAGGTTTTTTGCAAATCCTTGAAAAAGACATGATAAAAGAATCTACACCCCGCAGGATTGTTTTCAGGATTAAAGGTGATTATTCATTTTAAGGACTTCGTACAATTGGAGGCAATTATGCAGGCTCAAGAAGTATTTCCTATCATTATAATTACCCAAGTTTCCTTCCTCCTCCCTCCCTCCTCCTCCTCCTCTTTCTTTCTCCTTCCCTCACTCCCTTCCTCACTTCCTTCATTCATCGCTCCTTCCCTTTCCTTTCTTTTCTCCTTTCTCCTTCCCTCCTTTTTCTTCCTCTCCCTCCCTCCTTCATTCTCTCCCTCCCTTTCTCATTCTCCCTGCCTCCCTCCTTCCCACTCTTGCTTCCTTCTTCCTTCCCTCTCAGTCCCCCTTCCTTGTGTCTTCCCTCTCCTCTGTCCTTGCCCCCATGCTCCTCCCCACAGCATCCCCAGCTGAGTCGTGGGAGCCCCCAGGCTGGCTCCCTGCAGGGCAGACACAGGCCCAGCTGCTGGCCAGGATCTGCCAAATGCAGCCAACCTGGTACTTGACTGTAGGGTACTTCTAGGACTTGAATTCCCATTTGTGGAGCCACTAGCCATTATTTTGGGGAACTATAAGAGGCCCAGAGTCCCTGAGGACTGGGTGAAGATAAATGTTGTGTTGCCTGTCTTTGCCAAAAAGGGAGGAAGATTGATTCTGGTCATTTCAAGCCGTTCTTTTAATATCTGTGCAGTTCTCCACTAAGTCTTCTCTCCAGCCACAAGAGCTGGGACTTGGCTGAGCCCTGAAGTTCTTTCCATCCTTCTTCTGTTCCTTACTTCTTTCCCAGTTTGAGGTTGACATCACATCCTGACACCCACAGATTTTTTTTCTCTCCTCTGCTGGACTCTGGGCTCTCCAGGGACAGGGACAGGGCCCGTCCACAATGCTCTGCCCGGTTACTCTGCATTGTCTTAACCCTGCGGCGCGGGGGCTGGGAGCAGAGGACGTAGGTTCAGGAAGGCTCAGGATTCAATACTGTCTTTGTCCCTTTGTTCCTGTGACTTTGCACAGACTGTTTAACGTCTCTGTGTCTATTTTCCCATTTACCCATCTGACACATGCTCATTGAGCAGCTGCTGTGTCCCAGGTGCCGTGCAAGGTGCTAGGGACGGAGTGGTGGACAAGGCAGGAGCAGTCTTGGCCTGCAAGCAGCGTAGAGTGGGGGAGATAGCTAACAATCAAAATCACAAGCGAAAAAACAAAAAAAGAAGTTGTGATGAGCACTATGAACAAAGCATGCAGGAGCTGAGCTAAGCAACAGCAAGGTGGGGAAGTAGAGAGACCTGTTTCAACACAGCGGGCAGAGGTGGCTCAGAGCTATGTTTCTCAGCCTCAGCACTGTTCACGTTCTGGGCCCAATAATACAGTGACTGTTGCTGACACCATCATCATTACGGATCTGCCTCTCTGACTGGCCACTGGCCCCTTGGGGACAGGAAGTAGATCATAGTCACATCCATAACCCCAGTGCACAGCACAGGAGCCAAGACTCCTTACAAGACCCTGCTGCACAAATCTAAGAAGTCCCCACACAGACAGGACAAAGACATCAGCGCCACATAAATGACTATGGCTTTGATTTGACCCCAGGTAGTCCCAGTCCGCAAAGAGTTGATATCTGATTAAAATTAGGCTCTTTTAGTGAAGAAAGAGGCGGCTCCTTGCTGCCCTCCTAAGAGAAGGCTGGATGAAAGCCCACTCCCCACGGGGAATGGCTGGCGAGAGACAACATTGCCTTTGGTCTTCCTCCTCTCCCTGGAACAGTTGAAGGGGCCTTTCCGCTTCCCATTTGGCTGGTCTGAGGCCCCTGATTCTCTTTTCCATGTCAGCTCTCACTTCTGTGCAGCCTTTGTGTCCTGGCCAGCAGACTGAGGGCTGTTTGTTTTCAGATTTCCATTCGGATCTGGGGTGAGCAGGTTGGCACCTTGCTGCCTCTCTAGTTCTTCCTGAGCACGTTATGGGACTAGTTTCTATCCCTACAGAACAGGGAGCAAGGGGAGTGACAGTGTCAACCTTCCCCAACCCCTTCGTTCTTCTTTCTCCCCATCTGTCCCCACCTCGTCATGTCAAAGTCCTTATAAATCTAATAGTCCAGGATCATGTATCTTTATAGAGCCCTGGGTAATTCCTCCATGGGACAGATAAAAGCAAATCCAGAAGGGTGTCCACCTTAGCAATTTCCTTTCCTAAGAAATTATTTCAAATACCTTCCAAGACCTTGCTTGCCCCTGCGGCCTGGCAATACCTGCTCGAGTCCCCCACTGCTTCCAGATCCTGTGTTGAAGCAATTTTGGCAAGAGAAGATAGGCCCTGATTTGAAAAACAGTATTTCCTGAGAAAGTATAATGTGCAAGATTCTGTTCTGGGCACTCTGGAGGCTACAAAAATGAATAAGGCCCACTCCTCCGTGAGTTCCTATAGTGTCTGCACAAAGCGATGGGCAGATGGTTGTTTGATGAATGAGGACGTGATCCTAACTGCGGAGATAAGAAGACAAGATTCTGCTGAACTCCTGCCATGGAGCAGGGCCTTATTAGGCCCCCTAGGGACAAAGATGAGCGAGAAACTGAGACCTGGTGGAGCCAGGTCTGTCACAGAAATCGAATGTCACTGGGAAGAGTGTATGCCAGGGTGGGATTGAGCCCAGCCGGGCTTTCACGGAAAACTTCCAGGAGGAGATGATGTCTGAGCTGAGTCATGAAAAATGAGAATGAATCAGCAAAAAGGATGTTCTAGACAGCAACCGTGGGCATGAAAAGGCATGCAACCTGCTGGGAACGACAGGCCATTAAGGCATGACTGAAATGTCAAGGGAAAGTAGGAAGTGGCAGAGGAGGACGCGGCAGACGCAGTCAGGGGCTGCGAACTAGAGGGTCTGTGTGGCCGACGCAGAGAGGAGCTGCCCAGACCCTGCTGCCCAGCTGTTGCTCCTTCAGGGTCTGCCTCCGAGGCAGAGAACCACCTGGCCCAGCCCCAGCCCCCTCCAGCGACTGAGGGAGGCCATGTCAGAAGGCCTGGCTGTTTCGACCCACTGTGGGGTGACACTGAAGAGCAGTACTTGCTCCCCACCGGCTCGTCAGGTCTGCTCCAACTTCATCTGCCCAATCCTGCATCCTGCCCGTTCCTTTCATACGTATCGATTCCTGCAAACATCTTACACCCCAAACCTCATCTCCATCCACGTCTGCTCCCGTGCACCCAGCCTACACCAGCCTGGGATGCCACACTGGAGGGTGAGCTCTGTTTTGTCACCAACAATGTTCAGTCGTTTTTCCTTTGCAACACAGACATTCTGGATGCGGTTTCCCCAGATTCTGACATTCCTCAGGGTGTATAGGCTACCTGGGCCACAGGCTGAACAATTCCCAGAGAACTGGCTGTAACTGGTTACACAGCATGTTCCTTCCTCACTCCGCCCCTCATTCTTAGGAGAGAACTCATCTTCCTCATTACCCAGATTTCCATGTGGAAGAACTTCATCTAGAAAACACTCCCGACAATCTCTTTCCCTACAGACCTCTGCATAGGAGGAAGAGGAATTTGTCTGACTGGTCGATTTAGGAGGAGACATTCGAGGTTCTTGGCACCCTCCCCGCTCTCAGGAGGGGCTACCAGAAGAAAGGGGACCACCATGCAGTCTGTGCTCAGGGCCGTGCGGAAGCTTGGTGGGGCCAATGCTGTGCCCCTGGGAAGCTTTTGGTGGACCCAGGGCCTGGGTGGGGAGTGATTCCAAGCCCCTTAAGCTGGCTTTAATCTGCAATAAGGATGACATTTTGCTCTCCGTCTATCTGACTCCACCACCTGACTCAGTCAGTTTCGAACTTGGGCAGCGCAAGGGTTGTTATCTTTCAAGCCCTCTAAAATACCCCAATACTCACAATCCTACAGCTTAAAATGTCTTAATGTATCAATTTCTCAGTACTCAAAGAATATCAGTAACCACTACTGAAAAAATAAATGCATATTGCTCTATCTAAAAGATATCCCACCAATAGGAATTTCGTCCATATAATTCTACGGAGGGCTTCACTCAGGCCCACCAGGAATGATGGGCAGAAGCCATGGGCACGAGTCCACGGACAGAGTGATTTAATAACTGCTTTAAACTGTATGAAAGGATATTGCCTTAGTGGTAAGCCACAGCATGTTTATACAAGAGAGAAACTGGTGAACTTAACCTCTGAGTTTTTGCATCAGGAATTCAGCTGAATATTTTGAGTGTGAGGACTACAAGACACTTCTACAAAGATTAAAATGCCTTTTCCTCTGATGTAGGTTAAGAAAAATCAAACAAGTATCTTTCTTGGATCATATACTGGAAATTAAACAAAGTGGTAGTGTGTCATGGCTTAAAATGCCACAGACTTTGTTCCTGACACAATGTACCAACACTGACTGGCTAAACAACCTCACTGCAGTTATTTTAACTCTCTGAGTTTCAATTCCCACATCTGTCAAACGGCTGTGATACTACCTTACATGCTGTGCTCACAGGAGGTCTTATGAGAATCAAGTATGACATTTTATTATAAATCATAAGGAATGAAACCATGTATTGGTGCTGTGTCATTAAAACATTGCTAAGCACTTTCCATGGATTTTCACCCTGTGAGACTTATGCCATTTATCCCCATTTAACAGATGAGGGAGTCGAGGTGCACAGAGTGTAAGTAACTTTCCCGGGTTCTCACAACTAGTAAGGGTGAGCTAAATCTTGAACCCAGATCCCCCATCTGTCCGACCCCAATTCCATGCTTTTAACCACTCTTCCGTACACCTTATATACCGAGAGCAGTGTGAGAGAGAGGGAAGAACACTGAGCATTAGATGTATTCCTGGCTCTGCCTCAGTTGAGTCATTAAGACTCTCTGGGATCCCATCTGTGGAAGATAGAATCATGGCCCCAAAGATATTCATGTCCTAATCTCTAGAACCTATGAATATGGTGTGATACATGCCAAAGAGAATTAAGTTTGCTAATCAGCTGACTTTAAGATAGGGAGAGCATCCTAGATTATCCAGGTGGGCCCAATATAGTACAAGGGTCCTTAAAAGTGCAAGAGGGAGCAGAAGAGGAGGTCAGAGAATGTGATGTGAAATGGACTCACCATTGCTGGCTTTGAAGATGGAAAAAAGGGCCGTGAGCCAAGGAACGTGGGCAGCTCTAGAAGGGAAGGCGGCCCTGCTGGCATCTTGATTTTAGTCCATTGAGACCCATGTTGTACTTCTAATCCACAGAGCTGCAATATAGTAAATGTGTGTTGTTTCAAGCCATTACTTTGTGATAACATGTTAGAGCAGCCATAGGAAACGAATACGCCATGCACCTGTTTGTAAGATAGAGGTGTTGGGCTTGAAGCTGATTTCTATGGCTTTTCTACCTCTGACATCCTCCCAGTCTGTACTCTGTACTAATAAATAGTTCCTTCTAAAGCATGGGAAGGAGCACAGAAATAAATGACAAGAAGTTACTGTTCGCTGGCATATAACAGAACACAGAGCCAAAATCTCAGCGCATGTCTACCCCAACCCACACCAAACCACTTGCATGGCCCTCAGCTCCCCAGCCACCAGTCACTTCCCCACGCCTCTCTCCTCAGGCTGCTGGGCGGCTCACGGGCCTGGAGCCCACTGCAGGCTGGCAGCGCTTTTGTCCCTGCAAAGCTGCCTTGTTGATGCTGCTTGACAGACATTGATCCAAAGTGGCTGGTTATTTTAACATGAGAAATGAGAAGAAACACGAAGCACTGAGAGCAAGATGCAAGCCCCCCTTCTCTCTCTCTGTCTCTGTCTCCGTCTCTGTCTATCTATCTATCTGCTAAAACAACACATGAGCCTCTTCTGTCCAAAGTGTGCTTCTGTATCATATTTTCAGGAGCCAGGAAGTCTTAGGAGGAAAGGAGTCAGCCAGGTGTGGTGGCTGCTGGTGACTAGCAAGAGGTCATTACCTGGGAAACAAAAGTATTTAACCATCCTCTGTTTTTTCTCCAAAGTCTCAAGATGGACAACTAGAAGAGAGCTATGGGGAGGGGGGCAGAGAACTCAGGTCTCTGAGCAGAGAAGGGAGGGGATGTGAGACCAGCAGCCCTCCAGGCTGGACCTCCAGGGAAGCTTGGGCAGGGGCGCCTGGCAGCAGCAAGTGGCTTGAAGATCTCTGCAGGATGTTCCTACAGTCCTTGTCACTGGATATGACAGTTCAGTAGGAGCACAGGATGACAGACCTTTCCAGCTATTTTCAAACAATCTTCTCTGTTTGTGCCATAGGCATATACCCTCTCTTCCATTCTTTACATTAAATTTTTCTTTAAATGTCTTTTTAAATTTCTTGCTTCAAGAAATTTATTTTTTAAAAGAAATTTTCAGTCCTCTTCAGTCCTTTTTCAGTCCTCAGGTCCCTCCCGCCCCCACCACACACACTGCCTTGAGTTGGGTGGAGCCTCATAATGGTTCTGGCCAATGGGCTATGGAAAGAAGTGATGTGTGTCACTTCCTGGCCAGAGCATTTAATTACTACTGGGAATCTTTCCAGTGCTCCTTCCTCTGACAAGGAGGCTGTGTGTTCCTGGTGGAGACACTCAAGGATTCACCTTGAACCTGGATTGCTGAGTCACCAGATGAGAGCAGTTGCCCTACAGCTGTGGTTTCTTAAAGTGTGATTCCCAGACCAGCAGCATCAGCATCACCTGGGAACTTGTTACAAATGCAAATTCTCTGGCCCCACCCCAGATCTAATGAATCAGAAATTCTGGAGGTGGGCCCAGCAGTCTGTGTTTGAACAGGACCTACAGGGGATTCCAGTGAAAGCTAAAGTTTGAGAATCAATGTCATAGACTTTATAAGGCCTGTAGAGTCATCTGGACCCACAGCTACCTTTGCATGAGCAAGAAAAAATTTTGTTGTATTAAGCCATTGAGAGTTGGGTTGTTTGTTACTAGGATATAATTTAGCTTATCCTGACTGATACACTACTACAAATGTAAAACAAGTATACTTTGCCAAAAATAGAAGGTAACTGTAAAGTCTAAATATAATTTCAAAATTTTTATGAAATTTGGCTGTTATTACATGCTAAAGGCTTTCAGCCTGAGGTCTGATCCAATTTTGATAAAAGGAGAGATTAGCACATTTTAAAAAAAGCTTAAAGAAATATTAGCCTCAAACTGAGACTTTTTCCTAGGACGCACTGACTCAGAATAGGAAAAGGAATGACTCACAAACTTCTCTTTCCTTTTTCTCAAACCAGTTGTTGTCACTCTGATGTGTCCTTGGAGACAAGTGTCGAACCTTTGGTACCACCTCTTCTCGTTTGTCTATAATCTTCCTCTGCCTCCTCTCATAAGGACACTGGACTGGCATTTAAGGCCCACCTGGATAATCTAAAATAATCTCTTCATCTGCAAATCCTTAACATAATCATATGTACAAAGACCTTTTTCCAAATAAAGTGACATTTACAGGCTCCAGAGAATATCTTTGGTGTGAGAAGGGCATTATTCAGCCTACCATGGAGACTGTAGCTCAAACTCTACACCTGTGCTGACCTCTTAGGCCCATTATCCTCTCTCAGCTGCAGGTTTCCCTCTTGTAAAATGAGAGGGTCAAGACCAATTGCCTGCATTAAATCTCTTCTGTTTTAAGTACCTAAGGAGGTTTTCTATTTTCCTGACTGGCCCCTGACTGATAACAATATTTGTTGTAGCATTGTTTGTAGTAGTAAAAAGTTAGAGAAACAGTACAGAATACTATGCAGCAATTTTTAAAGTTGATATTGTGGGGGTGAGGGAAACTTCCCCTTTCCCCTGAAAGTTTGCTGAAAGATCAACTCACAGTTAAGGCAGATTAATAAGAGGAAGATGCCGGGCATGGTGGTTCACACCTGTAATCTTAGCACTCTGG
Source organism: Eulemur rufifrons (assembly GCF_041146395.1). NCBI lineage: Eukaryota > Metazoa > Chordata > Mammalia > Primates > Lemuridae > Eulemur > Eulemur rufifrons. Next base: position 32,272,532 of record NC_090992.1, on the reverse strand, counting down.
GAGGCTGAGGCAGGAGGATCACTTGAGGTCAGGAGTTCAAGACCAGTCTGAGAAAGAGTGAGACCCCATCTCTACTAAAAACAGAAAAAATTAGCCAGGCATAGCTGTGCACACCTGTAGTCCCAGCTACTCAGGAGGTTGATGGCTTGAGCCCAGGAGTTTGAAGTTACGGTGAGCTATGATCTATGATGACACCACTGCACTCTAGCTGGTGCTAGACTCTGTCTCAAAAATTTACCGCACACATGGGGAGAATCACAGTGACTACCCAATATCCCAGTGGGATCCAGATATTTTTATATCCACCTTTTCGAGGGGAGGGGGAGATGAGGAGTACAGGTAATTCTGTTTATGGGCAATAAATGGTTGCTAGGGAGGACGAATAGGTACTTGGGAGAATGAATGGATGGGGGGAAACTGATTGACTGTAAATTAACCTGAGAGACAGGTATTGTGTTTAAAATGACTTGGGCCAGGTCTGGTTGCATTCTTGATTTTGTTTCCTGCAATATATGACAAAACAGGAGAAGGAAGTCCATCATTCTTTTGGTGGGTGCACCTGGTTACGCAGATAGAGGGAAAGCCTGTTGATCTCTAAGGGCCTTTAATTCAAATACTCTTTATGCCAAGGAGTCATATTCTGGGGTGAAATTTCCTGAGCTCCTTCAATATAAACCTATATGTATCAACATGGAAGACACATTGTTGATGTAAAAAAAAGAAGTCACAGCACAATATACTGTAGAGCATGACTTATGTTTATTAATAAAACGTAGAAAACAATTTGATAAATTTTCTACATTTTTATACCATCTTTAGGCTTATATGAGTCTGTAGATTTATAGAAATGTCTGGAAGATTCACAGCAAGTTGACTGCATCATTACCTCTGGGAGGCACCTGAGATAGAAGTGGGATAGCGGGACAGTGGTAAGAGAGAATTTTAAATTTGCCAGGTCGTTTAAAGTTTTTACCAGGAAAATATATGTATGTCTTACTTGCATAGGTAAAATTTAGTTTTAAAGCAGACGGCAAAACAAAAAAAGGAAATGGAACAGGAAAGTTACATTGGAAGTATATTTTGAAGCCTCTGAAGGACCAAGCTAAGCGTCTGTGCTTCATTCTACAGGCAGCCAGAAAGTCACGAAGATGTGGGAACAGTCACGACGTGGCCTGATCTCGGCTGTGAGGGGGCCTCCTCCCGCGGTCGTCTTGTTGTGAGCATTGCACAAGGGAACATAAATAAAGCCCGCAGAACAGCGTCCGACATCCAGTGGGTGATTCGTAGGTGTTAGCTGCCGCTGTGGTTTCCCTCACCCTGCTCCGGCCATATGGGCCTTTCCCACGCTCATGAACATGCCACATTCTTTGGGGCCTCAGAGTTTTCATGCATGCTGTTCCTTATTCCTGTGTTTCCTTTCTTCCTTCTCTTCCACATCCTTCAGTGTTCAGCTTACGTATTACCAGCTCAGTGAGGCCTTCCCTGACCTGCCCTTGTAAATGGTTCCCCCGCCCACTGTGCGTGTCTCTGTCAAAGCAACCTGTCGGCTTTCTCAGAACACTGGCCACAATCTGTAATCGTGTCTGTGGCGAGTAGCGAGAGCTACTATTTATTGAACACTTGCTATGTGCAGATATGTTTTGATGGGCTTTATCTATATTAACTCATTCAAACATCACAATAATCCTTTTAAACGGGCATTGATATTATACCCATTGTACAGATGAAAAAACTGAGGAATAAGAGAGATTAAGAAACTTGACTGCTGGTGTCAGAGCTGTACCCCTTAGTATCCCATAAATACTTATTGAATGATGAATTGATTATTAACGCAATGCTGCTTTATGCTACTCTTGATGTCCTCATACTCCAATTAATCCTATAAACAGTGCAATTTGTTTTAGAATAAATGGGAATGATTAGCCTAATTGATAACGTCTGCAGGGAGACCATAGCCCTTAGGGGTTGAAGGCAGCTATTTTCTATTGAGAGACAGTAAGGGAGTTGTGTGTAACAGGGCTGATGGCAGAGCAGCAGGGTGTGCTGGCAGCGACGTGGGAAACTCACCAGGCTCCAGACCACATTACTTGGTTCTTCAGAGCTCGCTCCCTGCCAAGCCCAGCCACAGCCAAGGTTCCAAGAATGGAGTTCTGGGAGCAGCGGAGAACTGGCTGCCCTGAGGATGATGCCAAGGAAGTGAGAAAAAAAAAAAAACAGCCCCTGACTCAGGCCAGGGAGATTTCTGTTTAGTCCTGGCCTTTAGAAGCAAGACCTTCCAGAAAGCCACACCTTTCCCGGAGTCCCTGTTAGGTGACTCCCAACAGCGGTGAGCCATGACCGTGTGCATGCAGATGTCAGGGGGCAAAATACCCATAAGCTAAAGGCAGCTAAATCGGCTGTGTTCTCAGCATGTGCCAGGCACCGTGCGAGGGGCTTTGCATAAACGATCTCCTTTAATTCTCATAACCACCCTGGGGATTCTGCCAACATTCATTTGGTCAATAAATATTTATCAAGCACGCACTGTGTGGGATGAAGTAAGTACTATTTTTAACTCTGTTTTACAGATGAGGAAAAGGAGGCTTAGAGCGATTAAGTAACTTGCCCGAGTTAGACACTGGCAGTGCTCGGACTTGAACTCCAGTCTGCCGGCGCCCGGCCCCTCTTTCCCTCTGCTCCGACTTGCCTTCCAACATTTCTTTCTATGTATGTGTCAGCGACTGTCCTGTAATCATAATTAGGAATCATTCGATGAGATCAGGGTGCCTGGCCCATCGTCAATGCTCAGTAAAGGTTAGTTTGTGTTACTATGTGTCACACGTTTGCACTTGTCATGGTTAATTTTATGTATGGGCTTGTCCAGGCCACAGTTCCCTGATACCTGGTCAAACACATCTGGATGTTGCGGGGAAGGTATTCTTTGGTGAGATCCACGTGTAAATCTGTAGACTCTGAGTGGAACAGATCACTGCTCGTAATGTGGGTGGGCTGCGTAGAATCAGCTGAAGGTTTTAAGAGAAGAAGGCTGAGGTCCCCCAAGGAAGAGGGCATTCTGCCAGCAGACTGCCTTGGACTCAAACTGCTACACGGAGCCTCCCCTGGGTCTCCAGCCTGCCCGCTTACCCTGTGGATTTTGGATTTGCCAACCCCACAATTACATGACCCAATTCCTTAAACTCTCTGTGTGTGTATATGTAGAGAGAGATCTGTAGACGCACATCCTATCGGTTCTATAGTCAGAAGCCTGACTAGTACAGAAATGTATTCTTCACAATAATAATAATAATAGTTGAGCAGATGAAAGTTAGGGGAGGTCTGTATTAGAGGGAAATAATATCCACTGCCTAAATCCTTCTAGAAATTCTTCTCCCAATGAAGAATATGGCCTACGACTGTCACGGACCCCTTCCCCCGTATGAAAAAAGCAGATTTCCCTAATTTGGTCAGAAGACCCCTGTTCTAATCCCAGCTCTGCCCATGCTCTTCTCCCTCCAGGTTTGTTTCCCCCCTGCACAAAGTAAAGACTGGACTGGGGACATTTGCGTGACAAATGCAGGAGTGAAGGAGGAGTCCTCCCTCCACCACCCCTCAGCCCAGCCAGGGTGGCGGGTGGTCCTGGAGGTGCCGCTCACCATCTGGGTGACCTGCGGTAGATCCGTTTCACTGTCTAGACTTTAGTTTCCGCTTTACCAAGAGAGTAATGACGATGGTTATTCTGAGGGTAATTGTCAAAATCAAAATGAAACCCCGCATGTGATAGTCCTGGCAGGAGTGGCAGTTTTTTACTCTAAGAAAGAGCAGCCCAGGTTGTTGAGTAACGTAAGCAGTTTCTGGGCTCCGCGTGCAGCAGGGCCACCGTGGCAGCGCTGTGGGGACAGCCGGGGTGGTTTCCAGTCACACCTGTGGACTTCATCACCGCAGACAGGGAGGGCGCTGATCTGAAAACAACCCCTTCCGTGGCAGCGTCCTTCCAGCTTCTGAAGTCCTCAGTCTGGATTCGTCTCCAGAATCGCCCCCTAGAAGAGGCAGCCCAGGGAGAAAGGGGCCCCCCGTGGCCACACAGGAGCTGCAGGCAAAGCAGAGCCCCCTCCCGACTGTAAACCCAGCTCTGTCCTTCCCACCGCCAGGTAAGGGCGGCTGACGTTCACAACTGAAACTTCTGATCCAGGGGCCAGAGGGGCAAAAGGACATCAGTCACAAACCGTCCCTCCAAAGCCGCGTCTCTCTCACCACAGCGGGGGGACTGTGAGACAGAGGAAGATTGGAAAGAGAAATTAATTTGAAAAAACAGGAAAGCACCAGCAAGATTCTAATCCGAGAACCGGGCTGCCGGCAGAACCGCCAGTCATTTATCAAACGCCTCCCGGAACCCACACTGATTGGATCGCTTTTTCCCTTATCTTAGGATTTGGGGGAAATGAAATGCATTTTTATATGACTAACCTCAGTCACTAACTCACTCTGTGACATCGAGCAAGCCACTGAGTCCTGAGGCTCTGTTTTCTCTTCTACAAAATAACAAAGTTGTACAAAATCAGAGTTTTCCAAGCTTCAGGCACGAGATTTCTGGGATCATGATTTTGCCATGAATAAGCACCACAGCTGCTACTATTGACCTGATATTGTTCCTTATATTTGAAAAGGAAATTTATCACCTCACACATGTAAAACCACAGCCTTCGGGGTTAATAATTTATAACGAATACGTAATGATTAAGATTGGAGAAACTGTCACACGCCAGGCCCCCGCGGGCCTCCCTCAGACTGTCTTTGGGCAACACCGGCTGAGATGGTCCCTCGAGGCCCTGCAGCCCTGGCATTCGCCGTGAATAACCTTGAGCCCTGGTAGCGTGGCCAGCTCCTGGGGAAGCCTTCTCGTCGCCTGCATCAGACTAGTTCCCCCTGCACGTCCCTGTGGAGGCATTTACTGTGCTCTTCTGTAATCCTAGTAAAGTCTGCCTTCCCTGAGGATGTCCGTGGCCGAGGTGTTGGCCAGCACTGGGTGCGAGTGACGGTGCTGCCACTGTGAGCCACACGCACTTGGTCGTGTTACTTGACAGCATTACTTTACATCCCCAAAACTCAGTTCCTTTGGCCAGAAAATGAGGTTAATTTTCCTTCAGTAAATGAAATAAAAAAAAAAAAAAAAAAGTCAGCCGTCATTCGGGTAATTCGGGTGGGGAAGGCAGAAAGAGATGTAAGATGGTGGCCCTGAAGGGTAGAAGTCAAAGGAAGAATTTGTCATTTGGAAGAGAAAGCAGCATGTTTAGCAGCAGAAGGAAAGCAGCCACTGCAGTCATGGCACGCGTGTGATTGTCGTGGCCACAGCTGATGTTTATTTAGCGGTTACTATTGCGTTAAGTGCTTTTAAAGCTTGATTTCACTTAATCCCCAGCCATTACTATTCCCACTTTACACGTGAGGAAATTACAGCTCCGTGAGATGATACGCCTTCCCCAAGAACACAACTAGAAAGCGGCAGAGCAGGGACTTGAACTCAAGTCTGCCTGACTCCAGGGCCCATGTTCTCCTCCCCGATGGCAGGGGCTTCCCGAGCCAGGGTCCCTGGTGAGACATTTGCAGCAGGGGCCCTGTCCCTCCTGCAACTATCAACTTCCTTTTGAGTCTTCCCCCTCCTATTTCTTCTTTCCTGATCCTTCCTGCATTCATCACCAGCTAATGTACCCTGAGCACAGCCTTCATCTTGCTGCAGGAAGCCAGCGCACCTCTTCTCCTGCCAAGCGTGGCAGTGGCTTTGAGTGGCCTGTGCCAGAAGCACCAGCAAACTTGGTGGCTTCTAAATGGAGACCCACAGAGGAGCCTCAAAGAGAGAGCCACGCCGAGAGTGTGGGTCTGCCTCATCTTATACAATTGCTCCGCGCGTAAAACGTTATTTGAGCGAGGCTAACCTTGGAAAACTCACTAACGGAACAGCATTAGGCACAGAGTGCAGAGACCCAAACTTTTGGTTATGCCGTCTCCTCTGGGCCTGTCTCCTCGTTGGTAATATGGAAACAACCAGCCTGACAGCTTGGTGGGGATCAAAACAGAGATAGTGATTAATATTCATGTGCACATATGAAATATACATGAAGTGTAATGTCAACAAAACTCATGCGCACGATGAAGAATTCCATGAAAAGCAATGCCTCTCTCTAGCATTTCTAACAACTTCTTTTCCCTTCTTCTCTCACCTGAGTTCTTGCTTCCATTAATACTAATCTCCTATTCCTGCCATTTTTATTTTGTCTTCCAAGCCCCTCTGAATGTTGTCTCCTCTCTCTCCACCAATGCAAATTACAGTCTCGAGGCCCTAAATCCAGTTGATCATTCTTTCTGATCCAACAGCCTGGACCACTGATTCGGCATGACTTAGAGTAGCCATCAGCATAAAGAAACCTGTCGCCTTTGTGCTTGTCTACCTTGCCTTGGTCAAGACCTGGTCCTCATGACCTCCTTGTCTCTCCCGCAGAGATCCTGGGCCATCCTGGGACAGGTGAAGGCTGATGGGTCAGCAGCTCCCTTGTTAGTCCTCTGCTCACGGGCTCTCGGACCAGGCAGCCACATGAGGGTGGCCACAGCTCCAGGGACCACCGCCCACAGTCAGGTCCGCTCTGGGCCAGCCTAGTTACTGCTGCAACTGCTCCATGAATGGGAAAATGATGGACAAGCCACAGGACTGGAGCAACAGGAGATAAGGGTTCTGCATGAAATATTTGTTGCTAAGGGCCAAGACATCTCCGTGATTCGAGGCAGCTCTGCCTGAGCCCTTTGAAAGCCCAGAATGAGGAGATCAGAGCATTCCCAGCCCCACAGATCATCGTGAGCAGGAGCAACGGGATTGGAGCTTCCTCAGCAGTGCAAATTCAAGGGCACCAGGCTTGTAGCTGCATTTAGGGGATACTGGGCCAATACTCACCTGTCCCAGGTGGGCCGTGATTATAAATCTGACAGTAAATAAATGCTTTATCCTAAAGGAGCTTAACTCTAGGCTTTGAAATTTAATTCTTAGTGCCTCTCCCACAGACCTTCTCCTCTCCCCACTCTCTGGAAATGAATACCATGTATCGGCCACAAAACTGAATCCAGGAGTTTTTAATTCATTATTTAATTAATTAGCCTGTGAAGTGTATGTAGTCTGGTGTGCCCATCATTTAGGAAAATTAACACACAAGGAAGAACTCCAGTGCTATAGAAATTCACATTACAAATGGGGCCTCTTAAAAGTGAGATCCCTAAGTATATTTAGGATATAATTTGAATTACAAAGGGTTCAGTTTAGCCACAATTTGGCCAAATGGAAGGCTGGTGGCATAAATCCTTTCTACAGGAAGATCCAGGGTACTGGCTCCCAGACCTCACGGTGCAGTGGGGTCACCTGGCGAGCTCATTAACATGCAGATTCCTGGGCACTCCTGCAGATCTACCTCATCACTACCTGTGGGGGCGGGGCCCAGGAATCTGCATAATTAACCAGCTCCCCAGGTGACTGGCTGCAGGCAGTCCAAGAGCCATACCTAGGAGGCCCTGTGCTAGGTCTTAAAGCTGCAGTACTCCTATGCCCGGAACAAAGCTGCCCTCCGCGGCTGGCCCATTGCTCAGCAGGAGGCCATCAGTGTGGAAGCCCCTTTCCCCCAAGACCCCAGGCTCCTATGACACCAACTACAAAGCCCACATACCAGCAGCTCCAGACATCTAAGGTACAAGCCCCTTCTAATCAAAAGCTCAGGCTTGAAATGCATGCACAATTATCATGGCGAAACAGAAGGCCACAGAGGAGACGGGACTTGCTCGGCAGCAGCGGGCAAACCAGGTGGGCACGTGGGGCAGAAGGCCTGGGCTTCTCTGCCAGCCCTGCTCAGCCCCCAGGTTTCTGCTAGATGGCCCTTCCTCCAAGAATGAGCCTCCTCCAAGAAGAGGTGTCCCTGCTGTGTTCCGTCCCCAGACTCTGCCTTTCCCCTTCATGCCAATCACATAACCGTTTATTATTTGTTGTTTGTCTTCTCAACTAGATGGTGGACTCCTTGAGACAGGGAGTTTTGTATACCAGAATGTCTAGCACCTGACACAGCGCTCAGCACACAGTAGAAAGTCCATAAATATGTACTGGATGGACAGACAGACAGAAGTACAGTGGTCTCTCCTGCATAATAAAAAACAGGAATACTGAGAGAGGGGTTTGCCCAGGGCTGGGAACAAGTCTGTGCCACGAGGTAAGTGGAGGCAGAGGGAACTCACTCTCCCTCCCTCGGGCCTGTGTCCGGGATTGGATGGAACAGGCCCTAGCAAGCCTCCCAACTCGTAACAGTCTATATATTTTAAATGGTATTCAATGACCCTAGGGAATGGAGTAATTGAACACTAGATTTCCACCTGTCAAAAGGGGCCAGGGGTCCTCCAGGCCACCCAGCTTTATGGTTTCACATCGCCCTCTAGTGGCCATGGCCAGGTGTCACTATAATTAAGTGACGGTCTTTGCTTATTAAACCAAACTTAAATAAGTTTATAGGTCTGGAATGAGTTTAATTAATAACTTACATATGTATGGAACGTACTAATCCATTGACATAGTCATTTATTAATTCAACGACTAATCACCTGGCACCTAACATATGCCCAGGACAGTGCCAGGTGAAAGGACATGGAATGAGCATGTGTCCGCTGCCTTGGTGCTCGTATCCCAGAGAGGGAGTGGGGCACTCAGTAAACCCACAAAGGCGGACTAAACACCGCTAGGCTGGGGGTTAGGAAGAAAACATACAGTGCGTTAATATCAAATACAACAAGTGATGGACCCTCTTCAGGAAGGCTTCTCCGAAGAAATAATGTTTAAACTTGGGTTTGAAAGATGCAAAGGAATTGATGAAGCAAAAGTAGGGAGAGGGGTGGGAAGGAAGGAAAGGGCAAGATATCTAGGCAAGAAAGAGCTCTGTGAGCTTGAGGCAGGGAGGGCAGGCCAGGGTTGCCCATAGAGAGCGGCGTAGGCGGCTGAAGAAGTCGCTGGTGTTATCGTCCCTCAGTTTCTCATGAATGTGCCATGAGCTGGTCACAGTGACACAGCCTCTGGGCAGTGGTGGAGACCAGGAGGCCAGGTGGAGAGCACAGGGTGGCAGGTGCGGGGTGGGGAGGTGGAGGAATGGGTGGTCTGGGGAGGCAGGGAAGCACACAGCTCCCCACACTGATGAGTGCTTGGGCAGCAGCACTGGGAAGGGCTTGACAGGTTCCCTAGGCCTCCCTGTCATTTGACAGGAGAGAAAACAGGCCCAGAGGGTGCGCTGTCTTATACCCGTTGAGCAGCAACTTCCCCAATATCCAGGCCTGCAGGAGCTGGGTCCTCCTCACTGCCCCCCAGAGATGCTCCAGCGAGGCTCCCCCAGCCTCACGCACAGCCCCAGTTCCCGCGAGCACCTCCACCTCTCGTCCACACCATCCTCTCTCACCTATGGGTATTGGAGTCCTAGGATCTATTACTATCACCTGGTGGGGGCGTGGGGCTTCAGGGTCCTCAGGGGTGAGCTGTGCATCCCCTGGACCCTGCCCTCCCTGTCCCCACTCCCACCCCACTGCTGCCATGCTGAGCTCTTACCATGCCTCTCCCTTTGGGGCCCTTCCCTCAGGCCACTCTCCCCAGATGCCATCCCCACACTCCCCAAGAGCTCCTCTTCCGCACATCCCCATCGGAGCACTGATCACACCTCATGTTGGTTGCCTATTTATTTCCTTATCTACCTCTCCGGCTAGACTTGAGCACCCCGAGGTCAAGGATTACGTCTATCTCATTTTCTTCTGTATTCCCAGCAGCTAACACAGTATCTGGCACTTAGAAAGTGCCCAGAACTATTTGCTAATAAACGAATGAATGAGTAAATGAAAATAAATGACTCTAACCCAAGCAGCCTGCTTTTTGTCACTATGCACTTTGTCTCTCATCTCTTTTCACCCATCAGCCTCTGTCCTCTTGCTGTCCCACAGGGGCCTGCCTACCACTGTAGGAGAAAGAAAACAGTCCATCCCAGCCCGGACAGTGACTCATCAACCTTATTACTCGTGGCAGTTGCTGGTGTCCCCTAACCTCCAGGGGAAAGTGGAATGAGAGGCACAAGGAGCTGTCTACATTTCAGATTTCCTAGACATTCTCTCCCCCAAATTTGTTTTCCTGGAGACTGGGACTGCATTTGAAATTCAGATTTTCTTTCTTACCAATTTCTACAGCATTCTAGAGCTTCTCTCTCAATGAGACTACAGATCATCACAGGCTCTAAGGCCAAAACTCCTGTACAAGGTGTCTTGTTCAGGGTAACCCCAATATGATCAGCTTATTCCCCAGCTTGCATGCAAAAGGGGACCCTGGTGGTTCTGTTAAATCAATGGCATCTATGCACTGAAGAAGCATGACATGCCAGGCTGTGGCAAGTGACGTTGATCAGTGGGGAATAGTCAGGTTTATCTCTGCCCTCCACAGAACTAACATTCTAACAGGAAATGCAGAATTAAGCAACTTATTGCAATTATTCAATGACAACTGAGATGCAAACTGAGGAGGAAAAGTGCTAAGTGCCAAGAGAGCTCATTGACCTTTGGGCTGAGAGCTGAAGGATAAGGAGGTGTTAACTAAGCTAAGGCGTGCAAGTAGAATGTGTGTTCATGGGAGCATGTGTATGCCACAAGTGGGTGTACATGTGTGAGAGCATATATGTGCCACAGTATGTTGTGCATGCACATGTGTGCATGTGCATAAGCATGTGTGTTCCACAAGTACATGTGTGTGAAGGTTGCAGGTGCATGTATGGGAACATGTGTATGCCACAAGTATATTGTGTGTGCATGTGTATGTATGTGTACATACACATGCATGAGCATATGCAGATGCATGTATGAGAGCATATATATATCACAGTATGCTGTGTGTATATGTGTGCACATGAGCATGAGTATGTGTATACCACAAGCGTGTGTGTGCATGGGCTACAGGTGCATATATGTGTCTGAGTATCCCAAGCGCATGTGTGTCTCATAGAGTCACACTCTTCAGCCTCTGGGTCTCCTGATCCTCATAAGTCAGTCATTGTGAGGCAGATTTCAAGCCTTCTCTATACTGTGCAGTGGTTCCCAGCTTCTTTTGGCTCATAGGTAATTTCAATTAGCAATAACAATAACAGCAGCTACTGCATGTTAATTGTGTGGCAGTCACTGTGCCAGACATTTTATGTGTGTTCTCTCATGTACTTCTCCAGCAACCCCAGCAGGCAGGCATTGCCTCCAGCTCCAGGTTATTGTCCCATTCTGCAGAAGAGAAAACAGAGGTTCAGGGAGAGAAAGGCTCTTTCCCAAGATTGTCCAGCAAGTTAGTTTTGCAGCTGTGATTTGAACACAGGTCTGTATTATCCAAAGTGTATGCTCTAATCCACTAAACTCTTTTTCCCATCACTAGGGCAAGGGACGTGGCAGCTCAGCCATGTGGCAGGTCCCCTCCCACTATTACTGCACCAACACTCTCCCCATAGTGAATGAAAAGTCTTCGAGAGGCCCTGTCCCAGTTCAACCACCAATTCACTGTATGACCTTGGTAAAGTCCCCGACTCTTTCTTGCCCCGGAGAGTTTGCTGAGCTCTGTCATTCTACAGGAAATAGCTTAGCTCCACCACCCAGACTCCAGGCAGATTACATGGTCTTGCAAAAGCTCTGTTTCCTCATCACTAAACTTGAGCTACTAATGGTGCACTCCTGGTAGTACTGTGTAGGGATTAACTGAGCTCATGTGTGAAGAATGCTCAGCCCCGTGACTGCCTCATCATGTATGCTCAATAAATTGTAGCTGTCACTGATGCTGAGGACACTGGACAGCCAGAGGGCTGAGAGCACCAGCTCGGGAATGAGACAGAACTGGGTTCAAATACTCACTTTGCCTTCTAATGGCCATGGGACCTTGGCAAAAGTTATTTAGCTGCCAAATTTTCCTCACTTGTAAAACAGGAACGAAAATAGCACCTACTTCATAGGTTTGCTTGGGGAATAAGTAAGAGAATGCACTTAGCACAAAGTGATTGCCTCACAAATGTTAGCTAACATTATTATTATTTATATATATTGAGCAATATTATTAAAAAAAGGATTATTTGTGGTCTAATTTTGTTCTAGTTCAAGGCTTCAGAAAAAAAGAAAGAAAGCATCTGGCTTGATCAGGTTTATTAGATATTGGAATGTCTGTAAAATGTTTTAAAAGAAAAGAAAAAAAAAAAAAAAAAAAAAACCCAGCCCTGGCTCATGTGTCAGCGGAAAGTCAGTTTCCCTTTGGCTCCGAGGCTGGCAGTTCAGTGCAGCTTATTCTGGTGCTGGCTCATGGTTTGGTTAGGTTCAAGGCCATGACCGTGAGTAAGTGATTCACTCTTGCCAAAAACTATAATCACGGTCATATTCTAAATATTTATACTCCCAGAAACCAAACCTGCCCAACCTTCAAGGGTCATAGGAGCCGCACCCTCCCTCCCTGGAGTCCATTCATTCATCGAGCCCAGGATTACTGACCATCCACCTCGTGCCAGGCACTGGGCACCGTCATGCTGGTAGGTATTGGGATGAGAACCTGTGGGCAGCTTTCGCCAATTTTGGTGAAACAACCGAATCAGGGCCCTGGGCTGCCCCTGGGCTATGCAGAGTCCTAGCGAGAATGCAGGCCCACACGTTTGGTGCATGTCGCAATTATGGTCTGTTCCAGCTGTGACAGGCCCTTTGGCCCAGGGAGAAAGGAAGCCACTGCGATCACAAAGCCCAGCTGGGATGCTGCTTTCCTGATGTCCAGGTCAGCACCTCTCTTGGGGATCCCCCTCCCTCACTCCTAAATGCCCTGAGATTTCGTCCACTTCAGACAGAGCAACTGATTCTCCGGATATTTTAACCCACAAACCACCTCAAACATAGTGATAGTAAGAATAAAAAAGCAGTATCTCTAATAACATATCTATCACTTACTAGGGGATTTCCTGATGCCAAGTACTTTGTTAAACATTTTATATGCATATCTCATTTAATACTTAAAACAACATCGTTGTATAGGTCATTATTATCCCATTTTACAGAAGAGGACACTGAGGCTCAGAGAAGGGAAGGGATTTTCCCATGGTAACACAGCATGTTAGAAGTTGCAGCGTCATAATTGAACTTAACTCTGCCTGACTCCAGACCACCATGCACTATCCCCTCAGTGGGACACAGAGCACAGGGGACCCACCCTCCTACATCCTCCTCCTGTGGGCACCTAGCCAGCAATGGTCTGACGCCTACAGCCAGGAGAGGGGAACAAAGAGCAGCAAGTGGGCAGCAAAGAGGCTCCAAATCTAGCCCTCGGCTTGAGTAGCCACTAAGCTCCAGGATGGTGACAAGCTCAAGGGTGACGAAGGTGCACACCAGTGGAAAGCTCACTGTGTGATGAGGAGATGGATGAGTGTATATACAGACTGCTCCAGTGCCCGTCCCAGGTGAAGGGTGACACCAGGTGCCGTAAGACCTGAGCCATGTAACATGGGGCAAACCATTTCCTCCGTACGATAGACGGAGCACAGTATACTGATTAAGCCCATGGCCTCTGAAGCCAGACTGCCCAGGGTGAAATCTTAGCTCTGCCTCTTACCAAGCATGTGACTTCATACAGTATCATTCTAGCACGTATTGGGTGTCAGCTTCCTCTTCTGTAAAACGGGCATCAAAATACCTATTTCATAGTATCATTATGAGAAGTAAATGAGTTACTACGTAGAAGGCACTCAGAACAGTACCTAACATATAGTAAGAACTATATACATTTTTGCTACATTTTTTAAACTATGTAAACTAGAGGTAATATTACCTAGTTGTTTGAATTAAGATGCTTTTGGCTACCAAGTAACAGAACAATTAATCCAAAGTGGCTTTAAAAAGAAGATTTTATTAGTATCTCCCATAATGAGAACCATCTGAATGGAAATGGTTCCAGCCTCAGGGATGTCCCCAGGAACTCAGGATCTCCTTGTCCCCCCTCCCACCGTCCGCCACAAATCACTGATGTCTCCCCGCATGTCCCAATCTGGCTGCAGCAGATTCAAGTATCACATCCTCACAAAGCCACACCCAGAAATAGAAAGGACAAGGGAGTCTCTCTTGCATCTATTGCTTTCTTATGAAGGAGAAAATATTTCCTAGAAGCCTCTCAAAAGACAAACTTGTTCTGTCATTAGCCAGAACAGGGTCATGCGACCCCCTCCAGCCACTGCCGAGGGCTAGAAGAGCAAGATTCTGGCATTTTCTGTCACTACCTAGAGCTGGGCTCCACAGCAAAAACGATGGGAGGAAGAAGAGCGGTTGAGTGGACAATCTGCATGCCTCACAGGATAGTCCTGAGAAGGAAATAAGAGAAGAGGTGCAGGAATACTGTGAAAGATTCAACCACTTCCGCCGCACCTACGTAAGATATTGTTCTCAGAAATAATAACATCCATAGCAACGCTGATCCCTGCGGGATAGAGGTACAGTCCACAGAAATGCAGGATGCCAGTAATTCTAGGGTGTCCTGTTCTTTCCCCTGGATATGGCAGGCAAGGGAAAAATAAAAGGAAACCAACCGCTACATGGCCTGGACCCTGAAAACTGGTTATGGCCTCATAATCACCAGGCCTGGAAAACAATAGGTCACCCACTTCCCATTGGCGGTTAAAAATAAAGCCTGGAGGGAAAGTAAGGAAGGTCAGTTAAGAACAGTGGGAGAATTCCTCTGAGAGGAGATAACTTCTGTTTGGAAAATACCTTGATGGGCCATTCTGCAGTGAGAAGTCAGCCCTTGGCCACGCTCTAGATCAGAGATGAGCAAAGTTTTCCTGTAAAGGACCAGATAGTAACTATTTCAGGATGTGTAGGCAGTATGTTCCCTGTTGCAACTACTCCACTCTAAGTAGTGCAAAAGCAGCCGTAGACAATGTGACGACAAATGAGCGTGGCCGTGTTCTAATAAAATTATACATACATGGTTAGACGGCCAGACCTGACTCACAGGCAGCCGTTTGCCAACCCTCGTTCTACATGGCAAGTTACATAAGTCAACAACCTAGGCCAAGAGACTCACACTCTACCATCCACGGGGCTTGACAGTTAAAGCAAAGAAGTGCAGCAGGCTGGGTGGGGACTGTGGCATGTGGACAACATATGACTCATGGAAAAGGGGCAGTTGCAGAAACCAATGTTAACAGATCCTCCAGTATTTCAAGAAAACCAGAAGTGCAAATATTGACGGCATCTCCTAATTTTGAATCAATTCAAAATTCAAAATCTTAAACCCGGTGCAGACCAAATTAAAATCTCTGGGGGCCAGGATAGCTTGGGGGAAGCCAGTGCGTGACCTCTGGCCACAGGATCATTCTTCCAGAGCAACATGCTATGACAACCAAGTACACATGACACATTTGAGTGGCATGATCCAGGAAACTTAGCACAAAGCCAGTCTGACCTATTGCTAATGGAATGCATAACTGTGGCTGTCCCACCTGGTGGCCGGGCACATGTGGGAAGCCATTCACGTAAACGACTGCAACGATCCTCATGCGCATGGTCACACCAAGTCTAGACCCTAATTCTCTTCCTGCCTTGCCAGTGCTCTGCTTTCTGTAGGCACTGTTGGCATCATCAGGACTCGGTGACATCAGGTGTTGTGTGATATTCATTATACAGACCTTGCTGACATACTTCAGAGAAGCAATAAGATCATGCAAAGTGTTCTTTACAAACCACAAAACCACCTAAACCTCAAGTGAACTGGTTTATGGCTTCCCCAGCCCCAAATCCTAACTTGAAAGCTCTGAAAATTAATGAGTATATTCTTTAGAGAGAGGTCAAAAAACCCTTGCAGTATGACAAGCAGAACAGACACAAAGCAAAAAGACTCTCAGTCAGATTTCCTCCTAATACAAAGGCCCTCAAGCTGTGCCCAACACTGTTTTGAGGGAGTCCAGGCACCGCTGAAATGCCCTGGGCTGCAAACAGCTCAGCATGTGACACTCTGTCCTTGGCTGTCTTTTAGCTATGTCCTCAACTGTTCACTGATTTCTTTGCCTTTCCCACCAGTTCCTGTAAACCTACAGCATCCCAGGTATTTTCCTGGAGATCCTCTCTCACCCAGCTCAGCTCTCCATCTTCCAGGCTTATGCCCTGCTATTTGCCTGGATCCTCGGCCTTAAAGGATGCACGGACCTGCCTGTTCTGATCTCTCCGGCTGTGCTCCACCTTCAGACCCCCTGCCCTGCCAGGCCTGCCACCCAGCCTCACTCCTTAGCCAGTTCGATGACTGTTCCTCTTGCCAAGGACTCTAAGCCCACGTCTGTAACTTGCTGGGGAAGACCCTGCCTAGGTGCCACCCACGTATTTGGTCACAAAGATTCCCTTTCACCTGGCCCTGAAGATCACGGAAAACCACCCTTTTGATTCCCTCCAGCTATATTTGGGGGCAGGCGTGGAGAGAGAGATGAGAGAAAGAAAGAAAGGCAACTTCCTACCACACATGTTGCTCATTGCCACATCCATTGAGTCCACAGATGTTGCTCATTGCCATGTCCATTAAGATTGGATGTTGGGTCAGCAGTTTTCTACTGGTTCCTCAAATCCTGTGATTCCTCAGAACTGCCTCTGGGCCCCAGGTGGGAGTGTTAAGGAGGATGCCGCAGATCAGACGTGACTTCAACAGAGAAGCTCTGTCTTATCTGTTTTGCATGTGAAGTTGCAAAGTCCTAGTTAGCTGCTGTGCTTAGCTACAGAGAGAAAGGCAGGCTCCCACACTGAAGAAGCCTACAGGACAGCTTGAAATGGGCAGTATTTTTGGCCAAGGGCAATTTGGCAAAGGGCTAAATTTTTGTTCATAATTAAAAATTGCTTTGTTGAGTCTCCTATTGGAAGTGTCTGTTCACACAATTTAAATGATCTCCTTTGTTGAGTAGAAGAATAACATCGAGGAAGTGAGTACTACTTTTTAGCTGCCTAAATAGGAACATCTGTTTCTATTTGCCTAGTGGCGATATGGGGGTCATTTCTAATCTTTCATTCTGAATTTAGATCATGAAGCTTTTCTCAACGCTGTCACAAGGCCCTGCCCATCACTGCCTTAGTGCAGAGACACTGGGGCCACCTCCAGGGATTGTCAACAGAGCAAAAACTCTTAAAGCAGGTCCTGGCTCTGTTTTCTTCGCCTCATTGTTCAAGCTGAGATCTTGCCCACGGGGTTTGTAGATTTCTCCTAAGGGATGGTAAGCCCCAAACGGTCTTAGGGACAAGTGAGCAGACCAGGCTGGCGGTGGCTGGTGGCTGAAGGATGTGGAGCCCGCGGGGAGAGCGTGGGTGGGAGTAAAGGGATGTGTCCCCTCAGCTGAGCTCCAAGTCTAAAAGCCCTCACGCCCTGCCACTGACTCAGCTGACAGCTCAGGCAGACAGCTAATTTGGGAAAGAGATTTGCAGGTGTGAACACCGAGGAGCTCTGGAAGAATAGAAAAGGAATTAATCATATCATCTTAGAACTGCACATTCTCAGATTCTCAGAATCAGAGCCTCCTGGAACCTCAGGGCTGCGAGGAAGCAGAGAGGCTCCAATGTCACATACTGGTTAAGTTCACAGGCTTTAGAGTCAGACGGACCTGAACCGAAGACCACTAAAAGACTCTGGCTGAAAGGAAATTTACTGGAAGCCATGGGACAGGACAGTTCATGAAAGGGAAGAAAAGGCTTAGAACAAACTCGAAGCAGGCAGCAGAAGTTGCTGGGCAATCTGGCCTGGGAACCAGGGCTATAATCCGTACATCCTGAGGATTTCTTCTGCTTTCACATGATAAGTTCCAGATTCCAAGTCCTGGGGAGGGAGATTCCAATCATTTCCCTTGCCTCCCCAGGGTGGTGTGAGGAAAGTTTCAGGCACCGTCGTAGAAGGAGAAGACACCTTGGTTTACCATGCCAACGTAACCCTAAACACCCAGGGCGAGACTCCAAACGGGAAATGAGGGGCTCTGGGGAGGTGGGGATGGCCGCCTGCGACCATTAACAGCAGGTGTTTCCTGTCACAAACCTGCCACAGGGGTGCTCAGAGGACTGGCAGAAGGGACCCACATCCAGGCCTTAGCATACTGTCTGCACGTGGAAACCCCTCCGTAAACGCGTGTGCCTTCAATGACAGCTCACACTGCTGCGTGGAGCTGGAGCCCCTACAGTGTGCCTACTGAAGCAATTGCCACTGAGACCCCTTCCTCTTTGTAGTCATGTTCTTAAGTCACCCTGAATGCAGAGAACATGTGCCTGGAGAGCTTCGGGGGACTTTCCTGATCACACGGACAGCACACGCCATCCTGGGCTGTACGTCCGACAGTAAACATCTGGGACCGAGCCTGGCTCAGAAAAAGACTTTCACAAGGATCTTCTTCACTCCCCTAGTGCAGTGTCCTAAATGGTGTTCCCCTCCAATTTTATCAGATTCCGTAAAGTTTGGGGTTCTGGCAGTTTAGCTTCACCCACGCCCCTAGGTCAGGGGAGAAAACAGAGAAGATGCAGCCTCAGAGATCTTATCTCTTCTTGATATTCCACTAGGTCGGGAGCAGGCTCCTTGGACGCCCGTGACAAACTACCAGGACTCTAAAAATGTGTGCCCAAGTAGGAGGACGCCCTCCTGCTGCCCTACTAAATGGCTGCTGAAAAAATCTAGGGTCTGAAGCATGTTTGCTTAGTCTGAGGTGTATTCCAACTTCGAAGTCAATCGTGCAGAAAGGAGAGGGCCGTGGACACTCAGTCTCTGTTGCCTGGCCAGCCGAAGCCAGCCTGCCCTGAAGGGCATGACTGGGCTGACAGGGGGGCAGAGCTGCAGGACTGCCTCTGAGCACGTGTCCATCTCTACGTTGACGTTAGGTGGGAGCACCAATACCACACCGCAGTGACACTCACCTTCAACCTGCACACCTCAGGCTTCCTCCCCCAGGGCAGCCACTCCCATCGAGTGCTCATTGGACAGACATGCTGAGGCCCAGGTGAGCCAGGAGTTAATCCTAACAATAGATGGGATTTACGGAGGGCTTCCTGCAGGAGGGACACAGCTTCCAGTGCGTTCTCCATGTAGTCTCAACTCATCGCCACCGCAGCCCTGTCACTCTCCTCTTTTTGTAATAAGTATTCATGCTGCCTGAGTCACCAGAAAGGTTTTCATGACATTGTGCAGAATTCTGCTTCCATTTTGGTTTTCCTTGATTGTCCTTTACCCTCAGAAAAGGCTAAGAAATGAAGCCAAATGACTGGAGTTGGGGGAGGAGGCAGGGCTGGGCCTGTCTAAAAGATGGTGTCAAACCCCTTCCCCTTCCCCCGTCCAAGGACAATCCTTCCCCTGAAACACGCAGTGAGGCTTATGAGAAAGTCTGGTCTCTGTCTCTCTGTTTCACCAACTCCAGCTCCAGAAGCAGCAGCTCCCAACTACTGCTGGAAATCAGAGCCAACTGGAGCCCCAGGGGAAGCAGCAAAGAGAACACAGAGATCCTTCTGGATGCGGGTCAGGAACGGCTCCCCCTGAGCCCAGCAGTCTCCCTTGGACCTGAAGAGACCACCTGGCCCCTCAGATCCCCCCACAGGAGCAGGGATGCTCGGGCCAGGGCATTGTTTCTGTGGAATCTTCCCAGCAATAAGTCTCCCGGCACGACCAGCTGTTTGGCTGTATTTTAGCTGTCACCCAGCCAAGGCAGCTTGGTGGCACGCCCAAACTCCAACTCCAGCTCAGCAAGCACAACAGGTCTACAGCTGGCGCCAAAACTTGTTTAAAACATCATTTGAACCAAACAGCCAGTCAATTTAAAAACACTCCAAGCAGAGAGCCAATGAGATTTGAAAACGAGGAAAATTGAAAATAAAAGGTAAAATATTAATATGAATTTATTGATTCACGCATGTGTTTGTTTATTATTTAAACCTCGCCTTTGCCCTGAGAGGATCTAAGATGTCAAGAGCCAAATTATTGTTTTAAATGAAACAGTACTACATGTGTTCTGTTAATTTCAGTGATATCACAAAACTTCAACTTGGCTTAACATTCAAAACAAACTGTGTGTGTGTGTGTGTGTGTGTGTGTGTGTGTGTGGTTTAACAGATGGGGAAACTGAAGCTCAGGGAGGTGGAGACCCTTGCCAGGGTCCCACAGTGAATGGCGGCGTAGGGACTGCCCTGGGTCTGCTGCTACGTATTCATGATATTCGTGTGCGTGTGTGTGTGTGTGTGTGTGTCCGCCTGTACCTGCTCAGGCCCTACTCCACAGGGTCTGAAATGCAGAGGTTTCCTTCTCTTTTGCTCCCAAATATAAAAAAGATATCACATCCCAGTATTTTCCACGTGAGCATGCATTTGTTCCTTCAGAATCATTTATTGAAGTCCCATCACATGCCTCCCACTGAACCAGACACTTTGGATACAGTGGCCAAAAAGCCACGTACAATCACTGCACACATGAAGCTTACATTTTAGACACCTGGAGGCCAACAGGTGTGATCTGTGCTGAAACTGTGTCACTCATACTTGCAGGCCATCAGAGCCAGAAACGCACTTAGAGGTTGCCTCGACCAGGGTTTCTCAAAGTCCAGCCATTTAGGTACCAGCCTCACAGTTTTTATCATATGCCAATACCACTTTCATATATTTCTTTAAATGTCCTCATCTACCTAAACACGTTTATTTTAAGAGAAAATCCTACATCACTGCTGTAAACAAAAAACTAGAATCACTCATCAAAAATAAAAGATAACCATAAAAATAAATACACCAAAAAATAAAACAATGTGATTAAATTACCATCTAGAACTGCGGTCCCCAACCCCGGGGCCGTGGATGGGTACCAGTCTGCAGTCTGTTAGGGTCCAGGCCACAGAGCTCCACTGCCTCTCCCCGCCTCCCATCCATGAAAAAATTGTCTTCCATGAAACCAGTTCCTGGTGCCAAAAGGATGGGGATCTCTGATCTAGAAGGATACTTGTAGCCCAAGAAAGACTGAACCTGAAACCTGTTCTCATTTTGTAAAAAAGTAAGATCAGGTGGTGTTAAAAAGGTGTGAAAGATACTTTAACTGTACACTGAGATTTTCTCATTTCCTTAAACAGGAGGATTAAAGGAGAATTAATTAGGCACAACTTTCTACTATGTGATTTGTTTTTAATGTTGTATTAAACAGGCATGGGATTTAGGAAATCATGATCTAATCCAATCCTCTCATTTTTCAAAGGCTACTGGAGACCCGAGGCAGGCAGCTACTGGACCAAGGTCACACAGCAAGTGAATGGCAGGAAAAAAAAAAACCCAGTGTCTCTGTTCCCACCAGACCAGTATGTTTGGCTACAGCAGACTGCAGATCACGAAACTAAGATCTGAATAAATTCTTATATTTGCTCTCTACCACAACTGAAGACAGATCTTGAGTCACCGTACTTTTGGGTGGGAAGAAACCGTAACCCATCTGAAAGTGACAGATGCGGAGATCGCTCTCGTTAGCGAAGAGGGAAGTTCTCTGTTCTTTTCCGTAGTTGTTTTGTCTGTCCACTCATTTTCCATGTATCATAGAAGGTCTTGTAACAGAAATACCCACTGAGATCCCAAATAAAACCTAGAAAGTTTGTGGAAACTTCCGAACACCCGAAGTTTAAATAAGTTCTCAGATAACCCTCTGTGATACGGAATTCAGGGGGAAAAAATACGCAGCCCCACCCCATAAGGACTCTCCATCCCATAAAATCCTCAGTGTGTGCATCCTGTACTCAGCAGCCCTCACCACATATCGGCTATACCTCGTTAAATCAGGACTAGGAGATAAAGAAAGGGAAACCCTCTCTTGCCCACTGAGGTCACCTGCAGTGTGCCCGTCCCCAGTCACCCTCAGAGGGCAGCTGTCAGCAGTGGTCCCTGGGACAGCACTGGCTGTCAGAGCACACAGGAGCTATCGGTCTATAAGAAAGGAGGGCCCATCCCAGGGTCCCTGCCCGTGGATTCTGTCTCGCAAGAGGGGCTCAGTGTTCCTCTCCCAGGTAAGAAGGAAGGAAAAGCGGAAGTCGACAGTGAATGAAATCTGGCCACTTTTCCTCTTTCCTTGGAGCTGACACAGGAACGCTTTAGGGTTCCTCGGAGGGACTGAAATCCATGCACTATGGATGTAACTCAAGTGCAGTGTTTTCCCGCCTGAAGGCAGCCTCCCGGGTCAGACTGCGCCCATCTACCCTAGCTGAGCAGCAGAGTAACCCTGTGCCCTGCAGGGCCGGTGCCGTGCGAGCACCCAAAAGCAAAGAGACGTGACTCTTGTTCCTAATGTGGAAAGAGCAGGACTTCCTATGATGCAGCTGGTGTTTCCTGAAATAGAACAGCATTGGAGCAAACGGTTTTCACTAGGCAGGCAGGAAAAGCCGCGTGTGGCTCGATGCTTCCTCAGCGGTGACTCAGACCCTCGCTCCTGGCGGCCCGCTCATCCCGGTCGGGGCTGTTTTCCAGTTACCACGCTCAGCCAGGCTCCCTCTCCCGGGGGCCCCTTTGCCAGCTCGCTTTGTCCCACCAGCCTGTTCTCGTTCTGCTGAGGCCACGACTGTCTTTCCTCTTATGGCATCTACACTCAGCTCCAGTTTCTATTTTGAAATTGATTAGATCTTGATCAACACCACAGCTCACGTTCGCATCCAGAACACCTCCTGTCTGGCTCTGCTTCCATCCAGGAGAGACGATGATTTATGTTTATCTCAACCAGAGGCAGGAGGCTTCTTCCAAATTTGAAATTTGGAACTGCTTTCAAATTCTGGGCATATGCCCGGTTACTACCAGAATTAGTTGGAGAAAAGTGTTTTAAGGGCTCTGATTCAGCAGAGACTGCCTTAGTCATGCTGCATCACCCGGAATCCATTCCCAAACTCTGCAGCCCTGCCTCAGCCAACACTCAGTGAGTCCTGACTATGATCCAGGCAGTGCGCTTGGGCTGCAGACACAAAAGAGCCAGGCCCCTGATGCCCTGATCATACTCCAGTGTGGAAAGGACTACAACAGGGTCATCTCAAAGCACAGGGAGAGTCTCAGAGTGAGCCAGGCACACCCTGGCCCCTGCATGCCCCTACAGCTTGGCTGGTGACCCCCTAAGCCTCCTCCCTCTGCTGGGCCTTGCTGCCTTGCATTTGGCTCCTGCCTGCCCTGCTCCTCCCTCTGCCTGGAATGGTCTGTTCCCTGCTCCTCACTTGGCTATACGCCAGCCTCAGAGAGTCTTCCCCAACCATCTTGTCATCCCCTGTGGCTTCCCCTACACACCCCAGCAGTCTCTATCACATTACCTTTCCCCAACCTGAAGCATTTTTTTCACTGACACCAGCTTATTTGTTTGCATATTGCATATTGCCCGTTTCCCCAAAACAGAATGTAATCTTCCCAAGGGCAGGGACTTTGAACCTGTGTTCATCACTGTGCCCGCAGTGCCGGGAGCAGGCTTGGCCCATATTAGCCGCGGCAGCAGGAAATACTTGATGATTGAATGAATGAACGCTCTATGCGGGGCGGTCGGGGAAGGCTTCGTAAGAATGTGACTCTAGGAGGCTGCCAGGTGAGCGGGTATACGAGTGAGCGTCTCTCTCCAGGCAAAGGTACGACGTGTCGGGGAACGGCGGGCAGGTATGCACGGCAGGATAAACAATCTCGATGGAGGCTGAAAGAGCAGGTGGGGCCCCTGTGACGTTGATCTTTGGATGCCAACGTCGGGAGTTTTTATTTTTTTCCTCTAGAGCGGAGATGAGTTCACCTGTCAGCTAAACCTGAAGGAGGCAGCTAATCATGTTTCACAGGGGGTCTTCGCCCACACCCGTGAAGGAATCGGGGTTCATGCTGTGAAATCACCCAGGCTGTAGCCCCGCACCCCTATTAGTACTGTCACTACCACTATCACTAGCACTCACCATGCGCCAAGCACGCCACTGGCAGCGTCTTGTCTAATCCTCACAACATCCTTGGGAGAGATCTTATCTTCCCCATTTGGCAGGTAAAAAGACAAGTGATTTGCTTAGAATCTGCTAAGTGGCAGAGCTGGGATTTGAACCCAGTATTCTGACACCAGAGCCCATACACCACTGCCTTCCATTCCTTCAGACTGGAAAAGGCTTCCTAATTTTGTATGAAAAGGTGGCCAAAATGGAGCATTCCAGATTCCTTGCTGTCTTCACTTTCAGGCCTGTGTGCCCATGATATAAGTCATTCACCACCGTGCTTAGAATGTTGGCATTTTGCCTTCAGTCCCCTGCTGCTGCATTCTGCAGACATTCACTGAGGGTGGCATGTGTGGCCAGGGTCTTGACTGAGTCACTCAGATCAAATTTAGTTTCTCTGGATCTCACTCCACTAAAGACTTGATCTGTATCTTCAAGGATGTCCTAGGGAAGCAGGAGACTAAGGCAGGGGTGAAAAGACAGACTAGGATTAGTGCTAAGGGAGTTTCTAAGCAAAACACACAACTCTAAACCCTTCAGTTGTCTGGACAGTAACTCTTAGGGTAAAAGCAAAGGTCCTTGACAGGGCCTGTGTGCTCATTCTTCAGATCCCAGCTCAGTGGCTTCATGGAAACCTTCTCCATTATCTCAAATCCCACTCTATTAGGCTCTCAAAGCAACGTTACCTCCAGCACTGTTGTATTTATCTGGGTGCTATTTGTATTACGTTGTTCTTCCCCATTAGAATTTGAGCTCCATGAAAGCAGGGTCTAGTCTACTTTTCCTCAATATTCTATTCCCAGGACCTACTGGCTGCTCAATAAATATAGGTTGAATAAATAAACTCAGAGTTGGAAGGCCATTCCTGCAAGAGCGATGGAGGGCGAGTTACTTAATCTCTTTAATTTTCTCATTTGCAATTTGGATAATATCTGCTCTGTGTCCTTTTCAAGACCATGAAATAAAATTAAGTGCTTTATAAATCATTAAGGTTATTTTTATATAGGAACGACAGACTGGGTATATCCCCAGGATTTGGAGCACTTTCAACATCTAAAACAGGCTGAGAGGACAGTGAGTGGAGGCATGACATGCTCTCTCTTTGTTAAAATGGAGATGGCCACAGGCTCGTAAATTCAGTCATCACGGTGTCACCCGAGGCCAACACGGGTTCTGGGCATCTCCCCGAAATGCCTGGAATAGCACAAGGTGCTGTGGTCTTAGCGATTAAACCCTGATGGGTCTGAGGTCATAGTGGTTGTCAGAACAGGCAGGCTGTGTGAGCATGTGGTTTAGAGGGGAAGAAGAGACCAACAGACATGTCTGTGCGTCTCCAGCCTAGTGTGAGGCAGGGGAAGCTTTGATGTGTGACCAGCTCCAAGTGACAAATATCCTCACAGACGGAGAAGTGAGCTCATCACACTTCCGAGGAAACTCCACCAACCGACTGCACCCATATTCTATTATTGCTAAATGTTTTCCTACCTAACGTCATCCTCTAGCTGAGCTGACCTCTGGTTTCTACTGTCCTGGTAGCAAGAACCCCAGCTTCGGAGGCTGAAAACTCAGACTCAAGTCCTAGAAAATAAACAAATTACCAAATATTGAGTCCTTGCCGTGTGCCAGGCACTGTGCTAAGCGCATGGCATTTTGTTTCCTCTCGGAGCCGTTCTCTGACTTAGGGACTGTGCCATCAGCCCCACTCCACAGAGAAGAAACAAACCCAGATGCCTGCCCAAGTTCACAGGGCTCAAACGTAAGCTCTGTAAGTCTCAGTTTCCTGGCCCCCCTAATGAGAACAAGCATCTCCCAGCAGGGTAATCATGAAAATCTCACAGACTGTTGGAGGTAAATGTCATGCAAGGCTTAGGTCCCAGGACCAACAGCGTCAATATAAGCTCAAAGCTTGTTAGGAATGCAGAATTCCGGGTCCCATCCCAAACCTATTGAACCAGAAATGCATTTTAACAATATTCCCAGGTGATGTGTGTGCACTTTAAAAGTTTTGAGCAGCCCTGATGTAAGGTTATTGGCCTCCACTATAAACTGCTGAGCTAGCATCTGAGTCATTAGTGTTTTCCCAATTTGGTTAGTGAGAATCTAACACACTCTACCTTGATTACTTCTAGGCCAGTTTAATATGCAAACAAACCAACTGGGGATTTTGATTAAATGCAGATTCTCATCCAGTCGATCTGGGGTGAGCCCCAGAGACTGCAGTTCAAACGTGCTCCTGGGTGATGCCACAGGGGCCGTGGACCACACTCTCGATAACAGGGACTAGAGGAACCTGACAGAAAATATCTGGATCTGCAAAGTGGAAAGCCAGACCTTGCACTTGGCTGACTTCATTCAAGGGAAGGCACCTGAGCTGGGCGTTCACGTCTAGCAGGCAGGGGCGTCTCTCGTCTTCCTTGTGCTCTCAGCACCTGGCTCCCCATCTGTCACAAAGAGGCACATGTCGTCACTGAATAAATGAATGAATGGACATCACTCCCCTGCTTAACACTGTCCAGCAGCTTCTTATACAGACGAAACGCCACGTTACTCACAGTGGCTCACAAAGCCTGCCCTGGCCTGGCCCCCGCCTGCCCCCTGACCCCTTCTCCCCTCTTCCCCCCCATGTCAGCCTTTTTCCTGTTTCCCAAATTCATCACGCTTTTTCCTGCCTCAGGGTCTTGGCACCTGCTCTCCCCTTGACCTGGAATGCCCTCCCTCCAGCTCTTTCCATAGCTGGCTCCTTCTTGTCATTCATACCTCAGCTCAAATTTCACCTCCTCAGTGAGGCCGTCCCTGCCTGACCTGTCTAACCCGGTGTGTACTCACACCCCACCCCAAAACTCTTTTATCAACCTGAAAATATTTCATTTGTTTATTTACTTATTGCTTGTTATTTTCCCCCCTGATTCTTATGAAAGCAGAGACCTTGTCTACAACCCCTGGTGCATAGTAGGTACCTAGTTAATTGTTACGGAATGAACAATTGAGTAGTCTAACCCATCTCAAGGAACCATAATTTGCTTCTGTCTCTGCAAAAAGGGAAAAGGAGACTGAGCAGTATGGGAGGCCAGAAGAGGAGTGAGCATTCCGTCCGGATGAGGAAGTGGGGTGGTAATCAGGGCAGGCTTCCTGAAGGAAGTGGTATTTAAACTTTACCTTGGTGAGTGGAAAGGATTTTGACAGGCAATGATAAGTGGAAACAGCCACCCCAGGCAGAAAGAACAGTTTGGGCAGAGGTGCGGAGGCTAGCAAGAGGGGAGGGCTTAGGGAATAGGGCATACTACTGATGGGTGGAGACTGAGGACCTACCCTGTTCCTGCCCAACCCATGACTCCAGGTGGAAATGGTCCCCTCTGTAGGAGGACAGAGCCTGCAGGGCTCCTGCAGCTGAACAGATGAAGTCACTGCCTTCCCTCCTGCAGACCTTGGCCACATTTTCAGCCAAGATGATGGAGTCCAGCCTTTTGAAGTGGCAAGACAAGGCATTGGGGGGACAGGTGGGCCTAGGGGACAGCTCCATCCCACCGCCACCTCACTCCAGCAGGTGGCTCTGAGGCCCACCTGGCTCCTGTCCTCTTGTCTCCATGGTTCTTTTAATCCAAGAATCAGCAAACTCTTTCTGTAAAAGGCCACACAGTAAGTATTTCAAGCATGTAGGCCAGATGGTCTCTGTTGCTAATACTCAGCTCTGCTGTTGTGGCGTGAAAGCAGCCAGAGACAAGACATAAGCAAACGGGTGGTGGTCCAACAAAACTTCGTTTACTAAAAGAAGTAGGAGGCTTATGGTTTGATTTATGGCACTCCTGCCACTTTTGAGACCCCAGAGGCCCTGCATCGTCTAGCCCACATCTATGGCCTCCTCTCACTGCCCCTGGATTCTTTCTACCCAGGCACTCTGGGTTCTTTAAGGGCTTCTGCAAACATGTGGCGCGCGCGCGCGCTCGCTCTCTCTCTCTCTCTCTCTCTCTCTCTCGTTCTCTTCTGCTCCTTCACACTTGGCTCCTCCCTTCTCTCCAGTGAGTGCTTTAATAATCCCAACTCCTCCTCACTTTACAGTCACGCTGTCTAGAAAACCTTATGGATCCTCCAGAGGTGCCCCTATATTCCCCCTGCACAGGTCTTTGCACACTACAGTTGTTTCATTAGCCTCATGTGATCACATGCCCCAGGTCCCTGCTTATCTCTAAGTCCAAATGGGAAGGAAGCTTGTTGATCAGCCTTATTCACTACTCTATTCTCTGAGCCAAGGACAGGGAGCCTGGCACATAGAAGGTCCTCAGTAAACATTTGTTGACTGTTTTTAGGTCATGGCCCAAAAGACTCATTCATTCATTCACCACTATTGATCAGGCATCTACTGTGTGCTGAGCATTGTGCTATACAGTAAGGATACAAGAGTGACAAATGGCACAGAAGGTCTCTGTCCTCTCCAGGAGCTCCCATTGTATTTGGGGGCAACACATTCTAGAGACAGGATTCTGTCCATCTCACTGTGCAACTTTGACAAGGCACTTAATTTTCTGAGCTGCCTAGAAGATAGAAGGGGTAAACGAAATCACCCAGTTTAGAGTTTTGAACTAAATTTTGAGGAATCCTAGGGTTCCATAGTGCTTCCTAGGTTCAACAAACAATGATGTGTTTCTCTCCAGGAAGATTTAAATAATCTAAAGAAGCTATTTGTTGTTGTTGTTGTTTTCTAGTTTTGGGTTCCACTGAAAAGTTCACGTGTAAAATAGATTTCGCTGCTAAAGAAAAAGCTGGAAGCCACTTGCCTAATCCAACTTCACTCCAGCCATGGTATTAATATTAAGGTAGGGATAAGGCAGAAAAGGAAGGTCGAGAGAGCCCAGAGTGCAGCCATTTTGACTGATGCCAGACCCTAACCACCATGAACAAGGAAGCCGCCAGTGATTCACCTACCCGGGACCACCCAAGGGTGGATGAATTACTAAGCTGATGCCTTAACAAACTGTCTATGCTTACCTTTCTGTAACAGCAGTTTATGATTAACTTTTATGGGCTTACCTCAAGACAATGCTGGCCACATACAGCTATTTTATAATGGGGTTTTTGAACATTTAAAACTGTAACCATTGCCCCATAGGAAGTCCCCCTCCTGCTCAGGAGAGGATCCTACTCTGTCTGTGGAACAGGATCTGTTGTCTGTTTCTCAATAAACGTCCTGTAGCCAGTTGGCTCGCTCTTGAATTCCTTCCTGCGTGAAGCCAAGAACCTACTTCAAGGGGGTTCCCTCCCCTCATCTGAACACCCCCTACATCAGTATGGGCCAGAGTGAGGGAAGGTAGAAACTAGACATGCCTCCAAACTGGGGGCAGGAGCAACAGGCCAGATGTTAGTGGTAGAAGGACGACACTCCAGGAAACAGAAGGTGGTGTCCAGTGAAACGCAGTGATGTGGTATCAGCCAGAGACAGAGAACAGCTCAACAGAGGTCCGACAGGATGAAACAGAGACAGACACTCCCTCAGTCTTGGGGACATGAAACCGCATGCCTGGTCACTGGAGTGGTCAGAGGGCTCAGCAGGCAAAAGGAAGTTTCTTGGAGGTCTGAGAGCAGGTAACAAGGCCAGAGCCTCAGGGAAAAATAGGTGGGACATAAGCAAGGTCCCAGTCTTGGAGAAACTGGGACGCAAATACAAGTCAAGACTATACCAGAACTGAAGTCCAAGGTGGAGGTCTGGTTGGCTTCTGAAAGAAGAACCATGACCCTGAAATCAGTCATAGTTACAATTGCAGCAAGCTGACTTTATGCTTCCAGTCAACCTACCCATCCAGAAGCCTCTAAGTCTCCCACTATGGCTTGTCCAAAGTCAGCAAGAGGCAAAAATCAGAAACACTTAACCAGAAAGACTCAAAGATCGTTTTACCTGATCCTTTGAGCAGTGGTCTTCCCACTACCTAACCCATGCGATGCAAACTGAGCTAGGTTCCTAATCCAAATAGAGTTTTCTAAACCTGCACTAGACAATGAGTTGTTTTTTGAGTGCTCAGTGAAAGGGAGAAGATAATTTACTCTTAACTGAGTTCTGACTCATTTTCTTGAGAACTAGACTGACATTTGTGTTTTTAGCACCAGCCCATTAGGGGAACTGGAATGGCTTTTTCTGTCTCCAGCTGAGTGTCTCCAGGGAAGTCTTAATGGCGACCTTAAAAGTGCTGTCTACACAATACCAAAGCAACAAGTCAGTTCAGGCCAAAAACAATGCATAAAAAATTACTACTATTAATAGTAAGTTTGAGAGAGCACTTCACTCACTTTACACATTGTTCTATTTGCTCCTGAAGATCATGGGGCTTGGGGTGGGGTGGATCACTCTGTCTCCACCTCTGTCCCCTCTACCATGGCACTCTGTGTCATCTTCAAAGCACTTAAGTCTCTTTTAGGTGATAGTCTATCTGTTTATCTATTTTTAAGTGTCTTCCCAATTAGAATATGAGTCCCATGAGACAAGGAATGTGTCTGTCTTATCCAGGGCTTTATCTCCAGGGCCAAATATCTGATAAATGCTCAGGAAATATCTGTCGCATGAAGGCATGAGCCAAATCTGTATGTTCTGAAAAATGTCAGTGATGTATTTTGAATGAAAAAAAGTGCAACTATGTCTGATGACATCACTATCATCTGAGTGATAATAGAAATTACCTTGGAAACAGGATTCAGGAGAAATGAAGACAGGAGATTCAGATATTAATTCTTTTATTTCTATAGTTTGAATTAAAAAAACATTGAGATACTATCCCACTACTGTACAATATGCAAAGATACAAAATTTGGTAACTGGCTGTGTTGGGGAGGACCTGAGGAAAGAGACACTCACACATTGTAGAACACATTGACACAGCATCCATCGTGGAGCACAATTAAGCAACACCTATCAAAACAGCAAATGCGCATACCCTTAGGATTCTGCCTTTTCACTTTTGTGGAATTTATCCTAGGTATACAATCACAAACACATGAAATGACATATGTATAAAGTTATTTGTTGCAGCATTGTTTAGAATAACAAAGTATCAGAAACAATCGAAATTGCTACCACGAGAGGACCAGCTAAATAAACTATGATTCCCATCATGCAATGGAAATGTTTGCAGCTGTAAAAATGAATGAGGATACTGTTTGTCTATTCACATGAAAGGTTTTCCAAGACAAACATTTGAGTGAAAAAAGCAATGTGCAAAGCAGAGCGTACAGTACGTTATAATATTAAAGAATGGTGGGCGGGTATGTCATTAGGAGGTTGAACCGGCGTCATATCTAGAAACAGAAGATGTTGGTCCTAGGCCAGCTCTGAAATTGACATTGACTTTAACATTGACACTGATGTTGATGTTAACATTGGGTTAAGTCAGTCCCTCTCCTGGGCCTCAGTGCCCCATCTATAGGATAATAAGTGTAAACTAGCAGATTTTTAAAATATTCCTTGCCGTCCTGATCTTTTGGGATCTAATCTGTGGTTAGACTTCATTTAATTTGACTTAAATCACATGCTCTATAAAATATGCACTATTAAGGCATTTTGAGAAATGTATTTTATGTTACTTTGCTTCATATTTTTCTTTTTTTTTTAAATTGCCACTTACCTTTTTTAGTAAAAATTCCTTTTGAAAAGCTCCCAGCTTATCTCTGCTGAAGAGGGCCACTGAGTGTCATGAAGACACCTGTAGCCAGGGATATGGCGGTGGAGGGGACTAGCCAGGTTCTGAGTGGATGAAGATGACTCAAAAGGAGACAGAGAACAAGGGACACCAGGAAAAAAAATTCACTGGGGGAGGAGCACCCTGTCCGATGCCTGCTGAACCCCGGGACTCAGTTTATCCAGGTGGATGTTCCAAGAAGCTGAGTGCAGTTCCCTTCCTCAGACTTCCGCATGCCTGTGAGCTGAACTGCTCTGAGTAATCTTGAGTTTTAGGTGAGGTAAGAGGTTTCACCTTGCTGAAGCGCACATCCTCCATCCAGTAACAACACTCTAGTTTCCTACTTAGGGGGTTCCTGCCCCTCCCCACTGGCCCCTGTCCGTGTGCTCTACCCTGGGTCCAAGTGTCCCTGGCTGGCCAAACAGCGGAACTCTACCCTCCTGTCGCAACAGCCATCAGGTCCAGGGCTTTCGTCCACAGCGATGGAGAATGAGATGCTGTTTCTGTTTCCGTCAAACCCAAGGGAGGGAGGCTGTAAGGCGAGGAGCTGCTGGTCACCACTCTGAACCACAGGGCACTTAGGAACGAAGAAGGAAACCACAGCGCAGAGACGGCCGCATCTCTGGGGCACTGTCAACCTACTCCTGGATCCAGCTTGGTTTTTAAGTCCCATGAACTAGCTCACTTTTTAAAAATTACTTAAGCCAGTTTGGCTTTTACCTTCTGTTTTCTGAAGTCAAAACAACCTGAATACAGCTTCTTGTACCTGGATACTCATAGATTTCTCCAGATTTGGGAAGTTTTCAGCCATTAGTTCTTTAAATAGGCATTCTGTCCCGGTATCTCTCTCTTCTCCTTCTGAAACTTCCACAATAGGAATATTAGCTCTCTTGCCGGAGTCCCGTAGATCCCGCTCATAGGCTTTCTTCATTCTTTTTCCTTCTTTTTTTTCTTTTTGCTCCTCTGATCAAATAATTTCAAATGTCCTGACTTCAAGCTCACGGATTCTTCTTCTGCTTGATCTAGTCTGCTGTTGAAGCTTTCTATTAAATTTTTCAGTTCAGTCTTTGTACCCCATAAAAACATACAATTATTATTTGTCAATTAAAAATAAATCTTAAAAAGAACCTGTGGCCAGGTGTGGTGGCTCACGCCTGTAATCCAAGCACCTTGGGACGCCGGAGCCTGAAGATTGCTTGAGGCCAGGAGTTTAAGACCAGCCTGAGCAAGAGTGAGACCCCCATCTCTACAAAACATAGAAAAATTAGCCTTACGTGATGGTGCATACTTGTAGTCCCAGCTACTCAGAGGCTTGAGCCCAGGAGTCTGAGGTTGTAGTGAGCTATGATGATGCCACTGCACTCTAGCCTGGGTGACAGAGCAAGACTCTGTCTCAAAAAAAAAAAAAAAAAAAAACCTTCATATCAACGCCAATTTCAATTGACTTATAGTGACTTCCCAAAGAACCATATTGAGAAGAACCCTAGGGCCTTATCTGGGCTTATGACTCATGGGAAAGGTATACGAAAAGAGGGAAAATATGATGCGAAATTGGTGCATCCCTTGGCTAAGATGAAACCCCTGACTCAGTCCTCTGCCTCACTCTGGACTGGGCAGTGCTTCATATTTCTCCAAGGCTTGGTCTTTCGGGTGAGGATATGGGAAGGAATTTGTCAGCGTGTATCCCTGAAACATAAATGTCCACATTTGCTTAGAGGTGGAGTGGGTGTTCCAACTGTGCTTGGTGCCGGAAGTAAATGTTTTCCCAGTGCCGGACCTCAAAGCACTTACACTCTGAAGGGGAAATCTGCTTCCTGCCTGACCTTCAGCGCTCTGTGCTCCCTTCCCTTCTCTGACCTCAGTGTGTAATCTGTAAATAGTCAAATGGAGTGATGATGCCCAAAGCATAATGGATTATCGAGGCATGATGTTAAAAGTTTACAAAACAGAGGAGAGGAAATGAGTCCTAGGGGTTGATTACTCTGATTATTTCTAATCTGGTTTTCATGTTTCCCCCACTTAGGCAACCTGCCCTGGGTAACTGAGACACTTCTTGATGGAACTTTTATTGGTTCTGAGCCCACTTGATATTCTCAAAAAATAAACACTGAATAAGAATGGGGTATTTTCCGGGGGCGGGGGGGGAGGGTTGGGCAGGAAAGCTATTCATTCAAAATAAAAACACATACAAATATATATTATTATTTTTTTTGAGAGAATCAGATTATGAAGGTATAATTTATATATAATAAAATTTATCCTTTTATAGTTGCATAGTCCTATGAGTTTTGACAAATACAATCTTACAACAATCAAGATACAGAATAATTCCATCACTTCGAACAATTCCCTTGTGTCCCTTTATCACCAATCCTTAGTCCAACAGCACTTGGCAACCACAGCTCTGCTTTCTGATCTTATAGTTTTCTAAAATGCCATATGGGATGGAATCGTACAGCATGTAGCATTTTGAGTCCGACTTCCTTCAATTACCATAATGCATTTGATATAAATCCAAGTCATTGCGGATATTGGGAGTTTGTTTCTTTTTATTACTGAGTAGTATTCCAGTGTATAAATATACTACAGTTTGTTTATCCATTCCCAGTTGGAGGACATTTTGTTGTTCCAGTTTTTGACAACTATGAATAAAACCACTATAAACATTTGTGTATAGGTTCTTAGGCACATAAATTTTTATTTCTCTTGTATAAATACCTAGGAGGAGGATTTCTAGGTGAATTGGTAAGTGTATTTTTAATTTATAAGGAACTGCCAAAGACTTTTCCAAGGTGGCTGTTCCATTTCTATTCCCAGAAGCAAGACAGCCACCTTCATTTTTAAATGGGTAGAATGTTATTTTATATAAGTGTAGCACAATGTCATATCTGCATTAAGGCTCAAGGGACTTCACATCTGTGGTAGGAGCAAAATAACCTATAGACATCATCACTCAACCATTTTTTTGACCTGAGATCACAGAGTATCAGCTCTAGGGTGGTTTTTGAAAAACACACAATGCAAAAAGGAAATTAGAGCTTACTAGTTCAACATCTTTGAGTAGGGCTGTTTTGATCAATCATAATCAATGATTATTCACTCAGACCATGCTCCATAGCCCTATGTTTACTGTGAAATTGGGTATGTTACTGCTTTAAACCTGTTTCTTCATCTGTACAGGGCTTTTGTGAAGATCAAGAGAAAAAATGTATGAGAAAGAGCTCTGAAATTAGAAAGCAATTAAACATTAAGTGTGTATAAGAAAACAGACATGGCTAGTGAGTGTTCTTAAAACCTTAAACCCAACAGCACAGATGACGTAATTATTTAATGTTAGAACTGAAAGAACTCTAGAGATCTTCCATCATGTCCCAGCTCTTAACGATAGTCTTAGTGAGAAAATAGAAGCCCTGAAAAGCCAAGGTCACACAAAATTACTAATTGCAAAGCTAGTTAGAGAATTCAGAACGTCTGACACTCTGCCCAATTCTCTTGTTATCCTGCAAAACCCTCTCCTAAAGGCTGGTTTGAACAACAATCAGACACAACCAACTTTTAAACAGTTATACCAGGTCGGTCTCCACCAAAGTGGAATGACCACCCAACTTAAAGTAATGCCAATCACTGCCTGTCACATTTCCTGTCTTACCTTCACCATAGCACTAGTTCTCACCCACACTCATTTGTTCTGCTATCTCTCTGCCCCATTGGGAGTTAAGCTCTGCCAGGGTAGCGACCTCTATTATCTATATTGCCTGGAACACAATAGGTCCTTAATAAATGTTTGTTAACTGATGATTAGAAGAGTGGACTTTAATCAAATTATTCATGCTCAACAGGTTTGACTAAATGACAGATACCTTTTTTGACAAATTTTTAAGCCACTTGTTTGGGTGACTTGAAGGCATCACAGGCCAAATCAGAGCATGAGAATTGCTCAGTCAACCAAATGTGAGGAGCCTAAATCCCATTCCCATGCTGTAATCTCCCAGTCCTGTCCTGTCTTGCTCCTCTAAGGGACACGTTGTATAAACAGCATCAAGTGTTAACTTGTTAAAACAGTTACACCCAAAAATGTTGAGATTATTTAACAATGCAATAATATGAGGTCATATCAGGAATTCCAAGGAGAGGCAGAGTTTTCAAAGACTCTAGTTCAATGCCAGGGAGCAATTGTTTCTGAAATGATTTTCGGAAAATGAAATACTAATTCACTAGCTCATTTATTTTATAGTAGTTCATTGTGCTTAATTCTCTAACTTGAAATATTTTATTTTAGATCCATTGCAAAATCATCTTATTAGTTTCACTTTTTAGGAAAAATGTGTAATGCAAATGTTTCTAAACTTAATTTAACTTAAATTAAATTTTAACCACTGTAATCCACTGGTGTCAATCGGGTAAAATACCTATTTGCCAACTGTCTTGCTCTGAACAAAGATTGGGTCTATCTGCCACCATTGGAAATATTCTTGCTGGATTCTCAGCTTCAGGAAGACAGGGACTTCACGAGTTTTGTTCATTGGTCTATTTCTAGAGCCTGAGTCAGTGCCAGGCACACAGAAGGAATCTAATACCTATTTGCTGAGTGCAAAAGTAAACTTGGGGAGATAAGGAATTGAAACCCTCCCGTGACTTATCAGGGAGAGTCTGGCTGGGCTTCCAGCTGACAGCTCTATCCCAGAGCAGATCTGTGTGGTCTTCACACCTATAGTCTTGGGCATATTCCATAAGACCCTTGTTTACTTGACTGGGTTTCCCACTCAAGCAAATTTATAGTGTTTTTCTGAGAGCCTCACTATATACAAACGCTGCTATAACTAAGTGCCAGGAATGACTCAAAAACAAAGGGGAAACCTTAAAAGAGAGGTGTAGTGATTTGGTGAGGATCATCGGATTAAGATTTAGAACAAAGTTCAGGTTACTCCCATACCACTTAGTTAGTGTGGGAAGCTCACCAAGTCATGTCCTCACTCTAAGCCTCATCCAAACCCTGGGGGGCAGGGGAGGGGGTCTTTAGATCATGGTATTTCTCATCTAAAAGTCTCCAGTCTGGCTCGAAGTAAGCTTATACAGTGAGTACACCCAAAGGTGAGCCCATCTCTACTTAGGCCATTCCTCCAGATGCCCCAAAGGAAGTCCTGAGAATGCTGTTGACCTGCCTCTGGCCAGGGACAGAGTTGTGTCTGCCTACTTGGAGACAGAGAAGGTGGCTTACACCTAATTTCTTAGAAACCAGGCTGGGTTCTTTTGGCCTCACTAGTAATAAAAACTCTATGCACACATGCTAGGAGCTGCATGGTGGAAGGTTCAAAGGTACCAGCTGGATTTTACGAAAAACAGATGATAAAACATCTTTACTCCTTTTGCCGAGGACATAAAAATAATTTTTAAAAATTCTGTCCTAGATAGGAGTGCTACCTGGTCTCATAAGGCAGCCTTTGGTTTCTAGTCCCCAAGATGGTCCCCAAGTGAACCATACTTCCCAGTATTTATGCCATTGAGTAGTCCCTCCCTCCACCAGTTCTGGGCTGGCCCTGCGTAATCAATAAAATGCAGCAGAAGTGACACTGTGACTTCTGAGGCTAGGTCATAAAAAGCCTGGCAGCTTCCACTTTAGTCCCCTGGAATGCTAGCTCTTGGAACGCTCTCTCTTAGAACTCAGTTACCATGTTGTAAGAAACCCAAGCCACATGGAGTGTCTCAGCGCTCCAGCTGACCACAGCACTAGCGGAGATCCCAACCGACAGCCAGCGTGAACCGCCAGCCCAGGGAAGCCATCTTGGATGCCCGGCCCAGGGCAGCCTTCGGATGACTCCAACCCGAGCCACTCACTGCACCACAGGGAGAACTGCCCAGATGAGCCCACTCAACCCATCAGACCAAGAGATAATAATAAGCTGTCGTTTCGAGTCACAAAGTTTTGAGGTGATTTTTTATGCAGCAATAAATAACTGGAACAGGCCAGGCATGGTGGCTCATGCCTGTAATCCTAGCACTCTGGGAGGCTGAGGAAGGAGGATCGCTTGAGCTCAGGAGTTTGAGACTAGCCTGAGCCAGAGTGGGACCCCGTCTCTACCAAAAAGGAAGAAAAAAAAAAAAAAAACCCAGCCGGGCACTGTGGCAAGTGTCTGTAGTCCCAGCTACCTGGGAGGCTGAGGTAGGAGGATCGCTTGAGCCCAGGAGTTGGAGGTTACAGTGTGCTTTGATGATGCCACTGCAGTCTACCCAGAGCAACAGAGTGAGACTCTGTTTCAACAAAAGCAAACAAGTTTTTTTTTAGAAAATAAAAATATTTTAAATAAATTACTGGAACACTGCTTCAAATTCCTTTACAATGACCCTGAGCTGCTCTCAGGAGCCACTGACACTCACAAATGCAAGACTTTGCTCTTTGTTAGCAGAAGCTCACAAATAGCCTTTTTTGTTTTAAATACTTCAAAATTAAAATTTCAAGTTAAGGTGTTTTGCTATTGGATTTGGAAAGGTTTGCACTGGATATGCAACAATGAAGTTGAGTTTTTAAAAACATAAAACCAGTTATTGACTCCAAATACATATCTGTGACTACGGTTCTATAGATCTTGTGATTGTGTTTTTCAAAATTATCTTGAGTTTAAATAATCTTTCACATAAACCACAGGAATTTTTTGGAAGTTACAATTCTGCATCCAACTGCCTCTTGTAAGCTGCCTCTTGCACCAAAGAGGAGCACAGAAATCCTAGGTCAGGTTACTTATTCCATCTTATGGTTCAAAAATCATGATCCCCATAATTTTAATGTTTAAGAATTGTCACTTTGCTTTCTTCTTTGGATTCAAGATGCTGATGATCTGGTCTAGTTATGCCCTACTGAGTTCAAACATGAGAAAAATAAAAACAACCACCAACCACACACATATAAACACACACACCACACACAAAACAATGTCTTGTGTTGTGGAAGAATTTGTTGTGGTTGTTTTATAACTTATTTTCTTTATACTTCTCTATGTTCTTTTTGAAGTCATTGAATTTCCTTTTAAAGTCTTTTTCCCAGATCATAGGCTTAAGTCACAGACTCAAAAATAGCCATAATATATTAACTACTCATTATATTCCAGCCACCATGCTAAGTGCTTTAGACACAATAACTCATTAACTTTATAAGACCTTACAATGTGGTATTTATTATCCCCATTTTACAGTTGAAAGAGCCATGGCTCAGAACAGTGAAGTGATTTGTTAATGCTTGACGAGTACTAAGTACTTTGAGACAAGATTGGAAGCTAGGTCTACCTTCAAGCAACATAAACATAGCTGATGAACATCTCTGAATTCTTGCAACTCCATAAATCACAGCATAATTGTTGACTCATTGGGCAAGAGCTATAGCTTGGTCAGCAGAACTGTGTACCTTTGGAAATCACCCTGAAGGAAGGACTTACATCTGAGTTTTGGGGATTCAAAGCATTGATATTTTCAGACTGCCTATTTATATTGGTGCAGTCATTGCTATAATTCTGTATTGCCCAGATTGCACTGGTGATAAAACAGTCTGATAAGATCTCGTGCCATCCTT
Source organism: Eulemur rufifrons (assembly GCF_041146395.1). Classification (NCBI taxonomy): domain Eukaryota; kingdom Metazoa; phylum Chordata; class Mammalia; order Primates; family Lemuridae; genus Eulemur; species Eulemur rufifrons. The sequence goes on along the minus strand of NC_090992.1, from coordinate 32,233,356 downwards.
CCAGGGCATGAATGTCGGGATCACCCATTCAGGGGAATTTGGGCAGGGCCCCAGGAGATAGTTATAGAGTTCCAAGAGGTTCAACAATCTGGAACTCAGAGGCAGCTGGAATTAACTAGAGTGGAAAAACTCGATAGCAACAAGGACATTTAGGAGCTGTCACTGTGGATCAATCTATCTGCACCGGAGAGAGAACGGGATGCATAACAGAAAAAAAAAATGGGTTCTTGGGGTAGGTGTGTGGGGTATAATTGCTATTAATATTCAATTCTTGAAGTAGTTATGCCATGGAGACAAGGAAACAAGGCTCAGAGAGGCTGCTTCTCTTGCTCAGGACCCCACAGGAATGGTGATGGGACTGGCGCTCTATCCACCACCACCTGCCTGTCGCTGAAAGCAGCAGAGCAGAGAAGGTGCTTACAGGTGCACAATGCACACCCCTTGCTGTGCTCTGAGGAAGGGAGTCCACTGCTTTCTAGAGAGTAGCAATGCAAACCTTTCCACCAACTATTGAACACACAATTCCCCCCAAAACAAAGCTCCCCTCAGCCATACAGGATCATCCTGTATTTCCTAGTGCCCAGGAGTCTTTGGAAGTTTCTTGAGTGGGCTTCCACCTTAGCTTTTGCTTTGATTTGAATGATAAGATGATTATATCTGGTGGGTTCTCCCCAGAGGCTCCGGTTCTTTTAGTGGTGGTGACATTAAGCAGCCTTCAGACATTGCAGTTCAGCAGTTGAAATGCCTTCCCTGGGAGGGGCAGCCAGTCAGCTGGGGTCACAAAAGCCTAGTAATTACAATTAGTGTGACTAATTTCCAGGTAAAATCAGAAGCTCTTGCAAATTACTTTTGTAGAAGTTATAGTCACTGATGTCCAACATACCCTGAATCACTCCATACTCACAGCAAAAGCAGCTGGTGTCAGAGAATTCCATGTACACTGCAAATCCTCACGTGGGACTTGATCCATGGAGACGAGCTTCCTCTTGCATCGGAAAGTGGCATGCTGATGATGTCACGGTAGTTGCCAAACTTTCCTGGTGTCTAAGGAGAGTGTCAGAGAACCACCCTGGCATGGATGGGTCGGGTGACCCCAGGTAAGGCATTCCCTTTTCTGGCTCCCCTTTTGTAAAATGACAGAGCTGAGCTAGAGGGTCTCCAAAGCCCACCAGTTGTAACAGTTGCCACTTTGTGTGATATGAAATGATCTGAACATTTGTTTACTTAAGAGGGAATATGAAGTAACAATTTAACATATTTAGCTGTTTCACCCAACAGCCCTATGAAGTTAGGACCATGGATATTCCCATATTACAGATGCAGAAATGGAAGCCCAGGGTGGTTAAGTGTCTTGCCCAAGATCATGCACAGAGTAGGGATTTTAATCCAGGCAGCATAACCCCAAGGTCTATGCTTCTAACCATTAATAATATTAATGAAAACACTAATAAGCCAACCATGCATACTAAGAGTTCCAGACCCTACTTTTCTGGATATCTCCATTTTTATCCATAAACAGTGTTTGTGTCAGTTCTCAGGATTCACCTGGTGGATATATATAACACCTACCTAAGTCCTAGCATGTTAATCCTGGACAGGTCCTGACAGATCACGTAGGCTGAGAGTTCTTAACTCATCATCCTTGGGCATGAATTAAAGGGTCCATGAGCCCTCTGAAATTATGTGCAAATGTAGGTGTGTGTACATAATTCTGAGGGATTTTGTTCCAGGCTGTCAAAGGGGTCTATGAACTTTGAGAGATCAACCTATCTTTTGACAGTTGGTAAAACTGAGACCTTGAGTGACAAATGAATTGGTCCAAGTGCACACAACAAGGAGCTACAGAACTGGGCTCAGACCCCAGGTCATGTGACCCTAGGCCCACGGCTCTGTGGCTACATCCCACTGAGCTAACTCAGATCCCTCCAAAGTACCTTGAGGGTCTGTTGGAGTGAGAATAACACACACAGCTCACAAGCTTTGGGTATGGTTTAGACAATGGTGATGCTTCATAAATATCTTTGCATTTAACCTTGGGCCTCTGCATCTCTTCATTTCTTTGAAGTTCTTATCATTAATAATTACTATTGATCTGCCTCTCGAGTACTCATCTGCTATGAGTGAAAACTTAGCTCACAGCACTTCATTTAGAGCTGGCCCAGCTCTGCCTTTATCTGGCCCCACTCCTGGCCTCCATAGATGATGAAGGTAGTTGGACATTTGTCCCCCACTGTTTTGGTTGAAACAATCAGTCCAAAATCAAGCTGACAACAGCTAAACTACACAAAGCAAAATGTGTTAATGTCTAAACATTAACAAAGGAATCAAATTCTTCCAACAAAATTCGTGTCAACCAAATATGAACCGGGAAAACTTGACTTAGTAGAAATAAAGCCACAATAAAAAATTCACGGTGGCAGATGCTAAAATTTGACACAGATAAATCACAATTAATAAACTAAGCCATTCTTTAAAACTTCACAGGCAACAGAATTCATCTCTATAAAGTGACTTTGATAAAATAAAAAGGAAGATAAAGTAGAAATAGTCTAATGGCAATATATTGAACATCGATCTTGGAGTGAAAATGGCTTAATGAGCATTAATTAAGAAAAATACTTTCTTGACTTCTGGTTTCAAAATGGCAGCATAGAGGCATAGAGGCTCTCCTCTCCCTTCCCACAAAAGACCAAAACCAAATATATAGCACTGAGATCTTCTCCAGCAATAATGCAGGGCTCACATATGAGGGTGAGACAGTTCCCAGGGCCACTGAGAAGTGGAAAAAGTCCAAGAAGACAGTAGGAAACCAGACTCCAACATCCAAGATGCACACCCCACTCCCCATCACTGGAAATAGTGAAATTGAGGTGGTCAACCAGCTTCCCCACCTTCTCAGGCTCCTAGCAGGAGACCTGTCCTTGCCTTAACCCACGGGTAGCATTTTGACTCCTGAAGAGAGAGGTATCCCTGAGGACAGGCAGAGACAAATGGGGAAGGCAGGACCATCTCCGGCCCAGAAACTCTGCTCTGTATCGCGGCCAAAGGAGACACCAAATAAGGGCAGCTGTAGGAGGTGTGTTGTCCAGGTCCCCTGGGCACAAAGCCCTAGCCACTGCCGGGTTATCCCACACTGCTGGGACAATTCCTTTGGGGCCTCCCACACCTGGGACAGACAGTGCTCGGCCATTTACTAGAGCTGAGGTGAACCTGGGCTTAAGGCACCACCTAGAGCTGAAAGCAGGCAGCGATCTAGCGGTGAAGATTCACTAAGCAAATATGTTCAATAAATACCAAACAATCTGGACAGAGAAAACTGGACTAAATTCCTAACTGAAAGCTCTCTGCACTCTCTCCCTCCCTCTCCTAGCTAACAGGGCCTTGCCCGGCAGAGCTCTGTTTTCACAACATCTAAAAGGAGCCCAGCAGACAAAAAGGAAATATAAATTTTTCATTTTACAATTGCTAGACCCATTGACTAAATAACTGCCTTTCAGCATCTGTTTCTATAGCCTGGAGTAGTTCCTGAGAAGTTCCTGGAGAACAGCATGGGGGACAATCTCCAGACATCAAACCCAACCCAAAGTCATTATCTTGAGGGCAAGATCTCACACAGCCATTTCATCTATCAGTCTATCACTAAAGAAAAGAAAGGGATATAGCTGTTTCACATAATTTGACTACAACCATATGCATCTTTCATCCCCCTTTTTACATTTCATAAATAAAAGGTCTGAGTAACCGGCTTTCTAGGCCAACACACTCTTCCCTTTCTTATCTCGCATTCGGCCCATTATGTGCAGTGAAGAATCTCCTTACTGTTTATGCTAGTTAGAGTTTGGTTTTTTATTCCTTAGTGTTTAAAGGTTCTTGATTTATGACAATAAAAATAATAGCAGCCAACATTTCTTGAGAATTACCTTGTGCCAGGTACATTCTTTATATTTGTAATTTTGTTTAGTGTTCTTGACAATATTGTAAGGCAAATACACTATTGTCCTTATTTGTAAAATGTAAGTGATTTTGCTCAAGGTCATGTGTGTAGTAAGTGGCAGAACCAAATATTTGTTTGTTTGTTTGTTTGTTTGAGACAAAGTCTCACTCTGTTGCACAGGCTAGAATGCAGTGATGTCATCAAAGCTCATTGCATCCTCCAACTCCTGGACTCGAGTGATTCTCCTGCCTCAGCCTTCGAGTAGCTGGGACTACAGGCGTGCACCATCATGCCCGGCTAAGTTTTCTATTTTTGTAGAGATGAGGTCTCACCATGTTGCTCAGGCTGGTCTTAAACTCCTGGGTTCAAGTGATCCTCCCACCTTAGCCTCCTGAGTCACTGGGATTATAGGCATGAGGCACTCTGTCTGGTAGAACCAAAATCTTTCACAGCTCAGAGCCTGTGCTCTTAACCACTGTGATGTTTCCACTGACAGAAGAGGCAGAGGAAAAGAAAGAGGAAGGAGCTTCTGAAGAGGCCACAGAAAGAACAGGAGATGGTGATATTATTATTAATAGGTAATCTTATTCTCTCCACCTGGAATATCCCATCCCTGAGACACCTTTTCCCCATGCCCACTTCTCTGCCTAGGAACTTCTATTTGTTCTTTAAGAACTTGACTCAGATGTCACCTCCTCTGAGGAGCCTTCCCACATCCTATCTCCCCAAACCTCCAATCCTCTGGAATCTCACAAAAATTTACTGAGATTTCTATTATAGCCCAAGTTATATTATAAAGTGCCCATTTTCATACTTCCTCCTTGTACTAAATTCAGAACTCCTTGAGGGCAAGGATTATGTCTAATTATTCCTTGTGGTTCCAGTGCTTAGCTCAGCTCATTGTAGGTGCTCAAGTGAAACAATTAACGAAGTGAATAGACAACCCACAGAATGGGAGAAAATATTTGCAATCTATCCATCTGACAAGGGATTAATAACCAGAATATATAAGAGCTCAAATGACTCAATAGCCAAAAATTAAATAATCCAATTAAAATATGGGCAAAAGATCTGAACAGATATTTATCAAAAGAAGACATACAAATAGCCAACAGATATATCAAAAAATGTTCAACATCACCAATCATCAGATAAATGCAAATGAAAAGCAAAATGCAATATCATCTCACCCCAGTTAAAATAGTTTGTATCAAAAAGACAGGCAATAACAGATGCTGGCAAGGATGTGGAGAGAGTGGAACCTTCATACACTGTTGGTGGGAATGTAAATTAGAGCAGCCACTATGGATAACAGTATGAAGCTTCCTCAGAAAACTAATAGAACTTCCATATGATCCAGCAATTCCACTACTGGATATATTATATGTCCAAAAGAAAGGAAATCAATATATCAAAGAGATACCTGCACTCCCATGTTTATTGAAGCACTATTCACAATAGAGAAAATATGGAATCAACCTAAATGTCCATCAACAGATGAATGGATAAAGAAAATATGGTCTATATACACAATGGAACATTATTAAGCCATAAAAAAGAATGAAATCCTGTCATTTGCAGCAACATAGACGGGACTGGAGGCCATTATGTTAAGTGAAATAAGCCAAACACAGAAAGACAAATGTCACATGTTCTCACTCACATGCAGGAGCTAAAAAAAGTGGATCTCATGAAAATAGACTAGATTGGTGGTTACCAGAGGCTGAGGAAAGGGAGAGGGGGGCAGAGAAATGGGAAAAAAGAATATAAATGTATTTATCACCACTGATCTATACACTTAAAAATGGAAAAAATGGTAAATTATATGTTTTACCTCAATTAAAAAAATTTTTAAAAAGAAAAATACTACCTTGACAAAAATTTGGCTATTGTTGGTGCTTTCAATGTTGTAGTTAAGAGCATGAAGTCAAATCACCCTCTGTGACAAATCACGGAGGTCGAAACATCTGTCAGGTTAAACAGTAGGCTCAGAATGACAGCTCCAATAAAGGGAGGTCAAACCTTTCTCTGCCTGTGCTTGGGAAGTGATGGAGGCATCACTTGCAGACACGGATCTGACAAGGGAGGCAGACAGAGATAATCGCTGCCTGATAAGCTCACTTGAACAGCCAGGCAACTAGCCTAGACTGCATTTCTCTAGGCATGCCTTAACCCCACAAGTTCAGGGAAGAAGTGAAACAAGAAGGAGTAAAAGTTATGAGTGTCAAGTGAAGAATTTCCCGAAGCTACAGGAGGGTTCCTGGAGAGTTTCCTTCACTTCCTGAGGAAAAGGTTCTCTTTCCTCTTTGCCTTTCATTTCCAGTGGATCCCAGGAATTACCTGCCCATATCATCTCTAGTGCTGTGCTTCTGCATGCCTCTCCCAGCTCCATATTCAGTGATGTCTCCTTAGCAGCTTGAAATCAGCCAAAGTGGGAAGATTCACACAAATTTGCAAATTCTACAAATCAGGGCTTAATTTACAAGGTTTTTTTAAGTACACTTAAGAAAGTGATGCTAATAACGCAGATTATACTTAAAACTATGCCAGCTCTGTTGCCGTTCATTGGGATGAGCACAAAAAAACTGAGGCAATATTCTTTTGGATTCAGCAAAAAAAGTTGCTAACATAGTTGACAAATGAGCACTTTTCCAACATCTTTGTGGTTTCACTTTCATCTTTCTCGTTGACAAAAATATCAACCAACATTCACGTCAAACCTACATTTGTTATCTAATTGCAACTGTAGTTGGTTCGAGATACAAGAGTTCCACGTAAATCAATGAATCCACTGTCTGAGAACCAGTTGACTGCATAGAATTTATAATAGAGAATATTGATATTTTATTGTTATTTTTAATTGTGTGCTATGCATCTTTTATAAAAGTAAAATTTAGGATAAACTTGAGTATGTGTATACATGCACACATTTGGTTTGCAGAGAGCAAGTTGCTAGACATTGACCTCTGACTTCCTTCAGCAGCTTCTCCATCTCTTCCCACATCATCACCAGGACCTGCCACCGCCACCAGGCCTTTAGGCCAAGTGAGGTCACAGTGGGCCTAGGGAAGTGCCTGGAAGCTTCGGGCCAGAGGAGAGGAAGGCCAGTGTTTACAGTGAGGGCTGGCTCCAGAATGGCTTTTGTCTGTGCAGGGCTTTTATTTATTTTTACACCAGCCTAAGGCCTTTGACCCCAGTTTGAAGTCAAAGGACAGGAAGAAAGGTCCCTTGCTTTCATAGGGATTGGTCACTTAGTTGGCTGGGGTAGAACTTCAGGATGCTGTGAGGGCCTAGCCCAGGACGTCCCAGAGCCCTGGAAAGACAGCTCGTGCTGGAACTGGAAAGAGAAAGAACCTGCTACTTCTTCCTGGAAGCTGCTGGAGGCCCACATTCGCACACTCAAATCTCTATTTCAGGTGGTGCCGGTGTCATGTAGGGGGCATATTTATTATTTCACTATTTCATCCATGTGTATGTAAACCCTAAATAATGTCTACAGTCCATTCGTTCATTCATTCATTTATCCAATAACTAAATATTGAGCACCTTCCATAGGTCAGGCACTGTTCTTGTGCTGTGGGTGCAGTAGGGACGCAGGCAGACCCTCTCTGACCTCAGGGCACATGAGTTCAAATGGAAAATTTGTATATTAAACTGGTTTCACATTCAGTTGGATGCTTGCTCTACAAGCTGAATTTATTATCTTCTTCACCCAAACAAGTACTCTTTTGAAATGTCTGTCAATACAACAACAATAGCAATAATAGCCAACACTTATATAATATGTGCCAGGCACTTACATATATTAATAGTAACTCATTTGATCCACACAACAATCCCATGACATAGGTACTAGTATAATCCCCATTTTTACCACTGATGAAGGTGAAGCACCAAAAGCTTAACAACTTGCCTGAGGTCACACATTTAATAAGCAGTGGAATTGTTCAGTGGTGCCACCATTCATCCTAGACAGGGTGTCCAAGTAAACAAGATCTGTGTAGCTACAGTTGCATGAAATTTAGAACGAGTCCAGCTTAGGTTTGACACAATGCTTACAATATGGACAAGGCTTGGATTGGTATCCTGACTCTTCCACTTTCACCTGCAGGACTTTGGGTAAAAGTAAATCTCTTACTTAACCTCTCTGAACTTGTTTCTTCACATGTGCCATATGAACAATTATACAATGCAATTACTTTTTGGGGATAGAGAAAGAAGTTAAGAGGAGTCAATGATAGAACAGGAGTACAACGTTTAGCACAGTGTCTGGGGTATAAGTGCTCAAATCTAAGCTGTGGTGAGAATTATGGAGAAATTCATCAGAGGACTCTGGCCTACCCAGTGCCCATAGGCTGAATGAAGTCAGGGACTGTCATTACCTTGCTCACTAGAGTGTAAGCCTAGCACATAGGAGGCACTGAATATTGGTTGGTTGGTTGGTTGGTTGGTTGGTTGATTGGTTAGTTGATAGGTTGGATGGACAGATGGATGGATGGATGGATGGATGGATGAATACATGGATGACTCCCTTTCTCCTCTGTCCCACAGGAGCTAAACTCAGACTCTTTTTCCTAGTGTTTCTCACACATGTATCCAGTCTCCTCCAAGCAGACTGATAGATACTCAAGGACAGGGACCAGGTCATTTATCCGGCATCCCACCACACCCTCAACTTATGATTCCCCAAGGAAGGAGACTTGGGATTCTGAAACAATACTCCGACCACTTAGGCTCCAAGATATTCTAAAGGTGTCACCTGTCTCTTAGTGCCCTTTATTCCATAGAACATTCATCATTGAAGGGATTTCCCGGGATGTTTGGTACAATAATGCTTATATAAACCAAGATCTCTGCCCCCTAGATTTTCTGGTCACCCTTCCTTTGTAAGACAAAGGGAAACTATCAAATGTTCACAAGGCAAATATTTCTCTTCAAGATCCTAAGTTCTGAAAGAGAAAATGTGTAACCAGAATTCGATATTTATGAAAAGCACTGATTTTCATGTCAGAAAAAATTGGTTTGGAATCCTTGCAAGCGTCTTAACTACTTTGAGCCTTGATTCCCTCATCTGAAAGAGGGGACAATGACATCTTCTTTGTAGGGTCATTTGGAGGGTCAAATCCAATCCTGCAAGTGAACTACCTAGCACAGTGCCTGGTACAGATTCAGTAAAAGACCATGGTTACCCTAGTCATAACTGCTACCTGTTTGAAACTACAAGTCCTAACTACTACCTGTTTGAAAATTAGGAAAAGACCCACCACGCCCATAGAAACTCACTCTAAACAAATTAAAATTATGCTTATTGTTCTCAAAAACTTTTACTGGCTATTTGCTATGTGTGTGAGCAGCCCTCTCATGTGATTTCCCAATCACTCATGAACAATAGAGTTATATAATGGTTTTAATACTTTCTCCCTCTCGTAAGTGATAAGAAAGGGTCAGAACCTGAATTCAAAGTTTCATTCATTCATTTCTTTATTCACTCATTCAACAAACCTTTATTGAGAGTCTGTCATGTGTCGGACACTGGGCTGGGCTCTGGAAATTTAGAGGTGAGTGACCCAGACAGAGTTCCTGCTCCCATGGAGCTTCCAATCTAGGTGGAGCACATAGATGATTTATTAAAAAAAAAAAAAAACTGAGCCACACAAAGTATAACTTTTGGCTATGATAAGTGCTCTGAAGGAAAGTACAAAGTACAAGGATCAGCCAGGCGCGGTAGCTCATGCCTGCAATCCTAGCACTTTGGGAGGCCAAGGCAGAAGAATGATTTGAGGCCAGGAGTTCAAGACCAGCAACATAGCAAGACACCACCTTTACAAAAAATTAAAAATTAGCCAGGCATGATGGCTCGTGCCTGTAGTCCCAACTACTCAGGAGGCTGAGGCAGGAGGATCGCTGAGCCCAGGAGTTTTAGGTTGTAGTGAGCTATGATGATGCCACTGCACTATAGCCCTAGAAACATAGTGAGACTCTTTCTTCAAAAAAAAAGAGAAAAAAAAAAAACCAAAATAAAATTACAAGGATCAATGACCACATGCAAAAGGGAGAATCAAAACTTAGGACATGAGAAAAAAGGGAAAAAAAACAAACAAACTTTATCTAACTTGGAAAGAAAGAAAGAAATGCCCTAGGACTTGGAAGACGGTCAGAATATCAGTTTATATAATCTATTAGGACTTTAAAACAACTACAATGTCAATCCCCCAAGTCATCTCTCTGCCTGGCTAGCCTCCCTTCCACCCACGAGAGTCCCAAAGCTACATGTTCTAGGACAGACAAAAGTCAGTTTTGTTTTGTTTTATGAATAAGTAGCTGTTTGGTCACCAGGATTACCGTGCAGCTGTTATTTCAGCCTGGTCTGTGGCGGCTCCCCTGAGGAGGAAAGGAGATGTAGCTAATCTTGCTACTGTCTGGTACAATGTTCAGAGAATTCAGAAACATTCCTATGAACACCTCTATGAAGCAGATGTCCAATATATCCCCAGATGACCAAACATCAGAAGTTCTCAATTTCTAAGAAAGTTCAATAACAAAAAAGTCACCTTCATACATAATATTTGGATCATGCCAGAAAGGTAAAATAGTTGCAAGCTGTACACATCACGTGTAGATACAATACTCTAGATCTGAAAGGTTACAATAAAGACAGAAGAAATTACCTATTCTCAAAATCCTTTTCATAGATAATGGTAAAATTTCCAACCCCAAATAAAAAATGCAGTAAAATGAAAGGTTAAGAGAATAGATAATTAAGCACTCCTGAATACCATGATCGAGTAAAAAATGTGTTTACCACTATTTATGCATAAGAAGTCTCTACAGGCTATTTGTTTCACAAGACACATTTGGGGAGGAGAATGTCCCTAAGAGCTTTTCCATGATGTCAAAAGTAGATTATTCGCTCATGTTGGCGAGCTCCTTCCAGCTGTGCCATTCAAGCTACATGTACCCTGAGGGGTGAGGCCCACAGAGCTCCACCTTGCTGCCTCCCTTGCTCAGGTGTCCATAGTCTTCTGCAACTGGCTCTGGGATCTCTCGCAAGTTCCTTTCATCCACCTCAAACCCCACCTGGAATCTTCTCCAAAATCTGATTTATAGACCTTATCATTTGTTTTGATCTATTGCAACTATGCCATTTTCCATTTGGGAAAAATGTTTATCTTTTTTCTTTGCTAAGTTACCTCATGATAGTCAACTATAACCCCAGTACTTTTTTGCAAAAACTCCTGAAAAATCAGGTCTTCCCAGTCCTGTTCTGGAGTAATCAATTTTTGACCTACCAGAGTCATTGTGTTGACTCCAGCCCAATGTTCCAGGCTGCAGAAACACGTTTTAATCTAGCTTTTATTCCTGATCATATTAGTGATAGCATCTCTCTTAGAGATTCATCACCTGACATAGACACAGGATATAATATAATGGTTTAGTGCTCTAGTTCCAGCATCAGAGCGATATGGTGTCAAATCTCACCTCCACCACTTACTATCACTAACTGTGGACTTAGCCAAGTCACTTGCATTCTCTAAACCTCAATGGAGGTAAATATAATAGCATCTACCTGAAAATGTTGTTGGATTACATGAGAAAGTCATCACAAAGGTTTTACATAAGACCTAATGCATAACACACATTCAACATCAACCATTATTTTATTTTTGATTTGAGATGTACACATTCTCTGGTCTCAAAAAGTTCTCCATCAAATGATATATAAAAAAGAACAGGCGCCAGGCACGGTGGCTCACACCTGTAATCCTAGCACTTTGGGAGGTTGAAACAGGAGGATTGCTTGAGGCCAGGAGTTTGAGACCATTCTGAGCCAGAGAAGATCCTGTTTCTAAAAAAAGAAAAAAAAAGAAAAACAAATTAGCCGGGCATGGTGGCATGCACCTGTAGTCCCAGCTACTTGGGAGGCTGAGGCAGGAGTATCACTTGAGCCCAGGAGTTTGAGGTTGCAGTGAGTTATGATGATACCACTGCACCTAGCCAGGCAATAGAGTGAGACTTTTTGTCTCCAAAAAAAAAATAAAAAAGTAAGTAAAAATATTGTTTTGTTGAACATAAATGCATATCCATGCATGCACGTGCATGCTAGGATATAATGTAAAGTGCATTCCTTACTATGGGTCACAGCAAAAAAAAAAAAAAAAAAAGGTTTGAAAGCTGCTGCTCTAGGCTAATCCAGAGCTATTATTAATAAATACATCCTTTCGGTAACGATATACTATTTAGTAAAGACATTACTGCCCCCTACTGGGACTCTTGGTTTCTCATAGAGAAAGACAAGCACAGACGAGCCTTTCTCATCACCCGTGTGCCCTCAGGCGTCCTCCCACACCTGCCCTGACTGAACACTCACCTCGAAGGGACTCACCCCTGGAGTGACAATGAGTCAAAGGCGGCACTAGAAGTGGGAGCTGGAGTTCCCACCTTTCAAATGATTTTGAAAGCAGAGTCAACCTGCCTCCCGCAGTCTCTCCTGGAAGGGGAAGCTGAGCTGAGCCTCTGCTTTATGGAATCTCAGCCACACATGTTGTGTTTGGTTCCACCTGTGTCCCCTGACAGCAGAGTCCCCACTCCCTAAGCAGCCACCTGTCTCTGCTCCTCTGGAGGAGGAAGGCAAACCAACCGCAAGTTCTCAGAGCAAGAACTTCCAGCAGTCTCCATCCTCTAGTCCCCTGAAGAATGGATAGGGCTGGGGAGTGGGAAAGTGCACACCAGGAAAGACACGCTGTCCCACCCAGGTGGTACGACAGCCACAGGAAAGGCCCAGGAGCCAAGAGCACCCCTAACACACACCCCCACTTAAGGTGTGGGCCAAGGACCAGCTGGGCTTACTAAGAACCTACTGCGTGCCGCTGCTTCACTGTGACAGCGGCCACAAATCGAGTGCCGGCTGGCCGGGCGCGGTGGCTCACGCCTGTAATCCTAGCACTCTGGGAGGCCGAGGCAGGTGGATCGCTCGAGGTCAGGAGTTCGAGACCAGCCTGAGCAAGAGTGAGACCCCCGTCTCTACTAAAAATAGAAAGAAATTATATGGACAACTAAAATATATATAGAAAAAATTAGCCAGGCATGGTGGCACACGCCTGTAGTCCCAGCTACTCGGGAGGCTGAGGCAGGAGGATTTCTTGATCCCAGGAGTTTGAGGTTGCTGTGAGCTAGGCTGACGCCATGGCACTCACTCTAGCTCGGCAACAAAGCGAGACTCTGTCTCAAAAAAAAAAAAAAAAAAAATCGAGTGCCGGTACCAAGTCATCCACACATCATCTCAATTAAAATTCCAAGCAGAGGAATAATTGAGGCTTCAACAGGTGAAGTAACTTGCTCAGGTCACTCAGTGAGGAAGAGGCAGAGGCCAGCTTCAGACCCAAGTGTCCCTGAATGCAGGACCTGAGTGCCCAGTCACTGCTCTATTTTTGGCTGCACTTCCCAAGGTCAAGGCTTATATTGAGAAAGAAATAAAACATGACTGGATTGCAACATGGCAGATAAAACCTAGTATTAGACCAGGTGCGATGGCTCACGCCCATAATCCTAGCACTCTGGGAGGCCGAGGCGGGAGGATCTGCTTGAGCTCAGGAGTTCGAGACCAGCCTGGGCAAGAGCAAAACCCGTCTTTACTGAAAATAGAAAAATTAGCCAGGCGTCGTGGCACACAGCTGTAATTCCAGCTACTCAGGAGGCTGAGACAGGAGAATGGCTTGAGCCCAGGAGTTTGAGGCTGCAGTGAGCTATGATGACGCCGCTGCACTCTAGCCTGGACAACAAAGTGAAACCCTGTCTCAAAAAAAAACAAACCAAAACAAAAAAACACTAGCATTAAAAAAATTTAAAGATTAACTTTAAAATAAACTGATGGGTGGGGTTATAGAAGGCATTTTTCAGAATATAATCCATTTTATTTATTAACTCCCTTTAAAAATATCCTCTTTTTCCCCCCCTGAATTAGGTTTCTTCCTTGAGTAAAGGTTTTTCCCCAAAGTTAGATTTGCTTCAGCCACTTCCTTGTCTATAACACAAAGAAGGTAAACACATCACAACTTTATGAGATCATCTAGTTACATGTGACAGGGACTGTGTGTGCTCGGCAATTTTATCGGTGCTGTCCGATAGCACTGGGCTCAGAGAAGTTAATTACTTTGCTGAAGACCACATAGCTACTAAGAAGCAGATTCTAACCCAGGTATGCCTAACTCCAAAGCCCATTCCTTTGCCCCCACCCGACCTGCCACCTGGGTGAGCACAGAGCCCATTCCCTTGAATTTCTTCCACCTTTGCCACTTGTCCACACAGCTCAATGGGGGCAACTATCAAAAGGAAAGGAGGCCAAAGCTGTCAAGGTCACGAAAAACAAGGAAAGGAAAGACTGAGAAACTGTCACAGACCAGAGATGGTTAGGAAAACAGGACAACTAAATGCAACGTGGCATTCTGGGGTCAGAAAAAGGACATCAGTAGGGAAACTGGTGATATCCAAACAAAGGCTGGAGTGTGTTGCTGCAATAGCCAGGTCCTAATGGGTCTCTCACCTTCCCTTCTGCTGCCCTGTAATCCATTCTTGTACTTTTAGAATCATCATCCCAAAGCCCAAATCTGACCCTATTTCTCTCTCCTGTGTATAACCCTTCTGTAGACCCCCTTGCCCTCAGGGCGAAGTCCAGACTCTACTTCCCTGACTCTGCTCCAGCCTCGCTGAACTTGCTGCTGCTCTCAGAATATGTCATGCCCTCTCCACCCTTTGGACCTTTGCTTGACACATGCCCTGTCTGTCAACACCAACCTGCCGGCCTGCGGTTAGAATTAAGTAGATCTCTCTTTCCGGACTCAGCTTAGATGATAAGGAAACTCTCCAGGAAATCCCCCCTGACGCCCTCGCTCCCACACCTGGTGCCTGTAACACCCTGTGATCAATGCTCATCACAGTGCTTCTGATTCTGAATCATACCACATAGCATATCACTTGCCACTTTCCTCTCACCCAGCTGAGTCCCTGTATCCCTGAAGGAGGAGTGTGTGCTCAGACCTGGCACTGGATGTCACTGACTCCCCTTGTGAGCTCAGGCCCCTTCTCTGCTTTCTCTGAGCGCTCAAGGAAAAAGCGGCTGGTGCTAGTCTGTCTTCTACACTCCCTGCCACGTGTTAATCTCTCAGTTTTCCAACAATACCAGATCAGGTCTAGGCTGGGTGCTTGCAGTAAGCAACAGGGTCTAGCTTGAATTCAGTGCAGTTTTGTTTTCATTGTATGTGCTGTTATTTATGGAAAGCAATAAAAGTTTTGCTTCTATACAGACTAGTCATCCTTTATAAAAATAAATGTATATGAATAAAGGAAGTAAATCAATTTAGTGGAAGTTTGGTAAATGTTCTTCAGGTGGTGCATATAATGATAAATGCACGCATACACACACGTGCCTACATACAGATGTACATACATAGATACATACAACTGTGAAGGCAGCCTTCAAAGGCAGAAATCCTATCATTTGTGCAACTAAGTCCCTGGGTCATGAGACCCCTAGTACTGCTTGCTGTCTTTGCCACTAACTACCTACGTGTCTGGGAGAAAATTACTTTTCTGTTTCTCAGTTTACTCACCTGTAAAAAGAAGAGAATGAAATTGGGCTTTAAAAATATATGATGTCGGCCGGGCGCGGTGGCTCACGCCTGTAATCCTAGCACTCTGGGAGGCCGAGGTGGGCGGATCGTTTGAGCTCAGGAGTTCGAGACCAGCCTGAGCAAGAGCGAGACCCCATCTCTACTAAAAATAGAAAGAAATTATATGGACAGCTAAAAAATATATATAGAAAAAATTAGCCAGGCATGGTGGTGCATGCCTGTAGTCCCAGCTACTCGGGAGGCTGAGACAGGAGGATCGCTTGAGCTCAGGAGTTTGAGGTTGCTGTGAGCTAGGCTGACGCCACGGCACTCACTCTAGCCTGGGCAACAGAGTGAGACTCTGTCTCAAAAAATAAAAAAATAAATAAAATAAAATATATGATGTCGTCTCTGGAACAACATTTCTCATCCAGCTCCTGCGGTATGGAAATAACATTACTGAAAAGGAACCCAGAGGTGAACTTCTTATTTTAGAGACCAAAGAGCTGAGGTGTGTGGAGGTAAAGTGACTTGCCCACTGGCACGCTGCAATTTAACATCAAAATCAAGACCAAAATCCAGATTCCCTCTGGTGATCCGCCCCCCAATCCTGACACCCTGCACCCCTGCATACTCCTTTCCCTAAGTGAACTTTAGTCAAATGAGTTTCATTGTGTTTATAAAGCACAACAAATTCACATACACATATACAACATAAAGGCATCTTAAAATAATACAAAAGCAAATGAGAAAAGGGTAAAAGCCGTACTAGACTTCAGTGTTAATACTATGGAGAGGGAAGTAGTGTACCTAAAAGCTGAGAAAACACGTTACAGGGTTTTCCACAATGTTGCAATTCCTTCCTTGTTCTTTATTTGGATTAGATGCAGGGAGCCAGGAGCCATGCAACCCCAGCAAGCTTTAGGGGGAGGATTAGAATAAAGAGAGCAACCAATTCACCTTTGGCTATGATATATGCACAGTAAAACCTGCTTAAATAGGGACCAGATCCAATCACTCTCTGTGGATCATGAACAAAGTAGCATCAAAAGGTGTCCAGGGGGAATAGTTAGCTCGCATTTTTAAAATGAGATTTTCCAACACTTTTTAAAGACTATTTTAGCAAACAACTTACGTATAGGATGTAGTGGTTGCAATTACATAGTACAATGCTTTTCTCATTTAAACAACACAATCTCTACCCTTGTCTTTGGAAAGCATGCTGAGTATTTTTATAATGGACCTGGTTAGAGGCAAATTTACCAGATTTACAGGTGAATCACAGAATCAGAGAATTTTAACCAAAACTTCCAATGAAATGCAAAGTGGATAGATACAATGTCCTTCACATATATGTATATACATATGTATATATATGTTTATGTCTATACATACTTGTAGCAATTGAGAAAGATCTGGCCAAACAGCAGTTCACATCAGAAGACATAGAGGTTTCCATTGATTATTAAGCTTAGTGTGAGCCCAGGTAAGATGTGGCTGCTGGGGAGAAGAAAAACCTCAATACAAAGATAAAACACCACACTAAGTTACATTAAGTACAGTAACATCCCGCCGTACTCTTCACCCACCAGCCAGTATCAAAGTCCTGGTGCGGTTATGGGAACTGCCCTTTCAGAAGAACAGGAGCAAATCTGGCCAGAGGAGAAGGATCTGTAGGTGGGAAAAGGGCTGGGATGTGTAACCCGAGCCGGACAGGCTCATGGCATGGGTTCCAGGGCCACGCGAGCCTTCTTCAAATATAAGATGTGTAACTGCTCTGGAACGCATGTGCCCCTCATGGTCTCCTGGGAATGTTGCTGAAAGGACTCTGCATGGGCAATTAGACCGGTAGCCTCAACCACAACATCCGTTCCAGCGTGGGGATTTTATGGCTTGCTGTGGCACCTCTATTTTACATGGTAGTGTGGTTAGATCACTTCATTTCCTTCCTGGGCAAGAATACTCTCTAGAGTAGAGTATTTGACAACCAACCAAGCCCCTAAGAGAACATATGTGCTGATGTGTAGACAATCTTCGTGCCTAGAAGATGCAATGGTGACTCAACTCACCACTCCCATCCCACCTCACCACACAACCAACCATCTGGTTAACCCCAAGAAGCTAGAAACAAGGAGCAGATGGTCTGACGGTACACTCCGAGCTGATGGGCGGCAGGTGCAGGGACTGTGTGTTCGCACACTTCAGAGCAAATGTGAACCACCTGCTTGAGGAGGACCTGAAGTGCTTGCTAAAATGCATGTTCCTGGATTGTACCCCAGACCTACTGAATCAGTATCATTAGGAGTAGGAACCAAAAAGTTCATGTTCAACAAGCTCCCCAGGTGATTCTTATGCACACTATCTGGGAGCCTCAAGAGGAGTGTTTCCCATACTTTAGAGTGCATTGGAACCACCTGGAGGGCTTGGGAGAATGAGGGCTCCGCGCTCCAGAGAGTGTGACTCAGAGGTCTCAGGTGGAGCGCCAGGATTTTCATTTGGAGCAATCTTACAGATGATGCTTGCTGCTAGTCAGTGTAACACACTGAGTTCACCACCTTAGAGGATTCCCGATTCCGTCATCAAAGAACTCGGATGCTATGGTAGGTAGCTTCTGCAATGATCCCCAGGGATTCCCCTCCTCCCGGTTTTCATGCCCTTGGCAAGCACCTCCCCTTTCGTGGGGGCCAGACCTAGAGACTCACTTGTTACGAACAGAACAGGCAAAACGAAGGGGATGTCATTTCTGCAATTAGGTTATAAAAGACAGGTTATAAAAGACACCTTGACTGTGGCCTTGAGAGCCACCCAGAGCCAGAGGACCCTGCTAAGTCATGCCTGGATTCCTGCCCTACAGAAATTGTGAGATAAATGTTGTTTCAAGCCACTCAGTGTTACGCAGTGATAGGTAACTAACAGAAGGGCTTTGTAAAGGAGCTGCCCTGAGATCAGGAAGACCCTTGGTATCTTAACCCACCCTCCAAGTCTCCCATCTCATCTGTCCCTATCATGGAGGAGACAAGACGTGTGTGTAAATGTACATGGACAATATTTAATGATATACACTATTTACATGTAATTTATGTCATAATTTTCTTAAGGCTCAATTTCCAAGCCTTGGCCCTTGGAAAGCTTCTCTGGAGTTTCTGGGAGATGAAGAGGACCACAGTGTGCTACCGCAGGGCGGAGACAGGGAATCCGTGTGCTCCATCTGGCCATTCTGAGGCTGTGTCTTTTGAGCTAAGAGCCTGGCAAATTCCCTCCTGCCAGTCCTCATGAGCATGAGGAGTGGCACCTGCTTTGGTTCTGAAGAAAGAAAAAGAAGCTATGGGTTCCTCCCCTGACAAGGGGAGGGGTCTTTCCCTGAGAAAATTGGTGAAGGGCACGATCTCTGATCCGCTTGCCTTTTCCCCCGTGCAGAGCCCGATTGCTTTCCTGGGGGAGGGAAGGAAGGAAGGTTCCCAAGGGCAAGGTTTCTCATTTTCTCCAGAATTATGTGTTGAGAAAGTGCATTTCAGAGGCTATTTGTGTGGGAGGGCCACGGTCAACGGGAAAAGGATCTAGGAGCTAGGATTTCCAACCGCCACTCCATCATCAGCTCCCGTGGGGCCTGGAACGAGCCCTCTCTCTCCCTCTGGACTTGGTTCCTCTCTTTGAAACATGGGGGGACTGGGCCAGGTGGGGACTCGGCCTTCCTATTAGTACCTAAGAGCCTAAGGCAGCGAGGCTGTGCCTGGCCATGGCACCGGTCAGAGATGGGACTGGTGTCCTCAGAGGGCCAGGCCCCCACCACTCAGCCAGCGCGCCCTCTCTGAGGAGCACCCAGAGGTGCTGCTGTGCCACAGTGGGCTCCGGCAGACGCTGTCCAGCCTGCTCCTGATGGTGGCCTGCAGCTCTTCGTCACCCAGCAGGACCGCTGCTGCCAGGGCCAGCAGGAAGTACTCAGTGGCATCATGGGCATCCTAACCCCGTGGTATGGAGGCAAAGAAGAGACAGCATTAGAAAATGCTCCAGGCTCGAGGCGGTGCTGGCAACTCCAGCTCTTTTCTGCCCAACATCCCATCCTTGCGCCTGGCTCCTTAGGTGAGCTGCTCTCCCCTCCACTGTGGTCCCTGTGGGATCGCTCATCACAGTGCCCTCCTGCCAGGCACAGAGGAGGCACCTTACCCAGGCTTGGCCAGTGGTGAAACCCCACTGCCCTGGGCACAGTGCTTCAGGGATGTGTGCATGACCCAAACCTGACCTATCTGTCATTCCCCAGGACTTTTCAGTGTGTAGAGGGGAAAAGGTCATGAAACAAAGCAAAGTAGAAACATAGAGATAGAGAGAGAGGTGGGGAATCCATAATGACACGTGAGTATGGGATCCAGAGCTACCTGCAACTAAGACTATACCTCAGCTTTCTAATTCTTTCAGCCAATAAGTTGCCTCTTTTGCTTAAGGTGGTTTGAATTGAGTCCTTTCCTTTGCAAGCCCGAGAGCCCTTGGTTGATACAATCAGATCGCACACACTTTGTCCCTGGACCACTTCCTGGGAGCCGTGGGGCAGAGGCAAGATGGCCAGGGAGTCCCTCACTAGCCCTGGCCCTCCCCATGTGGTAAAGACAGGGAACAGAGGCTTCTTTGGGTGAGACTCAAAAGTCTGGTTTCCATTAACCCTCAATAATTTATTCGGGCCAGAAGTAAAGTCTGGCAAGTAAGAAAAGGACAGCAGAGCTGCCCTGAGAGTCCCCTGGGGGCCGAACAGAGGGTGACTCAGAAGCCACCGTATTAAGAGATTAAGGCTTGTGCTGGAGAGGACGGGGACCTCTGGTAAAAGGGAACTAAACCTGGGACACAGTTTGAGGGTCCCGGTTGTAACAGAATTGCAGACCACCAACACCATTTTAGAAGTGACTAGAAAAATAAGAATTTCTGACGCCACGGCACTCACTCTAGACTGGGCAACAGAGTGAGACTCTGTCTCAAAAAAAAAAAAAAAAAAGAATTTCTGGATTCAACGGCAGCCCAGCAAGCAGCATCAGGGCTAAAACCTTCCTGGGATCTAGGCGTACTTACACTCAAAGCCCCACACCTCATTGTCTCAAACATTAACATACGCTCACATTTCTCATAAAATGTAGTTTTATATAACTTTATAAGAAATGAGTTGCGGTTGATTAGTTGATTTGTGACATTTATGAACACACAATTAAGTATTAATTTTGATTTTAATTTTGGGACTTACAGTTCTTTTGTTTGAGGTCTTATATATTTTCATAGGCCCTTGAGGGATTCACAGGCACGAGACAATGTGCCCGTAGTACCTGATAAAGCAGCCACAGAAATTATAGCAGGACGAGGAGAAAGGGAAGCTCTGATCTGTCTCCTTGGCAGGGATGGGAGCACCTTTGAGGTGCCCAGTGGGGCCAAGTGGGAAGAGTCACTGTGACCCCTGTGGAGCCACTCCCCGCTCTATGAAACGAGACTCCCAATCTCAACCCTCTGGTCCTCTCAGTGCCTCCCCAAAGCTTCCTCACCATGTTTTGATGAAGAAAGAGTATGGTGGGATGGTAGCTGTCACTTCCCCTTAGAAGTTATGTGAGAGGCTCTTACCTTCAGCTGGTAGAACGTGAGTCGGCCCAGGCGATAATACACCTTGGCATAGTACAGGGCCTCCTTGGGACTCTGCAGCCAGGGGGGACAGAGGGACAGAGTCTTCAGGTAGCAGTCCTCAGCCATCTCGTACATATGCAGGGAGTAGTATACTGTAGCCAGGCGGTGAAAGGCCACCAGCTCCTGCTTTTGATCTCCTAGGAATGGGAAGACAGAGAGAGAGATCCTGGGGCCAACACTTTGCATCATTCATTCGCTCATTCATTCCGTAAAACTTTTTGAAGGTCTACTAGATGTCAGTGACTGTGCCTGGGACATCAGGAACAAAACAGAAGAGGTCCCTGCCCCCATGAAGTTTATTGTCTCAGAGGACACAGACGTTCCTTAAACAATCCCACAAACACAGGTACAACTACACCTGTGGTTAAGTGTCACAAAAGAAAACACGGTGCTCTTCTACGAGAGGGATTGAGCAGAGCACATGTGCTAGTCAAGGTTTTCTGAGATGACTCTCTGAATAAAATATTCTCCTTATTGCAGATGTCATTATAACACTGGACTCTGGGAATGAATTATTTCTAAATCCCTGCAAGGGGACATGGTGATAAGACTGAGCTTGACTGAGCTTGACCGAGTAGCCAAGAATTCCTTCCAGTGAGTAACTCTGTATAACAAACGTGTTCCCCACAGGAAAGTCTCACTCTGCAGAGACTTCTCTTGGGCTGCCACCAAGTAGCAGTCACTTCCTAGCCCTTTACCAACTCCCGGCCTCACATAAGCTACAGAGACCTGTTTCACTTTCAAGTCACGCTTTAGAACGTTGGTTTCTAATGGCCCTAGGACTTGTCGTTTGGGGTTTGGGTGGGTTTGTTGTTTTAATAACTAATCATTTTAATTCAGAGTGACCTTTTGCAGGAAACAAAGGCTTACAATCCTGTCTTTGGCATATCTGCAAGGTGGCTGTGTGAGGCCATCTAAAATCATTGCCGTTAAGCTTCAAAGGGTCAAAAGCCAAGATTAAAAGGGAAAGTCCGAGGGAGAGAACATTCTCTGATATGGAAAAACCCAGTCATGGGGAAGTACATGCATAAAGGATGTGTAGCCTCCTTTCAGCTCCTGTCTAGGAAGGATAAAAAGTGCTCAGAGGAGCTGCCTGGGGCCACTACGGCCTTCGCTGAGAGTAGCAGACAGTTGCTCAGATGAGGTTTTCGGCAGTAAAGAAAAAGGTAGGAAAAAGAGCGAGCTCTCAAGTGTAATTAGACACAATGAAGTCCAGTACCAGCCACACTGAATGCCCTTGAAAATGCCCAGAAGTCCCTTCTAGAACCATCACAGATGACTCCATTTACCCCTACATCTAATCAAGCCTTCTCTAATCAAACCTGTTTTTCCTCATGCACCAGCATTCAGGACGAGGGATATTGTTTTTTTATTCTGCCTTTTCTCTGTTTTAATGATATATCATTTCCCATTAGCTTTTGCTATAAATGCAAGGTATTTCAATGAGTTTGTGAGTTAGATTAATGGAAACCTGACCTTCATGTACATTTCTATTCCATGGAAAAATAAGCTTTTGACTAACAATCAACCAATTAAAAAATCTGGGTACAGTCCTTTTCTAATGGGGACATCACCTCTGCCTAGGATAAAATACCATTTATCTTACACTGGGGAACAGAACCAACTGTCATATGATAAGTAGTGTGGCACAGGCAACACTTACCAAGGACTTATCATGTACCTAGCACTGTGCTGCAGCCTTTGGGTGGATAATCATTGGTCTTCATAACAACTGCATGAGGTGGCTGCTATTTTTACTCCTGATGTGGCGATGACAAACTTGAGGCTTATGGAAGTTAAGCAGATTGCTTAATTTAAGGGCTCTCCAACAGTGGGACCTGGGATTTGAACCCACGAAGTCCGACTCCAGCGCCCATGCTGCCATTGCTTTGCTGTCCATCCTTGAGTAGCCGCCCCTCCCATTCAACGTGCCTGACAGAGGGGACCACCAACCTGTGACCGTGCTGAGCCTGGCAGCCAGGGTGGCAAATTCCAAAGCCTTCTCGTAGCCTTCAAGGCTGATCTGCAGCTCCGTCAGCTTGTTGAAAATCCGGAGCTCGGTTCTCACCACCTTCATCCTCCTCGCTAAGGGAACAGCCCCAGCCTGGGGACAGAGACACAGGAAACCTTAGCCCAGCTGAGAACCATCAGTACGTCCCACACACCAGGAGGCTTCTATTCTAGTGGCAGGACTTGGGGGATGGCAGCCACTAAAACAGGGGCAGAGGGAGGTGCAGCTGTGTTTCCTTTGGCGCCTTTTCTCCACTCTATCTCCTGGTCTTTGCTCTTGGTGTTTTGCCCAGATCTTAGAGGTGGAAGGACTAGAGGTCATCAGGCCACCTAAAATTGGGGAAAGGGATGTCGTGGCTCTTCCCAAGGCCATATGGGAAGTTATTCGCCTCTCAGCTATTAGCACCCACAGAGCTAATTTATGAAGTGCACGAATTAGTATGCTCAAAGTGTCTGAACGTGCTCAATCAATGGTCATTTCTATTTTTTTAACTATGATAGAATTTTAGGCAAGTCACTTCATCTCTCAGAGCCTCAGTTTTCTCATCTGCAAAATGCGTGTGAAAATAAGCCCCTCTACAGTCTGGGATGTGTTTCTCGTTCTCCCCACGCCCAGCTTAATGCCTGGCACAGATTGAGTGCTTGGTAATGTTTGATGACTGAATAAGCAGCTGCACAAACACATGAATGAATAACTAAACAAATGAAATTTTAGGCTAAGATAATACGAGTTGCCAAATGTCAGTCAGTGGCGGACAACATTCACAATTTTTGATGTATCTGCTTAATCTCTAGACATTTATTTAATTTGTATTTTTTTTTTAAACCAACTCTTTTATTTTCTTGCCTCATCTTTTGCAATAATATCTGTGAACTTGGGGTTTGATGAGCTGGTGTTACACATTTTTAATTTTTTAAAAATATGTTTTAATACATGCTTGATAAAAACATCTATGTACCCCTTTAAATAATCTCCCACTATGCCACCAGTAGTAAGTGGGGGATGCTGGTAAGCACGGAAGTGTGCTATAAACTGTGAAGTACCATGCACCCAAGAGATGTCATTATTATGGTGCATTATCCCAGGAAGGATAAGTTATCAAGCCTGACAAGGACTGAGTTTATCAGATCCTTCCCTGAGCACCTGCTAGATTAGCGCGAGGGCAAGTAGGTGGATGCCAGACAAGGAAGGGAGGAAAAAGAAATTCCAGCAAGAGAGGGGAGGAGGGACCCCCAGACCGAAGTCCAGTGGGGCCCTTCCCATGATTGTGCGGTGACTTACCCGGTAATACTCCACTGCAAGATGCCTGCGGCGGGTCCCATTGAAGAACACGTCACCTGCTTCTTCGTAAAGTTTGAGGGCCAGGGAGGGCTCCTCTGACTTCAGGGCTGCCTGGATGGCTGCCTGGGTGGGACAGAGAGGGCTGTTAAAAGCAAAGAGGAGGCTTCCAGCCCTACACAGCACTGGCAGGCCCAAAAGGCAGACTGCCTCACTAACCCTCTGCTCAAGGCCCCCAAATCCTGAATTGTCCTGCACATTCACAGCGCTGGAAAGACAGAGATTCTCGAGTCTGGCATGTCGCCGTCATGGTATGAGAGATTACTCCTGGTGGCTAGAGATTTTTTTTAGCAGTACATAGATAAACATTTTAAGTTTTTATAGTTAAATATTTATTTTAATGCATTTTAGAAAAAAAAACTATTCGTGCATCAAACCTGTGATTTCAGATAGCATCGTGTAAGATAAGGCTAAGTGTAGAAAGCTAAGAAGACTTGAAGTTGAGTCAAGGAAAAATAAGTGCATAATGATATAAAAGGTACATGGATATAGCAAAATGTTTAACTGAATTTATAAATGACTGAAATTGAAAACCAGTGATCTAGTCCAACACCTACTCTTTCCACACGGAGAGAGTGAGGCTCAGAAGGAACATGGGACCTCCCCAATTCACACCAATAATTAGTGGCAAACAAATGCCAGTGTCTTCCATCCCAGTACCCTCTCCTAGCCCCCACAGCCTCTTCTTCTCTAGCAAGCTATTTCAAATTGCACCTGAACCCAGTGTGACGAAGTTGCAAAGTGAAGACACAGCCTGCTGCCTCTGCTGCACAGGTAGAGGACCTCAAATAGCCTCAGGGAGAGAATGATTCACTTTATTGGGAATGACCCTGAGGGACATCAGTTAGGTGGCAGCCTGGGCTTGGGTGGGGCCCGGGACCAGTTCTGACCAGTGAACACTGTCATTGCACGGGAAGCTGCACAGAGCAGGAGGGGCCCAGACATGCGGTCCTGGAGTCAGGAGGCTCCGCCATCGATACAATTAACAAGCTGAACCCTCTGGGTTTCAGCCTCCCAGAGCATGAAGGGAGGTCCACTCTCTGAAAACCCTTCCAGCTCTAAAATCCCGAGGCAGGATAGCGTGGGGGCTGAGAGTGAAGGCGCTAGGTCCCCCTGACTGTGAGCAGTTCTCAGCACCACCATTTGCCAGCTGTGTCACCTTGGACAAATTCTCAGCCTCTCTGAGCCTCATCTGTGAACTGCGAACTAGGATAGAAACTCCTGCTGCACTTGCAGTGAGGACTAAACTACATCGTGCAGGTGAAGTGTTCAGCACAGTCTCCTGTCCTTAGGAAGCATGCAGTGTTACACAGCCTTTACTGAGTTTCAGTAGAAGTATGCATTTACTGCTGTGCAGTGAGAGATAGATATAAATATAACATATAACATATGTCATATATAGCATATAGTATAATATAATAAAACATAAATAAATAAATATTATATATATATATACTTTTTCCTAATCCTTATGCTAAGAAATGGGGTTCCCTCGTGAAGAAATTGAGGCCAGAGAGCTCATGTGGCAAGCCCAGTCACACAGTCCATAATCCTTGTGATTTGATTCTGGCTTTTCTCTCTCAGAGCCGAGGCTTTTAATCACTACACTACACCACATCTCAGATATTAAAAATATGTAAACAAACAAACAACAACAAAAAAAACCAGAACAGTCTTAAATCCCCACGTACACCAACCTTGCTTCAAACTGCAATAAAACCGGTAAGCCAAGGTATATTCATTAAGATGGATATACTTAAAGTGACGGGTGACATTACAGGTGACATGTGAGGACAGTCTCCCCTCACATTCTCCCAGAGCTCACATGTGCGTAGGGGACCCAGGGACTGGCCCTTTGCTGCCTGTACTCAGCTGGCCAGGCCACCCTGGTTTCCATCATGTGTCCAGGGAGCAGCACACTGTTGACCCTCCCTCCGAGGGCTTGTCCTGGACATCACCCCTCTCTGGCTCCAGCTGGTCAATTTGTAGGGCGCAGCTGCCTGCCCGGGTGGCGAAGTCAGCAGACCCCAGAGCAGGAGGCCTACCTGCAGGTACAGCTCCACCAGCTCGTCCTCCTGCAGGAGGTAGTGGAGTCGCCCCGCCCCGAGCCAGGCCTCGGCGGCCTTGTCTCTCTCCCCCAGGTCGATGAAGATACGCAGACTCTCCTTGATGCACGTGAGGGACCTCCTGAGGGACCTGGGGGACAGACAGGAAGTTGTGAGGCTCAAAGGGGCCTCGGAGTTCACTCAGCACAGAATGAAACCGAGGGTCTGAGAGGGGACAACCATGTCCCACATCACACAGAGAGCTCAGGGGCTGATTCCAGCCCCAGCTCTGCCCCAATCAGCTGCGTGACCTTGAGCAAGTACAGAACCTCCTGTGCCTTGGTTTCTCCACCTGTAAGATAGAAATATAACTGCCTGAGGGGACTGTCGAGAGGATTATAAGAGATAATAAAGCTAGAGTGCCTCCAACGGTGCCTGTCACATGGTAAGTACATAACGAATGTTTAAATATTAGTTGTCATCATTATTATTACTGACCCATGGCCCATCAATCTTTCCACTGCACTATAATGTTTTTTTCAAAGCACATCACACACACAGTAGACACCAAATGCATATTTATTGAGTGCATGCACGAATTAGTGACCATAGAAGTAACTTTAACTCATCAAAAAGATTTTGATGTTTTGTTTAAAAAAAGAAATCAAAGTAGAGTGAAAATTTTACGGAGCACACTTTAATTATTTGGAAAATCATATTACGTAGAAAACTATTCCCTTGTGATAGGAATTAAAGAAGAAATGAGGCGTAGGCAATAATATATTGTTGCACAGATTCAGAATTTGAGAACGGGAAAGAAGACTGGGCATCATCTAGATCGTAGTTCTCAACCCTAGCAGCAATTAGAGTCATCCAGATGCTTTTTAAACATACACACAGCCAGACTCTCCCCAGTGTACTGAAATGTCACGCTACCCCGCACCCTGGACTCTCTGGGGGAGAGGCTCAGGCACCAGCTCTGGGTCAAAGCTCCCCAAGTGATTCTATTGTGCAGCCTGGACTTGCTGATCTAGTCCAACCCCCTTGTTTTATAGAGGAAACAGGCCCAGAAATGGGAAATGACTCACACAAGGGTGCACAACACATTAGGAGGGGCATCCGGGGCCAGAACTCCCTTCTCCCGAGTCCCAGCCCAGGACTCTTCCCACAGCACCCTCATTTCTCAAAGCGCGATTCATGGCCCACTCTCAGCAGCATTACCTGGGGAGCTTATTGAAAACACAGACCCCCAGAGCTACCTCAGACTGGCTGAATCAGAGTCTTTGCGCTTGCAAGCCAGGGAGCAGAATTTCTAAGACACACCCAGGTTACGCTCACGCACGCCAAAGTTTGAGAACCACTGCACCAAATTATGCAACTCCTTCTAGAAACACTAATCATCATCAACCACATCTGTGGACACTTAGGTAAAAAAATCCCCATCAAACATGGCTACTGCCTCATCATGAACCACCCGGCCCCCGTGTGCACTGAGATGGGAACAAGCATTGCCTTTGACTCATGAGGTCCTGACCCTACTGACAGTGAGGCAGCTCCTAGCCTTCCAGGCATTGGGCCTTGTAAGAACTGAGATAAATGAACTCAAGCTTTCCCCACTGCCCTGCCCTTGACACGAGAGTTATTGACATCCAGAATGGGCACTGCCCACCCTGTCCCAAGTATTACAATGTCAAAGTTCTCCAAATTCTCAGCGGCAAGAATGTGCTGGGAGCTGAGGAACTCCACACCGTGCAGAGGTGATCACCAGTCTCCCTGGCTGAGCTACGACAGCCACAGGCCTCTTTCACTCAGGGAAGCCCTGCCCTTCTCTCCCCTGCTCCAGACCCCTGAACCTCAAGCAGGATGAAGAGATTCGGCAGGCCCGGCCTCTGAGGCTCTCCCCATGCTCACTGCAACAGCGGATGGAGACAGGAGCCATAAATCTCATCCTGATCGTGTTATCTGTTGTATTTTTGATTATTAGCATGTGCTGTCCTTGGGCTACAGTCCATTTTCTCCAGACCCTCGGGAAACAAGATTTGGGTTATTACAGAGAGACCAAATCACAGAGCCAGCATTTGCTCTGTCTGAGTTCATTATGACTGTGGAAGAGAGGAGATCACTATTTCTCCCCAAAGAAACATGTCATCAGGGAAAGGCAAGACTTGATCTCCTGCGCCTGTGCCCTGCCATGCTAGCTCCTCTCCTTTCCAATCTTGATTCTTCTCTTTTCCTCATTTTTCCTGTCCCCAAGTTCAGTCTCTGGGGCTGAGTCTTTGTTTCTTCTTTCCTGGCTGATACACAGCCATGGGCCTGTGGCCGAGTGACCCCAGTACACCTGCATTCCCGGACTTCCTCCTACCAACCCCTGCTGGGGTTTCCCAGGTCCCTGCCCGGCCTGATGAGTTTGTCTGACCTCTGCCCAAAGCCCAGCCCCCACTGACCGGTCTTGTTTTGATAATAAGAACTGCCACTCACGGAGGGCTGACCCCGTGCCAGGTGTTGGGATATGCACTTTCAGTATGCATTATCTCATTTAATTCCTGTAGGAACCCTAAGCCTTTAGAGATCTTAGCCCACTTTGCAAATAAAGAAATGCAGTGGAGTGGGTTCTTTTTTTTAACTTACCTAAGTTTCCCTGCACATTTCTAAAGCTTTATTTTGAGCTCTCTGCTGCTTTTTCTTATAATAGTAACAATGGCAGTATTGTTACCTGACATTTATTAAGCATTTAGTGTGTACCAGGTACTTTACATGCATAACCTCATTTAATCATCATAGCAGCCCCAAGGGATCAGTACTATTATTATATACATTTTATAGATGCAAAAGTAAGGCTGGGAAAGAGCAATTTGGACCAAGTAATAAACCCTGTTTAAACTGGGCTCGAACCCTAGGAGTCTGACCCCAGATCCTCCACATTCACACCCACAAGCAGTTCTTAATTTCTAGCTCACATATCAGCATGTGGGAAGACTTTTTTTTTCTTTTACCACTTTAAAAGCTCTGAAGTTTTTGAGGACATACACTATTTTAAAGCTTGAACAAAGTTTTCTCATCTGCAAAACTGGGGTGGTAGTGTACATTATAGCCTTGTGACTATATGAAGACATTTTGCAAAAGCAATTCTTTCCTTATTTAGGATTACAAAAGTGTTAGGGATTAGCATATTAGTTATATTATTATACAAAACCAAATACTGAAGCATTTTCTTCAGTTCTGTAGCAGTAAGAAGCATAAGAATAAAAGGCAGGAATAATGGCTTCTAGGCTACTATTATATTCACATACAAAGAATCAATTGTTATTTCCTGAGGACCTATTACATGCAAGGCATCCCTTCTTTCTAATAATAATATTATGCACATCCTTTGTGGCACTTACCACAATATATATATATATGATACCTTTGGTGGCTATATAATGTTTATTACCTGAGCTATTCTGTTAGCATTGTGAGCTCAGGGACCATATCTCCTTTGTCCAGTTTTTAGCGCAGTGTCTGGGCCATCGTCACTGCTCAGTAAGTGTTAGTTGAATTGATTCCATAGAGCCACAAAGTTCTCATGGACCCCACCTGGCTCAGCTCCAGAACCAGGTGCCAGTCTGTGTTATATCACCTGAAGACAGAAGATAAGACCCCCAAAGATCCCTCCCATTGAGAAATGAAAAACTTTATCAAATTAGATTCTGTAGTTGTTACGTGGAGGGCAGAGAGGGCATGACCCTGAAGGTATTGGACGAGGGAACAGCAAAGTGTCTCAAGGCAAAAACCTGAAGGCAGGGACAAAGTTTTCAATCTACTTGCCCTTCTCTACCATCCCCAGCTCTAAAACCCAGAGAAAACCTTTCAAATAGGAGGAATTAAAATCAGTAAAAAGGTAGCATGGAATAGTAAAAACGACCTTGAGTCGTGGAGTCAAGGATCCGAGCTAACACCAGTGAAACCAAGTGGCATAATCAGTCTGGACGCTCTGTAGCAGGCAGGGGTCAGCCCTGATAAAAAATGAGCCAATCTCATCCACACAATTCCACGAGGTTTCACTATATAGCCATCCACATCTAGCGTGGATCTAGGGTGAGAATTGTTGTTGGGGCAGGCAGAATATACACAGAGTGCTTAAGAATATGCCTTCTAGATCAGGGGCTGGCAAACTATGGACCACGAGCCAAATACAGCCTGCCGCCTGCTTTTATAAATAAAGTTTTATTGGAACACAGCCACACTCATTCATTTACGTATTGTCGATGGCTGTTTTCGTGCTGCAGCTGCAGAGTGGAGTAGTTGTGACCGAGGTCATATGGCCCACAAAGCCTAAAACATTTACTCTCTGAACCTTTATTAAAGTTTGCTAACCCTGCTCTGGACTCAGACTGTTGGGGTGTCAGTCCCTGCTATGTGGCCTCATAGGAGTTGTTTGGCTTCTTTGTCTCTCAATTCCCACAACTCTTTCTTCCTCCTGAGGTTATCCTGAGATTTACATATTGCTTGGTAAACAAGCCATGCTCACTGAATGCTCTGTTACCCTCATGACCATTGTTCTCACTACAGATGTTCACTGTGCAGGTCTGGAAGCCGCTGCCACCCCCACGCCCACTCAACCTCCGTATCCCCTCCTAGGGGACAGATCTGAGACTTCTTTCTGCCCACATCTGTTTGATCAAAATCTGTCTATCAAATCTACAAAGCATCTTTCAAATGTGTCCCCGTAGCCATCTCTATGGCTACGGCTATTCCTTACACCTGAAATGCTATCTCTCCCCTTCTCCACTTTTCAAAATCTTACTTATCCTTCAAGGGCCTCCTCAAATGCTGCCACTTTCATGAAGTCTTACCTGACAGATCACCCCCATCCTTTGCTAAAAGCATTGTCTCCTTTCCCTCCAAACCTGTCCCTACAGAAGCCTGCCACTTCTTCCGTGAACATTTCCTGCCTTTGCTTGCTATGGCTTTGAGCTTTGTGAGAATGCAAATCCCTTAAGGGGGATTTAGTGGAAGAAATCTGTCCATTACATCAAGACCCACTTAATAAATTCCTCCTAGAAATCAGTGCCAGGAAAAAAATCTGCTCTGACAAATACATTTGTTTATGTTCTTTTATCAGACAGTGAGAACCTCATACAGCATTCCCCTTTTTACCTCAGCTACCAGGAAGCTTAGCACTATATTACAGTAACCACCCTCTGGGTGCATGGAAATACTTGTTTATCTGGATCTATAGCTGGTCTTTGTCTTTGTCTTTTTCTTTTTCTTTCTTTTTTTTTTTTTGAGTGCACTGTAGGAGTAGGTAATTTACACATGCCAAATAAATATAGCATTACAGCATGTTCCCTTTGATGAACCAGCTATTTTGCAAAGGCACAATGACCTTATGTTTGCAGGGGTTTTTTCTGACACCTAAAGTATTTCCCAATTTTCCACTTTACCACTTATATTGGTGGTAAAGCAAAAGTGGGTATTTATTTCCTTCCAGTTGAATGAATAAGAATCTCAGAGTTTAGAAGTAGAGAAGATTAAAACTAAAACTTCCATGCTAGATCAACTTCTAAAACGATGGAGTAAAGGACCTCCAAAAATCTGCTTCTCCATAAAAGCTATGAGAACACTAGCAAAAATTGTCAAACTGAAATTTTTCAGAACTCTGAATATTAACCAAAGGTTCGCAAGGAGCATTTTTTCAGAAAAAGGGCTGAATCTTATTAGGAATCCTAAGCTTTGTTGCTTTTCAGCTTGCCCTAGGGCCATCCTGCTTGCAGCAGCCGTGTGGTAGCCTTAAAAACAAATAGCCTCGAAATGGTGGCTGGAAAAACCAGCAGCCACTGCAAGAGACTATGAGCTTGGAATCCCCCAAGTTCCATCCCCAGAGAATTATCACTATTTGATCTATTTGAAAGTTCCCTGAAAGCCTCTACTCACAGGGCGTGTTTTTATTTGACCTGACTTTGAGCTCACTCAGAGGCAGAACACCTTTTTCCCTGAGGTGTTTGTCAGAAACAATCAGCAGCAATTGTTTGACATTGTCACTGCCTTAGGTGGTGAAAATATTTGAAGCAAACAAGCCAACAAAAAGACATAAAAGGAAAAGTTGGGGAATGATGTCCATAAGAAGCTTTGAGAAGCTCTGAAATATTCCTGGGAATCCAGAAGACCACATGCATGTATAGGGCTGTGTGTATGTTCAGGAAACACCTGAGATTGTTATAAGTTAAGATGTTAATTATTACTCCCCAGGGTAACCACTAAGAAAATAACCAAAAGAAATATAGTACAAGAAATGACAATGGTACATTGGAATGGTCTATCAGAAAATATCTATTTGACACAAAAGAATGCAGAAGTGGAGAAATAGAAAAGCAAAAAAGATATAAGAGATAGAGAAAACAAATAGCAAAATGGCAGACATAAATTGTATCTTACCTGTAATTAATTAAATGTAAATATATTAAACACTCCAGTCAAAAGGTAGAGATTGGAAGAATGGAGTTAAAAAAATGTTTCTACTATATTCTGTCTACAAGAGATATGCTTTAGATTCAAAGACACAAACAGACTAAAAGTATGGAAAAAGATACATCACATGAACAGTAACCAAAGACAGCTAAAGTTGCTATACTATTGTAATAGCATATAAAAAGACCAAAATTGTCACCAAAGACAATGAAGGACACTTTATAGTGATAAAAGACTCAATCCATCCTGAAGACATAAGTAAAAACATATATGCACATAATAACAGAACCCTAAAACACAGATAGGAAAAGCTGACAGAATTAAAGGGAAGAATAGACAATTCAACAATAATTGGAGATTTTAATAACCAACTTGGCTAGAACAACTAGACATAAGAACAATAAAGAAATAGATGACTTTAACTATAATTAGACCTAACAGGTATCTATAGAACACCACACCAAGCAAAACAGAACACACATTCTTCTCAAGCACACATGGAACATCCTCCATGGATAGATCATATGTTAGGCCATAAACAAATCTCAATAAATTTAAAAGCAATGAAATTATACAAAGTACGTTTTCCTACCACAATGAAATGAAATTAGAAATCAGTAACAGAAAGAAATTTGGAAAATTCACAAACATGTGGAAATTAATCAACGTATCCCTAAATAACCAATGGGTCAAAGTAGAAAATACTTTGAGATGAATGAAAACAAAATCACAGCATACCAAAAGTTATAGAATGGAATAAAAGCAATACTCATAAGAAAATTTATGACTGTAAATGCTTATATTCAAAAAGAAAAAAAATCTCAAACCAATAACCTAACATTCCACCTTTAAATACTAGATAAAGAAGAGCAAAGTAATCCCAAAGCAAACAGAAGAAAGGAAATAATAAAGATTAGAGCCAAAGTAAATGGCATAGAGAATAGAAAAACAATAGAGAAAAATCAATAAAACCAAAAGTTTGTTTAAAAGATTTTTTAAAAATGACAGACCTTTGGCTAGTCTGATCAAAAATAACAAAGAGAGAAGAGACTCAGGAAATCAAATGGAGACAACTACAAACCTTACAGAAATAAAAAGGATTATAGGAGAATACTGTGAACATTTGCATACCAACAAATTAGATAATTTAGATGAAGTGGACAAACTCCTAGAAATACAAAAACTAACAAAATTGATCAAGAAAAAAATAGAAAATCTAAATAAACCTATAACAACTAAAGAAATTGAATTAGTAATGAAAAAACTCCTTACAAAGAAAAACACAGGCCTAAATAACTTCACCCCTGAATTCTACCAAATGTTTAAAGAATTATTATATATAGAAAATGGGCCGGGCGCGGTGGCTCACGCCTGTAATCCTAGCACTCTGGGAGGCCGAGGTGGGCGGATCGTTTGAGCTCAGGAGTTCGAGACCAGCCTGAGCAAGAGCGAGACCCCATCTCTACTAAAAATAGAAAGAAATTATATGGACAGCTAAAAATATATATAGAAAAAATTAGCCGGGCATGGTGGCACATGCCTGTAGTCCCAGCTACTCGGGAGGCTGAGACAGGAGGATCGCTTGAGCTCAGGAGTTTGAGGTTGCTGTGAGCTAGGCTAACGCCACGGCACTCACTCTAGCCTGGGCAACAGAGTGAGACTCTGTCTCAAAAAAAAAAAAAAAAAATATATATATAGAAAATGGTTACAATTCAATAGTAAAAAGGCACCTAATACAGGATCTCCCAGATACATAGAACAAATTCTACTAGAGCTAAGCAACGAAAAAAATAATAGCATAGTATTAATAATTGCTGGGGACTTCAACACCCCACTATCAGAGCTGGCCAGATCATCAAGGCAGAAAATAAATAATGAAACACTGGACTTAAATGAGACCCTAGAACAAATGGACCTAAGAGATATTTACAGAACATTCTACCCAAAATCTACTAAATACACATTCTTCTCATCAGCACATGAGACATTCTCCAAGACTGATAATATCTTAGGCCACAAAACATGTTTCAACAAATTTTAAAAAATCAAAATCATACCATGTATCTTCTCAGACCGTAGTGGATTAAAACTAGAAATCAATTCTGAGAGTAACCCTCACTTCTACACAAAGTCATGGAAATTAAACAACTTGCTACTGAACAATTATTGGGTCAATAATGAAATTAAGATGGAAATCAGAAGATTCCTTGAACTGAACAACAAAGGAGACATCTAAACAATAAAAAGAGAAACAATCCAATTTAAACATGGGCAATTACTTGAACAGACATTTCTCCAAAGGTATACAAAGGGCCAGTAACCACATGAAACGACAGGTTAGGGAAATGTGAATTAAAACTGCAATGAGATACGATTTCACACCTACCAGGATGGCTAAAACAAAAAAGACAACCATTAACAAGTATTGGGACCGTGAAAATGTGCTGAAATGGGATAGGGGTGATGGTTACACAGCTCTGTGAATATGCTAAAAACTCAATTGCACACTTTAAAGGCCGAATTTTGTGGTGTGTTAATTAGACCTCAATAAAGCTGTTATTAAGAAGATCCAGATCCGGCTCGATGCAGGAAACTCTTCTATAACACAAGATTTCTGAATCATCAGCCTCTGCTTGAATACATATAAAGATAACTGCCAACTCCCTCATGGGTAGACTACTCCGTTTGTGGATAGTTTGGATTTTTTTTCCTAACCATTGAATTCCCCAACACCTACCGCAGTGCCTGTCACGTCAGAAGGGCTCTTGTAATGTGATAAAACACTGGATCAACATTTCATAGTGACATTTTTAAATGAAAAAGAAATCAAGTAACGAACAGTATATTATGTAACAGAAATTTTATCATGATCCCACTTACGTAACTAAAACATGAGCATATTATATTTAATATATCTAATACTTATTTAATATAGAGAATGACAATATATGCCAATATATTTGATATTCATAAGCATGAAATATTTTTTGATGGATATTTAAAAGTCTCTAAGTAGTTACTTCAGAAGAGTCTTGTGGAAAACGAAATTCAGAGAGGGCCTTTATTTTTCAACTTATAACCTTCAATACTGGTTTAATTAATGTTTTTTATCTTAAGCAACTATTTGATTTTCGGAAAAAAATGCTTTCCTCGTTTGGGTGCAAATCCCTGATATTCTAATTCATTCTGCGTGATTTGCTTCCTTACTGGTGGAGACTCCCTAAGACGAGACCCACTGTGTTCTATGGCTAGTATAATCTAGGCCAGTATCTCCAAAGAGCTATTAGAACGGACATCTGAGTTTCCATTTATGGCATTCTGACT
Source organism: Eulemur rufifrons (assembly GCF_041146395.1). Taxonomy (NCBI): domain Eukaryota; kingdom Metazoa; phylum Chordata; class Mammalia; order Primates; family Lemuridae; genus Eulemur; species Eulemur rufifrons. The sequence continues at coordinate 32,196,996 of NC_090992.1, read as the reverse complement.
ACTGTGGTTGTCACTAAAGACCAGAGAGCCTACCTCCAAGCTGTAAGCACGTTTGTTTCACACCTGAGTCCTGAGTAAAGGAGAGACAGACTCCCCCAGGCAAACTCCCCCATTCCCCATCTCAATCGTCAGCCACCCAGTCAGCATATAGCTGCAGCTCAAGGGCTGTGAGCTGGTGAAATTAATAAGTAATTAACCACTTGGCTGCCCAACACACACATACTATATGTCTGCTCTGTGCCCACCTCTGTGCTAGACCTAATGTCTGCCCCCAAGAACTTCTGAACATACTGTAGAGTATTTCAAATGCCAAAGGCTTAGCTCTTTGATCTCAAAGTCCCCCTAGAAAACCTACAACTTTAAGCATTTACCCCCCAAACTAAAAACCCTTCAGAAGCAGCAGGAATTCTGCTACTAACATCCAGTGAAGCTAGCTGGTCCCAGACTCAACACTTTAGAACTGGAAGGTACCTGATTCGATTTAACTTTATAAATGGAGTAACCAAGAGGAAAAGTGACTTGCTTCAGGACACGCTAGCAGGCCATGGCAGAATCAAGTTTCCTGGCTCCTCTCCCAGCTCTCTGGCTGCCAACTTCCTGCAGGGACTCCTTGGGCCCTCTGCAGCCCCACTCCTGTCCTCGTCGCCACCACCTAAGGACAGTGACTCTGCACACTGCCTTCAATAAGGCCTCTACGGTCCATGTCCACAGTGTGCAGGGCTTTCCCTCTGGCTTCCCCCCTAGGATTTCAGTGGTTTTAGACAATTGCACGTGGGGAGCAAAGGATGGCAGCAGGCAGGTGATGGCTGAGAGCAGTATTCAAGACTGAGTTCGCACAGCAGCGAGAGGTGGCAAAAAGCCTGACGTGTATGTGCCACCCTTGCTCCAGTCCCTTAGACTCCACCTTTTCCAAAGCCCAGCCCTACACGATGCTTCACCACGAGCACGACTGTGCCGTCTCTATGGTTAATTCGGGCCTGCCTTCTGGATCTGCTCCAGAAGCATCCAAATTTCTGGGGTGCCTGGAGCCTCCCTTCCCCTCACATGCTGCAGGGATCCAAAACTCCCTCCCTAGACTGAAGGCAAAGACAGTGGGAGGTTGGGAGGGCACCTGCTTCTTGTAAGAGAAGAAAGGAGAGAGAGAGAGAGAGAGAGAGAATTTGTTATCTGATTACTCATTGTTCAAGTGCCCAATTACCATGTTGCCTAGAAAGCAAAAAATGTCATTTAATTAGCCTCTCCTCAACCACCTTCTCTGCTCAACAGCAGCAATTATCCCTGCTCTATTGTAGAAGCCATTCATAATTACAAATACAATATTACAATGCAAATCTGTTGCAAAGTGAAATTGAAAATCTTGCAAACCACGTAGGATTAAATGGAATCAATTTGAGGCTTGTTACAGAGCAGAACTATAGGCTGCCCACTGGCAAGGAGGATTAAGCAGCATTAGACCAGTGAAGAGACAAAGAAGAGAAAATCAGCAGGACATGGCAAGATTTAAGTGCAAATAATTTGAATATCAAAGAGTTAAAAGGCCTTTTGGTTAAATGGTCACATTCCGGTATATTTTTGCAAAAATGAGGCTTTTTGAGACACTGCTGAAAAGTCAATCACAAAACAAAGAATGTCTCATTGTGCTATTATGCAATTTGATCAACACAAGTAAGCCAAAAAGTCAACACTCTTTCTTTTATTGTATGTTTATTCTAAGACTTGGTGCATAGTGGCAATCATAATTTAAGTATTCCTAACTAAAAGGTGAAATTAAATGTCATTTAATAATCTCCAGTTTCATTTTAAAGGTAAGGTCTCCATTGAACTTTTCTTGCAATGAAATTCTACACCCCACCTTTCAGTGGATTTATTTAGGTTAAGTGTCCTTTCTTTAAAATCAATTGTCTTCAGGTAACAAAGACCTCCTGCAGGTTCCTCCATCCTAGGTCTAACTGCTCCCTCTCTGAAGAAGCACCCTCAGCCACGGTCCTGCGAGGGGTAGTTATGGAAACACACAGGTAACAGTGGCGAAGTTATCGTTAGTGTTCCAAGAGTTCCATGAGCATGAACTCGCTTATTCCTCACAGTAACACTATAAGTTAGATGCCATTATCATCCTCCTTTCACTGATGAGGAAACTGAGGCACAGAGAAATTGACTTGCCCAAGGCCACACAAGCTAATCAGTGACAGATGGCACCATGCGTGGCTGCAGAGCCCCTGCTGTTATGCACGATGCCTGTGCCATACGCATTTGGACTTAACTTCCAGAGAGAAAGAACCCTGCTGCTCCTTAAGGGAGAAAGCTGCTTCTAGGATGGTCCCTGAGCCCAGACTCACCTGGCCGTATTCAGGTTCCGGTAGAGCTGCCCGAGGGACGCCAGCAGCCTCCCCTCCATCTCCCGGTCCCTGAGCTGCTGGACCAGCGCCAGCCAGTGCTCATGGTAGGTGATGCATGCCTCAGGATTTGGGGACACGGAGCTGTAGAAATGGCAGAGGGATTTGGTGACCTGAAGCTGACCTGAACATAAAGCAGGGACATGAATGAGATGACCTGACACAGGAGACGGGCAAAGCTTGCTCCAACACTTTTCTCTATCGCTTTTCGGCAGCGCGGGCTATACTCACTCTTCAGGTGTTGATGTCTTAAGCCAAACAGCAATGCCATTTCATAACAAAGGCGGCCCTGGGCCAGCTGGCCTCCAGAAACCAGAACTTGGGCCAACCAGAGAAGCACCTGTACCAATTCCATGTCCGTCTCCTTGCTGGCTTGGAGTTCGGAATAGAGTCGGACAGCCTGTAGGAGATAGTCCCTGGCCGGCTGCTGAGTCCAGGACTTAAGGGTCAGGTGGCCAAGATTGGCCATAGTCACTGCCTGGTTACGCACATCTCCCACCTCCCGGGCTCTATTCAAGGCCCGGAGATAGCTCTTGGCTGCCCTGTTCACCCGGCCTTCACCTTGAAGTGCAAGTCCCAGGAGGTTATGGACCACTCCCTTTTGGGTGACACTCTCTGTCTCCTTCAGGGAGCACAGCAGTGGCTCAAGGATATCCAAAGCCTTCTTCGCCTGGCTGGCTAGGAGATGGGCCCACGCCAGGCAGAGGGAAGACTCAAAGGCCTCCTGCTCCCCCAGCAGCTGCCCTAGCGCCAAGGCCTGGCTCAGGTAATGTATGGCCCCGTCGGGAGACCTGTGCTGGAGGTACGTCTTGGACAGGATGAGACACAGGGCTCGCTGGGTGCTCCAGTCTGCCTTTTCCTCACAGCTGGCCAGCGCCTGCCTGAGTGTGGGGCAGGCCAGGGTGGAAACGTCGCCCCAGTGTGGGGAGGGAACACCGAGGAGCTTGGTGGTGTTCTGGAGGACCAGGTGGACCTGCCAGATAGGAAGAGACATCCCTTGGGCACTCTGGGTACCACGCTGCCGGACGGAGGCCACTGCAAGGTGTGGAAGATACTTCTTGTCATACAGAAAACTCAAGATGGTGGCCACAGCCTCTGAGGCCTGAGGGTGTCCCGAGAGGAGCTGCAGGCGCTCTGCAAAGGGCAGGACCTCCTCGTGGCGGCCCAGGCTTAGCAGCAGCCGGACGGCCAGAAAGCAGGCCCTGGCCTCCAGGGGGCTGCTGCCGGCCACAATCGCCTGGCGCAGCACGTAGGCCACCACGTCGAGCTCGTTCTTGGCACTGCACTCCCGGTCCGGCAGGCAGACCAGCAGGGCCCCCGCCTTCTCCAGCAGGGCCGAGCCTTTGTGCCTCAGCCTCTGCTTCAGGTAGATGGCAGCCAAGTTGACGTACAGAGCGGCCACCAAGGATAGGTCCTCAAACGCCCCGCTGAGGATGTGGATGGCCTCCTCGAAGTACACCCTGGCCTGAGAGAGTTTGACCTTCCTGATGCTCAGCCGACCCAGGAGGAAGCAGAGCCGGGCGTGGGCCCAGGTCATGTGGCTCCTCTTGGCCCACTTCCTCGAGGCCTCCAGGTAGGCCACCAGCTCGTCCTCCTCGGAGAAGCTGTAAAAGGAAGAGGTGAGGAAAGAGAAGGAGAAATCGTAGAGGCTCTTAAAGTGGTCGGCGTAACCCTCGTGATCCAGGAAAGCCAATATGGGGGCAAAGTTCTCAGCCTCCTCCTCCTCCTGACCAGTGCTCAGGTCCACGAACAGTTCCGGGTCGTCCAGGTCATCGGGCTCGGGCAGGTGGTAGCTGTCGGAGGCAGCCGAGAGCAGCTCCTCCTCCTCCTCCGGGCTGGAGTCCTCGGAGCTGCTGCACCGTCTGGAGCCCGCGGCCGGATGCTCCTCCCAGGCTCGGCCGGACCCGGCCTCCCTGAAGCCCTCGGGCTGGGATGCTGCGAGGACGGGCAAAGCTGAGCAACCCCGCACACCTGCAATGAAGACGGCCGCTCTCAGCAAGAGGACAGGCGTGCTGTCCTCGGGGACTGCAGGTCAGGCTCAGCACCATCTCTACTCACCGCTCACGTCGTTTGGAAGATTCTGGATGGATTCAAACCCACCTAGGTAGAGAGGAAGGACAGGCCTGGTGTTAGGTCAGAATGGGCCACCATGCCTCTACCTCCCCAGACTGGTGAGTGGCCCTTAGGGCCGTCATTAAAGAACAAAGCCCAATTGTCCTGTTTAATCCACGCACTTTACAGTCAAGGACTGAAGTAGAAAGAAAACCCAGAGTCAGAGAAGAAAAGCTGGAAACACAAGCTCTGTGCTAAGAGGCATGCGTGGGGGGGCGGGGGCGGGGAGGGGTGGACAGTAGAATCTGAAGGCCAGAGGGACGTGGTTCCCGAGGCTCTTGGTGAGTTTACGGTGGAGCCGGGGCAGAGCTCCAAGTGCAGCACTCGCGGCAGCATCCGGCGCAGCCTCCCCTTCCCAAGGGCGCCGTGTGTGTCCTTCCTTCTCCCACTCATTCATCACACGCTCGGCAGACACGTGTCCAGTGGCCGGTAAACCTGCTGGACTTGTGCCTCGGAAAAGTGGCAGGACCGAGGGGCCAGAAGTGAGGGGTAAAGAATACAGAGCAAAGATGCATCTGAGGTCCCCAGTTTTGTTCCCTGAAGTCACTTAGTGGGAGGAGGTGGGGAAGGGGGAGTCTGGAGCCGTTTTTAGACATTTTGAGTCAGAGGCACCCGCAGGAGCAGAGAAGGAAATCGGTCTGGAGCCGAGGAGAAAAGCTGAGAGGTTCAGATACAGATCTGTGACCCGCAGCTGGTCACACGGAGCTGGGCAGAGCCCCAGGACTAAATGTGATCACGCAGGTGAAGCATTTGGAAGGAGAGAAAAGCCACAGGGGAGGGAGGGAGGCGGGACTCACTAATAGCCCGGAAGAACACAGGCTTTGCTGGCAGACAGTGGCCAGTGGAAAGGCACAGTCAGAGAGAAAAGGGGAGTCACGAGGGCCATGGCGACTGCGGCAGAGCCACCTAGCACCACCAAAATGAAATTAAACTAGCTTAGAACCAGGGAGACACCTTGGGTTTGGCAGTGAAGAAGTGACTGCTCTTGGCTAAAGCAGCCACAGTGGAACGCGGAGGTGAAGGCCAGGTTCACACACCACAGCACGGCAGCTGCTGGGAGAAGATTCTACCTCTTCTGGGCAGAGAAGCACCAGCTGTCTGGGCCCCCACTCTGGCTTCTCCAGTGAACTTTGAGGACCGGCAGGCCCCTCGCCAATCAAGCCTTTTCCTCCTGCTCTCCGGGGAGGCCTTCTGCTGTGACTGTCATTGCAGATACTCAAGATTGGCTCAGGAGAGCTGTTCACGTGCCCTGGCCTTTCTGATATTGAGGGGCACACGCCAGTATCACTGCCACCATTTCTCTCCAGGCCAGGACACTGAGAGCACAGATGGAACATGGGTTACAAAGTGGCACCCGCTCTGGGAGGAGGCATTACAGAGGGCGTTCCTTCCCTGGGGGGCTGGGATGTACCAACAAGACGCCCTCGGTGCTGGGGCAGCTGCGCGACCACAGGCTGCAGCCTGCGCCCAGCAGTGCTGCCATGTGTCCCCTGGGGCCTGGGCCTGGATCTCTCCCAACCACTGGATCAACAGTTGGCAGGACTCTTTGATCCAAGTCTGCCGCCCAGCAGACCTCAGCTCCCACCCCCTGGTCACTGCCCACACTCCAGCTTCCTGGCTCAGCCTCGTGGAGCAGCGCGGTCTGCTGGGGCAAGAAAGCTCCGCTGGGGCTGGTGCTGACGCCCGGGGCAGGCGCTCTCACGAATGCCCCTTGTGCATCGACACGGCCTCCAACTCGCCTCTCTTCTTTCGGGAGGTGGCCTGAGGGTCCTTTCTGCACAGTCTCTGGCTGTACCCATGAAACGTGGCCCCCTAGTCTGGCCACACAGTAGTAGACATAACATCATCATACTAAAGAGATGGGAGAAGCCAAACGCCTTCCCCAAACCACCGTCAGTGAGTGAATGTACTTCCCGACACTGGGCAGTGGGCCGTCAATAAAGGGAAGGAAATGAGCATCATTCACTCACTCCTTCACACACAGCTGAAAGCTGCGCTGAGCGCTCAGCACCCCCCGCCCACCAAAGGATCAGTGACATTTCATGCCGGGGGCAGCGTGGTGACGTGGACTGCCCTACCCCGCAGCTAGGGGAGGGCAGTTCTTACCCTAGCTCAGGCACTAAGTCACTTGGGCCTTGGTTTCCCAATCTGTAAAGCGTGGGGGGCAATCACCTCTTCAGGCCCTTCCAGCTGTAACATTCCACAACCCCACTTTTGTCCTGGGGGACCTGCTTCAGCCCTAGAAGGAGGGACCTCAGCCACGACTCAGGAAGTCTTTCTTCCCCCAAATGTAGGAAGGAAGGCCCAATACAGCTGCCTACCCTTGGTACAGGTGACTTGATTTCATCCTATCTTAGAGCTTCTAGGCAACACGTTCCGTGCAACCCAAGAATTATCTGACACCTAAAATGAAATGCTGCTAATCAAATATGATCCAGGTCATCAGCTGAACGGTGGCCATGGCCCCAAATTCCTGAATGGGATTAGAATTTAGAGGTATTTTATTCCTGGTTAGGGACACCCTCTCGATCTCAAGGAGCCTGAGACAGTCTGCCGAGGGGGTTTGAGGACCACACTCACTGAGCCGGTAGACGGATGTGATGTCAGTGCGGGCGAGGGTGTGGAGAGAGCTGGCACACTCGGCCGTCCTGTCGCTTCCCAGGGCCCACAGAGAGCATCTTTCCTCGTCGCTGAGAAAGGCGGAGGTCCTGCTCCTGCAAAGCACACAGAGCCTGAGCGGTGCAAGGTTTCACACTCAATCCCGTCTTCTTTCTGCACGAGGAGGCAGTGAGGGACATCGAGAAGCCATCGACCCATTTGCTCATAGCTGAAATTGGGGTCCTCAGCTCACTCCCGCCCTGCGCTTGCACCGTCAGGGCAATAGAGCCACCAGCACCTCGTGCACGGAGAACTGAGCAGGGCGGTTGCCAAGTAGGTCAGAGGGGGGATGAAAAGACCCCTCCTTCAAAACTCCATCTCCCAAGAAACACGAAGCCCCTTCTCTCAACCCCTACCCATTTGGGGGACCACATGGTGCCTGTTTTTAATAGAAGAAAGAGGAATTTGTTTCCCCTAAATGTAAGGGTTGAAGAGGGACCATTAAAAGAAGTTTCTTTGTCCCTAGAGTATTTCAAGAAAAAGTTATGGATAGGTGATATAATCTAGAGGAACAATGAAGAAAGTCTGACTATGGTTAGAAGAAATCTTTCTCAATTGTTGAGACGTGATTCTATGACATAGAACAGTTTATGTGACACTAGAGAGGATTATATTAACAAATTGCTAAGAGGTGGGAAGTGGGTAGAAGGGGGGTCAGGAGCGGGTAAGAAATGATTATAAATAATAGATCATTATACGCACTATGTATAAACGAATTGTTAAAACTGATTTGCTTACTGAAGATTTGTTATAGAATTAAATAATTTGGAAACTAGGAGTGCCTTAGAAACTAGAAGTTCAGATAGATAAAAGCCAGTATCTATCTGAACATTATTTCAGTTCTAAATAGAGATTGTTTTATGTTGGAATTCATTTTTTAAAACAAAATTAGCTTGGAAGCCCAAGAGTTACTAACAGTTAATACTTCAGGGATATTTATGATGAATCAGACACTGTTATCTCGGTTAATCCACGCAATTGCTGTATGAGGCAGGCACTATTCTTAGCCCCTTTTGACAGGCAAATAAACTGAGGCACAGCAAAATGAAGTCAGTGCTCAGGGAGTGGTAGAGGAGGACGTAAGAAGAGCGTCTCTAAAAACAGGGTTCAGGGAGGGGATGGGACAGGGCTGCTGTGGTCGGCCATTTACCATTTGTCCCCGAAGTTCAGATAAATGCAGTTTGAAAGCCGAAGGTGAGAAAACTAGCGGCTTATACGAATTGCTCAAGGTCACACCACTAATTAGTGGCTGAAGTGGCACTAGAGCCACATCCTGACATCTGGCCCAGGGCTCTTCCCACCACCTTCACGGAGCCCCCAGCTCTCTGGCCTGATCTCCAGGTTCTTCCCAGCACTGTGAAAGCTTCAGCCCCAAAACAGCATGTACTGAAATCTACAACTAAATTCAGTTGGGATTAAAAAAATATATAACATAGGATCCCAAATTTTTGTAGAACTCTTAAATCTTACAAAGTGTTCCTAAATTTACTGTATCACTTACTCTTCATAACAACCCTATGAGGTGAATTTTAAAAATCCATGTTTGTAGGTGAAGAAATCAGTTCAGAAAGGTTCAGTGACATGCTCAGCATTGCACAGCTAGAAAGTGGTAAAGCTGAGACGGAAACGGGAGGTCTTCTACCTCTGTGCCCAGGACCTCACAGCTGATTTGCTGACGTCCAAGTTCCGGGTATTTAGAGAGAGTTCTAGGAAGCTGGACAGGTTACTCGAGGGATTTCCAAACATGAACACTGGGTTAGAAGAATATGGCCAAGCTCCTGGCAATCTGGCAGGCTGAAGTGCTCTACAGGAGCTACGCTCCCCAACACACACACAAAAATCCTGGATAAATGCAACCAACGTGGATGTTTGAATACATACTTTCACTTTAAAGAAAGAAAGGGAAATCCCTGGGAGCCAGAAACAAAAGGAGAAACCAAATTCAGGTTGGTAGGTGAGAGCAGATGGTCTAAAGACCCTGGAGGTTTCATCTGGGACACTGACCCTCAAAGCTGGGGCTGACCTTATAATGCCTCCCAGGGGCAGAGGTGATTTTGGATCTCTGTGAAGCAGGGAGCTGAATTAAGCCCCCTACATAAAGCCTGGAGTCTGAAAAGGATGAAACTCTCATAAAGAGGGGATTGGGAAACTTCTTCCTACCTGTCCAGAACACACTTTCCATCTGTCTAAGTCCCTGGAAGAAAAACTCAAACAGCTAGGCCCACACCATGGGGAGGTGTGGGGTGTGAATTTGCACTGCACGGTGTAGATACCACTTTCAATGAACTTAACATTAAAAAGTCTGTCCTGGATCATGAGTTCCTAAGATCCCAGGAAAAGCAAATGCAAAATCTCCTCTGCAGGGAGGTTTTCTTCAGTCCAGGATTCATGCAAAGTCCATCTTCTAAAATGATGAAAATTAGTTCCCATAACAAAAACTACCGACTGCACAAGAAAATGAACTAATCACAAAGAGAACCAGCATATGCACAAATTGGTTAATTAACACTATAAAAACTAGAAATGACAGTAATCTGAAGAATAACTTACAATAAACATGGTTAAAACAATGAAATAAAAAGAATAAATAGAAGCTGCAATGAAAAGATGAAATATTATAAGGGGAAACAACCATATGTGAAAAACAGCAAAATACAAAGTCTAGAAATGAAAAACAAAAGCATGGAAATTAAAAACGACATGGATGGGTTAAATAGCAGGCTTAGTCGTAGCAGAGGGGAGAACTAGTGAAACTGAAGATCATGTTGAGAAAATCAACCAGAATGTAGCCTAGAGTGACAAAAAGATGAAAAATATAAAAGAATTAACTGAGCGAGATTGAGGATAGAATGAGCCCAACATACCTCTAATAGGAATTCCAGAAGAGAGACTAAAAAGAATGAGAGACAGGCAACATTCAAAGGAAGAATGACTGAGAGTTTTCCAGAATTGAAGAAAGACATGAGTCTTCAAATTGAGGAAGCACACCAAGTCCTGAGCAAAATAAATAAAAATATCATTTTTAACAAAATGTCCATTTGTTTAAGGTTATAGGTCTTAGAATTTGTCTGTTTCTTCTAATCCTTCTTTCTAGGTTTAATTATCTATTATGAATGTTCAATTTCATGGGACGAAAGATTTAAATATAAAGGATAAAGACATAAATTAATTAAGTAAAAACAAAAATGTAGAAGAAAATAATCAAGGTAAATGCTCTAATTAATGAAATGTTATTATAGAAAATAAAGAAATAATAAAGATGGTCAAGAAAAGAAAAACTGATTCTCTGAAAAAACTAATAAAATGGAGAAATCCCTGGCAAAATGGATTTGCAATTTTATATGAATAGTTATTTTTTCTCCACACTTTGAAGGTACTATTCTATACCTAGCTAAATTATCATTCAAGAATCTATTTTAAGTATAATTAAGACAAACAAGGATTGAAGATTGAGAATATTTATAACCCACAGATCTCCACTGAAATAACTACTACGTGATGTACTTTATGAAGAAAGAAGTGGACAATTTGCTATAAACATATAACAGAATATATCACATCTGACATATAATTTACAAAACAATTGTAAAACATCAATGACAAAAAGAAAATCTTTAAAAAAAAAAAAAATAACCAGTAAGAAAAAAAACTGCCTACCTGCAAAGAGGTGGCTATGACACTAACAAAATTCTCACCAACAAAAATAGATGCCCACACGAAATTAAGTCATAAAGAAGACACAGATAAACAATATAAAGAATAAAAGAGGGATATAACAAAAAAGATATAATTTTTTAAATTTTAAATACTATAAAATATTGGCTTTTCTCCTATGTTCTTTTTTCTGGTTTAAGTGCATTAATTTATCAATATGACTTATTTTTTAATTTAAATATATATATACACACACACACACACACACACTTTAGGGAGTAATACACCAGCACAAAGAGAGAACCTACAGGAAGAGGCTGGAGACTTTAGCAAATGCTGAGACCTTCAGAAACGCAATACCAAATGAACATAGGCCAAGAGTGCCCTCCAGTGGCCAGACAGGGAATAGCGCATACACTTTTAGGTGATTTGTCATTCTTCTAAGCTCAGAATCTATCCCCTGATGGCTGTTTCAGGGACGTCTACTATCTAGAGAGTGTTCTGAGGGGCACACAAAGAGCCAGTTCTCCTCTCTTCTCCTTCTTTGACCCCTTCCTGCTTCCTGACTCATCTTCCCCTTCTGTACCAGATGTGCAGTCTCTGGTGCATTGGGTCCCACAGCTGACCAGGTGCAGGCCAGCAGATGACACTGTGGACACAAGGAGAAAGTCGTACTGCCACCTCATGTGACACAGGGGATGCTGCCCTCCAGTGTGACAGTGTACCCCTTACCACTAAGCCAGCTAAAATGTGATAATTAAATTAGTGGTACTGAGTTACTGTCCTTTGGGGCAAGGTGTGAGGTGCAAAAGTCTTTCATGAAATCTGACACTTGCCCCCAATATCCTATTACAACTGCCTCTCAAAGATGACCATGCACAACAGTGACAAGAACAAGAACGATAAGAGCTAATGCCCACTGATCATACACACACGCTGTGCCAAGCACCATTCTAAGTGCACAGGCTTCTACTGTTTCCTGGCCCCGTGCAGGAAGCCCACCTCAGGGACACTGGCAATACCCCCACTCCCTGCCCCTCCGTGACAGCGTGGGTGGGACAGGCTGGCCATCTGCTGATTGGCCAGGCCCATAGGTCTGCTCCTCAGAACAAGCCCTTCTGGATTCCAGGCAGAAAGAGTAAAGGAGGCACCCTGCTCTCCTAGCCGACATGGGCTGCACACATTAAGCTTTTAGCCTGAGAACTGAATGAGTGAAGACCTGCATGAGACCAACCCCCAGCCCCACACGGAAGGGGAATGTCGGCTCACCGAGCTGGTAATCTATTGCTCCCTGTACCCGTCCTTTCCTTGACAGGGCCCCTGGGTTGGATGGGGTGAGAGGCAGGAGCCAAGCACCAAGACTGCACTCTCGGTGCCCAACAGCAGGCCCTGGGTCTTGGGGCTGTGCCTCTCCTTGCTCAGAGGAAGGCCGCAGTGACCATCGGTTGCAGTGAACTGAACTGACCCATTCCCTGATCACGCCCTCACCGCCACCCCCGCATCCCTCTCTGTGTCAGCCTTGGCTGTCAAAATGTACTTGTCTGGCTCCGTGTTACCAGGGCACCCCTGGAGACCACCTGCCGATCTGCTCAGAATAGGGAGGGACCCCCGGGAAGGCGGCGCAGCTGCACGACATACTCACTGCCACACTCACAATGGGGAATAAGAACCAGGATCCACGTTCCTGGTGGGAACAAAGCCCACTTCTCCTGAGCCCAGCGACTTTCCGATGAACCACGGGAGCCCAGGTATGATAAAGCCGATGATCTCGATGCTTTCTCCTCGGCGGAAACTCATTTCATCCTTTTCTTCCGACTCATAATCCTTCAAGGCCTTACATCGTCCCCTGCCTGTGGGAGAGAGCACACAGGTCAACCACGCACGGCATAAACAGCTGAGCCTTCCACTACCTTCCAATGGAGCATGAAATGAGGGCTTCCCAGACATTAGAATTTCAAGAGCCAGTAAAATTTCACACACATACGCGCGCACACACACACACACACACAAATTAACAGAAATGGCACAAAGCAACGGGCTTTTCATTTTGGCAAACTAGGACCTTTTAAAAAGAATTACAATGTACTTTCCATGTTTCACAGAAGGAAAAATGTTTTAACAAACGTAAGACAGAGATTCTCAGAATACTGGCTGCGCCGTAAAACTGAATAAACATAGCTTATGGAAAAGTGGAAAGCTCACGACATTGTCCTGGCTTGTCTGACTTTGCCACTGTTATGTAAACACTGTGTCACGGTTGGCGCAAATCCAAGACCAGCATGTGCAAATCATTATACCAGATGATCGCTACATGAACTCCCAGCTCCTTGGGCCACTCTGACCCTCAGTCTCCCCAGCTGCAAAATGGGGATAATAAGAATACCTGATGCTTATAAATATTAGGAGGAATCAAAAAGATAAAATGCACAATGCCTGGTACCTAGTCGACCCTCAGTAAATGTTAGCCTCATTATCGCTGGTGGAGTAAAAAGCTACTGATGACCCAGAAGAATCCAGCCTTCAGGCCACATTTGGCTCACAAAAACATTTAATGTGGCCCACACTAGGCTTTTTTTTTTTTACCCATATATCTTGAAATCCCCGTCATCCCTGCCGTTCTCCGCATCTGCACGTCCTGCCTGCCCTGCAAACATTTGTATGTGCAGCCCTGGATTGAGATCTCTCGTGTCCCAGGCAGGGAAACCCACGCGTACACACAGAAACTGGCTTCCTTAAACCCAATCAGTAGCAGAGGCGAGACAGGAATTCACATCACCTGACTCCAAACCTGCAGATAAAATTAGGAGGCAGGACAACATCATCTTCCTAACAATACTATGTTTTCAACTCCGCCGTACCGATCTGATAGGAGCCTGTCCAGTCCCTCTTCCTGGAAAGGCCACAGCTTCCTGGATAATTCTTTAGGAACCATCTGCCAATGGAAACATTGGGTTTGCAAACGTGGATTTCAAAAAATTACAGCAATGAACAGAATAGTCTGTTAGAATGATGATGATGGTAAGTATTGTTATTTCTCATATTCTAATGATGGCAAACATTTATTGAGAACTTACTGTATACCAAGCACTGTGAAAAAGAGAGAAGTTCAGCAGACCTGTGCTGTTTTCTGGCTCTGCAATCAGTCTGTCAGTTAAATAGCTAACAAACAGACCCTTTACGTTCGCACGGTCAGATTCTCTGCCAGAGCCACGCACAGCGTCCACAGCCTGGGATAATGTTCATTGTCACGCTATATTTTGCAGTTTGCAATACCTTCCAGCAGGGATTCTTAAACTTAAGTGTGAAAAACATTCTCCCAGCCTGAGCAAGAGCGAGACCCCATCTCTACTAAAAATAGAAAGAAATTATATGGACAGCTAAAAAAATATATATAGAAAAAAAAAAAAAATTAGCCGGGCATGGTGGTGCATGCCTGTAGTCCCAGCTACTCGGGAGGCTGAGACAGGAGGATCTCTTGAGCTCAGGAGTCTGAGGTTGCTGTGAGCTAGGCTGATGCCACGGCACTCACTCTAGCCTGGGCAACAGAGTGAGACTCTGTCTCAAAAAAAAAAAAAAAGAAAGAAAAAGAAAAACATTCTCTAGGGTGCTTACTTAAACTACATATTCCTGGACCTAACCCTGAAAGAGTCTGAGGAGGGCCAGGGAGTCTAAATTTATAGTAAAATCCCCAGTGATGCTGACACACTTGGTCCCCAGGCCATTCATTGAGAAACAATGCATTAGAGGACAGGTGGTATATGTCCTCCTAGGTACAACGTCCATCTGAAATTTAGAGTTGTCTCTAATTTCATCAAATTGTGCAAACCTTAATGGTTAAAAAAAAATACAGAAAGACAAAAGGCCACCCCGATTCTGTTGTCTCCCCTGCACTGGGGATGCCACACGAAAGCACGCCTGCTCTGTCCTGTGCGGACCTCAGTCTGCTCGGAGACCCGCTCCCCGGAGGCAGGTGGCTACTCACTGGTGGAAAGGGAGAGGCAGGGGCTCCAAGGCTGACACCGGCACCAGGCCCCGCTGGCCCGTCACCAAGGACACACCTTCCCACTCAGACCCTCCTTCGGCTGTCTTCACCGAGATTAACTCGTCCTTGCAAAGTGCCAAACACTCTCCTTCCTTCTCCGCTGGCTGAGCCACGGAGAACGTGGCTCTGCAGAAGAACTGGCCTGCAGATGATGAAAAAAGCAGCAACTTTCTAAGGAGTGGCAGGAAGTGAAAAGTGAAAAGACGCAACGCAATGTGTCTATCCAGAGCCCAAATAATTTTCTTCCTGGGAGTAAAGTGGGCAGTCCAGGGACAGGCACTGCAAGAGGTCCTTGTGATCCCAGGAAAACTGGTACAAAGAATAAAGCCACTAAAAGGGGATTCACTGAGAATAGACACCAAAATTTCTGAGTAATTTGTGAGAATAAAGCTTACTTGGGACTTGACCTTGAGAAAGAGATGAAATAAAAACTTACAAAGATATGTTTATGTTTAACAGAACTTCATTTATAACTGCAACTTCATGCTTAATCTTAGAACCAATGAAAAATAAATTGACTTGGGTGAATATAATTATTCCAATGACGTTTCATAATAGCACAATATGAAATTCTTTTCGTCATACATGATTCATGCAATGCAATCATAATCATTTTTGCAAAAATCTCATATGCAAATCTGGCTCTTTCAATGTGTCTGTTATGTCATCAGGCTTGTCCAGCTTGGTTGTCAACTGGGGGTGGTGACAGATGAGGGGGGTGCTTGAAGGGGTTCCTCAACATCACTTTCCTCGATTTCATGAACTACTTCAAGTTTTGCAAGATTTACATGTTTATTTTACAATCAAATTATATCACATGTTTAGAGACGTGTTTCTCAATCTTAGATACATATTAGAATCGTGTGAGAAACTTTCCAAAACGTGCCAATGCCTGGGCCCCCACCCCCAGAGAGTTCATGGGTTTAGGCATTAACCGGTGTGGGCATCTGGCAGGGGCATCTTTGTAAAACTCCCCAAGCAGTTGTAACATCACTCAGTGAGACTGACAACACAGCTGTTCATGTGATGTCAGTGTTGAACTAAGAGGCATGTTTGAAGTACTGTTATAATAGGTGGGTTCATTGGTGACAATTTCGTGTTTGAATGACTTTTGCCTTCCTTTGTATCCTACTTATTTTAGGGCCTTGGATAGCAAATATGCAGATAAGACCCCAGCCCCAGCCTCACACCTGCTCACCTTCCTGTATCAGGAGTCCCAGGTGGATTGTTTCCAGGTGTTTATCATCTACGGACACTTGGATCTCTGTGTCCTCCACCAGTCTGCAGTTGAGCCAGTACTTGTGGTCAAAGAGGAGATGCTCCAGGCATGTGGACACGTAGCCTAGGAAGTCAAGCCAACAAGATTCCTGAGCACAATGACACCTGCCATTAGCTGAGCACAGAAGAGGTGAGCAAGCTCCCTCCTGAACCCCAGGAGGAACCCCGATCCCCAACCTGCCATTTAACTGGAAGTAGAGTAGCATAAGATGGGTAGCTAGACATTTCCTAGAATGAATTCATTCTTCTCAGCCTCTGTTGGGAAATATAAGTCATTTTTAAATATTATTTACCATTTTCAACATATTGTGGGTCTTCATAAATGCATGAGATGACCAAACCCAACTGCCTTTTTCTAATACATCCATGGAGATCTCTAAGTTTACTGTGTTGACTCGGGGGGTTCCTAGTACCCTCTTCAAGTTCCCCTGACCTGAGGTTCAAATTCCTGTGCCCCCGATGATGCCGTGGCTGAGAAGAGCTCCAGGGCCCACAAAGGAGTCAGGACTCGCTTCCATGTATCAATACACACTCTGCCCCTGCCCCTCCTGCAACACCAGTAAGCTCTCTCCTGTTAGAAGCAGACTACAAACCATGTACATTGCAAACATATAATAATTATGTGTAGTATTTTAAACATGCCTATGAACATGAATTATTTGTATTAAAATGTTTCTTCTTTTGAGGCTTCCTCTTTTTCTTACGATCCAAAAACCTGTCTCTTTCCATTCTGACTGTCCATTGTACTGATTTAAGACTTGTGTATCTTCTGTAGTTGCACTTCTTGAACTTAAAATGTGGATACTCATTCAGTAGGTTTGGGATAGGGCTTGAGATTCTACCTTTATAGCAGGGCCTGTATAACGCCCACGCAGCTGGTCCGTGGAGCAGAGTTTGAATGGTGAGGATCTCTAATGGTCCAGAAGGAGATATGTAGTGTGGAGAGCAGAGAATCCCCAAGACCATAAGAGGAGAAGTTGTACGTTCCAGCCATGAGCCACCTTGCCCCTCCACCCCTGCACAGCATCTCTCCCTGTGTACCATGCATGGAACCCAGCATTTTCTGGGAGACGTAAAATGAGCATCAAATCAGGGAGGCCTCTTACTTTGCTTGGCTTTGCTTTGTAACTGTAACTTCCCTATCGGCAGTTCTTCTCTCTGGAGAAGGCAGGTGAGCCATTTATCACCACCATGGTGCTGATGCTGTGCCCCAGCGTCCTTCTTTACCTTCTAGAAAACCCCGCCGCCCGAGGCTGCTGTAAGCAGATAATCTCATCTCTTTCTTTGACTCTTTTCCAAATACATGGGATAAAGCATCTGGAACTTTACTATTTCAAGCAGCTACTTTAATCTTACCCAAGATTAGTTCCCTGTTTTAAAAAAAAAAATCAACTTCACATCTATCTCAGTACTTTGAATTTAATAGAGGCCCAATAACTGATTGCCAAGTGATTGGTTATCTAATAAAAAAAGATCTCCCTGGACACAAAGAAGCGAACCTCCTCATATGGCATTTTGGAGTTAACAGTTAATATTTGCTTTAGACTTAGTTTCAGGCAGTGTGTGATATTCCAGACATTAACCATCAATCTTAGGGCTCTATCTCTTTTAATTATCAGAGCCTGGCCAATTCCTTCATGTCAACCCCTACCAGTTGGCTGAACTGTGGAAGTAGATCCTCCTCCACCCACCTGCTTTGTGTCATACCTAAATTAAGGTAGGTGGAGAACTTCCAGATTTCCTCCATGGTCTTGAAGGTGATGAGGAACTGGGCCCTCTGGGACTGGATACTGACCAGCCTCGCGGAGAGGTCCTGAACAAAGAGAACAACGGGTCACCCTAGGATGACAGAAGCATCCCCTTGGCAAACTCACATATGCACCAAATGCTTTGTAGGAGCTTCTTGATTGTGGCATTGATTTTTACATCAGCGCACCACACACACACACACACACACACACACACACACAGATGGAAACAACCTGAATATTCATCAACAGGAGACTGGGTTAAAGGGAGCGCAATTTATCCATACAGTGAAATATTATGGTATTATACAGCCACAAAAAAGAATGAAGAAGTTCTTTGTGTGCATACAGCCTCCAAATATAACACTGCTGTACAACTACAGCGACAAAAGAAGCCAGGGTGAGGAACTGCGTACGGAGAATGCTACTTTTTGTGGGGGGAAAAAAAGCGTGTGGGGGAGAGTAGAGGATGATTCATAGAAGGCATCTTGGAAGCAAATTTGATTATGAATCTGTGTCTAATGATTATTTTTATAAAGCTGACAAACAGAAGAACCAAAGCACATAAAAATAAAAAATCATTCCAAATCCATCCTCCTAGAGATCACCAATGTTAACACCTTCGTGTATTAACTTGGAATCTTTTTTCCTACACAAGTTTCCATAGAACAATTTTACATAAAAAGAATCATATTACATAAGTTATTTTGCAATCTTTTGTTGCTAAAAATAATATTTTATGAACCATCTCCCGTGTCATTAAGTAGTCTACATTATTTTTAATGGTTGCCTTTACCACTTTTGCACTCAACATAATTGACTTTTATTTCCTTATGGTTTCACATTTGGACAGTTTTATATTTTTTAACATCCTAAATGGTACTGCAATAAACATCCTTTGTGCACATCCTTAATTGTTTTGACAAAAGTGATTTCAAGAAGTACCACTGGGAACACAAGGATACGCACATTTCCAATCCTAAAATGCAGGCACCCTGCTGCCCTCCAGAAAGGTGTTCTGATTTACATGCTCACAAGCAGAGCAACAGGAGGCCTTTCTAATACCTGAGAAAACAGGCCTGAATCACTGCCAGACTGGTTTTCCCCTAAATCTCTGTTGCTTGTCCAAGCCCCTGGAGTCAGCTATACCTAGAGATGGTGAGAACATCCCTCCCCCGGGCCAGGTCCTGCCATCAATACCAACCTCCTGAGCGGTATCAGGAGGGAACCTTAGGGGAAGGAGAAGACGGTATAAGAATCCCAAGGAAGAGCCCTTAGTTCAGCAAAGTCGGAACTCTGGGGTTCTGCCACCCCAGACCCCAGGAGGCCCCAGATCCTTGGCAGATACAGATCCCATAATCAGGGAAGGGGTGGGTGCTAGGTGAAATTGATTTACAGAGAAGTTATTGCGCACCAGGCACTGCACGAAGCGCTTTACAAGCAATACCTCATCTACCTCCCACAACAGCCCTATGAAGAGAATGCAATGACAGTATTTAACCCCTTCGAAGATGCACTTTTATCACACTTAACCACTTCTGAAATAAAAGATGACGAGGCATGGCATCACTCTTAACTGGCAGCATTTGTTTTCTTTCTTGGAGTTGCATAAAATAATGGCACATTTTATAATCAATGGCATCTTAGGTCTAATGAAAAATGCTTTATCCCTGTTTTGTACTCAAGGAGGTCAACGCACAGAGAGGTTAAGTAACTGGCCCAGGGTCACCTGCAGGAGTAACTGATTAGATCTCAGATCCAGCAGACTCCAGGCCTCAGCTTCAGCCCACAAGCTTGCCCAGCTCAAGCCTCAGCCCAGCAGGCCGGCTCTCGCAATCAACCTCAGATGCCATTGATTATAAAATGTGCCATTATTTTATGCAACTCCAAGAAGGAAAACAAATGCTGCCAGTTAAGAGTGATACCATGCTAAACAAAGGAAAATCCGTGGTAGCAATTAGCAGCCAGTATCTCCAAGTTCCTGAATTCCAGAGATTAAAAAAATAAAATAAAACTTAAAAACCCTTAGCTACTATTTATGGAGTGCATACCACCGCCCAAACACCGTGCCAGCTCTCTGTAGATGCTGTCTCATTTTCTCCTCCTGAAAAGCCAGACATTATCTTTTTTGCTGCTTGACATTTAGAGTACTTTCCGTCTTTGAATTTGTACCAGATTAATGCAGAGACTGTAAAAATAACTAGAGCATATGTAGAGCAATATTCTCCTTCCTCTACCTCTAGTTGCAACAACTTTTATCCATCGTGATGTTAATCCTACTAGTGAGTACCTCCTAAATTGTAAATAATTTGATCTTACCTTTCTTCCTTGGTTTTACAGTTGAAGATATCATCTACCCACTGGGAAAGATGAGGAATTGGTTTATTTACTTTATTGTCTTTTCCTCCTCTCATCCTAACATTTATAGTCATTGCTTTTTGGTTGACAATTTTGGTACTTTAAAAAAAATATATTTAGGCCGGGCGTGGTGGCTCACGCCTGTAATCCTAGCACTCTGGGAGGCCGAGGTGGGCGGATCGTTTGAGCTCAGGAGTTCGAGACCAGCCTGAGCAAGAGCGAGACCCCATCTCTACAAAAAATAGAAAGAAATGATCTGGACAGCTAAAATTATATATATATAGAAAAAAATTAGCTGGGCATGGTGGCGCATGCCTGTAGTCCCAGCTACTCGGGAGGCTGAGGCAGAAGGATTGCTTGAGCCCGGGAGTTTGAGGTTGCTGTGAGCTAGGCTGACGCCACGGCACTCTAGCCCAGGGAACACAGCGAGACTCTGTCTCAAAAAAAAAATATATATATATATATATATATATATATATATTTAGTGGTCCCCAGAGGCAGAGGAGAAGGGATAATGGAGAGTTCTTGTTTAATGGGGAGAGTTTCAGTTTGCAATGATGAAAAAGTTCTGGAGATGAATCCGCCATGAATGTACTTAATACCATAGTGAATCGTACACTTTAAAAACGATAAAAAATTTTATGTCATATATATTCTATCCCAGAAATAAAATAAAATAAAATTCAAAATTATCCTATTAGAAAAAAAGTGTATATAATGAGGTAGTGCTATAACGATTTCCATTCTACAGGGGCTAAGTAACTCGCCGAAGGTCACGCAACTAATAGTAGCAGATTTGAAACCAGCTTTTCTCTGACTCAGCAACTCCAGGTTGCCCCATCCCGAGTTGCTGCCCTTCCTGCTAGGCAGAGAATGTGCATGTAACCAGTCGTTCAGTTAGTCTGTCTGGCAGGCAGATGTTTTCTCGAGGGCCCGCTCTGTTCCAGGCGCTGTCTTAGGTGCTAGGGACGGACACAAGCCCCGCGCCCAGGCTGCTACCGGCTTCCAGGGCTCACCTTAAACAGTGCTCGCACCTCCTGGTCCTCATTCTCCAGCGCCCAGAGGCGCCTCCGGGCTGCTTCGTGCAAGGGTCCGTTTACACTCCTCCTGGAGCGGCTCTTCACACAGAAGGAGAGCGCCAGGTCTTAAAGAGAACAGACGGAGAAGGATCAGCCTGGAAATGCAATGAAAAGGAAGAGAGGACACTGTTGCTTTGGCACGGGAGTCTGCCAGCCTCCTGCGCTGGCGAATTAAACTCCTCTTTCCCTCTCCTCAAAAAAGAAAAAAAGAAAAGAAACAAAAAGAATTAGATAAATCCCCGATGTTCCCCCTACATGTTCTCCTAAACCCTAAATTGGTGTCCTCACTAATTGGAGATTAGAGTGGTTTTAACGTTCCTCTGAGTGCACCTTTAAACTGTTTTCCCCAGGGGTAATGGAGGGTGGGAGTACTGACACCTGGGATGGCTCTGGAATTGCAGGAGGTGATGCTCTGGCATCGGTTCTTTCTGCCTTGTGCTGGGTTTATTCCTCCGCTGCCTGGCACTGACATAATGGTGCTGACACAGAACCGGCTGGTACATGTATTGCTTCTTGTGCATGATTGGTGAAAGTTTTGAATAAATACTACTTTACCCATATTTACATAAATGTATCTATATATTAAATTTTTAATATGTAATAGACATATTTTATGAATTATACATACGAACATACATTTTCTCTAGCCAGTTTCTTTCTGACACTGTATTTGCTAATGTTTGCCAAGGTACTCAGTGTTTTAAAGTCTATCTTTAAGTTCTTCAAAATGCACATTCACTTAACAAATACTTATTGAGAGCCTCCCATGAGCCAGCAGCTTTTCAGGTGCTGAGGTTACAGCAGAGAACAAGATAGACTTGGTCCCTGCTCTCATGGAGCTTTTATTCTACTTGGCAAGTAATTCCATAAATGCAATAGTTTCAGATGGAGAAAAGTGCTGTTAAAAAAAAAAACTCAATAGGGTTAAGAGACAGAAGGATGAAGTAGCTAGGGGTTGGGGTATGACTTTGGTTAGTGTTGTCAAGAAAGGCCACACTGAGGAGGCTTATCTTATAATTGCACTTTGCAATGTGTCTTCTTTAGATAGGAAGTAGCAACCTGTTCAGAATTATCCAACATAATACACTAAGAAGGCACTGGACTAGACAATCGCAGAGGTCTCTGTTCCAGCTCCAACTTGCCAGGACCTTACAAGTTCCTGAGCACGTTAGAGAAGATAGCTCTCATGCTCCGCTTGGTCCACAAGGCAGCCCTGAACTCCTACCTTTAAAAGGCCTGAAAATGCCGTGGCTGCAGTCCGGCTCCTATACGAGGCTGCAGTCCGGCTCCTATACGACATGCCCAAATGACCTGACTTTGATGTGAACTTGGAGTGGATGTTTGCTCCACTAAGTTCCTCCCTGGTCTGTGTTCCAATTTCATGCAACCCCCGTCCAGCCCTGCATCTGGCAGCCTCACGACACGCTGATCGCTAGGAGGAGGCACAGCATGCAGATGACACCCAGCGAGGAGTCACACAGACACGGGCTTAAGGCTTCACCCTACCTCTCAATAACTGTGCCACCTGAACAGTTAATTGCCTCTCTATGCTTGGCTTTCTCCCTTAGTAAAACCCATAGGGGTTCTAAGAGGCTTACTAAATGACATTGTGCATATAAACATATTTTCTCAGTGCCTGGTACATATTAAATGTTCAATAAACACATGAAACATTAGCAGTTGCCCCCTCCCCCACTCCAGCCATTACTGCCCTCATTTGGTTCTTTCCTCCAGACCCCGTCTCTCCCATCCTTCCAAAACCTGATCCAGACCCTGCTCTGGCATCTCTCTTGGAACAGCCCCTGCTGACGTCAGCGCCTTTCGTGTGCACCTTCTTGCCATGTCTATGGAACTCAAAAGACCTGGACTTAAATAAGCCAACTGCTTGTGAGCTCTCAGACAGCGAGAACCAATCCTCAGAGCAGGACGTCTGCGCCCACCGTGGGATCCCACAGTGCTCCGCATCGCGGAGTGGGGAGAAACTCCAGTTCACTCTAGTTTTAGTGTGAAGTATATTGGGTCATATGTCAATCCTTCTGGAAGCCTGCCCTGTACTGATGGTGATGTGTCGGATTGATTCTGTCTGCGACTGTTCTGCAGAAGGGAGCAATTGGCGGCTGGAGCCGAGTCCCCCCTCCTCACTCCGCGACCTTCCTAGAAACATCGTCAGGGTGGAAACCGCTGAAGGATGGACCAGCCCAGCCCAAGGTCAGCTCAGCTTCACCTACAGATACCCTTTGTTCACCGGCCTTCATGCCTTGATAAGGCAAAATGCTGACTCCGCGGAGTTCGAGAAACAGCAGATGGTAATTCAGGTTTTTTCAGGGATGGCCCAGCCTGACAGACAGATAAGCACATTGACACAAAAGGAAGAAACCGAGGGCAGGGTTCTTCTCATTGCCAGCCAAGCAGTTTGGCAGTTTGGAATTTGAAATTGGGAAAAGAAAGAACCTGGTATGACAAGCATACAATATCTACTATATGATTTATAGTCTAAAATATTCATAATGTAAATCTTTTCCACAGATCTCTATTTTGTATCCCAGGGCGAGGTATATTTTTGGAGGACAAAAGGGCATCGTGGTTATGAATAAGGACCTTCGTCATCACATAGTAACCGTGTGGCGGTGAAGTCGTCTCCCACGTGCTAATTGGGGATTTTTGTGCCTGCACCTCCAGGTGCACATGTGAGTATGAGAACGTGTCAGGATCGCTGGACACACGATTTGCCCTCAAATCAATGGTCGCTGCTACTGAACAACAGAAACCAACTCTTCCATAGGTTTGTCCTCAGAGTTTCCGGGTTCAGCCCGGGTGTAGCTTTCTCCGATGACAATTTTCTCTTTGTGGGCTTCATCAAGGTCTCCTAAAGTGGACTTTGTGAGAGACAGGTTTTAAGAAGAGGATTTTTTTCACATTAATTTCAAAATCTTTTTCTGCTTCTGACAGTTTCATACAGAAGCCCTTCTGCTCGGCCAGGCTCACCCCACACAGTCAACCCTTCATTCGCTTATTTATTTATTTAATAAATGTCTATTCAGAACCTACTACAATAAGATGCTGTGTTAGGTATTATATAGACTACAGATGTGACCACCACAGAGTCATTCAATAATTCATATATATATTTACTTATCAAACATTTTCTGAGTGCCAACTATGTACGAACAAAAATTACCCCTGCCCCCGAGTACCTTCAAATCTAACTGATGACATACTTTCCTTAACACAGCAAATATGTACGGAGCTCCTAACATGTGCCAGACTGTGAAGGGATTTGAGTGCCAGAGAAGGTTTGAAATAATCTCGTAGGCAGTGAGGTGCAATGGGAGGTTTGTGAGCAAGTGAATATCGTAGTTAAAGTCCATCTTACAAAGATGCATTTGGTGGCAGCTCCTGGAAGGGGTAAGAGGGAGGGAGTCTGTAGATGGGAGAGATAAGGAGGTCACTGCAATATTCTACATGGAGGGTATTTTTTAAAATAGAGCTGGTCTTTGGGATTTAGATACCTGGAGTCATGTTCTGTGGCAGGAAACATTTTTCCTTGTGTTCTGAGGAGCATATACACTCACTCGATCTAGTTGGATCCTTGGAAGGAGTTTCTTTACCTGGAGAAGATAAAATGAAAATTCATTCATGAGAGTGTAAGCAAGTTATAAGCAAGGGCTGCAAGTTTTTGTAAAGTGACAATTTTTTCCAGGATTGGTGGCGTGGAAGAATTCTAATACTTATCACCATTGCCTTATAATTATTTTGAACTCAGCTGTTATCAAAGAACTACCATGCCTGCTATCTCAATCCTGCAGCAGGCTGGGTGTCCCCATCTTATTAAAAAAGCCGATTCCCACCCACAAGTCAAACCTAGTCTCATGGCTTAGTATACTGAAGGTGCTCAATATACATTGAGCCTACGCAGGTCAGCATAGGTCTGACCACAGCAAGGCTTAGGGTCAATGGGTGGATAACAGAAGAGCTGAAGTGGAGACAGAGACTGGCATCATCAGGGAAATGACTGGGGCATGCTGTAATGTCCCTAACATGTATGATTGTCCCCAGCTGTCCTGTCTGCCCACTAAATAAGATCCTATTGGGGACCAATCTCCTCCCAGCTCTCTGAAAAGTTCTTGTCTTTGCAGCTGCAGAAGTGGAGTGAAAAGAAGAAAGAAGGTCAGGACACAGGCTAGGGCTGGGGAGAAGGTTACTTTGATGGCAAAGTGTCAAAAAGAGAGAAGATGGTGCAGCTGTAAAGCATGAGGAAATAGATACAGGGGAAATGTCACCAGTACTGCTATAGAATGTGGCCTCCTTTACGGTATCCTCAAAATACAACAAGGGAACTCAAGTCCTTAACATGTTAAGTTTGGTCACTGGATTCTGTCCTTCTTTTCCATGAAGTTGCTTAAGAACTCTACCATAGGGTCGGGATATTATAAGCCTGACCTGGTCCTGGAAAGAAGGTTTAGGGATCTTGGCTCAACCACTCCTTGTGAGTCACTCATTTGACCCTCCCAGTTTCTTGTAAAACTGTGGGTCAGAGTCAAGCAGGCCGACCAGGGTTTGCGTTCCGGATCAGTGCCTCTGATGACACAGCCCAAGAGTGCAACAGGGATGGAGCAGTCACACTCACTGCCGACTAATACTGAACCTAAATTCTCATATTGCTGCCAAGAGCCTGTGTCTCCGTGCTGTGCCTATGCAGGGGGATTTTGACACCCACGTTGAGGACCTTCCTTGTCTTCACAGCAGGGCCAGTTAGCACTGTTTGGGGTGATGTACAAGGAGGATGAAATAGATTTCAGCTCGAACAAGCAGCAGGAGGGGCCCACCAGCTCACAGCTCTTCATCCAGCAAATCTTGTTAGCTGCGCAGTGCTGAAAGCTAAGCAGCTTAGCTGGAAAGCCAGAGGTAATGAGCTATAGCAGAACAGGATCATTTTGTAGTTCTGCCCCCAGGAACCAAATTGCAGCCAAAAGGCACTGGCCTGGGAATCGTGACTTGAGAAGGGGCACTAATCAAATCCTCCCATGCAGGAGTTACATGACCTTGGCCAAGACACTTCACCTGCCCAGTTTTTCAGATTTCACTTTCCCCATTTATAAATGAAGGGTTGATCTAAATTAGTGCTTCTGAATCCTGGCTGCCTATTTGAATCACCTGGGTTGCTTTTTAAAATTACTGTTTCATCCCCAGAGATTCTGATTTTGGGGGTCCTTCCTGCAGCCATAGGTATTTTTTAAGTTCCCCAAATGGTTCCAATTTGAGCCAGTGTTGAGAACCACAAGTCTTAAATAGGTGCTTCTCAAACTTTAGTGTGCAGATGAATCACCTGGGGATATTGATAAAACACGGATTCTGCCTCAGTAGTTGAAAGCTGAGGTTCTACATGTCTAATGTGTTCCCAGGTGATGCTCGTGCCACTGAGACCACACTTGGAGTGACAGCCTGCTTCCCTACCCTAGGACAAAGTCTGACCATGGGGCTATAGCAAACCCACAAACATCTTTTTTTTCTTTTCTTTTGGCCCACACAGTAAATTTTTAGTTTGCATCACTGGACATCATTTAGAAATCAGAATATTTTACATAACCCAGATGCTTAGGTTTGCTTTGAAATATGCAAGATCTATAGCCCAGGGCCCACAGTCAGCTGAAGCTGAGTGGTTGCTGACCCTCTGCAGGGCATTTGTTCTCTAGCCACAGTGGTCCCCACTCTATCCAGTCACTCATTTACACCTGGGCCTGGCAGGTTTGAGAGTGTGTTCCTGTTGTGGAATTCCATGAGAAGACAATTGGCTGGGTGCAGTAGCTCATGCCTATAATCCCAGCACTTTGGGAGACAGAGGTTAGACGATTGCTTGGGGGCAGGAGTTCAAGACCAGCCTGGGAAATATATTGAGACACTGTCTCTACAAAAAAAAAAAAAAAAAAATTTAATTAAAAAAGAAGAAGAAATGATGGCTTGACAATGAGGGACTTTGAAGTGAGCCCACCTTGAAGAAGGGAAGCCCAGGATGGTGACCCTGTCCTGGAGGACAAGATGCAAAGCTCTTAAACGATATGAGAAGTTTAGAACAGAAAATTGCAAGGTTTTGCAAAATGTGATTTGTGGACTGTTTGCATCAGAATTACTTAGGTAATTGTTTTTAAACAGATGTCTATACCAAAAAAAAAAAAGAAAAACCTGTAGAAAATATACAAGAATATCTGCATGACTTGAGGTCATTAATGATTTCCTGAACAGACTGGAAAAAGTGCTACCCTCAAAAGAAATAATGGATAAATTGTAATACATTAAAATTAGGAACATTTGTTAATCAAAAGATGCAATTAAGAGCGAAAAGCAATTGCCAGAGTAAAAGAAAATACTGATAATATGTATAGTCAGCCAAGAACTCAAACCTAGAATATATAAAGAATGCTAAAAATCTGTAAGAAATAGGTAGGCAACCCACTAGAAAAATGGGCAGAAGGTTTGAATAGGCATTCCACCAAAGATAATATCCAAACAGCTAACAGATAGATGAAAATTTGCTCAACCTCATCAGAGAAATAAAAATTAAAACCACATGGGAACACAACTACACTGACTGGCTAAAATGAAAACAACATATAAAGCCAAGTGTTGTAAGGATACAGAGCAACTGGAACTTTCATATAATGCAAGGGTGAGAATAAAATTTGAAAATTTTCTCTTTGGAAAACTGACAATGTCAATTCAAGCCAAAAATTTGTATGCACTAAAACGAAATGACATCTCCTAAAATATTCAGAGCAGCACTATTCATAACAGCCAAAACCTGGCAACCACTCAAATGTCCATGTACACTAGAATGGGTGAGTAAATGATGGTACATATAATTAAATCCAGTACAACAATGAGAATGAATGAGTTACAACTGCATCGAACAACATAGGTGGTATAGTCACCTTGTGAAAAGTTTGAAAAGTTACCACACTGTACATACGATTGCATGCACAATTTTGTGTGGATGTTAAACTTTAATAAAAAGGTGAATTTTAAAATATTCTTGGAGCCTTCTCTACCTACTCTACCTTGGAAAATCCAGGGGCAGAGTCTGAAGATGTGCATTTTTAATTAGCATCTTGGATATATCTGATGTCCCCTAGCGTGTGAGGATGCTCAAGCCAATTCGCCAGCACCCTCAGGACCCACGAGCCAGAAGGGCACCTCCTTGGGAAACAATAAGGAAGCTGGAAAATTCGAGTGAGCTCTGTAATAGGAAAACAGTAACTATTGTTGCACAGGGATTTACAGTTTCCAAAGCTCTTTTACACATGGAGTTCTATTTCCACATGAAGGAATTTGAAACTCAAGTTGAGCCTTGAAAAAGAACAGAGATAATTCAAAGCAACAAAAAACTATCACATAGAATCAATTACCTTAGGAAAAATATATGATTTTCTTAATGACTGAAAGAAAATAAGCCAAAGGCCTGTGGTAGTTATTGCTGAGTCATTTTTAACAATCTTTTCTATACTTTTGTCTGCTTTCCAAATACTCTACTTTTCAAATATTTTGTAATGGGCATACATTTGTTTCCTTTTTTTTTCTTTTTTTGAGACAGAGTCTTGCTCTGTTGCCGGGGCTAGAGTGAGTGCCGTGGCGTCAGCCTAGCTCACAGCAACCTCAAACTCCTGGGCTTAAGCAATCCTACTGCCTCAGCCTCCTGAGTAGCTGGGACTACAGGCATGCGCCACCATGCTCAGCTAATTTTTTCTGTATATATTTTTAGTTGGCCAGATAATTTCTTTCTATTTTTAGTAGAGATGGGGTCTCGCTCTTGCTCAGGCTGGTCTCGAACTACTGACCTCGAGCAATCCACCTGCCTCGGCCTCCCAGAGTGCTAGGATTACAGGTGTGAGCCATCTCGCCCGGCCTATATTTGTTTTCTAACACTGAAGGCAGAGAAAGAAGTGGCTAGGAACAGGTAGCAATCAGACAGTCCTGAACTCAAACCCTGGCTTCCTCATTAGCCACGTGACCTATTTGAACCTAGTCTTTATGGTTCACGTGGGTCTGAG
Organism: Eulemur rufifrons; assembly: GCF_041146395.1. Classification (NCBI taxonomy): domain Eukaryota; kingdom Metazoa; phylum Chordata; class Mammalia; order Primates; family Lemuridae; genus Eulemur; species Eulemur rufifrons. Next base: position 32,167,632 of record NC_090992.1, on the reverse strand, counting down.
TCCATTCCCAGCTCTGAAAGTGGGCACCCGACTCAAGCATAGTCCAACTGCTGTGCCATGGCCAAGTGACCACGGTTAAGTCAATGAGAATTAGACCTCGGACCTCAACATCACTCTTAGGGAAGAGAAATTTTCTGTCCACTGCCCTTGAAGCTGTGAGTATGACAGCCTGGAGCTGCGGGGCCCACCGCAGAGAGAACGCCTGCCTGAGGTTGATTCCAATCTAGTACAAAGAGAGCTTAGGAAATATAGCGTCCAGAAAACATCATTTGAATGTCTTGATTCAGCTATACCTGAAGCAAAAAAAAAAAAAAAAAAAAAAATTTTTTAAAAACCCATGGCCTTTCATTTATTAATCAATAAATTACTTTTGATGTAAGCTAGTTTCCTTTTTACTATTAGTGATCAGAAAAATTTACCAACACTCAATTCAAAAAAACATTGAGATTTATTTTAAAACTGCCAAACTGGTTTCCAAAGTTGCTATACCACTTTGTATTCCCATTAGCAATGTACGAGAGGTCCAATAGCTCCACATCCTCACCAACACTTGATACTATCAGTCTTTTTCACTTTACCCATTCTAAGTAGGTATGCAGTTTTATCTCGTTGTTTCCATTTGCATTTTCCTGATAACTTATGATGTTAAGCATTTTTTCATGTGCTTATTTGCCATTCATATATTTTCCATATGGAAGTGTCGGATAAACATATTGCACAGTTTTTACTGGGTTATCTTCTCATTATGGAATTATAAGAGTTTACATATATACACACACATACACATGTATGTATATGTATGTTCTGGATATAAGTATCAGATGTGTGTTTTGCAAATATTATTCCCCTGTATGTGGCTTGCTTTTTATTTTCTTGGCAGAGTTTTATGGGTTGGGGAAAGCAGGATTACTGGTAAAGAGGTCAGCAGGATAGGCGGGCATGAGTTTCACCCACACAAGACAGGAGAGGCCAGCCTGTGTGTTCTAGAGAGGTGGGAGATCGTGGGACTAAAATTGGTAAGGATGGGAGGGTCGGGAGGGGGGAGCAGTTTAAAGTAGGCAGAGGTGTGTAGAACAGATACAGTAAGAGATGGGGAGCTATGCAACATTCCTGAGCATAGAAGTGGCGTGATAAAAGTGAAACTTCTGCTTATGGTGGAATAGGAAGGACAGGGAGAGGGAAGCCCGAGAGGCGGGGGCCCAGCCGAACAGCTGCTATGGAAATCCAGGGATGTGGGGGTGAGAATGGGGACTCTGATCTTCGCAATGAAAAGTGAAGGAATAGAGTGAATGACGTTATAGTAATACTTTAAAGTAAGAAAAGAGAAGGCATCTTCACATATTGAATATGAGGAATAAAGATGGGTTAGAGGCAATAATTAAAGAAAATGAATGTTGGAAGGGCTTTGAGAGATCATTTAGTTCCACTCCAAACTTTGCTGTTGAGAAACGAAGGCCCAGAGTGGAGTGGTGATTTTACCAGGGTCACACAGCAAGTTAGCAAAAGAGTCAGAGTTATCCAAATCAGTGGGTCCAGACCTTTGCTGTTTCCACTACATTAACCTGCCCCTGGAACTCTGAGGTCTAAGGTCTCTCATCAGGGAAACATCTCACACATGACAATTTGCTGAAAATGAGAATTCACTTTCATTTCTCCTCTCTCAGCCTCTCTTTGCTACCCACCCACCACCACCCTCGACTTAAAAAAAAAACTAGACAGTAAACATTTCCCTGCACGCTTTTCTTTCTCCACCTACATTTTCTTTCTTTTTTGGCCTGACAAGCATACCATCAGCAGTTTTTATGATGTAAACCCACTTTCTCCTTGTTGAGACAAATATCAAATTAGAACTGCAGCTACATCTAGCCACATGGATATATCTCCAATTATAATGTTGAGCAAAAAAAAAAAAAAGAAAGAAAGAAAGAAAAAAATTGCATAATGCTATCATTTTGTTTAGGTTTAAAAATCTACAACATCATTCTTTGTAATGATTGTGGGTTCATGAATATGTAGTAAAAGCACAAAACCACTGAATTCATGAAAGTGATTGACTTTGTAGAGAGAGCAGAGCTCTCCTGGGAACACTAAGTGTATTTGTGATGTTTTATTTTTTCAAAAAGTAAGAGATAGAAATAAATAAGTTCTCAAGATTATATGGCACAAAGTAAAAAATTGTTACCAATAATCGGCGGGCTTATTATTCTAATATTCCCTATTACTGGTATGTTCAAAATGCTTTACAAGTCTTTTAAAATTCAAAAGTGAAGCATCATTTACTATTGTCAACATTCACCCCCCCAATCTCCTATTATTATTGATGACTCACATTTACCAAAAGGTTGAAAGAAAGTCACAAACACCAGTGATCAATGTAGGCAAAGGTATCCCTCCCACATCTTCTCTTCTTTTATTATTTTTTATAGCGATGGGGTGTCACTATGTTGCCCCAGCTGGTCTCGAACTCCTGGCCTCAAGCGATCCTCCCTGTCTAGGCCTCCCAAAGTGCTGGGATTACAGGTGTGAGCCACCACGCCCGATCTACATCTTCTCTTTATGTGCGTAAATCTGCCAAATTTCTTCAAAAAGGTGTTGAAGATAATGGAGTTCTAGAAGCTTTCAGACCAACGAACTTTGACATGACTTTCTCCATGATCCGAAGTGACCAACTATAATTTAGTAAACAGTGGCAAGAAACTCCTAGGGTGGGGAAGTCAGAGATGGTGGCAGTTAACCAAAAGCCTGTCCTGCCCTTTCACTGTGTGCAATCAGGATATTTCTGTGAGCAGATGAGAACCACCACGGGGAACAGACGCTGCAGGCGGAGTCCGCGTGTGAGACTGCGGACGCCTGGGGTAGTCAGAAGTGACATTCATTATCGGGTCACGCAGACCAGCTGGGCAGCTGTCTTGATAGCTCAGTGCTATCAAGAGCCTTCTTTCCTGCCTCCCTTATCCTGGAGGACTCACTGTTTGGTCTTCACCGTTAGCTCCCACTTAAACAGACACAAAGACAGAAGCAGCCAAAGAAATATGAGCACAGACTTCTTCTCCAGTAAAGTGAGGAATTAGGAAGAAGGGATGTGGGAGTGGTCCACATTAGCTAACAATAAAACATTCCAGAAGGCCAGGCACAGTGGCTCACGCCTGTAATCCTAGCACTCTGGGAGGCCGAGGCAGGAGGATCGCTCGAGGTCAGAAGTTCGAGACCAGCCTAAGCAAGAGCGAGACCCCGTCTCTATTAAAAATAGAAAGAAATTATCTGGCCAACTAAAACAATATAGAAAAAATTAGCCGGGCATGGTGGCACATGCCTGTAGTCCCAGCTACTCGGGAGGCTGAGGCAGGAGGATGGCTTAAGCCCAGGAGTTTGAGGTTGCTGTGAGCTAGGCTGATGCCACGGCACTCTAGCCCATGCAACAGAACGAGACTCTGTCTCAAAAAAAAAAAAAAAAAAAAAATCCCAGAAGTACTGAGGAGTTGTCAGAAGCCAGACCCTGTTCTAAGTCCATAAGATGAATTATCTGATTTAATCCTCACAAAACTTCCATGTGATGGATAATGTCATTAGATCCAATTTATAGCCAGGAAAAGTGACCTTCAAAACCCATGAGAGACTTGCCCAAGGTCACACAGCTATTAAGTTGCTCCTGAGTGGGTCTCACACTCTGTTCCCTTTCTCTAAGATAAATAGGGACATCTAGAATGGGGATGTTTTTATCAACTGGCTTCACTACAGCACCCATGTCAACCTCCCGAGGGAAAGGGCCTGACACGTGTGGGCACGAAAAGCCCTTGCAGTGGAAACACATGGCAGGCTGACTCCCGGGGAAAAGGTAAATCTGTTATCAATCTGTCATCAACCAGTTACCAAAGGCAAAAAATAGTTGAAAGAATAAAATAATTGAATGATAGTATCAGGAAAAAATCGAAGATGCCTTCTTCAATATTGGTATCTTTGTTCTGAGCTGCATAACTCTGTTCTACAGCAAATCTTTGGCTAAAGGACAAATGTCAAACAGAAGCAGAGCTGCTCCAGCTGAGGGTCAGGGCACAGGGGCGGTGCTCCCTCAGACACATCCACACGGCAGTTTACAACACTCAGATCTTACAGACGGAGGCCCAGAGACAGAACGAGATATGCCAGGGTCATAGAAATGTCACTAACAATGGCTACCACTTATTGTGCTTAATTACCTGCATGCCAGGCTGGTTTAAGTGTTTCACATGTAGACTGAATCCCCACCACGACCCTATCAAGAAGGTGTAATCACTTCATAAAAGCTACAGATGAGGGAACTAAAACACAAGAGAGGTTAAATAAATTGCTCAAGGCAAGCAAAAGAACCGAGATCAAATTCAGATACTTTGACCTCAAAGACCAAGTGACCAGCCATGACGACACCTGCCTAAGTGGAGGTAGACTGAGTCATATCCAGAACCCCGGTCTCTGACCTCCAGGCCAGCGGTCCTACGTGTCTCCCCTCTATGCTATGTCCACTCCCCTGGAGTACAATGACAATAGGATTTAGGGAGAGGGACTGAAAAGTTTATAAATCCCAGAAATCTGGAGACACAAAATGTTTCATAGGTAACATTGTACCTTCTGTGCCAAGGGCATTGTTTGGGGTTTGTTTGCTTATAGTTTTAGGGCCAGGGTGGCCTTTGTCTGGAGGCACTCCCTGCTGCAGGTGCCAAGGTGCCCAGGCCAGGACCTTGAGCAGAGGAAGCAGAAGCTGGCTGCTTCAGGTTCCCTTTAAAGACCCACTTTAAAGACTATAGGGGGAAGTCATCTGTACGAGAGTAGGAAGCCCTCAGCTCGGGGCGTTCCGTGGCTCCCCAATCTCAGGAACCACGGTGGTGCTCCCGGAAGACACATGATCCTAGCAGGATTAGGAATGATTCCTTGGAGAAATGCTCCTCTATCTCCCAAATGAATCCTCCCTCCCCCAGGCCACCCCTGCCTTCCCCCAGAGCCACCACCCATGCTAATAAATATCACACAAGAGAACAAAGGGCCCCGCCTTGGTTCTGCTCTGAAAAGAAGCAAGGAGCTCTCATTGGGGTGATCAACCACCCTGGTTTGCTGGGACTATCCGGGATTTAGCACTGACTGCATCCCAGGGAAGCCCTCAGTGCCAGGCAAACCAGAATGCTTGGTCCCTAAGTCAAATCTCAGATGACTTGACAACTTCTTAGAGCAACAACTCTATGTGGCCTCAAATTGACATTCCGCCCCCCCCAAAAAAAATCACACTGCAATAGGAAGGGGCAGGAAACTGCCTGTTTTTCTCCAGTAACAGAAACCCTGACAAAAATAGGCTTCAGTGACTAGGGCCAAATTTATGACCACCCGTAGGCCACAGAGGAACTCACTGCCTGAACTTTCTTCCTGTTCTAGGGAATCTTGGGAAGAAAGGAAGGAAGGGCTTAGTCACACCCTGGAGTGGCAGCCAAGAGCAGCTCAGCGCCTCGGCAGGGAGAGCCCAAAGCCTCTTTCTTCAGGAAAAGTAGATGCTTCTCAGGCTTGACTCCTGCCTTACAAAGCCAAAGTGACAAATACGGAATGGGGGAGGGCGGAGAAAGCCCAGCCATCTCCCCATCTTTGGAAGAGGAGCTTCCCCAAACCAGCAGGTCCCTGAGCCTTCATTGGACCAACCACCGCTGCCAAGCCACAGGCCAGGACCCCCCAGGAAACTCACCTAGGCCCCAGGTCAGACTCCGCTCCCCGGGGATGCAGAAGCAGCCACCCATGTGTGCACCATCCTACCCTGGGCAAGGCCCCTGGGAACACCGGCCAGAAGAGTGCTGGGAGGGGACAGCCTCCCAACGGTGTCCCTCCTCCCGCCTCCTCCCTGGCACACGAGGGACCAAGGCCCTCTCAATGCACAATGCAGCCTTTGATATCCCGGCTGCAGCAGGAGGCCCAGGCAGGGTGGGAGGGGCGGCCCAGCCCTCAGGCCCACAGCTCCTGCACTGTCAGGCCCCTGCTGGGGAGCAGGGCTCCGCCCTGCCTCTCTGCAGATCACTCCATGCCTACCAGGCTGCAGCACATTCCTCGCATTCTAGGACTCAGATACACAGTGGTTCTTGTGGGGGCGGCCAGGGCAGGGAAGGAGGGCAGAGAGCACCCAGGAATCCACACTGCTGGGCTCGCCCCCTCCCTCACTGGCTTGGTCCACGCTGCCTGGCCTGCCACCCCTTGGAAAGTGGTCCCCACCCAGCCTCTCCCTGCAAACGCCTGCTTGGCCATCTGATTAAGCTGGAGCTGTGGGTGCAGCATCTCTTCTCAACCCGGGCAGCGTCAGCCAGCCGACTCCTTGCTGGAGAGCCTGCAAACCCCAGCTGCTGCTGGGAAGGGATCCAGGAAACCGTCTGATGTAGCCCAGGATTTACAAGTGAGGGGACAGGGGGACAAATGCATCAGGGGTTGGGGAGAGGCTGGTCAACAGCCACAAAACTGCAGTGAGACAGGAATAAGTTCTGCTGCGTGGTAGGGTGACTGTAGCTAACAGTAATTTGCTGTATATTTCAAATATGATAAATGTTTGAGGTGATGAGTATTCTAATCACCCTAATTTGATCATTATTCAATGTATAAATGCATTGAAACAGCATATCGTCCTCCACAAATACGTACAGTTGTCATGTGTTAATTAAAAATAAAATAAAACTAAAAAAAATATGTTAAGACTACAGGTATGCATGAAAAACTGGTCCCACCAGACTTACCACTCTCCTGTTTCAGACAGTCAGGGGAACAGGGGAATGCAGTTGCCACAGTGTGGCTAAATTTCAGAAAACCTCCTGAGAGACCTTGCAAAGGAGACAGAGAAAATATGGCTGCCTGCCGGTGAGGTTGGACGAGGCGTGGCTGCTGTAACAAGCTCAAGGGTCACCGACCCCTCAAGGTTCCCATCATGCCTAGAGCAAAGGTCCACGGTGAGGGGTCCAAAAACGAGGAGGCGTGGGCCGGGAGGAGGCCGGGTCCTGACGGGCCGGTGTCGCAGGCCACTTGCAGGCTGAACTCAAGGTCAGTCTCATAAGCAGGTCAGGGAGGACGGTGGCCTGATCAAGTTCATATTCGGGGAGGAGCCCTGGGGTGACCATGTAAAGAGTGGCATAGGCTCAGTCTCCTGGAAAAGGTCAGGGGTGTCCACTGCACACACCAGCCCCCCTGCAGGTGACAGGGTCTCGAGCCTGTCTCTGACGTGTGGCTTCAGCTTCCGCACTAACTCATTGTAAGCCAAGTTTACTGCAGGCCGGGCACGCATACATCACTTTATTTAAATCCCACAACAGCCCCATAACGTAGGCATTATCATTTCTATTTCATAAGTGAAGAGGGGTGTATAAGTCATCCAAACCCCCTCCCTGTTTATGAGTGTCAGATTCAGGACTCGAGCCAGGACTCGTTGATTCCCCAGCCCAGAAGCATCACCTTTCTGATGCACAGGCTCCTGCCGTGACTGCAAGGACACGCAATGAGGAAGGACCGGGTGATCCGACACCGGAGCCTCTGGAGCCACTAGACACTGGCCAGCTGACCATTTAAGGAAGGCCGAGGAGAGGAGGGCTGGGGCAGAGGGGCACAGAGTGCAGGGGGACAGGAACTCTCTGACAACATGGCCACCAGGGAGGGTGTTTTCTCTGTGCACGTCTATTTAAAGTATCCACTTCCCATAACGTGTCCCATGCCCTTCCCTCACCAAAGCACGGTGTTTTGAGTATGAATTAGCATGTTTTCTTGGGCCCAAGATGAAAGGACAAGGATTCCTTTAGAGAGCAGCTCCGCCCAACGGGGAGGTTCGTGAGAATGAGACAGTGAACGGAAGCCATGCTCTAACCCGCACACGCCAACAGACGCAAGGAGAGGAGAGGAGAAGCTTTGTGGATTGAAACGAAGAGTTTGGTTTTGCGCATGCGAAGTTCAAGAGTCCTTTAACCATCCAAGCAGAAATGAGTGAAGGACTCTGGAGTTCGGGGGGGTTCCTAGTAGCTGAAGGTAAACATTTGGGAGTTGTCAGTGTGCAGAGGGTATTTAAAGTCACAAGATTGGATGAGATCTCCTACGGGAGGAGGTGGAGGATAGAATGTAGAGTATGTATCAGAAATGAGCCCTGCAAGCACACTGATTTTATTTATTTATTTATTTATTTTATTTTTTACTTTTTACAGGTGAGGTCTTGCTCTGTCACCCAGGCTGAAGTGCAGTGGCGCAACCATAGCTCACTGCAGCCTCGAATTTCTGGGCTCAAGCGATCCTCCTGCCTAAGCCTCCTGAGTAGCTGGGCTCCTATAACAATTTTTGTAGGAATAAGAAAGGAGGAGAAACCAGCAAAAGAGACTGAGGAGTGGCCAGTGGGAAGACATACATCAAGAGAGCATAGTGGTACAGAATTCAAGTGAAAAAAGAACAGGAGGTCAGGGGGTGGGAAAAAAAAAAAAAGGAAAAGAACAGGAGGTGACCAACTATGTCCAATGCTGCTAATAAGTGAGATGCGGACAGAGAGCTTACACTGCACATCTTGGTGGAGCAGTGGGGATAAAAGCTTGACTGGGGAATGTTCAAGAGTACATGGTAAAAGGAAAAGTGGAGGTGCAACCTATGTATCAATTCACAACCATCACCATCATCACTGTCACCAGCGAATATCTGTCGTTCCCTTGAAAAGTGCTTGGTGCTCAGGGATTGCAAACTCACATGTCTACAAGAGCCGGGCAGCTGATGGAGGTGGATGAAGCTGGCCAGGTGACAAGTGACAACTGAACCCAGCATCAGGGCTGGACCAACAGCAGGGAGAGGTGTAAGTGTGGGGCACAGAGGGCTCTTCCCCATCTAAGAAGCCGTGCTAGGCTCTGGGCAGTGAGGGACATTGCAAGACAGGCCCGGGTGACCAGACAGTCTGATTTGTCATGGAAACCAGAAATCCAGATTTGTAGGTGAAGTTTCCTAACTTTTAAATGTTTACAAACTAATTCAAAAAATCCTTCAAAGCACTGTGTGGGCCAGTACTACGGGGCAGACGAGCATGCCTGTGAACGCAATGCAGCCCGGGAGCCACTGGTTCGTCAGTTCAGGGGTAACATTGAATGTTTTTTCTCGAAAACCTTACAATCTGCTTGGAGTAATAATAACTTGAGTACTAGAATTCTAGGGAAAAACTTCAAGTATCCTCTTAGGGGTTGAATTATGTCCCCCCAAAAAAGAAATGTTGAAGTCCTGATCCCCAGAACCTCAGAAGGTGACTAGAGTTGCTGTACATGTAATTATTTAAGTCAAGATGAAGTCATGGTAGAGTATTGTAGGCCCCTAATCCAATATGACTGGTGTCCTTATTAAAATATACATATAATTATATATGCCACATGAAGAGGCAGACACACAAGAAGCACTCCATGTGACAATGAAGGCAGAGATAGAGACATGCAGCCAAAGAATACCAAGGATGGCCAGCAAACACCCAGAAGCTAGCAAGAGGCAAGGAAAGATTTGGCACCTTGATTTAGGACTTCTAGCCTCCAGAAATATAAGACAATAAACTTCTGTTGTTTTAAGCCACCCAGGTGGCGGTATTTTGTTAGGGCAGTCCTAGGAAATCGATACGGATCTCATGAGAGATGAGAGCATGTCATGGATTCAACACATTATTCAGTGAGCAGATGTTTATTGAGCACCTGCTATATCCAGGCCTGGATCTAAGTCGTGAGGACACAGCAGTGAACAAAAAAGACAAAGGTCTCTCCCTCATACAGCTTACCTTCTAGTGAGGGGAGAAAGATAAGAAACATAATAAATATGTAAATTATACAGTGTGTTAGATGGTGGAAAGTGTTATGAAAAAAAGAATGGGCCTGCCAGAGTACAGGGGCTGCAGTGTTCGAAAGGGCAGAGGAGAAGTTGTCAATGAGAACATGACAACTGAGCAAATCTGAAAGGACACAAGGGAGGGACCCAGAGACTAGCATGCCAGGAAAAGGGAAGAGCCAGTGCAAAGGCCCTGAGGCCAAGTGTGCCTGGCATGTTAGAGGAAGAGCAGAGAGAGCATGACTGGAGCAGAGTGAGAAGAAAGGGCAGGAAGAAGAGGACAGGCTCATGGGAGTAATTAAAGAGACAATAAAGAAGGGGCTATCTACAGACCTGTAGGCAGGGTTAAAGTAAACCAGCAGGTATGATGAGGCACCCCCGGGCTAGGAATTACAAGAAGCCACAACATCTCCAGGCCTGAAGCCACAAGAGGAGGGAATGGCGAGGGGAACCCAGCAAGACTGGGGGCAGCAAGGGCTGAGGGGCAGGAGCTGCGTCTTTGATAGAAGAGCATAGCCGTGGCCCAGCCAAGGCCATGACTGGAAAGGGAGCAGAGGAATAAATACCCCGTCTTCTCTCCTCCTATCTTCCCATCAACGGCTACAACTGGAAGCCAAAGAGGAAGAAAGAAGGCTTTGTTGGGGAAGCCTCCTGGGGCCACAGAGCAGGGTAGGGGAGAGTGGACAGTGGATTTCAAAGGACAACCGAAGACTACCGGGCACAGAGAGAGTGGCAGGCAATGAAGGCAGAGAGCTAACAGGGGCCTGGGCACGTGGCACTCACTAGACCATTTTAAGGATGGTGGCTTTCACTCCGAGTGAGATGGCAACCCTGGGAGAGTGTTGAGCAGGACAGCGATATGACTTATAATTCACAAGAGTCCCTCCAGCTGCTGTGTTGAAAGCAGACCAGGGGAGAGGACAGGAGCGTAGCGGGGAAACCAGCAAAGGCTGTCGCAGTGATGCAAGTGTGGGGGCTCAGAAACAGCTTTCTCTCTCAAAAGGACACTTCTCTCTCGGAAGCAAGTTTTTCTCTGACCTTCTCCTGTCCTCCTGCCTTTCAATCTCATTCTTCCCTGGGGCTACCCACAGAAACTAGAATCACTCTTCCCCAAGGCAGGTCATAAAAGCCAGAACCCCTTTTCCTAAAAGCGAGCCATTATGCCTAAAATTATTCTGTATAAAAACTGCCCATAGGGAAATTACCCGACCTACCTTGTTTGCTGTAGCTCATAAGACCCCCATTCCAGTGAGGGTCCTGCCCCACGCCCAGAAGCAAGGAATGCATGCTCAGAGAGGCCAGGAAGAATCCAGACAGACAAGCCCTGCTGGGTTTCCCCACTCGGTCCTTTTAATTAGATCACACCCTTTTTGTCCAATCACATTTCTACACGGCTGTTCATAGTTGGTTGAACCTAAGCATAAAAATGGAAAATTTCCCCTATATCTTTGGGTTTTCACCCTGAAGACTCCGTGTATACACATTAAATAAATTTGTACGCCTTTTCTCCTATTAGTCAATCTGCTTCTTGTCAGTGATTTTTCCAGCAAACTTTAGGGGTCCAAGGGCCTTGGTCCCCACACAAGCAAGAGAAGAGTATGGCTGGACCAGGGTGTCAACCTGCAGGAAAACAAAACTGAGGCAAACTGAATGTAAATAGAGAGCTTATTTGGGCCAAATTTGAGGACTGCGACCCATGAGCATAGATTCAAATTGCCCAGAAAATGAACAGCACTTAGAAATGAGTTTTTAAAGGAAAAGAAGAGGCAGTTCCTAAGTTGTTTACCAAGAATTTATATTAAAAATAATAGAAGCTACTGATTGGCTATCCACTGTTCTTTGCATCACAGATTTCAGGAACACGAAGATAGTGAATGAGGCAGCCAGTCAGGGACAAAATGCCTTTAAGCAATTGCGTCCCCCCGACCCCCAACGTGGGTGCTGGTGGAGGGCTGCGACTGGAATCCCTTATTCACGTCTCTGGGCCGGACTGCTCTGAGCTATTTTTCTTTTCTCAAGGGCAGTGTTCAATGAAATGAAATTCGGCCTGAGGATGCCTCCTCCTTGAGCCCTTATGTAACAAACTGTAACCTAACTCAGTAGCTGAACTAACTAAAAGCCCAACTTAGGAGTGTACTTTGGTGATAGGCGGCTGAGTCTCAGCCAATCACAGCAGCCAAGCTTCAGTCAGTCGCAGGGGCCGCCTGATCAGACCGTGCCCCGTGCCCCGGTGAGGCACCCGCCGAACCGTAACCAGTCACGCTGTCTCCTTACTCTCGGCTTCTGTCCCTAAATGCTGCCTGACCACACTACAGCCCCCAAGCTCCCCAAACCTGTTCGGGTCCTGGGGGCCCGCCTGATGTGTGAATAGCTCCTGGCTCAATTAAACGCCGTGAAGTTCAATTTGTCTGAAGTTTTTCTTTTAACAGTAGTGGCCGTGGAGGTGAGGAGAAGTAGTGAGCTTCCAGTTTATTTGGAAGACAGAGGCAGAATTGCCTGGTGCTTGAGATGTGGGGTACGAGAGAAGGCCTGAGCACTTGGAAGAAAGATTTTATATACAATACATATATATTAAAAATATATTCCTATATAAGATCATATTATACATTATAGTTTGTATTGTATATAATTATATATATTATAGTTACCTATATTATATATAGTTCCATATCTTTATATACAAACTTGCTCACTGCTTCACTCCTGACACTGGAACTACCTAGCACACGTTGTGAAAATGGCAACCCTGACTTTGCCTATTTAACTTGACTCGTCACTGGGCCTTTCCAGTAAGAAAGATGGGAGCTCTCCGTGCAGAAGAGAACCTTACCGAGGGGAGCCCAGGTGGCAGCCTGTGCAGGGTGAGGCAACCGCCGTGGGTGAAGCTGGCCCAGAAAGCTTTCCTCTTTCCCCTTGATAAAGGCAAAAAAGTTGTGTCCCAATGGTTTTAGCACGTGGTTTTCCAACACCTAGGAATATTTTCCTTTTTCCAGGTGGGAGTTGTCTCCTTCCTGGAATCTGAACAAGTTCAAAACAAACTGCTAAACAAAGTTCCTCTGCTCCATGGTTCTCAACTTGAATTCCTTGCGAGGTGTGAGCCAAGATTCTACTCCCCTGATGACTTCGCCAGCTGAGCCCCACAGAGAATCCCACCCAGGCTTCCTCTCGCACCTTCCCAGTGGCCACCGATTGTTGTGGACGTCCTCATGGGTGTGGCATTTTAAATCTATAGACCCCTTTATTCATGTCCTCATAATTATACAGGGAAAAGAAGACTGTTTTCCTGATAGAAGTTATTTGGGGCTTTTCAATGACCCAAGGTTGAATGGTCTCTCCTAAGAGCTGCATTGATCACCATCCAGCCGGACCAGTGAAAAGAATCCTAGACAAAGAATGGGGAGAGGGCCACGTGCAACCCCATTCCCAGTTACAGAGCCTATTGGTCTTGAGGGGCTTGGGCCTTCAGAAGATATTGGGAACATGCAGTCAGCTGGCAGACAGATGCTACATGAGTATACGAGCATCACGCAGTGTAGATGGCACACTGATTCCTGTCACTTCCTTGAACCAAAGAAAGCATCTTGCCCTGTCATTGAAAATGGTAGAGTTCCTGCAGCTGAATTAAGGCCAAGGGGGGAAAAGGTTCAGTGCAAAGCCGGAGACCTGCCATCATCTGCACTTCACACTGTGACGAGGTGAAATCACAGGAGACCATCAACCCGCACGGCTCACCACCAGACCCTGACTCATTCATAATGCAGTCACGCTCCTAAGAGCCAGCACCAGCTCATCAGTGGGGAATTGGGCTGAACAACTGCTGAGTAGGTTGAAGTGAGAATGAAATGCCTCTCCCAATAGCAAAAAGCAAAGCCTTTCCTGAAACTTCTGTCCTTTCCGTGAGACTCCATGGTCCCCACTTTCATAGAAAATATAGAAGGGGTTGCCATAAACGTAAAGGTTAGAGAGTGACCATTAAATAAAACTACTTTACAGTTAGGTGATTTCAGCGAATAAATCTAAAGACAGGGGACACAACGTTGAGGATCCAGGAAGCAAGGTTGACTTTGGTCAGAAAGAAACTTGCACAACCATTAAAACCTGATTCCATGACTTACAACAAGTACGCTGTGAATCATTAAGAAAAAAATATAATCGCTAAAGGATGGGAAGTGGGGTTGAAGGAATGTCAGGGGACTGGAAGGAAATGATTATAAACAATAGAGATCTTTATACCCACCCTGTTAGGTTTCAAGCTTGGCTAAAACTAACTTTCCAAGTAAAGAATTTTCAAACTAGAAGATCTTTTAGAAAGTATCCAGTCTAGAAACTAGAGAGTATTTAAAGCTATTCCTAGATCTAAAAAGACATTGCTTTTTAGTTCAGAATCAGTTTTAAAAGAAATATAACTTGGAGCTCAATAATTCACCACAATGATCACCTACTGCTTGTTGGTTTATTTATTTATGTTTTGGGTGCTCATGTGTGACAGCGTACTGCTTACTTTGAACCAGACACTAATCTGAGTGCTTTGCATATATTATCTCACTTTACCCTCACTTCTGTGAGGCAGGAACTACCATTGCCCCCTTTTTACAGGTAGAGAAACAGAGGCGCAGAGAGACGAAGTACTTGCCCCGCTGTGCGAGGCCGTCTGAGCAGGACACAGGAAGGGCTACCCTGTTGCAAGCAGAGGAGAGGACAGAGGTCTGCGGTCCTGCCACCGATCCTTCTCCCCGACGCACAGATGACCCTGCTTGAAAACCACTGATGAGAAACACAGAAAACAAACCGAATTGCTCAAGGTCACCATAGGGTAAAACGTGACGAAGATAAATATTTTAATACATACTGAGCTTTAAAGAAAGAAAGGAAAAACCCTGGGAGCCAGGGGAAAACGCAGGCAGCAAAGCCCTGCGGGCAGGTAGGGGCAGATGCCGTGTGGGCCCTGGGGCCCCTCAGAGCTGGGGGCTGATCTTTTGATGCCCCCAGATACTGGTGATGACCTTGGGCCTGTGTGAAGCCGGGCAGCTGGAAATTTGCTCCCTGTATAAAACCTGAAGCCTGGAAAGTTTGCTGTTGCATCAAAACTGAATTAAGACTTCTTCCACCGTCCAAGGATACCCTGAAGAAACTTCGCATCTGCCGAGGTCTTATGTGGAAAAATCAAACACTCAGGCCTGCACCTTGAGAAAGGCTAGAGTCTGAACTTATGCTGTGTCATGCAGAAATCCTACTCAGGGGAGACAGTGACAAAAACTGGTCCCTAGATATTGATTCCCTAAGGATACAACAGAAACAATGGCGAAACCACTCTCTAAGGATACTTTCACGGTGCAGAGCTCATGAGAAGCCCGTGTTTTTAAAACATTGACGAGCACGGTCATGTGCCACATAATGACATTTTGGCCAACGATGGACCACACATATGACAGTGGTCCCATCAGATTACAGTGGAGCTGAAAAATGCCTATCGCCTAGTAACATCCTGATGATCCTCACCCTGTGTACGCCTAGGCTAATGTGTGTGTTTGTGTCTTAGTTTTTAACAAAGAAAGTTTAAAAAGTAAATAAATAAAGCTTATAGAATAAGGATCTAAAGAAGGAAAAATATACATATATATTTAGAGATGGGGTCTTAGGGTCTCACTCTGTCTCCCAGGCAGGAGTGCAGTGGCATGATCATAGCTCACTGCAGCCTCGAACTCTTCTTGGGCTCAAGCGATCTTCCAGCCTCAGCCTCCCAAGTAGCTGGGATTATAGGCACACACCACCACCCCCAGCTAATTTTTTTCATTTTTTTTAGAGTTGAGATCTTGTTATGTTGCCCAGGCTGGTCTCAAACTCCTGGCCTTAAGCGATCTTCCCACCTCAGCCTCCCAAGTCACTGGAATTTACAGGCACAAGCCACCACACCCCACTAAGAAAGAAAATATTTTGTATATCCATACAACATGTTTATGTGTTCAGTGTCATTACAAAAGATTCAAAAAGTTAAAAAAAATTATAAGTTTATAAAGTAAAAAAGTTACAGTGAGCTAAGGTTAACTTATTATTGAAGAAAGAAAAATATTTTTTAATTTAGCATAGCCTAAGTATACAGGTGTACAGTGTTTATAATGTCTGCAATAGTATACAATAATGTTCTAAACCTTCACATTCACTCTCTCACTGACTTGCCCAGAGCAACTTCCAGTCTTGCAAGCTCCATTCATGCCAGATATGTTTAAATACACAAATACTTATCATTGTGTTACAGTTGCCTACAGTATTCAGTACAGTAACATTCTGTCTAGGTTTGTAGCCTGGAAGCAACAGGCTACACCATATAGCCTATGTCTGTAGTAGGCTATACCTTCTAGGTTTGTGTAAGTACACTCTGTGATGTTTGCACAATTACAAGATCTCCTAACAGTGCATTTCTCAGAAAGTACCCTCATCCTTAAGTAATGCATGACTATAGTTCAAAGTAGTTAATAGTTAAACAGATACAAATCTAACTAGGAACTTCAATACCAAGAGAAAAACCCAGAAGATACAACTAACTGGTGAATCAGCACTGCAAGAGTGTGAAATAAAAGAACTGGAAATGAAAGAGTTAGCATAAGCATGTTAAAGCATTAAAGGCGTAGATCTTATTAATATTAAGTGTTCTTATCACAACTTTAAAAAAAAAACAGAAAGAAAAGACAGACTAAATGTGAAGAAATGACTATTATACAGACAGCAAAATTCCAATCAGCAAAAATAGAAACAAAAAAAATGGAATTATAAAGAGAGCACAAGAAAACAGTATTAGATAACCATTTTTGTAAACATTTTTAAATGCACAAAACCATACTATTAACTATTTAGGAACATGTACATAATAAGATTATCAAAATGTGGACTGAGGCATACCCACAAATGTCAGAAGAGAGAGGCCTCTAAGGTGGCAGTAGGGAAATGGGATGAAGGAGGCAGGAAGGGACCTCGACTGTATCTGAAACCTGCTATTTCCTTTAAAAAAGTGTACACACCCACACACGCATACACAGAGCCACACAAACACATATGCATATCTAATATTTTTAAATGTCATTATGTAAAAACAAGTTTTGTCCCCTTCAAATGATCTAAGCTCTCCATAGCCACCTTGGCCAAACTCAATACCTTATCTACTTGATCAGAATGTCTGCTGGATGCTTTGAAGAGCTGGTTTTCCAGCTGCTGTTGCTGTAGAATTAGTTACTGGTACTGGAATCTCCTTACTTCCATGACAAGCTGGCTAGCTTTCCAAGTATGGATCAGAAGTCAGTTTTCTGGGGTGAGTTCACTCTCAATATACTGCCTATGTGGTCAGTAAAAGCTTCCGGGGTAACATATTTAATACCACACGGGGAGGGAACCAATGTGGAAGAGGACAGAGACCTCAGCAAATGCTGAGATCTTGTTCAGAAACCTGACACCAAATGAACATAGAAACAGTGACATCTAGTGGCCAAAAACCACCAGCATGGTGCAGAGGGATGATACCCAGGAGACTTCAGCACCCCTAGCGGCTGCTGGTGTCCAGGTTGTTTGGCTGTCATTCATCTGAGCTCAAAATCCACCCTGACTGTTGTGGTTCGAGGATGTCTGTAACCTGGACAGTGCTTTGGAGGCGCATAAGGAGCCAGTTCTCCTCTTCTCCCTCTTCCACCCCTCCCTGTTTCCTGGCTCACCTTCCCCTTCCGTTCCAGATGTGCCATCCCTGGTGCATTGGGTCCCACAGCCGATGAGGTGCAGGCCAGCAGATGACACTGTGGAAACAAGGAGAAAGTCATACTGCCACCTCACATGACACAAGGGATGCTGTTCTTCAGTGTGACAGTGTACCCCTAACCACTAAGCCAGCTAAAATGTGATAATTAAATTAACTTAGTGGTACCGAGTTATTGAAATTCAGGGCAGGGAGTAAGACACCGGAGCGCCAGTGTAAGCAACTGTTCTTTGGCAGCAGGTACATGCAAATCTACCCCTAAAGGCCAGGAGCCGAGAGGCCAAAGAGAGGCTGATGAATCCAGTTTCTCAGAAAGAAACTATGAACGGAACCTATGACCACGGTGGCCTTGAGACAGTGGGTCCCCACCTCTGCCCTCCAGAAAGTATTCTTTATGTAGCAAGCTTTTGTTGTAAAACATGCAGTTTGTCATGTCTGAGACCCGCTTGTGAAATTCGTGACCACTGGGGAGGTTAGATAAACACCTTTGTAAGGCGTTATCTGCACTGCGGGAACACATTGGTCATCACGGCGGTGAGGCTTCAAGATGGAGCCGCTCTTGCCATGCAACAGGCTGCTTTCCTGCACCAACCCATCCCACCGCAGAAAGGCCCCCGTGAAACCAGACCTGGCTCCATCAGCCACACTTCTGCAAACAGGGCTGCAGGTATGTTTCTAAGCACTCTAGCAACGGCCAACTTGGCAACTTGGAGATTATTCTAAGGAAATGCCGGCTAAGATGCAGAGGCGCATAAGAAAATTATAAAATCTGATACCCCTTCTACCGTCCAATGAAAATTGTCTCTCAAAGGTCACCACCAATAACAACAACAATAATAAGAGCTAATACATATTGACCACACACACACACACACACACACACACACACACGCACTGTGCCAGGCAGCAGTCTAAGGCCTTTACTTGTATTATTAGCTCATTTAAACTCATGACAATCCTATTAGGCAGGTGTTAATATTACACACATTTTACAGATGAGAAAACTGAGGCATAGAGATATAAATTAATGTGTCCAAAGTCACAAAACTGGTAAGCTAATGGAAGCACAAAATGCACTCACATGGTCGCAAACACCCTCTGGCCAGTCTGACTCCAGAACACTGCGAGCCACTTAGCTACGCTGCCTCCCAAAGGCCGTTCCTCAGTCGGCCCTGCTTCTCCTCCGTGAGGTCAACCTCCCCTTGGCTGGTTTCTTCCTCTCCGTGGGCTCCTCTGTCTCCTTTGCTATTAATACACTCTCTCTTCCTCTGCTCTATAAATGGAGGCATCTGTAGTGCTCTTCCCCTCCGACCCTATTTTTCATTCTTTCTACTCTTTCTCCCTTTCTTTGGGACCTCTTACCATTGGGACTCATTGGATTTAACGTCAGGATTCTGAGGTTCCAGACCCAAGGCCTTGTGTTCGGCCCCTTCCCTCCTGGGGTCCTCACTTTCCCCTGTGGTAACTCAAGGGGTGGTTTAGAGCTCTGCTGCTCACTTTGGCTGCCCACGAGCCCCACCTGGGGGGCTTTTACAATCATGGCTGCCCAGGCCCCACCCAGACCAGTCAGACAAGAGCCTCCGGGGCAGAGCACAGGGACCCACACTTGCCAGGCTCCCGGAATCTTTGACTCCCTGTGGATGGGTCCTCAGCTGTGGCCTCTCCTCTCCATACCCATCCCCTCCTTCAGTGCCACTTTGGCCTTCTCGCTGGCCTCCTGCCTCCAGGTGCCCCTGGTAAGGAATACCTCCCTCTAAGCCAGGTCTAGCCTCCTGGAAGAAAGTTCCAGTCCTACCACCTGCCACCCTTGCTCACAGGCAGTGTCTCCCCATTCTCCTCATTCTCTGTTAAGGACAGACCCCTGGCAGAGGCATTCCTGGGCGTCCACATCATGGCCCACCGAGCCTACTGCTAAACCTGTGCCCACCTGGTAACTTCCCTCCCAGTGACATGCATCATTCCTCAGGCATCACCTCACTCTCCTACCCGTGACCTCTTTCCTCCCTTTGCATCTGTTGGCATATTGTACATCATGCAAAGCTTAACTGAAATGTCACTCTGGACAGTAATCGTGAGCCCTGAGCTTCCCACGGCAAGTTGGGTGGAGTAGGCTGGCCAAATGTGGCTGATTTCCAGGTAGATAGGTCTGCTCCCCAGAACCAGCCCTTCCGGATTCAAGGCAGAGAAGAATCAAAAGTCCCTCTTTGGTTTCCTGGCCCTCGCTGACTTCACCCATTAAGCTTTCCACAGATGGGCCAGCATCGGCGAGTGATCTCCCCTCACCAAGCTGATAATCTGGCAGTCTCTGCGTGTGCACTTCCCCCAGTGGGGGCCCTTCCTGGGAAAAGGGGTGTCAGGATGCCAGCAACACAGCAGAACCCTGAGTGCCTAACAGCAGGGTCTCTCCCAAGGGGCAGCTGTAGTCACTCACTAGCGGAGGGGAACCACAGGGGCTCCGGCACTGGCGCTAGTGCCAGGACCTGTCCCCCTCCCAGACCTCTATCCCAGCCTGACCCCCCTTAACTGGGCTTGGAAGAGCATGAGAAAGTTGGGGGTTGGAGGCCAGCTAGAAAATTTCTAGAATGAATATGCTTTTGAAAGCATCAGTATGGCCATATAAGTTGTTTTAAAATTATCTTTACATTTATCAACATATTGTGGGTCTGCTTAACTGAATAATGCTATGTCCAAAACAAATTCACTCTGTTCTAAAGCATCCATGATGGAAATTCTCCAAACTTAGAAAGTTGAGTGTGGTTTCCTGGTTCCTTTCTTAAGTCCTCCTGCCTTGGGCTCGAAGTCCCATACCCTGGACAACACGCAGCCCATAAAGGAGCCGGGATCTACTTTGACACCCTGCACCTACCCTCTTTCTCACTCTGTGTCAGTAAGCTCTTTATTGGAAAAAGTGGGCTGAAAACTATGAAATCCTAATAATTTATAGTTTTTAAGCATACTTATAAACACAATTTATCTATATTGACATTTGCCCCTGTCTAGGCTTACTCTCTAAGCGCAAACACCTGTCTCTTTCTGTTATGATGTTTGTTGTCCTGACTTGGCACGTGGGTGCACATTATATTAGTGCTTCTTGCATACTTTCGTGTGCAAATGAATTGTCTGAAACCTTGTTAAATGCAAGTTCCATTTTGGTAGGTCTGGGATGGAGCTTTAAATTCTGTATTTCTAGCAATCTCCCAGGTGATGCTGAGGTTTCTGATATATGAACCCACTTTAAACAGAGAGTTTATAACATCTGTGCAAGGAGAGGTTTAGTGTAGAGACCAGAAGATCACTTAAACTACAAATAGAAAAATCACTCACTTATTCTTTCCACTCATGAAGCATCTACCCCTGCACAACATCACTCCCTGTGTACATCTGCATGGAGCCCAGCATTTTCTGGGAGATGTAAAATGTGTGTCAATTTCAATGGCATTTCTTGGCTTGGCTTGGCTTGGCTTTGTAACTGTAACTTCCTTGTCTTGAATTAATCTCCCTAGAGAAGAGAGGGGACCATCTCCCACCACAGTGGTGCTGATGCTGTGCCTCAACTTCCTTCTTTGCCTTATGGAAAACCCTGCAGCCTGAGGCTGCTATAAGCAGATAATTCCCAAAGCTTCTTCCCAAAGCTATGGTATAGAACATCAATGAGACGAAAGAGTTGCTTCTTTGAAAAGATCAGTAAAACTCATCCCAGCCCCAGGAGAGACTCTGCTTCCCAAGATGCAGAAGCAGCCACCTATGTTAGCGCCATCCTTCCCGGGCTGAGAGACCAAAGAACGTGGGCCAGCATAGCGTTGGGCGGGGACACTTTTCCAACAGTGTCCCTCCTCTCCTCCTACCAGATCCACGGGGGACCAAGGCCCTCTCAATGCACAATGCAGCCTTTGATATCCCGGCTGCAGCAGGAGGCCCAGGCAGGGTGGGAGGGGCGGCCCAGCCCTCAGGCCCACAGCTCCTGCACTGTCAGGCCCCTGCTGGGGAGCAGGGCTCTGCCCTGCCTCTCTGCAGATCACTCCATGCCTACCAGGCTGCAGCACATTCCTCGCATTCTAGGACTCAGATGCACAGTGGTTCTTGTGGGGGCGGCCAGGGCAGGGAAGGAGGGCAGAGAGCACCCAGGAATCCACACTGCTGGGCTCGCCTCCGCCCTCACTGGCTTGGTCCATGCTGCCTGGCCTGCCACCCCTTGGAAAGTGGTCCCCACCCAGCCTCTCCCTGCAAACGCCTGCTTGGCCATCTGATTAAGCTGGAGCTGTGGGTGCAGCATCTCATCTCAACCCGGGCAGCGTCAGGCAGCCGACTCCTCGCTGGAGAGCCTGCAAACCCCAGCTGCTGCTGGGAAGGGATCCAGGAAACCGTCTGATGTAGCCCAGCATTTGCAAGTGAGGGGACGGGGGACAAAATACGTTGAGGCTACAGACATGCACGAAATTTAGTCACACAAGACTGACCTCATTTGCTTTAAGATAAGCAGCAGAGCAGGGGAACGCAGCTGACGTAGGTGAGCTGAACTTTAGAAAGCCGCCCACGAGATCCCACAAATGCGATGCGAGGAGATGTGGGCTGAATACAAACAAGGTAAGACAGACTGATGACTGATCTAAAGCCCACTAATAAATTACTGAACACTTTCTTGGATGCTATTTTCTGAGAAATTTCTTAGTCTCAGCTCTCAGCCCATTCCAGGCCAAAATGTAATAAAATCTTGGATGAAGGCCCAAATTCACTCTTTTAAATCATATTGAATAAGCATCTACTCTGGACTGGGCACTAGTGATTCTGTTGAGTGTAAACAGAGCCCCTGGCCTCACGGAACCTACAATCCACCAGGGACTTACAGGTCAAATCATAGAGTCACAAATAGTTGTGCAGTGCGGGCTCCGACAGAGGGAAGTTGGTGCTATTGGAGCACGTACAATGGGAATTTCGCCTAGGTGGGGAAATCAAGGAAAGCCTCCTACAGAAGTGACTCTTAAGCTAATATCTGAAAGACGAGTAGGAGTTACATAGGCAAAGATGGGAGGGAAAAGAATTCCAGAGAGAGGACCCAGTGTGTCCCTCGGAGGCCTCGGGTCAGGAGAGAATGCGGCTAGTGTGAGGGACACCCGGCCAGGGAGGGCAGGGTGCAGGCCCGCATCTGCTAAAACGCAAGCTCCATGAGGGCAGGGAATTGTTATTGTTTTCCTCACTGCTGTATCCTCAGTGCCTGGAGCTGTGCCTGGCACATAGTAGGCACTCAGAAATATTGAATGAATGATCGACGAATGTATGAAGCTGGTAGAGAACACAGGAAAGAATGTGTGAGCAATAGATATTTTGCAGGTTTTTAGGCAATGGGATGCTGTGAACAGATTCCTCTGTTTTGTAAAGATTACGGTAGCAAAAAGACACGAGGGGCAGGAATCAATAAACAACGTAGCTAAGAAGAGAATTCCGTTTCTGGACAAAGGTAGCTCAATCTAAGCTGTGGTGCTGTAGACAGAGCGAGGTGGAGAGTACTGGGAGATGTTTGTGGGACGCGGTGAGGGATTCCTGGACATGAGCTGATCAAAGTCATCGGCGAGGAGGGGACAGAGGGATATAGGAAAACAGAATCAGAACTCGCCATTATCTCAAAAGGCTTGCAGGAAATGCCCCAGTAAGATAGAAAAACAAATGAAATAAATGTTATCTCACTTATTTACTCAAAATACACTCAGAAATGCAATGACACGAGTACAGGTGGGGAAAATGGCTGAAACACGAGTACAGGTGGGGAAAATGGCTGAAAACAACAGGTATAAGAAACACTTCAGGCTTTGAGACACCCTCAAGCTCCAAGCATGAATTCTGTGTAAATGAGGCTACTAAACATTAACGCAATTCAGGCCACATGAGGACACTTTCTGTGTTGAGAAAACAAGGGGACCAATCGTGCTGTACAGGTACTTTGGGCTGCTGATGGGACCCTGCCTTCAGCTCTAGGTGCTAGATAGTGAAATAAACATTTGCCAGCTGAAACTCACTGAGAAAAGGGCAGCTAGTAGCATAGCAAAGGACGTCGGTACATCAAGGAATACCCAAGTTGTAAGAGGACATGGTAGACACGAGAAAAATCTCAGAGGAAGTAACGGCATTTAAGTGCTTAAAGCCTCTCAAGAAACTGGGTGACTGTTCTTCTGTGGTCTCTGGGCACCCAGCTGAGGTGGCCATGGCAGGAACAAAGATTGCCACTTAGTCATAGAGTTTTCTAAAATGAATCTGTCCCCAAATGAAAGCCTTCAGCAAGTGTGAAGCCTCCCCTGGGGAAAGTAAACATGAAGGCAGGGATGGGAGAAGACAGGGTCAGGTCATGACTGGCCTGTGTTTCTCACGAGCATTTTAAGGAGGGCATCGGCCTGATTCTGTTTAAATTCTGGGAGGACCACTCCAGTGTTGAGGACAGCCTGGGGGACTGGGCTCACCGAGTGGTCAGGATTATCCACAGTACACACCAGTTCACACCCAGTTCACACCAGTTCACACCCAGGTGCTGGTACTTTGATTGGGGATTGCATTGAATCTACAGATCGATTTGGGGAGAACTGACATCTTGACAATAGCTAGTCTCCCAATTCATGCGCCCACTATGTCTCTCCATTTCATTAGGTCTCGCTGGATTTCTCTCATCAATGTTTTGTGTCTCATCAACATACAAATCTTGCATATATTTTCTTAGACTTATTTCTATGTATTTCATGTTTTGGGTGCTGTTGTCAATGGTATTGTTTGTCAATCCTTTAGGATTTCCTAAACAGATAATCATGTCATCTGCAAATAAAGACAATTTTTATTCCTTCCTTTCCAATCTGTATGCCATTTATTTCTTGTTCTTTTCTTCCACAAATTCTGAATAGGAATAATGAGAGTGGCTATCCTTGTCTTGTTCCTGATCTTAGGGACAAAGCGTTCAGGCTTTCAATATTCAGTATGATGTTAGCTATACATTTTCATCACTGACCTTTATGGGGTTAGAGAAGCTCCCTCTTACTCCTAGTTTCTTAAGAGATTCTAGTATGAATGGATATTGACTTTTGCTTAAATCCCTTTTCTGCATTTAAGGAGATAATTGTGAGGGTTTTTTTCCTTTCTTATCTGTTGATGTGGTGAGTTACAATAATTGATTTTCAAACGTTGAACCAACTTTGCATTTCTAGGATAAACCTGTTTGGTCTTTATGTGTTATCCTTTGAATATATTTCTGGATCTGATTTGCAACATTTTACCAAGGACTTTTGCATCTATGTCTTCCTCAAACGGGAGGATCCCTTGAGCCCAGGAGTTTGAGGTTGCTGTGAGCTAGGCTGACGCCACAGCACTCTAGCCCAGGCAACAGAGCGAGACTCTGTCTCCAAAAAAAAAAAGGACAAATTACTATATATTCAAACTTGTACTTATTCAGCAAACATGCATTGATCACCTGCCATATGCCAAGGATTATTCTAGGTAATAGGGATTCATCAGTAAACCAACAGATAAAATCCCTGCCTTCAGGGATCTTATAGCTTAATGAGAGGATAAAGACAGTGAAAATCACAAATAAATAAATAATGCAGTGAATTACAAGGTGCCACATACTATTAAAAAAAAATTAAAACTGCCAGAATAGAAGGGCTACAATTTTTATTAGTTCAGAGAGAGATGTGGTCACTGAGAAGGTGACAATTAAGCAAAGACTTAAGGACACAAGAGAGGGATCCACAAAGATCAGGAGACGAGCATGCCAGGAAAAAGAAAGAGCCAGTGCAAAGGCCCTGAAGCAGGAGTGTGACCTGCATACAGAGGAGGGCCAGAGTGGACAGTGTTGCTTGGAAAGAGTGAGCCAGGGTGAGTGGATTGATCAGAGTTGGACAGGAAACAGAGGGTACCTTTAAAAAGGAGTAATTGGAGAGTGTTTAAATAAAGACTATTTACAAAGCTATGGGCAAAGTTAAGGTAAAGCAGCAAGATCAGGCTCCTGCAAGCTGGCAATAGCTAGATGCTTTAGCACGGGCTGGCCGGAAGGGGCCAAAAGAGAGCGAGATTACGGGAACCTGGAGAGAGGTATTGCCGGAGAGGGCTGCTCCCTGGGGCTGTGGCCCTGGTAGAGGAACACAGCCGAGGCCACCACCAGGGTTGGCAGGGAAGGGACTAGGTGAGCAAATACCCTGACCTCTCTCAGCAGCCATCTCCCCATCCCACACCAGTGCCGCCATCGGCTGACCCTGACACCAAGGGCAGCGGGGCATGTTTGAAGACCCCTGTGCCCAGTGTCCTGGGGAGACAGCGGAATGAAGAAGGCTGGAGGGCAGATCTGGAGGGACAAATGGAGACTGTCCAGGACAGGAAGAGAAGTGGAAGCTGAGGCAGAGAGGTATGTGGGTTGTGAAGCCTGGTCAGCCATGTCCAGAACATTGGGTTTTACTCATGGTGACATGTGCGCCACTGCAGGGTCTCGGGCAGAAGGTTGGGCACAAAGAACATTCTGGCTGCTCTGTGGAAAGAGACTGCAGGTGGAGGAAGGGCAGGGTGGAGGCTACTGGCCCTGACTTGGACCATGGGGTAGCAGCAGAGGTCATAAGAAAAGCGTTCCAGTTCTAGATATATCCAGGTAGATTCAACAGGATTTCTGGACGGAATAGATACAGTCTCTCACCATGGAGCCTATGTCACGTGTCCTACCTTTTCTTGGAATTTTCGTAACAAATCCTACACTAGAACACAAATCTCAGGACTCCTAGTTCAGTGTGTTCCCACAAAACATGCCAACACAAATCAGTTCATGTTTTTAAGTTAGTTCCCTAGTGAGCAGGCTGGAATAGGAGTGTGTGTGTGTGTGTGTGTGTGTGTGTCTGCCAAGTTCATGATACAAGCCCAGGACTAACACTCCCTACCACTCCCAGGGAAAGGAATTTCTCCTGAGTTCAGCTTATTTTTCAGGGGAATTCAGATTTTAGGCATCTGACCCAGTAAACAAGACAGCTAGGGGAAGCCCTGCCATCCAGTGAGTCCTGCTCAGGTGTTCCTGGAGAAACACCTGCACCTGGGCACCAAGCGGCCTGTGTAAGGAGGCCTCCAGCAGCATCACTAGAAATAATGAGAAATGGAAGGAACGTCAATGTCCATCAATACAGAAGGGGACGGTTCAACAGTTAAAAAGAATGAAGTAGATCGTCACAGAGTCAAGGAAAGACCCCCAAGACATATGATTATGCAAAGAAGAAGGAGGAGGAGGAGGAGAATAAGAAGAAGAAACTGGCAGTACAATGCATACGGCATGATCCCATTTATGTAAAAAAAAAAAAAAATCCCAACCCTATGCGCGTGGGTGTGTAGAAAAAGCATCACCTCAGCCGGACGATGTCAATGCATTTATTCCCGCCACGAATGTGCACCAAGTGCCCTCTCCAGGCCGGCCCTGTGCTGTGGGGGCCAGCAGTGAGCAGAGCAGGCATCGTCCTGCCCTGTCCCGGCTGGGTAAGAGAGCAGACGTGGTACAGGGGGCAGAGGTAGCATAGGGGGTAAGGGGAAAAGGGCTACTATCTCTTTTTTAAAAACAACTCTGTGTTATCCAAAGTTTTTACAACAATAATTTATTCTTGAATGTGTCATTGCAAATATGTAAATAAACAAAAGAAGAAGGTGGAGGAAGAAGAGAAGAGGGAGGGGAAATTCATGGCTAAGGGGCAGAGTGTCAGAGGTGCTCGCGGACTGGGGTGGCTCCTAGGCTGGTGCTCCACTGGTTCCCCATCCCAAGCACATGTCCACAGGATCCTGGAAGGAAGAGGAAGAAAATCAAGTAATATCATATTTTCTGCAATAAGCATATTCCAGTAACTGAAGAGTCCATGTCTCCCATTGTCTCCGATGACCTGCACAGCGCACTGCTGGTAGCCGGTTATGGCTCCTGCGGGGAGCTGTCTGCATCATCCTCTGTGAATGTCATTGCCCCCAGACATGGTCTCTGCACTGTCTCCTCCCTGATCTTGTGTCTCCACCCGGCCCGTGTCCTCTGCAGAGAGCCCCTCTCCACTCTTATGTCTTGAAGATGCACTAGGCTCCCACACAGACTAACCAAGAGCACATGACAGGCAGCAACACGGATTACATAGAGGCACACACCTTCCAAGCTGATCCTTACCCTGCCCTTGGACTCGTCTTCTGCTCTGCACAGAAAAAGTGACAAGATAAACTATTGGCCAACTGGGTTCCAGTCTTTTTTTTTTTTTTTTTTTTTTTTTTGAGACAGAGTCTCGCTTTGTTGCCCGGGCTAGAGTGAGTGCCGTGGCATCAGCTTAGCTCACAGCAACCTCAGACTCCTGGGCTTCAGCGATCCTACTGCCTCAGCCTCCCGGGTAGCTGGGACTACAGGCATGCGCCACCATGCCCGGCTAATTTTTTCTATATATATTTTAGTTGGCCAGATAATTTCTTTCTATTTTTAGTAGAGACGGGGTCTCGCTCTTGCTCAGGCTGGTCTCGAACTCCTGACCTTGAGCGATCCACCCGCCTCGGCCTCCCAGAGTGCTAGGATTACAGGCGTGAGCCACCGCGCCCGGCCTGGGTTCCAGTCTTGTCCGCAATTCAATGTGCTCTTTCCCCTTAACAATAAATTGGTTCATTAGATTTGGAGTCAGAGTCCTCTGTTCAAATCCCGGCTCTGTCAGTTTCAAGCTATATACCCTTAGGCACACTTACTCTTATGTAAAAAAAAAACATTATTATTATTATTAAATGGGGATAATAAAAAGGCCTACCTAGCAGAATATCTGTGAGGATTAAAAGAGGATTTACCAGTGCTTGGGTGTTGCTATTTGTTGTGTGTACGGGAATGTGTCCCATCCTGCCAGTGTCGGGCACTGTCCGTGCGTCTGGAACGTGCTGGGCGGCGAGGAGGAAGAGGTGCCCAGGTGAGCAGGACAGAGATAAAATCTCAGTTCCGACCAGAAAGTCTACACGGAAATACATCCAGATAAAACCAGATCTGCCTGTCCTCCAAGATAATCAGAAAGATTCCTTTCAGTTGCCTTCAACCAAGAACAAACTGGCTGCATTTGTCTCCTCTTGTTCCTCAACTGACTGGCATTTTCCATAAATAAGTTTTGAAAGCTATTTACTTAGGAACAAAAAATGAAGTTATATACTCAATTATTTTCATCGTTATGATATTTGGCTTCAGAGTCTAACGGATCTATTTTAATGATAAGGCAAATATAGGTGTCTGTCTCATTCCTTTCCTGGATATATTTCTTGATAAATTCCAGTGGGTGACCTTGAGCAAACCAAACATTTCCCCCTCAGTCCCTCCCCCTCTTCCTTACCTGACACAGCTTTGAGTCTCTCTGGTATTCTGGGCTTGCTTCTTTGAAGACATTAGCCAAGGCCCTCGGGAAGAGCCATGGCCAGGTCTGCATGCAGGAGTCCAGGTGTTCGTGTCTCATCCGCAGCTGGAAGGCGCTGGCCCTTCCTCCTCTCACTCCCTGTCCCCTTGTAGTCCACGTTTACATGAGCCAGCGATTCAGGAGATGGTCCTAGGGCCACCCTTTGAAATCACACATGGGCCAGCGCCTCTGAAACATGACTACACTTCATCTCACTTGGACAGATTTCTCAAAATGCAGATTCCCAGACCTTGCCCTACCCAGTGAATCAGAATCTCTGGAGGTAGGAGCCCTGGAAATTTTATTCTATACTTCCTAGGTGATTCTTATTAGCCAAAATATTGGCAAACATTACCAGGGGGATGAGGGACAGGGTATAGGATTTGGGGTCTTCAATGCTGGAGTTTCCTTTCTTAATCTTCTGGTCCACACCAAAGTGCATTAAAAGCCTTGACCACCAGGGGGCAGCATGTGCAGGGCATTTGGGCAGCGGAGAAATAATCTGCAGTGACCTTTTTGATTTCTCACGCATGCAATGATGACAAATAACAACCTGTACAGAAGGCCCCTGTACAGAAGTCACCGCTTCAGTACAGCCTTGAATCACGCCTGCCAAGGAGCTGTCGGTCCACTTTTGTGCGAGCACCGTGTTGTCTAAGAGAAGCCCGGTGACGTCTCTAAAGCCTTAGTTCTAACCGTTGGCAACTACGGAGTTGCCCACGCATTCCAGGAGGGGGCAGACAGAAGCGGGATCACGCACAGCGGGTTTATCACTTAAAACTTGTAAGAGAACATGAACCAGGAGCCCACATCACACAGCACAGCCTTCACTCCCAAGCTTCACCTCCACCTTCAGCAACTCTGCCTACTAATAAAGTCCCAGATGCTTCCCACCTCTGCAGAGCCACATTCCTATAGAGGTTATACAAACAAGTGAAACAAACTCCTCACCCACACCCTCGCATGCACAGTCAGCGGACACGAGGCTGAGTGAGTAAGAACCGTGTAAATGCCACGGGCTAGTTCTCAATTCTTAAAGTGCACTTGAATACCAGACTACTACATCTCAAACCTTAAAGTGCAAACAAGCCAACTGGGAACTCTTGCTAAACTGCAGATTCTGATTCTGTAGGTCTGAGGCAGGGCCTGGGTTTCTGCACTTCCTAGCAAGCTCCAGGTGCCGTGGATGGTTGCTGGTCCGTGGACCACACTTTGGGTAGTAAGGCTGTAGTCTGCATCACCCTCTAGCTCCTGCCATTCCTCTCCAGGGATGGAAGCCCCAAGACGGCATGAGATGGGAGCAGTGGAACTGCCCAGCCCTCAGCTCCTTGCCTTTTATTGTGTGAGCGTCTCTCCCCAGTGAAAGTAACTCTAGAGTTTAAAGACATTGTTCATGCTTGGGCCCTAAAACAAGCCCATTGCTTAACCTCAACCCCACCTGAAGAAACAGTGATCATTCCATAGCTCCAGACTTCTAAATCATTCCAAGGATTTTTTTAACCAAATGAGATTTTTTTGAGACCCCAGCCCCTCAATGTGATGTGGGCCCCATGTATACAATACAATACTATTATTGTCTTGGAGCAGAGGAGGGTTTTTTGTGTTGTTGTTGTTTTTTTTTTTTTTTTTTTCTTCATTCCATTCCAGTAGTTTCCAGCCAGGGAAGATTTTGCCTCCTTAGGGACATGTGGCAATATCTGGAGACACTTTTGGTTGTCACAACTGGCTACTAGCTTCTTGTAGGTAGAGGCCAGAGATGCTACTAGTCAACCCACAATGCACAGGACAGAGCCCTACAACAGTGGATTATCCTGCCCAAAATGTCAGTGGCATCACTGTCGAGAAATCCTGCTATCTTCTCTCCAACTCATACTCATCAATATCCTTGGCAATTTGCTGAGTGACTTTTTTAAAAATATTTTCATAAATCAGGGTAAGAAAAAGATTTTAGGCAGCCACTCAAAACAGAAACCACCAACGTCTCGTGTTCCAATGGGCAGGAAAGTTTAGTGGCTGAGGGGACCCGTGACTGGGATTGAGTCTCAGTTCTGCCAGCAACAAGCTGACATGTTACTCAGAATCTCTCAGCTTTATTTCCCCAAACATCAAATGACTGTAAGCCCACAAGGGCAGGGACTGTCTCTCTTTGGGGCAGCAAAGTACATACATCCTCCTGGCGCATAGTAAGTGCTTGTGTATTTATCGAAGAAATGAATGGGGCGTGACTTACATGCAACATTTTTTTTTAATCTGATGGTGAATACTACTTCGTAAATCTTGATTAGAGGCTTGAATGTTAGGGATGATTGTTACTAGCTGTGGCTTATCTCGGCAGAGTCAGACTCGCACTCCGGGGTGTGTGGAGGACCCTGTACTACGTACGTCCCAATGCATCGTAGCGGGAAAGACCATGGCCTCTCACATCCGATGGCCTGGTTTCAAATCTTCACCCCACCGCTACATTTGACCTACTCTCTCTATGCCTCAGTTTCCTCATTTGAAAATGGGGGTAATAACAATTCCTATTTCACAGGGCTCATGAAAGAATTAAAATTAAATGAGCTAATATATTCAAAGCCCTTTGCACAGTGCCTGGCACAAAGCACACACTCAGTAAAAGAAGGCTTTATTATGCTTTTGGCCTCCCAATCAAAGGCACCTGATCACTTACCTCTCAGAAAAGAAGTAGAGACACTGGACTGAAATCAGAACCCGGCCCCAGAGACCAAACTCACCTGGCTCCTTTCTGCTGGGTGGAAAGTCAGGAGCTCACCCTTCTCACTCTCCACTCCACATGCACAAACAAGGGGTTTGGGAATAAATATTCCATGCTCTTCTGCATGCCCACTTAGTCATATTCAGAATATAGCCCCGACAACTAGATACCCTGCAATAAAGCCAAAGGACACTAATAAAGGTAGCAAAGATGAAATTGCTTGGAGAGCAAAGACACAAGTGAGGAGGGAAAACTACAGCCTTTGATTCAGTGATGAATTTTGCATAAAGGGCTGTATCTTACAGCGCCCCAGAGACCATACTGCCACACACTCTGCTTCCATTTTTTATGAGAAAATGGAAAATGGGGGAGGGGGGATCCAAACTGATATTAGGGGAGTATTCAGGGAAATAAGTTCAAGCATAGATCTTGATTTGAGCACATGAGCCCAAGCCATTTATATTTGATAGCACTGTAAAAGCTTGGAGCTGAAAAGAAGCATCTAGTCCAATCCCTTCATCTTCCGGATGAGCAAATGGAAGTGTCTGGGGTTCAAGGAGCAGGTCCCATACCATCAGCCCTGTAGTGGCCAACTTGGGAAGAGGTGCCGCAGGGCTTAGCCCTTCATCTGACTCTAGAAGGAAACTTGGAGTTCTTCTTTTCCAAGGACACGCTTCTCTCTGGGCTTGTGAAGTTCATTCATTCATTAAAGTGCCAGTTACTGAGCACTTACTATGTGCCAGGCGCCATTCTCGGTACTTGGGCTACAGAGAAGAACAGGACAGGTGCCTGTCCCTTGTACACTTACATTCGAGTAGGCAACACAGTCAATAAAGAAGTGCACAAATACATTATGCAACATAGCTTCGTACAGTGTTCTGACGGAAATCAAACAGCACATGGTGACAGAGAGCGACTGAAGGGGGAAGGACAACTAGGAAGGCCTCTCTGGGAAGCAACATTCGCCATAAGGGGCCAATCACATGAAATTCAGAGGGAAGAGGGTTCCGGTCAACAGGAAGAGCAACCGCAAACACCCTAGGCAGGCGTGGGCTACAGCGTGAACAGGAGGGACACCCGTGGCTGGAACAGAGGAGGCGACAGGGACATGCTGGGAGGGGGGTCAGTGGTGGGCAGAGGCAGATTGCTGCGGCCGCAGGGACCTTCCCCAGGTCCCCCTGGAAGGTAGAAATCGGACTGAGATCAGGAGGAGCCTCTAGGCATATAAGTCTTTGTGGTTCTGTGTCAGCCTTTCATCGTGGAGACCTTGTGTTGAGTCAGCAGATCGGCTACAGGAGGTGCCACGCAGGCCCCCAGACAGGCTGTACTCACACTCAGGACCTGGCAGGGGACAAGCTTCCAAAGGCCAAGGGAGTCCGCAGAGGCAGAGCCACCTGACGGCACTGAGATGGAGAGCGGTCCCTGCCTTCCCCTTAGAAGGGACTTTAACGAGCTTACTCAGTCATGGATCAGCCCTGCCAGCCCAGAGGAGGGGCCCGATAGAGTCTAAGGCTAATTTTGTAATCGTTATTATTAATATTTAATTAAACAAGAACTTATGAATACATTTTCCTTGTTTAAAAAAGAGAAATAAAAGAAAACATGATCCCTACAGCTAATGTCCCCTTAGACTCCTCTCCACTGATCCTATCATCCTGTCAGCCCCCACCTCTATCCTGCTGTTATTATCAGTTGGGTGACTATCCTTCCAGACCACTCCTTATGCCTTTACACACATAGCTCACCAAGCAGTAAGTCTGGAGTAGCTATCCAGTTTACTACATAAACACCCACCCCATTTGGCTAATTGCTGTGTTGCATTCCTTAGTATGACATGCCACCGTTCAGCTTTCTATGAATTGTAATGTAGACCATTTCCAATTCTTTTTGTCTCATGAGAAATGCCGAAATGAAGTCTCCTCCGTGTCCCCTTTGGTGAGTGTTCCTCTATGGTAGACAGAGGACTTTACTCTCAGATACAATTCACAAGTGGAAACTGAATTGACTGTAGGAACGTCTAAGCACCACCCTCATGATTTCAGCCAGTTCCCGACTTCTTTGGAACTCTGTGCAAGGAGGAACTTAGTTTCTGATGAACCCTAAGAACTCTTTCTTGCAT
Source organism: Eulemur rufifrons (assembly GCF_041146395.1). Classification (NCBI taxonomy): domain Eukaryota; kingdom Metazoa; phylum Chordata; class Mammalia; order Primates; family Lemuridae; genus Eulemur; species Eulemur rufifrons. Next base: position 32,133,868 of record NC_090992.1, on the reverse strand, counting down.
CCTACCACTCTGTGATTTCAGGTATTAAATCCATGGGTTTCAATCACAGGTAGAGGGTCGATGGCTATAAGGTGTTGGCAGGAGGGCATCGCTGTGGGTTGCAACATGTCGAGGTCGCAGTGTGCCAGCCCCGGCCGTGGCACTCACCGTAAGGGTGTTCCTGGGGAAATGACTAGCACACACACAGCCATTGGCTTCTGCCTGCCCTTTCCCAGGCCTTTCCTGGATATCAGGGGAAATGATGTCACCTTCTGCAAATTCTGTGTGAATGCCTGAGGCTGAATCACTAATTTATAATGAGGTGAAGGAAAAGTAACTACAACTGCTTTACATATTCTTTAGTTTACAAAGCCCACAGTTCCTTGTGTCATTTCTGGAACAGCCCTGAGATATACTCCAAAAAGGGATAATTACAATACATAACAATGTGCAGTGAATACTGTTATTCATTACAGCTGAATAGATTGAGACAAAGATAATTAACTGATTGCCCAAGGTCGACAGCTAGGAAGTGAAGGCAAACATGGAACCCAGATGTTCTGATTCCTAATTCTTTTCTCTTGCACAGGACAACACCAGGCCTCCCCATTGCATGGCTGTGGAGACCCATTCGTAACCCTGACTGGGAGAGCCATGCGTCCTCAGCAGATGCTAAAGGACTGACTGCAAGACCATACTCAGAGACAGAATTTAGGTCTTAAAGAGGCAAGGGAATAAAGAGAGAAGAGAACCAACCTTGGGGGAAGAGGACATGGGAATTAATTAACTGAACACTGAGATAAGATGAATAAGTCCATGTTGTCTGAAAGGCTTTTACTTCACTGGTTAATTGAAGATACTATTCAGGACACTTTAGCCAGACTGATCATGGAAAGCCTTTCTAGAAAGTGGCAATTAAGCTAAGACCTAGAGGATGAGGCGGTTCCAGCTTTGCAAACAGAAGAGCAAAGCAGCTGTAGGGAAGAGTGACTATATGAAGTTCCTAAGGTGGACAAAGTCACTGGAAGGCCAGAGACGTTCCTCTGCTCGGGGAGCCGAGGGCTAGGGGCGAGTGGAGACGTGAGGTAAGTGAGCCCCTTGATGGCTGACCTGGGTCGTCAGTGTGAGAGGAGCTCCGAGCACTGACTCAGGAAGATGAGACTGGAGGAAGCTGGAGGGAACCACCAGCTTTACGCAAGGGAACAGCAGACAGGGACACTACAAGCAGGAGAACGGAAGGCAGAAAAGAAAATGCTGGTGAATAACGAGTAACACCCAGTCCCCTAACCTGTGGAATGGGGGAGCAGGATGGAGGGCTCCCTAATGCTCCTTTTAGACAGGTTCTACCAACAAGGAACTGAGCCCACAGAAGGTCAGCCCAGGAAATGGCAGGGCTGAGCCCAGCTCTCGGATCTCCCAGTTCCTACCCACGCTGGCTGCAGCCCAGCTCCTTCCTTCTGCTGGAAGAGAGACCATCAGGAAGGAGGCTCGGGCCGTGGCCGGATGTGAGGCGAGGCCTGGGAGAAACCCCACGGTGGGGCCATCTGCCTGGTGCTCCCCTGCAGCTTGTACTGCGGCCCCCAGCGCTCTGATCCCAAAGCCAGTCCCTTTGTTCCCCCAAGAATCTTCCCAGAGATGTTGGGAACCACTTTGATTTTTGTTTTGTTTTGTTTTGTTTTAACATTGCACCACAAAACAGTGTGAGGAACAAGAGAAAATTCATGGCCCCGTCGCAAAGCTGTTTCAGCCAGAAAACCAGGTCTGTGTCCTGCCAATTCCAGCTGGGTTTCAGAGCTCCCCCCCCCCCCCCCCGGGAGGAAAGGGAGGACAGACATGGAGATAGGGAGCACCGTGCAAAGCAACATCTCCCGGAGGGATGTTCTTTGTTCAAGGCCTGGGTCTCAGCACAAACCAGTGGTGCTCCTGGGGGAACAGGGTCCCCATACCAATCGAGAACACAGTCAGATCTTCTGCCCAACTCCAAACACAGGACACTCAGTAGATACTTAGAACCAAGAGGATTAGAGTGAAAAGAACCCTCAGCAACCATCTTGTCCAATGATCCATTTCTAAATATGGAGACTCAGTCCCAGAGAGGGTGACCTAACAAGTCAGTTATTTTACATGATACTTATTTTACATGATACATTATGTGTATTCTATATGTTCTATATAGTTTGAGTATTACATGTTACATATCACACATAAGCCCACATATATACATTACCCTAAAGAACGTATTGTATATATTTTTGTGCAATTTTCTTTTTTTATTTAATCACATACCATGAAAATCCTCCCCCACTACCATATGTAGATTGATCCCATGTTGTTAACAACTACCTATTATTTTTCAAAAATAAAAATAAAAGAAGTCACTCTTGTCAAGATATTCAAATAGCTAGGGATGGCAGGGAGAAACAAGAGTAGGATGAGGAGAGGGGCAGAGAGGAACGTAGGCTGGGGATGGGAGAAAGGCAACCGGAGAGGAAAAGTCAGGGGCCGGGGGATGCGTCGGTCAATAATGGCAATGAGGGGACAGAAAGTGAGGAGGGCTAGAGATGACCCCAGTTAGGGACAGGAAGTGGGAGCTCTTTGTGGAGGGGAAGCACAGGAAAGGCAACCCAGCAGCAGCCCGTGAGGGTGAGGCCACGGCCATGGGTGAAGTTGGCCCCCAAATCTTTCCTCTTTCCCCTCTAAGAAGTTGGAAAATGTGTCTCCCAATGGTTTTACCACATGGTTTTCCAACACCCAGGAGCATTTGCCAGTTTCCGAGTGGGACTTGTTTATCTCCATTCTGGAGTCTCAAAGTTCAAAACAAACTTCCAAACAAAGGGATCCTCTGCTCCGTGGCGCTCAGCTCCATTCTCCTGCAAGGACGGAGCCAACAACGCCGCTGTCCTGATGACTTTCCCAGCCGAGTCCACGGAGAATCCCACCCCCAGCTTCCTCCTGCGTCTTTCCCACTGCCTCCGATTGTTGTGGACATCCTCACGGGTATAACTTTTTTAGCTTCTTTTAACCCTTTTCTCCCTATCCTTATAAATCTGCAGGGAAAATAAGATTGTTTCCCCCACATAAGCTTTCTAAGCCTTTTAGAGTGGTCCAAGTTCCAGTGGTCTCTCCTAAGAGCTGATTTCATCAGCGTCCATCTGGATGCATTATTAAAAAGAACCCTAGGCAAGAAGAACTGGTCAATTAAGCTCTCCGAAGTTGGAAAATTCTGAGGCATATTTTCATGGCCACCACTCTATGGAAAAGCCCAATTAGTCTCCATAAGTAGAAAATGGCAGAATTTTCACTGACGGCGGTGCACTGAATGAGGGATGATGCTAATAATTAGCATACATCAGGTCTTTATTTGCCTTGCATTACACTAAGTATTTTAATACATACACCAATCCAAAAGGTAATACTGTCATTGTACCCATTTTACAGATGAAGAATTTGAGGCTTATGGAGGCTGAGTATCTTGCCCACGGCCATGCAGCTAGTAAGCCATGGGGCTGGGATTAAAAGTCAGCTAGGCTGGAAACAGCACTGGCTTTTTAGGGAAACTATTGAGTTTCCCTAATTCATGTTTTGCTTAGTTAATTGTCTCCCTGGTGCCCCCAAATTGGATGTGTGCTGCATGGGGGTATTGTCCTTGTCTGTCCTGCTCACCACTGTCCCCAGCAGCCAGCACAGGGCCAAGCACAAAGTAGACACTTGGTAAATAATTGCCGAGTGAAGGGATCAATGAATCAATATCATGCTTTTATTTGACTATGTCCTATAATCTGAAATTTTCTGAACATTGAGGCTTTGGGTGATAACTAAATATGTTCATGGGATAGTCCTATTAATTTTACATATCTAATTTACCTGAACTTTCTCCCAGAAAAATGCCTTTTTCTGGGCATTAGAATCTAGCAAGTTGCCTGCAACTTGGGGGTTGAATAAGGAATCTCAATCTAAAAACGTAGGGGTCTATAAAGTGATCTTTTGAAATAATTTAAATATTTAATCATTTAGTATGTTTTCAAAGCTGTTCTAGGTCTCTGCCCTTTTCAACAGCAAAGAGCTATCTGCGAATTACCTGGAATACTTGTTTAAAATGCTGAGTGAGGGAACCCAGAGCCCAGGAATCTGCATTTTTGCAGGTCCCTCAATTGCTTGTTACATATACAAAGCTTTGAGAACCGCTGTGAGGAGGTTAGGGCTATTTTTAATCCCATTCCATTGGACAAAAATCCTAGTAAGCTATCAAAATGTGTTTCAAGTCCATTGATCCTTCTATTTATCTAAAGATTCTTTAATCACTATCACAACTTGGGGTCATGAGCCATATCAATTCTTTCCACCGTATGTAAAATAGAAACATCATATTTATCTAAAAGGGGTAGCTCCCCAGTTTTAATAAGAGGGTGGCTACCTAACCTCACCCTGACATCTCAGGCTCCAGTGCACTAAGTCAGTCTCACACATGACCACGCTAAAGCGGGAAGATCTGGTCCCGTTCTGCCACAAGACGCTGGCCTGGACACTGTTTCCTTGTCTATAAGTTGAGGGTGTGAGTGTTCACAGCTTTTTGATTCTACACACGCTCTAGCTGGAGTCATTCTATAGGCAGGGCTCATGTGTCCTCCCAGTCTTGTTTTTCAGCACTCAAAAGCAATGCTTCTGTGACCATGAATTAGGTTCAGAAAGTCACAGGATAAGCAGTGACAAGAATGTAAAGAGCCCCACCCTACTAGATCAGTTGTGACCACAAATATCCAAAGTATCAATTTCTACAATACACTCCTATAAGAATTCATTACAAAAAAAAAAAAAATACTCTTGGGCAAGAATGAGTTGAACACGCAAACACCAGGGTGGACCTGTGAGGCTGGGTCTTGAGGCCACACACCTGCTGTTCCCAGCTGGAGCGTTTCAGGCGGGGGTGCCTAGGCGGTCTATTCTTAGGCCTGCGTAATATTAGATCCAGAACAGAGCTGGGTCATTCTGTCAGCAGGTATTTATTGATACCTCCTATGTGCCGGGCACTGTTCTAGGTACTAGGGGCCAGGAAGTGAACCCTGCTAACCGTCAAGACCCATTATTTCAGGGCGCTGACATCCTAGCAGGGAAGAGAGGCGATAAACAACTCTAACGGATGAGTCAGTGATGGGAGACATGAAAGTTAGGAGGCTGGAGGAATCCCCAGTGTCTAATCCACTTGTCCAGCCGCCACGTCCTGCAGCGAGGAAGACGAGGCAGAGACCGCAGTGACCCACCTGCTCAAGGCTAGATTGCACCGAGCTTGTCAGCAGCAGGGCTGGGGTGGAAACTGTCTTCCTGCAAAGCCAGTCTTGCCTTCACAGCCCCTCCCAGTGATGTTTCTTTCCCCATCATCGAGCCCTTAGACCCCAGTATCGAGGGAGGAAAAACAAGCGCTCAAGCACCCCCTTGCTGGTCCCAGGACATGGGGTCCGTGCAGACCCCACCACACCCCGGGACCAGGCAGAAGCCCAGCGGGGCGGGGCCTCGGACACGCGCCGGCGCGTCCAGCAGGTGGCAGCAGCGAGCAGCCGCGCCCCCCGCGCTGCCAACCCGCGAGCCCGCATCATGGATGTCGAGCTCTCCTATTTCGCTTTGCTCGCCTTGGAATTCGAGACCCCAGACGAGGACCAGGATTCATGAACCGGTCGCAGGGGCCGGGGCAGGGGCCTCTGGCTCCCGACGCTGGCCGAGAGGTGGGTCCCGGGGCGGGTCGCTGCTCCCGAGGCCGGGCGGGGACGCGCTGCCCCCGCCCTGCCTCCCTGTGGTCCACACCCCCTTTGGGCTCCGGAGCCGCTGGGCTGGAATAGTCCGGGGTGCGCGCGAGCAGGCGCTGCCAGCCCCGATCCGGCCCGGGATTCGGGGCTGAGGAGCAGGAGGACCGCGGAGCCGGTGTCCTCTCCCTCCTCCTCTTCCTCCTCCTCCTCCTCCTCCTTGCTCACACCTGCGCCTATTAGTCCAGTCGCCTTCAAGGCCAGTGGTGGCTACAGCCCAGACAGAGAGGGGACAGCAGCAGGAGAGAGCACCTGAGGATACAGAACTGGCACTGGACTGCCTTTTCACCCCCAGGTGATGAGTGCGGTTCTAAGAACGCAAGATTTAAAAAGCAACCCGGGCCTCCGTATTGAATGAAAGACCCAGTGCGAAGACATCACCATGAACACTAGCAGTAAGTGGATCCTCCTCTCCTTTGCCATGGGAACAGGGGTGGGGGCGGGAGGTGCAGGAGCCTGCGCTGCTGGGGCTGCCTGCAAGGAGGAAGGAAGCCTGGCATCTCTGGCCGGACAGATGACCCCCGGACTCCTCTTTTGTGCTTTTGGTGCTCCCTGGCAGAGGGACAGCTTTGGGATCTGGCTTTTCATGATCATGTTGCCAATATTTTATCCGCGGCGCCAGTTGCCTCTGCTGGGAAAGCTGCCTGTCTCCTTCTAGCAATGCCTGGGAAGGCCTAGGAAGCAGTCGTGTGGCCATTGTCTGGCTGTGGGGGCTCTGAGGAGACCTCCCTGCACACATCTGGAGCACCATGGAGGGCCCTGCTTGTCCCGGAGCAGGGGAGAGCAGGGCGGCTGGCCTGCAGGCGGGCAGGCAGGCCGGCTGGTGGGTGTGGGCAGGCAGTGGGATGGGAGACAGCAGTTTAATAAACAAATCATCATGAAGCCACCTTTGGATCTAGAGATTGTGAAAGATCCAGCTCCTGTGCCCGGCAGCCCCGTGGGCCCAGGGCTGATTCCTCCACATACCTACGGGGTGCTTAGCCATCCTTGAGAACAAGAGAAAAGGAGCAGCCCTTTGGCCAAGGGCTCTAACATGCCAGAGGCAACAACTGCTTGCAGAGCCAGGACCAGACATTTTGCTGCCAGGTTGGGCCTCAGCAAAATGCAGAGAATGCAGTCAGAAGTACAAGGAAGCACAGTCTGTTTCTCTTCTATCCAGTCCTTTTGACCACGGGCACCAGCAGGGGTGCCGCGGCCTGGGCAGTGCCCTGGGAGGCAGGTCAGGGTTCAAGTCTCACTCCCCCGCTCTCTTGCTAGCTTAGCTTGTCTAGGTCACTCCAGCATCAGGTGGGGCTGTGGAACCCGAGGGACCCCACAAACATACACTTCCTTGGGTCTGTGACTTGCTTATCACTCCCCTCTTTACATCTCAGACTGCTCATCTGTAAAATGATAGGGCTTGAACTAGAAACCCTTCTAATCTAAGAATCTACAAATTTTTTTCCAAAAAAGCTAGAGCTGAGCAGCAAGACCAGAAATATCAGGACCTTACTGAGGCTGTGTCCAGCCAAAACCCACTGTGTCCTCACCACTCCCCTCCCCTGCCCCCACACACACCGTTTCAAGGCCATTGGCATAGAGAAGAGAAAAAACAAAGCCAAAGCCACTGAGATGGAAATGAAATATATTTATTTACTATGTATTTGTATGACTCATCTCTCTGCTGTCTTCCTTTGTGTATTACATATCTATGCTAAGCAAGCGACCACGGCTGGACTCCCTCTGCCTCTTCCAGCCAAAGAATTTTGCCTCTTGGTTTGACAGGCTGGAATGGTGTTTTGGCTTCATTACCCAGCTGAGGAAAAGAGCAAAATCCTGTAGACCCTGTCACCTCGCAGGCCACATGTTTGCATTTGCATGTTTTCAGGAAAATAAAGATGTGAATTGCCTGTCACTTCTCACTATCTCTAGGAAAAAAAATGTATTTCTGGGAGTCCTTTCCCACTAAGTGACAGAAGAGGAAGACGGCTCATCTATTTTTCAAGGAACTAAGAAAGGAAACAAGCAACTGAATCTGTCCTTTTCTATCTCTGGAATCTGAAGGAAATCTTGTCCTGTTAGCAACACTGAGCATTCCTGAAAGAAGGAAACAGAGATTGTCTTTTTGTTTCTTTTAATAATGACCAATAGAGTTGGATACTGCAGAAGATTAGGTGAGAGTTGGCAAGTTGCCATTCCAGCCTCAGGGACTGCTTCTAAGTAGGGAGAGTGTGTACTTTGCAGGAGAGGTGGCAAATGGACACCGCAGAATGGCGCGGTGGCCTGGGGAGCCCGAGTCCCTCCTGAGAGGAGGTGCTTCTCTAAACGGGTGCCTGGGGACACTGGAGGAGACTGGAGCTTAGGGTTGGAGGCTGGACTCGGGCATCATTGAGGTTCCCCCCAACCCTGGGTCTGCCAGTGGAATAGACATCAGGCCTCACAAGGAGAAGAGGGACAGGTCATAGGGTCATAGGGACTGGGCACTGGTAGGGGGCAAAAATGCTCCCTTTGAGATGTGAAATTCTTAACTCGATTCTCATGCCTGAAATTGTCCCTCACAGGAACTCTCCCTTAGTTTTTCTTTCACTGCCATTTATTTGGTCCTTACTCTCCACCAGCCACCATGCTACACGCTTCCCTTCCTGATCCCACCAGACTCTCCCACCCAACCTGAGAGATGAGTATCATTGCTCCAATTTTATAGGGGAAAATTTGATAGATGATGTTCAGTGACTTCTTCAAGTCATGCAGTTAGTTGTCAGATTAGGAAAGGTACTTGGACATATAGCATATTTGACCGGGAGAGCAATTCCTAATCAGTGGTTCAGATGTCAACACTGAAGTGGCCAAAGCATGAGGTCACAGTCTGCCTCGGTGTACGCTGGGCATTGGTTCTCGGACCCCCATCTATACCAAAATCTGCACATGCTCAAGTCCGGCAGCCAGCCCTGCAGAACCCATCTCTATATGCAAATTCAGCCCTCCATATTTGAATTCCCTGAATACGGTAATTTCCATCCATGTTTAGTTGAAAAACAAATCCACATATGAATGGACCCACGCAGTTCAAACCCACGTTGTTTAAGGGTCAGCGGTATAAGAAACTCCCCAGCACTTCATCCGGAGAAGAGGGGCATGAGGCTGTGGTCTTTGGGCAGCATTGAGGGTTGATAGAGCTCGGGCCCTGGAATCAGATGGCTCCAGGTTCCAGTTGTGTTTTTGCACTTATTAGATGTGTGATCTCCAGCATGATTGTCTCATCTACAAAAATGGGAATGATGATATAGATGTACATGAGCTTAGAATGGAGGCCAAATGTGGAGTGTGGACCTTAGCTGTGGCCGTGGCTGGGATCATGTCAGTGATGGGATGGTCACGCTGTCTTGCTCACTGTGGTGGTCAGTGTGGCTGTTGTCATTGTTGGCTTTGGGACAGCAGCAAGCAGGTTATTCAACCTCTCAGACGTTACACCTTCGTCATGAATTGAGAAGCATACTGGAAGTGTGATTTTTGAGGATTAAGTGGGATTATGAGGAAATACTTTGTAAACATGTAAATTATTTTTATTAATAAAATCCCATTTCTCAGATGATAAAAACAGCAGAATGCTCAGTCAGTGACACCTCAGTGTGAATTTTAGTTTCATCAGAATTTTGTCTTCTGAAATCTAGTTGGGCTTTGGCACACCAAAAGCAGGAACCTGAGAGAAAGCGGTGATGTGGGAGATGACGGAGCGGGGCGGTAGGCAGACCTGGGTAGAGCACAGCATGTGGGGTCCGGGCCTCGGAGTCAATGAGGGAGGGGACAGAGGGCTCCTCGAGGAGGGGACAGACACCCAAGGCATGAGCAGCACACCCAAAGCTCAGGAAGGCCTGGCCTCATGTCGCTGCCTTCCCTTGGGTGAAGGACTTCGGAGGAAAGGAAGCAAACAGGCCAGTCCCTGCCTCTTTGCCTGCCATGGGGTGGCTCCACCATCCAGCCTTTCTTTACTCTGCGAGCTCCCAGCCTGATCCTGCCATTTCCCTCCTGGCCTACTGAGGCATCCCCTGACTGACCTCCCTTCACCCACCCCAGCCCCCTCCAGTCCTTCTCCATATCCACCCTCTGCATCACGCTCTGCTTTGTGGATCCCGTCCTCCTGGGATGAGAGAGGACACACCTCAGCCACCTGGCCCTGGCCTCACTCACCAGCCCCATCTCATCTACTCTGCACCATTCTCCCAGTCCTGGTCCCACTCCCCTCCTCCCACTTCCTCTGAGGATTCGCCCCCACCAACATGGCAAGCGTTGTTCCTTGCTCCTCCAATGCCCTTTCCCCACGAGCACGCTTCACCTGGGCCAACCTCCTCACCCTCCAGAGCTGCATCTCGAGTGCCCCTGAGGCATGCTCCCAGTGCACCCTGGGCCTGTCCCCTCAGAGCCTGGCCTCTGTCATTGCTCACCTCCACGCGATCACTGCACTGAAGCTCACCTCCCACCAGACAGCAAACTCTGTAAGAGCTGTGGCATATGGCCCCTGGCAGTGACATATTCTGGGGGGTTTCTTCATTCTGGATTGTCCTTGGGCTATTTTCCTAAGCCCACAGAGTGAGGAAGGAGTTGAACTGAGACCTCTTGCTCTCCCCCAGTCCCCAAGCCATGGGGTACCACCCATCTCTTAGGCAACGATAAGTCTTGGATTATTCCCTATCAGTGTCTCCCATTCCTGTGTTGGCCCCAGGAGTTCCAAAGCCAGGGGAGACTGGGTTTACCCCAGTGTGCTGGAGGTCCTGATCACCAGAGTTAGTTCTATTTCCCATAAAATGCCATGTTCATCGCTTGGATCCAAACTCCCAGAGCTCCCAAAAGCTATGGCTTGGTGAGCATCACATCCAGCATGAACAATGGTACTGGGTACCATTTTCCCTCATTTCAGAGGCCTCCTCCTGCCTTTCTGCCCCTTCGTTGGTCTTTATCATGGATGGCATGCTAACAAATCACTTTTTGGGGGTAGACTTTGTTCTGTGGAAGAGAGTATTGAGGGGTCATATAATCTGCACAAAGGTGTCATGGGATAAGCAGATCCCATCTGGGGTGCTGAGAACCTGAGCTTCGGGGTGTGGATTCCCGAGTTCAGACTCCAGATCTGTCATGTAGTCTTTCTTGGACAGATAGATCACGTCCCTGAGCCTGAATGTTACCATGTATGAAATGCCAGTGTGCAGGGTTCTCGTGAGGATTGAGTGAAATACCGTGAGAAACTCACCGGCACTGCGTCTGGGTGAATGGAGCTGAGTCTGAAGTTGAATTGGCCGTTGAGTAAAGCAAAGTTCTGGAATGATGGTATCATAAATAACAACCCTCGGATTGAAAATTAGCCTGTTCTGCTGGTATTGCCGCCTGGGCTGGGTTTGCTACATAGGAAAGCCACAGCCTTCAGGAAGATTATTAACCTGGCGTGGTGTATGCTTAGGTAGACAAGGGCAAGGCAGGGAGTTAGGATCCTAAGCGAGAGACAATTGCTCTCGTTCAGAAAAGGTCTGAAGGCCAGGATTTGTGTGGTCCTAAGAATAGAAATAAGGGAAAAGATCTTTGAGAAAATAAAGACTGCACGGCCTAGCCCCTGACTGTATTATAGGGTGAAGGAGAAAGGGAGGATTCTATCAGTCGGGGTCCTGGTGGGGAGCAGATGTGCAGTTTGGGGGGAACTAAATAAAGGACTCTTCACAGGTGTGTGAGAAGGGTACAGAGACCTAGAGACTCAGCCAGCTGAGGGGTAAGGGCTGCATGACAGGACCTGTGGCCCCTGGCTCCAGGGAGGCAGCCAGCCCAGTTGCCAGGAAGGAACCAGGGGCATAAATATCCTGACCCCGGCCTCCTCCCTCCCTGGGGTCTCCTACAGGTACTCCCCATTGGCCAAATCCAACCAGGAGCCAGAGGGCAAGAAAGGCAGTGGATAGGCCCATGACGTCAGCCTCCCAGGGCCCAGTGCAGGGTGGGGAGGGGACAGAATGGATCTAGAGCCATAGGGAGTTCAGAAGAGAAGACACCCAGCACAAGGGGCAGGCTGACTTTCCTCTGCTGATGCCACTGCCCATGTCAGGAACTCCAAGGATTCCTTAAGAACAGGATCCATTATGCACAAGAACACACTAGGATGCCCTCTGGAGAAATTCCAAATTTGCAAAACAAATTTGCAAACAAAGTGGTTAGTTACTTACCATGATAGAGATTGTTTTAAAACAGTGTTTCCCAAATGAATGAAGCAGTTGTTGACAAATGATAACTTGAGGCTACGGGGTGGAGTGGGAGGTGGAAGTTAGAGGAATAATGCAAGGAACAATTTTTAAATCATGCAAAATGAATATAACACATCTCTGAAAATCACAATGTGATTTCAAGAGCACTTGGATTACATAACGGAAGTGATATCAATTCTGAACTCCAACTTCCCTTTCTGGCAAAAGCTTTATCTTGCTGAGATAGCATCTGTTGTGAATGGTCAACAACTGGCTAGTACCCAACATTAGCCAGATACCATTGTAAAAGAACAGAAAACAACCAGAAGTATGTAAGCACCTTCAACTTTTTGGGTATTTTGCCAGTAAATTCTTCTCTTGTAGTTCTTAAGGGCACAGACTGCAGCTGGATTGCTGAGTTCAAATTCAATTCTAGTTCTGCCCTTTACTTGCTGTGTGTCCTTGGGTAAGTCATTTACCTTCTCTGTGCCTTAGCTCCTGATCTCTATGATAATGATGACAGGGAGGGCTAATAACAATGCCTCCCTCATAGAGTTATTATCAAGAATAAATAAGTTAGTTGTGATTTGCTTAAAACAGTGCATGGCACATAGCAAGGGTTTATAAACTATATAAAAATAAATAGTGTATATTATACTACTTTGCTAAGTCTACCATAACAAAGTGCTATAAACTGGGCAGCTTAAACAACAGGAATGTGTTGTCTCATAGCCCTGGAGGTTAAAAGTCCAAAATGAAGGTGTCAGCAGGATTCCTTCTGAAGGCTGAGGAAAGCATCTGCTCCACCTCTCTCCTTGGCCCAGAGACTTCTGTCTTTGACCTGCGTCTTTTAGCATGGTCCTTATCTGTGTACCTTTGTGTCCAAATTTCCCCGTTTGATAAGGACATCATTCGCTCCGGGGGAAGGCCCACCCTAATGACCTCATTTTAAATCGATTACCTCTGTAAATACTTTATCTCCAAATATGGTCACATTCTGAGGTGCTGAGGGTTAGGACTTCAACATATGAATTTGGAGGGGACACAATTCAATTCATAATATAGTGTTTGTCGAGGAAATGACTCCTCAGGGAGAAGAATTCCTTGTGGCTTGGTTTCCCCTGAATATCAGCCACTCCCCATGGGTGGCGCAGGAGGCTGACAACTGATTACTAAATACAAGTGTCACAGAGATTGTCTATCTGGTCTTGATGTTTAGACCCTAAGTTTACCCTTCCTGGACAGCAGGGGTAGGACCCTCTTCCTGAGCACCTAAAGATATGTGTTCACACATAGGAGGTCCCCATATGGGAGGACCCCAGGTAACTTAACGTGTCCACAGCCAGTCTGTTTGCCCAAAAAAAAAAAAAAAAAACCAACCCCACCCCACACTTATTCAAGCCATTAAGCGCAACTTGTAGTATTTCAATCGTGTAAGGAAATTTACAGTCATGGTATTGGTTTTCAATCTGCCTGGTTCCTGGGAATGTCCAACGTGGGAATAAGAATTGGATTGTTCATTTGTTCACTCAAAAAACATTTATTGAACACCAGCTCTGCACCAGGCATGATGCTGGAGAGAGACATGGCGTGGTCTTCACCGTCATGGCTCACACAGGTGGGCACAGTGTGCCTCCCGGTGGCCAGTGGAATGGGATATCTTTTATCTGCTCTGCACCAGATTTTTAATGAATTTGAATTATTTACCATCAGTGGAAAATTGGGACATCGAAATTGGGATTTCTAGCTTCTCTTAAAAACAAAACAAAACTGGAATATCTTGCAACCCTGGTGCCATTTTTCTCCGTGATGGCAGTCAATAGGGTTGCCTGCTTTGGGTGGGGCATGCACTCGTCTCTGGTTTGCCGCAGTCACCACCACTTCCTATTTAATTCCTCGAGGATTGTGTAACATTTTGATGTTACCTTGCCACTGTAGTCTCATAGAGGATCCATACAGCACGTAATATGGAGAAGTGTATCTTCACACAGAGATGTGGAAACTGCCACACCTCTGTTAATAATTACGGTAGAAAGTCTATCTAGGGTTAGCCATTGATTAACAGTGCCACGCTACTAAAGTCCTCTTCAAGGGAACAAAGCCCTGCTGCATGTCCTAGTTCCCCAGCAAGCCCATTCCCAGGAGGGTGATATCATATCCTGTTGGATCTAGTTGGGCAAATAATGGGGCAAACAACGCCCTCCCCCCTCCATCTCCTGGAGGTCATTTTTGTTTCCAGGGACCAGAGTAGTAGAGGGTGGGGCACAGAGCAAAGGAGAGCAATTCTGGATAAGTGATCCAGCTCTGGGTACCTTTTCTGGCGCAAAAGAAAGCATCCTGGGAGGCTTAACTGTCCCAGAGCTTGTTCTGACTTATAGGATACGTCTGGTCCAGTCGAGGACACCTCGTCAACAACGTGAGCTCTGTATCAATAAGGTCGGTTTAGAGAGCCACCCAGCTAAGAAGGGGTTGCTGAAAGGCCCCAGCAGTGATCCTATATGGCTACTCAAGACCTTCCCTCTGTCATTGTGGGGTGCTCCTGCTTGGAGTAAGTGGGTAACGCCAACATAATTTCTTCTGTTAGGGGGCAGATTCTTCCTCATTGCTCTGGAAGAAACCAGGGTAGCAAATAATTCATGGAGAGCAAAGCACAGAGCCTGGCACCTAGTAGGTACTCCAAAGATGTTTGATGAATTACTTCATTAATGAAAAGCCTGCTCTCCCGGGTCATCTTTCTGACCAGCTGCTAAAATGCTCACCTGCGTATTCCCAAGGCACTTCTAAGGCAACCTAAAATCTAACAAACTAACTCTCTTAGAAAAGCACCTGCTTTAACATTTATGGTCCCAGTTGATTGACAGACGCCCCATCTACCCAGTCACTGAGCCAGTGATTACAAAGTTGTCCTCTGGGAAATTTCCCTTTCCTCCACTCTCCTGTCTTCAGTCTGTCACCATATCTGGTCCTTCCTGCCTCCCAAGTCTGACTTGAAGTCTTCCCCTCTTCAACCACTGTCACTTCCCAATGTCCAGGACATCGGGCATGGCAGCCTTTGGAGGAAGAGGTTGGGGGAGAGGGGTTGATCTCAAGTTCAGAAAGAGGCAGCTGAGCAATGTGGGCTGCTGGAAAATGTGATTTCAGCTGCGTGCACAGGAGGAGGTCAGCACACTGCCCTGCAGAACCACAGTCAGGCTCTGTCTGAAGCTTTCTGTTCAGGGGGGACAGTGATCACCTGCAGCATGCCCGGGAAAGAGTGACCAGAATGGCAGAAGGACTTGAAACATGCTAGGGACAGGGCTTTGGAGGAGCAGCAGGAAGACACCGGAGTTGGCTCCACACATTGGTTTTGTGTCTGCCTGGGAGTGTGGATGGTCCCTCAGTGATTTCAGAGGATGCTGCTGGGCTTTGCCGGCTCCCTAGATGTCCAGGCCCTTTATCTAAGGATGTCAGCAGCCAGACAAGGGGGACTTACAGGCTCCACGATGCCACCTGTTGCTCCTGGGCTGTGGAGGCTGCTCGTGTGCTGGTGCTACAGCCCCACCCCCTCTCCTGGCAGAATCCCACTCTCCACCGCCTGTATCATTTCCAAAGCTGCTTTCTCACATGTGCTTAATTTTGTGCAAAGCACCGGTCTTTCTCCATGGGCTGTTATCTCTTGCCCTCACTGGCACCGGCAGGGCTAGTGAAACAACTGCCTCGCAACAGTCTAATGACACAGCTGGTCTATTTTAAGCACCTAAAGCTCACTCCACCAAGTGCCAATCTTCCCACTGCGAGCCTCGCTCAGCATGCAGGAGCAGGGGTGGCCCGAGGTCTATTCCTGCGTCTTGAGATACGGGAAACAGCCCAGGGATCCCGGCCCTGCCCGTCTGATGACGGTCTAAGGCAACCGTAAAATTAGATATTTTCACAGTCAGCATGAGTTGCTCTGGAAGGAGAATTGCCTGCGATGTCAGGATCATGTGGCTCAGGAACCTCAGGTGACCATAAATCCCCTTTCAAAGGACAGACACAGAGCCTGGGCCTGTTACACATCGAGAGAAGGGACCTGGGAGGCAGCATTTTAGAAGCAAAGAGACTCCTTAGCCTCAGACTAATGTTTTCTCCTCCTGTTCCTAATCAAGAGACATTCTCCTCAAACTATAACCTATCTGAGTGCGAATGTTTCACATATTTTATTTAATGCTTACAACAGTCCTACATGGGTCTTCCCTGAATTCTGTATCTAAGGACTAGCACCCGTGTTATACGTGCTCTCGCCGTTCTGCATAGAACTTACCACAGTCAGTAATCATTTTGTTCATTAGCTCATTGATTTTGTTTCCTTCTGTCTCTTATCCCCTTTTGACTATAAGCCACACGACAGCCCTGCGACAGATCCCGTCTTTTTTGTTCCCTGCTGGGCCGCCCAGAACAGCCCAGCGTGTGACGCAGAGTGATGCTCGCTTGCAACAGCGTTTCTTGAGCGCAAGCTGAGTGCCCCGCGTGCATTCCTGCTTACCCCTCACGAAAGTCCTGTGCGGGGGACACTAATGTTACCCGCGTTTTACAGAGGAGCAAACTGAGGCCCAGAGCAGAGACAGTTGGCTCCAAATCTGAAATTTAAGACGAGTGACAGAGCCTTGGGTGACTATGTGGAGTGAATATGTGAATGGATGAATTTAATGAGGAATATTCCAATATCCCCATTTTACATACAAGGAAAATGAGGTTCAAAGGTAAATCGCCTGGTGAGGTCACAGGAGCTGGGAAGCAGGGGAGCAGGTGTGTGAGCCACGTGGATCTGACCTTGGGACCTCCTTTTCCTCCTCCCTCCTGCTCCTTTTCACCATCTTCCCCTATTTTTACTATGCTGGGGTCACGGGGGAAAGCGTGGATTGGGGAGGCTGGCCTTGCAGTCGACGTCCGGCACTGTTCGCTCGGGCGATGAGGCGAGTCCCCACTCTGCATGGCAAAGACGTTCCAGACACCGCGGGATCGGGAATGCGCGCACACAGAGAGCCTGACCCCAGACTGCTTCCTTCCGGGGTCTCCGAGGGGCAGACGGGAGCACACACAACTGTGACGTGAGGGAAACCGAGACGGGAGCTGAGAGGGAAGGGAAGGCAGGTCAGGTTCCTTTGGAAGTCTGGAATGTTTTGTGGGGAAGGTTCCGTTCCACCTAGCCCTTCAGGGGGAGCAAAGTTTTGTTAGCTAGAGTAGACAGAAAAGAAGGGCATTCCAGGTGGGCTTACTCACTCCTTCTCTCAGGCAAGCATTCCTCCAACCCTTAAGCATGACTCCTGAGCCCCGAGCCTTTGGCTAGGAACTTGGGGGTCGGCGGCGGGGGGGAGGCTGAACTAAAAAGACACAAAGCATTTCAGACTGCAGGGAGGTCCAGCGTGTCTCACTGCACAGAGGAAGAGGAGGGGGACAGTGAGAAAAGGCTGGCAGTTGGTGAGAGCAGATCTTTAAGAGTTTCAGATGCCAGGTGAAGAGTGTGTGTTACAGTCTGGAGCCAATGAGGAGTCAGGAGTGGTGACCCAACCAGAGCTGTGCATTATTCAGGAAGATCTCCCCAGCAACACAGGCCTGGCGCATCAGAGAACCCAGAGGCAGTGGGAGGCAGGCCAGACGCAGTGGTGCAAGGGTGAGTGGCTGGGAGGGGTGTGAGGAGGATGAGCTGCGGTGATTCTGCAGCCCCACTGTGCACTATTGGCAGCATTTGTGCCACTGTGCCCACAGGTGAGCCTGGTATCTGACTCTGATTTCTGGGGCTGTGTGAACTGATACTTTGAAAACTAGGTTACCGACCAAGTCAAGAAGCCTAGATGGTGTATTTGATAATAGCTTGAGCTGTAGAGTCAGACTGTTGGGGTTCACATTCCAGCCTGACCCTTACCAGCTGTGCAGCCCTCAGTGAGTTGCTTATACCCACCCCCAAGCTGCAGTTGCCTCTCGACATTGGAATGACAGGTGAGCACAGAGTAAAAGAATGTGTGAAACATGCTTAGCACGGTGTCTGCCACATGGAAAACACTCAGTAATGATTAATAATGATAAAGTAATGAAATACATTTGAATGCACTATAATGGGAAAAACTCTTAAATATACAAATTAATCAACACATGCCATTGTTAGGATATAATCATCTTTTGATCCTTCCATTGGGAAAGAGGAACAGAGTTGTGTATTGATAACCCAGGCCTTTTTTAGCTAACATTGAAGGAGTACTTTATAACATGTCATATCCTATCCAAACACTTTCTGTATATTATCTCTTTTGATTCTAGACATGAGACAGGCACAAAATTACTGTTGGAGAAGACAGTCCTGATCGAGCAGGGAGCATGTCATACTAGACCAGGGATTGGCAAATTCTTCCCGTAAAGGGCCGGTTAGTAAATACTCTGGCCTTTCCAAGCCACAGTCTCTGTAGCGTGAAAGCAGCCATAGACAATGTACAAACAAATCGATGAGGCTATGTACCAATCAAACTTGATTTATAAATATAAAAGTGGAGGGTGATTTGGCCCATGGGACAGTTTGCTGACCCATATAATAGACAAGCTCTAAGGTCTCTTCCAACTTTGAGATTCCAATCAGAAACGATGACAAAGAAATGCCTAATTCTTCTAATTTAGGTTCACCTTTGTAATCACAAGGGGGTTTACTTCGAATATGATAGTGAAGATTACTGGAAAGATAGACACAGAAAGGACCAGAAAGCTTTCCATTCTTTGTGTTGGTTTCATGCTCGGCACACCCCATAATTCACACTCTGGTATTTTATGACTCTTCTCAAGTGGCCACTAAATGCCAGCCTGCACAGGCTGCCTTGGGATCTGTCAGGTAGACAGTTCTTGGGCTGCAGAGAATGATACTCAGACCTGAGACTTTCCCATTTGAGAGCGGAATATTGTTATATTTCATGCCAATGCTTCAATATCCAGAGCGAAGTCTCATTTCCCTTTGCTCCCCGTTCACATTTCCTACTCAAAGCCTACATTCCCTTGTAATTTAATATGATAACCAAGTGTCTGCCCAGCATGTTTTATCATCCCTCCTTCTGATTCTTTGCGAGAACTGCCCCCATCTCCTTGCAGTACTAATGAGCTGTCAATGTGGCGGTCTGCCCCTCCCCCAAAGGATGCACATGACCGAGGCTAGCCAACCAGAATATACTCTGAAATTTGATATGGAGATATTGGGAAGAAGTATTGATTCCATTGAGGTTGCTCAGCTAAGGAGAAGAGGGTCTGGGAATGCCAGTGGCCATTATTGTCCAACACTCAGGAAGAAGCTGTCTGAAAAATAGAGAAAGTCATGGCTCTGACCATATAGGAAAGCCCCTAATCCAGCCATAACTGAAGCTAGAGCTACCCCTAACCCCAGACCTCCTAGTTGTAAGAACCAACAAATTCCCTTTCTGCTGAAGCTAGTTTCTGTTGGCTTTCTGTAAAGTACAACTGAAAGGTTGCCAAGAAAGGCACTGTTTTAAAACCGTTCCTTTCACTTGGCAATTACCCCGTTTATCAAAATCCTAGCTGACTTTAGGCTAAAATACTCTTCCATCCAGCTACCTATCATCCACTCCTGAGGTTATTTTATTCCCTCTTCTGAAGTCCCTAGCCCTTGGTTTAAAACATTCTTATGGTTACAGATCATTTGCTATAAATCAACATAGTTCATCCATGTGCATTTCTTAGTGTACCTCTTAGATTATAAACTCCTCGTGGATAACAATCATGTGTCAATCAGTTATGGTGTATTTGTTCCCCACTTGCAAGCCACAGACCACTGAGGAGCCACAGGATTATTGCTAGAGCTTACAAATCCATGTGTGCACCTAACTTTAAGTGCATCACACCTGTCAAATACATGTGTTTGAGAAAATTCAATATGGCCAAAAGCTACCCAAAGTATTACTTAAATGCAATACTAATATAGACAGCCTAACAAATAGTTTTGATGTTAAAAAGGAATCCTCAAATGATTTGAATGTGATTACGTGGATGTATATAAGTGTAAAAAATGTTGAGCTGTATACCTAAGATTTGTGCACCTGACTCTATACAAGTTATGCCACAATAAAAAGTAAAAAATAAAATAAAAATAAGGAGTCCATATATTTGACAAGTCTCTCCTTCTCCAGTATAAGAGCCCTCTTACCTGAATACACTGATGATATATTATAGACCTTGAATAAACTAAAAGCTAAAATTATGCAGCTCCTAGGGGAAAAAAATAGAATATCTTGTGACCTTAAGGGACAGCAATGACTTCCTAGAACACTAAACTTGGTAAAAATGGGCAAGAATTCTAGCAGATACATCACATATACAAATGGCCAATAAACACATAAAAAGGAGCTCAACATCGTTAGTCATCGGGGAAATGCAAATTAAAACCACCTCTTTACGCCCACCCGAATGGCTAAAATTTCTCATACGTTTCTGGTGAGTATGCAGAATGGCACCACTTTGGAAAGCTGTTTGATAGTTTCATAAAAATTCAACAAACACCGACATATGATCTAGAAACACCTCTCCTAGATATTCACCCGTGAGAGATAAAACATATATCTGCAAAAAGATTTATGTGAGAATGTTCCTGGCAGCTTAATTTGTAATAGCCCAAAGCTGGAAGCAACCCAAATGCTCATCTATAGACAAATGGATAAACAAATCGTGTTACATTTACACAATGGGGTACAACTCAGCGATAAAAAGGAACAAATTATTGCTACGTGCCACAACACGATTGAATCTCAGATACATGCTTAGTAAAAGAAGCCAGACATAAAAGAGTGCATACTGTATGATTCCATTTATATGAAGTTCAAGAACAGGCAAAATTAATCTATGAGGATGGAAATCATAACAGAGTTTACCTTTGGGGGAGGAGTGAGTGATTGCAAAAGGTTGCAGCAAATTATCTAGAGTAATGGAAAAGCACCCCATCTTGATTAAGGTGTTGTTTATATGGGTTTATGTATTTGTCAAACTCATTGTATTTAAGATCTATATATTTAATTATTTGTAAATTGAACCCAATTTAAGTATATATGTGTGTGTATATCCTGTTTAATAGAGTACCCTTAACTAGGTTTGGAAACAGAAGAACTGACTTCAAATCTCAGCTCTCCTACTAACTCTGAAACTGTCATCAGTTCTGTGCTCCATCCTATCAGCCTTGCTTACCTTAAAGGGCTGTTTCAATGATAATAATACCTGAAAAAGTGTTTGGTAAACCACTAAGCATTGCGTATTCCAAGGGCATCCTCTCCAACTTGTTTTGTCCGAGTTTCTCCTTGGCTCTAATGTTGCAGTTACACTGGCCTCCCTGACCTCGCCATGTGCTTTCCAGCCTCACCTTTGCATATGCTGTTCGTCCACCTGGCTTGTTCTTGTCCCTGGTCTTCCATGGCTGGCTCCCTCCCATCCTCGCAGTCTCAGCTGAAATGCTTTACCTTTAGATTACCTATCCTGACCCCTTATTCATTTCCTTCATCCTATTTGTGTATTTACTTCTTGCGGATCTTTCCCATGCCATCATAAACTCCCAAAGGCTAGAAAACCTGACTAGTGCATCCCTAATCCTTAGCACATGGAAATATTACCTAGTAAATATTGACAAATAAATATTTGCACCAACAAACATGAGCTTTGATGCATGGACTTTGTAATCTATTCGTGCTGATTTGGCACTTTGTTCTTGGAGCCTGTTCTTCCCTGGGGCTTGGTGGGTGCCAAAAAGTGACCCCAGGATAAAGCTGGTGTCACTGTACTGTGCTCACTCAGGAAAAGCTTTTTTGTGTCAAGGATCTCAGGGAAGCCTTAGGACATCTTGTTCTTCGGAAGACTGGGACACTTTCTGTTGTTTATGGCAATGCTTTATGGCCCCTCTGTTGGGCTGGAACCTGGGGGTTCTGCATGTCTCTCCAGGCTGAGGGGAACCCGAGGCACAAACAGGCCGAGGTCCAGAGGCCGCCCTTGAGCCCAGAACAACTGGGCATCACCCACAGCTCATCTGCCCACAGAAGCTCTCTGAAGCCTTCTGTTTACAGCTGGAATGTGTCTGCTGACCCAGATTACTTTGGGTCTGCGACATCAGTTGTGGGAAATGCTCCTTAGCCAGTAGCAAAGTCCACTTGGGGGTAGGACTTAGAGAATGCTCTGGGGAAACCTGAGGGGCTTTGCGGTAGGTGAGAAGT
The DNA here is from genome assembly GCF_041146395.1 of Eulemur rufifrons. NCBI lineage: Eukaryota > Metazoa > Chordata > Mammalia > Primates > Lemuridae > Eulemur > Eulemur rufifrons. Next base: position 32,111,701 of record NC_090992.1, on the reverse strand, counting down.
CCACCCCTCCCCCATCTACTTCCTCCATAGCCAAAATTCTGCTTTCCCTCTGCTTGGCTGTCTCCATTGAAATCTGTGTTCTTTGCAACAGATAATGTCAATACGCCCTTTATGTGAGTGGGATTTGGGGCTTCTCTGTTTCTCATCTGAAAATCTGTCCTGTGCCAATGAGTTTGGGCCTCTGGCCCACATGTTAATTATTGTACCAGGGTTCCTGGAGTCGACTGGGGACAGAATGCCTCTTTGGCTAGAAGAGAGATATTCTGGTAGGATTTTTTTTTTTTTTTTGGAGTCATTAATGTAGCTTAGGCTGAGCAAGTGAAAACGCTTGTGTGCTTCTTTGATATTTGCTCCTTTCTTGTCTGAACGCCACACTTAGCTGGGGTTTGGAAACCAAATGTTAATGAATCTCTTGGGCTTTCTTGAATTTATATTGCAATAATCATTTTTGCTACTATTAGTGGCAGGAAAAAAAAACCAATATTTTAGGGTAAAGAATGGTAGAAAGGGATCTACTTGTGTGTGTGTGTGTGTGTGTGTGCATGTATTTAATATATGTGTGTGTGTGTGTGTGTGTGTGTATGGAAAAGAAATCTCGCTAAACTAGGAGTCAGAAGACTTGTGTTAGAGTCTGGGCACAGCTTTTCAATTCCCTAAGCCTCGGTTTGTTAATCAATGAAATAGGTGAAATGATCCTTACCTTACCTGATTCACATGGTTGGTGGCCACCAAAGGAGGCAATGAATGAGAAAGCCTTTAAGTTAGCCTCCGTTTTGCTAGTTATTAAGTAGATGCCTTCCTCCCTTGGCCAGACAGTGAAGCCAAAAAAGACTTGAATTGCCTTTTTTATTACTTTTGGTTGCTGGCTGTGTTTCTTTCAATCATTAAAATTTAATACAACTCTGCATAGAAATTGAGCACAAGGCAAACCCAGCGTTATTTGGGTTGTGGGTAAATGGGGCAAAGTGAAAAGAGTCCATTCATTGTGCGTCTAGTGTCTTCATGGACAACTGTCCTAATTTCAAATATTTCACCCCACTGTTGGGACATGCATCCGATCATGTGTTTCAGTATCTCACTCCAAAAGCATGGGCTCTATAATTAAATGATGACAAAAAGAAACATAGGACAGTGACCATAAGATAGAGGCTTTGCTTCTTCTCTTTGTGTCTGGAAAGGCGTGAGCAATCCAGACGAAAAAGAAAGAGCCTTTTCATCGTGCCCATCAGAGCAGGTGATTCATTTTGGCCGGCAGGACCAGAATTTCACCTTTCAGCTCCTTTTTAAACTCCCCGATGAATGGTGCCGTCACCAGGATTCGTCAGTGTCTAGATTGGGAAGAACATCCTGCACACCTCTCGTAGGCCTCACTTTTTACTAATGCCCTCGCTCAATACTCTGGACACTCTTCAGCTGCTCCTGCGACAGTTTCTACCGATGGCTAACCTGATCAGGGCCAGGGGGCGTGAGCCATGAGGACTTCTCCTTGCTGGAAGCTGTCTGCCTGGGAATGCGTTTTCCAGGACGTGTGACCAGCTGTGCTACAAGTACCTCTGGCGTGTCTGTTTTGGAGTGAGAATCTCCCTGTCTAGAGAGGGAACAGGATGCTTTGGAGGGAACAGGGATAAGGCCGGTGAGGCTGCTGGCAGGAGCCAGATCACACAGGGCCTTGCAGACCATGGCAAGGAGTCTGGCCTTCTCCCAAGAACAAAGTGAAGCCACTGAATGGTGCTAAGTGCCCCTGGAGGTGGTGGGAGTCAGGGTTAAGCATTATTGGATTTGCATTTTGAACGCATCACTGTGGCTACTGTGTATAGAATGAGCGGGAAGAGGAGGCCAGTTAGGGCCTGTTGGGATCCTGCGGCAGGAGACGAGGGGACAGGGACTGGGATGCATGGGGCAGGGCACTTTCTACTCCAGGGCCACTGCATGGTCCTGATACCCTGGTGGCTTTATACTACTTAAAATAATGATTTGGAGTCTCTATTAGTCAGCTAAAGCTGCCATATCAAAATACCACGTGCTAGGTGGATTAAACAACAGAAATTTGTTTTCTCACTATTCTGGAGGCTGGAAGTCCAAGATCAAGGCGTGGGCAGGACTGGTTTTCTGAGGACTCTCTCCTCGGCTCATGGATGGCCATCTTCTTGGGAGTTCACGTGGTCTTCCCTTTGTGTGTTCCTGTGTTCTAATCTCTTCTTATAAGGACACCAATCATATTGGACTGGAACCTACTCTATGACCTCATTTTAACTTAATTACCTCTCTAAAAACTCTAACTCCAAATATAGTCACATTCTGAGGTACTCGAGGTTAGGACTTCAACATATGAATTTGGGAGGTAGGGGGCAGGGGGCGGGGGTGGGAAGACAGGGTTCAGCCCATAACAGCGTCCTGCCTCAAATTTTCTCTTCCCCTAATTCCAAGACTGTCTTACCTGTCACTGGAGGTGTCTCTGCTTCCTTTATTGCTGCTTTGGGGGAAATGAGTCTTTCCCCAGGTGAGCCCTTCTAATTCGATCACACAAGTTGATCATTTTGATTCCCAACATACCTTTTTTAAATTCCCTATAAAGAATATTTAGATAACCTTTAGCATTTCTGTTATTTTAATTGCCCCCCATACACACACACACACACACACACATATGTGCGCACTCACACACACAGTAACTACATTGCATATACTAGAAGTTGCATAACCATGTGATAGATTTCATTTGGGTTTTGGGCTTCCACCAGAAAGGTGAACGTAACTATGTTGTGATTTCTATTACAGTGTGGTTTAGCCACAGAAATTTCCTGTACTGGTTACTTCTTAGGAACAAGTCTATTGCATTTACCTTCCTTGTGGGCTCAAGAAATACCTATTGTAGGAAACAGCCGTCAAGTTCATCCTGACCGAATATGTAACTCCTCAGCTCACCCCATGGGTGTACTCAAATGTTTGTTGTGTGTCCCCAAGAATACCCCAGGGTATAGGGACGGGAGCAGCATCCCTCCTCCAGTAATTTACAATCTGATAGAGAAATAAAACAAGTGCAAATATAACTATAAAACATATAGTTAAACTATGCTGTAGGTCAGTGGTTCTCAAAATGTGGTCCCCAGACCCACAGTGTTAACTTTATCCAGGAACTTGTTGGGTATGCAAATTCACAATCCTGACCCCGACCCACTGAATCAGAACCCCTGGGGGTGTGGCCCAGCGACCTGTGCTTGACAAGACATCCAGGGATTCCGGTGCATGCTCAAGTTTAAGAACTACTGTTTAGTCATAAGCAGTATATGCCATGAGATTTGAAAGAGAGCCCATATTTGGAGGAGGGTGAGGGGAGACATAGGAAATATTTCTAGAAGTATGTGGCATACGAGATAGGCCTTGAGGAGTGGGTAGGCTTTTGATATTTATATGTAGATGATCATATTTACTACAGTTGCCATCTGTATGTTTATATATTTCTTTCACAAAAGTAATTAACAGCCTGGACTCTTAACTCAAAAGATCTGCTAGCTGTCCCTTCCTTGCATTTTAACTGGCTCACTATGAATTGAAGCTTCCATCAACATATGCTCAGTTGTAGAACTGGTAATTATGGTTGGAGGACACGTTTCATTCCAAACATAGCTTCTGAACATAGCCTGAATTGGAGGTAGAGATTCTACCTCTATGTCCTTGAAACAAAATCAGCTTAAAGCATCCTTCAATCTCACAGTGGGAAGAGACCTTCAAGGTCATGTAGTCTAATAACCCAGGCAAATAACCTCTGAGCAGGCCTTGAAAGATGGATGGCGTTGGGACACCCAGCATAGACACACACCTCTTCTTTTAGCCCATGTAATGATTCTACAGCAAGAGTGGGCAAACCATGGCTCAAAGGTCAATTCTGACCCACTGCCTATCTTTGTAAATAAAGCTTTATTAGAACACAACCATGCCCATTCTAAATAAAGCTTTATTGGAACATAGCCATGTCTATGGCTGCTTTTGTACCACAATAGTGCAAATTTTTAAGCTCTTCCTTAAGACTTTGTATTAGTAAGAACTCTTAGAGTGCAAGTAACCAAAACCCAGTTTAAACTAGCTCGAGTTAAACTGGAATCCATTGGCTTCTGTCAAGAAGGAGGGACCACTGTAAGAACCGGTTTCCCTCAGTCCCAGGAACAGATAGGCAGAGTCACCAAGGCTGCAACAGACAAAGGAGTTTATTTTCTAGCCCAGGCTAGGGTCCAAGGCTCAGAGCACCAGCGCAGTGGTCTCTCCACGAGCCCGGACCTCGCCCTGGGGTGGAAACAAAGCTTTTATACTTATCAATGTTACATGTATCGGGCACACCCCCCCCCACCCCCCTTTTAGTTCATTTGTTCCCTCAAAAGTGGCCGATAGCTTTGGCTCCTGATTGGCCAGTTTCCAAGCCGGGGCTTTGGCTCCTAATTGGCCAGTTTCCAAGTCAGGGCTCTGGCTCCTGATTGGCCAGTTTCCAAGCCAGGGCCCTCAGGTGTTACCAGCGGCATTCCGGGGAGGGGGAGGGCCTGCGTTGGGGAAACCAAAACTTAGGCCTTTCCTAAGAGGTCCAGTCTGTCATGGAGTTACTCCTGTTTTCCTTCCTGCTCTACACCACATGTCAAGAAGGAGGACGGGAGCCAATAGATCGCAGTCAAGGGAAGGTCTGGCTGGAGTAACTGTTCACTTGAGATCCCACGTGTGGTTCCAAGTGGACTGTCTTCCGCATGTGTGCTGCCCCAGCTGTGTCTGCTGCACCTCCTGCCAAGAGCTTTCTCCCTGCTCACTCAGTCTGATTAACTCTCCTGCCTTCATCTTTATTTCATCCTACCCTGTCTGTTCTGCTAAGTGCAGACCTTCCTTCTGGTGTGGTGGCCTCTGCAGCCATCGCAGGAACACTACACTGGGAGTCAGAAATACTGAGCGCTGACGGAGTTACTGAATAGCAAAACTATGAGATGTGATGACAAGACACAGTGAAAACCAAAAAGCTCTCAACAAATACAAGGAGTTGCTTTTATTGTCTTAGAATCAAAGAATATTTAAGCTAGCAATGGCACTAAAGTTTATCTTATCTTAGCCTGGGTGACATAATGATCCATTAATGTGTTTCAGTTGGCTCACATAGGATTCTTTTTTATTTTTGTTTTTTAAATATTTGAGCCAAGATATAAAAACCGAGAGTTTTACTTTGAAATACAGATTTTCTGGTTTCACTGAGCACATGTCTCTACATGACAGGAATCAGTTGCTATTCTGACTGTACTTTTCTTATACTACCAGAAACTTCTCATCTGGTAGTGTGGATTTTTAAGATGGTCTGGACAAAAATGTCATTTTCTTATAGACAAGAGCTGTGCTGATCATTGTGTTTCATGATTCTGTTATGAATTTGTATGAAGTTCATTATTTTAAAAATGTTTTTTGCAAACCACCATGTGCTAGGTATTATGCTTGGCATTAGGACTAAAGAGATAAGGAAGCTCCATAGATATCATCCCTGCCCTCCCTGAGCTTAGAGCCTGGTGGAGGAGACAGACATTAAGCAAATAATCGCAACTAATTATATCAATGCATCGTGAAAAATGCAGTCAAGACAGAGGACCCAGGACTATGAGGACCAGTGACAAGAGGGTTTCCACTGTTGAAGGAAGTCAGTGAAGGGCCTTTGACCTGTGGGGCAGAGGGGATCCATCAAAAGATTTCTCAACTTAGCACTATTGACATCTTAGACTAGATAATTCTATGTTGAAGGGAGGAGGAACTGTCCTGTGCATTGAAGGATGTTTGGCAGCATCCCTGGCCTCTACCCACTAGATACCAACAGCACACACATACACACACGCCAGTTGTGACAACCAAAAACATCTCCAGGCATTGTCAGATGACCCCCAGCAAAGAGATGGGAGTTGGAGAGTTGTCCCTAGTTGAGAACTGGTAACCGCGAAAGAGGCCTGGTAGGAAGGCTGCTGCGGTCCAGGTGAGAGATAACGTGTGGCTGGGCTAGGGCTGGTGGAGACGGAGGGGGCAGGCTGAACCTTTACCTGTCTCCCTGCCAGTATAGCCGCCTGTGTTATTCATCTCCGCCTGATGGCAAATGGCTCTAGTAACAGACCAACAACAGCTCTGCCTGAAAGAAACGACAACTTTAAAAAAGAAAAACCATCTGTCAGGGCTGAGCGAATTAAGCATGTGTTTAATCTAGCTGTATTAGGACATTATTTCAATGCCAGTTGACTTTTTTAAACAGTTATGAAGGTTGGCAAACACATCAGAGAAAATATACTTTGTAATACTCAGAGAGATATTGGCACATTTTCTGATGACAGTACTTTTAGTACACATTGGTATCACATACCAAGATTTCTAACATTCTCATCTCAGTGCCAAAGAGTGTGTGGATCTTCTTCCTAGTCGTTAATCTGATGGTTCACGACCTTAGTGAGAAAAAGAATGTCTAGAAGAGCTTGTTTACGGACTCAGTCAGTCTGGGGTGAGACCCAGGAATGTGTATTTTAATAATCTTTGTCCCCTCTGGCGCCCACCTCAGGCGACTCTGAAGCAGGGGATGAGCTGACCACTTTGAGAAACACTCATGCCATGAAAAGCACCTTGAAGGAATTGGTTCCAATTCCTTTGCACCACTGACTCTGCTCCGTGACCTTTCCATCTCACCCCAACTCTGCTGGGCTCATTTGCTCATGTCCAGAGCTGCTCCAGCAAGCTTTCCCCAGCGGCTTGGATGCTCCCACAGGGCAGCATCCTTGGTTCTGCAGAGTACCCGCAGCAACAGGTGACAGGCACAACTAACACTGGCCTGAACAAGCTACCCGTGTTTATTTTACATAGCAGGAAGCCCAGAGAGGGCCAATTCCCAGGTGGGTTCGTTCAGAGGCCCAGTAGCATCATCAGGCACCCAGATTCCTTCCCTCTTAAGGGGCCTCCCTCGGAATCTGCTGTGAGCTCCACGGCTGCAGCTGCCACGTCACAGGTGGACAAGAACCTCCATCCAAGAGAACCTTCCCAGGACCCCTCCCCTTCCACAAGCCCTCCCTCCTGTCTCCTCCCCCGGGAGCATCTCACACGCCTTTGGCAAAGGAATGGGATTATTAGGATCAGTCTTCACTAGTCAAGATTCCTCCCGTAAGTCTAAGAAAAGTCACAAGCTTTCCGAAAAGACATGACGACTCAAGGGAAAGTAAACAAAAATTGGCTCCCCCTAGGGGAGAGGGGTTCTGTTCTCAGCAGAAGGGAGGAATGGCAGCTGGGAAGGCAACAGCTCTGTCTGCTGCAGGACTCTTCTTCCTCGCTCGTAGCACTCTTGCAACCACCCCCATTGGAGTGTGAGTCAAGTGAGGCAGAGATCGTGTCGCCCTGGGTCATCATGGTATCTTCAGTGAGATGCTAGGGATCGTGTTAGATACATGAAGTCCAGCATGAGGCGGCCCTGAAATATTTAATTTAAATTAATGGAAGATTATGATTTAGATGGAAAACTTAAGTAATCGGGAAATAAATTAGTTAGTTGCAAATGACAAAACCCCAACTCAAACAAGCTTGTATCTTTTTTTAAAAAAGGAAATGTTGTCTGGGCGCGGTGGCTCACACCTATAATCCTAGCACTCTGGGAGGCCCAGGCAGGAGGATTGCTTGAGCTCAGGAGTTCAAGACCAGCCTGAGCAAGAGTGAGACCCCCATCTGTACTAAAAATATAACAATAGCCAGGTGTCAGTCATGGCTCACACCTGTAGTTCCAGCTATTTGGGAGGCTGAGGCAGGACGATGGCTAGAGCCCAGGAGTTTGAGGTTGCTATGAGCTAGGCTGACACCATGGGAACCCTTGCTGGGGCAACGGAGCGAGACTCTGTCTCAAAAATAAACAAATAAATAAATAAATAAATCAAAAAGGAAATGTACTGTATTGGTTTGTATAATTAGGAAGTTCAGAAACTCCAGGCCCAGGAGTATCCACAGACTCAAGTGATGATTTAGAGATCTGTTCATTCTCGCTCTCCATGTCTAATGTGAGGAACAAGATGGCACCAAGAGCCTCGGGCTACCCCCTCCTGGCTTAGGAAGCCAGGTGGCTTCTCCAGGAGTTCCTGTAGAAAAACCCCGGGGGGGATTAGGCCTTGTGCCCACCAATCACACGGAAGGGTGTTTGGGGTTCTCTGCGTGGCCAGGCCTGGGCTACTTGCCCACCCTGTGCTGGGACAGGGTCAGCCCCACCCAAACCCCATGGAATGACTTCCCTACAGGAAAGAGAGGTTCTATTGTCAGAAGAAGCAGAGAGCAGATGCTGACCAGACAAAACAACAGATGTCCACTACATTTGTGGGTGAAAAAAAAAAAAAGCTGTTTGCAGGGCATTATACATAAACCAAACCGTAATTGAGAACTGCTTGCTGAGACTCATGGAGATTAAACATTTCTCCGCTGGCCCGCTGTACTATATGAATTCAGTTTGAAAGTTTGAATGATGCTTTGTTTCCTAAAGGAATTTTTGTCTGTTGATTTTTGGGGAGGATCTTTAAATTCTTTCATCTCAAAGCATGTCTCAAAATATTCTTTCTCTTTCCTCCTATTACCTGTTGGTCTTTTTCTTCTCTATTTTTCTTGGTTCCTTACCATGTCTTGACTTCTTAGTCCCACATATTATGTACTAACAACCTACAAAAAAATATAAAAATGCCATCTCTCCATGGTTCTTTTCCTCTCTCTCATCCCCTTCCCAATCAGGAATAATACATCGAAATCTTATCACCCCATGTATGGACCTCTCTGCTTCCTTTACCAAGTTCTATGTTAGATTGTAGCTACTTCGGGATATATTTTCTTCAGTCATTCATTGGACAAGTATGAATTGAGTGCCTACTTGTACCAGGTACTGGGACTAGCATTAGAGTTACAGTAAAAACAATCTCCCCTATCCCAGCCTGGAACTTCCTTTGAGGTACAAAGTGCATTTACTTTATCTTTACATCTTCACAATGTTTAGCTTCATCTTATTAGTAGCAGTAGTATTACCATTTTTATCATTATAATTATAGCAAGCTTTCATTTACCGCTCACCATATACCGGACAATGTACTAGGTGCTTTATGTATACTGTTTCTCATCCTTTCAAAAATCCCGAAAGGTAAATACTGTTGTCCATTGTACAGATGGAGCAACTAAGGCTCCGTGCCGTGAAGCACCTTGCTCCAGCTTACACAGCCTGTGAGAGGCAGAGCCTGAATTTGAACGGAGATCTGACAGATTCCATAGCCTGTTTTTCTCCGTATCTCACAGAAAATGCTCCGCACATGCCCAGGAGAACGTGGAAATTGGCGTCTGCTTTTCCGTAACGGTTGAAGTTCAGATCTGCCATCTTGCGTGCAGAATGTAGGGAGTGACTCTGAGTTGTGTTTTCTGTTGTGCGGATAAGCCCACAAGGCCCACGACTCATCCTGACTCCTTCTGTCATCACTGACAGACCCCCTTGAGGCTTCATCAGTCTGGCTCCATCTCACGCCCCCCTAATCTCAGATGCGTCTCTTGTGCCTCAGTTTCTTCACCAACAAAACTGGGAAGCTTGGTGTAGACCAGATGTCCAATAGAACAGTGTGATGAGGAAAACACTGTATTTCTGCTCTAATACAGCAGCCACTAGCTACCTGGGGCTGCTGAGTCCTGGAAATTGGCTAGTGTGACTGAGGAACTGAATTTTTATTTTAATTAATTTACGTAGTCACATGTGACTAGTGGCTGCCATATGGGACAGGACAAAGCTAGACAAATCTTTATCATTCTTTTGACCTCGAATCTTATCCATACCCTAGAGCTGTATTTTTTTAACTGTGTGGTACAGCCTATTACCAGACCCTGAAATCAATGTATGGGGGTACAAACAACATTTCTTAATGAAATGGCAAAAAGTAATGAAATGGGATGGGACGGAAAAAGAAAAGAACCTATCAGTACCTATCACAGCACTCAGGTTTTGATTGTGAAACTTTAGTTTCACGTATTTGTGCACTGAGTCATTATAAAAAAGTTAACCTCTTCCAGTGGCTTATGGTCAAAAAAAGTTTGAAAACTGTCTGCCTCTGAGTAATGTCACTGGGACCTAGAGAATGCCGTGCCTCTGTGTCACTCCCTTGTCCATCCTGGGGCTCTGCAGGACCTCGTTTCAGGAGTGTTCTTTTCTTCCAGATCCTACAGGCGTGTGGTGAGCATGTGATTTCACTCAGATGGTAATTGAAAGTGACTTCGTGATCATCTATCTGTCTGCATGCAGAGACCCCACACTGGTGACCCAGGGGCAGAATCCGGCCCTCACAGAGAGACCTTGACCTATTTGTGCATGAGGATAATCCCCTGGGGCCCACTAGCTTCTTCCCCTCCAGGAGAGTCAGTCGCTACAATTTGTCCCTCTAGCTCTATTTGCCATTTACGTTACCTGCCTGGCCCCGAAAGCATTTTGTGTTGCCCTGTATTTAATATGCATAGGCTATTCTATCTCAAAGGAGTCTGAGAGGGCACAAAGTGCAACCCTTTTACTCTATAAATGGGAAAATAAGAGCCCAGAGGTGGGGTGTGACCTGCCTGGAGCCTCACAAAAAGTGAATGGCAGAGAAGGAACCGGTCACTCACAAGGAAGAACCAGAGACTGGCAGAAACTGCAGGAAGAGAGAGGAGGGAGGAAGAAAAGCAGGGAGTGAAAGGGGGAAGGAGAAATGAAAAGCAGGGAGGGTGAGGAGGAAGGGGGAGAGGTGGAGTTGGAATGACAGTCCGGCCATCCTCACAGCCCTGGGGAGGGGCCTTGGCCGGCAGGTCGGATTTTCGTGGGACAGGCCCCTCAGGCAGTGATCACGTGGATGACCTCGGAGACCAGCAAGGGGAGCCCTGTAGACCTTTGAGCAGAAGCCTCCGGGAGGTCTCTGCCCTCTAAGAACTGAGGATGCTTAAAATGGTTTTGGGAACTCCCTGACTTGTGAGGCTGAGACCTCATTTTGGGCTGCCCTCAGGCAAAGTGTGCCCGATCTGAAACTGTGGCATCTTCCCGATGCTTCCTGCTGGTCCAGCAGTGGCCAGAATGGTGGAGACCCTGAGCAAGTTCCTGCCTTCTGGGACCCTCGGGGCTGCATCTGTAGAGATTGGAACGTAGGTGAGATGGGGTAGAAGGTGCCCTGGGGGCTGCCTAGGGGTGAAAGGGGATCGTGAGTGGTGGCACTTGAGGTCCTACCCCACTTTAGTCACAGTGGCTGAGTTCATCTGCCCGGATTATAGGCGGGATCCCAACTCCAATGCCCTCAAGCGCCTAGCAGTGCAGGAGAGAAGCCGACCAGGGGTAAGGCAAAAGGAAGAAATAGGAACCATGGATTTAAAACAAACTCCAAGCCACCCAAATAAAGCATGTCTGAGAGCCACATCCAACGCAAGCCTCCTCTGGTCTAGGGACTTTCCCTGAATGACTACAGTTGCCTCGTAGGTTTGCATTCCACGCATGGTTTGCAACAGAATCAGGATAACCTAGAGGCCATTTCATCATTTCATTTCAAGAAAGGGTTCATAGCTTTAAAAAAAAAATGTTAGGAAACCTCTAGACTAGATATTTTCTATATCCCCTCCGCTCTGATACTGAAAACCTGTAAGTCAAGGGACCCGGGTTGACAGCTGATATTCCTTGGATTTCCCCGCAATGTATCAGGGCTTGATGGCCTGCCAGAGCCTCAGGAAGCAAACATTGTATAAGTATTAAGACCTCTGGCTCTGAGGCCAACAGACTGAGTCACTCATAGCACAAAGACAATTGCTGGCTTCCTGAAGTTCCTCTATTTCCAACATGGTTTCCAGGGACCCAGACAAAACCCAAATAGTATTTTTCAGATAAGCTGTAGAGATGTTGGAAAGAGTGTTGCAAGACTCTGGTACAAGTCAACCCCATTCTCCCTGCTGCAATGCTTGTGCAGGTCCCCAAGGCCAGGTAGCTCCTAAGCAGGGCACAGACCAGGATGCATTGGGCAGAAGGAGGCCCAGGAATGCCCCACAGGGGAGGGAAAAAGGAGAGACACTTGAGCCTCTCTGAGACCTACTGAGGCCTGTCTGAACCCTGGCTCTAAAATCCACATGTGATGTAACTTTAGGCTAATTAACTATCCTGTGTCTCAAATTCCCATCAAAAATAGTGATCATGCGGTAGCTATCTCATGGAGGTGTGAGAATTAAATGAGACGCTATATAGTAAGCATGCACCTCCATGCCTGGCATATAGTAATTGCTCAATTAATGTTAGTTGTTTTGAGTTATTTTTACAGTCCCTTCGAGTCCCTGACTGCGGACTTTGTAAAGGTAGCAAGGGACCCAGTCAGCAGTGACAAGTGAGTTGGTGTTGGCTGACAGGAGCCCACTCCAAAGTGGAAAAATACCCAGGCTGGCAGACACCCTAGGGATTTTCCCTCTCTCCATCTGACCTTGTCTCTTCCTCAGCCATTCTCACACAGTGCTGCTATCTTATTCTTAAAACCCCCTGACCAAGCGTAGCCAGATGATATTCTTAAAATATTCACTGGCATTTCTTTCACCCAGTGCCTTTTGCCTTCCCTCTGTTCAATGAGCAGAGCCTCAGGGCCGGGATGGGCAGCAAAAAGCAGGCACAAAAGAGGTGGCTTCCTAGCTTTCCAATTTCAAAAGCCTGTGCCTTTAGAGGAACTGGAAGGATTGACTACCAAGCTAAATATTCCGGAGAAAGCGTTAGTTAGGGAGGGTAGAAAGGGCTCCTTTGCCCCCATCTAACAAGAATGATTGTTGTTATCAATCCCTTCTGCCCAGGGGCAGGGAGGGGAAAGGAACGAGAACACAGATATATTTGAGTCCTTAGGAAGAGGCTGCGTGCTGGCTCTCTGGGCTGAGTTCATGGACATAGGCACAGTCAATTGTGGAGGCGCGGGGGCGGGGAGAGACTGGCTGAAACTTCATTTTCGCTCATGGTGAGGTAGGATCCAAGTTGAATGATAAGAAATAAAGAGCTCCCCGTGTTGGGGACTGCCACTCAGGCCGCCTGGCTTGCGCGGCTCGCTGCAGAGAAGGCTCCCATAGATCTCACCCAAAGCCCGTCTGCCGCAGCCGGCGCGTGGCAGCTGGCCGTCAGACAAGAGCCGTCTGCCTGGCCAAGAGCGTGCGGTTCTGACACATGTCCTGACAGCACATTGCTGAAGAAGGCAGCAGGAGCCGTGTTGCCAGCAACATGCCATGACCACGGAACACGCTGATGAGGCCGGCGGAGAGAGGCTGCGGAGGAGGTTCTGCTGCGGCAAAGGGTTTCTGACATCCGCTCGGGGTGACGGACCGTGTTACTGACCCGCTGACCCGGGAAACTGTGGCCGGGCGGGGCCATGTGTGCAGGGACCCGGCGTTCCCAGAGGACTCGTACCTCTGCCCTGCTGCAGCTGCCGACACCTGCAGCGCCTGCCTCTCTCGGGGACCGGCACACACACCTGTCAGGCTGTACCTGCTCAGGCCAGAGACGCTGCTCCGCGCTGACAGCCCTGGCCTGGGAGCGGCACTCACGGCTTCTTCGTCCTCTGCCAGGGACGCTGACCTGCTCTCTCTCCTTCCTGGTCTGTTCTCTCGTCGCCTCTGATGGTTATTTTTAAATCTTTTCAAAATTATTTCTTCAGCCAGCTGGGTGATGGGTGATTACTGTTGGGGGAAGTTACATACCCCTCTTACCCCCTCGACCCCACTTCCTCCCCAAAGGTGGCCATTCTCTTGGCACTTTTGCACTGTAGGCAGTGAAGCTCAGTGGCGAGAGCTCAGCCTGCCTGGGTTCAGATTCTGCCTCTGCCATTTACCAACTGTGACCTGGGACAAGTGGCCCTAGGTCATTGAGTCTCAGTATCCTCCTCTGTAAACTAAGGGTGATAGTATCTCTCCTCTTGAGTTATGAAGACTCAGTGAGATGGCGTATGTAAATTGCTGACACAGAGGAGCCATTGTCTAAATATTGTCTATTGTCCTTCCAGACCTTGACTTGTGCACTTATGCCTCCTGTTTCTTCACACATGGCTTCAAATCCAAACCCTCTGTGTGCTTCTGCGTCTTGGTACACTCACCCCCTGCCCACCTACCTAAGACGAAACCTCAGCGTGACCTCCAGACTTTTGTGAACTCTCTCCCCACCTTTCTGTGATGCTCTGTCCCAGCCCAGCCTCTTGATTTGCCCTCTTTCATCCTGTCGTCCAAGAAGAGCTGCCCCCATGCACGGAGGGAAGCACAGTTGCTGTGTGAGCCTGGGTGAAGAGCTTCTGTCCTCTGAGCCTCTGTTTCTCCTCTGTTAAGGGAAACCACTGGACCAGTTGGCCATTCTTTTATTCATTCAGCAAGCAGGAAAGAATCAATGACACAAGGAGATGGCCACTTATTGTATTCCTGGCACTGAGGTGTAACGGTAAACAAGAAGGACATGCTCCCTGCCCTCGTGGAGCTCACAGTCTAGTGTGTGTTGACAGCCTCCCAGGCCCTTCTGCTCTAAAAGTCTGATTCCCGGTGTTCCCTCAGTGAACGCAGATGTAATGACACGATGAGATGACACACGCATGGCCTCCAGGGGTTACTAGAGGCAGCTCTTACAATCTCTCTATCAGAGTTTTCAGAAAACAAATCACTCGCTTATCTAAGTAAGCACACAACAAACACACATGACAGGTCCCCCTGGAAACAGCAGATGTGCCCAAAATACACCGCCCCAGGATAGCATAGATCACAGCCTTTCATCCCCACAACAGGAAACACCCAATTCACACATTCCTCTGCAGGATATATCAAAAGCATGCCAGCCACCCACCTCTGCAGCCCACACAAGCCATAAACAAAGAGCGCTCTGGAGACAGGGGGAGAAAGAAGAGGTTGCTTACGCTGGTGAGGAGTCTGCAGCCAAGGGGGTTTTTCTTGGCCGTCAGCAGGAACGGAAAACCAGGAAACCTTTGCTGAACTTATTCAAAATGGATTTGAGAAATGTTTGAGCAAAGCTCTGTGGCTAGCTGGTAGGAGTTATTTAGAAAGAATTCCTGCATTGCACTGGAGATGAGGATACACGGCTTCAGATCCTTTAATATCAATTGTTGCTGAGTGAGCCCAAGCAACGCACTGAGCACTTTTATATAATGCAGGTAATTTAATATTCACAAATGACTTAAGTTATTCTCACTCTACAGATAGGAAACTGAAGCTTGGAGGTCATGTGACTTGCTCAAGGTCACACAGCCAGTGAGTGGCAGGGCCTGCCTCCCGCATCCCTCCCTTACCCTTTCCAATGCGGGCATCCGGGGAGACACAGAGTCACGGGAACACGATGGGTGCCTCGCCCTGACTCAACTCTGAAATCAGACCCAGGGCCCCTGCTGTGACTTACAAGTTCCTCTCATATACAAGCCCACCTTAACCTTTCAGGCAGCTGCTTTCTACCTGTGAAATGCCTACTTGAGGCTCCCTTGGTATTTAGTGTGTCCCTGTGAACACACTCAGAGTATTCTGGGCTCTAATTGAGAAGCCGCAGTGGGAAGGCGGCTGCACCCTGCACCCTGGGCCCCCTGGCTGCTGCAGCTGGTTGCTGAACCGGTTGCTTCTCTGCTTGATGTTTCACCTTTCAGCCAGGAGCTCCACTGTTTTTATTACACTCCCAGACAATTACTCACAGTTGTTATGCTGTCTTCAAGTCAGCTTTGTCACTCTTTTAATTATACTGTAGCATAGCAGGGGTGGTCCTACCTCTTAAAGACTATTTTAAAGACACCCTATTAAAATGTGGGAAGATTTTTATCTGCAAGGTCAAGTGACTTTCAGGGGAGCGAAAAAAATCTGTGCAGGCAAACACATCAATAAAAAGAATGTAACTTAGGTCATATTGCTTGTAAGAGAGAAATCATGCCATTATCTGCTTTTAAAAGAGACTAATAAATCTGATAACATAAAACACAGCCCAGTTTAAAAGTAGGACCCGTTCATGGAGAGGGAGAGAGTTTGGAGGGAGAAAAAGAATCACAAAAGAGGACACATGAAGGCAGAATCATTTTTTAAGTGGAGGGACCCTTTGGAGTCATTTTGTCCAATCTCCTCAGTGACTAAGGAGGGACTTAGGGCCAGAGAAGTGGGATGATGTGCCCAACATTAGAAAACAAGCTAACAGCAGAGAGGGGATTGGAACCCAGATTACCTGCAGTGACACAGAGACAAAGAACAAGACCCAGAGAGAGAGGAAAAGTCAGGGGAGGAACTGGGTGCTGAATTAGTTTGCCAGTAGGTTCAACTTACCACGAGATCAATCAAGCCTCCCCTTCCAATGTGTCATTTTGCTCCAACAATTTTAAATTATCTCTGTAGCATTTGGGAAGAACTTTACTTACAAATTTAGTTGTGGAATTGAGACGTATTTTCTCTTAGAACTCTAAAGATTTGATATGCGTGTAAAAGAGGGCTTAATGTTTCAGACCCTTCATTTTTAATCTCAAAGGTATCGACCAGCTGGTTTTTTATCTTAAGGAATTATACTGATAGCCACTGCCAACTGATTTTCTTGCCTTTATTCTTGGAAAGATTAGGATTGTTCTGTCTTTCAGTGCCTGAAAAATTGTGATTTCCTTTAAGAAAAAAAGTCAGTATTTATTTCACTGCTCAGAATCCTGTGTATCCAGATCAAATTCAGGATGGGTGAGTGTGTGTATAATTGGCTCCGATGGCAAATTGTTTTTTTAAGTACAACTTTAAAACTCTTCCGGGATAACAATGAATCATTTTGGTCTGAGGTGGTATTCCTGAATTAATTTGTACATGTTATTTTTATAGGACTAGGATTTAACCAGGTTTAATTCCTTTCCCCCCCAGCCTGGTGTTCCATTTTTTAAATTAGCAGGCTGCACTGTTAAGTATGGTAGTCACTGGCCATGTGGAACTATTTACATGTAAATTTACATTAACTAAAATTAAATCAAATTAAAAATTCAATTCCTCAGTCACACTAGCCATATCTCAAGGGCCCGATACCCACCCATGGCTAGTGACCATTATGTCGGGCAGTGTAGATCTCAAACATGTCCATCATCTCAGAAAGTTCTAGTGGATGGCACTGCTTAAGGCTAGTAACTGGGAATGTCTCTCTGGGCACCCTTCATTGGCCAGATAACACCAAAAGAAGCTGGAGGTTTCCTGCATACGTTTTAGAAACCTGTCACATGATCCACAGGTCTACACATGGCCACTTCATGGATGATCTCACAAGTGAGCAAAGTGAAAGTCCGTTGAGGCTTAGGGCTGGTCTCCAACGTTGTTCTCAAGGCTAAAGTAGTTTCTAACATAAGAGGTCGTTCAAAAATTCACGTGGAAGTCAACTTGGAATTCAAAAGACGTGTGCACATAAGATAAATGTTATAAATCACGTGACTGAACCTTAGTATTTTCTGAGATAAAAATTAGTGGAAATTATGACCAGCAGAGAATGAACAGTCAAATTTGAGTTTTTCAGGGGAATTATAGATATACATCTACGCACACACAGAACAAGGTTAGATTAAGTTCCTGATTTAATTAGCCAAGGATATAAAACCTTACTGGAAATGAGGTGGCTTCCGGGGCAAGGGCAGGTGTGGCATATCTCAGCCTGGTTCCTCTCGGCCCCCGGAGTTCCTGCTGGCACTGTCTGGATAAGGGAAGGTCTTGCCACACCTCCAAGCTCAAATCTTGCTACACCGTTGCCCTTTTATAATCACATCTTACATCCACAATCTGGGAGAACTCACACCAGCGATACGTGAATTTCTGCTTATGGGACTGTTTATAAACATCAGGTATTCCCGGAGCTCAGGCCACACTCAGCATCGCCAATGCAGCACCCTCATCCTGAAGGGACACAGGAGGGTGTGGGCTGGGGGCCCCATTAGTATTTCTGCCCCATTTTCCTAATCCATACCTCTCACTCTGATTTTATGCTTTTTTTGCCTGGGTGGTTCAAAGACTAAGTTCAACTGAGGACCATGCTCACAAATTCATTTCCTCAGAAAATCAACTCAAATCAGAAAAAAAACTCAAATTGATCTTGAAAGTTGGTTATTGAACAAATAAGACAGGTTGAATTAGACGAGGTTGATGAAAACTCGTGCAGTGATTCTGGAAGGACTTTTGGATACTTCAGACGGTTCTCATCATTGATGGGGATGATTGTACGATTCGTTCTTACTTTATTTTCAGACTCACAGCTTTGTTTCTCTTGGCAATGATAGATCACCACACTGCTCACATGAACAAGATCTATATTTTTCTCACAAATTAGGGGAAGAGGGGAGAGTGAAATATTTTCCAGGGGACATTGAGCAAAAATCAGAAAAAGAAGGAAAGGGGATAGGACTAAAGAGAGTGTTTATGGACATTCTGGGGGGTGTGGAGGGATTGCTCCGAGCCGTGGAGAGGATGTGGTGGTCATGATACCAGCAAACATTTGTGGAGCACTTAATGCACTTTTTGAAATGTTTTACATGTATTAACCCATTTAATGAGTTAATCAATGATTTAGTTAACTAGCTAATTCATTTCATTTTTGTCTTGAATTTAAGACAGGAAAAAAAGAGTTGGATAATGGACATGAACTCCACGAAAGAAAGACTGTGAGAAGGATATTATTCTCCCACCCCAGGTGGCAAAGTTATCAGAAGCCACAGTTTCAGGGCTACGCAGCCAGCTCTCCGCCCTACAGCACACTTGTGAGCCAGGACACCTTCAGTGGGAGATAATCAGAAGTTCTGATTCCCTGTTTCTTGTCTTTAAAAGGAGGAAGGCAGATGAGATCAGCTATGGGGATCATAGACCTCCTTGAGAATATGAACAGAGCTGTAGGATAATATACGTAACACCAAATTTAATTAGAGAATTTAATTAGGTGGATCAGGTGGAATAGTCCAGGCTATGCAACAGTAAAAAAAAAAGTTTTAGAGACTATGGCAATAAAAATTTGTTCTTGCTCATGATAGACGTTCACCGTGGCTTAGCGTGGAATGCTGTTCCACGGCTCCTCCATCAGGGATCCAAGCTGACGCATCCTGCACACCATCTGGGGTGTCACTCACTGCTGGGTTACAGAAAAGACAGTATGGCAGATCACATGCTGCCTCCCACAGCTTCCAATTGGAAGAGCAGCACACAATTCCCATTCACATTTCACTGCCATCAAGGCACCATGTGCAATCCTCCATGTCCCTAGAAGAAAAGAATCAGATTTCAGTGAACAGACAAAACAACTACCACATTGGAGGAAGAACCCCTGAAGTAGGTGATCTCTAAATTCCTTTGTAGTTCAAGGTTGCTGTGAGCCCAGCTTAATTTAGAATATACTTATTCAGAGTTTAGCCAGGAAATCTACGTGTATAAATGATAGGAACCAATTCCCCTTCAACCAGGTGGTTATCTTTATAACCAGGACAAGAGTGAGCTTTCTCCTAGTAAAGTATGAGCAGACGTTTTTAGACTACAGCTTCAACTTTGAGTGAGAATTGAGGAAATGAGTAATTCTCTCCCCAGTGCCACTAGGGGCTGCCTATAAGAGAGAGGAGTAGGTTCCTCACTGGCAAAGTTGTATCGACAGCTTATCCGTAATGCAGTTGGACCAGACAGCTGTTAATATCCCTTTGAACCCTGAGATTTCCTGTCCTAGGCAGGTGCCTGCTATTATTAAATATCAGATGACCAGATTTTAGAATGGCCAAGCCAGGCATATGTCAGGGAAAGGATATCTAGAAAAGTAGCCATGAGGTAGTCTTAGCAAGAGAATGACAGGCACAGCAGGCTAGCAGAGCTCTCAAGCATGGTCAAATGCTGACTACCGAACTGCAGCTCCTGGGAATACCAGCCCCTCCATAAGCTCCACCCACCCATTCTTCTTAACTGTATACATGTGATATTTTCTCCATCTTATGGAAAGTGCTGTTGAAAGGAGCTCTAGGATGAGTCCCCATGTCAGCCTCCTTCCAGCCACAGTGTGTCCCTTCGTGCCTCCTTTATAGAAAGTCCACGCTGCCACTGACCACTCTCGCTGGATAGATGTGAAAGCTGAGGCCCAGAGAGGGGCTGTCACTTGCTTAACACAAAGGCCTGTGGGAGGCAGGAGCAGCCACCCTTTTCTTTGAGACCTATGACTCCAAGGCCCAAATGCCCTTTGACAAGTTTAGGGCCTGATTTTGATCCAAAGATCATCCAAGAAATGTTATTTCTGGATGGTTTACCTTGAAATACTCTACTTCCTCTTCACTCTGGAATTTGGCCTCTATTATTGCAAGGAAAGGCTATGCTCACTCAAAATCCTCTGCCTGACCGGGCACAGTGGCTCATGCTGTAATCCTAGCACTTTGGGAGGCTAAGGCAGGAGGCTCTCTTGCAGCCAGGAGTTTGAGACCAGCCTGAGCAACATTGCGAGACCCCCATCTCTACAAAAATGAAAAGACCTAGCCGGGCATGGTGGCACACACCTGTAGTCCCAGCTACTCAGGAGACTGAGGTGGGAGGACCGATCACTTGAGCCAACAAGTTCGGGGCTGCAGTGAGCTATGATCACACCACTGCACTCCAGTCTGGGCAACAAACACAGCAAGACCCTGTCTCTGGAAAAAAATAAAATAAAAACCTCTGCCTGCTTAAGGAGATTTATGGACTCACATCCTAATGCCTCTCACTAATGCTGCCTTAGCATGGCTCACTCAGCCTGATGATGAATTGAAGTTACTTTGCTAATCATTTCAACCCTTTATGCTTTTTTTAATGATATGTCTTACAGCAGACTTTTTAAAGAATTAGGGCCTGCTGGCTAATGATCTCTTTGTCCTTTTACAGTTCCCTATCAGCAGAATCCTTACAACCCCCGGGGCAGCTCCAACGTGATCCAGTGCTACCGCTGCGGAGACACCTGCAAGGGGGAAGTGGTTCGCGTGCACAACAACCACTTCCACATCCAGTGCTTCACCTGCCAAGGTAGGAAGCCCAGTTTCCCCACTCTCTTCTCAGATGCCTGACCACCCTCTCACCTCCAGGACACGCCACAGGGGTAGGGAGAACAAACACAGGCAGCTGAGATAGCTACAAAGGCCTAAGGAGACTTTCCTCGAGCCTCTTCTTAGCAGATTCTCCCTAAAGCAGTGTGGAGTGAAGGGGGAGCTTACAGTGAAGGTAGTGTTGGGACGTAGGGGACAGAGGGAGCCCGGTGACCTCAGAGGGGTAGGTGCTGACCCAGAAGGAAAAAGGCCATCCTGCAAGCTTGACTTAAACATCTGAAAAGACTCCTGGCTTGTGCCTATAAATTCATTTGAGAGCAAATGAAAGTGCAAGCCACTTTGGCTACAATTCGGCATGGTTCTGACATGAGCCCCCATTCTATGACAGTGTGACAATCCTCAAAAGTGACATTTAACAAGGAAGACAGAAGAGATATTTTGACTTTGGTAAGGTTTGTAATTTGGGAGCTACAACTTCCTAAAGAAGGCGGCTAACTGGCAGCAGGAAGGAAGGGGCACCCAGCCGAAAGGGCCGGGAGAGCCCCCGGGCCCAGGGCAGCACCCCCTTCCCCAGTGTCCCTGACACATACTTCTCCAGGCTCCACCTCTTGACCTCTTTTTGCAGGCTTCCCTGTTCCACCGAGCAGACATTCTGACATTGGATTGTCCTGTGGGTTTACAAAATATGTGACCCCAAATCCCTGATGATCTTACATTTGCCCTCATCAAGTTTGAAGGATACTTTGTGTTCGCTTTTCCCTGCGACTGCCTGTCAGATACTTATAGCCAGGTCTTCCCCGTGTCAAACTATTAATATATCTCAGGTCCTTAAATTGGGCCTCATCTGAAATGACTCCAACTGTGTTATCATCTGGAGTGTTCTCTTTGATCTATTCTAGTGTATCACTATCGTTCTTAAAGCGTGATGCCCAGAACAGAGCTCAGTTCTCAAGGTCTGGCAGATACAAAAGGTCTGCATTTCTGTTAACGTAACTGATATTGAATTGACTTCCTGAGGAGCCACTTCACACTGCTGACTTATACTGAATTTAAGGTCAATTGAAACCCCCAGATCTTTTCATATCGGTAACTGCCTCAGCCTCACGTATCTGAGATTGACTTCCCAGCCATCAAGACACTCCTGCACTTCCTTCCTCATGATCTAACTAGACTCTGCACAGAGCAAACAAATTACATATTCATATTCCCTAATTTGTTTATAGAAGCATATAAGAGATATGTTTTAATTTAGGTGATTTACATTTTATATTGAGATTTGGCAAACCCCTTTGGTACAAGTTGAAGTGCAAGAGTATCTTGGTGAGTGGCTATTTTTACATTCGCAGAAATTGAGACAGGACAAAGGGTAAAGACAATAAAATTGTTAGAAAGTGGTTTGGGATACAACTTTGCTTTTATATTCCTAAGAGAGTGTATCAGTTACCTTTTGCTTAAGCTAAAACTTAATAGGTTAAACCAGTCTTTTATTAAGCTCATGATTCTCCGGGGATGGGAGCGATGTTTCCAGTCTGAGCTGACTCTGCTTAGCTCTTCTGGCCTCATTACGATGCTATGCAGCCAGCTGGTGGGTCCACCGGCAGTGATTGGCAAGCTGCTGACCTGGGTGCCTCCACATGGCTCCTCAGCCCCCGGCAGGCTGGCTCGGGCTTGTTCATATGGTGGTGTCAGAGCTCCAAGTGCAAGGAGAGAGTAAGCTCCAGTAAGTAAGATCTTCTCCAGCCACCGCTTGCGTCACACTAAATAGTGGCCTGCTGTTGGCCAAAACAAGTCAAATGGCCAACCCAGACTCAAATCAGGGTCATGGAGAAGTAGACTTTGCCTTTTGTGGAGGGATCTGCAGCATCAGATTTCAAGGGCAGAGAAGAGAGTAATTTGGCCATTTGACAATCTACCATGGGGAGGTTATAGAATCTCTTTCAATGGAAATTTTAAGGGGGGGGGAAAAGGCCATTATTTTTCTGAATATGTTCAATGTCAGCTTGCTTAAAGGTAAAACAAATGAGAAGATTTTCATTTCCAGCAGTAACCAGGATAGAGATTAGTTACCCTAGATGGCCTTCTCATTTAAGGACTCTAAAATTTTTGTGAATTTCTTTTACAACTCTTTTAACATGCACCACTGTGCTGACATGAAAGGAAGTAATCTGCAGAGGTCAAAAACAAAAGAAAAGCAGAAATCCTGCTGTGACGACCAATGCCAGATTCCATCCTGATAGTTTTTGCTAAACCTTGGAGACCTTGAGCATTTTACCCCGATGTCTAAATAGATCATGGATATAAATTTTTTAAAAAATATAGTCAAGTAGAAAATTTAAAATGGTCCTCCATTTGGCAAATGGCAGAAGTAAATGATAATCCTCTTTGGAGGAACTTCACTTTACTCCAGACCTCAAAGGATTCCCTCAGATAATGTTATTAGGAAAATAAGTAACTCACACTCAAAACCACACAAATCATAATCGTATGAGAGCCAGCAGAAACAATGGAGAGTAGAATCAGAATCTCAAATACTTTGTATATTAGAATTTTCTGTCATGATATAATAACTATTAATACATTTGAACAAGTAAAAGAAGCTAGAAAATATGAGCAAAAAATAAACAACACATTATAAGGAGTAGCACAGAAGATTTGAAAAAGAAACAAATAAAATGTTTAGAAACAAAAATATATAATCTTTGAAATTAAAAACTCAATATATAAAGTAAATAGCAGATTAGATGTTGCTGAAGAGAGAATTAATAAACTGGAAAATTTAACCAAAAAAAGTTATACAGATATAGCCCAGAAATATAAGAATATAAGAATTCAACATTATATTGCAGATTAGTGCCATGTTATTTAGGCAAGAAAAGGAGATAAAAAGTATCCAAATTGAAAAGGAAGAAGTAAAACTACCTCTGTTCTCACATGACATGATCTTGTACAGCAAATTCTAAAGAGTTGCAATAAAAACTGTTAGAACCAACAAACAAGTTCATCAGGATTTCAGGATACAAGATCAATATACAAAAATTGATTGTATGTCTACATACTAGCAATAAACAATCTGAAAATGAACTTGAGAAAACAATTCCTTTTACAATACCATCAAAAATTACATAAGAATAAATTTAACAAAGGATGTGCAACACTTATACCCTGAAAACTGCAAAATACTAAAGAAGAACTAAATAAAAGGAAAGATCTTTTGTGTTCATAGGTCAGAAGATTTACTGTTGTTAAGATGGTAACTCTTCAGCTTGATGGACAGATTTAATGCTATCTTAGCTCAGGCTGCCATAACGAAATACCCATAGACTGGGTAGCTTAAACAACAGAAATTTATTTTCTCACAGTTCTGGAGACTGGAAAGTCCAAAATCAGGGTGCCAGCCTGGTTGGATATTGGTGAGGACTTTCATCCTGGCTGGCAGATGGCTGCCATTTTGCTGTCTCTTCACATGGCAGAGAGAGAGAAAGAAAGAGGGAAAGAGAGGAAAGAAGTTGGACTCTTTTTTTCACACATACATAAAAATTAACTGAAAAAGGATCAAAGACCTAAATGTAGAAGCTAAAACTGTAAAATTCTTAGGAAAAAATACAAGAATAAATCTTTGTGACCTTGAGTTGGGCAAAGCTTTCTTAGATGTGACACCAAAAGCACAAGCAACAAAGGGAACATATATAAATTAGACATCATCAAAATTTAACACTTTTGTGCTTCAAAATACACCATCAAGAATGTGAAATGACAGCCCACAGAATGGGAGAAAATATTGGCAAACCATATATCTGATAAAACACTGTGTCTAGGCTATGTAAAGAATTTTTACAACTTAGTAAAAAAAACAAATAATTTCAAAATGAGCTAAGGATCTGAATAGATATTTCTTCAGAGAACTTATACAAATGTCCAATAAGCACAAGGAAAAAATGCTCAATGTCATTTGTCATCAAAGAAATGCAAATCAAATCACAATGAGATACCATTTCATATCTGGTACAATAGCTATAATCAGAAAGACAGATAATACACATGTTGACAAGGATATGGAGACATTGGAACCCTTACACATTGCTAGTGGAAATGTAAAATGGTATAACAACTTTGGAGGACAGTCTGGCAGTTCCTGAAAAGGTTAAACATAGAATTATCATATAATCCAACAATTCCAATTTCCATTCCTAGTTATATGCTCAAGAGAAATTAGAACATATATTCACACAGAAATGTATACATGAATGTTCATAGTAGTAGTATTCATAATAGCCAGAAAGTGGAAAAAACTCAATTATCCATCAACCAATGAATGAATAAATAAAATGTGGTATATTCCTGTAGTGGGATAATATTCAGCAATAAAAAGGAATGAAATACTAATAAATGCTCTAACATGAATGAACCTTGAAAACATGTAGGAAAAAACAGTCACAAAAGGCTACATATTATGTGACTCCACATATATGAAATGTTCAGAATAGGCAAATACAGACAGACAAAAAGCAGATTAGTGGTAACCTAGGGCTAGGGGGGCTGGAGGAAGATGAGGAATGATTTCTAATGGATTTGTGGTTTGTTTTGGAAGTGATGAAAATGTTCAAGAATTAGATAGTGGTAATAGTTGCATATGTCAATATCATTCTTGGATGTAAATTTAAAAATCCTAGACAAAATATTAGCAAACCAAGTCCGAAAAGTATGAAATATGAAAAAGATAACATAACTGACCAAGGTGAGTTTATTCCAGGAGTGCAAAATTGGCTTAGTATTAGAAAACTGGCTAATATATTTCATTATAAAAATGTCAAAGAATAAAAATTGATTATTTTAATAGGGCAGAAAAAGTGCTAGATGAAATTTAAAATTTAACACCTATTTATACTTATTTATTTTTAAAGCTAGGAGGAATTGAAGAAAGCTGTAATAACTGATAAATGATGTCTACCAAAAAATATGAAGCAAACATTTTTAATGGTAAAATGTTAAAAGAATTCACGTTAAGATCAGAAACAAGATAAGGATGCTCACTGTCACAACTTCTATTCAACATTGGCCTGGAGGTCCTCGCCAATGCAGTAAGGTATGAAATAAAACTTATATGGTCTGGAAAGGAAAAAATAAATTTGCAATCATTTTGAGATGACATAATTGTATGCATAGAAAACCCAAAAGAATCTACAAATAATCTAGTCATGTTAATAAGAAAATTAGTTTATAATAATAAGGAAAGGAAAATAACTCATTGGTCACTTTTAGATAATGCTAGTGAAATAATTATTCTGAAACAAGTAATATAGGTAAAGAATCAAACCTTTAACCTGTCTCTGGTACAAACTGTACCGTACTTAAATGTAAGCAAAGGGGTGAGGAGGGAAAGTTTCTGTCTAAGGAAGAGACTTAAGAGGCATATCAACCAAATGCAATGCGTGGACCTTGAGAGATTCTGATTCAAACAACCAATCACTAAAAAGGAAATTAAAAAAAAAAGGATGGGATAATTGGGAAAATTTGGACACACTGATTAGATTATACCTTAGTAGGCATTACTTTCAACCGTTTTAGGTTATTGTGGTTAATTTTTCCAAATAGTTCTAATATTTTAGAGATCCATTCTGAAATACTAGTACCAAAAAGAAAATCAATAAGAGAGTTTCTCAAGGTTACTATATACAAAATAAATATAGAAAAATACATTTCTATTCACCATTAACAAGAGACCATTTACGTTAGCAAGAAAAAAATATTTAATTTAGAAATAAATCTCAATAAGTTGTATAAGCCCTTATGATAAAAATTATAAAATGTTTACATTTATAAAATATCACAAGAAAAACATATAAGACCTAAATAAATGAAAAAATAGACTAAGTTCTCTGATAGAAAAGCAGAAATATCGAAATGGTGACCGTTATACCCTAGTTGAACTATAGATTCCAGGCAAGCAATTCTAATAAATTCCATAAGGTTTTCCACTGAAATTAACAAATCAATTAAAACTGAATTGTTGGCAAAAGGCCAGGAATAATCAAAGCATTCCTAAAGAACTATAACAAAGCAAGGTGTCCTGTCCTACCAGATATCATCACTTCTTATTACAAGGTATTAAGACAATATGGTTGTATTAAGGATCAATAAATAGACCACTGGAACTGAAGATAGAACCAAAAACAAACCTTCATATGTATGGAAACAGTTTTTTGCAGATCAGTGGGGAAAGATTAGATTGCATGATAAGTCACTGACATGATTAATTATCCATGTGGGAGAAAATTGGATCCCTACTGTGTACCATTCCCTAAAGTTAATTCTAGGTGAATTAACAGCTTTGCTATGAAAGTCAACACATACAATTTTATAAGACAACACAGGAGGTACCTTTTTAGGATTTCAGGGCAGGGAAGAATTTCTGAAACATGACGCAGAAAGTGCAAGTCGCAGAGGAGCATATTGATAAATTCAACAACATAAAAACTGAGAAATTCAGTTCATCAGAAAACACCACAAGGGGAGTAAAAAGCAAGCCCCAAATTGCAGAAAATATTTATAATAAATAATAAAAAAGGATTAATTTCCAAAATATATAAAGCATTTCTAGAAGTCTAAAAGAAAAACAGCAAAATGGGCAAAAAGCATCAGCAAGCATTTTACAATAGAGAAAATACAAATGTCCTATATATTTGGAAAGCTTCTCAATTTCATTGAAAATCAGGGAAATGAAGTTTAAAACCACAAAAAGATATTTCACATCCATCATGTTGGCTAAACATGTCAGGTGTTACAAGTATTGCTGGTGATATGCGTCAGCAGGGACCACTGGTGGGAATGTGAACAGGAACAACTCTTTGGAAAACAGTGAGGCATTACTGCAGAAATACAACAGTGTTCATAGCAGCATTTTCATAAAAGAAAAAAACTACAAACCGCTCAAATGTCCTTCAACAGTGGAATAGATCAGCTGTGACGTATTCAGGCAACAGAATACAACACAGCGGGAAAATGAACTAACCTCAGTTACAGGCATTGAAATGGGTGAATCTCAAAAACATACTAGCAAAAGAATGAAGCCAAGTGCAGCATAAATGCAATATGATTCCGTCAATGCAAAGTACAAACCAGGCCAAACTGAACAATATATTGTTTATGGATGCATCATAGATAGTAAAACCATAAAGAAAAGCAAGCGAATGATAAACACAAAATCAGGGGCAGTGTTCTTAAGGAGAGGCAAACAGACTTCTAAGGAGCTGGTATCATTCTGTTTCACAAACCTGGTCGTGGACACACGGGAGTGTATTTTATTATTATTCTTTAAGCTGTACATATGTATTTTTTATATTTCTCTATGTATAATATATTTCACTATTAAAGGGTTTTAAATAATGAATTAGATCACCCTAGGGGGCCCTTCTGACTCTTTGACTTTGAAAGTTCATAAACTCCAGTCTCATTTGAAAAGTTGAAAATCCACAGAATTATATGACAGAATCCAGGACTCCCGGGATGTGTCCTCAACGAACCACCTAACCCCCTCGTTTTACAAATGAGCTCCAGAGAGGTGAGGTAACTTTTGCAAAGTCACCTGGCACCTGAGTGGTGGAATAGGACCGTGCACAGAGGTTCAGCAACCTGCAAAACAGCACATTTTCCACTGACACGTGCCAGAGCTGTGTGCGAGGCCTCCCTCCAGGCATTCTATTTACAGCGCGCATTCATGCCAGATTTGCTCAAAACAGATCTAACTTTGCATATTCTGTCCCATTGTCAAACCACATGATCTGCTTTTTTTTAATTGATAGATTTTGTTTGATTCGCAGAATAATGACTGGTCCGGGTGTGTTAATGCCACGCCAATTCCATACTGCAAACCCTCTCCGTGGCCTTTCCTGTTGTTTGAACATCTGGCTCGGCTCAGCCTTGGACACATCTGCCGCGCTGGCCCAGCCTGCCCTCCGTCCCCGTGCTCGCCAGTGTATTTCCAGGAACCCCCGAGTGTCTTGTCAACATTTACGTCCTTTCTACCAAAAACTTCCTCCTGTAACTCCTTGGGGGAAAAGGGAGGAACTGGTTGTTCCAAGTGTTCGTATGGCCTCCTAGATTTCTCCACTGGGTGAGGTGACTCTGGGGGTGGAGTTGGCAGGGGAGACAAAGCGGAGAGAAGAAGGGAAAAAACAGGAGCTGTTTCCAATGAGGTCGTAGGCCGTGACCAAACCGATTCCACAGCCATGAAGTCAATTGCTCCACCACCTGCACACCCCAGAATAGCCCGTGCTCTAGCTGTGCCTGCTCGCGAGACCAGGCATTGTTGGATGTGAATTTTCATGATGCTGATGGAAGATGATCCCTTCCTCCCTCCCACCCGCTCCTCCACCATCTTTTCTGCGGTGGCTTCAGGGGCCACAAGCAATACCTCACACTGAGTTTAAAATGTTTAGGCATAAAGCAAACCCTAAAGGAAGCTCTTCTAGACTCACAGCATGTCAGTTCTAGAAGCTCAGCCTCTTCATTTTGCATATAAGTGAACAGAGGCCCCAGAGAAGAGGGAGCCAAGGTTACCATCATCCAGAGACTTAGTGGCAGCGATGAGACCAGAGCCCAGGTGGTCCAATTCCCAGACCATTATGTCTCCCACTGTTTCGTGCAGTGACCTCTGGAACTGCCTCCTCCTTGCTCAGTCTGGCCCTTTAAGCCTCTGGCCCGCCCGCAAAGGTGAACAAACACACTTGCAAAATATCTCTGGCATTCACCTGGAAGTCTCTCCTATTTTTAACCTGGCTGCTTTGGCAGAACAACTTTCCCTGTTAAAGATGGGGCGTTGTCACCCAGTTCCAGGCTGTGGCTCCTCAGACTTAACAGGCTTAGAACTATCTTGTTGGTTTCCCCACCCTTGATCACTCTTGGGAAAGCTGACTCATCCTAACCAAGTCCTCAGGAAAGCAATATATAAAGCCAGAGTACCTGTTTATTAATGTAGACAAGAGCTGCAACTCTCAATTAGACTACTTCATGGTGGCCTGGCCAGCTCCTTGTCTCATAAAGGTGATCTAGGTGGAAAGTCAAACCATCAGACAGCAGCCTCAGCACAGGGGGAGGTGGTCACAGGATTTGAGTGGGCTCTGCAGTTGCCTTCCTTTGATGCTAACCAGCTTTCCTGGCTCACTCACCCTTGCTCCAGCTGACCAATGCACTCCCTGGTGACTGCAGCTCTGGTGGCCTTGAGAGCCAGTCATTCCCTCAGAAGACTCTGCCTCTTTCTGCTCTGCCCATTATGTGTTGATTTTCATAACTTAACTCCTTACAGGAAAATCTTATTTCCCATATTTCTTAGTCCTTCCGTGAGGGTGGATTCCACATGATTCAGTCATTCAGATTCCTATAAATCCACCCGTTCTTCTGTTATCTGTCCTACATTCAATTCCTCCCTATTATCTACGAGGATATTCCAAGGGACCTTATGAAATCATGTCACATCTCTATTCAAAAGCCATCAAGGCAGTTGATCATTTTTGCAGCCATGTAATAACGAATTATTATAATCTTCTCCACACTTTTGCATATGTTTGAGATTTTTTTTTTTAAAGTTTTTTAAACTAGGGAAAAAACTATCCATGGCTTCTCAATATCCTGCAAAGCCTAAACTTCTTCAGCTAGATTCAAGCCTTCCTCTAAATGATCCGAACACTCTTTTCCTGTATTACTTCCCTCCCTTCCCTACAAACACCACCCCTGCCCCAGCCTTCACACAAATATCACTTGCAACTTCCTACCTCTGTGCCGTGGTTCATTCTGTTCCTTCAGTGTTCAGCTCAGATGCCACCCCCTCCAGAAAGCCTCTCGTGATCCTTTCTGACTGGCAGGGCTTCCTTCTGTCCCCGCCCCTCAACTTACAGCCCTCTCTGCCTGCACCCCCCCATGGGCCCCCCACCACCTAGGGCATTTTCTCTGTATGCTCTTCTCTCTGCATGCAATTGTAACCCTTCAAAGTTCAGGGGGTGGATTTTATCGTTCCTGCCTGGGAACAGACTTACCCTTTACGGCCATGGCAAGCACAGATTCTAGACTTCACATCATCCATCCCGTTGCCATCCTAAGCTGTTCCAGGTTGGGATTTGGAGCATATGGTTCCCCACACCATTCTTCACCTGGCACAGAGTCACGCACACAGGAAGAACCCAGGAAACGTTTAACTGAATGATTCTATTATTACATTCATGATTCCACCAGCTGTGCAGCGTTGTGTGAACCACATGGCATTAAACGTTTCACTCACGTATTGAGAGGATTGCACGGCGTCCTGGTTCTCAGTCGGTGTGCATCAGAGTCAGCCTGGGAAGTGTGTTCAAATGCAGGTGCCTGAGCCCAGCCCCAGGGAGTCTGATTCAGGCCCAGGCATCTGCCTCTTAAGGGGCTCCCCGGGTGATTCTGATGCAAATGGACCACAGGCCATCCCTTAGGGAGTACTAGCCCCACAGGCCTGCGAGGTCTGATATGCCACCTGGCCACTCTGACAAGCCAGACACCAGCCTGTCCCCCGGCGAGAACCTTGTGCTTACAGACCCTCCCTGGACTCAACTTGCCCTTGTTTCCCTCCTTGTTGCCCCAAGTGTGTGGCTGTGGCCTGGCCCAGTCAGGCTTCTTCTTCAAGAACCAGGAGTACATCTGCACCCAGGACTACCAGCAACTCTACGGCACCCGCTGCGACAGCTGCCGGGACTTCATCACCGGCGAGGTCATCTCCGCCCTGGGCCGCACCTACCACCCCAAATGTTTCGTGTGCAGCTTGTGCAGGTGAGCGGGGGGCCAGCAGGGGCCAGGACCCTCTGCATGAGCCCCTAGAGAAGGGGAAGACATGGACTTTCCCAGGCAGTTCTGGGGTTACCAGGGCTCACTGGACACTTAGATTTCTAGAATCTCAGAGAGGTAGAAGGATCTGACAGGCCAGTGGTTTTCAAACCTTTTAGCAGCTGGATCTTTTTTGTAAAATGCAATCTGTTGTACAACACTAGTTGGTCCTGTGATAAAGACAGGATGAGGATCTGAACCCCCAAACTCAGCCTCCCAATTCCCCTGAAAAGCCCTCCAAAGGAACCACTGAGTACCCTGGTCTCTCAGAACTCTGCAAACCACAGATCTGGCCTGGCCTCCCACATCCTCATGTACAGGTGGTACAGGGACGTCTGTTCATAGCCTCCCTCCATCCACCCGGTATCACCTCGTGCTGGCAGAGTGACCCTGGCAAGGGCCCATCTCTGTAAGCTTCATTTTCTCCAGCAGTAAAATGGGAGTCAAAACCATTCCAACCTTGTTGGGTTTTCTTGAAGATCAATGAGATGATGCATGCAAAGATCTTAGCTCAGTGACCAGTACCTAAGTGTGTCTGTTTTTATTATTCTTTTCATCATCATAATGATAATCATCTAACCTCTCTCAGGACATCTCCAGGGATGGAGAGGTCCTCACTACCTCCTTCCTCCTGCCTCTGGCATCTCAATCACTTGTTAATTTAGCAAATGTACATTAAGACTCCACTGTATATATGCCAAGCACCACATTAAGGAGATGAAAAAAATGAAGAAAACCTCAGCCCTGCCCACAAATACGTTAAAATTTAATGGACAGCTCAGATTAAATCATAAGTAAAGCATGATTAGAGTGCATGTATATTTTTAATTGGGAAAGGAATTTATCGATTAATTATTCTCCCCATAAAGCAACCACTGGTTAGTTACCAGTTGGAGTAACTAATTAGAGTTTCTGATTGAGACTAATGACAGAGTGTGCAAGAAAATAGAATCTCCCCGCGGAATTCATTCATCCACCCATCTCTGAAAACCTAAGCCCTGGGTCCTGGGATCCCAGACCCATCGGAGATTAGCACAGAGGGTCCGTATGGCACAAGGTGAGTTTGTTGTCAAGCCCCATAGAGATGAGGTGACTCCCCAAGGTCATGACTTTTTACCACGAGTTAGTGGCTGGGCCATGAGGACATAGCTCCCTTGTCCCACATCGCTCACACAAGGGCAGTGGAGCCACAGGAAGCCGCTGTTAGGGCCATGCTCAGAGTCCATACAGCAGGTGTCCCACTGCAGGAGCAAGAGCAGCTCAACAGTGGGATCAGCGGTGCTGGGATTCTGTGTACGGTTTATGGTTTAGCCGGGGAGACAGAGCATCGCGAGCTCGAGAGCCCTGGGCTGTGGAAACCCAACAAATCCAGAGGGGCAGAGGAGGAGGTTCTTTATGGACTGACAAACTTCCCATTAGGACGGGGGATTCTCAGAAATGTCTGAATAGTAAACAGAAGAAATTTTGTAAGTTTGGGAGCTGAATGAGGTGGGATTTTTTTGTTTGTTTTTGGTTTTTTTGAGACAGAGTCTCACTCTGTCTCCCAAGGTAGAGTGCCATGTCATCAGCCTAGCTCACAGCAACCTCAAACTCCTGGGCCCAAGCGATCCTCCTGCCTCAGCCTCCCGAGTAGCTGAGACTACAGGAATACACCACCACGCCTGGCTAATTTTTTATTTTTAGTAGAGACAGGATCTTGCCCTTGTTCAGGCTGGTCTCGAACTCCTGACCTCAAGCAATCTTCCCGCCTCAGCTTCCCAGAGTGCTAGGATTACAGGCATGAGCCACCACACCCAGCCTGAATGAGTTCTTGACATATGGGGATAGGTTAAATTGGGATGTAAAAATCCTTCCAGGAATAGAGAACAAGTCTATGAGACGTTAGTAACCTCTTCCTCATAACAGCTGAGAAATTAAGCTCAGATAAGCATCATGATTTGCCCGTGTCTATATCATACAAATGGCCAACCGGGCTCAAGCTCTGGCCTCTGGGCCCCTGCTTGAGTGGTTTAGTCTGCCTGGAGCCGTGAACAGTGTTTGAATTTCCCTGGTGCTCTGGAAGTCAAGCTGCATGTGCCACCCACGTGCTTTGAGCGCATGTGTCATCAGGTCACCCATAGCCACAGAATCCCTCAGAAGAGGAGGGGTAGAATTTCTCCCTCGAACCCCTTGCAGGAAGCCTTTCCCCATCGGAGACAAGGTGACCTTCAGCGGTAAAGAATGCGTGTGCCAGACGTGCTCCCAGTCCATGGCCAGCAGTAAGCCCATCAAGATCCGCGGACCCAGCCGTAAGTTCTCCCCACGGGCCTCCCTGTTCGTGGGCACTGTCTACCCGGGCACCCCTGTCCCTGCACTGTCAACCACTCCCACAGGCCTGGAGGGGAGCGGGGGTGGGAGGTCCCGCCCTGGAAGACCCCTGAATCACGGACCAGTTGGCATTTGGCCCAGACTCATAAGCTTCACGAGCACAATGCGGGGAAGACAGGCTGCCGGCCATAAACAGTGCTGGCTGGTGCCACACATCGGCCTCCCGAGCGGGTCTCTTCTGGGATGAGCTGGGTCCTGATCTTATGTCTCAAGGACACCCCAGCAGAGCTGATCATGTGTTTTGTCACCAGTGGTTCTCAGTTTTTACAAACTCCACTAAGAAAGAATTTGCAGACATGTCTCACAAAAGAGGAAGTGTGGGGTACCCTGGGGGCAAACCACAGGAGCTGTGCTAGCGGTTCTTAGAGTGTCCATGGCCCGCTGCATCAGCGTCACTGTGGGACTTGTAAAAATGCAAATTTCTGGGCTCACCTTGGGCCTCTAGGGATGGAAGCTGGGAACCGACATTCTTAGTATGCCTCTGGGTGATTCATTTGCTGTTCCTAAGATTGAGAGCCACTGTCTAGGGATGTGCCCAGGGCTGGGGGGAGGGCATCTGCCATGCCACGGTGAACGTTATGTCCTATCACCAAACCCCAAATTTGGGGGAAAACCGAGGATGGAGAGTGTACCTTAGCACAGTCATTCTAATTTGTGGAATGTCCGTTCCACTCAAGCGTGCCTGGTAACAAGATGTCTAAATCACTGTTCCCAGACGCCCTTGTCAGCCTGCCGACTGTGTGCACCCTTCACACACACACATACACACACACACACACACACACACACAGAGCCGCAAGCCACGCCGGGCTCCAGTGTTCTTTCATGTTATACGACACTCTCACTGGCCTCGTGGAGAGAATCAATGAACACCCATTAGCCCCCTGCACTGCATCACTGGGCGGGTGTGGGGGGCTGTGGGCCACGGCACCCGCAGAGTCAGCATGCTGGGGCCGCATCCGCCCGAGGGGGAAGTGGAGAACACCCCGAGTCAGCAGGGCTCGGCTCCCAGGGGCTCCATTAGAGTCCGCCCAGCCGTGGAGAGCTGAGGAGAGAGACAGTGGAAAGCCTCCCTCGCCTGCCCGCCCTTCCTTTCAGCCGAGGGACCTGTTCCTGGAATGTGAGAGCCCCTCCTTCCCCGTCCTTGCTCATGCTCAAGAGCAGTTTGCTGCTCTGACCACGTTTCCATCTGAGCGTGGCTCAAAGCACACGCTGTTATCCTTCATAACTCCTTGAAAGCATCATCCGGAATGACAGAAAGACCAGGATGCTGGGATGCGGGACCACGACCCTGCCGCGGTGCTGCCAAGGGGCCCAGAGACCAGAGGGGCCGACACCACCGAGGCAGGAGAGAGGCAAGCCCGAGACAGGAGGCTGCTGATTTTCTGCATGCTGCAGAGCAGTCACGTAGCCGCCCCGAGACTCAGTTTACCCAGCTATGGAAGAGGGACTGAATTCTTACCTTCCCCGCAGGAGTGTTGTGGAAAGCAAATGTATTAGTACAGGAATCAAACTAACATAGAGTGTAGTGTGTAAAATGTTCTATAAATACAGAGAGAGTGAGGGATGATGTTAGCATGGAGGGTGAACATAGAAAGCACACCAAAAAAAGGACTGAGAATAAGATTCCTGAGTCTTGTTCTCTCGGTTGGGTTGTGTGTTACTTTGTGTGCTGGCGTCTCTGACAGGTAGGAGATTTCCGCTGCTGAATGTGGGAATCTCTCAGGTGAGCATGTTTTCGGGGAGAGGGTCCTAAATGTCTCCACCGTGATTTGGATGATTAGGAGGTAGAGGAAGGTGAGGAAAGTGGGAAAGTGAGTGGAGAAGAGCAAATGAGCACCAGAGCAGTTTCCAGGGGGCGCACCCAGGATTCTGGCTTATCTTGTCACTCACGAATTAAAGACATCAGTCCGTGGATCTGCAGTTCATATGTTTGATAGAGATATTTTTCTAAAGGTGGTCACTATTCATGCTGAAAATGCAAAGTGGCCTCCTGACTAGAGGGGTGTTGGAAGAGCTTCTGAGTTCCCAAGGGACAGAAGGAATCAAAGCCAGATTCAAGAGATTTCTAAGAAAAAGAAACAACATATTGTGGAAAAGGAAAAGAAGGATGAAATAGTTGGTCTTTTTTTTAAAGCTACAAGTGTGACATTTCATCCCTGGAGGGTAAAGATGTTCTGGAAAATCAGGAGCAATGTCTACTCAAAATTTGAGACCAAGAAGAAGACTCAGAAACTCTTGAGAGAAAATAATCCTGTTACTTACCACAGGAAGAGGAAATGTCCCCTCAAGACCTCTCGGAGAAGAATTAGCAACGGTAGCAGCATCAGCACCACTATCCCATCACCAGCAGCACCTCAACAGCCACCATCGTCATCACCGACACCAACTGACTGTTACTATTGCCAGGCCCTGCTCAGACCTCACTGAGAACAAACATCAGCAGTAGCAGCAGCACCACCACCATTATTGTCACCACCGTCGCCACCATCATGATGACCAACACCATTGCCATCACCACTGTCACCACCAACACGATCACCAACACCACTGCTGTCACCAGCATCAGCATCACCACTGCCACCACCACCAACACCACCATCACCACCACCGCCATCAACACTACCACCATTACCACCATCAACGCTACCACCATCACCACCACCGCCACCACCATTGCCACCATCAACACTACCACCATCACCATGACCACCATCGGCACCAATACCACCATTACTATCACTACCACCACCACCACCATCACCATCACCACCAATACCACCATCACCATTACCACCACCAACACCACCATCCCCATCACCACCACTGCTAACATTGAGTATTACTATTTTCAGGCACTGCACTAAGTATTCTATACATAATATCTCATCTAATCATTACAACAACTCTATGAGGGAGATAAGAGTCACTCTTTCATAAATGAGAAAACTGAGACTCAAAGAGCATAAACGACTTGCCCAAAGACACATGATGATAAGTAATGGAACTAGAGTGTGAGACCAGGCAGTCTGGCTCTGGAGCCTACTCCCTTAATGCCCTATACCAGAGACATGACTTGCTAATTGGGAAGGGCCCTGTCTTCCTGGATTAGTTGGCTAAAACGAGGTGGAGAGCTTGCTATGACAAAACCCACTCATTTTTGCTGATCTAAGTGGAACGAATGACACAGTCAAGAAAGACTAAAAATGACTGAGGTCTTTAGAGAGCTCAGTAATAAACTAGAGGATTTGGGAGGAACAGGTGGTGTCATCATACTTTCTGCCAGCTGAAGACTGTAATTTTGGAATAGAGAGGAACATAAGAGGAGTGGACAGCTGGCTCTGCAGAGACCAACTCAGGACAGGGTGTGGCTTTCCTGACCCTGATTATTACACTAGACCCACGGGCTCCCACATGGGCCACCTAAGGCTCCACCCGTAGTCAAGAGTGAAAGGAAGAACAATAGAGAGAAGAGGGTCCTGATAAATACAAAGCCAGTGCAATGGAGGAACAGCAGTATAACATGACAAGAAAAACCACGTGGAGAAGACATCTTAGAATTCTCAGGAAGAATCAGCAGGGCTCCCCCACAACAGGAATATGGCTTCTGCCTTCAGATCAGAGATGGGCAATACACAGCGTATGGGTTACAAACACGAGAATGTGAAATAACAATGACGACAGTCACTTATTGGGTACATACGTGCCAAGCATTGTGCTGAGGCCTTACAGGCCTGATTTTCATTAATCTTCACACCAGTGTTGTAAGGAAGAGGAAGCTCAGCTTAGGGGTCTCAACGCACAAGCAGAGAAGCTGGGGTTCTCCCCTTGGCCAGCTTCTCACCACTCATTCCAACCTCTCAGTCCAGCCTCTAACCACCACATTGTACTATCTCCTAAATATTAACTCAGGACTCTAAATTCATCTCAGATGTATCACTAGAACTTAGAAAGATAGGACTCATTACCAGAATGTGGCCACGAAAAGGTACAGCTATTAAATAAGTTTTATTGAAGAGGTGGAGAATTGTTGTCTACCTCTGTGGGATCCAGGAGCGAATTGGTCAGTGCATGACCATATCAAGCAAGGAAAAGTCAAATGTAAGGCATGAAGGAGAAGAAAGAAACTGTAGTTGTCTTTTATTATTTGAAGGAAGTGTTATACGGGAAAAGAGGTGGGTTATTCTCGGTGCATAAGAGTAGGGGCAGTCACAGGAGTCAGGTCCCAGCTCCATGCAAAGAAGACAGTCATGACAATCACACCTGTCCAAAGGCAGAGTGGACTTCCTCAAGAGGAAGTGAGCCACCCACCCCTGCAGGCCTTTAAACAGGAGATGGGTGCCCATCTGTCAAGAATGCTGTAAATTCCTGTACTGGGTGGGACATTTGGCCAAATGCTGTGAACTCTGAACCCCTACGGAATTATTAAGCCCTGTCCCGGAGGCCCACAGGGACACAGGTTCTGTATTTGTGTCCTATAAAGCTTGGCGAGACACCTGCATCCCCCAGGTTCCTCTACACTGAGCCTGAGCGAGATGCTTCAGAAGGCTGTCTGGCTGTAAAAGAGAAGTGGTACCTGACCTCTCTAAACTATTGCAGTCTGAAGCCTGTAATGACTGGGGAGGGGCTGCAGGGACATTTGTAGACTTCTCTGAGAAAAGAAAGGCAAAGAGTTAAATGCCAAAGCCCTTTATTCTCCCAGCCCCCATATGAAGGCCTGAGTCTTGAAACATTTTGCAGTTGGAGACCTTCCTGCCCCCAGCTTGTACTGAGGGATGTTAGAATCGAGCTCAACGGCCAGAAGGCGGGGTGGTGTGGGAACTGACTTGTCCAGACACTTCATCAGGGACCCAGGCCCTCCCCGCAGCCTGGACACACCACCCTTCCTAGATACGCAGACACATCATCTTCTCTGCCGGGGCTGGCTCCCAGATGGATGCGGGGGCTGTGCAGCCAGGACCCCCCAACTTGTGTGCCGTTTCTTTTCCCCTCATTACTCTGAAGTGTGCATTTGCCTTGCGGTGCCAACAGGGAGGTTCGCCCTCTGGTAAACTTTGCCCCATGACCCTTTCCTCCTCCAAAGTGGGCCATCCGGTCTGCTAGGCCTGAATTCCCAGCATCTCGCAAGTACCTTGGACGCTGCTCCACTTCCTGCCCCCACCCCCCCAGGCAGTATTGAGCAACAGGCAGAATGCTGGCTCGGCCACGCTCAGTCGGCCCCAGCACGCGTTCCAGGGTGATGATGACTGGGAGTGAGGGCACCTTCCTGGTTTGAGACAGTCTCATCAGACTCTTTAATCCCTGCTACCTGGGAGGGCAGATGTTTAGCACACTGGGGAGAGGGAAGGCTTGGTAAATCCATACTCATTCAGCAGATATGTTTGACTTCCTGCCATGTGCCGAGCACTGTGCTAGACAAGGGTATAGATTTGACCACAGAATATGGACACAACCCTTGCCATTGAGTATACAGCCTGAGGGTGAAAAAAAAATGTATACTTAGCCTGGCCGCAGGAGGAGTGCTTCTTATACTTTACTGTGCACAGAGATCTTGTTAAATTCGGTAGTTCTGGCGGGGGTCTCGATGCTGCACGCTGCAAGCTCCCAGGAGATGCTGACGCTGCAGATGCCAAGGTCACAGAGAGTGGCAGAGCTGAGGTAGCAACTTGAGGAGGACCAGAAGAAGTGCAGGGTCCCCTCTGGATGAACAGCGCGGTCTCGATGACAAGCAGGGAAGTCTTTCCTTCTCCCCCACACCAAGACCCCTTGTCAAGAGGCCAGGGCTCCAGCGGCCTTTTCTCTGGCCTGGTAGAGTCCCTGGGCAGCTGCTGGTGCCAGGGTGGGGGCAGCTGTGGGAACACTGGCCTTCAGCAAGGGGTTTCCTCGACTTCAGCCTGAAATGGCCGGGGTCAGAGCGGCGTCCTCTTGTCTCTGCAGACTGTGCTGGGTGCAAGGAGGAGATCAAGCATGGCCAGTCACTCCTGGCGCTGGACAAGCAGTGGCATGTCAGCTGCTTCAAATGCCAGACCTGCAGCGTCATCCTCACCGGGGAGTACATCAGCAAGTGAGTCTCCCCGCCTCTCTCCCACTGCCTGGGCCTCTGCATTCTGCAAGCCTGCCCCTTCCGGCCCTTGCCTGAATCTCCGCGTCATCTCCCTCCTTTCCATCCGCTACTCTGGCCACAGCGGCATCGCTCCCTGCAGCCTCTTTCCCCGCTGCGCCCCCCGGCGTTTCCTCCTTGCTCCTCATGCACCATCCTTCCCTGCCTTCTGCTCTCGGTGCCACTAGCAATCCCAAGCTTTCGCTCCTTCAGCTTAGCCAGCCCAGCAGGGAGAGAGGCCTCTTTCCAAAGAACTCCAGAAAAAGTCCCCAGGCTGCCTCTGATCTGGCCATTCTTGGGTCACATGCTCTTTCCTCACCAGTCACTGGCCACCCTAGAGCCAGAGAGCAGCCCACGGCAAGCTCGCGTGGAAAGGGGTGGCTTCCAAAGGCAAATCCAGGGACGGCACTGCCTCCCGCAGAAGGGGACGTGGGTGCTGGCTAAACAGCACTTGCCTTTGTCTGAGGTACAGGTGAAGGGCTGTGGATATTCAGAGAAAGGGAGGATCACTCCTAACTGGCAGGAGGTGGAGCCTGGAATCTGTGAGAGCTTCATGGAAGGTGGTGATATTTGGGTGGACCTTGAAGAAGAGGGTAAGATGTGAAAAGGCAGAGAAGGAGAGCTTGGCAGAGGGCCCGGCCTGGCAAGGGCAAGTAGGTGGGCAAATGCTAGACTCCTCCATCCTGTTTGGGAGCTCACGTGTGCGCACAGGTGAAGCAGGGTCCCAGGCTGCAGAGGTGAGCTGAGGTCAGATCACCGAGAGCTCTGAATGCCATGTTAGTAGGAGCTGGGCATTCCCCGCTGTACCTGCCAAGTAAGGAGTGCCCTTAGCAAGTCACCAGCCAGGAGTCCTTGAGTCTGGGAGCCTAAGTAAGAATTCTCTGGGCAACTTGGGGCTTGCTTAGAGCTCCTTTCAAGGAGGCCCAGCCCAGGTTGCCCACCACACCTGGCACCTCTACGATCTGGCTCTGGGCCCCTCACCTGGCTGCCAGCAGAGTGGCAGGGGCTCAGAGGCACTGGCTCTGGCATCAGATGCCCGGGGTAGAGGCCCAGCCCATGTGACCTTGGCAAGGGACTGAACTGCTCCAAACTTCAGTTTCCTTATTTATGAGAGTGAGACTTAGAAGACAACCTACTTTGTAGGGTTGTGTAAAGGCTCAGAGATCTATGCTTCTCACCTAATAAGTGCCCAGTAAATATTCATTTTACCATCTGCCTCTTTTTAGAATTGTGTGTATTTCAAATTCCCCAAGGCCTCACCAACCATGAATCCAAATGAGGTTATGTTGGCATTTATACCCAAATCCAGTTGGCTTGCTGTACTCACCTCCTGACAAATGACTTTCCCCCCTGCGGAGTTATCCTGGTTGAAAGGGTTGGGGAGAGGTGTCTCATGGGCTCACAAACAAGCCCCTGCCTTGTGGGCTCAGTCTGACCTCCAGAGCTTTGTCGGGCATCAGTCCTCACTGTGCTCTCCTTCAGAGCACACTGACTGCCCTGCGCCCAGGGCGGGCCCCAGCAGTCCAAGCGTGCCCGCAGCTGAGATGGAAGCATGGCATGCCTCTCCTTTAGGCCTCTCAGTGTCTGACCCAAGTTCTCTTCTACCCAAAAGTGGGGGAAACGTCTCTCTCTGTCCTCAGAGTTCAGACCTAATCCTCAGAGCCGGGTGGGGCCCAGAGGCTGTGCTGAGCTCTCCGATGCCACCAAATGTCTCTTCAGCGCTAGAGAACTGAGCACCAAATGTCCTCCTCCAAGACCCCTCTCAGCGATCATGGTGATTCCTCCAGCTGCCGTTTGCTGAGTATTCACGCTGGCCAGACAGAGTCCTGAGCCCTAGGATACACTGGACACATCTCCTTTAACCCTCATGACACTCTGGGTGACAAACCAGACCACCTGGGTTTGAATCCTGGCTCTGGGTCACCCTGGGTGACCTGGGGCAAGTGGCTTAACTGCTCTGTGCTTGGGTTTTCTCATCCACACAATGGGGATACTGATAGTTCTGCCCTCCTAGGGCTGCCGTAGGATTAAATGAAATAATCTGGGTAAA
The DNA here is from genome assembly GCF_041146395.1 of Eulemur rufifrons. NCBI lineage: Eukaryota > Metazoa > Chordata > Mammalia > Primates > Lemuridae > Eulemur > Eulemur rufifrons. The sequence continues at coordinate 32,069,331 of NC_090992.1, read as the reverse complement.
ACATCATCAGAGGGGCTGGCACACACCAAGCAATAAGTGTCAGTGGCTACTGGTAGTAGCATAAGAATAATTAACAACAATCTCATCACTGTCTGATAAGTTATAAGCATTGGGTAAAAACAGAGCACACAGGAGGTGTTGGGGGGGATGTAGTCGGGGGAGGCTTCCTGTTATCTACCGAGCTGGGAGCACAGTCAGATGGTTCTTTCACTACAGGTGAAATGTGTGATTAAAGGAAGAGCCTCTAATCTTGGCCCAGTCCCCGTAGGGTACAGGTCCTGGAACTAATTGCCCTACAACACCCGCACTGATCCCCTCTAACCTCCTTGTCCTGTGTGAATATCCTCTTACAGGGATGGCGTTCCGTACTGCGAGTCCGACTACCACTCCCAGTTTGGCATTAAATGTGAGACTTGTGACCGATACATCAGCGGCAGGGTCTTGGAGGTGAGTGGGTACAAGTAACTGTGAAGATGTTTGAGCAGAGGGGCCTGTGACTCCAAAAAGTCATCACTGAGGAAGGAAAAAGTCACCCCACACCCTTTCGTCCATAGCCTCAACCTTCCATAGCCTTGACCAGCTTTGCTTGCTACCATGACCTTGAGCAGATAACCTTGCTGAGGTCTCTGGGCATCCCCAAAATGAGAAAGTGGACAAAATTATTCCCAGTTCATAAAATGCTGTGCTGGGAAAATCAGTTGCACCTTTGGATTCGGACCCAGACAGATTTCTGGAGAGTGACAATTATTTTCCTCCCAGCCCTGCCGGAGGATGGAAGCCTTTTTTTTATTTTTTTATTTTTTAAGTATTTGGTAATGTGCTGATTTAAGAACCAGCTTGTCTAGCAGCTTGCTCCCCAAGCCCTCCTTTGGCTGGTCCGTCACCATGGCAACAACTCTCCCCAGCCTGCGATGCACAGCTCGCTCTGCCAGTGACAGACAACCTGCAGCACCTTGCTGGGCGCCCGCCTGAGCCCCCTGTCCTCTGGCCTCCCTGGCCTTCCTTCCCATACTCCGTGGGCCTGGAGCTGTCTTCCCATATTTTGAGACCACCCCCCTTGAGGAATTAGAAACAGGAAAGCATTTGGTGAAAAGGAAACAATAACAGCCTAACAGTAGGAATAACTGGGTTCTAAAATTGACTCTATTTGCTAACTCTGCTCCCTTTGGGGTATCATTGCCCCTCTAGGCCTCGGTTTTTGCGTCAGGCAATAGCTGGAGGATGGCAGAGTGGATCGGCTATTGCAAACAGAATAGTGAAATCTGCCAAATCTGGCCAGTTGATTGTGGTTACCATGAGTGCTGTGTCGGGAAGGATTCTGCGGCCACATGTGGGCTCCGCAGGCGAGAATGTAGCAACCAGGAAGGACTCTCTCAGGAGACAGGTGAAGCAGATCCCTGAGAATAAGGAGGCCATCCCTGAGGAGCCCTGAGGTGGGAAGAGCTAGAGGAAGAATGAGGAAGAATTCAGCGAACAGAGGAAAAGGCCAATGAGGCTGAATTCTGTAAACTGAGGGTGCAGGAGGATGGAGTATATCACATAGGGCATTCATATAGGACTTGTAGACCATGCTTAGGAGTCTGGGTTTTATACTAAGTGCAGTGGAAAGCCGTCAGAGAGTTTTAAACCAGGGAGCAACATAATAAGATTTGTTTTAAAAAGATTTCTCTGGTTGCTATATGGAGAATCGTCTGCCAGGAGTCAGAGGGGATGGACAAATGCACGGAGCTGGGGAACTATGGAGCCTGCACAGGAACAGCGAGGAGCACAGTGCAGGGGGCAAGGCCTGAGCACCGGAAGGGCTGTTGGCCCAGGTTTCTGAGGTCCGGGCATAGCAGGGTGAGGAGCTTGCGTGTGGTTCGCTGGACAGTGGGCATGTGGAGAGCCTGGGCAGGAGTGCCCTGATTAGAGCTGCACCCCCGGGAGGAGAACGCAATGGTGAGCACAGGCTAATGCCGAAGGAAGGAAGCTGGAAGAGGAGACAGGAGAGGAGGCCACCGCACGGCCCAGGCGGGAAGGACTCACAGGGTCCAGTAGCAGGGGCAGGGCGGCCACCCTTGCAGAATTCCAGCTGCTCTGCAGCTGTGAGACAACTCGTAGACATGGGATTGAAGGAGAAGCAGCCAGAAATCATGCCAAAGTATCAAGCCTAGGTGACGGGAAGCTTGGTGTTGTCATCTGCAGAACTGGGGGTGGCGGGGAAAGAAGCTGAGCTGGCAGAAACATGACAAGTGATATCTGGGACGAGTTGTGGTTGAAATCCCAAGAAGGTTTCAAGAAGGCAGTCGTAGATATGGATCAGAGCTTAGGAACAAAGCTCAGGCCTGGAGGGCCAATCTCAGAAACACTAGGATTTGAATTGAAGTACCTTGGGATTTCCAAGGCAGAGAGAAGGGGGGGGGGGGCTGAACCAACCTTGGGCAGCAGCTGCTGGCAGGCAAAAGAGACTCAGAAAGAGACCCAGGACTTATCAGAGGAAGGTGTGGGAGGACAAGGTGGGGGGTGGTCATCGCCAGGGCAAAGCTTCAGAAAGATGGCGAGGTCAGCTGGAGTGTGGGTCACACTCTGCAGAGCAGGCGAGGACTTCGCGGGCGGAGAGCTAGCTGCCGGGTGTGGGAAGGGTTACCTTCAGAAGACTCGTTCGCCGGGCCTGCGGAACCGTGGGGAGGAGGCGTCCAGCATGCAGCGGTGAAGGGTCAGTGGGCCAGGAGATCACAACAGTAGACTTTTCTTTCAAGAAGGAAAGAACTTCGATTACACACAGGGCCGCAGATGGGAATTTGTTCGAGCATTTCCAAGCTGCTTTGAAATCCCGCCGGTGGTGGCTGCCTTCTCCCCGAGTGTGACTGCTGTTTGGCACTGTGATGGTCTCTTCCTCCTGGGCAGCTGTTGTGACTGGGTTTCAATTGATTCCATCTGTGTGAGGCTCCATTAGCATCTTGGACTTATTGATTTTTTTTTTTTCCTTAGAGCTAGAAGAGACTTTTAGCAACCAACTAATTCAACCTCCTCATTTTACAGATGAGAAAAGTGAGACCCAAGACATGCGGTGTTTTTCCAAAGTCACAGGCAGGATTCCTGGTAGAGACAGAGCTCCTATATCCCACACTGAGGTCCACAGCTCTCAGCCACTCAGGGGTCTCTGAGGTAGCATGATGTCAGGAAAAAGACATGGTTGCCACGAAACAGACTCGGATTCAGATTTTACCACGTCTAGCCGTGACACCTTAAGCAAGTTACTTCCTGAGTCTTAGTCTATACCTCCCAATAGAGAATGCCACTGCCCTGTTTTCCTGATGGAAATGTCAGTCAAGACTTTTTTGGTCGCAGGTACAGAAGTTACACTCAGATGATTCAGACTGAAAAGGAAATTTATCAGCACCTGTAATAAAAACCCAGGAGTCATTCTGGCGTCAGACACAGCTGGATCCAGTGCTTAAACAAACTCGTTTGGAATCTCTGGCCATCTTGGCTCCACTGTCTTCTGTGCTGGCTTTATTCTCAGGAAGGCTGTTTTTGTGATGGGGAGGCTGGACGCCAGTCGCTCCAGGCTTAGATCCTATCAGCCGGAGTCCCCAGTGGAAAGGGGGTGTCCCTTTTCTAATAGCTCAGCGAACATCCTGGGACTGACACTCACTGGACGATCTCAGGCCCTTCCCTGGACTGAGAGCTGTGCCACAGAGTTGGAACCTGCTTAGCGGTGGGGTCAGCACTATTGAACCCTCCCCATGGCCCCTTCCTCAGTGACAGAGCTCAACAAGCTGTCAGTCACACTCCTTCCTGTCTTGTCGCTGACCTCACCAAAGAGGACCACAAACCTGGGTTCCTGGGGGCTGCATTCCCCACCCTCGCCTGCCATTCCCAGTCCTCTCCAACAGGGGTACAACTCTGCCATTTTCCTTCACTATTTTCTTGACTTTGGTTTGTTAACAGACGAAATGGTTCATCTCATCTCGCTGACTTGCTTGTCCCTTACGCTGGGTGCGGGCTGCCCTAGCAGCCTCCCTTTTCTCCAGCTGTTTTCAACACCATCTAGGGCTGCGGGTGCCACAGTGGGCACGAAGCCTCTTCCAGCTGGGGCAGAGTGGTGGGACGTGACATTTAGGAAGATGCTAAGCTTCAGTCTTGCCAAGGAGCTATTGCCAGCCTGGAAAACAGGTCTATAATTGAAATGATAAAGAGACACAGAGTAGGAACAGGCTACTAATTAAACCTATTGTCCTTGTCATGGTGCGAGAGAATCAGTCCCACCACATTGCAGCTTGGGAAAATAGCAGGCTCCTTCCAAAGTTTGAACATATTTGCTTTGATGACAACAAGGACATTTTCTCATTGGTGGGAGCCCTATAAACAACCAAGGATGGGGGAAAAAAAGAGATATTGGAGATGTTTTTTCTTTTGTAAAAACTTATCTTTTCCACATTCTTGCTAAGTTTTTAGAATAGAGAGAGATTATCTCCAGAAGAGGCAAGCCTTCCTATTGTACAATTATAACTTTTGAATTGGAAGGAACCTGTGAGCATCAGACCAAGTGGTGGCTTGGAGAGGGGGCCTTTAACAGCCCCCCAATATCTATCAACTCCCCCCAGGTATTATCCTCCCTGCAGAAAACCCTGCCCTGACATGCAAAATGTTTCTTCAAAACAAGCCTCACCTTCCAGCCCAATTGCTGCGCTAAGCTCCTCCTATAGAGAAATTCTGGAACTGCCACGAAGGGCCCTTCTACGTCAAGTCCTCTTGGCGGGGATTTTCATGTCGGAATTGTCAGCATGGAGGCAAGTGCTGTGCTGGTGACTGGCCCTCATGGTCTCGCCCCAACACCGCTATTGGCTTCCAGTGACACCTTGAGGCACAACCTTCTCCAAGGCTGTGTCTTCCCCCTGTAGAAGGATTTGCAGCTGCAAGTCATTTCCATTTTTAGTTTATATAACGGTGGGGAAGGAAAGTGGGAACAGGGAAGGGGACTCACCAGAGCCACACTGCGGTGAGCTGGGGATGGGGCGGAGGCAACGCTCGTGGGGCTGGCCTGGGGGTCGGGGCTCTGCAATAGGTCCTGTTGTTGTCCACTGAGCCCTAAAACTCTGTCCTTCATGTGCCAGTCTCGCAGTGTTTGCCACGTACATGAACCTTGTATGATCGTCCTTCCCTAACACTTTAATTGTCTTCAGGTTGGCTCACTCACATAGAAGAAAACTTATACAACGTAATAGGAAAACCAGCACATACTTGCTGTGTTGCAGGGAACCCGAAAATATATAGAGTTCTAGTTAGCTTCTGTTGCTTGTGGAGGTTCTAGCCTCAGACCTGTTCTCGTTCTTAGAAAGGTAGATCAGTACATTTTGGATAGATATTAAAGGCACACGGGCACCAAACTGGTACTTTCTCCTTGATAAAATCAGAAGAATTGATAGAGGATTGAAAAGTTTGTATTTTTTGTTGTTGATTCCATGTTATTAAATCTCACGTTCATGTACCACTTAAAATTATTTCATGGACCACCAGTGGTGAGGGGTCCTCACTTGGGGAAATTCTGGGATGTCCTCAAAGCAAAACTGTTCCCTCATCTGGAAATGAGAAGGTGGGATTGGCCTCTGCAGGGCCCTTGCCACTGCCAGAATAGAAGAGCAGGGGTCCAGGGAAGTCCCCTGAACTGAACTGCCATCACAGACCCACGATGAGAATCACCAAGCTTCCTGGGTGGAATTTTAGGTGACTCTGACTCCCGTGGGTGGCCTCCAACCAACCTTGGGGCCATGAACATGCCAGCAGCACTGATATACCCAGGAAATGTTCAAACCCAACCTGTCCCACTGGACAGCAGCCCCAGCTCTGACCTCCTGTTTCATCTCTTGATTCCCATAGGCAGGAGGGAAGCATTACCACCCAACTTGTGCCAGATGTGTACGCTGCCACCAGATGTTCACTGAGGGAGAGGAGATGTATCTCACAGGTAAGCGAATCTAACCTTCTGTAAGGTGTTACCACCCACTCACGACTGGGAAGGAGATACATTCTCCTTCTGTTTCAGTGTTATCTTGGCTTTTGGCTTGTCCTCAAAATTGCAATTAGTCTGCCCCTCTCTGGGTGGATCAGGAAAGTTGCCGGTGTGGCTAATATGAAGTGACATGTAATCTGCCTTCTGTCCCTGTACGCCTCCACCCATTGCTCGGCTGGCGTCCTTCCCTGGCAGTGCTCTGAGCAGACTCCCCTGGCTCTGCCTGGGGCTGAGAGGCCGAGCTACATGGGGCCAAAGGGTCAGAGAAGCTCAGAGGAGGCCTGGGTTGCAGAGTGTCTACACCACCGCAGCCTCTATGCCATCTCCTTCTCCCCACTTCTCAGAGCATCACAGCAGGCTGCTTCTCAGTCTTCCCAGGGACTCACAGAATGCACAGAGGAATAAACGGGGCACCAATAGTTCCCAAAAAGCAAGCCAGTGCTTCTTTCCCCAGGGTTCAGCCCTCTTGCCCCAGAATTCTTGCTACAGTCTCCTAATGCATCTCCAGATCCCACTCAGTCATCTGTCCTCCTCCCAGTCCATCACCCCCGGGCATCATGGCACTCTTGGCACTGCCCCACTGAGAGGTTTTGAAGCCAACCCCCCCACCCCGGCCCACTGGTTTAGGTGCAAACACCAGCCTAGCATTTGAGATCTTCTCCCAGAGGTCTCAGACTTCCTTTCCAGCCTTGAACGTAGCCAACACTTAAGCTGCCAAAGCCAACTTTCAACCATTCATACATCCAGTCACCAACTACTTCCTGAGCCCCAGCACGTGCAGGCTCTGTGCCAGGGTCATGGTGAGGGCCAGCCGCAGCCCTGCAGTCCAGTGGGGGAGATGGGCATTCATCAGTAATCACACAAATGTGTGTCAGCCATGGTGAGTTTTAAGCAGGGGAGAAATACAGGGCTGTGAGAGCCCTTAGCAGGGTGGGAGAGGTGTCAGGGCAGGCTCTTGAGGAGAGGCCAGAGCTGAGATCTGAGGATGAGTGGTGTTAACTGGTGGTGTAGTCCATTCAGGCTGCTATAACCCAGACAGACTAAGATACTGTGGATGGGGCAGCTTATAAACAACAGAAATCTGTTTCTCACAGTTCTAAGGACGGGGAAGTTCAAGATCAAGGCGCCAGCAGATTTGGTGCCTGGTGAGGGCCCACTCACTCATAGGTGGCACCTTCTCACTGTGCTCTGCATGTTGGGATGGGTGAGGCAGCTCTCTGGGGCCTTTTTTATAAGGGCACTAATTCCATGGCCTAATCACCTCCCAAAAGGCCCCACCTCCTAACACCATCACCTTGGGAGTTAGGGTTTCATCATATGATTTTGGGGGCACATAAACATTCAGACTATAGCAACTGGACAAAGAGAGGGGCTGGGATGTGGCAGCCTGAGGGGACAGAGCCTGCAAGACTCCGAGGTATGTGAGGCTGAGAGGAGCCTGCGTGGCTGGGGTGCAGACAGAGGGGAGAGACGAGGCCGGGAAGTGGGCGGATGGGCCGGGCCTTGGGTTGAGTCTGTGTTTGGCCCTGAAATGAGCTCACTGCCCTTCTTGTCGTACAGCGCCCTCCTTTAGAAATCCTACCGTCTAAGCCCCAGTTCAGTCACTGCATGCTTCCTGGACACGAAGGTTTCCCAATCCGACCCCACCTACAATTTAACACACACCCTCCTTCCAGGATTCCCACAGCCCCGTTTGCCCCGGGACCCCTCCAGCTTGCTCAGGAGTTGCTGGCCTCCTCCCCGAGCCCCCTTGCTCCTGGCGTCGGCTCCTCAGCCCTGACACTGGCGCCGTGTGCACTCCACAGGTGATCGCTGTTGGCCGAGTCACTATGACTAGCTGTCCCTGGATGTTTGAACATCCTAGATGTTGTCGTGGGGACAAGTGAGGGCTCTTTCTCCAGCTTTCCCCAGAAGGTAGATCTAAGGCCAGGACAGTGGTTTCTTTACACCCCAAATGTGGTTCGTGAGATAGATTTTGCTCTTGTTTTAAATGTGCCTGCACCCAGGAAAAGGGAGAAGGTAAACTCTTTTTCTCCCCTTTTCTCCCCTCCTGTCTACACTAAATATCCCCCTGTTCTGAAGATCTGAGACAATAACACTGGAAACACAGGAGTTCAGTGGTACCGTTTTGAACAGTTCTCTGTTATCATTTGTATATTGAAAACCCACATGGCAGGAAATGTTTTGTAAAATCCTGGGCAAACCCTGCTCTGTCAAGGAAAGTATTGAAACAAATTATAAGTCCCACCAATAACAATGATATAATAAAAATAGTAATACTAGTAAAATGCCATAAGCTGGTATTTGTGGAGCATTTACTACGTGTGCCAAGTACCATACTAAGAGTTTTAAATGCAGTATCTCATTTTATCCTCACAACGACCCTGTGTGCTAAGAAGCATTAATATCCTCATTTTAGAGAAGAAGATTGACAGTTTAGAGAGGATATGTTAGCCAAGGTTAGCTAGCCTGTCTCGTCAGCATTTCTTTAAAGCAGGTTTCTTATATATCTGTTACCAGAATTCTTAAACTGTGGTTCATACTCAGCCTTCTGAATCCTATAAATCTCCTGCAATTGCTTGCCAAATTTTGCATGTAGTTGTGTTTCCCTAGGGAGAGGGTCTGTAGCTTTCATCAGATTTTCAGAGGTAACCGTGGTCCGAAATAAAGCGAAGAGCCTTACTTAGCTCGGTGATAATGCAAATCCTGCCTGGAGCCTTGAAGGCTTGTTTTGATAATTACACCAAACTCTTCTCTTGTGTAACTGAGTCTATTTTAGATCACTTTTTTTTTTTTTTTTTTTTTAGTTCAGAGGATACAAGGTCCTGGTATCAGGAGATGTGTGTTTCTGGCACAGCTGGGGAGGCCGTTGGTATTTAGCAAAGGCCACATTTTCCTCTGACAAGGAACTCAGAAAAGGCGCCCTCAGCTAAGAGATGCTCGAGTGAAGCATCTCCCATCATTACGGGCTGCGGCATGTCAGCCCTCAGTCATAATCCACACATCTGATCAAACCACCCTTCAAAAGGCACCATTGTAGTATTGGTTGCTGCAATTTCGTAGTTTAGCGTTATTACTTTAAATTGGATCTCTCTACTGACAGCTTAGGTTGTAGGAGTTATGCTTAAAAACTTTAAATCTTATGTTTCCCCATTCCTGCAACCTAATTTTAGGTTCTTCAAACATATCCTGTTACTGTACTAAATTGATATTTCCTAAAGTCTAACTCTACTAAGCATATTTCATTTTAAATAGAGTACATTTTAATTTTTGATGAGCTGCCTTTTTTTTTTTTTTTTTTTTTTAGATTTTAAGGGTTACCAAGCATCTTGAGTCATATAGAAAGTATTACAGTGTAGTAGCTTAAGGTTTGTGTTTCTAAAGTCTGTTTCCAGCTTCTCTTCTAAGGTCACCACAACCTCAAGCCGATGTGGCTATTTTCTCACCTGTCACATGTCATAGCTCCTTCAGCAGCCAATTTGTCCACATTGGTCAGAATTAGGTCCAGGGCAGCACATTCTCTGGTTGCTTCCTCTTATTTTCTGAGAAACAAAATTGCCTGCTGGGCAAGGCGAGAACTTGTCAGATACTCGGGTTTCGGCTCGATGAGATGTTTTATTAGTCTGGACTTTTTAGGTGATAGAAACCCAGCTCAAGCCACGTCAGGCAAAAGGGGATTGATGGGTTCACGGGACTGAGGGGCACCGAGGAGACACACAGCTCCGTGGGGGCTGCGACTCCAGGTGGGTCTTCTCTCTGCCTCTTTCTGTGTCTGCCTCGCACTCTCTTGCCCCGGACTGGCTGCCTCCACGTGGTGGGAAGGAGGGCCTGGCCATCCCCAGGCCCCGTCAGTCCAGAGAGGTGGCATGGCCCACTAGGCTCAGCAGAGACGTCCTGGGGAGACTCCAAGGACCTGTTGTCCATGCCCAGGCCAGGGTGGGGAGACAGACATGGACAAGCAGGCAAGATATCCAAGCTCCCTCAACCCCAATTTCCCATGTATAAGAGAGGGATGAGCTAGGCCCCACCTCACAAGGCTGCTGTGAGGATTAAATGAGCTAATCCATGGTAAAGGCGTAGCCCAGAGCCTGGCACTGCTGGCTCTGCCAGTCTGAGCTCGCGATGAACAGCCAGTAGTGTAGAAATGGCCATTCCCCATGCTGCAGTGCACTAATCAATGCTGGCTATTGTTAATATTAATAAATGTCAGTGATCATTATTATTTTTTATTTAAGTACTATTGTTATAAAGTATGTAGCATAAGGCGTGGCACAGACACTCTTTAAATGTTAGTTATAATAATAGCAATAACAATACTCAGTGCCTGACACATACTAAGTGCTTGTCCCGACTGTTATTATCGGCACTTAGTATTTCCCATGAATTACTAGGAACCTCGGCATTGCCATTGCCCTCCCTCATCCTGCCTGATATCCTCCATGGTAACCAGCCTCCTGGTAACTAAGCACTTCCCTCCCTCGACCTCTTTATTAAGCTTCAAGCCCACTTCATCATGTCAGCTCCAGGCAAACCGGTCTTTACCACTTCTCCTGAGGTGCCCTCGTCTCTGGGCACAAGCCCAAGCTCCCAGGAGGGCGTGCTGACAACCAAGCCAGGCTTCTGCTCAGTGACTCCACCGGCGCAGTCAGCCTGTCACTTGCTGCATTCCCCCGCCACCTGACCCTGGCCCCCACTCCCCTTCCCCTCAAGTCTCCTCTTTACCTAAATTAGGTCCTGGCACACAGGTGGTTTTCTTAGGTGGGGAGGAGATAATATTAATAAGAACAATAATAACTAACACACAGTGTTCCTAACATAGGCGGACGCTGTGCTAAGTGTTATACGTGGATTATATTAACTCATTAATCTGCCAACAAAACCTATGCAGAAGACACTCTTACCATCCCCATTTTACAGGTAGGGAAACCAAGGCACAGAGAGGTAACTGACTTACTCTAGGCGATGCGGCTAGTAAGTGATGTAACCAGGACTTGAACCTCTTAAGAATATTACATTAGGCCGGGCGCGGTGGCTCATGCCTGTAATCCTAGCACTCTGGGAGGCCGAGGCGGGTGGATCGCTCGAGGTCAGGAGTTTGAGACCAGCCTGAGCAAGAGCGAGACCCTGTCTCTACTAAAAATAGAAAGAAATTATCTGGCCAACTAAAAATATATATAGAAAAAATTAGCTGGGCATGGTGGCACATGCCTGTAGTCCCAGCTACTCAGGAGGCTGAGGCAGGAGGATCGTTTAAGCCCAGGAGTTTGAGGTTGCTGTGAGCTAGGCTGATGCCACGGCACTCTAGCCTGGGCAACAAAGTGAGACTCTGTCAAAAAAAAAAAAAAAAAATTACATTAAATGGTGCAGACGGTGCCCGATACGTGGTGAAGATTTCCTAAACCCCAAGATTATAATAATGATTACGTTGTTTTTATGTGGCAGATTCAAGAGAAATGCTCACTCTTCTCTCTCCTGATGAGCTTGGTATCCTTAGTGACAAAAAAGAACAGAGTGTCCTTGGTCTACAGAAACAGCTCGCCTGCTGGAGGGAGTGGAGTAGGGATTTGTTTTTTATTGAGGTCAAATTCATATAACATAAAATTAACCATTTTAAAGTGTACAGTTCAGTAGCTTGTGATGCATTCACAATGCTACGCAACCACCACTTCTCTCTAGTTCTAGAACGTTTTCATCACCCCGAAAGGAAACCCCACACCCATTAAGCAGTCACTCCCCGTTCTCCTCTACCCCTAACCCCTGGCAGCCACCAATCTGCTTTCTGTCTTATAGATTTACCAATGTTTTATATTTCATATGGCTGGAACCGTACAATACGTGTTCTTTTGCCACTGGCTTCTTGCCCTGAGCATAATGTTTTCTAGGTTCCTCCATGTCTTAGCATGTGTCCCTGGGTCATTCCTTTTTATGGCTGAATAATATTTCATTTATGAGTATTTCACATTTGTTTGTCTGGGTGAGGATTTTAAAGAAGTTCCAGCCAATCTATGCCACAAAGGCAGTGCTGTTGTCATAAAGGCAGAATTCGGAGAAGCCTCACCCTGCTTTGATCAAGAGAAATCCGAAGAAGAAACCTGCTGTAAGAGAACACCCTAGCTAGGACCAGGGGCCAGAAACTCAAATGCCACATTAATGAGTGAGAAAGTCCTGGAGTCAGACAGCAGGGTGAGTCCCCGGTGACCTGCGGTGTCTAAACACATTCAGATTCAGAATTGTTTAAAATCAACAGCTCTGACCAAACAGAACCCTCGGGTGGGCTACTTTCAGTCACCGCTGTGTGGTAACCCCTGGCTTGGCATTCCGAAAGACCATGGCCCTAGCTCTGGCTTTGGCATTAAAAAACAGAAAAGCATTAGCAAATTGAATTTCAAGGTCCAGCAGAGAGGTGGGTGGGTTCCCAAACATTAAATCAGCGCCAAATACCATAGGTGTGGCATGTGCTATAACCGGTCAGAGAGATAAGCCGGACTGCTGACTCAGCTAAGGATTAAACTTGGCCTTAATACCTGGCTGAGGGATTGTTTTGGAGATTCACATCTCTGTCTCTGAGTCTGCTGAAACAGAAATAGCTAATCCTTCACTTCCATAACCTTCCAGTAGGTTTTAACTGCAGAACCTGGAATTGTAGATGACAATCTCCGGGGGACAAGAGAGTGTGGCTCGTAGAACCAGGAATGAACAAGCAAAATAAATGTTGCATTCTTACAAAAAGAGTTCTGTCTTGTAAAATAGGTTTCTTTATCCGATGACATTCCAAGGAAACAAATTTGGAGTATTATTTGCTATTTAGCCCTGTGGTTCTTAAATTAAGTGGTAAAATCACCTGGGAAGCTAATTAAATCAATTACAGATTCCCAGGTCCCTCCTCCTTCAGAAAGCTGGCTTCCGTGGCTCTGCAGGGAGGACTGGGAATCTGCGTTTTACCAGGCTGCAAGACAGGTGGTCCATAGGTCACACTTTGACAAACCCCAATCTAGTGACTATTCTTACAGACTCCATCTGGAACTATAGCTGCCTGATCAGAGTCTAGATTGTATTACATGTCCAAATAGCTGAGCCCAGCTTAAAGAATCCAACTGGCCTAAGACAGAGTATCAGGTTTCTTTTGTTTATTTGTTCACTCAATGAGTATTTATTGAGAATCTGTAGTCTCTACAGATACATCTGTAAGTATGACATAGATGAATCCCTCTCCTCACAGGACTCTCATCACAGTTATTCTCATCATGATTATTGGTTTAGGGCAAATAATTATTTTCTCTGTGCAGAAAAGCCTATTAAGATGGAAACAAAATTTGTAAGAATTAGGAGGGATGGTAAATATCCTTTAGTGTAACTACCATGTGGTAAGTCTCCTCCATGATATCCCTGCTGAACATTTATCTACCCAATATATACTTGAATACTTCTAGAGACGGGGAGCTCACTATTAGATGAATGAGGACATTCAATTCTCAGATGTTAAATTTACCTTCCCTGGAAGTTCTGCCCCTTAGTCCTAGTTCTTCTGTATAGGACTTGCAAAATTAATTAACGCCTCTTCCCACAGACAGTCATTAAAATATTCAAAGCTGGTTTTCACCGTTTTGTTCAGTCTTCTCTCCTTCAGAGTGAAGACCCTGCCTTAGCACCTACTTTTGAATCCCCTTCCTATTCTGGTTACCATCCTCCTCTGGGTGAATTTCACCTTGGATCTTTAAAAAAAAACAAAAGAACTGCAGAGGTGGGATCCAACCCATCATGCATGCATTTCTGTATTAAACACACAGGGGCCAGGCACCGTTTCCAGCTCTGGGAATAAAGTCCACAGAAAGGAATAACCACCTTCTTCATTCTGATGTTATCTTTCCTTTAATGTCACAACGTTGAGCCATTGGCCAAGGGCATAAGCTCAGCAGACCATAATTTCATAGGGGCCTTCATGAACAAATCACCTTTTCTTACCTTCTTTTAAGTAAGTCTATTGCTAGCTACCAACTCACTCCTTTTTGACCCTCTTTTATTTAGGTGTACACTGCCAACTCCAAAACTTTGGATTTTTTTTCATTTCTAATTATATTTTCTTTTTCTGTTATGATTCTTTCTCTCCCCTTATTTCTTATATAAACATGCTTTTCTGTATGCAGAGTGCTGAAATAATGGCCATTTTGGGCCCAGTTTTATTTCAGAGCAGATACGTCAATGTCATAGAGCCAAAGCAAGAGAGACCACTTAGTCTGATGCCCTTTACACATTATCCCCCCATGAGAACTGCCCCCTCTACCTTTCCTAAGCCTCTTTCTCCTAAGCACATGACCTTCTCAGACCTCTGTGTCCACCTCATCCATTTCCTACAGTGACCTGTAACATGTGTTTCCTGCCAGAGCCACAGTCACAAACAACTCCTGGTAGATTCAGGAGCAACTCAGAGAGGAACCGGAAACGCTCTGTCTAATAACTCCCGGAAGCAAGGATCCCGCCCCAAAGCTCCGTAGTGGACACACCCTGTGATTGCTGGATCCAGCCACGGACCCAGAATCCCTCTACTGGGCTCTGGGAGTCATTGCATTTTAAACTCATGTTGAATAATTAAGATCACCCAAGAACGTCAGCAGACAAGAATGAAAGATTCCTACTCTGCAAGAGACAGAACTGGCCCTAGAATTAGAATCTTGGAGACGAAAATAATCAAGACCATCCAAATCCCATCTCGTTGATATTCAGAAGAAGAAACAGGGACCCAGAGAGAAGATGTTAAAGGAACAGGAACAAGAACCCAGGGCTACTTATTCCTAGTCTTTCTCCTGTCTTCCGGGGCTAATTACTTGATTTACACCACCCCCTGTCCCTTTGCTAGTATTCCAGTCCTAGGGGTTCCAGGCAACAAACCATAATGGAAAGTATATCCTAGAAACAAAGTCAGACAAACAAATGCCATCTGGGTGCTCAGGAATCTAGCCATTTGCTGGCTCCTTTCCTTTTAGGGCTGGTTACGAGAGGAATGGCTCCAGAGGGATAATATGTCCCTATTTTTCCTTCTAATCCAGGACACCTGTCCCTTCTTTGGGGAATGTGTAATATTTGGGGCTTCTTCTCAACATGTGACCAGCCACCTGTTGTTCATGCCTTTCCAAATTGGCCTTTTGTGTTTGGGGCTGGCCAACTGGACCCCCACCCACAGCGAAGTGCGGGCATTAGCCATATCCTAAATTTGAAGAGTCTGGAGTCTCTGAGGAATTAGCAGGTCAAAGCAGTGCTCTCAAGCAGAATATACACCATGACACCTCCTCCCCTTAATGGGATAGCTCTGATCAACTGTCATGAGTCTTTGAAGAGAAAGGAGGGCTGGAGTTCGCCACATGCTGTCATTTCCCTTCACCCCCCAACTCCATTCATTCATTTAACAAATATGTATTGACCACCTGCTATGTGTCACTCACTGCCACTCGTCCACTCGTCTATTCACCCCACAAACATGTATGGACCTCCGCTGGGAGCAAAGTCCCATGCTGGATGCTGTGGGAGACATAGCAATGAATAAAGCTCGGTCCCTGCCCAGAAGGAGCTCTTAATTTAGTTGGGATGATAATTCCATGAGCTACTGTGATTTAAGACCATATGTGTGGAGAGAGATACACAGAACCATGGATGACAGAGGAGAAAGAAGTCACCCCCAGCTGGCAGGTGAGAAAGTTTGCAAGAGGATGTCGTGTGAGACCTGGACCTTGAGGAATGGTAGGATTTGGAAATGCAGAAAAGGGTGTGGATAGTCAAGCTGGTGCACCAGCCGGTGCCAACTGGGAGCTGGGAAGGCCAAGGGGGTCCATCTGGCCAATGTGGAGGGTACATGTGCTGACCAGGGAGTAAATCAGGGTGGGGGATGGGGAGAGACTGTGAAAGCTGGTAGATTTCAAAGGTCTGAGCCTTTGTTATTTTCCTGGCCCCTTAGGTTCTGAGGTTTGGCACCCCATCTGCAAGCAGGCAGCCCGGGCAGAGAAGAAATTAAAGGTAAGCAAGCTGGTAGTGATCCCAGACCAGCACTCCTACATTGCTACCTTTTGCCATAGGTTGGGGGAGCCGTGCTTTAGTGCTGAGTCAGCATTCCTTGGTGTGCACACTCCCAAATGTGTGCCTGTGTCCTTGGATTTCATTCGTGGTAACACCTGCCTCATGGGGTTTTTGAGATTGTGACACTGGATGTGAAAGCACTTTGAAAACTGTAAAGCACTGTATTTGCATGAATTTTTTTAAGTGTTTCTGGGGCGAGGCTGTAACTGTACCATTGCTGATCAAGATGGCGGCCTCTCTGAGGCACTCACGCCATGGTCTTTCCCCAGCCTAAGGTCATTTATTAACAATAATAGTTAATATTGTCATAGTAATTGACAGTTTATGAAGCATCTTCGCAGCCACTGTCTGATTTGATTCCTTTAACCCTGTGAGGCAGATATGCGAGGAATTTTACCTTTGCCTTTGCCTGTGAGCAAACCAAGTCTCAAGAGGGGAGTGGTTTGGCTCAGTAACCCCGCCAGGCAGAAGCACGGCCGGGTCCCCAGGCACACACTGGCCCAGCTGAGGTCCTTGCATCCCTCTGAATTACTGTCCCCTGACAAATGGCAGGAAGCCCGTGAATCAAGATTCCTGATACTGCAGAGGGGATGGAACTGCCCAGGCTGCAGGGAGGGGCCCTTGATGCTGCCGGGGGACACCTGGGTTGTGTGTCAGGGGGTGGAGGGGGCAAGGAGAGGCACTTGATGTCTCCAAGTTGCCTTTACACTCTGCCCCTCGGAACTTCCAAGTTGGTCCCTTGCAACCGCCGCCTGAAAACACAAGTGCACAACTTGTGACAAGCTAATTACACAGGTCTCCTTCACTGCCTCATCCACTTACTATAAGTTTTGTGAAAGAGCTGGTCTGTTGATGTGTCATTATTTTTGAGCCCTGAATTTTTTTTCCCTGTTTTTTCCGAGTCCTCACCTATGTAAGTTATAAGAAGAACTAATTGTCCTTTTCTTCAATTTCCCTTCTTTTGGTGGCAACTTCAGTCCTCCTTCTGCAACCCCCGTGCTTGTTGCCATAGCCGTGTACACTTAGTGCCTTTCTTTAAATCAACTCACTACTTTTTACTTAACTAAGATTTTAAAATAAAACTTTATATCACCAAGTGGAAACCAGTAATACTTTCTATAAACAAAAGGAAACCATAAAATAAATTCAATGATAATGAAATACTCTTATGTAATAATTCTCACAAATAAATCTTAAAAATTCTAGCTAGACAACGTTGCCTGCACTCTCTTTGTTTAAAAAGGGAAATTAGCAATTGTTTAGAGAGTTGTTGGGATGAATTGGCGTCAAATTGAGACTGGCTCCTCCATCTAATCAAAATGATTGAACTAAAATGTTATCTTTTACGCTCTCACTCTGTCACTCAGTACTATCGAATGTTCCACCTGAATTCATCTTCGCAGACCCACCACTAGTTTGGGCAACACGGCTCCCTAGCCCCACATTGTAGGGGGAGAAACTGAGAGGGAATTCGGCAGTCCTGACGCTCCGCTTCTGCGTTTTACAGAGGAGGAATCCGAAATCCCTAAAACCACATATTTCAACCATGGTCCCTGATTCCCAGTCCCTTACTTTGTGACCACAGCATGGTGCCACTCTCGTAGATGCAGTAAGAGTGACATGACGCTGCTCTGCTACGGGGCTGTTAATCCATCATTGCCATTGTTCAGAGATAGGTTTTTTAAGTTTATCACTTCAGTGTGTGTCAGTTTGCAATGAATACACTATAAAGAATCAGCATAGTGTGCAACGACGTGAACCTACTTTTACATTTTGAATAAACAACCTAGCAAGGAATGAATACTAACCAATTTTGTTTATTTAAAGTCAATACATTATTGACTGTGATAACCCAAGATGAAAATTTTTCCGAGTAACTTCCTATTTAAAATGTTAGCTGCAAATATATAGAAAATAAATTCATATTCTGCCCAACAGCCTGAAGTCCTATGCAGTTTGGGTCTCATTCACACTCTGACATTGATTTAAAATGCAGAAAATAAAGAGAAAGTGCAGAAGTAGCCAGAGAATGCTTTAACAGTATTGCTAATGAAGAGCTGCATTCTGACACCCCTGTCTCTCCCTCCCCACCAACCCCAGGGTGCAGCTACTCACCCCTCCTGTCTCTGTCTCTCCCACAGCACAGACGAACATCTGAAACTTCCATCTCACCCCCTGGATCTAGCATTGGGTCACCCAACCGAGTCATCTGCGTATGTATCACTTTTCAGCCATGGAAGGGTGTCCCCAAACTGGTATCTGAAGAGTTTCTAAGGATGAAGGAGCTGTCAGGTTTTTGTCCAGCTGATATTTGATGTGCGCCTGTCATGTGCTAGGCTCTGTTGCAGGTCCTGAGGATACAGTGGGAGTGGGGTACAGAGAGCACATAGACCCTGCCTTCATGGAGCACACACTCTAGCAAACCCGGAGTCTCAGCGATGATACAGAGTTCCATAGAGCAAGAGACAGAAAGTGCAATGACAGCAAGAGCTCTCACTGAGTCTGTAAACAGCACAAGGTGACTCCTTTCCCGTTACTTAACTGAGACAAGGGCAAGATAAAAACCAGGGTCAGAGTGGTATTTGGAATAGGTGTTGGGTGGAATATCCATGTGG
This sequence comes from Eulemur rufifrons, assembly GCF_041146395.1. Taxonomy (NCBI): domain Eukaryota; kingdom Metazoa; phylum Chordata; class Mammalia; order Primates; family Lemuridae; genus Eulemur; species Eulemur rufifrons. The sequence goes on along the minus strand of NC_090992.1, from coordinate 32,050,656 downwards.
AGGTAGTGGTGTGTGATAAAAGAGGCAGAAAGGAGAAGGAAGTCACATGATATGGAAACATGGCTGTAAAGGATTTGCAAAGATAAAGAAGAGCTTTCTAATCATGTGCGAAGTCCAGGGATGGAAGAGACCACCTGCTTGTATCTGAGCTCCCATCTCCAAAGTTGTTCAAACACAGGGGGTTCATCATCTTCCTGGGATGGGGCAGAAGGGACAAGAGTTGAGTTACATGACCTCAGAGGTCCCTTGTGTATGTAATTTATTCTTCCGTTCAACAAACGTCTGCCGAGCATCTACTCTGTGCTTAGCACTGTGCTCTGCTCTGGGGAAATGGTGGTGAACTGCACAGACCCGATGCCTACCCTCATGACATCGCACACATACGCCATGAATAGTCAGCTGCAGTTATAAGTGCCAGGAAGAAAAAGCTCAGCATTCTCTGAGGATGCTGCACACGCACAGAGGGACCTGACAGTCTAGGACCGGTTGGGGAAGGCATCTCTGGGGAAGAAACATTTAAGCTCAAGCCTGGCGGATAAACAGAAGTAAGCTCCAGGAGACAGGGGAGGCAGAGCCAAGGAGGACCGAAATGAGCAGCAAACCCCCATCTGACTGATTCTGGACTGTCCAGCCTTCCACAAGTCGAAGGTGCCAAGAAGCCCAGCAATTGGAGGCAATGGTCTAGAGCAGGAAACCCACTCCTAACAAGGAGCTCTAGATACAGTCCCCAAACCAGCCAGTCCTGGGTGGGCCCTGACCACCATCGCTAGACAAATCCACATCCAGTTTCCTCTTTGATCCCTGCATAATGCCCATCGATGGGACTATTTCCTTTCCTTTCTTCCTCCGGTCAAATTAAAAAAGACTTAAGCAATATCATTGACTGCAACTTCAATATGGGTCAATACTACCACATGGCTGTCACAAAAGACAAGCTGCTCTGATCACAGGCCGTCCTCATAGAAGAACCCTGTCCGAGACCAGAGAGAGGACAGTGCCCCTGTACTGTGAATGGGGCCAGACCGCAGCAGGATCAGTGGGCTTAGTCTCCGGGCCTGCGCTGTGAGGGGGCTATTGACAAATGCGAGCAGGTCTCCAGAAGAGAGTTAGCGGGGACATGTGGGCTCAGGAAGTGGCTGCACTACGATGCCGTCACTCACTAGCTGGTGGCCTGGGCTCCTGAGGAGCCTCATTAGCCTTTGTGCAGGAAGTTAGGCCCTGATGTTGTTCACCTCGCAGTCCCCTGTGAGAGGCAGCTCCCCTGCAGAAGAGAGTGCTCAGTGGCACCTGGGGACCCCGTGCCCGTGCCTGCCCTTGGGGGCTCATGGGCTGAGATCAGCTGTTCCTCCATCCTGGCATAGCCACGCGCCTCCCCTCCCACCTTCTCTTCTTCTCACCCTTGAGGGGGCTTCACGCTCAGCTGCACCAGCGAATGATTGCACGTGTCACACGAGCCATGTTTTAAATCAGACCATCCCAAACGCAGCTTCCAAATTCAGCAAAAAAAACCATCCATCCACTTTGGGGACATGCAAAAACAAGATACTTTTCATAGATACTTGAGATTTTGTATTAAAACTAAAATTAAGATTATCAGTGAACCTGGAGCTGGCAGAGTCTTTCAAACTTTCAAACTTTGCTCCATCCCCCACTGATTTCCAGAATCATCTTCACGTGGTTTGACTTCAACCTGCCCCACGTTGTTCTTCTCCTTCCTTCCTGGCTAATTACTTTAGGACGGCCGTGATCAATCACTGTGCCTCCAGACCTGAGGCTCATTTAGAGCCCGTCAACAAAGTGGCCATGGGAAGAAATATAAATTTAGTATTTTTGCTGCCAAGATGAATAATTTTGGGTGGAGTTGAGTTTGTAAGACGCCAAGGTCAAGATCTAACATCCCAGGACACAAGGCAGCAGTTCCTGCAGCAAGTGGACTCTCCCGTAAGGTCCCTTTACCCGCACACCGCAGAATTGGTCCAGTCTGTAGCAGGCGGGCTCTGGCAGAAATCAGGCGGCACCCCTCAAAGAGTTCAACTGAGGAGGGTGTCATGGGGTGACCGTGTACAGAGGTGTGGGCAGGGTTAAGGGGACCCACAGGACACAGCGAGGGATCCGGGGACTACAACAGCACATTGTTACCACCCTGGGCCTAAAGAGACAAAGGAAGGGAACAACATTACGGAATCTGGTGAGAGCAGGAGGTGTGGGTGCACAGCCACCAGGTGGGAGTCAGGCCCACCCACAACCAGACAGGAAGGCTGCCAGGGGAGTAAGCGTGCCAGCCTTCTCTCCACTCATCCTCTAGGCTCTGCTGCTGCCTCCCATTGGCCAAACCCAATAGAAAGCCAGAGAGCAGGAGAGCCTGAGAGGCAGCCCGGGGGCACTCAGGGCACAGATCCGGGCAAGGCAGGGCGGACAGTGGGTCTAGGGGCAATGGAGGATGGGCAGCACAGTGTCCAGACAGCAGTAGGACGGGGCAGGGATGGAGTAATTAAAGGTCCCTGGGAAGTTTTTAAAGTAGCAAAGCTTATGAGGATTTTATGAATGCTGCTCTCTCTAAAGTAGTCTTGGCCCCGAGACGTCACCTGGCCCCTATGGCACTGGGAGACCATTATGAGGCCAACACATTCTTCTCGGATGCTCTATCCCGTGGCCTCTGTCGTAATTTACAGCACCCAGGGACCTTGCAAGACAGATCCTGGTCGATCATAAAAGAAACAAGGTCACAGAGGGAACAGCTGATAGACATGGCTATGGAAAGGACGTGGCTTCAGAAGCCATGAGATGTGGGCTGTCACATGCAAGGGGAAGCTGTCTTTTAATCCCTGCAGCTCTGGGGGGCTGAACTCAGGCAAAGTCAAGTCAAGTGGAAGTTGGAGGCTCCTTGCAGTTCAATGTGAGGAGCATTCTGGGTGCAGCCTCTGACAGCGTCAGACAGTGAACTCCTCTCGAGAAGCTGGAGGAGACCACTGGACAGGGCAGGCTCTCTGGGTTCAAATTCGGGTTTTTGCTACTTATCGGCTATGTGGCCTTGGGCAAGTCAATTGATTTCTCTGTGCCTCTGTTTCCTTATTCAAAACGAGGATGATGTTAATGCTTATACCAACTGTCCTATTACTGGTTGTGAGTTACGTGGATTAATGGAGTTAATCCCTGTAAGGGAGCCGGGACAGAGCCTGGCGTATAATAAGTGCTCACCAAATGTCCTACCATCACGATGACTTCTGTCTTCAGCATTTCATCTCCTTCTCCAAGGATGCTGTGCACTGGGGTGTCCTCACTGTGTGGGGTGGGAAGGCAGTCAGCACCCAGGCTGCGTAGTTCAGGCTGGATTCACACCTGCTAGCTAAGTGGTGCATGTTGCCGAGCCTTTTGAACCTCAGTTTCCTCATCTGGAAATATTATAGAAATGATATTGACACCTCTTCACAGAAGCGTGATGACATTTAGAGGAGATAATTCCTGTAAAGTGCAGGCCCTTGCAAATGATAACTGCTCAGTAAATGTCAGCCCTGTTGGAATGGGCGGCCTCTGAAACCATTCTTACTCTAAACTTCTACGATGTTTTGATTCGATCCTAATACATTGTTTTTAGTGGAAGCTGGAGAAGCTCGCTCCTTCTGTACCTTGTTTGTGTTTCCTCTCTCCTTTCCCTTTTCCCTCTCATCTTTCTACTCCTTTCCTGTCCATTTCCCTCTTCCCCAGGCTAAAGTGGATAATGAGATCCTTAATTACAAAGACCTGGCAGCTCTCCCCAAGGTTAAGTCCATCTACGAGGTACAACGCCCCGACCTCATTTCCTACGAGCCTCATTCCAGATACACGTCCGACGAGATGCTGGAGAGATGTGGCTATGGAGAGGTATCGCGTCTTGCCCTTCTCTCTGGGGCTGCTGTAGGAGAAGAGTCCTGCCGGGGTCCCCAGCCCTGTCCATCGCAGACGGCGTGGCCTCCACAGTGCTGGCCCCCAGTCTCTTCTAAACTGGGATTTATAGCCAACATTTTAAACTCAAGAGATTTCATCCAAAAATCTGGCTTTCCGGATTTTCTTGAAAAATCAGAGCTAGCAACATTCCGCCTGTATTTCCACCACCTGCAGATGGGTAGCAGTGCCCCCTGCAGACAGGACATGGGCCCCCCACTCTCCTCAGCCCCTACCGCTCCCCGTTAACCCCAGCAGTGAGGCTAAGAGCCTCTGACCACTTATTACTTCCTCCTTTAGTGCAGAAATTTTTCTCCTACTCAGCCCATGGTTGTCATCTGCTGCCGCCGGGCTCAATGGCCGTTTAGGTTTATAATCCCTGGTCAGGCACGTTCTCTGGTGCGTGCACCTGGCCTTGAGCCCCAGCGTGCAGGGGAAAAGACACTTTTATAAAGACTCAGTAGAGATGGCTTTCAAAATCATTAAGTGGTTGCTGAACAAGAGAAAGTGTTCTCTGGAGAAGGCGGAGCGGCCACCACGCTGGCGGTCCTGGCTGTCCTGGTGGTCCTGGCGGTCTGTAACCCAGGACATTTCTAACCCCATACCAGCCCCTGAGCTGAGATGATTTAGAGCAGAGGAGCTCTGGCCTGGTGGGCAGGGACCCAGGGTCTTGTCCCAGCTCCCCCCGAGGCAGCCCCGTGACCTCAGGCAAGTCCCTGCCTCTCTACGGGGTTGGGGTGCTGTTCGGGTGAAGGGCCAATGCTGAGATTATCTGGGTTCTGCCCCCAAAATGGGAGCAGGAACAAGGGATCGCGTGTTTGGTAGAAGTTGGCTCTCCTGAAGTTAGAAATGGCAAACCAGGGCCCACAGGCCACAGCCAGCCCCCTGATTTGATTTGATTCACTCACAAAGTATCTTTTTAAAATACCAACTAGTTGTCAACATGCAAACACTGGGAGACTTCACATAAGAATCCGCATTTCTGACTTGTGCTGTTAAACCCAGAGGCTGTGTTAAGGCAGGGCAGGCACTCCGGCACGGCGTGGTCTCTGAGCAGCCGCTGCCCCCTTCCACCGCGACATTGTGTCTCCAGCTGGCTGTGCCACCCACAGGTCAACTCCTCGTTGACAGCCACCCGGCCCTTGCCTGGCCCTACATTTGGGTTTCTGTCCTCGGCATTGTCCCCATGAACCACAGAGGAGTCATGAGCCAGTAGAGAGTCGGGGAAGGGTGGTGGAAATAGCTCTCAGCGAGCCGTGGAGAGGCCTGGGTCTGAGTCAAGACCTGCCACCTCCTCCCCGAGCGGCCCTGAGGGGCCCTGAGTGGCCCTGAGCCTTCACATTTCCCTCCTGGGCCTTGGTTTTTCCATCTGTAAAAGGAGGCGTATTCTCACGGCTTCCTACCTGCTGTCAGCAGACCGTGCCCGGGGAGGCTGCGGGCCCTCGCTCTACCGAACCATCTGACAATACTCTGCCTGTTCCTCTCACCCTCTCTCTCCTTTTGCTCCTTCCACGACTGCCTTCAAACTTCGCTTTTAAGTCGCTGGGAACGTTATCTCCCTACTCCCAGGTAACTATGCTGAGATAGAATTAAGTTGATATATAATTGTGTCCCTTTGTGCTGACCAAGAAGACCCCAGACTTCACCCCTCCCCAGCCCCGCGGGGTCTGAGCCCTTGGCTGCGGTGCGCTTCCCAACCAGGCAGTCACGGAGGGGCTTGGGGCATGCCCTGCAGGGAGCAGCACTGGCATAAAGGATGGGCGAACCCGATGTCCCCTTTCTACCCGGAGATGGGCTCCCCCGAGGCTCCTGGGGCTGCCAGTCAGGATTCCAGGGACTGGCCCCTGGGTTCCGTTCAAGGCCCTGCTGGTGATGGTGAAGCGCGGGAGACTCTCTGCCTCCTCTTGGGCTGTGCGTGTAGCTCAGGGAGGGAGTCTCTCTGTTCATGCCTCAGCCCCTAGAATCCCAGATTCCATGTCACGCCCCCACCTGCCCGCTAGACCTGTGGGCCACAGGCCCACCTAACTCACCTTGCTCACAGCGCACTTCCTCCCCCAGGACATCTACGAGAACCTGGACCTCCGGCAGAGACGGGCCTCCAGCCCGGGGTACATCGACTCCCCCACCTACAGCCAGCAGGGCATGTCCCCCACCTTCTCCCGCTCACCTCACCACTACTACCGCTCTGGTAAGGAAGGGGAAGCCCCAGAGGGAGAGGAAGAGCCAGGGGACAGTACGGTGACATGGTGTCCCTGGGCTGCAGAGCCTGCACAAGGCTTCCCCAGGACCCCCACCACTTCGTGGCCCTCCTGGGGCCTGTCACCACCTAGGTGAAGGGCTGGGCCTCTCTGAGTCCCCGCGGTGTCCCTGGCAGGGGTAGAGAAGGGGTATGTGGCACTGAGAAGCCGCAGGAAGGTGGGTGAGGAGCTGTCAGGAGAGGGGGTGGCGGGGAGCCCCGCGGCCCTGGCTGGGAGATGCCTCCATCCGCTTCCTGGGGCCTGGCCTTCCCCAAGGGCCCTGCCCAGCCCAGGCAGCCGGGCCCTGCACGGTTGCCCTGAGGGGAGGGGGAAGCAGGCTGGGATAGAGGAAACGAGCCGGCAAGGGCGGGGCCGGCCGAGGGACAAAGACACCTTCCCAGAGCTTGGTAGGGTGGATTCTTACCCCTGCGAAATCTGACTTTGGGGTCCAGCCAGGAGGCAAGGTCAAGCTTGTTTCTGCAGAGCAGTGCATGAGAGCACACGCTGCTTCCGGCCGGAGCCTGAGCACGCTGGAGCGCCCAGCCCACCCCCACCCCTGCTGTCATCACCTCACCGCTTCCTTAACTGCCACCGCGTTAATGCCTGTTTTCTCTGTGCCTCTGTTCTCTCTGGGGACCACTGCCTGCGTGCTCCAGGGCCCGAGAGTGGCCGGAGCTCTCCATACCATAGCCAGTTAGACGTGAGGTCCTCCACTCCGACCTCTTACCAGGCTCCCAAGCACTTTCACATCCCAGGTAGGCACTGCCAGCCCAGAATGCCTGGCGTGGGTGCATGCTCCATGGGGTCTCCAGTGCCTGAGCAGCCCACTCGATGCTGCACAGGCACCAAGGAGAAGCCAGCTCCTGGGGGACCCTCCCTAACCAGTCACCCACACTAATTCCACCCACCAGCCCCAACACCCCCAGGGGTGTTAGTCTACCCATTTGACAGGACCAGCCTTGATCAAGACGTTAAGGTAGCAGCCCAGGCAAGAAAAGGTGCAGGGAGCTAGTGTGAAATTCCTCGAATGCTCAAGCTGGTGAGAGTACAGCAGTGACACACAGTGGTGACGGTCACCAGCTGAGCATCAGAGCTCTTGGGGCGAATCCCAGTGCCGCTGCTCATAAGTGTATGACCTTGAGCCGGTTGTCTGGCTTCTCCAAGCCTCTGCTGTCCCAGCTGTACAGCCAGGCACTGTCATGGGCCCAGAGCTTATACCTGTGCTCAGCCCAGCGCGGACCCTGCCTTCATAGTACCTGGTATTTATGTTCTAACGTGGGCAGAGAGATAATAAACAAATAAGTAAAGGATCATTTCAGGTAATGATAGATTCTCTAAACACATAAAAGAGGGCACCATGAGAGATGACGAGGGTCGTGTGGTCAGGAAGGGCTTCTTGGAGGGGACATTAAACTGAAAGGTGAGAAGGAGCCAGCCTGGGAAGACCCCAGGCAAAGGCATCCGGGGCAGAGGGAGCAGCAGGTGCACTGTCGGCGTGACTGGAGGCGGTGCCAGGAGACGAGAGGAAGGCAGGCGCTGCGTGACTTGCAGGTGTGGTTCAGACAAGGGCTGAGTCAGGCAGAGCCAGGCCGGGACCGGTCTCCCAACCCTGCGCTCAGGTTTTCACTCCCCACTCACTTTCCCCCCAAGAGCTCATCCTGCTGTGTCATCTACACCTTTCTCAACTGCCCCAGAGGGGTCCCCTGCTGTCTGTTTTTGAGGGAGGGGGAGGGAGATGATGCTGAAATTTGGCTGCAGTCCTGGGGACTTTCACCTGGAGGTAGGACCCGGGGTGGAGGCAGTGGACGCCTTCCCGCATGGGTTCTGCTGAGCATGTGCCACCTGTGCCTGCACGCCCACCATCCAAGCCCCAGGCCCCTCCTCGGCACCATCTGAATCCATCTATTCCTCTCCCCTACCTTACTTGGAACCCGTTGGGCTGAGGTTGGAAGTTCAACTTTGGAAGAGGAAGTCCACCAGGGGAAAGATGGTGGCCCCTTGGAAAAAGTTGCTGACCATCTCTTTCTCCTGAAATCAACTGACCAAGTACTGTCTCCTTTTCTCCTCTCTCTCTCTCTGCCCAACCTCCCCCCACTCTGTCCCTTCTTGGTCTGTCTGGCAGCTGGAGACAGTAACATCTACCGGAAACCCCCGATCTACAAACGGCATGGTACGGTCAGAGGCAGATAGGGCTTGGCCACACAAGGAGAGGGGGGATGTTAACCATCTATGCCGATGGCTCTGCCCAGGCCACCAGGAGCCACTAACACAAGGCCACATCTTGGTCCTTCTTGTTGGCTGCCACCCGTCTCTCAGGGTGACACTGGGGAGGAGTTTGGTGTCATGTAAAGGTGTCAGTAAAGGCCTCATGTCCCCTAAATCCTTTCCCACCACCTTCCTAATCCCTCCTTACCTGCTGTCTGGTGTCCTAAATTCCACGATCAGAGAAACCCTTGTAAAATGTATGTACCCCTGGGAGCATCACACTTCACGGCATTAATAGTTAAAAATGCCCATTAGAATCACATCATATGCACACGGGTTCCTGGGCCCCACCCCAGACTTGCTGCATTAGAATTTTGTATTTGTAAGTTTCTCCAGGTGAGTCTGATCCTCAGCCCAGCTTGGGACCCACTGCTCCAAGCTGGTCTCAGTCACTGACTCCTGAGAGTGGATGGGTTCTTGGAGAGCAGATACAGATGAGAAAGGAGCAGAGAGTCACTTCATTCTTTCATTCCTTCCTTCATTTGGTGTTTCTCAAAGAATGGTCTACGGGCCACACGCACCTGAGAGACTTATTAAAAAGGCAGAGTCCCTAGCCCTGGCCCTGCCCCAGACTCACTTAATCAGAAATACTGGGTGTGAAGAATCTGCATTCTAACTGGCTTTGTCCCTGATTTCAGCCTGCACTCGGTATGAGACACACCAAATCCTCATCACCGACACCTCCCGTCCATTTTTGCAAAAAGCACTTATTAAGCCTTGGTTGAATAAGCACATCCCTTCCTTAGGGTGCAGAGGAGCAGCTGCCTCCCTGTGCGCCTCGCTTGCCCAGGGCTCTAGTGGATAACAGAGGGAGGCACAGAGCGGGCAGAGCTTGGAGAGGGGCAAAGCAGCCCTGAACCAGGATCTGAACTAACTAGCCAGTGGAGGGGGCTGTAAGAGTATAAATAGTGGCTCTGAGTGCTTAAGACCCTACAGTTTAGACAGACATGCTCAGTTTCAGAGGAGGCTGAGCAGGGAGCCAAGGTGAGCCTGTGAGCACGTGCACATGTACACGTAGCTGTGGAGGACACGCTACACACAGGCCCCCGAGTGGCCATAGAGAGGCACCAACCCCAACAAAGGTAGTTCAGCTCTATATCCAGGAGAAGCCCCCAGGGCCCAAGCTTCCCAGAACTTCATGGGATTTCCCAGGTGGGCTCTGCGGGGTAGCACCAAAGCAGATTCCAGAGGAGTGTGGGGTGGAGGTGGATTGCATGTGTAGGAGGGCAGATGGAAAGGCTGCATGCGATTGGCCAGGAGGGGCTGCTCAGAACCCAAGTCAAAGGGGAGAATTCGGCCGAGCATGGTGGCTCACGCCCGTAATCCTAGCACTCTGGGAGGCCGAGGCAGGAGGATCGCTTGAGGTCAGGAGTTCCAGACCAGCCTGGGCAAGAGTGAGACCCCATCTCTACTAAAAATAGAAAAATTAGCTGGGCATGGTGGTGCGTGCCTGTAGTCTCAGCTACTCGGGAGGCTGAGGCAGGAGGATCGCTTGAGCCCAGGAGTTTGAGGTTGCTGTGAGCTAGGCTGATGCCACTGCACTCTATCCAGGCAACACAGCAAGACCCTGTCCCAAAAAAAAAAAAAAAAAAAAGAGGAGAGAATTCGAAAGCTTTAAAAGCGATAAGCGAGTGCTGCCGGGGGAAAGTGCATAGCCTGGGGCTGGCTAAAGGTTGCTCCCATGACTCTCTGCTGCTCTGGCTCCACAGAGCATAGAGCTTGTCCCTAGAGCTTCCCTATAGCTGATCCTGAGACATAGTCGTGGAGCCACACTCATTTCCCCAGCCCCTCTCTGCCGTACCAGCCTGTCACCTGTCTTTGGGCCACTATAAGTCATTCATAAAGCATTTGTGTTTGCAATGAGTCTTTTGGTCACCCTTGTCATGGGCTTACTTCAGGTGGAAACTTGAAGCTGGGTGGCACCTGAGCCAGCAGCCCAATTCTGACACCTACAGATGAGGAAACTGAGGCAGAGATGGGCAGGATCTGCCCTGTGTTACACCTGAGCTAAGTGGCAGAACTAGGACCAGAACTCAGCATTGCTGACTTCCTGTCCAGTACACCTTCCTTCGGGCCATGCAGCCTCCCCAAACCAAATGTGGCATCTCAGGATATGAGGAGGTTGAGCTGACTCAGCACGCATCATGGCCCTGCCTGGCCATTCCCACCTAGATGTGGTTCAAATCCATAACAAGGCAGGCTTCTAAAGGGTTAGGAAGATGAGGGCTGGGGCTCACCTGAGACCTGTCAAGTCTTTCTCCAAGGAGCCACAGCCTTAGAGTTCACTCTGGAGCAGACCTAGGAATCCATGGAATGTGCTGGAAAGAGCCTTGGGCTGGAGTCTGGCCTAGTTCTGACGCTAACTTGCTGTGTGGTCTTGAGCAAGCCCTTCCCCTCTCTCGAGTTTAGATACCCAAATGTAAAATGAGGGGTTGGCCCCAGCGCTCCATGTCCCAGACCGTCCTACCAGAGACCCCTGACTTGGGCTGGAGCCTGGCAGAGACAGGGAAAGGGTGCACAGTCCCGGCCACGGCATCCTGCCCTCCTGAAGCATTCTCCTTGGGTCCTTTGCAGGTGATTTGTCTACGGCAACCAAGAGCAAAACAAGTGAAGACATCAGCCAGGCCTCCAAGTACAGTCCAGCCTACTCGCCAGACCCCTACTATGCTGCAGAGTCTGAGTACTGGACCTACCATGGGTCCCCCAAAGGTAGCATCCCCATGGGAGCCTGGGACCAGAGCCCTATCACCTGTGCCAGGGACGCAGCAGGTCAGGACAGACAGCACCCACTCCTTCACGTGACCATTCTGAATGAGAGTGTTTAGTGGGTACATAACTGAGGATGTTTAGTCATGCAACTGACGTGTACTGAGGGCCACCCATGGCCCTGGCGATACACTGGGGAGCAAAACAGATCAGGTCCTGGCCCTTGTGGAGGAGACAGAGGACCCAGCTGTGAGAGGGAGATGATACATAAGAGGTGGAAGGGATGAGGACAGCTGGCAAATGACAGAAGCGCCTCGGGTGCAGGGACTCAGCCGCCATAGGAAGGGAGACAGGAGGTAATTCAGCGGAGAGTGCAGAAACACGTGCAAAGACCCAAGGTGCGCGTGCGGGTTCCACGGGAGGAAAGGAGAGGCTGTCAGCTTAGCCTTGAGCTCAGAGAGGGGGAGAAGCAAGTGGGGGGCGCAGATCCCACAGGGCTTTGTGGGTTGAGGTGAGGGTTTTGGTTATTATCCTGCACAGTGGGATGCCACTGAAGGTAGTGACGTGATCACATTTGTGCTTTTGAGAGAGCACTTTGGCTGTGGGGTGAAAAATGGTTTGGAAGATGGAAAAAGAGAGGCTGTGGGGAGATGGAAGGTTCTTGTAGGCTCCCTGGCAAGGGATCCTAGTGATCCTCGGGGCCCCAGCCCACCCTATCAGACAACTCAAGCTGTTCCTTTCAAGTAGGGGGAGGGATTTTCATCAAAACACTTTGATTGAACACTCGTTGTTACGAATTGAATGTCCATTCTGAGTAAAGCTTCATGGAAGCTCAGAGGTGGCTCTTTCGTTACCCTCAAAGAATTCCCCATTTGGACAAGAAAGTAATTCACAAATATAACTACATCTATAGTCGCCCGTGATTAGCACCCACGGGAGACGGTAAGTGTCCAGAGGCTGCACAGGCATGAGAGACCACTCCCAGCGGGTGTGGGAGGTATCTTAGATGAGACTATTTCAACCGCAAAAAAAAAGGAAAAGGAAAAACTACCTCCAAATGCCTCAGGCCAGGGCAGCTGAGTGGGGAGCACAAGGGGAAGCTGAACCCGTCTGTCCCTTGGCAGTGCCCCGAGCCAGAAGGTTCTCGTCTGGAGAGGAGGACGACTTTGACCGCAGCATGCACAAGGTGAGCAGGTCACACCACTGACCAAGATGCCTACAGGGTAACCACTGAGGGTTTTCTCATTTGCAAGTGACAGAAACCAAATTTGAACTCACCTATGACAGAAAAACAAATGCATAGCTTTGCATAACTGAAAAGTTAAACGGTAGGATTAGTTTCGGGTTGACTAGGTCTAACTGTTCAAAAAAAAGAAAATGCCACCAGGAAGGTGTCTCTCTCTTCTCTTGTGGAGCTTCTCTCTGCTTTGGCTTCATGCTCTCTCTCTGTCATGGTGAGTGGGTGCCAGCAACCCTCTCCGATGTTGCTGGTGGCAATGTGAAATGGTCCAGCCACCATGGAAAACTGTTGGGCAGTTCCACAAAAAGTTAAACATAAGATTACCCCATGACCCAGCAATTCTTCTAGATAGATCCCAAAAGAATTGAAAACAAAGACCCAAATACATGCACGCCCACGTTCAGAGCAGCACTACTCACGATAGCCAAAAGGTGGACGCAACCCAAATGCCCATCAGCTCATGAACAGATAATCAAACTGCTGTGTATCCGTACACTGGAACGTTACTGAGCCGTAGAACGAAATGAAGTGATGACACGGGCCGCACCATGGATGAACATCGGAAACATGCTGAGTGAGAGAAGCTGGACACAAATCCCACATGCTGCATGATCCTACTTACATGAAATATCCAGAACAGGCAAATCCATACACAACAGAGATTGGTGGTTACCGGGGGTTGGGGGAGAGGGGGGTGGGGAGGGACTGATTAATAGCTTTAGGGTCTCCTTTATTACCCATCGTTATGGGGTGATAACGATGTTTTGGAGCAAGACAGAGGTGGTAACTGCACAACATTGTGAATGTACTAAATGCCTCTGAATTGTTTCCTTTCAAATGGTTAATTTGCAGTTACATGATTTTCCCCTCAATTAAAAAAAGATGGCAGTCTGCCCATCATTGAACCAATCACCGTGGCTGGGACAGTGGATCCTGTCACTGGCCAGGCCTGCTTTTTGGTGCCCACCACCGAGCCCCACTCAGACCACAGGACGACTTGTGGAAGGCAGATGCAGTCCCAAAGGGAAATGTGGGTGCCACGAGGCGGGAGGGGTGCTGGAAAGGCAGAAATGGCAGAGGTTTGCCACAGAGGGTCCAGTCGCTCTGCCTTTCCCAAGCCTGTTCCATCTCCTTGTCCTTTCTTGTCCCTCTAACTTTATCTTGCTCTTCCCCCGCCCCCAGCTCCAGAGCGGAATTGGCCGGCTGATTCTGAAGGAGGAGATGAAGGCCCGGTCGAGCTCCTACGCGGACCCCTGGACCCCTCCCCGGAGTTCCACCAGCAGCCGGGAGGCCCTGCACACAGCTGGCTACGAGATGACCCTCAATGGCTGTAAGCACTGCTCCCGAAGCCCAGCGGGCCGGGCCTTTCCTGGCGACTGCCTGACATTCGTTGGCTGTTCGCTCTGAGCCAGGCCTCCTTGAAGCACAGTCCACAGCAGCCCTTATCACTCTCACATGTGACAGATGGGGAACTAAGGCATGGCAGCCTTTGGTAACCTGCCCAAGATCACTCCGTTTCTTAGTGATGGAGCTCGCTTAATCAGATCCCCTGCCTGTCTGTATAAACAAAGTTCTGTTGGAACACAGCCAGCCCAAACTCAATCCCGCGGGCTAACAAAGGAATCGAGAATCGGGAAAGTCTGGCCCTGGTGGTTAACCCCAGAGCCTCCCACTTCCCTCCATTTCCGGTGCCCCCCTCTGGGTCTAGAATACAGATTTGGCAAGGGGCTGTGTGGGCCACCTCAGAAGACCATGCTGTGCCCTGAGCAGTCACTCCTACTCCTTTGGGCCATCTGAAGCTGTGACTTCCCATCAGATTCGGCGTAAAGAAAAATGTCTTCTAATAGTCTGCATGGCTCAAAGATATAGGGGACAGCCTCCTGAGGTAGTGAGCCTGCCACCACTTGGAGGTATACAAGCAGAGGCTTTGTTCAAACACTTTGCCTTGAAAGTCTCTCATTGCAAACTCCTCTCTGTTCCTGAACACACACATGCTCTCTCTGCCTCTTCCTTTTCTTACCTCTGTGGGATTCAGTCCTGCCAGGAAATCCCATCTCAGATTAATACTTGATGGATAATAGAAGGTATCATTTATTGTACTTCTGTGTACCAGACATTTGTGGATGCGTTATCACTGCTGGTCCTCACAAAGACCCCAGTGGGTCTTATTATTATAGAGGGATTATTATCGCCCACTTTATAGATGAGAGAACTGAGGTTAAGCCACTTGCCCAAAGTCAGAAAGCCACTAGGTGACTTAGCCAGGATCAGACCTGAGTCAGAGCGACCACAAGGCCATGACCTTTTCCCTCTTCACCATACTGCACCTTGGCACTTGTTGAGAGTGAAGATGATGGTGGTAGTGGTGGCGGTAAAGCCAGTTCTATGGCATATTCTATATGTGTCAGTCACTATGCTGAGTATCTTACTGTAGGATGTCACACAATCTTCACAATAACCCTATAAAGGAAACACTATCACTCCCCATTTTACAGGTGAGAAAACCAAAGCGCGATTAGGTAAACTGTCTGAAGTTAGATATTCACTAGCGGCAGAGCCAGGATGAACTGATCAGCCTGGTTCCCTGCCTGACAGCTGGGGGCGTTGTTTTCAGCCCCTGGCTCTGGGCTCTGTGCAGAGCACCCGTGCTGCTCAAAATTCAACTCCTTCAACTGCATCTGTCCGACGAATATCACAGAGCACCTGTTCTGCCTCAGGTGCGGGGCTAGGAGCCAGGTGGGGGAGGGAGATGAGGTGCGGATGCGACAATGGGAAACGAGGTGCCAAAGGAGCCCCCTTCTTCCCACCAGCCAGGGTGGCTGGGAGTGGAAGCCACGTCTCTTTGTCCTTGTGAACTGTCTCCACCATGTCTGTCTGTCCCCCTGAGCGCTGGTCTCGGCTTTTCTCTCTTGCAGCCCCCCGGTCGCACTACCTGGCTGACAGCGGTACGTTCTGCCTGGCCTGCCTTCGCCCATCGAGTCCTGGGAGGGCCGGAGCTGAGTCGGCTGCAGCTCACCATGGCTCTGATGACCATGTTGTGACATGGATGTCCCTGCACAGTCCCAATCTCAAATAATCCACCCCATTGTATTTCTCAGGCTGTGGGCTTCTGTGTGGGGTTCTAGAACCGGGATTGCCATGCCCAGCAGGTCCCAGAGAGAAAGAAAGAGCACACACCTCCTCCACCCACCTGGGCGCCTTCCTGTCTGGGTGCTGAGCTTGACGCCAATTCCAGGGCCTTTGTCCAGAGCCACCCTGTGGCCAGGACACAGAGGTCTGTCACAGGAAGATAGATGTGTGCAGACCAGGGCCAGAGAGCATGTGAGTGGGTGTCTTGGGTGGGCCTAGAATTCTGCCAGGGTGAGGTGCTGCTCAGACAGTCAAGCTGAAAATCTGGAGAGCATCAGGAAGAGGGGGTGGCCTCTGGCTCCCACCCCTTCCCACTGGGTTGGGCCATTTGTAGCCATTTGGTGACCTTGAGTAGAGGGACGCGTGGCTTGAGGCTCCTGGTAACAGCCCTGGCTCCTTCTTTTCAGATCCCCTCATCTCCAAATCTGCCTCGCTCCCTGCCTACAGAAGAAATGGGCTGCACCGGGTAAGAGAGGCCGTGCTGGGGGACATCACCCCCCAGGATGCTAACGCGTCCACCGTTAGCTCATTGTTGGGGGGAAGCCGGGCAAAGGCCTTGGCTAGAGGTGGGTTAGCTGAAATAAACAACGACAGTGACTTGCTCCTCTCTCTTGAGATGCCTGCCTGAAAAGAGGCCCCATGGCAGGGGCTGGGGAACAACTAATACTTATCGGGCAATGACTCTGTGCCAGGGACTGAGCTAAGCACGTTACATGCGCTACCTCATTTAGCCTTCACAACCTGGGCAGGTAGTTACTATTATTAGCCCTACTTTGTGCATAAAGAAATGGAAGCACAGGGAGGCTTGGTGACTTGCCGGAGCTCTCCCAGCCAGCAAGTGGTGGCGTCAGGATTCGAGCCCAGGCCAGCTGACCCCAGAGCCCACGCCTGACTGCCGTGCTCCACCAGCCTCTAACATGGCTCATCTCTGAGCTCTCTGATGCCCAGGACGTAAAACCCGCATGGAGGCAGTGAGTTGGTCTGAAGGCTGAAAGGAAATAAAAACATGTCTTGCTCACAGTAGGACAGCTGTGCAGCAGGATAGTGATGGGGCCAAGGGGAGGGACATTTAGATAGATGTTGATTTACTGAGCATCTACTAAGTGCCAGGCACTGTCCCAGATGCTGGGGATCCTGCAGTGAATGAAGTCACTGCTCCTGTGGAGATCACATTCTAGCTGAGAGATAGACATAAACAAGATAACGTGTGATAGGAAGTCAGGTGGTGAGAAGTGCTGGGCTGGAAAATAGTGGGGGAGAGAGAGAAGAAAGGCCTGCAAGAGCCACTCAGATAGAGGGAAGCACAGTGCCCAAGTCCTTGGGTGAAGAGGGCACAATGGGCCTGAACCAGCGAGGCCAGGGCGGAGTGAGTAAAGATGTGGAGCCAGACGGGAGTGACACTAGGGCCTTGCACACTGGTTAAGGACTTGAAGGTGTGCTGCCTGATCCAACTCAGACTGACAGTGGGATCCCTCTGGCTGTCATGCGGAACAGAGACTACATGGGGACCAAGTGGAAGCCATTGGCCCAAAAATAGGGAGCTGTTTTAGTGTAGAGCACCCAAAAGGGATCGGAGGACCCCTGGAGAGCCATGGCTGGTGTTAATAGTCCCCATCTGCTGAGAAACACACAGACCCTGTCCTTAACACACTCAAGGTCTAGACGTCCATTCATTCAACAGATATTTATCAAAAGCCTTTTCCGGGCCGGGCGTGGTGGCTCACGCCTGTAATCCTAGCACTCTGGGAGGCCGAGGTGGGCGGATCGTTTGAGCTCAGGAGTTCGAGACCAGCCTGAGCAAGAGCGAGACCCCATCTCTACTAAAAATAGAAAGAAATTATATGGACAGCTAAAATATATATATAGAAAAAATTAGCCGGGCATGGTGGTGCATGCCTGTAGTCCCAGCTACTCGGGAGGCTGAAACAGGAGGATCACTTAAGCCCAGGAGTTTGAGGTTGCTGTGAGCTAGGCTGACGCCACGGCACTCACTCTAGCCTGGGCAACAGAGTGAGACTCTGTCTCAAAAAAAAAAAAAAAAAAAAAAGCCTTTTCTGTATGCGAGGTACCACTCTGGGTGCTTGCAATACACCAGTGACTAGAGCAGCCCAGAGACCCCCACACCTCAGAGCTTATATTCTTATACAGAGAGACAGAAAGTAAGTAATAAATGGCAAACAAGTCAAATGACATGGAACTTTAGAAGGCAGAGCTAAGGGAAAGGAAAATAGACGAGCAGGATAAGGAGGGCGGAGAGTTTGTGGAAGGGACTACCTGCAATTTCCAATAGAGTTGTCAGGGAAGATTTCATAGGAAAAGGGGTATTTGAGCAATGAAAGCAAGCATGGGGTGAAATTCACCAAATTAATAGACGTATCTTGAGTGCCTACTACGTGCCGGGAATCGGCACAAGCATACAGCCGTGAGTTAAGCTTCCCTAACTTAAGGAGGCTGCTGAGAGGGCCTGGGTCCAAGCAGCCCTGGCCATTTTCTGGAGATGGTGGGTGCTTCAGGGTGGCAGAGACGAGCTCCTCTCAGGCCAGATCTGGCTCTGTTTCCCCTGCAGACGCCCAGCGCGGACCTCTTCCACTACGACAGCATGAACGCAGTCAACTGGGGCATGCGAGGTGAGTGCTGGCCCTGCAGCGCTCTGCAGGGAGAGGGCTTTTCCCAGGACTTCCCAGGATGTAGCACTTAGAACTGCTTGACCTTCAGCTAACGTTGCTGCAGATTCTGTCCCCACACTGGGCTACGCCCAAACCCCAAGTTCCAGCTCCCCTGTACTTCCCACTCCCTCCCTTTTCCCCTGCTTGTCCCTCTTCCTCTCAAGTCCCAGCCTGGGGTGATCTCCAGGCCACCTGTCCCATCTGCGTTCCCAGAGCCATCGTAGAACACCATTCTCCCTGGACTGCAGAGCTAGTTTCCTGCCAGCCCCAGTGAGGGGAAACACTCAGAGCCAAATGCACACTGTTCCCAGGAAAACTTCCATGAGCTTCATGTTCTCTCCAGCGACGCTCTCACACCAGCCTCCACCGGCTCCTACGAGCAGGCTCCGGCAGGAGGGGTCCCACATCAAAACCTCGGAGGGTTCCCCCAGAAGATGTGGGCTCTCAGCCATGTGCTTCACAATCTCAGATTCTTCTTATTTCTACTCTAAATATCTCAAAAGCCATTTTTCCCCAAAACCATCTCAAGATCAGCCCAACTCCTACCTCCAGTCATCCACTGTGCTCATACCAGCCTAGACTATGCTCCAGAGTGAATCCAGCAAGGACGGGGCCTCTGCATGGTCAGGGGGAGGAGGTGGTGGAGGCCAGACCCCCTGGGAAACTGCGACAGGCCAGGGAGTGATGCAACACAAAGACTGATGGGTTCCGTTCTGCGTGTCTCTTTTGTCTCTGCAGAGTACAAGGTAAAGGACATGCATAGACCCCTGGGGTCTACAGGATTCAGGGAGCCACAACACTGTGGACCAGCAGGAGGATGACAGCACTGTCTATACAGGGAAGGGAACATAAATAACCACAAGGG
Source organism: Eulemur rufifrons (assembly GCF_041146395.1). Taxonomy (NCBI): domain Eukaryota; kingdom Metazoa; phylum Chordata; class Mammalia; order Primates; family Lemuridae; genus Eulemur; species Eulemur rufifrons. The sequence goes on along the minus strand of NC_090992.1, from coordinate 32,031,627 downwards.
TCCCAAGACTAACATTTCCTGCCCCTCCCTGGCCCACTTTCCCTGAATCCTGCCCCAGGTCTCTTGCCTACTGAAATCAGACCATTTCCCTGGGCCTCAAAGACTCTCTGGCCACTCATCAGTCACCAAATATTAGATACTTACATTCAGAAGGTTTTGTGCCCATATTAATGCCAAATGCCACCACCCTTATTCCTAGCAGTATTAGGGGACTTTCTGGGCCTTGCCTTTTGGGAGAAGGTGCCTTAAGGATGCTGGGCAACCCCAAGGCGGGCAGTCTCAGCCCTTTCCCCAGATTCAATGTCTGGCCCAGACAGGAAATAGAGCTGAAAGGAACAAGCCCACCCCCTTGCCCATGCTAGAAACATCCCCTTCCTTTCTCCTTAGATCTACCCTTATGAGCTGCTGCTAGTGACCACAAGGGGAAGAAACCGACTGCCCAAGGATGTGGATCGGACCCGTTTGGAGGTAAGTCTAGAAAACTGAGCAGGAGCCTTGGGTTTGGAGAGATTTCAGAGGCTGACTTGTCTAGCCCAGCTCGGGAGGGGCGGGCAGAGTGAATGGCGCTAAGGTCATGCAGCTTGTTGCAAAAGCAGAGCTTGAACCCAGACTGCTCTGTGCTATTGTGTGCTGCCACCTCTTCAATCAGTCAGCATCTGTGTGTGTGACAGCGACAGCGTGTCCTCACCTGGGGCTGACGCCCCTGCAGACCTAGGAGAAGTGCTGGATTCGGTTCACAGTCTCAGGACTGTCCGTAAAACGAGTGCTGGTGGTGGGGGAGGCGAGGGGAGCAGCGCTGTGCAGAAGGTGAAAGCATAAATCAGTGCAGGTTCAAACTCTGCTTCTGCCACCCCCAGGTGGGCAGCTTTAACCAAGCGACAGCCTCACTGAGCCTTGGTTTCCTCCTCTGTAAAATCGGGGTGATTGGAGTGCTCCCCTCAAGTCGCTAGGAGAAGCGAGTGAGCCAACACACGTGGGGCCCCTAGCGTGGAGTCTGGCAGTGCGCTCAGGATGAAGTACCCGGTGACTGTTAGATCACTGTTACTCAGGGAAGGCCACTAAGGCCTGGGGCAGGTGACACAGGCTTGCAGGAAGAGGAAGGATGTGGATGGACTTTGAAGGCGGGTGGGGTCTGGATGGGTGAGGACAAAGAAAGGTGCATCATGGGTGGTGGGAACAGTATGAATAAAGGCACAGAGGTGGGCCTGAGGATGGCATTGGGCATTCAAGCTGTCCCATCCACGTGGCATGGAGTTCCAGTCCCTGATCCCCTCTGATCCAGGGCCCATTCTACCCTTTACAGCCCAGTGCCTCTCCCTAGAATGCCCTTCCCATCTCGCCAGCCTGCTTGCTCCTCAGGGGCCCGCACTAGTGATCCCTGCACCCCAGAGCCCCCCCCCCTCCTTTAGCCTGTGTCCAGAGTGTGGCCAGGCACCCCCATATTCCTCTGTGTCAGATCACTGACATATCCATTTCCTCTGCCAGAGCCTGAGCTCCTTAGGGGCAAAGATTATCTGTCCTCTTCCACGGGGCCTGGGCTGGGAGAGGTGTCAGAGGTGTTTGTGGCATCGAATGCAGGCTTCTAAAAGGGGAGGCTCAGTGCCCCTCGGGAAGAGTACATGAGCCACCCTTGATGTGATGGTGAAGAACTTGTCCCAGGATAGAGGGTTGGGGCAGAAGGCGAGGAATGCAAGTGGGCCGGGAAGCTCTGTGCGTCCTTCCAGCTCTCACGCGCTGGGGTAGCAGGCTCCAAAACAGGATGGTTCTCGCCACATTCATAACGAGGGCCTCCTCCTTTCCCTTCCTCAAAGTGAGAGTGTCTGCCGGTGCTGAAGGGGACAGCTCCCAGCACAGCTCAGCAGAGCTGGCTTTAAGGGATGGAAACACTCTGGTAGCATCAGAATCACCCAGGGAGCTTTTAAAAACCTCACACAGGAGCCCCGCCCTCAACCAATTAAATCACCATCTGAGGAAGGAGCTCTGGCATCAGTATTTTTTTAAAGCTCCCAGGAATGTCTAAAATGTAGCCTGAGCAGAGACCACTGGGCTAGAAGACACTGTCCTAGGCCCCTGCACCAGTTCGGGGAAGGAACTAAAGAAGGAAGACTTTGACCCTGAGCTCAGGGAGTTCAGAGTATAGACAGCCATTCATCCAACAAATATTGATTGAAAGTTTATTCTGTGTGTCAGGTACTGTTCTGGGTGCTTGCAGTATAGCAGTGAACAAAACAGAGACCCCTGCCCTCTTGCAACTTGCATCTTGTATGAGGAGCCAGATGCTAAATGACACAAATAAAAGTAAATGATGCTGTGCGTTAGAAGGTAATAAGGGCTAAGGAAAACAGCAAAAGGAGAGCCGAGTAAGAGGGGTTGGGAGCCAGAGGGCGGGGTGAGGTGCAGTTTTAAATGGGGGATCAAAGTCGGTCTCGTTGAGTATGTGACATTTGAGCAAAGGCTCGAAGTAGGTGAGGGAGTTATTTTATGAGAAAGAAGAATATTCTGGGCAGAGGAAAGAGCCAGTGCCGGGGCCCTAACACGGGAGTGGGCCTGGTGTGTTTGGGGACAGCAGGAGGTGAGTGTGGCTAGGGTCACATGAAGGCAGCAAAGATGAAGAGGAGGTGATGAAGGCAGAGGAGATGGGGCCAGATGCTAGGTGACGGGCACGTGCACAGATCCCTGGACAGTGCGAGCACCAGGCGAGCGAGCACTTCTGCGTGCCGGCCCCACGCTGAGCACGTGACCCGAGTCCTCTCATCCGCCTCGCTGTATCTGTGATGCAGGGGTTAGGATGCCCCCGTTTTCCAGAAGAGGCAGTTGAGGCTCAGGAGAGACTAAGTAACTTGTCCCACATCACACAGTCATGTCTCCCTGGCTCTAAAACCTTCCTGCTTAAACACCTTTCTGTGACAAATGACCAAGGGACAGGGCTGGCATAGGGGCCCTGAGAACCCCAGAAAGAAAGGAGGCTCCAGCCGGCCCTCGGGGGAGGAGGGGAGAGAGGCCTGGTCTCCTTTGTGTCCTACTTGTGGACACTTGACTTGAGGTTGAGGCTACGACTCCTGTGTATCGAGCCTCATAACAGATGTTTTTGAACACAGCAGAGAAACCCAACTAGAGAATCGGTAGTAACCGCCACCTCCAACACGGAAAGGACAAGTGATTCTACAGCACAGCTTCCCTGGGTCGTTACTACGGAAGGAGCGGAGAGCTCCCTCCTATCCAGGTTATCTCCAGCACCCACTTGGGTAAAACCAATATGACCAAGTTAACCGCCTAAAAAGAGGAGAGGGCACTCGGGGGGCCTAACAACCAAATGTGATGTGTGGGTGCTGCTTGGATCCTTTTTCAGACAAACCGACTGCAAAAGGACATCTTTAAGACAGAGGAATTTTACAATGCAGAGGTATTAGGGAATTCTGAGGAGTTGCTGTTAATTTTTCTTAGGTTTTCTCGGGCCTTGTGGTCAATGAGAAAATACTCGGTATGTTTTGAGATACACACTGAAGTAAATAGGAAAGAATTGACACAATGTGTAGGCTTTGCTGTAAAATATTTCAGCAAAGAAAATAAATGAAGCAAATGTGGCAAACTCCTGATAAGTATTGAATCTGAATAATGGACATGTGCACCGTACTATTTTCTCTCTTTTGTGTATTTTTTCAATATTTCATAATAGACTCATTGATGAATTTTTTCAATGGGGTTGACCAAGAGGGGCGGTGAGAATACAGGTATTGGGATCAGAAGGCCAACTTTGGCCTCCCTCTTCCCTCTCTCCCTCCCACTCTCCCTCTTGGGCAAGTATGTCATTTTAATTCTCTGAGTTTGGGTTTCCTTCTCTCTCAATTGGATAAAAAATAATTCCTGGTTTTCAGAGTGGTTAGAAAGATGAAATAAGAAAAATGAGGGTGAAACGGCAGTTTTGAACTATTGAGCATAGTACACAACACAAGGAATTTTTAGTGTTATCCAATACCGTTAAGTATGGAAAAATCAACTCAAAGTCACCAGCGGCCAATGATATCTAACAAAAAATTATCAAAGTTACCTTTGCTTGAAATTCTGAATGTGTAGCTAAAATATGAGTTCAGAGTGGCAAGAGGCCAGAGAACTGGCTAATTATCATGCGACTGTGTACATAATCCTCGTCGAATCTCCTTCAACACTCAATTAGCTGATATAATTGCTACCAACAGGTCAGCCCCGTGAATCCAGCAGTCTGCAGGTTGGCTATCTGCCATACAGTTCTCCTTTTAAACTTAATTTTCAATTTCGTTTTGAAAAACTTCAGCCCTGGAGAAAAGTTGCAAGAACCATAGAATGAACATCCGTCCACCCTTCACTACATGCAACTAATTGTTAACATCTTGCCACAATTTAAGTGCCATATATTTCCAACTCTAAAGCCTTTTGACAATGTATCACACTTTTAAGGCTGCTTAGAAGGGAGGAAAGGAAGGAGGGCAGAAAGGGGGCGAGCCCTGCCATGGAATGCAGAGCAGTGTTGGAACGCATGGCACGCTTGTTTTCGTGGAGGAAGGAGATGAAAGGATATTTCAGTAGTCGAGCAATAATGCCCGGTAATTTTTTGTCACTGACTGGCCTGATGAACAGCCTTCCTGATCATTTGTAAAACTATTAATAAGAGGAAATAAACCTTAAAATTTTGGATATGCCTCCCTTTTCTCCCAAAGTGGACTGAAATAGCATTAGTCCATGCACACTGGGCGCAAATGCATGGAGTAAGGCGTGCAGAAAAGTAAGGTCAGCCAGAGTGCACCAAGGGCTGTTTAGGTGGAGCGCAAGTCGCACCCAAGTCATGGGCAGGGGAGGCCTCTCCAGCCAGATCAGCTCCAGAGGCCCCGCCAGGGAAACATTCAGCCATTCAACAAACATTCATCGCACGCTGCCTGGGTCGGACACTGTGCCAGGCACAGGGCGCCCAGAGGGAACATGCAATGCCTGTTCCCACCCACAGTCTACCCCTCACACCCTCATGCTGTTCTCTCTCTGTCCCCCCCATCTCCTCAGCGCCACCTGTCCCAGGAAGAGTTCTACCAAGTCTTCGGCATGACCATCTCCGAGTTCGACCGGCTGGCCCTCTGGAAGAGGAATGAACTGAAGAAGCAAGCCCGCCTGTTCTAGGCAGAGGCTCTATAAATATATATGCATTTATATAAAGCTATATGTAAAGTCTCTATACTGAAGCTCGGTATAACCCTCTCTGTGTAACGGACACACTGCCTGCCGGGAGACGCGCTTTTCTGCACCGTCAGGCGAGCCCACGTCATCCAGATATTTTTATGCTCCTTACTTTCTCTTTTCTAAGTGCTGTGGGATCTGGGAAGGGATTTGAGGGGACTCCATCCTTTTACGGGGGACCCTTTTTATACTGAAACACCTGTCCTAACTTGAGTCCCCCAAGGTCCAACTCTCTTTCCTAAAGAAGGTGCCTGAAGAAGTCTCTCTTCTCTCTGCTTCTGGGCCCTTTTCCCAAGTCTCTAGGGCTGACGCTGGCCATGTGCTTGTCACACTTTATTGGCCCCAGAGGGGCCCTCCCATGGGAAGATCCGTGGTGATCTTCCAAAATCACTGAGCGCCTTTGAGAGCCCGAAAAGAACTTTCTCAACACCCCCAATTAGGAGCCCAGTGCTCCCTGGGGGGCGATGCAGTTAGAAGTATGAGCCTCAGACTTACTCACGACACCAGTAAACAGACGTGGATAGGGCCTAGGCCTCTCCTCAGCTCTTCCGCCCTCCTCTGCCCTGCACCATAACCTCTCCCTTGTCCAAATCTAGGACTCACCATTAGGAAAAGAAAAAAGGCACTTCTCTTCCCTCCACCACTTCCAATCGGCCCCTTTGCCTGCCTGCACCGGAAGAACCAGACGAAGGGAGCGGGAGACAGAGCAGGGCCCTGTTAGGGTCGGAGCTGCAGGACCTCTGGGACGCTCCTCTCTCCCTCACTGCTCCCAGCACCTCCTGACCCTGCCCCCTTGCAAGGAGAGGCCCGTCAGTGCAGCCTGTATTCTTCAGCCTTATTACAATCTATGTGCCTGACAACTCAACACTCCACAGGGCTCCCCCACCGTAGCTCCAACCGAACAACCAGACAGACGGCTCTAACCACCCCTTTAGAGGTAAACTAGGCCATGTCCCAAAGAAAGGTTCTTGGGCTACATCTCTGGTCCCTGGGCTGGCAGAGCACCCATTCTGGACCCCCACCAATCCTCGGCTCCTGCTGCAAACTGGCCAGGTTTCATGGGGGAAAGTTCTGGAAGAGTGGCTGAGATTCTGAGATTCCAAAAGGAAATGCTGGCCAACACCGCTCAAGGTCATCTTGGATTTCCCAGTGGCTGCCTTTCCTGCCTCCTTGCCTTCTGGAACAGGGGTGAAACCTTAACTTTCTCTCTTCTGCTCTCCAAACTTCCAACTCTGAGTTAGTGTTTTGTGGGGGCTGGTTCCTTCTTGGAGATGCCTTGAGTCCAATCACTTTGAGGCCATGGAGGAAGGATGAAGAAGTGGAAATGACAATTATGATTCTCAAGAGGCTGGTGACGTGACGTGGCAAATGTAGAACTGACTTAAATCCCGCAAACCCTCACTGAGCACCTGCTGAATACTGAGCACTGGATGGGGGAGGGGGAGGGGAGCACTGGGATGAATCCACGGGGGCTCTGGTCTCGGGGACATGCCCACTGATAGTGGGTATCATGAGGCATGTACCCAAGCATAGTGGATGTAAGGCAGAAAGTGACCGGAGAAGGCACGAGAAAGTGTGGTGACGTTAATGAAAAGGCGTGTGCAGTCGGAGCAGATGAAGGAAAGCTTTCTGGAAGAGATTGCATCTGAGCAAAATTCAGGAAGGAGCTTTGTAAACTGGGAGGAGACTCAAAGTTGAAAGGGTGAGAGGTGAGGGGCCAGAAGGGAAGTCTGACGTGTTCTCATTTACAATGTCAGCTCTCCCTGCACTTTCTCCTTTTGGCCAATGTCTTCCGACTTTCCCTGATCCTTTAGAAATGTCCCCAGCCAGACGCAATCCTTGAAACTGCCTCATTATCACTAGTTGAGAACTTGGCGAGATTGGAGGGCTTTTGTTATTGTTGTTGGATATTTTTGTTTCCCATAAAAGCACATCATTTCAACCCAAACCTGTGTCCTTCTGTTGTTTCTAGCGTGAGTGGCAATGACTGACATGGGAAGAGGCTGAACCTTGCACGTTTTTCAAAATGAAAGCACTAAGTGAGCAGCCACTCCTTTGGCCTCAGCTTCTCCTGGGGTCAAATGAGAAAGTTCGACACAGTAAGCATCACTCAGATTGTTTTCTGCGTGATGCAGGGTCCCTCATGGTGGTAGAGGATGTTCCAACAAAAAATAAGTTTCTGAGATCAAAAATAATAGTAACAATAATAGTTCCTCATTATTAAGCACCAACAATGTGCCAAGTTCTGTGTGAGGACTTGACACGCACCATGTCAGTTAAGCCTCTGTAACAACCCAGGAGGGAGCCATTATTAATATCTGCATCTCACAGATGAGCAAACAGCCTTCAAGAGGACATATAATTATCCCTGGTAGAGCCAGGAGTCAATCCCAGCCTGTCTGACTCGGAGAGACCAGTTCATCACTCTTAGCAGGCAGGCTCCTTTCAGCTGTAGGTGCACAGCACCTGATTACAAGTGGCTAAGCAATGAGAATGCTTGCTGTCTTGCACAACCAGAAGTCCAAGGTGCAGAGTTGGTACACTCAGCATCTCAGGTTCTTGGCATCTCTGCATTCCACCATCCTGGGCATGTTGGCTTTTGTCCTCAGCCAACATGTCCCCTCATGTTTACAAGAGGCTGCTGCAGCTCCAGCCATCATGTCCTCACACAAGCACATCAGAAAACAGGAAAAAAATTTCCCTTTGCATGTCTATTGCAGTCAGGACAACTTTTGCAGAAGTCCTCTGCAGACTTCTACTCAGATCCCACGGGCCAGGACTAGGGAATGTGTCCACATCCCTGCTGCAATGCAAGCTGGGAAATTGAGGATTTGGCGTGTTCAGCCTGGACAGTAGGAGGCAGGCCCCCTGCCAACAAGGAAGAAGAGAGCCGGGCAGAAGGGCAATGGCATCTAGGTGAGTGAGTCAGTGCCTCCGCCACAACCACTGTGCCATGAATGAACACATTGCGTCCCTTCCCTTGTAGACTCATCATGCACATTGCCAAAAGTCCTGGGAAGTCCTGCCATACCTTTGTTTAATGCAATATTTCATAAATGATTATAATTTGACATAAACTCTGTTTAAGAAATGCTGGACTTACTATATTTCAGCTATTCTAGGATGTACACTTTTTTCACGTTTGACGTCTCTGAAGATGAGATGTGGCTTAAAATTAAAAGGAGCTCCTTCCCTGACCTCTCATTCTATAAGTCTGCAACAAGAACCAATTCTGTCATCCCCCGTAGCAGCCCCTCCAGACAGGAGGCTCCAATGTACAAAAGGATACTCAAGACTGTGCCTTGGTTCCCTGCCTGCACATGCACCTGACACATACTTACTTATTGCATCGGCTGCCAGTCAGGGGCACTGAGGATACGAGAGTGTGGAAGGCAAGCACGAGGTCTCCTCGTGTACTCTGGTCTAGAGGAGAAGCAAATTATAAATAAGTCAACAGAAAAAGACAATGCACACAAAGGTAACAAATACTGAGAAAGGAACTTACTTCCTATGCCTCCTGAAGCACGAAAACCAAGTGCCCAGGCAAAGGTGGGGCTGGGAGCATTATAGGCACAAGGGACAGTGTATGCAAAGGCCCTGGGGTGGACAAGAGCTTGGCTTACTTGAGGAACAAAGAATATCAGTGAGGAAGGAGGGGAGCGAGGGAAGAATGAGACTAGAAGACATGGAGGACAAGCAAGGGCTGGAACACGCAGAGGGTCTAGAAGGACGGCTCTCATCCACGCAGGCTGTGTGGAGACTGCCTGGCTTGTTCTGTGGTTGCTGACATGCTGGGTGTAGGGAGAATTGCTCTAAGCCTTGTCGCTTGCAGTGTTGTTCCCAGCCAGGAGCATCAGCATCACCCAGGAACTTGTGCGAAATGCAGATCAGAACAAGAAGCCAGCTCTTCTGTGCCTGGAGCCCCTGTCCTCGCCAGGCACCCGGCGCAGAAACACGGACACCGGCTGTGGAAGGTGTCAGCAGCTGCAGCTGGCCTCTGAACACAGCCAAATGTGGAGGAGAAGGGTTGATACTTGCACCATTAGCAAAATTCAACGGGGAAAAGCCCTGCTAAAATTAATAGCAATTACTATCACAGAATTACGGCAACTTCAGTAATGCCCCGTGTGAAATTAAGTTTTAAATGTATCATTGCACATCAGACTTGGAGTTGCTAAAAGTCTTCACCCTGGAGTGAGACCCGAGATCAGTGAAACAGAGGCTGTGCGGCTGAGGTGTGCCCTGGCCTGCTCCAGCGTGACTGTCACAGAGACGCAGACGAGGGAAACCAAAGCCAGGACTAACCACCCGTGAATAGTCCTCAGGGCAAATTAGGGCCGAGTGTGTGGATAAACCAGGTTAAAAAACAACGCGACATTTATGCCCAGGACCAGAAGCGTTTCCTTCTCAGCGGAGAACTCTCCCAGTGTGCCTCCGAGTGCAGCCGCTCAAACACCACCTGCACCAGGTGTGTCAAATGATTTATTTGCTGAATGCTATTTGCATCGTGTTTTTCTTTCAACTGACTCATATCTGATGCTTCTATCTTAATATCCGTGAAAGTATGGCTTATATGTTTTTAATCCAAATTCACATAAATTCATAAGTCTTCAAAGATGTTGGTCTGTGCAACATCTAAACTTAACTTGTCTCACAGTTTCACCAATTGTCTGAATGTCACACTTTGGGAACATTGTTCTGTTTGATGGAAGTGGGAGGAGAGAGGGTGACTCCTATTCCCTCAGTGTTCCCATGAAGACTGGTTTGGGGGAAGCCAAAGGGAAGCAACACGAAGATGCTGCAGACAGAAGAAAACACGCGATTCTCTGACAATCAGGCTGGGTTTGGTCAGCGCCGCTGCAGCACCTCGACCTTGGGCTTCCAAGCCTCCAGAACTGTGAGAAAATAAATTTCTGTTGTTTCAGCCACGTGGTCCGTGGCATTCTTTAGTTTAGAAAACTAACACGCCAGGTGAAACTAGACTTGCAAAATAGAACTAGCATCACTTAGTTGATAGCATGATGTACTTCAGGTGCAGCAGGGGCCGCAGGGCAGGTGTGCGTTTGCTCAGAAGCGCCCTCGTTCTCAGATATGCTGTTTAGCTGGACTATGAGCGCCCTCTTCCGTCCATTTCTGGAACTGCAGAAGACAGGCACATCTTTCTCACCTGGAGTCTCCAGGTGTAAGGGCTTCAGGCCAGGAGCTATGTGGTCTTCTTTGCCACAGATTGAGAGAGACCAAAGTAGCAACAGCTGTGTTTGCATTCCTGGATACACGCTTGGTTTAACGCCAGCTGAACCCCTTCAACTGCCCAGTTACCCTTTGAGCTTCTGGGTTAAAGCTGGCTGGTGTTGTGATTCTGTCGCTTGCCACCAAAGGAGTCATGAAAAATACCCTGGCTCCCAGAGTGAATTAATATTGATGGAGGGGTTGCAAATGTGTTCCTTTGCTGTCCGAGTGAGGTTGAGTGACCAGAGTTTAAACTGTGCAGGTATCTGCCCCCGTCAGAGCCTGCAATGGGACATGGAAATCACTAGGGAACAGGTGTGAAGGGGTAAACGCCTGCCCCAGTCGGTCATTGAAAAGCACTTGTAGGGCCCAGACCAAGAGCCTTCTGGTTTTCCAAAGCCCACGTGGATAAAGAATTCCTTGTCATACACCAACTGTGACTGCCTTCCTAACACACAGCGTCTTTCCCACCTGGGTCAGGACAAATTGTCCATCTGGCCCAAGCAGTTTGTCCTTCTTACAAAATAACAGCACTGCTTAAGTTTTTCAAATATGCATACGACATGCCGCTCCTTAGCAGACTGTGGAAATCAGGAGCTGGAAGCCCGGCGTCCTCCCACACAGGAGCATCGGGCGTTCCTGCAGGGAAGGAGGAACCTGGCAGAATCTGTCCCATTTCCTGTGGTTGGATTTGTATCAAACTCCCTGCAGGGGGCAGCCTGGGTATGTGGCCGCGATCTCAGGATTCCTTAATATTTTTCCGTAAGCATCTGACAAGTCCTTCAGAGGAAACCCACACTAATTACATAATTACTAACCCTTCTGATGATGGGTCAGGCACTGTGCTGAGCACTTTTAATCTCATTTAATCCTCTGGATACTACCTTTATCCTCATTTTACAGATAAGTAAATTGAATGAACCCTTGATAAATAATTCATCCCAGTTTTCACAGCCGTATGTGGCAAAGCCCGAACCTGAACTCTGAGATGTCTCACCCGAAGCCCATGCACTTGGTCACTGTACAACAGCTACCTCCCTGACTGAAGTGCCAGCTGGCACTTGGAGAATGCTTACTATTAATACGTGCAGGCATGGCGCCTGTCACCACACACACAGTCGCACTGAAGCCTCACAGCCACCACGAGGGGGAGGTGTTTGTAGCCCTGATTTTTAGATGAGGAATTGGAGGTTCAGAGAGGTTGGAGAGCATGCCCTTGGCTGTGCAGAGGCACGACTGGGTATCAAACTTGGGTCTACCTCATTGATCGAGTCTTGTTCTTCACCAACGTGTCCCACAAATTGAACAAAGCAGCTCAGGTGACGTCGAGTCTCGAGCCCTGGATGCCAGTGCTCCTGGTTCTGCCTCTAAGGCTGGCATTGTGTGATTTCAGACAAGATTTCTTCCTCTTTCTTGGCCTCAGTTTCCCCATCTGACAAATGAGGGGACTGGACTGGCTAATGTGTCAGGCTCCTTTCAGCTCTAAAGTTTTTCTAGTTCCAGGTTATAAAGCCAACTTTGGGCCTCTGCACCCTGGCGTCAGCCTGCGGTACAGATGTGAAGTTGGGGCATGCGGCCAGCCCTTCAGCAGAGCTAGTCCATATGCAGCGTTAGGGGTTGGGTGTCCACCTCGGCCCTCCGCGCAGGGGCTCCCAGCAGGACAGACCCTCCAGAAGTCTTCACGGGTTCATAATTTCCCGCAAGGTCCCACATGTGCAGCCTGTCCGGCCAGATCAAGCCCACAGGGGTATTTAGTTGGTTCTTGCAATGTTTTAAAACAATTGCAATTGATTTTTAAATAGAGGTTTTACACTAAAATCTGGATTTCTGGGTTCTGCTGGAAGATCTGGCCATTCGAGACCCAAGTTCACTGGTTACTGGCCCTTCAGGGGGGCAAGAGAGCTCTGCTTTGCCACAACCTCCATGGCCCCATTCCCTGCCTGGCCCTGCAGGTGCTTCCACTTGTGAGCCTTGCTTAAGGAGCCTAGGTGCTCTTTTCCCGGGGAAGGACCCAAAGGGAGGAGGCAGGATGCATGCAACATTTGGGCATAAAAACAAAAGCTCCTTCTCCTGCAGACACAACCAGTGGGTTTGGCTCAGGGAAGCTGAGCCCTGTGGGCTGGGTGCAGGTAGGAGCCCCGGAACCTGGAGCAGAAACCTGAAGGTGCTCAGGGAGGAGGAGTTTTCATCCATCCATGAAACTCTGTCTCTTTCTGCCAGAAACTACCACTCAGATCTCTATCTGCTTTCCGGGGGCCCCGGGTGCACTAGCAGGCTTGTGTCATTTCCCTGGATAGAGGCTATAATGGTGACATTGTGCTGGGTGGAACAAGAGAGGTTTTCTTCTGGCAGCCAGCTTTGGGCAGACACCCGAGCAGGGGGCTCTGGGGCTTCGCCTGCACAAAGGAGCATGGGCGAGGGGCCCTGAGCCAAGGAGAAGCTGCACGTCCACGGCAGCACACACGGGGCTGGGAAGCACAAAAGCATTTCTCGCAGAATGCCTCGTTGCAATTTCCTTTCCCTCTGTCAATAAATAAGCAAATAAAACAATCCCAGAGAAGAAATGGAACCCCCAGGACACATGCATTAATAGAAGCCAATAATGGCAGGACTTCCTGGTCCTTGAGCATTTATTCACTGACTCACTCCACAAATATGTATTACAACTTACTAGGTATTGGGCCCTGTGCTAGGCTGTAGGGATCTAGCAGTGGGTAAGACACAGCAGCCATCTGCACAGCATTTGCAATGGGGCGGGAGGTGGCAGGGATGGGTAAGGAGAGAAGCAAATAGGAAATTATACGCTGATGACCCGGTGGCAGAACTGAGATTCACACAGTGACAATTCAATTCAAGAACCCAGATCTGAGCACCCATCTGTTGTCTTTCTTGCTCTTCCCAGAGTGCCCCGAGATCACTGTAGTCTCAGTAGAAACCACCCAGACCACCACAATAAGGAATCTGGACTCTCCACTGAGGGCGAAGAGAATCGTGAAATATTTTTAAGGGGGAAGTGACATGGTCTGACAGGGATCATGGAACGGTCACTCTGGGGGCCATGGTGGAAGCAGACCCTGGAGGCAAGGTGACGGGTCAGAAGGCTAGAGTCTGTTTCTCTCCCCAGGACGAAGAGCTCTGAGCCTCCCGATTTTTCTTTCCCAGGGTTTCCCAGTTCCACCTGATAAGCTAAGAAGGAGACGGGGGAGTATCTTTTGTTTTCACAAGATCAGGAGCAAAAGGGAGTTGAAAGCTTTCTTCCTGGTATTGTTCACAGGACCGAACTTGCTATCTTTTTACAGAGCCGGAGCTCTCCACACAGAATTCTTTAGGAAAGCACCAGGCAAACCTGGAAAACTTGGTATTGAGGAAGAAGGAAAGAACAGATATGGGCAGCACCTACAAATCTTTGCCAGAGAGTTGTACTCAAAGAGAATGGGAAGAAGAAAAGAAACGCAGACATCAACAGCCTCCCTTCCCATCCACCTGATAGCTCACACTCCAGCCAACACAAACTGCTTTGTAGACACATCCTGCCGTTTTCTATCTCTCTGTCTTTGCTCTCACTGTTTTCTTTGCCCATAATGTTATCTCCTCATTGCCTGTTCAAACCTTATGCAGCCCAGTTGCCACCTCGTCCAAATGTCTATTTTCCAGTACTGTCTCCATGATCAGTGAGAAACTCTTGCTTTGTCTTCATGGACGCCAGGAGAACTTTATTTCTCCTCCAGTACTTCTCATATAATAATTTGTATTAAAATTATTTTATACATATCTATACCCTCTACTGGAGTGTAGATTCCTTGAGGATGGGAATCATTCCTACTTAGCATTTGTTCTCCCAGTAGGAACTTGTACAGAGTGCAATTAATGTTGCCTAAGTGAACTGATGGACAGTAGGGATAGTTTTTATGATGAATATAGGCCTCACTAAAGGAAAAGTGCAGAAAAAATATACAGTTATCTCTTGTCCAAAACCCACAAATAACTTTCTCATCGAGGTTATTTAGTTATTCTGACAGCAACCAAGCTGTAGTCAATTAGCCAACATTGCCACCTAGTGGACATTATGGGTAGTTATCACACCTTCTTCACAACTTCTTTTTGTTAATTCTCAGAACTGCACAAGGCCAGGCACCAGAGGCTCAGGCCTACAATCCTAGCCCTTCGGGAGACCAAGGTGGAAGGATCACTTGAGGTCAGGAGTTTGAGACCAGCTTGAGAAAGAGAAAGACCTACTCCCTACAAAAAATCAGCTAGGTGTAGTGGCATGCACCTGTAATCCCAGTTACTTGGGAGACTGAAGCAGGAGGATCCCTTGAGCACAGGAGTTTAAGGTTGCAATGCGCTATAAAGGCTCCACTGCACTCTAGCCTGGGGGACAGAGTGGCACTCCATGTAAAAAAAAACAAAACAAAACAAAGAAAACTATACAGACTATGTTCTTCCATTTTTATATTTTTCCCAGACCACAGTTCAGTTAATTCCACTCCATAAATTATTCCATGGGCACATATAAATTCTCCTTACCCTTTTTTACTTATTTGTCCCAATTCTCTGAATATACTTCCAAAGTCCTTGAAATTTTCTGAAAGTTCTCTAAAAGAATTTCTAAGAAATCCTCCATCTGTTTTTGCAATAATAATGTTTCATAATTTTTTTCAATTATTTCAAATGAAATATGATTTTGAAAGAATTGGTGAGCCAGCCTGGGAACTTAGCTACAATTTAGAGCCTTGTTTCCAAGTGTTGCAGAGTTCAAACAGTGAACTTTTGGAATTTAATCCACTTGTAAATCGTTGGTTGGCTGCTTTAGAATTTAAACTGAACTTTTCCAATTGGAAAAGGGGGGAGGAACAAAGGACCAGGAAAATAATAATGGCTCACATGTCCATAGCTGTTTATCGTTTATAAGGTGGGTTTGTATCATCATTTCATTTGCCCTACCAACAGCCCTGTGAGGTCAGTATGAGGTTTCCCACAGCACAGATGAGTAAGCAAGCCTCACAGACAGAAAGTTAGATACTTAGTAAGCAGGAGAGCAGAAGCTCATATACGAGTTTTCCGACTCAAATCCCATGGTTTTTCACTACACCTTGTTTCATCTAAGGGCACAAAGACACACACACACACACACACACACACTAAACAAATCACCAATGCAATGTTTTGAAGACAGTGTTAATTTCAACCTTCCCATAAAAACAATGGAAAAAAATATTCCCAGCCCAGAAAAGCACAAGATGCTTTGTCCCAGGCCCTTTCTTGCACAAGGTGTTCTCAATGCCAGAATGTTCTAAGTCAAGGAGTGGCCCACTCAAAACTGAAAACCATGGCCTCACCCATGTTGGGGAGGAAGGGTGTCCAGGAGGACAATTTAGCCTGGACTTCATGAAGGGTGTTAAATTCAGACATTTGATATTGTCTATAAATGAGTGAGACCTATTTTCACAGCAATACACTCACAGTAGGAAGAAGTTGTTCAAACAACTTTAAACTTAAATCCCATTACTGGACCACACCGGTCATAGCAATGTTTTTCTACATCCTGTAATTATCTTGGGAAGAGCGCACTTACACTGCACTGTATTTTATATACTAAAAGTGTTCATTTCCCCAATTTTTATCACCCCGTTTTGGCATGTTTTCACGTTTTAACATACGGGGAACCTCAAAAGTTGGAAGTGTCCCAAGCTACTGCCCACTTTCAGGAATTCTCTCTTTCTCCTTTTCCCAAGTGGTTTTCTTTTTGAATATCTTTGTTGATGATTATTATTTCACTCCACTTGCACGGTATTATTGACATGGCACCAGCACAGCCCCGGTCCAGCGTCTGGCGCTGGAAGGAGCTCAGGGAAAGCCCGGCGAATGGAGACGATAAACCCAAAGCCAGGAAACGGGTGGCAGCTGCGGGGAGAGAGGGTCTAATGGCTTTGGGGGAAATCCTAGCAGTCCGAGCTGGAGTGGGCCAAGCGGCGCGACAGTGAGCCCACCGATCGCCAGCCGCGGGCAAAGCTGAACACGGCCTCGGCCCGGCGTGGGTGGGCGGCGCGGGCCCGGGAACGAAAGTGCGGACGGGGAAGTGGGTGCTCCAGGAGGGCCGCGGAGGGCGTGCGGAAGGCAGGGCGTGGCGCGGGCGTGTGCGGGACACTGGACGCCGGCCGGCGGCCCAGGGGGCGAGGCGCGCTCGGGTCTATTCCGGGCGCGGCGCGGAGGGGCGGGGGCGGGCGCGCCGGGCGAGCATCCTGTCGGGGGGAGGGGACGCGCCGGCGGCGCTGGCCGTGGGGCCGGCCTGAGAGCGCAGCGCCCGCCGCCGCCAGCCGCGCCGGAGCCCCGCGCCCCGCGGCCCTGCGCCCCGGGATCCGAGCGGCGCCATGGACCGAGGCCGGGGTAAGAGGGGCCGCCGCGCCCGCACTTGCTGCTGCGGGGCCGGGAGGGAGACCCGGGAGATCTAAGGCCGGAGAGGAGGAGGAGGCACAGAGGTGGGCGGTGGGAAGGGGCGCCGGGTGCGGGGACTAGAAGACGCGATGCTGTGTGCACAGGTGTCTCCTGCTGCCGGACAGCCCGGCGCGTGCCCGTCCCTCGTGTCCTGGGGCTGAGTCGCCTCCTGTGTGTGGAACTGGAGTTTTCATACACTCCGATTCGTAACTTCATAAAAGATCCCCCTCCGCATAACGGAGGACAGCGAGCTCCTCGCACCCCGTTCCGCGCAGTGGGGGCAAAATAAGGTTTCCAGGTTACTGTCCCCAGACATGCGACCTGTGAAGCCCCTGCGGCGCGCGCCTGGCCCGGAGACCGAAGCTGGCAGCTGCCTCGGGCATTGGAGGAGCGCTGGGAGCAGGCGCGGCGGGAGGGGCGGGCTGGCTCTGTTAGTGATCAGCTGTGACCTTGGCCCAGTCCCTTCTTCTCTCTGGGCTAGTGACAAAGTTGCACTAGTCGCTAGATGGTCTCCCAGGACCTTGCTGCTCGGCTCTTTTTGAGGGATGAGTGTTTTGGTAGAAGTTTCACAGAAGCGGAAGGGACTTTCGGACACTGGGATTGATGTGAGCAGAGAGAAGGGCGCTCCTAGGGGGCAGCGCGCATCTTAAGTAAAGGCTTAGATGTTACAATGGGCATGTCCATGTCTGTAAAGAAATGGCCTGCTCGACATGCCGGCGATGTCAAGGGCCGAAATCCGAATGCCGGGGTCCTAATCTCCAAAGAGATCACGGGTGTGAAGGCACTTGGTAAACTGCTGAGTGGTGTGCCAACATGAGAAGCGTTGTTGTTAATACTGGAAATTCCTCCCCCTCACCGTAATAATCTTAGCCGTTTTCCCCATCTGCCCATTTGCTGTGCTTGGCCGCCCCCCAGGGGCGACGGAGAAGGAGTGAGCAGGGACATGGAAGAATTGGGAGGCAGGGATGAGCTCAGTGAGCAGGTGGGGGTAGACCCCTCTCACTCCTATCACAGGTAGAGCCAGGCTCAACAAGCTCAGAGGGCCAGAGGGGACCCCAGGCTTCCAGTTCAACCTCCCCACCTGCCCCTCCCAACACAAAATACTGCATCCACCTTCTCCTTTAGGGGCCCAGGAGGGCAGGCAGGAAATGGAGGAGGCTTCTGTTTGGTCCTGTGGGAACTGATGCTGTAGTAAAGCGATTCTCACCTGTTAACTGACTTACGGGCATGTGTGCAAAGAGTGTACACACCCCTCAGAGAGGAAAAACAGAAAAAGAGAAGAGGCACCTCTCATGTCCCTCAGTCCTGCTGTCCCCACCTCACACATCTAAAGCAAAGAGGACCATCCCCTACCCTCTCACCCCCTGGCAGTTGTCAAATACCACCCTGGCTGGTCCCCAGTACACAAATCCATACCTAGGCCTATCCAGACTTTTGGGAAGTAGACTGTCCTCTTAAGACAGAGGGTGACAATAATTCACTTAAATGCTTGATAACCACTGCCTCCACTTCTGAAGGCCACCTCCAGAGCACTCCTCCTAGGAAGCTGGACTTCCCAGGAAATCTCTGAATGCTCAGAACATTCGAGGGCTCTGGCCCTCTCCCCTGCGGCATGCTTTTCTAGCCTGCTTTCTTCCTTCACGGTTCTCGTCACAATTCTGGAGAGTTAGTTACCTGCCTACCTGTTTAGTGTCCACCTCCCCTGGCTGGAAAGAAGCTTCAGGAAGGCAGGGAGTGGATCTAGTGTGATCAGTCTTCTGGCACAGTGCCTGGGACATAGTAGGAGCTCACTAGCAGTGCTTTAATTAGCAATATATAGCACATGTTATAGTGCACTGCGAGCTGATTAATTGTGCTGTTGTTTTTTTAAAAAGAGAAAACTACTAAATCCTCACGTCAGAACAGTTCTTTGTGACTTGCAAAGGCCATCTCAAAATGCAAGTACAGTGTTCATGTGGCTGAGGCACGTAAGACCAGTTTATCTGTCTAGACCCTCAGTTTTCTATCCTGATAAATAATTGCAAACACGCCTGTTTTATGAATTAGAGTACAAAATCTGTATGTGTGTTTAAGATAAAACATGAGACTTCAAAAATTATTCCAACAGACCTTTCTTGTTGTGCCCTGTGCCCAGGTAGGTTTGCATCCTCTTCTGTTGTCAGGGAAGGTTTAAGAAGCACAGGTCTCATTTCAACCTCATACCTGCCACGTGAGGGGTGGGATTGTCACGCCCAGTGGACTGGCGAGGAAACCGCGCTTCAGTATTAATAATAATAATTGAAATCAAGTCCTTCCCATGTGCCAGTCTCCATCCTCAGTGTTTTACAGAACAGCCCATGAGAAGGGGGCTATGAGTTCCATCAGGGTTCTGTCGTTAATGTCACCTCACAGGAAAGCAGGCTCAACAGGTGTATTAGTCAGCGAGGGCTGCCATAACAGAACACCACAGACTGGGTGGCTTAAAAACAGAAATTTATTTTCTCACAGTTCTGGATGGCTCAAAGTCCAAGATCAAAATGCTGTCAGGGTTAGTTTCTGGTGAGGCCTCTCTTCCTGGCTTGTCAGGTCGTCTTCTCTCTGTGTCCTCACATGGCCTCTTCTCTGTGCACACACAGAGCAAGATCTCTAGTGTCCCTTCCTCTTCTTATAAGGATACCAGCCCTATCGGATTAGGGCCACACCCTTTCGACCTCATTGAACCTTCATTACCTCCCTAAAGGCTCTATCTCCAAACACAGTCACTTGGGTCAGGGCTTCAACAGATGGATTCGGCGGGGGACACAAGTCAGGGTTAGGTCACTGACATTAATTCTCGCAGTCATTCCCCATGTGAGACACAGAGGTGGGGTTTGAACCCGGCTCTGTCTACATCAAAGTCCTGATCTTAAGCTTGTTGTAGACTGCCTTTTTGGTGGCAGGTGACCCGCCCAAGCCCCAGAGCAGAGCCTAGATGCCAAATCTGCCTGCGCCAGGCCCTGGGCACCTCCGTCGCACCTAAGTGTCACTGTTCAGATGCTCCATGGCAATGGCAGCATAAAAGTTTGGCATCAAAGTCAAATGACTCGAGAATGGAAACAAAGTTGGGAGGTAGGATTTCTCGCCCAACAGGATATGCATCTTCCCACGAGGCAAAAAGGATTCATGTGACACAGAAACCATTTCTATTATAATGGAATTCCTTCCAGCAGGATTTCCCGATTCGTGAATCCCATGCAAAGAGAATCAGTCTTTGGTGATGGTAACACACAGGTAAACCCCATGACTGTAGACACCACCTTCTACAGGACAATTAACTTTCTATCCTCAGATGAAGGTAAATTATAGATACTGATAGTACCTATTCTTGGGGCTGTTGTAAATATTAAATGCATTTTAAGTGCCTCAAATATACCTAGCATATGGGATCCACCCAGTAAATCTGGCTATTGTAATAATGACAATCTTTTTGTTAACAGACTCATCATAATAAAACTGCTTCATAGAATGTCACTTGTTCCCTCCACAAGCTGGTCCAACTCTGATGATACTTTCTGAGTCCCTGCTCTGTTTTAAGTACTGAGTCAGACAGCTTTGCGTACCACCGGGACAGAGAACGTGTCATAATCTTGTCTGTCTCCTGGAGTTTCTTTATGTTGCTTGTCCTGGCAAATCCCTCTCTGACCTTCAGTAACTGGACCATTGTCCAAATGACTTGTCTGAGTGACCGATACATGTACTAATACATAAGATGATGTGTCCATTTTCTCTTATACGTTCTATCTGTGCAAGCCTACTGGCTGTAGTAATGTCATCTTGATTTTGCTTTTGTGAACTATCCATTCTTCTTGAATCATTTTTTCTTTAAAGTCTTTGGGCTAAATTTCCTCTGATTTTTAAAATTTGCCTTCTTAATGTCCAAGATTACGTCTGCTTTCCCTGGTTTGTGTGAAGTGATTGATTTCCCCAAGGTTCCTTTCCTTTCTACTTCACAGCTAGTGCTTTTCCAACTACTGCAGTTGAATCCAGCCCAAGATGGGAGTTTCTTTTGCTGCATTCCCTGCTCATGGGGTGATCATATGGTCTACTGGGCAACTCGAGAAACAATCTGATGCTCTGTTTTTCATTGAATGAGATGTTTATTGCTCACGAGATGATGGACGAGCTCATGCTGAGTGTGTCTTGCCTCCGTTGGACCAGCTTTGAGATCCGGATGGGGAAGGCCACATGTTCCCTCCAGCTTCCACGGGCCAAACAAACTCTTCCTCTGGTGACACCACCCACTTTCTGTCCCCAAGGCTGTGAGTTCTTATGCAGACATACCTCCTCCCTGACATCCAAGTTCATTCCCTGCTCCTTCTACTAGTAATGGTCTTTTGAAAAGAACACTTGTCCGTATTCTAATCATCTTTTCCATCCAGACCTGTTCCAGGAGGTCATCTTTGTCAGCCTGGGGACTCAGTGGAGCTGAGTGGTTCAGAGAATGGACAGAGTTTGAGTTTTGACTGCAATTTTCTAGCTGTATGACCTTGGGCAGGTTACTTAATTTCTCTGAACTTGAATGTTTTCATTTAGAACGTCATGGGAAAAGGCAATGGATATTGTCTAGTATGTGTATTTCAGCCACATTCTGCAGTGGGTATAACAGTCATGTGGGGCCATAGGACCTAACCTTTCTCTGTCCCTGCAGAGGCTTCTGCCGGTCACCGGGCACTGCCTCCTTGCTGTCTGGCCTCTCCATTCTCATCAGGGCTTTGTCTCTCCCTCAAATATCAGTTTCAACCCCCCCTTTTCACATGGGTGACACCCTGCCAAGTAAGTTCCTCCCTCCCCACCCTCTGCCAAGAACCTATCATTACTCCATTCTCGTCTTTGGTCCAGAAAAACAATCCTGTTTTTGGATACCATCAGCTTCTCATACCCTTCTTACTCTTCAAAAAAAAGGAAAAAAACAAAAAACTTGCCACTGAACAAAAAAGTGAACCCATCTGTGTGCCCACCCCTTGAACATTTTCCCCCTTCCTTTCCTGGGAAAACTTCTCAAATAAATCCTCGGCACTCATAGCCTCCTGCTTCTTCCCACATGCTCCTTCCACTTCCTGCAGCCTCCGACCACACCCTCTGCTGAGAGCCCCTCTGAAGGCTCTCCAAGTGGCTTCCACTTCCATTGGACCAAAGTCCAATCTTTCACCTCTTCCAAGTCTCAGCTCCTGGACTTCTCTGTAGCTCTGTTGACCCCCTACTTTTTTCTAATGTAGTCTCTCCTATTTTGCACAGATGGTTATATAACCACCCCATCCCTCCAGAAGCCTTTTCTGCTCTCTCTCTCTGCTTCCATCCCACTGTTGTAGGTGCTCAAAGCCTCTGGGCCTCTCTGGCCCCAAGACAAGTTACCCAGCTAAGTAGTGCCCTCAGTCTGTAAAGCAGGAATAATGACACCCAGAGTTGGGAGACTGAATTGTGAGAATATTTGCCCAGCTCCTAGTGCCTGGCCCATAGCAGGTGCTTACTGATGATTTCCCATCTTTTCCCACTTGCTGTATCTTCTCACTTGCTCTGTCTCTGTCTTCTTGCTCTACCTTCTTTAATGTCTCTTGCCCCTCTCCCCTGAGCTCCCCACCACCTCAGCCCTCTGTCTACATTCATTCCTCCAGAGAGCCAAATCCCTCTGTGAGGGTGACTCTCAGATGTCCATCATCAGCGACGAGCTGGGCTCCGTTCCTACATTACCTCCCACCTGTAGTACATTTCCATTCAGAGGTCAGCTCAAGCTCAAAGCGACCCAGTCTTGAACTCATCTTATTCACCACCAAATCAGATGGCCCTTCCTGTTTCTCTTTTTATGGTAACAACTCAACCACGTGAGGAGTTAGTGAAGGAAATGGGGGTGTTTGTGAAGAAGACTAAATTTGAAGGGGGGACAGGGGATCAGTTCTCAAACTAGCTGTCCTGTTTAAGAAGTAATAGAAAGTCTCCCTGGACGGCTGTGCAATAGGTGAAACAGAGCCCAGTTGGGGCTTGATCAAAGAGAAGCATACAAATTAAAAGAATGTTGGCCAGATGCAGTGGCTTATGCCTATAATCCTAGCACTCTGGGAGGCTCAGGCAGGAGGATTGCTTGAGCTCAGAAGTTCAAGACCAGCCTGAGCAAGAGTGAGACCCCATCTCTACTAAAAATAGAAAAATTAGCCAGGCAACATGGTGCACACCTGTAGTCCCAGCTACTCGAGAGGCTGAGGCAAGAGGATCACTTAAGCCCAGAAGTTTGAGGTTGCGGTGAACTATGATGATGCCACTGGACTCTACCCACGGTGACAGAGTAAGACTGTGTCTCCAAAAAAAAATGAAAAGAATGTTAAATGATAGAATAGGAGTTGCCCATGGACATGATGAAGCAGAGGTTGAGTGTCCACAGGTCAGGGAAGCTAATGAATGGCTCCTATGGGGACCACATTAATATGCAGGTTAGGGGTTATTGTCATCTAACATTCAAGAGGTTTCCATAGGCATGACATTTTTGCACCAGGACTTCTCAGAGTGTATACTTCAACCTAAAGCATCCTCTTTTATTTAGATGTACACTATACGATGGAATTTGGGGAGAAGAGGCCTCTGCGGTTAAGGATAGTTATCTAAACCTGTTGATCTGATCCTGCTTAAACCCTTCAGTGGTTTTGCATTGTTTGTAAGATATCAACTACTGTCCTCATGGTGGCCTCCAGGCCTACCCTCTCTGCGCTCTGCCCACTTCACCGGCTCACTTTGGTCCCCTGCCTACCTCTTGTCCTGGGCACTCCTCATGTTGGCCTTGCTCCTTCCAAACTTGAATATTTTGTGCCTTCACCTGGTTCGCCCCTACCCATCCTTGGCTCTCTGTTCAAATATTCCTTCCTCCAGGCACCATTTCCCAACCTCCCGAGCTACACTCCCCACTGTAGATGCTCACAGCACCCAGTACTTCGCATTGGTTGCCATTTTCACTATCACAATGAACTGTGGGGTTGAATTAGCTGTTGATGTGAGCTCTGTGAGAGCAGGGCCCTTCTTTCCTCGCTCACTGCACCTAGTGTAATGCTTGGCACATAGTAGGTGCTCAATAAATGTCTGTTGAGATGAGTAAGTGAAAGCGAGAGTACACAGTTCACAGAATGGACGCTGGATATGGCCACTCGTAGCTCCAGGATTCTCAACTTCAGTGATTCTCATTTTAGGAATAGAAACATAGTCTTCATAATTATCTGTTATGTCCATTGCCTTCATCCTCTATGCAATCAAATCCCAAGTCCTGTTGACCGTTACTGGGAAATGGCCCCTAGATAGCTGCTGCTTCTATATCCTGTCGCCTCCGATAGGAGCTTCCTGTTTCTACTCTTGCCTTCTGCAGCCTGCCTTGAGGACCACTCCCTGTGTGTCTAAAACAGTGGGTCTCAAATCCAGCCAGGCTCACAGTGGAGCCTTCTGAAATTACAACCCCGAAGATCTGATCAGTGAGTCTGGAAGGAGGTTGGGAAATCTTGCACTTTTTGCAAAGCCCCCAGGTGATTCTCATGTTCTCACAGGGGTGACAACCACCCTTCTCACCCACTGCTTTTGTCCTGACCCTTCACCCTGCTCGAGCCCCTTCCAGGATTCCCTGATGCTTATTCTAGTTCTGCCTTTTACACTTTTCAACTAAGTGAGATTTTAGAGTCAGAGCCTATTACCCGAATTAGCTTTCTGAAAGCATGAAATGTCTCATTTTATCTTTTAAATGCCATGCACATTTTTATTATAGTCCCTAATATACTTCATCTCCTTACCCCCAAATATCTTTGTGAAAAGTGGACCTCCAGAGATGTGTTATGTATGTCTCAGCCTCTCCTTCCCCACCTCTACCCTGCCCTCCACCACGGACTCCCAGATTTTGTGAACTCCAACCTCCAATAAATGTCCCAGCACACAGTGCCAGAGTGAAAATGTATCCGGACATGGGAGCAGAATTCCCACGTCCTGGCCCCGGCTCAGACACTTGCTGCTGTGATGTGAGAACATATATTTTCAAACAGTTTTTAACTTTTAGGAGCATCTTGACGTTCACCAGTTGTATTCATTTCAGCTTAGCACCGGGGACATTGAGCATCCACAGAGTGCTCCGTGCAGACACCAGGCACCCTCTCTCCATGGTGACCCTACAGGGTCTCACTTAGCCGTCGTGCCCTGGGGGGTTGCTGTGGACAAGAAGGAACCTGTGTAATAGGGAAATTCATCAGACAGAATTGACCACTAAAGCCTTTTCTCTGGGGACCCTTCTAGCCCTGAGTTTCTCTTCTGTGGCTTCTCCTAACCCTGTGAGCAGTGGAAACATTTTCCCTACTGGGCAGATGCAAAAACCGAGGTTCCAAAAGATGACTCTGCTATTCCCGCTTCCTGAAAGAGACCAGCTCAGCATCATCTCCCTGTGGAAACTTCCTGCCACATCCCCTCTTCCAGCTCCCCTCTGACTTTGGGTTACCACCGCCCTACTCAGTCTGAGCTTGTAGAAGATTTTACTGCACTTACTGAAATGTCTCTCCTACATATCTATGAATCCTGAGGTCTGGGACTGTCTTCTGCATGGCAGTCCCAGTGTCTAACACACAGCAAAGGCTTAATAGTTATAGTCAAATGCTACTCAATACTCACCACTCACCAGGACTCAGCAGATACTGTCGTTATCCCCATTTTACGGATGAAGAAACTGAGGCTTAGAAAAATCTATTTATTTCCCCAGCCTGACTTGCCTTCCAACCTAAGTTCTTTACCATTGCTCTCCGCTGCTTCTCTGTGAGTGTTGGTGGGTTATCCCCAAGTTAGTTACACGAGGGGCTTGCTAGGTAAGCCACGGATACTAGGTAAAGATTTCAAGGTGGGGACAAGCAGAGTTCTGAGAGGAAGGGGAGGAAAAGGAGAGCTGAGCAATTCCAGGGGACAGCCAGACAGCCCGCATGTGGTTTTATTTGTTACCCTTCACGCTTCCCGCAGTGGCCCTCGGAGTTCTGGTATTAAGAATGCAAGAAGCTCTCGTCCTCCTGGGATTAACCAAGCAAGAGGCTGGCCCCAGAGGGCCCAGGCAGGGTTTGTCCTCCATCTGAAATTTCATTCGGGGAATCCCAGCCACACCCCGAGTGGGGGTGGAGGTGCAGAGCTGGCCTGGTGTGATTGTTCTCCCTGGCACAGCTGTCGGGCCGCAGCAGGGGCAGAATGTGGCACCGCATTGCAGTCATACCAGGTCTGGGGAATTTACGGACAGCCCGCCTCACAGCAGGCGTGCTGAGGGCTTTTTATAGCCCTCTAAGAACCCAGAGGAAAACTGATCTCCTGAGAGAGAGCAGTGGAGCCCGTGTCTTTCTCAGGCAGCCTTCCATCAGCCGTGCAGTCCCCAAGTGCCCACGGTTCAATTTAGGGCGAGAGTCACAGCTAAGCGAGCAGCGACGCACACTCGCTGTAGGGAGATGGGGATCCCAGCCCAGGTCCCGGAATCCCCACCTTGGGCTTCAGCTACTTCACCATTAAGATCAAACTATTATGGCGCAGAGACTTCAGCCAGTGGGCCGAATCTGGCCCGCCACTGTTTTTGTAAATAAAGTTTTGTTGGAACACAGCCACACCCCCCATGTATTGTTTGTGGCCACTTTCTCACTATAAGGGCAGATTGGAGACAGAGGCCATATGTGGCCTGCAAAACCCAAACTATGAACTGTCTGGTCCCTTACAGAGAAAGTGTGCCAACCCCTGGGTCAGGCTCGGAGCCCTGTGGTAAGAAGGATTCTGAGGGTGTGTCCAGACTGAGCGATGAAGCACTGCCTTTAAGCCGTACAAGAGCGTGTATTCAAGAGTAATATTCGGAGGACCCCAGAATGCCATTTACCAGTGTTTTTCCAAACTGCTTTTGGCATCAGAAACCTTTTGCAACCAAAACCTTAAGCAATAGAGCTGCTCTGGTGAAGCAGGAATGAGAACACCGAGCGCGGCCCCCTCCATCCCTCCGGCTCCCAAGGCAGCACCTGGGGAGGCTGCCCAGATCCCACGGGCGTCATCAGAAGGGCATTTGAAAACCACCTGTCTAATCCTATGCCCTTCATTTTGCAACTGGGGAAACTGAAGCTCGGGGGCAACATCTTGCCTAAGGTGACATGATGGCCTCCCAACAGGACCACTCACGTGATTACGAGGCATCGGCAGAGCACAGACATAGCTCTGCTGGGGAGGCAGCCTGTCCCTTGGCTTGCGGGGCCTCAGGGCCACCACTGGTGCGTGGGCAGCTGTGAAGTGCCCCTGCCGGCCCTGCAGCCCGCGGCGTGCAGGGCTGGGACTTGGCCAGGGCACATTGCTGACACCTGCCCACGCCTCCCCATGGCTTAGTTCCAATGTTTGGGAGCCTTTTTGTCTGAGAGCACCACAGCCAAAAGAAGAAAATAAAAATTAAATTGAAGCATATTTTTTTTAAAATTTCATTGATACAAAGACACTTTTTTTAAAACTCAGAATATATCTTACAACTGGCATATTAATTTATTCATTTCATTCTTTTTAAAAAAAAAAAAAGAGCTGTTATTCAATAGATAAAAACATCTCCAAATCAGTGGCATCTTAGAATAGAGAAATTATGATAATTTATACTAAAGCTTTCTTTTGAAGATGGAATCAGATTTATTCATTTGTAGAATAAATATTTATTCTTCCTGCCCGTTCTTGTTGAAGGGTTTACTGAAAGCAGATCCCGCTGATATGAAACCAAGGGGGATTTTTTTTAGCTCCACTTGCACCAAGAAGAAAACTGCTCTCCTGGGCATGTGCCAGGAAGCCGGAGAGCCTGATGGCTTTTCCTCACCTCCAGCCAGCAACCAGGTGTAGCCCTGAGAGGTTTCAGAGGGGAAGCTCGGGGTCCCTGTGCCCCTGAATCTCCTAACGTGGCAGAGAAAGCGAAACTTGGTCACTGATGCCTGGAACATGAGGTCATAGCTAGTCAGTGTCCATCAAAGAGAATATATAAAAGACCACAGGGTCCAAGGGCCACTTCCAAGGAACCCTGCGGGGATGGCCCTGCGGGTGGAGAAAGTGGTGAAGAGGAAAGAGGAAGGCCCCGAGTGTGCTCCGCAAGCAAAGGAGGGCAGTGTGCCTAGAGCGCAGAAGAGCAGGTAGAAGTTAAACGGAGCTTCACCATTCTTCCAGAGCGTCGGGCCTTGTTCTCCAGGTCCACAGCTGGGTGTGTCCCAGGCTCTTAGAGGCCGTGTGGCGTGTAATCTGTAACTAATAATAGAGGCGGACAGGCAGGAGCTGAGGGTGCTGGCTGTGGTGTCGAATTGCCTGGGTTTGAATTCTGGCTCTCTTCCTTTCACTTAACCTCCTGAGTTTCAGTTTCTTCAACCAAAAATGGAGATAACCATCTCCTACCTACCTAGGAGTGATCAGTGCTTTCACGCAGGGAAAGCACTCGGCACATGGGAAGCATTCGATTTTTTAAAAAAGAAAGCGAATGCCTAAAATTCAGGTTTGTAAACGATCGCCTTTCTTAATAAAATAGAGAGGAATCCGAGTTCTCTCTCCAATGCTTTCACTCTCGCTCCTTGCCTGCCCACCCTGGGAAGGGCTGGGATTACAGAGAAATTGGGACCAAGCCACAGGGAGTGCACGGGGCACGTGGCGATCTTTCATCATCTGTGTCGCAAAGGGAAACTGGTGTTGTGGGCCCCGGGGAGCGGTTGATGAGTTGTGAGCAGGAAGAGGTTGTGTGTTGCAATTTGGGAAAATTATTAAAGCCAGCAGCGAGCTCACCCTGGATTGCAGAAGGAGAGATTGGAAAGAGGTGGCCAGTTAGGAGCTGCAGCAAATACCTCGGGTGAGCAGCAGGCTGTGAGATTAACTCACCTTGATGGTTAAGAGCAGACATATAAAACTCTCCATTCTCAAATAGGGTTAATTGTACAGCATTGTCAGTCTAATGGGGAAGCAAAGGAGGTATTTGGGCACTTCACAACTCAAAACATCCACTTCCACAACCTTCAATCAACATTTTCTTGGATCCCCAACTTTAACTCTGGAGGCAGGAATCACCCCAAGGGTCTCCCAAAGCCTGCCCAACACAGCCTCCTAGGGGTGGATTCCTGGCGGCCAGCCCAGAACCAAATCCAGGGTTAGCTCAGGGAGGCTTTGGCAGGTGAGGAGGAAGGAAGGGAGGGAAGACTTTCTACCTGGACGGACAGTCGGGGTGGTCATTCTGAGATCCCACCCGGAATATTTAGTCTAGGCCCTGGCTGATGCCCCTGTGATCACTAACAGCAGCAACATCAGCAATAACAAACCCTTATGGCATGATTCATGTGTGCCCGGTGCAATGCGTAGCGTTCTTCGTATACATCTCCCTTGCTCCTTGCCACAACTCTCTGAGGTGAGTGCTCTAATTGTCTCTGTCCTACAGAAAACCGAGGCTTGGTGAGGTGCTGTCACCTGCTGGGGTCCCTGGGCAAGGCAAGACAAGGCACATCCCAGGTTTGATTCTGGGTGTTTCTCACCCCAGTTCAGAGTGTCACAACTACCCGCTGTCTTGACTCATCCCCAGCCTTCCTGCCCAGAGGCCATCCCACCTGGATTCCATCCCTCTTGGATGGGACGTCTCTGTCTGCCTCTCTTTGTTCAGATTGCTGGAGAGTTCTTTTATACAGCGAACCTAATATTGTGGTCTTAGAACTGCCACCCAGGTCCAGGCCTGCTCCCCAAACCCCCAGGTCCCCCGAGAGCATGTCTGCTCCACCTGCCTCTCCCCCACCCGCCCAGGAGCCCTTCTGTTATTGGAGACAGTTGTCATAGGCAGGATTCATGGGGCCCCTCTAGACTGGCTCTGTCCTGGGAATCCCAGGCTGCCAGTTAGTCCCTCCCTGGTGCGCCTGCTGGGCACTGGGCGGCTGGGCGAAAGCTAAGTCAGGCACCATCGCCACCCTCACGGACCCGCAGTTTGGTGGAGAGGGACATCGATCAAGTCGTCTGCTCTGCAGCATAGAACAAGGTAACGTCACCTGTCCAGCAAGGCAGGACCAGCCTCCTGGAGAAAGTGGCATCTAAACCAACTCTCAAAGGATAAGTGAGCCCTGTCTGCGGAGGGAGGAGATTTTAGATAATAATCATAGTCGATTTGTCACGTGTCAAGAACTGTTCTAAGCACTTTATGTAATACCTCACTGGATCCTCAGGACAGCCCTGTAAGGCATAGATATTATTATTATCCCAATTTTGCAGATGAGGAAACAGACACAGAGAAGGTAAGTAACTTGCCTGAGGTCACACAGCTACTAGGAGGCAGGAGTTGGAGGAGAACAGGTCATGCAGAGGAAACACCATGAACAAACAGTACTGGGATGGGGGCTCAGATATTGAAAATAGGTCAGAAATAGTAAAAAATAATTTTTAAAAAGCTCTATTGAGCAAAGCCAAGCCCAATACACCGTAGCTTCCTATTAGTATAGCCTGTGGTACCTGTTGACGATTTTCTGGTTCCCTGATCACACGGAGGTTTCTGTGAGCTGATCGCCCACCTAATCCTTTGCCTGTCTGAAGGAGGTGCTGCTCAGTCGCATCTCCTGAATTCTGGATGAGCTCTGTCGTTTGATTGGGGTGGGGGGTGGGAGGATAGCACGTTTACTGTTAATCACAATTTACCAGTTTACAAAACTTCAGCTGACAGAGCGCTCTCACTTCCCGCCAGCACAGTCAGACTTGAGTCTCACAACAGGCCCGCGAGGTAGGCAGGGAAGTTATGGTCACCCCACTTTGATGTAGAGGAAATTGAGGCTCAGAGACATGCAGCAACTTGCCCAAGGCCACACAGCCAGTAAGTATGGAGCTGGGCCTTGAGCCCCAGTATTCTGGCTGCAGTGCCTGTGTTTTCTCCATTGCTCCAAAACACTATGCACAGTGGGACGCCAGAAAGCTTCCAAGCCTGGCACTTGTGGCCTCTGGCAAGTTTAAGCTCTCTAGGCCTCTGTTTCCTATCAATAAAACTGGGATAAGAGGAGTTCCTACCATATAGAGTTGCTACACAGATTAACTGAGGTAATAGGCACAAAGTATACAGAGAATATTCCCACAATGGAATAGCATATAACAGTCAAAATGAATGAACATGGTGACTGGCAGCAATATGGATAAATCTTTGCAGCATAATATTAAAGAAAAAGTCACAAAAGGTTACTTATAGCATCACACCCTTTTAATAAAATTTAAAACAACCAACAATTTAAAATACGTCTTTTCAGAAGTACATCTAGTCACAATAAAACTACATACAGGGGAAAGCAAAGGCGTGATGAACACAGTATTTAGGAAGATAGTTAGCTTGGGCAGGAGGGTGGATCATACAGTTAAATGTAAGCTGTTGTCAGAATCCTTTTGTTCAGAATGGTAGGTTTGTGGGTGCTTACTACATTATCAAAAATAACTCATTATGTAAATAAATAACAAAAAGTGAGACACACATGTGCCAGTGATGAAAGTATCTTATGAACCAAGGATTAGGATTAATCCAATCTTTGTCCACCTATTCTTCCAAAAAGAAATAAAAGTGTTAGGCACAGTACGCAGCATATAGGAAGTGTTCAATAAATGGTGGCTGTCATTCTTGGACACCATTACTATCTACATAATCCAGATACCCCTAGTTGAAAGCTTTGATGTTTGCCAAAGGAGGGTGTGAGATGGGTCTTGAAACTCAGACTTCTCAGAAGCAGAAAGCCCAGCTCTGTGCAGACCTCGGGCTGGACGCCGTCCTGGTGAATGAACACTAGTGGGGAATGGTCATGAGGCACTCACTGCTGGGTCCAGCACACTTTGGGGGTGTGGGACCCCAGTGCAAAGGAGAAGTCCAAAGGTATTACAGTGCAGCAGTTGAAAGCTCAGGCTCTAGAGTCAGGTCCAGGTTTGAATCACAGCCCGCTAGCTGTGGACCTTTAGACAAATGGCTGTGCCTCTCTGCACCCAACCTGGTTCATGAGTAAAATGGCGGGTAAAACAGAACCTGCCTCACGGGGCCATTATGATTGCACATCACTTAAGAGCCGGAATATCCTACCTGCTTTTACCATCGCGCACTCCAGACCACTCCCGCTCCTCCTCCCGCGAGCCTTTGGTGAAGGAGATGGTGCAGGCTGCCCAACGTGGAAACAGCTGCCATCTTGGGAGCCGGAGGTGGTGGGGGGATGAGTGTGTGTGTCACAGTTTTCCACTTCCTCCTGGAACCATTTCCTTTGTGAGCTAAACAGGGAGGAATCCGCAGACAAAGGAACAATTCTGGGAGAGCCCCAGCCCACAGCCCACCAAGTTAATTTGCTCGGAAGCCTGTGGCTCACCCCCACCCCTCCTCCCCTCCTGTGTGGTCTGGAAATGGCTGGATGAGAGGAAGCTACAGCTTCCCTTGAGGCCCAGAGCTGAGCAACAAGGTGTCCCAAGCAAGCATTCTCCTGGTGGAGGACAGGGGACGGGAACCCGGGTAGAGCTGCTGCAACGATGCCCATTGAAGGTGCGGGGCTTCCCTGAGCCTGTCACCCTGGCCTGACTCCTGAGTAGCGTGTCACCCAGAACACCCCCATGACCTGCTTTCCTGTGACCTACGACCTGCCTGACCTCTTGCCTCCCTGTAGGAGCAGGTCAGAGGACCGTGCTAGTCCACCATCTCTAATGACAATCCCACGGCTCACAAACCCTTGCCCAGCCATCGCCCGTTTCCCCCTCAGGCAAAGCTGTGGGTGGGTTTCTAAACCCTTCCTTACAGAAAAGGAACATGAGGCCTGGAGGGGTTAAATAGCTCACCCTAAGCCACACACCAGCAAGTGGGAGGAGTCAGAGCCCCAACCAAGTCCCAATTCTTCCCGCCACCCCTGCCACCTCCCGTCTTCATGAATGTCTCTGTGTTCCTCGCCCGTGGAGTCCAACTTGTGCTATTCTCTCCAGCATAAAAGGATATTCAGTTTCCTGCAACCGCTGTAATTAACACACACAAAAGTCTTCCAAGGTGACCTCACTGCCCCTTGCCGTCCCGCACTATATTTAGCTCCTGGAAAGCATGAAGACCGAGGCATTGGCCTTGCAGCTGGGTTTTCTTTTCTGCTCCTTTGTCATTCTTTCCCAGCCCGCCTGCACCACGGGCTTCCCTACATATGCTGGGACAACAGGAAGTGTTTGTTTTAGTCATAAACAATGCGAGTCCAACCAGCGCTGTCCCCTCCGACGTTCTGCCCACTGTTTGGCCTTCACTTGGACTCAGAGAGAAGCGCTTGTAAATTCAAAGGAAGGAAGGGGGACGTCCCGGTGGCCCCAGGTGGCCCCAGAGTTGCAGCAACTTGGAAGAGACCGTGGGCGAGAGAAGGAGAGATTTCTGAACCCATGAGGGGAAGGGGCCATTCTGCCAGCCTCACCTGTGGAGCCGGTGGCCTCTCTGCAGAGTTAACCCCGAGCTGGACGCAGACAGATGCAGCATCCTGAAGGAAAACTGTGGGAGGCATAACAACGAGCTCCTCCGGGATCCTCACCATCCTGCAATCCTCAGTTTCCACACCTGTAAAATGGGGCTCACCCACCTTATTGCAAGAATTAATTTATGTAAATAACAGATGCAAGTCTCTCAAAGCAGGGCGTGCCTTCTAGCAGTAATGGGAGAGTAATGTAGGTGGCTGACATTTGCCAAGTGCTTGCTGTGTGCCGGACACTGTGCCAGGCACATTTGCACGTACCAGCTCCCATTCCCACTGACGAGGTAGATACGCTCGCATGTCACCCATGAGGCACGGGGCAGTCCTGTCAGTGTCCCAGTGGTGCACAGCTGGGAAATGGGAGAACAGGACTTAAAACTCAGGTGGTTTAGGTTGCTCAGAATCTGTTAGTTATCATTATTTCCCAATTTATATGTTAGAATTAAAATCCACCAACTGGGCCAGGTGCGGTGGTTCACACCTGTAATCCTAGCACGATGGGAGGCCGAGGTGGGAGGACTGCTTGAGGTCAGGAGTTCGAGACCAGCCTGAGTGAGACCCCCCCATCTCTACTAAAAATAGAAAAAAATTAGCCGGGCAACTAAAAATAGAAACAAACAAATTAGCCAGGCATGGTGTCATGCACCTGTAGTCCTAGCTACTCGGGAGGCTGAGGCAGGAGGATTGCTTGAGCCCAGGAGTTTGAGGTTGCTGTGAGCTAGGCTGACGCCACGGCACTCTAGCCCGGGCAACAGAGCGAGACTGAGTCTCAAAAAAAAAAAAAAAAAAAAAAATCCACCAACTGCAAAATGTACATCACTAGGTCAATTGGCAGCTGTGTCCATGTGAGGGATACAAGTCCAACAAAATAGAGTATCTGGGAGCTTGGCCAAGTGAGAAATCAGGCTTCTGCTTCCTTTTGTAGTCAGGACTTTTTGTGGCCTGTTTTTTTGTTTTTTGGGTTGTTTTTTTTTTTTTCTTTTTTTTCAAGCATCACTTTACTATGTTGAGCCACTATAAGGACAGACCTGGTTTTAAAATCACATTAATTAGCTGTTAGACTTTATAAGCTCTTCAGAAAAAAACAATGTGCTCCAAGAATTGATTTGTTCCACAAATACTTAAGCACTTAGTCTGTGTCAGGCTCTTAGCAAAAGCTGGCACTGTTCTTGCCCTCAAGGAGCACAGGCTCAAGTCAGGAAAACTGACATTAATCAAAAAATGTACGTGTAAATATAAAACCTTACTGTGTGAGGTGCCACAGGGAGAGATACGTGGTGTACAATGGCATAAGTTAGGGGGAGTGAGCGTGGCCGAGAGGACAAGGAAGGTAGCCCTGAGGAAGTCGTGACTGGGTTGAGAGCTGAAAAGGGCATGACTGCTTGGCACAGGAAAGGAGTTTGGACAGGCAGAGGGAACAGCCTATGCAAAGTTCCTGGGTTAAGAGGCTAAGGAACAGAGCGTGAGGGCAGCCTGGAGGGAGGTCCCTCTGGAAGAGCCTTCAGGGTTTGAAGATCACAGGAAAGGCTCCTCCTCCTTTCCTTCCCCCCACCCAAACATTGAGCTCACATCTAATAAGCAGACTGTTTTCCTTTCCAAGATGACTTGCCTCCGCTCCATTATAATGGCTCATATCCCATTAATATGCTAGCTCGTTAAAATGTAGCGTAGAAAGTCATCTCTAAAATCATGATCAAAAAATTTTTAAGTAATGCACTGGTTCTTTCTCCAGAACAGAAGCCTTTATGAGATAGAAATTGGGTCATTTTACTGTTTGCAAATAAGAAAGGAAATTTGAGTAAACCAAAAGAAAAATTGTAGGCCCTTCTTAAAACCACACTCTGAGAATTCTTCTTATTTTCCATTTTTAAATAGTGCTAGTTGCATTTTCTCTGACTTGGAAAATGGAGAATGGAGAAGGATGAGTTATCTCTGTGATCTCTGTAAAGAGACTTGTCAAAGGGTGAGGTAGGGAAAAGAGAAACTTCTTATTGCTTTGCATTTAATGAAATTGTAACTTACAAGCTGTTTCCAAGCATTTTTGTAAATTCCGGAATCTGAAAGGTGCACAGGAATGAGATCATGCGTCAAAATGCCCAGCACCAGACCCAGCCTGATAGGAGCCAATACAGCATTTATTATCCCTGCAGGTTTGCTGAAATTTAATTATTCACTTTTCTTTTGTCATGGAAATTACACTCATCACCTTTGAGATCTCTAAATAAATCCGACCTCCTGTGAGCTAGTGTCCTTACTGGCTGTGATAAGTACCTTTGCCTTGAAGATTTCACTCAGCCTACATCAGGGATATCACATCCTGGGAGCAAGTGACAGTGCCTTTTGCTGACAGCTTAATTTCTGCCATATAACATCTTATTTTTATTTCAGTTAGGTGAGGAGGGTGGAGGAGCAGAGAGAAAATTGATCTTAGTCTTAGTTGGGTACTCACCAGGAACAATAAGCACTTAGTGGTCTAATCTTAGATATATTTTTAAATAAGTTTCCAAATTTATTTGAAAAACTTCTTTTGCAACCCAGAGAATAAATATCCCCCATCTTGGGTTTCTGTGCTTGTCAGTCACACTTAAAAGATTGTAGACTTATAAACAATGGTTAGTCCATTTCTCCCTGTTGTGTTTTTGGTTTTTGTTGTGGTTTTGGTTTTTTTTTTTTTTTTTTGTCGTTTGAATTCACCATACCTCCGTAAGACTCAACTAAACCAAACAAGATCAATGAAATTTATTCGTGGTTCTAAATAAACTTTAGACATAAATACAGTCCTGTCCTGAGGCCCTAGTGTGCCCTCAGAAAGCACAGATGCCCTGGACCAGGAACAAAGACAAGAGGAGGGCTGGTTAGGAATTGGGGAATGAGATCTTTCCTAACTGGGGATGACAGGGACGGGATTCCTGCATTACCGCCCCTCCATCTACAAGATGTTGTCTCCTCACCTGGTGTGGAGAGATCCTTGGGATGTGAACATTCCCAGGGAAGGGGCTCCACCAGCTCCTAATGCCACAACCATCCCAAGTTCAGTGTCAGGGCCAGAGCCATGGACAGTCCACATGGCGAGGCTTGCAGAGTTCCATGATGTCCCCTTGTCTCCATGGCCCCCTCCCTTCTGCCTACGCTGCTGCTGGAACTCAGAAGGGCAGTCACGCATGAGTGAAGGGAGCAGCCATCGAGTGCCTGAGCACCGTGCACATCAGTTCATTTCGTCTTCATCATCCATGACCTTGTGAAGCAACTGCCTTCATCACCCCCACTGTTTGCGGATGAAGAATTGGAAGCTTAGGAAAGTTAAGAAATTTCCCCAGGGGCCGATAGCTCTAAAAATAACAAAGATGGAAGGAGAGCCCCGATTGTCCACAGCCTGTGCTCTTAGCCACTCTTCCATAATTCCTCTTAAGCATCAAGCTTTGTGTAAATTTTGTGTGAATTTAACACTAGACACTTTTTTTCCCCAACCGATTGTGTGACCATAGCTAAGTCAAATAATCTCTTTGACCCTCACTTTCCACATCTTTAATATGAGAAAATTAGACTAAGTCATCTAAGTATTGTATTCATTGAATAAGTGTTCAGTGGGCATCTACTATGTACTGAGATATAGCCCTCATTCTCACAGAGATGGCTACAACAACTATGGCAAACCTGTCCCTAATGCTATCTGATCGATACTTTGCAGTCTGCATCATTCTGGGGAGTATTAGGACATAGCAACATTGACAGCAGCAATATGCACTGTGGTTATCATTTAGTGAGTGTTGTTCCAGGCACAGTGCCACGCCAAGTGCTTCATAAACATGACCATACCTGGTCCTCCTGGCCCATGAGGTTGGGATACTATTATTCTCATTTTGCATATGACAAAGCCAGGGCTCAGCGTTTTCTAACCTGCCCATCATTGCACAGTTCAGAAGTGGTAGCACAAGAATCCCAACACTCGTGGGTCTGACCCCAAAGCCCTAACCACTGTGCATGCTATTCTAAGCAAGAATTCATGGTTCTAGCTATTTATTATATAACCTTCTGAAGCAGCTTTTATTCCCACCTTGACTCTAAGTTATTTCAGAAGATGTCAATTGATAATTTTTTAAGGAATATGAGAGGTTTTCCCACATTTTTTATGTTCATAGATGTTCCCTGTAGTATGTTCTCTTTGGTGCAGTATTTTGTAAAAATTGAAACTTGGACTCCTTGGGATCACCTGGAGTACTCGTTAAAATGCAGATTCCTGGATTCTAGTTCAGGCCTACATGCTGAGTCAGACCCTCTAGAAAGGTCGAGCAGTGTGTACTTGCAACAAACTCACTGGGAGAGTCTTTTCTTGCTAAAGTTTGAGGCTGCTGTCCTGGGAGGTAGGTGTGAGCCTTGGCAGAATCATTTGTCATATGCGTTATGCCCACATGACTTCTCCCCAGTTTAAATTCTCTGATGTTTTAAATACCTGTGGTTTGAATTCTCTAGCATTAAAGACGAAACTGCCATGGGAAGGTACTTCTGTATTCATTGTGATTGAAAGCTAGCTTCTCGGGGTGAGCTCTGTATTGTTCTGGAAGAGCTGAACACTGGCTGGAAGGTTTCCTGGATCCATGACGTATATCGGGTTCTCTCTGGGATGAGATCCCTGCTGTTAAGTCAGGTATTTGCCTGCAATGGCTTGGTTTTCCTCTATGAGGACTTCACAGTTAGGTCTCTGAAGTTCAAGTAAGCCCAGTGAGGAGAGGGCCATGGAGCAGGAACTTCAGCCCCACAGTCAGGGTCTCCCACCCATGGGGGAAGGGATCCCCAGTGAAGTCCTGGCCCAGAGCCCTCAGCCGGAGGGCCTTGAGAGGAAGCCCAGCATCCACGCCTGCCCACCTTCTCCCAGCCACGGCCTGGCCTCCCAGCCTCTGCTGTGCAGAGCAGAGCTGCGGTCTTCTGATGGCAGATTCAGGTGAAGGGTTGGACAGCCTGGGTTCCAGGCCTGACTCTGCTGCTTACTAGCTGAGTAACTTCACTGAGACCCCATTTTCCCCTTTGCAGGGCACCCGAGGATCAAATGAGATAATGCGCGTTAACTGCCCAGCACGGGGGAACTGCGCCACAGCTCCGGGGAAAGGGTCTTGCAAGGTCACGGCCAGCTGGGCTTTGCCCGTGGCTCCAGCTCCCTCTGCCCCTGCTGCCCGCCAGTTCCTTTCAGGTTGCAAAACCCCCACACCTGGCAGCCCCTCACTCTCCATCTGCTTCTCCCAGATTCACTCAGCCCTTTCCTTCTCCTTTGGTCTGTTTGGACTTTGGTGATCACATCTCAGTCAAATGAAAAGCACTTAGAAGTCAAGATTCCATGTTAAGAAGCCCATCA
The DNA here is from genome assembly GCF_041146395.1 of Eulemur rufifrons. Taxonomy (NCBI): domain Eukaryota; kingdom Metazoa; phylum Chordata; class Mammalia; order Primates; family Lemuridae; genus Eulemur; species Eulemur rufifrons. Next base: position 31,992,963 of record NC_090992.1, on the reverse strand, counting down.
AAGATAGGAAAGAAGCAAAAAAAGATATTACAAAGCTTGAGTACTAAAGCAATGGTCCCCAACCTTTTTGGCATCAGGGACCGGTTTCATGGAAGACAATTTTTCCACGGATTAGGGGTGGGGGAATGGTTTCGGGACAATTGAAGCTCATTACAGTTACTGTGCAGTCAAACCTCTCTGCTAATGATAATCTGTATTTGCACCTGCTCCCCAGCGCTAGCATCACCACCTCAGCTCCACCTCGGATCATCAGGCATTAGATTATCATAAGAAGCGGGCAGCCTAGATCCCTGGCATGCACAGTTTACAGTAGGGCTCGTGCTCTATGATAATCTAATGCCACCGCTGATCTGACAGGAGGCGGAGCTCAGGTGGTGATGCCAGTGATGGGGAGCAGCTGTAAATACAGGTGAAGCTTCCTAGCCCGCTGCTCACCTCCTACTCAGCTCCGGTCTGTGGCTGGGATTGGGGACCACAGTACTAAAGCTCAGGTTTTTTTTGAACACACCGGTAAGAAAAAAAAAAAAAATTAAGCTCAGGTTTTTAAATGCAGAGCATTCACTCAGAACCTAGTTGTTCTTACTTTAGAAACAACTGTAACAAACCTTAACTTAGAAGCAGTATAGCATTTAGAAGCCAGAATGCTACCACACATAGGCGCTTACTGATAGCAACAAGAAATTATTGGAACCTCACAGCAAAAAGAAAGAGAACAGAGGAAAGAAAGAAACGAAGGGAGGGGAAAGAAGGGAGGGAGGGAAGAAAAAAGAAAGGAAAGAGGGGACAGAGGACAGGAAAGGGAGGGAAGAGAAACAGATTTAAAAAACCCAAAAAGCTTAGCAATCTGGACTCATTCATTGCAGGGCAGCAGATCTCAAGGTGTCCCTGGGGATGGAGGGGCGACTGGGGGGGTCCCGAAGATGCTTTCAGGGTTATAAGGTCAAAACTACTTTTATACAGTACTAATACATTATACCTTTTTTGCTCCCCTCTCCACGCGTGTACAGTGGGGTTTTCCAGGCACACCCTGTGATGCAGTGGGAGCTCTGAAGGCTAGGGGGATGCGTATCTGTGTGTTCTTGTGTTGTAAGGATTTCTCAGTTTTAGTTGTTAATACAGCAAGTATTGATCGATACGACCCACATAAGACAAAAGTTCTTTGGGGTCCTCAATAATTTTTAAAAGTAGAGACCAAAACCTTTCAGAACGACTGGGGTAGGGATCAACAGCCCCGTGCACCCCAGAGCCCTGACATCCCCGTTTCAGGTATGAATGATCAGGGCCGCAGTCCCAAGGGAGCTCGCACGCTGCCCGGCAGGGCCTGCCTTGTTGCGTTTGCCACGGCCTCCCTCATGAGTAATTGCCCGTGAGCGTGTCCCCCTGGGAGAGAGAGAACGCCCGCTGGGACCGTCTCATCCATTTCTTCTAATTCCCCCAAGTGGCCAGCCTGGCACATAGTTAGTGCTCGGGAAATGTTTTGGAATGAGTTAACTGATGTTTGGTGTGTGAATGGAGGATGCCAGAGAGGTTGGTGATTCTATTTGAAAAGATTTCCTTGGAAACAGCTGAAGTTTAGCTAAAATGATTTTAAATGATTTACTGCTTTCATGAGAGAAACCTGCCCATCCAGCACCCTCGCTTATGAGGCACGGCGGGGGCTCAGGCCGGGGGCAACAGGGTCTCCAGGCACCTTTCACCTGGGCTGTCGAGGTGAGCAGCGCCCCCTGGAGTTGTGCGACTCAGCAGCTCTGGGCATCACACAGACTTGGCATCCGCCTGGCTCCACCTCTTTCGTGCTGTGCAGCCATCTGGTAGCTTCCCTCAGCCTCGGTGCCGTCTTCTGGAACATGGGCGTCTCAGCAGGGCTGCTCACAGGTGTGTGGGGGGATTAGATGGGCAACTGCGCGGAGAGCCCCTCCTTTGGTGCCCGGCACAGAGAGTGCTCGAGATGGTGGCTGTCCTTATCAGCCTTCCGCTCGCTCGTTCTCAATGAGTTTGGGGCGACAAAGGAACGCCCCAGAGAGACCGCATCATCACGTCTTCCCAAGGGCCACCGTCCACATGTAAGATTTCTATTTAAAAGAAAGTCCTAGTGTGGTCAGCTGCCCCAGACTAGATGAGAAGGAAGCAGAGATTCTCAGCCCCGAGCCCCGAGCCTCGCAGCCTGCTGAGGGAGGCAGACACGCAGACGCCCGCACAGAGCCGTGGGGTGGATTCTACAGTGACAGCAAGAACGGCTGGCTTGCGGTGAGCACGTTCTCTGTGCCCGGCGAGGCACTTTACATGCGTGGCATAATTAATCCTCACGGCAGCCCCACGAGGCAGGTGCTACTATCCCTCCTTTACACAGGAGGAAGCTGAGTCACTGACAGGTAAAGGAGCTTGCGGGAGGTCCCTCGGCAAATGTATGACGGAGCCTGAATCTGAACGCAGATGCTCCGGCTCCGTGGCAGGTTCCCTTGCCACAGCCCGACGCTGTGGCCCCTCTGACACAGTCAGATCCTGCAGCTACAGGCCAGAGGCTCCCCATTTCCTCAGGGGGGCCCAGGGTGGGGAGAAGCACATGGAGTTAGGGGTCATGGCCAGAGCTAAAGTCCTGGCTCTTCTGCTTGCCTCTGTGTAACGTCAGGTAAGTTACCCACCTTCTCTGAGCCTTAGTTTCTTCATCTAAAACATAGGGGTGATCATTGGACCTGCCTCAAAACTCACTGGTTGGATCAAGTAAAATACCTCGTGACAACATAGTTCTGTGCTGAACAGGGTGAAGGAAGCAGATTCAGTCTGGGCTCTGCCAGCCGAGCCACCCTGAAGTTATTTAAGCTCCCTGAGCCTTACTTTCATCCTCCATAAAATGGAGATAATAAAATGCTTGATGTGAGATTTAAATGAGACAATAAAATGTAAAAGGGCTTAGCACAGCCTATAATAGTAGTTCGACACAGGTTAGCTTTTATTGTCGTGCACAAGTGCCGGTGGGTTGCGGAGCAGGATGATGCTACTACGTGGTGAGGCTGGTCTTCCATCCTGAGGCAGACCGAGTCCCCAGTCACTTCACAGGGCAGGGAGACATCGATGACATCATGGTCTTGGCATGCTCTTGTCCTTGAAGGACTCTGTGCTCTAGGATCTTGCAGCTCAGTGTGGTCCCAGACCAGCCTCTGGGAGCTTGTCAGAAATGCAGGCTCGCAGGTCCCACCCCGCACCTTGTGAATCAGAATTTGCATTTTGACAAGATCCCCAGGTAATTCCCGTATACACTCAGGTTTGAGAAGCGCCGGTATAACACAGAGAGAGAGAATGGCAGTGACAGCCTTAGGCGTGGGGTGGGAAGGGTTAATGCTTAGTTTGGCTCTGGCCAAGGCACCGGAAACAGAAGGTTCCAGAGATTGAAGCACATGAACTGATGGGACAGGAAGGCTCCCTTTCCTGCCTGTGTCCTGGTGGCCAGGGGCTTTGGCCTGAGACTGCGCTGAGCCTCGAGCTGCAGCGAGGAAAGACCTCAAAGCAGAGGGAGGCCTGGGACAAAGGGAGGCCTAAGAACCCCTGCTCAGGGCTGCCTGTGCTCAGAGCTACCAGCGTGAGCCCAAGGAGGTCCAGTTCTCCGGCTGAGGCCACCTGGGTCTGAGGCAGAGTGGGGAGACCCAGAGGAGCCCCACAGAGTCCACTGAGCAGGGCCCTCCCAAGGGAGCTGGGTGGCCGGCGCTGGGCCAGCTGAGAGCCCGTGTCTGCCCTCTGGCCCCTGCTGCCCTCTCCCCTGGGTGGGGGAGGCCAGGCTCCCGGACGCAGAGCTGTGACTGTGCTCTGTCCTCCTCCCTCCCCAGTGCTGGAGCAGCTGCTCCCAGAGCTCACTGGGCTGCTCAGCCTTCTGGACCACGAGTACCTCAGTGACACCACGCTGGAGAAGAAGATGGCTGTGGCCTCCATCCTGCAGAGCCTGCAGCCCCTCCCAGGTCAGCCGCCAGCAGCCTGCCCGCAGGAGCTCCACTTGCACGGGACGGCCAAGCCTCCCTTCACCTCCCCAGGAACATTCAGGAATCCAGAGTCCACTCGGGCCCCACTTCTCCACGGCCCTGGCTGTGTGCTTCATGTCCCTCCGTCCGCAGCCCTCCACACGCTCGCACACACACCACGCAGGATGTACAGCACACACCACACTCGCACACACAACCTGCTCACGCACACCCACCACACCTGGCACGTGACACACAGCACATCACACACACTGACATGCGCCTCCCACGCACATAGCACACAGCACACATAAACACTCACACGCACTCCGACATACGCCAGGCAGACATGCATCGCACACACCGCCTCTGGTGCGCACTCACACACACGTTCGTCTTTGAGCCTTGCCCTCCCCACCCGCATCCCCTTCAGGCCCCTCTCCCAGCCCCCACCCCGCCGTCACTGTCACTGTGTGCGGGGCAGCAGGCCCTCCTCCCCTGCCCAGCCCGGGGTCTGCAGCCCGAGGCTGTGGACGGGATGGTGAGTGCTGGGTAAACTTTACTGAGCTGTGCCCTCTCCAGCAGCGCTCAGGGAAGTCCCCACAGGGAACTCTCTGAGCCTCACTTCCCAGTGAGAGAACAGAGCTGGTGTCACCTGCTGCCCTCACAGGGGACAGCAGTGTTCCAGCTGTGCTCGTTGGAGTCCCTGTTGCTTGGAAGCCCTAGCATCTGTTTTCTATTCTGGGCTTCTGGGCACCCTTTTGCTTGGAGAAGGGCATCCTCGGTAGCAATGTAGAAACAAAAACGAAGTTTGAAAACCAGTGAAACAATTTAGGATGTGCACATGCTTCTCAGACCACGTGCTGTGTCCTGTGTGGGCTGGAAGTCCGAGTGGGATGCGGGGAGACCTGGTCCCTCCCCTCCTCACTGCTGCTGTGTCCTCCTCCTCCCCCACAGCAAAGGAGGTCTCCTACCTGTATGTGAACACAGCGGACCTCCACTCTGGGCCCAGCTTCGTGGAGTCCCTCTTTGAAGAATTTGGTAAGCGATCCTCCCCCGACCTCAGCTACAAAGCCATCTCTCTCTCTGTGTTTGTGGAAGTGTCCCCAGCCTGGGCTAGGCCTGGCTCTAACATCACGTCACTGAGTCACATTGGGCATGTCCTTTGGCCTCTCTGGCCCTGCCAGCTCTGAAATTCTAATCAAAAACTGCGTAGTTACAGGAAAGCATCCCAGAGAGCTGGGGAATGGCAGGGTTGAACATGCAGGCCAAAGGAGGCAAGGCGTATAGAGTGTTGTCGCACCTGCCATGCCCAGGTGAGTGGCCACCTGGGACACTGGGCTGAGCAGTGTAGCAGCTCAGCAGAAAACGAGAGCTGCCTTGAGCACCAGGGGCTGCCGTGGGCACAGGAGCGGCTGAGCAGATGCATGCAGGGTGGCTGTCATCCTCGCCCTGTGCTGAGGAAGACAGTCCTGTTCAACACAGGGAGAAAGCTGGGGCCTAGGGGAGGGAGTCTCAGGATCACTGTGCCTTTACAACATAGCTCTCAAAGATTTCCAAAGCACCGTAACAAATATATCTTATTTGATCCTCTCAGTAACCCTGCAAGACAGAGTCGGCAGGGATGACTGTGGCCTGTTTACAGATGAGAAGTTCCAGGGGGATAAGCCCCCTAACGGAGGAGGCGGTAGAGCCAGGCCTCACATGCAGCCGTCTTCCCCCTTGCTGTGCTCATCGTTGGCTATCTCTGCCCCATGGTCTGACTCTCTGCAGACTGTGACCTGAGTGACCTTCGGGACATGCCGGAGGACGATGGGGAGCCCCGCAAAGGAGCCAGCCCTGAGCCAGCCAAGAGCCCATCTCCGAGAAGTGTGAGTCGTGGCCTGGGTCCTCCCACCCTCAGGCCCTCTGTTCCTTTAGGGGACAAGAGACGCTCTCTCCTTGACACTGGGGTTCCTCGTGGCTGTGCAGGACCCTGTTTTCTCTCTTGGGTGGGGGTTAAGGGCAGAAACAGCACCGTGTGGACATTTCAATGGCCTATGATGTGCTCACTGTGTTTGTGCTGAGCAGGGAGAATGTGGGGACCTGATCTGTCCCCTCTGGCCCAAAGGATATCATCAGCCCAACCTCTGATTGCATAATACAGGCCGGGTGATGGGAAAAGCTCTGGACCTAGAATCGGGTGGCCTATGCCCTCCATACAACCGTGCTGTGTGGCCTTGGGCAAATCACTTCCCTTCTCTGAGCCTGAGTTTTTCACCTACAAAATGAAAGATTGGACCAGATCTAGGGTGTTCGACCTTGGGGCCATGGGTTTAGAGAAAGGGGCCCATAATCACAAGAAGCTTTGTCTGTCATCTGCATGATTCATTATCATCACCACCATCAACAGTAACAACTATGTCCTTTACACGCTGATAGCATGAAATGAAGTTGGCACAATTATTGTCCCCATTTTACAGATACGGAAGCTGAGGCTTAGAGAGAGTAAGTGAGATGCTCAATGTCCTACAACTAGTAAGTGACAGAACTTAGCTATGAAGCTGGGGTTCCCCTGGCCCAGCGCCTAAGCTCTTAGCTTCGGACGATACTGTTTCACTACATAATCGGTCTTACCCTTAACTTGTCGGACTGCGCCTCATCTGTATGTAGTGTGGTTGCAGAGTATTGCAGAAGCCCCTGTAGTTTTTGATAATTCTGCACGTGTTCAATCAAAGTATCGAACCGTTTGGCCGTCCACAAAACTTTTAGACATTGCAGAGGAACCCTGATGCTTGCAAAATTGGGTAAGAAGCACAGCACAAATAAATATGCTCCCAAGTTTTGCCAGCTTTGTGGCTGTTAAAAGTTACAGCTTCACATTCAGACTGCCTCCGGCCTTCTGGGAGCTCTTGCCTCCTCTCCCCCAGCCCCCTCCCTCCCGCTCACTGCTCCCCTCTGTCTGCCTCCCTCGCAGTCCCGGGCTCCCATGCCTCCTTTGTCCCCCTCACAGGCAGCTGACCTGCCTCCGCCACTCCCCAACAAGCCTCCGCCAGAGGACTACTATGAGGAGGCTCTTCCTCTGGGACCAGGCAAGTCCCCTGAGTACATCAGCTCCCACAGTAAGTTCTGGTCCCCGTGGAGGGCGGGGACTTCTTCTTCTCCCTGAGAAGCCAATTCGAAGCTCCTCTGTGTCCTGGGAGAGCTGGAGCTCCAAGCTGGGCACCCCCCAGCCATGTCACCCCTTGCTAAGAAGGAGCTGCCCTGGGCACCTGGCCTCTTCGGTGACAGCCTGGGTGGACCAATGGGTGTGGCCGTTATAGTCTCAGTTCTATGTAGCCTTGAATGACCCCCTTCCCCTCTCTGGATCCATTTAAGCGTCCATTTCTGCACCCTTAAGACAAGAAAGAGAAGCTAGATACACCCGTATACATGTGCTAGGATGCAGGCGCACAGATGACCGGCGCTACACCGCTCCCAGCACTGCTCCTAAGCCACGTCTCCTCCCTAGCAGGTGGTGACATAGTGTGTTTGCGCAGGATCACATCTTACAGGCGGATTTGGTTATCCAGTCAACACACAGGATAAAAAAGCACATGGTCTAAACCAGAGGCCTCCAGAGTAGAGTGTGGGCACCCCCGGGGTTCAAAAGATGTAGGCAGAAATATTAGAAGCTTGCTTTATACTTAGTTCAACACATCTTTTTAAAATTTCTATGTGAATGTTTTGTAGCATTTATAATCTGATAATAGCATATTTGCAAATAGTTTATATATATAATTTATGCCCAAATAAATATATGTATATATTTTTACTAACAGGTGGGCATAATAAAATAATTTAGTGGGCACTGGTACAAATTACCATTGAAAATCTCTTAAATAGGCCATAAAGGAGAGTCCTTGATCGTTTAATCAGCTTCCTCTAGGGTTGCAACGCATGGATGTTCCTTTGACGATCAGATGAAGTCACCTGCTTGGAAACAGGGACTTAGCATTACGTACAAGAAACAATGTTACAGTTTTTGGATGATCCAGCATCACTGGTTGAATTTGTATAAGATAATGCTTGTGTGATGCTACCCTGTCGTTCAGTGCACAGTGGAATATTCTCCGACCAGCAAAAAATTTAAAAAATAGGGGGCAGGAGAAAGAAAATAAATAAATAAGTAAAATTTAAAAGTAGATCTGTCAGTGCTTGCTGATCAGAAATGAATCCAAGATACAGTAGTCATTTTTAAAAATGAAACACAGAATACTGTATATAACATGATTCCATTTTGTTTTTTTATAAACAAGGGAAACATACACACACTCACACACATATGCATTCGGTTTAACAATTTTTCTAGGATGTATAAGAAACTGTTGGCCGGGCGCGGTGGCTCACGCCTGTAATCCTAGCACTCTGGGAGGCCGAGGCGGGTGGATTGCTCAAGGTCAGGAGTTCGAGACCAGCCTGAGCGAGACCCCGTCTCTACTAAAAAAAATAGAAAGACATTATATGGACAACTAAAAATCTATATAGAAAAAATTAGCCGGGCATGGTGGCGCATGCCTGTAGTCCCAGCTACTCGGGAGGCTGAGGCAGTAGGATCGCTTAAGCCGAGGAGTCTGAGGTTGCTGTGAGCTAAGCTGACGCCACGGCACTCACTCCAGCCTGGGCAACAAAGTGAGACTCTGTCTCAAAAAAAAAAAAAAAAGAAACTGTTAACAGGATTTTCCTGTGGGAAATGAGTAGAAATACGGGTGAAGGGGACATATTTTTTCCTTCATACTCTTTAGTACTACCACTGCTTGTGCTTTTTGTTATGGGTGCATATTTTTTTATTGTGGTAAAATACACATAAGATTGACCATTTCCACCATTTCAAAGTATCCAACCAGTGGCATTTAGTACATTCGCAGTATCCGACTACCATCACTACTGCCTAGTTCCTACACGTTTTCATCACCCGAAAAGGAAACCCCATACCTATTAAACAGTCACTCCCCGTTTCTCACCACCCCTGCACCCCCAGCCCCTGCCAGCCACCAATCTGCTTTGTGTCAATACGGATTTGCCAATTCTGGATATTTCGTATAAATGGAATCATTCAATATGTGGCCTTTTGTGACTGGCTTCTTTCACTTAGCGTAATGTTTTTAAGCTTTATCCGTGTTATAGCATGTATCAGAACTTCTTTCCTTTTTATGGCTGCGTAATATTCCATTGTTTGGATATACCGCCTCATGTCTACGCGTTCATCAGCCGATGGACGCTGGGCTTGTTTCCACCGTCTGGCTAAGGTGGGGCGGGACCTCTGCAGCATCGACAGTCTCGGGCTCTGTGTCGTTGCAAGCGTGTGTGGGTGTGGAGCAGGCAGCTTTATTTTATCCACCCAAGGACAGGGAGTGAAGTACTGCGGGCTTCAAATCGCAGGTCGAGCCTGTTGGCTAGATGCGGCTCTTCTGCCTCCCAGAGAGCTCACTTCCCTCTCAGACAGGGCAGAGAAGCAGCCGGAGTCCTGGGGCAGGAGGGAAGGGAGGGTCTCAGGAAGGGCCGTGGACCGTATCCAGGGAGAGCGCCAAGTCCAACAGGGAGTATCCTTCCTCTTGCACACAGCGTCTAGCCCTGCCAGGTGTCTGACGCTTCGCCCTGTGTCCCCCACCCCTCACCCCCATACCTCTGGCCCTGACACCCCCGGGCCCACCTTACAGGGGATGTCCAGCATCTGAGGCATCAGGGCGCTTGCTGGAAAGGAGGGCTCTGAGCCTCGTTGGGAGCGAGGACCGGGTGTCCCAGTCACCGGGAATTTCGGTGCTGCCGTCCTCAGGAAACAGATGGACAGGAGGGCCTGGGAGCCCAGGGCAGCACTCTGAAGAGCAGTGCAGTGTGAGAGTGAGCTGGACTGGGGGAAGGAAGGCTTCCTGGAGGAGGGGACGTGCATCCATGCCCTGAGCTGAAGCCCTCCGTTCTGATCCGGGCCCTGTCTCCAGCAAACCACACCGGGCTTGTTGCCCCATCTGTAGAATGGGGCTGACTCCTACCTCCCTGCCTCGTGGGAATCAAAGGAGATGTCATAATAAGAACTGGCCTTTGTCTAGCACATTGTTTGTGCCAAGCACTGAGCTGAGAGTTGAAATGCATTGTGTCACTTAGCCAAGGTGGGAATTGTCCCTGTCACTTCACAGGTCAGAATCTGAAATTCAGAGACTCTTCTCTGCATGGTCACTCAGTAAATGGTAAAGATAGGACTTGAACTCAACTCTGATTGACCCCAAATCACATGCCCTTAACTCCAGGGACTGTCTGCATCAAAATAACCTTCTTTATTTTTAAAAATAAATTTGTTGACTAAATTTGTTCTAATTCATTGGAGTTCACTATATTTTCTATTTTTATGCCTGTTTAGAATTTTCCTATTAAATAGCTGTGGTTTTTTGAATGCAGACTCCTCATCCCAGCCCACTCCAGTGAATCAGAATCTCCGGGGTACAGCCAGGGGTCTGCCTTTTAAAACAACTGTGGGTGATTCTGATGCAGAATACAGTTTGAGATACCCCCCAACCGCCAGCCTATGCTGTCCTGCCCCAGCCCCGAACAGGAATGTGCTGGGAGAACTCTGCATGGGTAGCTGTCATTGTCACTGTTATGTGCACTATTACTGCCTCCTCCAGTCCAGCTCTTGCTTTGTAGTCCCAGATGTTTAGAAGGAGAGTCGTCTGACCAGGAGAAGGAGTGGATGCATTAGGAAGTGAGAGGAAGGGCTGGGGTGGAAGGAGATGAGGCGAAGGCAGAGCAGGCAGGGAGGTCTGAGCCCAGGCAGCTGCGCCACTCCCTGCATGCAGGAATCCGAGCTGTGACCAACACACACACACACACACACACACACACACACTTTGGGCTGACCACTGGCTGCCCAAGAAACTCAGAGGAATGATCTTTGAGCTGGGTGTTGATGGATGAACAGGAGTTTTCTGATAGAAGATAAGAGGGCAGAAGGAATAGCATGAATGCAAGCCTGGAGGTATGGGAGGGCCCAGCAGGGCAGCTGTTGGAGACAGGGGCACGGAGGGCTTGCAGGGAGGTAGAGCAGATGAGATGCAGTGGGGAGGCCTCACGCCCTGGCCAGGAGCTACCCAGAGCCCCCTCGCTCTTCCCTGAGGAGGGGCATCTCCAGCCCTGGCTTCTGCAGTCTGCCCGCATCTCTCCAAAGTGCAGCTCTTTCCAACAACCCCACAGATGGCTGCAGCCCAGCCCACTCGATTGTGGATGGCTACTATGAGGACGCAGACAGCAGCTACCCCGCGACCAGGATGAATGGCGAGCTGAAGAGCTCCTGTAAGTACCGGGCAGGCATCGGGCAAGTTGGGTCCTCATGAAGAACAGGCCTGGCCCTGGGGAGGCACGTGCCCACCAGCCCCTCACCCAGACCATGGTCCCCACAGAGGCCCCAAAGCCCTTGTTTTGGGTGACCCCAGCCTTCAGTGGGAGCCCCAGATCTAGCCCTTGCCTTGGCTCTTGGTGACTGATCTTAGGTGAGTCACTTCTCTTTGAGCCTCAGGTTTCCTTATCTATAAAATAGGGACCTGCCGGGTTGCTGTGAGGATCACCTGAGCCTATAGAAGTGAAGACAACAGTGTAATGACAATAATGGAAGTTTAGTGAGCACATATTGGGTGCTAGACACTTAGCTAAACACTCTCCGTGCACTGGTCTTCAAATAGCCAAATGAAGTAGGTGCTATTATTTATTACGACCACTTCACCGATGAGGACACTGAAGCTCCAAGAAATGAAATAACCAAGATCGCAAAGCAAGTGCTGTGTGTGTAAAACACAGTGCAAATGTGGGCCTTTGGTCATTACCAGTGTCATCCCGGTCCCAGGCCCCAGAGCAGGAATGCCTGCAGAGGGGTGAGAAGGTGCTTTCCTGGGGATGGCACGGTGACGGGCCCTTTCCCGTGGCAGACAATGACTCTGACGCCATGAGCAGCTCCTACGAGTCCTACGATGAGGAGGAGGAGGAAGGGAAGAGCCCTCGGCCCCGGCACCAGTGGCCCTCGGAGGAGGCCTCCATGCACCTGGTGAGGGAATGCAGGATATGTGCCTTCCTGCTGCGGAAGAAGCGCTTCGGGCAGTGGGCCAAGCAGCTGACCGTCATCAAGGAGGACCAGCTCCTGGTGAGTGGCGGGCAGCCAAGCCTCTTGGCCTCACATGGGCTTGCGTGCGCATGTGCCTGTGTGTGCCTGCGGATGTGTCTGCCTCGGGCACACCTAGCCTGGCTTCGTGCACAGAAGCTCAGAGCTTCCCAGATCAGGGCTCTGCTGACTCGAGGAGAATTTAAACACACACGCACGCTCACACAGTTTATTGAGCACATATTGGGTGCCAGACACTTAGCTAAACACTCTTCGTGTCTTGGTCTTCAAATAGCCAAATGAAGACCTGACAGCCATAAAGACCTAATAGAGGCTTTACCAAGTTTTTGCTTTGCCAAAGAAGAATTTTTTATCAATTTAAAACAATGTCTGTTGTTTTTTTATTATGCAAGGAGATGTGCTTATTTATAAAACTAGAGAAAAACAAAATGAAAAGTGATTTTAAAAAGAAGACTACCCATAATCCCATTGACCAAGGGATGACCATAGCTACATTTCAGTGAACACATTTTCACCCTCATTTTCATACATTTGTCTTTTATAAAACTGATCCTCTATGGCACTTGTTATTATATAACTTGCTTTTTTTAAAGAAGTTTTTTTTAATTCATCATCTTTCATCACTATCATTTCATAAAAGAAAATGTATCTTTAACTCCAAATTAGGAGGATGAACATAATTGCAGAAAATATAATAGCTCTTCCCCCACAAAAAATCTGTTGGCAAGCCTTTCCCAACACAGATGCATTTGAAACTGACCTTTTCTCACCCTGGGGCAGTGAAAAGCCCATCCCAGGCCAACACGAGTCCAGGGGAACCTCTTTCCACTCCTTATGCCTTCTGTACTTTTCTTGACATATTGCAGTGGCTAGCACCTCCAGCACAACATAAACGGAAGTGGTGAGAGCAGCCATCCTTGTCCCAGTCCAGATCTCAAAAGGAAAGTTCTTAAAATCCACCATTAAGGCTGATGTTCCCTGTGGGTTGTTTGTAGGTATTCCTTATTGTCACTTTAAGGAAGTCCCCTCTATTTCTTGGTTTACTAAGAGTTTATATCACAAGTGGGTGCTGAATGTTATCAAATACTTTTTCTGCCTCTATTGAGATATGTGATTTTTCTCCTTTTTTCTGCTACAATTATGAATTATATGGTTGATTTTTGAATGTTAAATTACCCTTGGCCCAGAGCGGTGGCTCACACCTGTAATCCTAGCACTCTGGGAGGCCGAGGCAGGTCGATCATTTGAGCTCAGGAGTTCGAGACCAGCCTGAGCAAAAGCAAGACCCCATCTCTACTAAAAATACAAAGAAATTATAGGGACAGCTAAAAATATATATAGAAAAATTAGCCGGGCATTGTGGCACATGCCTGTAGTCCCAGCTACTTGGGAGGCTGAGACAGGAGGATTGCTTGAGCCCAGGAGTTTGAGATTGCTGTGAGGTAGGCTGATGCCACGGCACTCTAGCCCAGGCAACAGAGTGACACTCTGTCTCAAAAATAAATAAATAAATAAATAAATACATAAAAATTACCCTTGTATTCCCAGAATAAACCCCACTTGGTCTTGATGTGGTTTGCTTAAAATACTTGCTAGATTTTAAGATTTTTGCAAATATATTATGAGAGGAATTAGCCTACAAGTTTCCTTTTTTGCAATGTCATTGTCAGGTTCTGGTATCAAGGTAATGCTGGCCTCATAATAAGAATCAGAGTGAGAATCATTATTGATAAACTATTGACTTCCCAAGGCCAACCCTCCATGTCAGCTAGAATTCTCTCTCCCACATTCCTGCCAGGTAGCCTTTTAACTGGCTTCCTCCCAAGCCAGCTCATTTCTTCTCTGGTTCTCTAGGTTACAATGGTCTTCCTAATATTGTACTGCAGTCTGCCTCTTCCCAAATAGGTAACTGTGCCTGAAGATTGCCCAAAGATGCCCCATCTCAGGTTTCTCTTCCAGGGTGAACCACCCAGGCCCTTCAGCTGTCCTCACCCAGTGCCAGGGCTGGGCTGGGTGCAGGAGGCCTCCATGGAGGTGGTCGTGCTTCCCCTGAGCCTTTGTGCTGGGTGTCTCCCTCCTCCACCCTCCACTCCAGAAACCCTGACCTCTTCTCTCGCTGTCCAGTGTTACAAAAGCTCCAAAGACCAGCAGCCACATCTGAGGTTGGCGCTAGACAACTGCAATGTCATCTATGTGCCCAAGGACAGCCGGCACAAGAGGCATGAGCTGCGCTTCTCCCAGGGGGCTACCGAGGTCTTGGTGCTGGCGCTGCAGAGCCAGGAGCAGGCTGAGGAGTGGCTGAAGGTGCGTGGGCCTCCCCCTTCCTGCCTCCCTTCCCTCCCTTCCCTCCGCTCTTCCTCAGTGGGGCTGGCTCCTGTCCCTGGAAGAACCAGACCTTGCTCAGTGCCTGAGCCCAAGTGCCCTACACATGGCTGGGGCCTACGTGTGAAAATGGGCTGAGACACCTCCAAGAGACAGGCCTCATGCTGAGGCCTCTGTTCCTCCCAGCTACTCGAAGCCCCTTGCTAACTTCCCTACCGTGGGCTTGCTCAGCCTGCACTCGTGTACCTCCTGGCACGGGAGCTTAATGTCTACAAAGGAGGCTGATTTTATCATTACACAAGCTAATTCTTAAAAAAAGAAGAAAAGAAAAGGAAAGGAAAAACCCTTCCTTGCCTGGAAACACCACCTGTGGCCCAGCTTCTGTGTCTGTACAGCTACACAGCATAATGACAGTTTCCATGTATTGAGCGCTTACTTTGGGTTGCACAATGTGCTAAGAGTTTTACATACATGACCTTATTTATTCTTCAAAATGGGACGATTATTGTTCCCATTTTATAGATGAGGAAACTGAGGCACGGTTTTGAGAACTTATGTAACTTGCAGAAGGTCATACAACCAAGTAGTCAGGGCCAGGATTTGAAGCTAAGAAGTAAATCTACTCCAAAGGCCATACACAGGATGGCATAGTAATGACAAGGGAGGACTTTGTGGCCCCCAGACTTAGGTGCATGTGTCAGGCCTAAGCAGCTGTGTGATCTTCTGCAAGTGACTCCACCTGTCTGTGCCTCAGTTTTCTCACCTGTAACATGATCCTTGTAACAACTGTAGAGAGCACTGGCGTAGAGCCCGCCAGGTAGTAGGTGTTTAGTAAGTGACAGTGACTACCGTGGTGATGACGGTGATTCCAGCCCCCAGTCCCTTGCAGTACACCCTCCATCCCTGCAGCCACCTCTGCTTCCGTTCTCTCTCCTCCTCCGGCTTCCTGCTGGGACAATGAAACAAACAGCTCCCTCCCCCCTTCCTTCCCGTGATAACCAGCTATCCCGCTGGAACGTGTGGTGTTTCCCATTACCGCCTTTGTCTCCAGGGGGAAGGAGGGGACAGAACCCGCCTGCTGGGGGAACCTCTACCCTCCAGGCCCTGATGGGTCAGAAGGAGGAGCTGGAAGTAAAGATGGGAGTTTAGAGACCCGCCTTGACACCCGATCCTGGGGGGCTGTTGGCCCAGAGGTGTGGAGCTGGCAGGCACACTGGTGGCATTTGGGTTTTGGCTCTGCTGCCACCTAACAGGTGGCTTCCCCTCCCTGAGCCTCGTCATTCTAATCTGTAACTTGGGGATCACAAGGCTGCCATGGACACAGAATGGGATAATCCTCATAAAGCCACCCAACAGGTGAGCGACAAACAGTACCTGCTCTTATTTCATGATCCGCATGCTTCCTGCGGTGTGGCCCTGGGTGAGCGAGTGAACGCTCGCCTGTGAGTCTCAGCTGCCACACACTGACGTGGAGCTGCTACCCCACTGCCCTGCAGGTTGCTGTAAGGGGCCTCGCTGTCACAGAAGCAGGTCCCTCACCCCTGTGAGGCGTTATGGTTCACACCACCCAAGGAGGTAAGCAGAGGACCAGTATTAGTCCCAGGCTGCAGATGTGGAAACTGAGGCCCAGAGCAAGGAGGTGGCTTTCCAAAGACCCAACAACTGATTAGCAAAGGAGCCAGCTCTAGAAGCGAAGCCTCTTGGTTCCCAGCCCTGCACGTTTGCAATCCAAGGGACAGATGCAGGAGAAAGTTTTTTCCAACCCTGACGTGCCCCACACATGTGCAGGTGGCTATGTCAGCCCCTCTCTTCCCCCCAGTGTCCCCGACCCCTCTGTTCAATGGCCTGACCATACAGACCCCATTCTTCCTCTGCTGCCACAGCCCGCCCCCCTGCCCATCCACTCACAACCTGCGTCCTCTCCACAGGTCATCCGAGAGGTGAGCAAGCCAGTCGGGGGAGCCGAGGGGGTGGAGGCTCCCAGATCCCCAATCCTCCTGTGCAAGCTGGACCTGGACAAGGTACATCTGTTTCCGCTGGGTCTCCTCTGGGTCAGGCAGTGGGCGCTTGACACAAGCTCGACCCCACGGGCATTCCCAGGCTGGGATGAAGCCAGGCACCTGCCAATAGTGCTGTATAAACTGTGGGTGCCCAGCACAGAGCTGGTACAACAGTAGGCGCTCAACAAATGTCTCCTGAATTTGAGTACATGGATAAATGAGTGCCCACGTCCGGGGTGCAGTACAAGCCAGAGGAGGAAGTGACTCTCCCTGCCGGGACAGGAGGAGGTCACACTTGAACTGTGCCATGAAACATAGGTCGAAATGTGTCCATTGGAAAAGGAGGGAAGCAGGCATCAGTCGGCTGGTCAGGCCGTGGGCAAATGCGTACTAGTGGTTACCCTTTGCCAGGTGCTGTGGGTAACAAAGAGCCTCAGACCAAATCCTTGGGGACACCGCAGTCTGGGGGGACGTTTATGACCCACATACCTGAGTCTTGCATGGTACAATAAAGGCAGCATTTATAGACTGTGACCGTGTGCCCGGCATTGTTCTAAATGCTTTACCTCGATTAACTGAGGTCATTTCTGCAGCAACTCTTTGAGCAGGCACATTTTCAGAGGAGAAAGCTGAGGCACAGAGAGATTGACCCAAAGTCACATAGCAGATGAGAAACACGGGCGGGGTGTGTGGACGCCTGCTCCACAAGCCCCTGGTGAGCGCCCGCTGCACGCCAGGCACGGGCTAGACACCGGAGTGCAGCTCATGCACAAACAGCTGCAGCCCCTGCCCGCACAGCACCTCCAGCCCGGTGGGGAAGCGGACGTGAGTCCAGTAATCACACGGACCTATAAATGCTGAGCTGCGTGAGTGCAAGGAGTTGTACCAGGTGGCCTGGGAGTGTGTGTCAGCGGCCTGCTCCTGTCTCAGAGTCCGGGAAGACTTCCCTGAGGAAGTGACATTTCGGATGAGGATGAAAACATTAGCAAGGAAGTGGGGGGCAAAGGCACTGCAAGCAGAGAGAACAGACACCGGAGCAGGAGGGAGCGCGGAGTTGACAGCGGCCAGCGTGGCTAAGCTCAGAGAGAACAGGGAGCGCGGCAGCCTGTTGGGTCCTGGAGCGCTAGCGAGGGAGACAGGGAGCTCATGCTGGCTGGAGGGCCAGACTTAGGGGACTTAGGGAACACGGGCACCCGTGTTGAGCCTTAAAGCATGGGCAAAATTTCACTGGGGCAGAAGTGGCCTGAGGGAAGGGGACTCAGAAGCAAAGGGATAGGCAGAGTCACTAGGAGTGGAGGGGGACACTCTCGTGCCAGGTGGATACTGGAGAAGTTCAACGCTATCATCCAGCATTTGCCGTGAGTGGGGCCAGAGGAAAGCAATGCTGACGGTGTCAGGGTGTGTGTGAGTGTGAGTGTGTACACACAGTTGTAGGTGCATGCCGTGGAGCAGTCTGAAGGACATGGCAAGCTTGTAGGGTCGAGCTTTCCTGTGGCTGAGTGTCCGGGGGGAGGGCAACTAAAATGTTCAGGGTGGTCTTTTTGGTGCGGAGTGGGGCTGGGGCTGCTTCTCCATGGGATCCTGTGACTGCAGTGTTGTCATCGTCGTTGAGTTTATTCCAAAGTGCTCACAGTATTTCTTTGTATTTGCTGTCTGTCTTGATGAAAACTTGCCACCCGTACACCGTTGCAGAGCAAATAGAACCGTAACTTCTGTTTCACACTTTACAGAGGCGATCATTTACACTTTTGACAGTTCTAGCCAATCTCTGACAGGTGCCATTTTTCCAGCCCTTTGGAAGTTGAGGGGCGCACACGGCCTCTCCTGTTCTCCCTGACGCTAGCACTGTGCTTGTGGAGAAGCGTCCCTGAGCCTGGCTTGGGGGGACCTTAGCAGGAAGGGTTTAGGGGCCTCAGAGCTCTGTAACTTCTCCTTCTTAAGTGGGTGGGTGCCATTTTAATCCTGTCCCAAGTCTAACTGGCACACTTAGCTTCCTGAAGCAAGGTGGCAGCACAAGACACAGGTGTTAGAAATGACACAGTCTGTTGGCCTCGTTGTTTCTCCTGGGCTGGCTGGCTGGTGCATCACGGCAGCCCCCTGGAGTGGGTGTCATTCAGGTGAGAAAACCAAGCTTTGGGAAGATGGAAGGATTTTCCCACATTGCCACAGCTAATAAGTGGTAGGAAAGTCATAATTTCTTCGAGGATTGGTCTGACTACTCCGCTCCACCTCCCATGGTACCTAGTAGGCACTTAACTGGCCTTGTAGGAATGAATGTTCCAGAGTTGGTGTAATGAATAAAACTAATTTGGGCTGGCAGTGCCACTGTTAACACTGGGTGTGCGTGTTTGTGTGTGTGAGGCTCACGCATGCGTCCTCACCATCGTCTCCTCCGAGCTAGGATCATAGGGGACCCCTGTTGGCCACCAGCTCCTGTTGTGACTGCTTTGAAAATGTCTGCCAGCGCATCCCTTTTTCTCCGTCCTCACTGTCATCTTGGTTCATGCCCTTACTGAGTCTCATTGTGACCAGGATGACACTCTGTTAGTGGCTCTTTTGCTTCCAGTTTTGTCCATCCCCACTATGCCGCTGGAGGGAACTTCCTACACAAGGCTAGATTATATAATACCAGTCCAGCTCCCTGTCACCTGCCAAATACAGTGCAAACTCCTAAGACATTTATCTCAATGTAGCACGGTATCAGGCACACAATAGTTGCTGACAAATACTCGGTAGCTAATTATCATGTACATGGGCAGTTGGGAGGGGGGACTAAACCAATAAAGGGGTACTCCTGAGCGTGTCCTCTGATGTGGGGCTGTCTGTGTCCCCTTCCAGAGGCTGTCCCAAGAGAAGCAGACCTCAGATTCCGACAGCCTGGGCATGGGCGACAACTGTTCTACCCTTGGCCGCCGGGAGGATGGTAGGAGCCTCGGTGGGGGCTGGGGGGAGGTTCAGGCTAGAGAACGCTGGAGCTGGGAGGGGCCCTGCCCACAGGTACAGGGTGGCAGAGCAGGTCCTCACCACTCTGGAGACCTGGCTAAGGCGACCCTGCCTGTCATACCTGGAGCTGCAGGCCAAAAGGGCCTCCAGGAAGGCCTAGGGATGGGTGGGACTGGGGCCAGGGGTTCCCTCCCACCCCTGACTCATCTCTCCGGCCACAGGCAAGGGGAAGAAGAGCAGCCTGGCAGAGCTGAAGGGCTCCATGAGCAGGGCTGCGGGCCGCAAGATCACCCGCATCATCAGCTTCTCCAAGAGGAAGGCGCTGGCCGATGACCTGCAGACATCCTCCACGGAGGAGGAGGTTCCGTGCTGTGGTGGGTACGGGGCGTGGGAGGAGGGGAGTCCAGGTCCTGCGGAGGGACGCAGGCTGCTGGGCTGAAGCCAGGAGAACGTCCATGCCTCACCCACCCGGCCCCCAGGGCAGGGAAGAGAATGCAGCCTACTGGGTGCCTAAACCTCATTCTGCCAACACTCCAACAATCCCTGCCTTCCCATCTCTTCTCTCCCCTGATGCCCTGACGCTCAGCAAAAGGAAAAGCCACCTGACCCCCATATATCTGTGCTCCCGGTGACCTTACCCCAAATCCCTGCTCATTTCTGGGCCTCAGTTTCCCAGTTTCTTCCACAACAGTGAGAGGAGAGTGTATGTAATTTCCCAGCATAAAACATGCCAAATGTGAAATTCCCAGTCTTCTAAGGAAAGTTCTTGAATAAAAATATTTAAGTACTTTTTATTATAAATGCATTCAGTGTGAGTTAAATGTGAGTTGAAGGGGGAAAACATACTGTTTTGCTCGTGTAAATGCAGTGTTCCATACACCGGAATCCACGGGAAGTCACGTATGATACTTTGGATATGCAGTAATACTCTACTAGCCCTGAAAAACTATTGTAAAAGAACATGGCCATAAAGAAATATTTTGTAATCAGTGAATCAGAGCGTGTTATGCTAAAAAAAAAATAATAAATTTAAATCTCAAATGTTTAGAGGGAATTCTAAACCTGTGGGTCATCAGCTGTGCAGCGGTGCCTTGCTCAATTTTAGAATTCTTTGTCCTGGAGAGACGTTTTTGTCCCCACACGCTGCCACTAGGTGTCAGCATCATCCATCATTTTCCGTCTTTCAGTAACAGTTTTGATTTTGAGGGGAGAAAAGGCAAGAGAGAATTGTCTTTCATACGTTGTATATAGCAGTTCCTGCCCTCCTCATCAAGCGTGGTGCGGTCCAAAGGTAGCGCAGAGATGTACCACTGTCATTATCGGTCCCCATTTCACGGCTAGGAAACTGACACTCAGAGAGAAGAGCATGCCTGAGGTCACAGGTGGGGAGAGTGAGACGACAGGGCCCCAGGCCTTCTTTCCAGCTGTGGTGCAAAGGTTGTCCAGGCACCCTGTCCCCGGGGTGGAGATTGGCGCACCCAGCTTTGCGCCCCCCACTTGGGTGTCCCAGGGCGGGCTGTGGGGAGGTCACGCCGCTGGTGTCCCCTCCCAGGCTACCTGAACGTGCTGGTGAACCAGGGCTGGAAGGAACGCTGGTGCCGCCTGAAGTGCAACACTCTGTATTTCCACAAGGACCGCACGGACCTGCGGACCCACGTGAACGCCATCGCCCTCCGCGGCTGTGAGGTGGCCCCGGGCTTCGGGCCCCGACACCCGTTCGCCTTCAGGATCCTGCGCAACCGGCAGGAGGTGGCCATCCTGGAGGTGAGCGGAGGGAATCCCGGCAGTCCTCGGTGGCGGGACTCTGGCCCGCGTCTTGTTTTGGTTTGGGGCTCGGTACTGACACGACGAGGCTGACCCAGAAGCAGCGCAAGCCCAGCTGCCCTCAAGGGACCCAGGGAGGCTTCCCAGACGACATACAGGACACCCACTTAAATTTGGATTTCAGGTAAACAACGAATAATATTTTTAATACAAGTATATCCCGTGCAATATTTGGGACATACCAAATATTGGTAAAAAATTATTCGTTATTTACCTGAAATCCAAATTTAGCAGAGTATTCTGTATTTTCATTGACTAAGTCTGGCAGCCCCAGAACCAAGATTTGCATATTCTCCCTGACTTTAAAATCCCAAGGCTGAAAGGCACCTGGTCTGGTCCAACCCGATCTGATTGTGGAATCCTCTCTAAACCCTTCTCACCGGACAGCCTCCTCTGAGGGCGTCCTCCTCAGGTAAACCACTGCCCCTCCCAGCAAGCGACTCAGACTTCTAGGAAGATTTCCCCCATATGGAGTTAAAATCATTAAGATCTATGAAGGCAGTAACCATGCCTGTTGTGAATACTTTCGTTTTTCGAGAGCTCTGCTCGATGTCCAACACATACTGTGGGCTCAAGGAATATTTGTAGAATATTTGTGATTTCATTTCACTCGTTCATTGTCCTTCTTACCCATTGACACCCACCCTCCTCTCTGAGGTCACGCAGAATACGTGGGCTCTCTCTTCCACATGGCAACCCTTTGGCAATTTAGAATTTAAGATGTCCACACTGGATGAAAACTTGGGAAACGTAAAAAACTACCTTCCCCCATTACAGATAAGGAAACTGAGGCCAGGGCAGCCAAGTGCTTTGTCCAGGGCTCCGGGAAGGGTCCACGGTCTCTTGGTCTTGTCCTCGAACTAAGACCCAGCCTCTTGGTCTCGTTCTCTGCCCAGTACCCACTGCCTCTCTCAGTTCTTAAATTTCAAGAAATATTGCTTCTGTAACATTCAGCATTTGTGTGCTAATTTGATTTTATAATAATGCCCTTTAAATGAGAATTAACATAAGTATGTGTTTAGTTGACCTGCAACTTTTTGGAGGTTTTCCTATATACAGTATTATAATTATTTGAGAATTAATAACAAAAGAAAAAAATTGATTATGTGAGAAATAGCCTCCTCTAATAAAAAGTAAATATTTTTTAAAAATTTTCGAAAACACCCAAATGTTGGTTTTACATCCAAGAGGTTGTGAAGGCTCAGGGTAGATAGTGAGGGTCTGCTATCTCAGAGAGGTGGTCAGGGAGGGCCTCTCTGAGGAGGTGGTGTTTGAGCAGAAGCCTCAATAGAGAGAAGGCAGGGCCCCTAGCATTTCTGGATGTGTGTTCTAGTCTTACTCCTCTTTGATCCCTAAGTGCTGGGAACATGATAGGTACTTGCAAATATTTCTAGGTTTGGCTGAAGCGCACAGGTCGCTGGGAGCCCTGGCAGTACCAAAGTGAACTCTGCCTTTGCCCCCTCTCCCTCAGGCAAGCTGTTCAGAAGACATGGGCCGCTGGCTTGGGCTGCTGCTGGTGGAGATGGGCTCCAAAGTCACTCCTGAGGCTCTGCACTACGACTACGTGGACGTGGAGACCTTAACCAGCATCGTCAGTGCGGGGCGTAACTCCTTCCTGTAAGGGTTGCCGCCCGCCGGCCACACCCGCCCGGGGCCTTCCCTGTCTCAGCTCCCCCTCAGAGGCTGGGTCCAGCTTTCCACACTGGGAGGAAAGGGAGGAGGAGCTGAGGCAGACTCTGCTTCCCTGGGAAGCTGGAACCGGTGCCGCTTCTTCCAGGAAGGACAAGGGAGCTCGCTGTAGCCCAGGGTCAGGGCAAGCTGTGGATGGAATGAGCAAAAGAAGCCCTGGAGTAGTGCCCTGGGCTCCGCCCTCACACCATGGGACCTCGGGCTCTCACGCCCTTGAGCATGGCCGTGTGGTTAGTGCATGAAGTTCAGCATTAGAAGAGCCAGTTTCGAGTCCCAGCTGTGTCACCACCACCTGTGGGAGCTAGTGCTGGTTGCTTGCCATCTTGGGTCCTCTGTTTACTGACTCATAGGGTAGTGGTGACGAATTAACCTGCCTTCCGTTCATTGTGGGAATCACACTGGTTCTGCCTGTGAAGCCCTAACACAGCACATGGCACGTTGCCTGCCATGTTGCTATTGCTAATCTTCTGACCTGCATTAACAGCTGTTGCCGGAATCAAACGAGAGTGTAGACAGGGAACCACTGTAAGCCGCAAAGTGTCATCATCATCATCATTACTGTACTTTTATTTTCTAGATATGCAAGATCCTGCCAGAATCAGTGGCCTGAGCCCCGAGTCTATGATGATGTTCCTTACGAAAAGATGCAGGTATGGTCCATCGGGCTGCCCAGGAATGTGGCAAAGGCCACTTACTTAGCTCTCCTTCACTGCTCCTTTTATCTTCCACCTCAAAGAGATGATGTTCATTTAACTAGCAGCAGCCAGAAGGGGAGCCCCTTCTTATCACAGATGGTGGCTCAGGACGAGAAGTCCCTGGCACAAGAGGCTGGGCAGTGCAGTGCAGAGAGCCCCCGACCCGGAGGAAGGAGGGCTCCGTAGACTGCCAAGCACTGCGGACACGTGAGGCATCGTCTCCAGTTTGAGCAAGGCGCTTGGGCTCCTCTCTGTTTGTTGCTCTGGGACCTGATGCTGGTGATTCCACGGTGCCCAGGGCAGATGCTGACTATGGGGCTGCCCCAAAGGCCTTCCCCTGGTGGCATTCACAGTCTGGGCTTCAGCTCCCAGGACAGTCTCCCTGTTTTGCTTGCTAAACCAAGTAGATGCCAGCTGATTCATTCACAGTGAGGCTTCTGTAGCCACATGACCTGGAATGCTCACGGCAGCATGCGCTGTGCCGTCCCCTCCCTTAGGAAGCCACAGGAGAGCCACGCTCTGATCAGATGCTGGCCGGAGGGTCAGGCCTCACAGCTAGCGGGGAGAGACAGAAGCAAGCTGCCGGACAGCACACGCGTCTGTCGGCCAGGATCCCTGCCTCGGACGGTGCCGGGTGACACTCTGAATTCTCACCTGCGGGACTCCCTTTTCTAGAAACTTCTCCAGCCATCCTTCTTCTGTTCATATGGTCTTTCTTCAGACTCAGATGAACCAGTGGATGCAGCTTGAAGTTTTTCTTAGTTGCAGAGTTTAGTAGCAAGCCCCCTTAGCACTTAAGGACGTGAACGTTGGAATCAGACTCAGGGCTGAGGCTGTTACCTCGGGCTTCACTTCTCTAGTCCTCATTTCCTGGCTCCAAATGGATACGATAAAACCTACCTTCTAGGACTATTGCAAGAATTAAGTGAAATATTTTATGTAAAAAAATTTAGCACGGTGTCTGCACATTAGAAGGTCCAAGAGTAAATATTACTGTTGTAAACAACATCATTGGTTTTTACAGTATTATCACATTCCACCCATGGTTTCCTGAGCTTTGACTGGATTTTGAGTGTTCCTAATATACTCTTCATGCATAAATGCATAGTCAATCTATTAAGTTATAGCACTTCTACCAATGACTGATCTCATCCATGGCATTTTTTTTCCCTGTGGAAAGACTATATTAGCAATTCAGAAAATTATAAGGGTACTTCCAAATGATGTGAGGACTAAAATATCTGTGATAAATCAAACCTGGTCTTTTGACACTTTATAATTTTCCCTTCTCAGCAGGTACTCCAGTTTAGGGCTGCCTTCTGCTTCTCCCCTACCCCACAACCCCTCACCAGGAAGGTGCGAAGTTCAAGTGATACACTGCTAGTGAAAGTGTTTTATAAACTGTTGAGTGCTACACAACAATTATAAAGGCCAAGATCTCTGAGCAAAGAGTGCTTATACCAAGCAAGGACCAGAACGCGCCCCTGCATTACCCCTGCAGTACCCTTGCATTGATGAGTCTGAGCCTGCCTGCACTTGACCTTCTTTCTCCATCTCCCGCACAGGACGAGGAGCCCGAGCGCCCCACTGGGGCCCAGGTGAAGCGCCACGCCTCCTCCTGCAGTGAGAAGTCCCACCGTGTGGACCCGCAGGTCAAAGTCAAGCGTCATGCCTCCAGTGAGTTCTGTGTGGGCCTGCCCTGCTGAGCAGGGGGAAAGAGAGGGAAGCAGTCTATTGGAAGGGGTCTCAGAATCAGTTTCCTCCAGGGGTCGGGTGGGTAAATAAATGACTGAAGTGAGACACAAGAAAATACTCTACCCTAACACACAAGCACAATGATAAAGGGCAGCTAGCATGTGGCCTCAGAGGGAATATGACAGGGACTTGGGGGGACCGTAGGAAACTGGAGCACTCAGGTCCCAACTGTAGGGGTAGCTTCTGCTCAGCTCCAGCCGATGGTCCCCCCACAGCTCTGTCAGTCCCCCAGTGACAGATTTGACAATTATTCAAAAGAGGCCAGAAATGTAAACATTTTGTGAAACCTACTTATTTTTTAATATCAACCACTACTTTTTAAAAAAATTAACATCAAATGAGGCCAAAGAGAAAGAGAAATTGTCCACCAGCTGTATCAGTTTCAGAGCTAACAATTTGTGATTTCTGATTTGGGGTAACAAACACCCTGGACCCAGCTCCCCTCTGTGTCCCAGCCCTAGCTCTACCTAGCACCCCGCAGGGTCTCTGTGAATTGCCTGATTGCCACATGGCACGGTGATGACTAAGGTGCCAGATAACTGTGCTGTAAGTTCTGTTTGGTTTCCAACGCTAATCTCTGCTCCTGTGTGATTTATCTCTACCAGCAAGCCAGCTTCCTGTAGGACGGCATGTTCCAAGGGTTCTTCCTTTGTTGCTTTACATTTCTAATCCCCAGCATCTGAACAATGTCAAGTTCTGTTCTTTGCTCTCTGAAGATCTATTTTTTAAAATACTTTTTTTTATATGATAGCTTCATTTCACTAGTATAGATAATCCCTTTCTAGGGGTCAGGAAATCTGTATTCCATCCTCCCTTGACCACTAAATTACTATATAACTTCGGAAAAAGTCCTTTCTCCTCCCTGGGTCTGAGTTTTCTCTCTAAACAATTAGAGGGTTGCTGCATAACATTCTTTATTTTCTACTCTCATAGGCCCTAGAAATACGGGGCATGTAAGGATTAAAGAAATCACAAAATGTAAAAAACAAAAATGCTAACAACAAAGACAAAAAAAAGTAGATCCTCCCTTGAAATCAAATCTTATATGAAAGTCCAGTTTATAAAAGAAGTATAAAAGTGGAGCTACTGCCAGACATGGTGGCTCATGCTTTTTAATACCAGCTGCTCAGGAGGCTGAGGCAGGAGGATTGCTTGAGGCTAGGAATTTGAGACCAGCCTGGGCAACATAAACAGACCTTGTCTCTAACAAAAAAGTTTTTTAAATTAGCCAGGCATGGTGTCACATGCCTGTAGTCCCAGCTACTTATGGGAGGAGGGTTGTGATAAAAAGTAGAGATTCTCTGGTTGAGGCCCACTTGGCCTCCCCGCGCCCATAGAGTGGACTGTTAGCCATCACTGTGAAGCCATAGGGTTCCTTGAAGGGCAGTAGGAAAACGCAATGGAAAATCACTGATGTAGTCCAACAACATTGTTTTTCAGATGAAGAAACTGAAGAATACAAAAAGTTCATTTGGGCTGCTATAACAAGATACCATAGTGACTTGTAAACAATAGAAATTTACTTCTCATAGTTAGAGAGCCTGGGAAGTCCAAGATCAAGGTGCCAACAGATTTGGTATCTGGCAAGGACCCATTTCCTGGTTCACTGATGTCTATCCTTTTGCTCTCTGGGGTATCTCCTGTAAGGGTACTAATCCCATTCACAAGGGCTCTACCCTCATGACCTTATCACCTACCACAGGCCCCACCTCCAAATAACATCACATTAGGGGTTAGGTTTCAACATGTGAATTTGGGAGGGATATAAACATTCAGTCTTTAGCAAAAAAGTCTTGCCCAAGATCATGTATTAATTACTTATTGCTACATAAAAAATTACCCAAAACTTAGCAGCTGAAAACAATGCACATGTGTTATGTTACACAGTTTCTGTGGGTGAGGAACCCTGAGCAGCTTAGTTAGGCAGTATTGGCTTGGGGTGTCTCGTGAAGTGCAGTCAAGATGTCAGTTTGTCATCGGAAGTCACCTAAACACTTGACAGACTGGAGGATCCACTCCTAAGATGGCTCACTTGCATGCCTGGCAAGTTTGTGCTGGTGTTTGGGAGGAAGGACCACGAGGACCTCTCCATAGGGTTGCCTGTCTTCATGGTGTAACAGCTGGCTTCCCCCAGCGCAAGTGACCCAAGAGGGAGCAGCAAGGCAGATACTGCAAGATATTTTATGACATAGCTTTAGAAGTCACACTCTGTCATTTCTGCAATATCCTAATGGTTACATAGGAGGGGACTACAAAAGGCCAGGAATATCAAGACACAAGAATCATGGAGGCCAAGCAGACTGCTGAGAAAACTGGTGGTCTGAGAAGCTCCATGACCCACTCCCTAGCAAAACAACCATAACTGGTGAAAATTATTAAAATAAACAATCATTTAAAGTCTCTGGAAATTGTCCTAAGGACATATAGCAAATGAAGAAACATTTATTCTAGAAAACTTACAAAATCTCAGTAAGAACAGTGGGAGTTTATCCCCTACCCCCAATTTGGTGTGAAAGAATCTCCACTCCAGGCAGTTGTGGACAAGAAAACGGGGCTCCCGCTTCCCCCAGCTCCCAATCAAGGGCCATGGTATCTCCTCAGGAAGGGCAAGCCACCAGCACTTTTCATCATGTCTAGCTCCACGTTGCAGAGGCTAAATTCCAGATGAGTGCAGCCAAGAGGTAGGGAGCTCTTGTCCTCTCCCAGTTCATAGGGAAGAGGCTTTGCCTCAGGTGGGGCAGGCCAAGAATACCAGAACTCTGATCGCCTCACCCCAGCTCACTCGTAGGGCAGAGGTTCTATACTGGCAGAAGCAAGCAGAGAAAATGAGAGGTAACTGCCCCCACCCAGCACCCTGCTCATAAAGCAGGAGTGTCACGCCAAGCAAAACAGGATGTCTTAATCTGTTTTGTGCCACTATAACAGAATACCTGAGACTCAGTAATTTAAACAGAAATTTAGTGGTTCACAGTTCTAGAAGCTGAGAAGTCCAAGATCAAGGTGCACGTATCTGACAAGGACCTTCTTGCTGCATCATCACATTGAAGAAAGCAGAAGGAAAAAGAGGCAAAAGGGGGCTCAACTTGCCCTTTTATAATGGGATAATCCCACCCATGAAGGCAGAGCCCTCATGGCCTAATCACCTATCAAAGGTCCCACCTTTTGATACCATTACAATGGCAATTAAATATCTAATATTTCAAATATCTAAATATTTGAATAAATAATGCCTGAAAACTTGCCAAATTTATTGAGGAACATTAATTTATACATCCACAAAGCTCAGTGGAGTCCAAGTAAGATATAAACAAAAGATACATCATGCTGACACCAAAGACTAGGAGAAAATTGAAGGCAGAAGAGAAAATCAACCCATCACTTACAAGAGAACCCCAATAAGATTAACGGCTAACTTTTCCTCTGTAACAATGGAGGCCAGAAGGCAGTGGGATAACATATTCAAAACACTGAAAGAAAATAACTGTGTCAACCAAGATCCTACATCCAGCAAAGGTATCTTGCAAAAAATTAAGGTAAAATGAGGACATTCCCAGATAAACAAAAACTGAGAAAGTGTGTTGCTAGCAGATCCAACTTACAAAAAATGCAAAAGGAAGCTCTTCAGGCTGAAAGCAAGTGTGACCTCAGACAGTAATTTGAATTCACACAAAAAACCAAACAACACTGGTAAACATTTTGTCTCCTTTATTTTCTAACTGAGTTGAAAAAGTATTAATAATTATATGAAGCTATTTATTTGCATTTTGTTGGGCCTATAGTGTATAGAAAGGCAAAAATTTGACAAGAATAGCACAAAGGAAGTGGGTAGGAGTAAGAAAATGACACCAGATGGTAAATAAAAAGATTAATATAACTATAAATATAGAGTTGCTCTCCTTTCTTCTCTCAGATTCTTTAACAAACATAAAATTATATAAAATAATTTCCTTTTCCTTCCCCACATCTCTGCAGGTGCCAATCAATACAAGTATGGCAAGAATCGGGCTGAGGAGGATGCCCGGAGGTACCTGGTAGAAAAAGAGAAGCTGGAGAAAGAGAAAGAGACAATTCGGACAGAGCTGATGGCACTGCGGCAGGAGAAGAGGGAACTGAAGGAAGCCATTCGGAGCAGCCCAGGTACCTACGTGGGTGTGGTCCTGAGCACCCATGGGTGTCTCAGCCTTGGGCACAGTAGGAGGAGATCTTTTGCACAGGTCACCTGGTTTCCTAACCAGGAGAGGTCGGCTTCTCCTCCCCTTCCTCCTCCTCCTCTTCCTCCTCTTCATCAGCATCATAATTCCTTCTAATTAAAGGAAGTGCCATCAATTTAATAACTGTTTTGGAGTAAGGGGATGAAAAAGCATCACAATAATGTGTACACTTAATGTAGTAAGATGCATTCTGACTTAAGAAATGTGAAAAACAAAGTGTACCTTAGAATCAGGGAAATAAGAAAGATCATTTTGAACCCCACCTTCGTTCATTCACAGATATGTATGAGACATTGGTCCAGGTGCTGGGAGTGATGGACAGTGACACTTTCCCAGGATCCTCTTCAGAATCCAGGCACCTCGGCAGGCCCTGCTTGCTCTGGGCTCCTCCACACCCCATTTTCTTCTGTGTTTCCTTTGAATTCTCTAACTGCATTTTGCCAAACTTTCAGCCTAAGGTTTCTCCACTTGCTGGAGGGAACAAAAGTCCTGTCCTTATACAATATGTCCAAGCTCATGTAGCCCTATAAGAATCTGATGGAACTATGGACTCTTTTCTAAGAAGAAACACCACAGTTCACAATGTTGCAACAATTTCAGGAGCTCATGTTCCTGTCTGTTCAGCCCATCCATAGATTGCCTAAGACTCCAGGAGCCTCGAATTGAGAACTTCCGGTTTAAAAACTAAGACCTGTTCTGTGTGGCCAAGAACCAGAATCAAGCAGAGGAAGGCAGTCTGGTTTCATTATAAAGAATTTTCTAAAGGTCAAAACCAGGATTTGGAGCAGACTGACTATCCTCCTTGTCCTGCTCAGTTTTTTTTTTTTTCTATAGCACTATCACTTTGTAACATACCAGATTATTATTTTTTATTTATTGTCACACACACATATACACACATGAACATAAGCTCCATAAGGGTAAGGATCTTTGCCTATTTTGTTCAATGAACTATCTCATGGGCCTAGGACAGTGCCTGATACACAGCATAGTAAGCACTCAATACATATTTACTGAACAAATGAATCTAAAGAATTCATTCATTCATTCATTACTGGAAAACCCTCCAATGTGGTCTCCCTTGGGGCAAAGAATGGAACTAATTTTTAAGCCTGGTAAGACCCAACACTCAGCACTAAAAAGATACTAATATAGGTTTGTTGGATTAAACTGAATAAGCAGCAAAATCTTACTAGAAACTGATCTGTGTAAAGCCCTGTGTTATAACTCTTGTTTACAAGTAACAAACCCAAGGCAAACTGGCATAGAAATGAAAAGAAGAAAAATGTCACTGGAAAATTGAAAGATTGGGTATAGTGAGGTCCAGGGACTTAAAAGATGTCCCCAGGAGCTAAGCTTATTTCTCTTACTCTTGCTTCTGCCCCCTTACTTTGGTTTCCTTCTACCCCTTGTGGAGGCACAGTGGCCGCACAGCTCTCGCCCTCATCAATCCTCTCAGCTACCCCAGGGGAGAGCTTCTCTTCCCAAGGATGGCCACAGAAGCCTCAGGATTCACTCTGATTGTCCAACCTTGACCCCTAATACAATCACTGTGACCAGCAGATGAGTTGTGATTACAGGCCAGGCCTAAGTTATGTGCCAAACCCTTGAATTAGGAGTGAAGTCAGCCTCACCCAAATTATGTGGAATGAGAGGGAAAAGCTGGTGCCCCAGTGAGAAATCAGGGTGCTATTTCCAGAAGATGTGGAGATGGGGACCAGGCAGGTAAAGACCACACCCACCCAGCATGGAGCTGGAAACCCAGGCCCAAAGTCATTCTCTTAACCAGGACTGAGGAGCTGGGAAGGCCCTCTGTAAGAGGCAGACGAAGGCCCAAGGCCCTGCCAGACTCCCTGATGCTTCGGGTCAGGTTCAGCGGTTTCTCATCAGTGTCTCTGGACTCAGGAGCAAAGTTAAAGGCTCTGGAGGAAGCCGTGGCCACCCTGGAAGCCCAGTGTCGGGTGAAGGAGGAGCGCCGGATCGACCTGGAGCTGAGGCTGGTGGCTGTGAAGGAGCGATTGCAGCAGTCCCTGGCAGGGGGCCCGGCCCTGGGGCTGTCCATGAGTGGCAAGAACAAGAGTGGGGTGAGTCCACTGCCTTCTACGCCAGGGGCAGCTGCTCCCCAATCCCTTCACACACTACAGATCTCTCCATCGTGACCATTCTTTGGGGTAGGGGTCATGCTCACTTACAGATGAGAAAACTGAGGTCCAAAGATGTGGGGGGACATGCCACCAGTGGCACAGCTAGGAAGAGGACTCTTGAAGCAAGTTGTCTTGGTTCTCTGGCCTGTTGTCCTCTCCATAGCAGCACCACAATTTGACTTTTTATCCTGAAGGTGATCTTCGAAATGGCCTTGGAGTTATTGATGATAATAATAGCTACCATATGCTGAATAACAAAACATGTGTTGATCGATTACCATAAACAGGTACAGCATCTTAAGCTCACACAATCTTCATGGCAGTCCTATGAGGTAGTATTACGTGTATCATTGACAGACAAGGAAACTGAGGTTCAGCAACCCTGCAAGGAAGGTACTCGCCTCTAGTGGGACTTTCTCGGAGGAAACTTCCCTAACCTCATCTGTATCATGGTTTCTCAACCTCAGCACTACTTCAATGTTGGGCCAATAATTCTGTTTTAGAGGGGACTGTTCTGTTCGAAGAATGGTTAGCAGCACCCTAGCCTCTAACCCACTGGTTGCCAGTAGCACCCTACCCCCAGTTATGACAGTCAAAAATATCTCCAGAAATTTCCAGAAATGTCCCCTCGGAGAGCAAAATTGGCCCTAGTTGGAAACCACTGGTCTAAATTACCAACAATTCCCTGTTATTCTTCCTCATAGCACTTAACCACAATTTGTGTGTCTGTGTTTGTGTATATATATGTGTGTCCTTACTTGCCCAATTTCTATCTCCTCCACTAGATTGTATTTTTATTAAGAATTGGGCTATATCTGTTTTGTTTATTATTAAATCCCTGCCCTTTACAGAGTCTGAAAAATAGTAGGAGTGCAGTAAGTGTTTGTCGAATGAATAAATGTTGTGCCTGCTTTCAGGCACGGAAGTTAAGACTCAAAGAGATGAAATAACTTGTCTAACCAGTATGACTTGTCAGTGGGAGATGCATCATTATTGTCCCAGGTTGCACTGCCTGCCTCTCCGTGAGACATCCCCAGCCTCATTTTATGGATGAAGAACAGGAAGGCCAGGGACAAAACAACCTCCCAGAGTGACAAAGTGCTCGTGGATGAGCTAGAACTTGTTTATTCATCCCAGCTGCTTGCTCCCACCAGTGTGCCCTGATGTTCCCATTCCAGAGCACTTTTCCCTCCATTTTTGATTTTTTTGACATCCTTTGGAGATAAAGAGAAGACTTCTCTAAATTCCTTGCAGGCTTAGCTGTTAAGATGTCACACTTAAGAAACTACATCCATTCTCAACACGGACAAAGCAGAGCAAAACAACAACAACAACAACAACAAACAACCACATCCTACATCCAATTAGGTACCAAGCAATTACCTGGAAAATGTCAGGAATGAGGCAGTGTGGAAATGAGAAGGAATACGGGAGAGAAGCTGAGCAGGGCTGTGGGGCTGGAATCCTGGCTCTCCCACTTGTCAGCCATGGGACCTGCCACAACAACTTGACCTTCCTCATTTCCTCACCTGTAAATTGGGATGGCTAATAATGGCGCCTACTTCATGGGCTTGTTGAAAAGCTAAACGAGCTAATCCACGCAATGCCTGGTACATAGTGAGGGTCCAGTAATTTTAGTTGTCATTACCTTTATCCCAAGGCCCTAAGTATCTTCTTCCTCTCACTTTGTCCAATGCTGTCATGTCTGCCTAGTGCCTTCTATTTTAAAGTGTCCTCATTCTTTTGAGGACAGGTTGCTGGGTGCAGGTAGCCGGCACCAGACCTCACCTATGTAACTATTTCTTGCCATCAACAGGATACTGCAAATAAACTCCCGAACAATGTTCCAGAGCAAGCTCTCCCTGTCAACTGTGTTTCTGAGCTGAGGAAGAGGAGCCCATCCATTGTAGCCGCCAACCAAGGCAGGGTGCTGCAGAAAGCCAAGGTACGGCAATAGTTCAGCTCATCACAAGTCAGAGATCTGGAAGCCCCCTTTATATGGAACCTCACCCAAAACCAAAAAAAAATCAGCTAGTGAGAAAGGCAGAGAATTGCCAATACACTTCTATGATAAAACTCATAAACTTTCCTCAGAGAGGACGATCCTCAGATCTCATTCAGAATCTATTCACTGTTAATACATATTTCTAACAAGCTCAGTCATCTGGTTTCTGAACCACAATGTGTTCTGAGACAGGAGAGGTTCCATCGCATAGGTGAGGAAACTGAAGATCGAGGTGATGGGACGTGCCCAGGGTTATGCAAGGCATCCCTGCAAGGGCAGGATGCAAACCTGCCTGGTCCAATTCTAAGTCCAGGGCTCACTACAGGATGCTGGTCCACAGTCCCTTCTGTGTGACTCTCAGGGTCAACTGTGTTTCAGAACTTTTTGGATTTTATAAAGGTAATGTGGTACATATTTATGATGAAAAACCCCAAGTTCTCAGGTGGCACCCTGTAAGCAAACATGTTAATTCTACAGCCAGGCGTGAATATTCACACCACATGAAATAAATGAAGATTATAAACAGCCTCACATCAGTTCAGGTCAGGTTTTGCCACCAGATGAGTTTGTACCAAAACACTTGAGAAATATTTTGGTTTCAGACCTTTCTGGATTTCAGAATTGCAGATAAGAAAGTGTGGACCTGTCTTAGTCTATTATCCGTGACTTGTAACAGAATACCTGAAACTGGGTAATTTATAAAGAGAAAGAATTTATTTCTTAGAGTTATGGAGGCTGAAAAGTCTAAGGTTGAAGGGTACATCTGGTGAGAGCCTTCTTGCTGGTGGGGACTCTGCAGAGTCTGGAGGTGGCCCAGGGCATCACATGGCGAGAGAACTGAGCATGCCAGCTCAGGTCTCTTTTCCTCGTCTCATAAAGCCATCAGTCCCACTCCCATGATAACCCATTAATCCAAGAATGGATTAATCCATTCATGAGGGCAGAGCCCCCAGGACCCAATCACCTCTTAAAGGCCCCACCTCTCAATACTATCACATTGGGGATTAAATTTCAACATGAGTTTTGGAGGAAACAAACATTCAGACCATAGCAGGACCTGAAAACAAATGCCCAGCACATCAGAGATGCTCAATAAGCCTCTGCTGAAGTTGACACTGAGACCTGTCTGGCAGTAGCACAGAATGTCTGAAAAACTGGTGGGAACTTTGAACAGGGTAAAGGGACAGAAGGTGACAGGGGCAGAGGTGGCTGTTTTAATCACAGTGGCAGCAAAGACCCTTTCGAGGAGGGATCACATAAGCAGAGGCCTGAATGGAGCTTGAGGGAGTTACCCATGTGGGGGCCTGAGGGAACGATGATCCAGGCAGAGAGAAAAGCAAGTGCCAGGTCCCTGAAGTGGGAAAAAGCTTGACATGTTTGAAGAACATCAAGAAGGTCCACATGATTCCAGCGAAGGGAACAAAGCGTAAGCATTAAGAGAGAAAATCAGACAAGTAAGCGGCTAGGGGCCAGATCATCTACACCAGCAGTCAGCAACTTTTTCTAGAAAGGCCAGATTTTAATTATTTTAGGCTTTGTGGACCATGTGGTCTGTTCCACAGCCACTCAACTCTGCCATCGTAGCACAAAGGAAGCCATACACAATATGTAAACAAATGAGGAATAAGCCTGTGTCCCAATAAAACTTTATTTATGGGCACTGAAATTTGAATGTCATATAGTTTTAACATGTCGTGAAATCTTCTTCGTCTTTTGACTTTTTTCAAACATTTGAATATGTGAAAACCATTCTTAGCTGATAGGTTATACAAAAACAGGCAACAGGCCGGATTTGGCCCATGGGCTGTAGTTTGCCAGTCCTTTATCTAAAGCCTTGCAGGCCACTGAAGGAAATATGGATTTTGTTCTAACATAATGGAAAGTCATTGGAAAGTTTTGAGCTAAGAGTCTTGGAATACGAATTACAGTTTTAAAAGACCATTCTGGCTATTGTTTTGAGAATGGATGAGGGGACAAGAGAGACTAGCATGGAAAAGTGACTTAGGGCCACAGAAAGAGAGAGGGGACGAGGATCGGAGGGGTCTCTAACTTGGCCAGTGGAGATCATCATATAACTAGGTACTGTGAAACGTGTTTATCCAAGTCACACCAGAACAAATTCAACAAACTGGTTTGTTTTGCCTTTCTGTACTTTAGGAATGGGAAATGAAGAAGACCTAGAAATAGAATGAGGATTTCATTCCAAAGAAAATATCAGCTTGTCCACCTAAGGCGGAAATGCTTTTATCACAAGGAGATGCCAGGAGAAGACTGGAAGTCGCCCCCGCTCTCTGGAGCACCCAAAAGACCAGCGTTTATTGTCTGCATGATTTTAGGGGATATGGGGAGGGAAGAAGTAGAAGCGAATAGGAAAACAGAGGGCATCCTTATGACTTTACAAAGGGTGGAAATGTGGGTGGAGGGAGACAGAAGGCTGCACAGTTGTAAAGGTTTTGTTAGATGTCTTAGCATTCCCTTCTGAAGAAATGAAAGCACATGTGAATAAGCCATTCCATCCCATTCCCAGTCCTTAGAGCAAAGGAAGGCAGTGTTGAAACACCAGTGGTGTAGTGTAAAGACACAAGACTCGATCATCTGATCACTTTGTGCCAACTGGATTCATGCTGGGCATTACTGACAACCTCTGGGCAAGGCAAATGGGCTGAACAATCAATAACATTATCCCTGCCTGCATAAATGTGAACAAAAGCTATAGAGAACATGCGAATTGTACAATCATTCCTCATTTGCTTTAGAGCTAGACAGAGTGCAGCTACTAGAATCTTCTACATCTGAATGTTTTAAAATCAGATCTGAGTATGCAGAAGCCAGAAGTTCAGTAGCTGACATATTTTAAGCTCACAGTTGTACTCAATAACAGGAGCATGGAGTTCTAATGTCCACAGGATGTCGTAGACATTGTGGGGTGGGGTCATTTCTGGCAATCGAGTCCTTTACCTATTTTATATGACACTGAGGTAAACAGGAAGACACTATGTCTTTATCCTAATGAAGTCATCATCTTGCAATCAGAAGCCCACTGGTCTGCTCTTCCATATCTGGTATAAAGTAAAACTATCAGGGAAAACCAAGAGGATGGTGACTTATTTCCACCACATGGGTGCTAAGCCTTTTACAAACACTTGATACTTTTATAGGGCAAGGACCTCAAGTCCCGGGCAGTACCCTTACTGTGCTACTCACTATTGTCTCTACACTGTAGGCACTTTATGGGGCTGTCTTCAACACATTTCCCTCCAATAAAGATAAAAACCATTTAACTCTTAAGAGCTCAAAGCTTAGCTCAGGGGAGGAGAGAAGGGAAATCCCACAATTACCTTTGGACACTTTGCTGGAGGCTTTCTGTATTTTACCCCACCTAAGGCTTTCCATACTTTAGCCTCACTCAAATCTCACCACCCCCTGAGGTGGCCGGAGACCTGACAAGTGGTCACCCAGCTAATCAGTGGCAAAGCATAGGACTTAGGGGTCATGAGCCTAGATCCAGATAAGGCTGGGTTTGAGCCCTGCCTCTGCTGCTGACCAGCTGGGTGACCTTAGAAGTCACAAGACCTCTTCTGACTCTGGGCTCTCCTCATCTGTGAAAACGGGGTTAACAATTGTTACTTTCCTCCCAAGACGGCTGGGAGGATTCAATGAGATAATACATAAGAAGCATCTTGCATAGTGTCCAAGAAACAGGAAATGCTTAGTCAATAGTGGCTCTTATTATTAGATAAGAAATATCTGACTCAAAAGCCTGTGTTCTTTCCACCAAGGAAGAAATGACTTTTACGTGGTAATGACAGCCACCAAAAGCAAAAAGGCGACCAATCCATAACTGATAGTTTTCATCTAAATTCCACTTCAGTGTCTTCAGAGACAAAGGAGCTCGCATACTCTGCACCGTCAATGTTCTTTTTTAAAATGTGGATTCTGGAATGGCCCCCAACACTCCAACTATTTCCTCAGTGTCTGTCATACTCATTCTTATGCAGTTATTTTGGGGTTAAGTGTCTTTTCCCACCAAAAGATCTTGGACTTTTGAAAGGAGGGAGCCTAATAATTAATAATTAATATTTATCCAACACTTACCATCTGTCAGGCACTGTATTAGCCAGGGCCAGCTTCATAGGCATGCAACCTGTGCATTCACACAGGTCCCTAACGCTTAGAAGGAACGTGCATTTGGTTTAGTGCTCTACTGTTGCCTTAATAATTTTTGAAGAAGGGGTTCTGCATTATCCTTTTGCTCTTTAAATTATGTAGCCAGTCCTGGTGCTAACTAATCACTTTTCTGGGTGATTTAGTCTTCACTAAAACCCTGTGATATAGGTTGTATTATCCCAGTTTTCACAGTTCCAAAAATGGAAGCCCAGAGAGGTCAGGTAACCTGCACAAGCTCACATAGTTAGGAAGTGGTGGAGCCAGCACTTGAACACAAGTCTGGCCCTAGAACCCTTACTCTTCATTCCAAAGCTCTAGTTCATCCATGTGTCCCCTTCCCCTTGCACTACAGCATTCAGAAGCACATTAGGACTTAAACAGATGAACGGATGGAAGTATGCGTGCAGCACACTTGGTATAGGTTGGGCAGCTAGGAGAAATGTAAGCAAAATGGCTAAGTGTATCCAGTTTTTGTTCTTGCTTGTTAAGATGCCTTGTTTGGTTGTATTCTTTCAAAATACAGGTCACAGGTCCAAGGTGGACCTGAAGCTCCATCCTTCCCAACACTGCCAAATGTTTGGTATGTCAGAATTCTAGTGTCACTGGATCCTCAGTGGGGGACCTTGCATAGATTCACCAACCTCTCTGAGCCTCAATTTTCCCATATGTAAAAGGGGATCATAATACCTCCCTAAGCCATGTCACCCTTCTCATAAGGCCAAAAGAAAATATAAGGTGTATCTGGGCCTCTGATGCAAATACTCCAGCTCTGTCCTCATGGAACTCACAGACAAGCCAAAAAGAAAAATCTCACACAATACAAGTCAGTCATGTCATAGTGAGACCAAGTGCTCAAGAATACTTCTTGTCACTTTAAAGTGTTTTTGTTTTCGTTTTGTTTTTTCCTGGGGGGCTATCCAGTAACTAAGCCTACAATTCCAAGTCCCCTGGACCACAATCACCAGTCCATCCTCACACCCTGTCAGCTTTCCATCCTAAATCTCTAAAATTCATCCACATCTTCCTGTCTTCACTGATACCATCCAACTTCATTCATTCATTCAACAAATACTTACTGAGCGCCTACTATACTAGATGTCAGAAATCAGCTGTGAACAAGTCAGACATCTCATGAAGCTCACACCCTAGTTGGGGAAACAAAAAGAAAGCAAAACAAAATACTAAGAAACAAAAAGGGTGCTGGACACAGCTACTTTGGATTGGTGGTTATGAAGTTCTCTCTATTGAGGTGATCCCAGGACAGAGCACCACCTCTCTCTTGCCTGGGCCATTACAACATATTGTCTTCCCTACCTCTTAACACCTTGTAAGCTCCTCCATACAGCAAAGTGACTCTTTAAACATGTAAAGGCTAGCTGGCAAGATGGCAAGCCCCTGTGTTCCCAGCTACTTGGTAGGCTGAGGCAGGAGGATCACTTGAGCCCAGCAGTTTGAGGTTGCAGTGAGCTATAATGACGCCACTGCACTGTAGCCCAGGGAACAGGCCAAGAACCTGTCTCAAAAAAAAATAAAATATAACATAAACACATAAAAATTGTGATGTGTTCCTACTGCAATCAGAATAAAACTAAATTTCACTCAGCAAAAAAAATTTGAACACCTACATTAAGGCACTGCTCAATAGGAAAGGACAAAAATACTTGTCTTAATGAAGATTGTATTTTAGTGAGAGGAAACGAGACGATAACACCATTAAAAAAGTTAAGTCAGAAAAAAAGGGCATTGTAGGAAAAAATAGGAAAGAGTGATGGGTAACGGTTCAGGATGCAATGTCTTAAATTGTTCACGTGCTCTGGCTTCACCTAACTACAAGTCCTATGTTACCATGTATTTCAGTCCCTTACATGCAATACGCTTTCCTCTTCTCGGGGCCATTGCAGGTGATGTTTTCCTCTGCCTGAGTTCTTTCTTCCTTGTTTCAGCTCAAAAAACTCCTTCCTTTGGTAAAACATCCCACACTCGGCCATATTTGTATTCTAGGCTCCCGCAGCACCATGCTTCTCGCCTTTAAACACCACTCATATTTTGACTTTGTATCTCCCTGGCATTTATTGTTTACAACGTCATGTAAACTCCACGAGTGCACAGGCATGACCAGCTTTGTTCCCCGTGAACCCCGCGCCTACTTAAGACAGGGCCGGGTCCTACCCGCCCAACACGCTGAGAACCGGAAGTGTTGCGTTCGAGCCGGAGGACCGGATGAGGGAACTGCCGCACACAGGAAAACCGGAAATAAACCGTTCCTGTCCGGAAGCCCTGAGAGGGAAACGCCTGCAAAGGCTGCCGGGAAGCGTGGTTTCTAAGTGGGCGCGTCTTTTCGCTTGGAGTAATTGCGCGTGCGCTGCCTCCGTCAGCCCGAATCGGGAACATGGCCGTGCGGTCGCTGTGGGCGGTCCGGCGGCGGGGGCAGCGCCTCCTGGCCTGGAGCACAGCGTGGGAGAGCAGGTAAGCATTGCAGGCAGGGGGCTCGGGGGCGGGAGGCCTATGAGGGACGACCTGGCTGGCGGGGTGTTTGTGGGCTGGAGGGTGAGACTTGGGCAGGCGAGAGGACGCACCGAGTCTCTCGGCCTCTGCGACCGAGCGCGCTCACGGCTCCATTCTACAGATGGGGAAACTGAGGCCCACTGCGGCGCCTTTTTCCCAGGTCGAGAAAGGTGGGAAGATCCAAGGTCATGTCCTGGGCGGTGGCAAGTCTCTTAAGCCCCACGCATCGATTGAATTGGGGATGCACCTATTTCCCCGCCTTTTCTCCCCTTTGGTATCTGCGGGTTCTTTCTCCCGACTCCGTGAGACCCCACGCCTGGCCCATCTCCTTTATCTGGGCATTATTTTACCTGTTGGTAAGAGGAGGGCGTTGGACTTGATTTCTTCTTACAGCCCTTCCCTGTGCCTTGGGGTAGACTGCGAAGTTCCAGTTGCTGCTTTTATCCATGGGCGACTTTTATTGGTCGCTTACCATGCCATGCCGACTGCAAAACTATGGGTAGTTCTTTTTATCATTCCCTGTTTACTCTTTGAGGAGACTGAGGTTTAGAAAAGTCGAGTAACTTTTCCAAACTTAAAAATACTTGGGAAGTGGTAGAATCAGTCAGAGCTCCAGAATCTGCGCTTTTATTTAATGAGAGATGTTAATTATTTCCCATAGACTATTTCTTCCTAGGAAAAGAGAATAAAAAAAATCACTGAGTTGGACCTCCAGATTGTAAATGAAGCTGCGGGGTTGGAGGGTGGGAGCTGGCTTTTTTATCTTAACACACCAGACCCAACACTCCTCCCTAGCACTTAGGTGAGGGGTTGAATTCAGAGTTTGGGGTTTGGTTAGGTTTGGTTTGGTTTGGGTTTTTTCCCAAGTCTTTGGACAGTTTGTTGGTGATATAGGGAAATGACCAGAGGAAAAATGGTTCCTTCTGATAGATTCCCCCCGACTCCAGTTCTGAAACAGCAGGAATTTGGGATTGGCTGTAAATCCCCTCTTTTTCTCCGTCTGAGTTCTGACTATTTTCTCTTTTAACTGGCCCTGAGAATTTTTTTTTTTTTCCTAATTTTTGTAGAGACAGGATCTTGCTATGTTGCCCAGTCTGGTCTCAAACTCCTGGCATCAAGCAATCCTCCCACCTTGGCCTCCCAAAGAGGCCCTGAAAATATTTTGACCTGCTTTCAGTTGGGTAAATGTGGTTTTTTTAGAGGGAAGGAGATATCTGACCCTGTGTAATTTGCCAAGATCTGTGGTGACCGTATTTTCTGAACCAAAAATTTGGAACCTTGTATAATCAGACACTAGATCATAATAATTAAGTTCAAGACCAGCCCAGAAAGTGTAGAAGATAAAAGTCCTCTTGTCTACACCTTTAAATTAGCTGTTTGCTCTGCCAGAATGCCCTTCTTTTTTAAAGAAAACTCCTTTACCTACTTTAAATCTTTACTCCGCTGTCACTTCAATGACCACTCTCCAATATGTGGCAGTTTGTATAAATAAGCTAGCTATTTGTTTTAAGGAGCTCCTGTACTCACTGGTTGATTTTCCTGATAATTTTACTTGAAATCAAATTATGAGGACCCAAGATGTGTAATGGAGACTTCCTTGAACTAGGGGTCAAAACTGCCGCAGTTCAAGATCTATAACCTAGCCCCTAGCCTAAATTTCTCCGTGTGTAAACTGAACTAAATATCAAATATTTGAGCTATACAGAATTTTAGATTGCATAACTAGTGAATATAAGATCTATAAGTATTTCATTGACTTGATTTTACATTCAGGTGAGTTCCCAACTCAGAATTTCTCTTTCTTAGCACAGATTCTCATACCTAAAAGCCATAATATACCTTGTAGTCAAGAAGGCTTAAAATTTTAAGCTTCACTCCAATTTGATAAGGTCCCTTTACTGGACTTAATTTTTCCCATCTGTAAAATGAAAGATTGAATCAGAACTATATGACTTTGTGTTTTTTAATTCCCGCTTCTGATATTGCCCCTCTGGTTCTGGGTATTAGCACTTGGTTTCCTCTTTGCTGACTTTTGTGTATATACTTATGGCTGTTTCTACTGCTTGATGCTCAGTATCCTGAGTCAGCAGAATGCTAGCTATGTGATCTTGAGAAAGTCATTAAGTCTTAAGCCTCTCAGTGTCAGTTTTCTCATCTATAAAATAGAGATAATAGTAGTATTTATTTCACATGTTAGATGAAAAGATGATTCAGGTAAAACTGTCTGTTACGTAGTAAGGGCTTCGCAAATGTTCATTAGTTACTGTAACTGAAAACACTTTCTCTAGAGAGTCAGTCTGGGAACCTTATGGTCTCTAAATTTTGTTATAATTTTGGGCTTTTATGATGTCATTTCTTGATTATGTGCAACCTCATTCCCACTTTAGGGGCTGGCTACTTCCATTCAGCACTGCCACCCAGAGAACTGCTGGTGAGGACTGCAGTTCCGAGGACCCCCCTGATGAGCTTGGGCCCTCCCTTGCCGAACGAGCCTTAAGGATAAAAGCTGTTAAACTGGAGAAGGAAGTCCAAGATTTAACAGTGAGTAAATTTTATATCATCTGTTCTCCATATCCTCTCTCTCTGGTTTAAATGTCCAAGTAAAGTTTTGTGTGTCCATTTTTAAAATGAAGTTTCCTCTAATTGGCTCTTTATGCACCCGTCACCCCTCTTCCACTCTCTTGCTCAGTATACTAGACAGAAAAAATCTTTGTAGTGGTTCAAAAAGGCCACTGGCTAAGGAGAATCATCTCTTTCCAGTTCCCTGTTGTGCCACAGCACTTAGATATCTGATGTTTTGGCAGTCTAAAGGAGGTATAGTGCCTGGCCTGGAGGAGACAATAAACGTTCATTGAACATGTGAGTCACTGACTGTTATTCTTTACTGATCTGACCACACCTGGCATACTGGACTCAGTCCTGGGCTGACGGACACACTTGGGGGGAGATAGATGCACCAGAGTAATCCCAAAGCAAGACCATCCAGAACGGTAAGAAGGCTGGAAAGCATGTCTTGGAGAGCAACTGAAGGAACCAGGAATTGTAAGAATGAAAGAGAAGAGGACTAAAGGGGCTAAAACAACTGCCTTCAAATAGATGACATACTTTTAAAACTTATTCTCACTTGTCCTAGAGTTCAATGCAATGAAAGAAAGGTAGAGGTTGGCAGTATTAGCTGAATGTGGGAAGAAAAAGGGTTTTTCTCAAGATAATGAGCTTGAAAATTGTTTTGTTCAAACTGGGAGGCTAAATGACTGACTTATCAGGGCTGCTAAAGAGTAGGTTTCTGCTTTGGCTGAGGATTTGGAGTGGCCAATCTAAGATTTCTACAACTCCTAGTTTGTTATATAAAAACCTATCACAGGCCGGGCGCGGTGGCTCACGCCTGTAATCCTAGCACTCTGGGAGGCCGAGGCGGGTGGATTGCTCAAGGTCAGGAGTTCGAGACCAGCCTGAGCGAGACCCCGTCTCTACTAAAAATAGAAAGACATTATATGGACAACTAAAAATCTATATAGAAAAAATTAGCCGGGCATAGTGGCGCATGCCTGTAGTCCCAGCTACTCGGGAGGCTGAGGCAGTAGGATCGCTTAAGCCGAGGAGTCTGAGGTTGCTGTGAGCTAAGCTGACGCCACGGCACTCACTCTAGCCTGGGCAACAAAGTGAGACTCTGTCTCAACAAAAAAAAAAAAAAATAAAAATAAAAAATAAAATAAAAAAAATAAAATAAAATAAAAACCTATCACGGCTTGGCCGGGCGCGGTGGCTCACGCCTGTAATCCTAGCACTCTGGGAGGCCGAGGCGGGTGGATCGCTCGAGGTCAGGAGTTCGAGACCAGCCTGAGCAAGAGTGAGACCCCATCTCTACTAAAAAATAGAAAGAAATTATATGGACAACTAAAATATATATATACAAAAAAATTAGCCAGGCATGGTGGCTCATGCCTGTAGTCCCAGCTACTCGGGAGGCTGAGGCAGTAGGATCGCTTAAGCCCAGGAGTTTGAGGTTGCTGTGAGCTAGGCTGTCGCCACGGCACTCACTCTAGCCCGGGCAACAGAGAGAGACTCTGTCTCAAAAAAAAAAAAAAAAAAAAAAAAACCTATCACGGCTGGGCATGGTGGCTCATGCCTATAATCCTAGCACTCTGGGAGGCCAAGGTGGGAGGATCGCTTGAGCTCAGGGGCTTGAGACCAGCCTGAGCAATAGCAAGACCCCATCTCTACTAAAAATAGAAAAATTAGCGGGGCATTGTGGCACACACCTGTAGTCCTAGCTATTCCAGAGGCTGAGGCAAGAGGATCACTTGAGCCCAGGAGTTTGTGGTTGCAGTGAGTTAT
Source organism: Eulemur rufifrons (assembly GCF_041146395.1). Taxonomy (NCBI): domain Eukaryota; kingdom Metazoa; phylum Chordata; class Mammalia; order Primates; family Lemuridae; genus Eulemur; species Eulemur rufifrons. Next base: position 31,948,293 of record NC_090992.1, on the reverse strand, counting down.
GAGGACACCACTGCCCTCTACCCTGAGCAGCAGAGCAAGACTCTGAATCAAAAAAAAAAAAAAAAACTATCACAAGGATGAAATTTGTAAAGTAAGCAAAAACATTCTTTTTTTACCAATAAGCATTATCTTTTTTCATTCTTTTGACTTTGCTTTTGATGTTCAGGTGAGATACCAGAGAGCTGTAGCCGACTGTGAAAACATAAAGAGGCGAACCCAGAGATGTGTGGAAGATGCCAAGATATTTGGTGAGACATTTATTCACAATAAAAATGTCTTTCAGCGTAGGGACACTTACTAGTAGTCCCGCAAACTGAGCATAGTGCAAGCACATCTGGGTCTTTAACTGATCCCTCCCCTGCCCTTCCACCATCCCCCAGGCTTTCTGTGTTGCTAATCAGGAATGGTGTCAAGTCAACTATTTGCTAAAATAATGCTGGCCTTTATATTGATCAAACCTTTGTTTATTTTCCAAACATGTAAGTATTACAGTTAACATTCTAGTGCTTATTCAAACAATTCTGTTTAGCTCATTATTGAACAAGTGAATCATTGAGATATTAGAGGAAAATCCAAAGAACAAACATGTAGGCAATCAGGAATGCTGAAATATGCCTAATGGAAGAAAACTTGATCTATATCCATAGGGCAATAATCAACTGTATCTCCACCAGACAGTTTGCACTACTATGGACAAGAGTCATTTGCTTGCTGTTAGTACTCTACAACTTACTGAGTTATAAAGCACCTCAAAGACAAAGGCTCAGACCCCAAAGTCAGATTACCATGAAGGCTGTGCTGGACTCCATCTATTTTTTCATGAAAGACATTTAATAATCTTTTTGGTCCATTTCAAAGTCTGTTTCAGAAAAATTTCCCTTAACACACCACATCTTGTTCTACAGGTGTCCATGACACTGTTAGTTGAGTCACAGGGATTCAAGGTTAAAGGGCAAATCTGTGACTACTTCCTGTACTTACAGCTTACTATGGAGCATTGTACTTTCCCCACAGATAGAACGAAAAAGCTTCCTGGGCACTTGGATGTTATCCGGTCCATTCTTCTGTATCATGCTCCTTCCTGTTCCCTTTTACCTGCTATTTGTACACAGAATTCACTTCTTTCCTGTCCTCTCTCCCGTGCTTTGGCATAACCTGCTTTTCACTCAGTGCTGTGTATTAAGGCTTCAAGTGTACTGACCTCCAAATTGTATTCCTGATCTTTTGTCCAAGTTTTAGTCTCTTATTTCCAATCTTATAGCAGGGCTCACCAAACTACAGCTTGCCATCAGTCCATAAATACAGTTTTCGATTGCATCATAAAAAATTCATGGAAATTTGTTTTCTCTTGTTACATAATCATCTACATAAGATCCTTGATTTTTCCTTTTTTCTCATGAAGCCTAAATACTTAATGTATGTCCTTTTACAGAAAAGTTCGCTGAGCTCTGAGCTACAGGGAATCTCTGTAGCAAATAGACCAGTTGTGATAACGGGGTAAACTTCCTGCTATATTGCCTGCTTGAGGAGAGCACAGTGGGTGAGCTTAAGCATAAGTCAAGCTTTGAGTTAGGAGCCAGCTTGTATCAGTTTATGCGAGTACATAATAGGATTCCTGAGAACAAATACGTAGTAACTAAACTCAAAAGAATTTGTTAGTTAATCTTATTTATTTATTTATTATTAACTTACAGAGCAAAATGTGCCTAGCAAAAGATGCCACGTAAGTCATTTGCTTAGGTCATTTCCTCCTAGTGGCCAGAAATACTTAGAAAATTGAAGATGATTGGGTGAGCATGGAAATAGAAGAAAAGTCAAATGCTTTTAAGGGATATAGCATGACAATTACCTGACCTTCCAGGGATAGTTTTGTCTCAGTAATCCACCATCTCTTAAACAGGTCACAAAGACCCATTTTTCTTTTCTACGAGATTATACAGTCAGTCACCAACCATCTATTAAGGTAACAAAATAATTAGAATGGAATCAGATGGAACCCCTCATTATACAGACAAGAGAACCTATGCTTCTATTTACTTAAATTCATACAACTTCACTGACTAAAAGCTAGGTCTCTTCTTAACCTGGCAATGTACAAGTCAGCCCAGAAGTTTACTGCTGTCAAAATTTATTCTAGTATTGTCTTCCTTTGAATAGCCATGGGGTGCCTTTGCTATTCCTGATTGATCTTTATCAGAACAGAACTTGTTTTACTCTTGAGTAGAAGTCTAATCTTATCAGCATACTTTTCAAGCCTTTAGCTAATCTCATTTACAGCTGATCTGTTAACAGCCATTAATGTATTCTATGGCTGCCATCCCTAATGGAGGGTGGCAAGAGGGGCTATCTTGTGAAAATTTGATCACGCAAAGCCTGGTTCCCTGGAAATACCTCCTGTTTACACTCTTCCTCTCTGTTGCCTCCTTTCCTATACCAGATCCGACCATATCATACCCAAATCACTTCAATTGGCTCTTAGTTCTTTCTTTGCCCCCGATTCATTTGCCCCCCAGTACTCCAAATTCATTATATATGCTGTCTAATTTGAATCACATTTCTATTTGTTTTCCTCAAGAAGCTATAATGGATCTCTGTCCCCCTCAAATTGACAATAGAATTCCTACCTCTATCAGTGTTTCCCTCCCATCCAGGCAGTAAGTCTGGGAAATCAGATCAGTAAAGTCCTTGCCTCTCACCAGCCCCCAGAGCTGTCTGATGATGGTATTCCTTATCCTCATTTCTGTAAGAAAAATCCAGTTCTAGAATTGGGAGTAATGGGATTTCTCAACAATTGAGTTTACATTTGCCTTATAACAGTTCGTGGGACTCAGAAGATCAGACAAGTTTTGTGGCCCATCTGCAGCAGCTTGATAGTAGACTTGCCTCATCTGTGGATGTGTCTCACATTCCTGTCCTATTAAGCTGGTCCTCAAGAATAAACCAGTCTTGACACCGCTTCGCATAATGTGGTCAACTTGCTTTTTTAATTGTTGCAAAGTCTCTCCCCATGAAATATTAATATCTTGTCTCTGTTGAGGATGTATGACTTAGCATAACTGAGATAGGCAGGAATTTTCAAAATGCTCGTAACTCAATACTAAAGGTGAATAGCAACAAAAATTCAAGATGCATAAAAATACTTGTTTTAAAAGGACAGATTTTTGAGCCTATTGTATAGTCTTACCTAGTTCTTGAGTTCTACCCATCTCTTCTATTTCTTGGTGGGATACCTAGTCATATTTGCCTTCCGAGAGAGACACTAACTTGTCAGTTGGGTCGGGGTGGTAATCAGTGATGATATCTGAGTCCTGTGTGGCACCCTGTCCACTTTCTGGGCTACCCAGTATACCAGCCACCTCACCAGGCCGTCCCCCAAGGGAAGAGTGATTTCCTCACAAACAATAAAAAATACCTGGTTTCTCTGCAGGAATCCAGAGTTTCTGTAAGGACTTGGTGGAGGTGGCAGACATCCTGGAGAAGACTACAGAGTGCATTTCTGAAGAATCAGAGCCTGGGGACCAGAAGCTCACTTTGGAGAAGGTCTTCCGAGGGTTGTCACTTTTAGAAGCAAAGCTGAAAAGTGTGTTTGCCAAACATGGCTTGGAGAAGCTAACACCCATTGGTGACAAATATGATCCTCATCAGCATGAACTCATCTGTCATGTGCCGGCTGGTGTTGGGGTGCAGCCTGGCACCGTGGCGTTAGTAAGGCAAGACGGCTATAAACTTCACGGCCGTACCATTAGGCTTGCCCAGGTAGAAGTGGCAGTGGAGTCTCAGAGAAGACTTTGAACAGGCCATCGTCAGGAACTGAATATTCTCCCAGAGGGCAGTCACCTGCGTTTCTTTTATTTATTAAACTAGGTTTGTATTGTACATGAAGTACTTCATGTGATATGCTTTGAATTTAGTCATATTGGCTTTATTTATAAGATATTCTATTGATTTAATGTGACCTGTTGGGTCTCATCAGAAGTCTTGCCATTGGGCATTTGAACAATGTCACAAGTGTTCCTGTGGCCTTTGTCAAAATATGTTTAGGAAAATTATTTTTAAATTGGTACTCTGATGACTTTGAATCCAAATTCCTTTTTAACTGTATTTTCAACTAAATATTCCTTTCTAGTGGTCCCTATAACGGGAATTGTGTAACATCTTGTATTTTGTGGAAAAAGGAGACAGTGGGGATTGGTTCATCCTTTGCGTACTTAGATGATAAAGCTTTATGGTTGTAAAAATCGTTTGGGTTGAGTTTTATACACATAGATTTTCAAGACTTCTCCTTTTTCTTTTATTATTTTTCTTTTAGCCATCTCTTGTCCTTGTAGACCCTACTAGGTAGGCTTCATGCTCATATCATTGTCTCAAACTCAGCCCTTTCAGATTCCCATTTGCAGGGGCCTAACCATGCAGGCAAGACTTAGAAGACAGGGACCTGTCAAGAAATTCAAGATACCCAGATCCCTTTCAAGCAAGGATGGCCAAGAAACCTTGTGCTTTCTTTGCTCTGAGTTATCTTTAAATTCTTTTCAGCCTCTCTAGGTATATAATCATTTCAGGCAGGCTGAGGCAGCAGTGACCCAAATGGGTCTATTACGTTTACTCACAACATCTCATTCCACCAGCCCGCCCTTCTCTGCCCCTTTGTCAGATTTGCCTTATGATCCTGTATTGGATTATAAGGAAGAGTTATCAGAACAAAACTGTTAGGTTCCCACAGTTTCTCATTTAGTTATGCTAAAAGTTTTTTTTTTAAGTTTACTCATCCTCTTTATTATTATTTGTAATATAAGTATTCTCCACTCTTAGCAAATCCTTCCCCCCCCATCCCGTGCCCTTTTTTTTTTAATTCCACAGATATGTGGTCTTGCTGTGTTGCCCAGGCTAGCCTTGAATTCCTGGGCTCAAGTGGTCCTCCCACCTCAGCCCCGCTAGAAGCTGGGACTACAGGCATGTGCCACCACAGCCTGTGGAAAAAATTGTTTTTTAATTGGTACTCACAAATTACTACCTCTCTTACGTTGACAAGCTTTATTTCCTAGTTTTTGTATCTGTCTTAGGTCACATTTGTATAAACATTTAGCTTTCCTTTTATGTATTAATCTTATACAGTTAATGGACCTATATGTTTATTTTTTCCAGTCTTGCTTATAGCTGATGTTCTGTAAAATATTTGTCTAATAAATGACTTAATGAATGATACATCAGTCAGACTTTAGAAAGGAAGTCAATTATGGATAGTTCAATGTTGGAGGAAGCCTTAATGATCTAAACATATCCTTTCTGCTTCTGAAGTATGAAAATCTAGTCTTTTTAGGACTGGACCCAAAGGGGAAAAAACCTCTCAGATTTCAGTGAGAACTTGAATGAAGAACAACTAGATATTAACTTCAATCATTTAGGATTACTAGACATGCAAGTAAGTCCCCAGTAGACAATGAGATGTTGTCAGATGTCCAGATTGCATAGGTTTAGATTTCAGTCAGTTACCCATAAAATAAATCCACTTTCACTGGAACTCTGATCTCATTCAGTGGCGTGGTAAAAGTTATCCTCTTAGACATGGATAATTCTAAGAGACTAAACAAACGTGTCAATAAAGCCATCCCCCTGTGGGCCCCCCATCTCTCATCAGATTTAGACACTTAAAAAACAAGTAACTATGCACTTTTAAAATAGTGGTAAGATTTTAAAACCAGGCCCTCTTTTGGCATCCCACTAAAGTGCATACTGTAAATTTAATGAGCAAATTTCACAATAGGAAATTGTCCTTTTTTTGCCTTCATTTCTGAGATTGACAGATGACAACAAGAAAATGAGCCAATTATAATTGCGTGTTTTTGATCGCTCGCTATCATTACCAATGAATTAGAGTTAGCCATAATTTTACGTATGGAATGTTATGATTACCTGAACAGTTTTCTAATACTCTGTTGCACTTCCTGTTTTTTGCAGGTAGATTAATTTTGGGTTCTTTTATTCAGTAGTTTTGCAGACTTAAAAGTGTAAATTTAGAATTAGAAGATTAAGCTAAAATAGTAAGAATCTCAAGTTGAAGGGCCTGAGGGAGCCAGAGCAGCATACTAGAGCATAGGCTTGCTTGGTCAGCATTGACTTGAACATAAACCCCAGTTCAGTCACCTGTGTGACTTTGGGCACCTGTCATTTCACCCTCCTGAGCCTGTTTCCTTATTTGTAAAAGGGTTATAATACTCACATGATATTGTGAATATTGAATGAAATGTGTTAATTGCCTATTGCAGTAGGACTTCAGATATTTATTTTTATTTTATTATGCATATTATTTTTCCTACCTTTTTATAGCTGTTTAAAGTCTAGGTAAAGGGAAAGACTGGTTAAGTAATGATTACAAAAAGCTTGTAAGCTAATCATTCGCAGTGACTTATTTTCCTTCCAGTTTCTGGGGGCTTTTATTAACCACACCACAAGAAAGCCACATTTTCAGGCTGAACAAGCAAGAAAATTGTGTCAGTGTTCTTAATTGTTTCCGTCTTAATGGTAAAGTGAAAAACATTGGCTTACAGATGATCTGTAAGGAAGCTTTGGCTCACTTGAAGGGAAGCTCTTGGTGTTTTAGTACTTGGATTCTACAAATCTTTTACTGACTTTTCTTACTACTATAAAAGAATCAGTCGATTTAAAATTGATATAAGTTATTTGGTGCTCTCATTCATGGCAAAGGATTTGATAAATGAAAATTTTTTCAAACACTAAAGCAAAATCAAATAGGAAAAACTCAAAAGGAAAGGTAATATTCAGAACAACTTTAATAAAATCCAAATTGAAATAACTGCAGTTCAGGTGTGTGGAGTCTTTGCCTAACTCATATTGTATATGGTGTGTTATAAGATCACTTCAGTGACTGCTGACCCACCTTGTTGATGCTCCGGAGAGGTACCCTGAGATCTCACAGCAGCACAGCCAAGTGGATGCAGTATAGGCTTTCCACACACTGCCTCAGTGTTGAAGTCTTGTCTGTTTTTCTATCTCCTTGACTTGCTTCTTTCTGATTCCTGTTTCTTAGATCTGCACTACTACTTCTGCCTCCCTTTCTGGCATTGCCTTGTTTTCTTGAGTTTGCTTCTTGGTTCTAATTGTCTTATCTGCTTTGACTACTGCACTTGTACTGCTGGACTCCTGACCATCCTCCTAACCAGATTACTGGCATGTGGCCTTGTTCTGGCCTTCAGCTTCTTGTCCTGCCCAACTTTTTTTTTAAAGACAGGGTCTCACTATGTTGCCCAGGCTGGTCTCAAACTGAGCTCAAGCCATCCTCATGCTTCAGCCTCCTGAGTAGCTGGGATTACTGGCACCAGCCACCACACCAATCCTCTTTCCCAACTTCTTCCTTCCTGGCCTTTGTCTTTACCCCTGCTTCTCAGCTGGCCTCCATATACCCAGCCTCCTGGCTAAATGGCCCTCTGGAGCCAGCCTTTCCTGGAATTTGGCCTTGCATTTTCCTCAATCTCCAATCCTGTTTGTACACCCTGGCTCCACAAATTATTGTTTCCCCTATTCCCAGTGCTAGTCGATAAATATATTCTTATTCCTACCCACTCAAATTTTGTCCACGCTCTTAAGTTCACTGTGGAGGTTTTAAAACATGGCTCCAGAATTCCTTGACACCTATATTGAGTGGTAAGGGCCTATGTCCATTCTCCTTGAATCTTCTTGGAGCTCTTTGATTGCTTGACCAGTAGAATACAGTGGAAGTGGCACTGCCTATTTCTAGACCCAAACCTTTAAAAACTGGCAGCCCCATTTCCTGTCTTGGGATGCTCACCCTTGGAACCTAACCATCATGCTACCAGGAAGCTGAAGTCACCTTGGAGTGGAACTGAGGGCCCTGGCTGAGCTTTTAGCTGAGCCAGCACCTTATTGCCAGCCAGTAAGCCATCTTGAAAGTGGATCCTCCCACCCCCCAGTGGAGCAGCCCCAAATGACACCACATGGAACAGATGAGCTGATCTCACCGGAGCCCTGCCCAAAGTGCAGATTTGTGGGCAAAATGGACTATTGCTACTTTAAGCCACTAACTTGGAGTGGTTTGTCACACAGCAGCAGATAACTAATTCAGTCACCCCACCTCATTCCCAGTGTCTGGTGGCACCTCTGTACCACCAGCATTGTGCCTTCCTGCTTTTCCCCTCATCAGCTCTTTAGAACTCGTCTTACAATTTTGATGAGCTCACACATTGTCAATGGGATGCTAGAAGAAAACAGCTCTAGATTCAAGAATTACAAAGGCCCCTAAAATTACAAGAAAACTAGAGTCAAGAAGCTGAATTTCAGGCATTAGCATGCTCAGCCCCCGTGCCACGTGATAACCCTGTGCCACCTCAGGACTCTGTTGAGAGTGCCCACCAGCAAGAAGGCTTTCACCAGACGCAGCCCCAATTCTTTTTCTTCATAAATTATTTTTTCTTTCCCCCCCCCCCAGCTCTGAGATTGGCAGAGAATCTTCAAAAATTAAAAGATGAACTTTTTTTTAGGCAAGCATGAAAATGAGGTTTATTGAGGAGAGAAAGGATTATAGGGCAAGAGCAAGATATAGAGCATGATACATACGCCACGGATGATGACGGGACCCACCGTTGCAGCAAAGGGAGAGCAAAAGGCAAAAAAAAAAAAAAAAAAAAAAAAAAAAAAAAGATGAATTTTAATGTTAATATGATTTGCCCTACATAAAAACTACAAGAATCAGAATAAGTACGTAAGAGAACTTGGCACAAAGTCATCAATGAATGCTTGTTTCAAAACCTTTTCAGGGAATAACTTGAATCTCTGGAAATGAACTTAAAAGGTGTTGCATTCTGACACAAATATTACCAAAAAAAAAAAATTTTAAGATTATAAGAAATGCTTGTTTATTCTTCTACCACTTTACTAGTAGTAATGCAGTTTGGCCCTATTAAATTAAGACTCACAAAGCTGACTTAGAACCCCAGCCGTGAACTCCTTTACCTTTCTATGAATCCCTTCAGTTTCTTCCCTTAGCCATAATCTGACTGAATAAATATGGATTTTCTTTATTCTGAAACGCATCCCCCTAAATTTATTTTCTGCCAGAGGAAATCTGTTTTTCACAGCGCTGCTCTTATTTTCTTAGAGGATGTAAATGGGAGCTTATCCCGTCCTTCTTACCTTTTTTCCTTTCTGAAAAGAGATTGGATGAAATCCTTGTTTTTTAAGAAGAAGGCAGATATTAACTATATGAAAACTGCCCGCGAAAATAGCAGTATCAAAGCATACGGATTTGTTTCAGCGTGCACTGCAGAGCTAGTAACTCAGAGGCTGGGCATAAACCGAGGTCTTCAAAGCTTCAGTTCTGTCCCCATCCATCTCCCTGCAGCAGGGCCCTGGTCCTGATGCTGAGAACTCGCGGCGCGCACACCTGCGCCGGAGCGAGGATGAGCCAACCAATGAGGAGCCCGCATCCAGGAGGCGGGACGGGGAGGCTGCCAATGATAGAGCCTGCCCCGAGAGAGCTGTAGCTAATGAGGGCCTCGTACTGTAGAGGGACGGCTGCTCGGCCAATGAGAGGCTGGAACCTGCGAGGCTGGGAAGGCGGGACGGCCAGTGGGGCGCCGGGGCGGGGCGGGGCGCCGAGCGCCAACCCGCGGGCGCCCGATCCCCGGCGTGCTGCCCGGCTCGCCGCCCGCCATGGCCCGCGATGCTGCGCTCCTCGCCGTGCTGGCCGCGCTCCTCGCCGCCGCCGCTGCAGGCGGAGACGCCCCGCCCGGCAAAATCGGTGCGGGAAGGACGCGGGGCGGGGGAGGGGGGAGGGTTGCTTAGCTGGGGAGGGCTGGACGGGAAAAGGGTGCTTAGCCGGCAGCAGCTGGGTGGGGGCAGGGAGGGCAGCCGGGTGAGGGGGGTTCCTCGGGAGAGGAGCTGGGTGGAGGAGAGGCAGGGCCAGGGGCAGGGATGGGCGAAGGAGGGGACCGCAGTAGGGCCGGTGCTGATGGGGAAGGTGGCATGGACATGGGAAGAGGGCCATCTGGAACGGAAAAGAGGCCTGAGCAGGACTGGCCGCTGATCTCACCGGAAGGTCCGAGGTTACTGAGCATCTGCCCTGGACCCGGCTCTTTGCTAGGCGCCTGGATGACATAGGACAGGGGCTGGACGATGGCATTCACAAAGGTTTATTGAGGGCTGTCTGTGTAGCAGAGTGCTCCGGTTCCTGCTTGGAGGAGAGACCTCACAGTACAGGGAAGTCCGTGCTGAGCTGAGAAAGTACCGTGTGTACAGAGGAAGGGCACTTCACTCCAGTCTTGGTGGCCCAGGGAGGACTTCCTGGAAGTAACATCTAAGCCAAAACTGTGGGGACGTAGGAGACAGTGTTTGCAGAGACAGAACAGTAGATCTGCTGGAAATTTACTGACTGAGTGGGGAACTTTTAATAGCAGTCATTTGATTTTTTTATTTGTGTGGTTCTCCCAATACTTTATTTTGAAAATTTTCAAATGTGCAGCAAAGTTGAAAAAATTTTACAGTGATCATCCGTATACCCACCACCTACCTTCTGCCATTAACTGCTAGTATACTTGCTTTATCACATACCTAACACACACCTGTCTATCCATCCATGAATCCATCCTACATTTTGATACATTTCAAAATAAATTGCAGACATCAGGACACTCTGCTAAATACTTCAGTGTGCGTATCATTGACTAGAGTTCCATGTGTGTTTTTAGTTGCTTTTTCCCCCCCCTCTTAACAATTGTCATTTTAACTCTGCATGACTTGTAAAGATTTTCAAGTCCCTCACACATAAAATTCCCACAGGCAGAGATGCTGGGCTTCTGGGGTGGGAGGACAGAGTTCTTACTTCACTAGGCCAACCTTCATGCACCCTTTTGGCAAGAGTGCCTTGGGACATCTCATGGGAGCACCACAGACTTACAGGGGCCAGTGCAGTGCTAAAGCTTTGTGTGTTACAAAACCATAGCCCAGGCCATAAAGGGTTAAGGCAGACTGAAGCATGCCAGAAATCAGTTTGGGACTGAGAGTGTGGAGTTTTCTGAGGAAAGCGAATCCTGAGGGCTAGAGTGGCTAGAGAGGACCGCATGGAGAAAGTGGATTTTGAGCCAGGCTGTGGAGGGTAGGGAGGAGTTAGGCAGGCAGTATCCTGGGGTGCAGGGCACTCCCCTTTTTCTTGGAAACAGGCAGAAGGACGGGACATTTCTCACTGACCAATGGGGAAGGATCAGGACCTCCTCCCAGCAGAACAGCTGCATTGTGGCAACACACTCTGCCTGGCCCCTTCCAACTGGCCCTGCCCACCTCACCCAAGAGTCATCCAGAGCAAGACGCTTGGCAACACCAAACTGCCCTTTAGCTTTCCTGATTTTCCTCAGTCCTCTGACAGGAGCCTCTGTCTGCCCTTGGTGGTCCAGACTCTATGCCCAACAAGATTGAGAAGCTTCCTGTTAGGATGTCTTAATTCTTGAGCTCCCACATGATGAAATCTGAATGCTTTGGTGTGGCATCAGTACCCTTTAAACCCACCCATATAATTCCACAAGCTGCCCTGTTCGTGCTGTTCTCTGCAGAGCATGTATTTCTGCTCACTAGCAAAGCTGATTGTCCTCCAGCAGCCCGGATCAAATGTTATTCCCCCTGTGAAGCCTGTGCCCCTGCACCCTCTGGGGCTGAATTCATTGCCTCCTCCCTAGGGCTCCCTGGAACCCTGTAGTTGCACTTTGTCACTAGTTGTCATAGCTAATCGTACATCAGTCTGTATGCCCACTCCATGCTAGGCTCCTGGGGGACAGAAGCCCTGTTTAATTCATCTTTGTGCCCCAGCACATCTTACCATAAACCAGAGAGTAGGTGTCAGTTGTGTGGGTTGAATGAGCTGATTCACAATAAGGTGATGTCTTCTGCTTCCTGATAGCTCTTGGGCAGCTTCTAGGCTTTGGAATATCGGTTTCTCTAGAAAAATGGGTAATTCGGGACTCTTCAAATGGAGGCAAGCACAGTGTCTAAAAAAAAGGGTAAGGGCACTCTTGAAAGTGCCTGTGTAAATACTGAGAAAGAGGAAGTGGTTTATTCTTTCAGCATGCAACAAATACTTCATGAACTCTAGTGCCTGCCAGCATTTGGGAACGTAGTGACTGTGCTCTCTCTGTGTCCTTAAACAGAACATTAAATACAATGTGGTGGCTCATAGCTGGCCTGTAATCCTAGCAATCTGGGAGGCCAAGGTGGGAGGATTGCTTGAGCTCAGGAGTTCAACTAGCCTGAGCAAGAGTGAGACCCTGTCTCTACTAAAAATAGAAAATTCAGCCAGGCGTGGTACACGCCTATAGTCCCAGCTACTCGGGAGGCTGAGGCAGGAGGATCACTTGAGCCCAGGAGTTTGAGGTTGCAGTGAGCTATGATGGTGCCACTGCACTCTACCAGGGTGACAGAGCAAGACTCCGTATATAAATTAATTAATTAACTAATGAATTAATAAGGCTTGAGGTAAGCACAGTGTGCTGAGGGAATATACAGGAGGGACACCTGACTCATCTCAGGTGGGTCAGGCAAGCCAAGCTACAGGTGCGGCACAGGGTGACGACACTCCTGAGCTCAAGCAGAGGCATGTGTCCTCAATAAAGGAAGTCTAGACAGACAAAAAGGTGAGTATTGCAAGGGTAGAGCAGGGAGTGGAGTAAGTAAAGGGAGCCCAGATCCTAAAGAGTCTGGTATTGTCTGAGGATTGCCTGTCGCTTCTTAACAGGAGCTGCAGGTCCTAGGGTCCAATGTGGGTCCAGGAAGGACAAATTACACCAGATTTATCTCATTTTCTTTTTGGATAGGGTTACTGGACTGTCAGATGAGAGGAAAGCAGTGTTTCAGATACATTGTGGGTAAGGTGGTAGTCCAGTTCAGTAGCTTCATAGCTGGCTTACTGTTCTCTCACAGGGCTATTTAATGATTAATATCTGTCTAAGCAGTGATTCCTGGTAGCACCTCCCAGCCTTGTCCCGTGAAATGTTTTTATCAGTGATTTGGATGAGAATACTGATGCCATGTAAACCAAATTTGCAAATAACAGGAAGGCGGGAGTGTAGTAAAGACAGTGGATGATAAGACCCAAAGAAAGACCTCAACAAACAAACTTTGTAACAAGAGTCCAAACTGGAAGAGTGCCCTATAAGGTAATGAGCAACCCATCTCAGGGTGCATTCCTGTCTTGGTAAACACAGGCATAGAAATGATTTAAATGTCAGGTGGTAGGATGGTTTAGACCAGGGGTTAGCAAACTTTTTGTAAAGGGCCAGAGAGTGAATATTTTAGACTTTGCAAGCCATACAGTACAGCTGCAGCTACTCGATTCTGCATGAAAGCAGCCATAGACAATAAGTAAAAGAAAGGACGGGGCTGAGTTCCAATAAGACTTTTGTTTGCAAAAACAGGCATCTGCCTGGATTTGGCCTGCAAGCAGTAGTGTGCCAATCCCTGGATTAAGGAGTGGTTTCCAAACACCGATCCACCATACAGAACTGCTCAGTAGCTGTTTTTATCAATTCATAGTGAAATAAGAAAATTTGGGACAATGTAGTGGGTTTTGTATAAAACTAAATTTATCCTATTTAAATAGTCATCCTGGATTTTGAAATTTTTTGCTGCTATAATATCTTTTTCTTTATAAAATGAAGGTTATAGTGGGTGGCAGTTTTCAGGTTTGTCTTTGCCTATTATTAATAGCTCTACTGACAACTCAGTCTGCAATTTCTTTTTTGAAATGTTAAAAGCCTGTGAAATGCAAGCACCTGGAAACCACCAGGGCAGGAGGATGCAAAGGTGATATGCAGCCTCTCACTCCCATACTCTGTTTCTCTCCATCCCTGCCTCCTGGGCTGCTGACAGCGGTGGTCGGGGCTGGAATCGGGGGCTCTGCTGTGGCCCATTTCCTCCAGCAGCACTTTGGACCCCGGGTGCAGATCGACGTGTACGAGAAAGGGACTGTTGGCGGCCGCCTGGCCACCATCTCAGTGAACAAGCAGCACTACGAGAGCGGAGCCGCCTCCTTCCACTCCCTGAGCCTGCACATGCAGGACTTCGTCAAGCTCCTGGGTGAGTGTGCAGTCCTGGGGCTCCAGCACCCAGTGCCCCGGGGCTGGTGGCAGCATCTGCCTAGACCAGCAAGTCCAGAAGGTCATGCAGCCCAATCTCCTCATTTTACAGATCGAGCAGCTGAGACCAGAGAGGGGAAGGAACTTGCCTGAGGTTACACAGTGAGTTAGTTGCAGAGCCGGGATTAGAACTCAGGTTTGACTCCCAGGCCAGTTTCTTTCCCTTTCAATTTGCTGCCTCTTAATAATCATGACCATTATCAGTTGCCATAGGCTGGTGCCAGATACCTGGCACCCTTCTAGGTGGTGGTAGGCATTACTTCCAGTCTTCTCTACCAGCCTGCACGGTGAATGTGAGGTCTCCCCCTGAGGAAACTGAGGCTCAGAAAATTTATATACCTCAGCTAAAGCCATGCAACTAATAAGCAAGAGAGCTGGGATTCAAATCGGGCAGCATTTGTCAGAACCACAAATACACATACTGTTTGATACAGAAGTTGCACTTCTCAGAAGTGATCCTACAGGTGGTCTTGCAGATATACAAAGTGGCACACATACAAGGTTACGGCATTGTTCGTAATAGCAAAAGGTTGAAAATACCCTATCTGCCCACCCACTGGGAGCTGGGGTCCAATAAATTATTGCATAGATATACAGTATTTATTCAGCAGCCAGAATAGGGAAGTGCTTTGTGCCCAGCTGTAGTATACTCCAAGACGCAGTATGTTACTAAGGTGCAGAGCAGCGTATATAGTATGTGGGAGTTGGGGAAGGAATAAATCACAGCAGCTATATCCGTATCTAGAAGTCCATCAGTCCATCGCTCTGCAAGTTGTAGAGTGCAGGAGGGCTGTAAGGAGCTGTGACGATTTCTATGTGATCTTGGTGCCTAGAGCTGCCATCTCAAAGCAAGTCCTGTGGCTCTCAGCCCCTAGACATTCTGGGATGACATCTGAATTTCCCTCACTTGTGGCTGAGTAGATCCCTGTTGAAAAAAATGTGAAATGGTACATTATTTTTGTTTTCATTTTTTCGTTGACTAGGAAGGCTAAACCTTTTCCCAGTGCATCTGTTTACTGTTTATAAACAAGCAACACACATCAACAAACCGTAGTATTTGTATTTCCTTTAACGGAGCCGGTCCACTGGCATCAGGAAGGCCCCGAATCTTTGAAGGGGACCCCAGGGCCTCCTCCTCCTCATCTCCGCAGGGCTGAGGCAGCGGCGCGAGGTGGTGGGCAGGAGCGCCATCTTCGGCGGGGAGCACTTCGTGCTGGAGGAGACCGACTGGTACCTGCTGAACCTGTTCCGCCTCTGGTGGCACTACGGCATCAGCTTCCTGAGGCTGCAGATGTGGGTGGAGGAGGTCATGGAGAAGTTCATGAGGTAGGGCTGGCGGACCGTGGGAAGGGTGTTCTGGAGGGGAGAGGAGAAGGCGGGGAAGGAAGCAGCTTGCCGGCGCGTTGAGAAAAAGGGAAAGGTCCCTGCTGGGTGTGAGAGCCCAGCATAATTTGGTGCAGGCTGAGAGCAAGCCCCTAGCATGAGGAATGGCCCTACTGGGTGCAGGGATGGTCTCCCTCGTGTTGTCACGCCAGCATGCGTTCTCCTTCCGTCTGCTACACTGATAAAAGCGTGGGTTTCAAACACAGTCACCTGCAAGGCCGACCCAGGATATGAACCAGGGAAACAGCAGGTGGAAGAGAACAGGGGATGGGTGGCCTGCAGAACAAGGCCCCGTGTGAAGGAGGCAGCCAGCATTCCCCTGCAGTCAACTGCGGCCAGCCCTGTGCAGTGCCCACCTCACGTGGACAGATCTTCCGGTTTTGCAAAAGCTGGAAATCCAGGGTGATACGTGAAATCTCCCAGCTTTTCAGCATTTGTAGCCGATTCATCTTGAAACCAAGTTAAACATGCCTGGGGGCCACGTTTACAAACTTCGCTGTCCTCCAGCTTTTCCATCAAGAATAAATGGAGGCCGGGCGCGGTGGCTCACGCCTGTAATCCTAGCACTCTGGGAGGCCGAGGTAGAAGAATTGTTCAAGGTCAGGAGTTCAAGACCAACCTGAGCAAGAGTGAGACCCCATCTCTAATAAAGATAGAAAGAAATTAGCTGGACAACTAAAAATATACGGAAAAAATTAGCCAGGCATGGTGATGCATTCCTATAGTCGCAGCTACTCGAGAGGCTGAGGCAGGAGGATCACTTGAGCCCACGAGTTTGAGGTTGCTGTGAGCTAGGCTGACGCCACGGCACTCTAGCCTGGGCAACAGAGTGAGACTCTGTGTCAAAAAAAAAAAAAGAACAAATGGGTCCCAGCCCCTCCCCATCACCTTGGGTTTCAGGTATGAAGGACACGTGGTCTATTCTCACTCTGTCACTCACTCACCAAGCTGTCACTCGCCTTTCCCCCGGTTCCGAAGGTGCTCGCTGCTTCTGGCCCAGGAGCAGAGGCTGCTCCTCGGGCCCCATGGTCGTCTGCCTCCCTTAAGTGTCAGACGTGCAGCATGGCCTGCGCCCCCCTTCCTGGTTCCTGGCACTTCACTCCCTTTCCAATTCTATAACTCTGCTGTTGAGGGCACGTCTTATATTCTCCAGATGTCCCCCAAAGCTTATGTCCTTACCCCTGTTTCTTCTTTGATACTTTCTCCTTCGTCAATTTTATCCAGACCTGTAACGTTGACTTCTGCCTTTTGTGGGAGATAACTTCCTCCTTGTCAGCTCTAGTGTCCCCTTCAGTTGACACCCACGTGTCTGTCTGCTTTCTGGACACCTCGCTCTGGTGTCCCACTGATACAAAACTCCAGATGTTTACAAAGCAGCCCCAGAATAGATAATATTTCAAAGGCCAGCCAGTCCGCTAATCTACTAGTCTATGCGAGTCCCTGAGATTAGGCGAGCAGGAGAGGGACAAGACGTGAGCTTGAGAGTGGGTGGGAGCCCCATCAGATCAAGCCAGAGGCGAGGACAGGCTGGGCTAGCAGAGGGGGAGACAGCACTGGCGTGAGGCTGCTGCCGTCAGGGCCAACGTGGTCCTAGAAGCCAGAGCAGAGCCAGCGCTGTTGGAGAGGGGGCTGTGCCAGCAGGGTTGGGCCATGGCCCACTGCTGCCTGGCAGGCCCAGCTGGCTGAAGAAGGCGCTATGGACTATGACCTCAGGCAGGCAGTGGCTCAGAGAGGTGACAGAGTTGTCATTCTGCAGCCATGATGTGAACCAGGTCTAGTGGGATTCCTTACTCTACACTGTCCCTTTAGGTGGGACAGGCCCACCACAGCCAGAGAACAGGCCACGGGGAACATAACCAGCCTCCTTTCCTGCCCTTCCATATGTAGCGGAGGTGACGGGTTCCTGTGGGCCACCCAGGCACAGGGACCCAGTGGCAGGTGGTCAGCCGAAAGCCTTTCTGCACCAGGACTGCAGCTCTGTGTGTCTCCTAGGATCTATAAGTACCAGGCCCACGGTTTTGCTTTCTCGGGCGTGGAGGAGCTGCTCTACTCACTGGGGGAATCTGCCTTTGTCAACATGACCCAGCGCTCTGTGACCGAGTCCCTGCTCCAGGTGGGCGTCACGCAGCGCTTTATCGACGACGTTGTCTCTGCCGTCCTGCGGGCCAGCTATGGCCAGTCAGCAGCAATGCCTGCCTTTGCCGGTGAGCATCCAGCCCTCGACTGCCCACCTGCCCTTCCTCTGCCCACTATGCCCAGAATGGGCTGGGGGCCCTGTGACAACCTCACCTTTGTCCGGCTCATTGCAGTTGCCGAGGCGCTTTGCTGCCCCATTCCCACTTGATTCTGGCATTGTCGTCCGGGTTAGCAGGGGATGGTCTTCACTCCACTTCGCAGACAGTGAGAGCAAGGCTTGGATCAGAGGTGTAGGGTGTTTCTGCCACTCCTGATGGCCTCGTAATCCCTTATATGTGCGTAAATGTTAGAGTTGAGGTGGCTACTTTGCTGTCCACGCTTTGGTTTTAAGAACTGCCCCACCGAGGCCCCTGAGCCCCTGGGTGTTCATCTGCTCAAGCACCTAGTCTCCCCAGCTCACTACTGGGGCAGGCGGGCCTGTGTACAGCCCACCAGCCTCCAGCACAGGCTGTAAGAGCAGAGAATGTGGACTTCACGAGAGCAGGAGTCTTTGTCGGGTGTTCACTGATGTCTCCCAAACACTTAGAACGGTGCCTGCATCATGCCAGCCACTCTGCACATTCTTGTTAGATAGATGCATGGAAAGGCGCTCCACCCCCACCCTGCCCCGTGCCCGGGATGCTATCCGTCTGGCCCCTGACACTCTGGCTCCTTCCCAGCCTTCAGGTCCCGCTCAGTGTCCCCTCAGTGTGGCTTCTCTGCTCACTCTTCCATTGTCTTGTGTGTCTCCTTCATGGCATACCACACAATTACCCATTCAAAGTGTGTAATTTAGTGGTTTTTAGTATACTCACAGAATTGTGCAACCATCACCACGATCAACTTTAAGACATTTTCTCACCCCACAAAGAAACCCCATGCCCTCTATCCATCACCCCCAGTCTTCCAGCCCTGGACAGCCACACATCTACTTTCTGTTTCTGTGGGTTGCCCATTCTGGGCATTCTGTATCAGATAGAATCATGCAGTGCTTGGTCTCTTGGAGCTGACTCTCACTGACCACTGTGTTTTCACCTCCCAGCATGGTGACCTTTGTTGTATTGTATGTTTGCTGTCTGTGCCCACGTAGAATAGTGCTGGACTCCCCAGCCCACTGCCTGGTGGTTCTGAGAACCCACCGGCCCCCTTCCCGCTTTGCCCAGGAGCCATGTCACTTGCTGGGGCCCAAGGCAGCCTGTGGTCTGTGGAGGGAGGCAACAAGCTGGTTTGTTCCGGTTTGCTGAAGCTCACCAAGGCCAATGTCATCCATGCCACCGTGACCTCCGTGACCCTGCACAGCACAGGTGAGTGGACAGACCAGGAGGCATGGCCACGCACGCTATTGCTAACCAGCTGACGCTTCTACTCTGTTCCTCAACCTTGGTCTGTGTTGTGCTGCGGAGTAGTAACAAAAAAGCAATGGGAGGAAGCCCCAGCCCTGCCAAGGAACACTAGGGGGTGCTGTTGTCTCAATTCAAATGTCAGAGCCAGCAAGCTGAGCCGCCCATCAATCTAGCCTTTTTCCAGCAGCCTTGCTCAGGCTCCCCCAGCCAGTCAGTGGCAGAACCAGAGAAGAATTTGGGTCTCCTGACTCCCAGTCCAGTGCTCGCCCTGCGACTGCACCAGCACAGAAAGACCGGGACCCGCCAGCTACACAGCCCAGCTGCACCCTTGGCGCCAGGGTCTCCTTGTACCCTCAATGCTGGGCACCAGGGGGGAGCTCAGTGGGTAGAAGCCAAGGAGTAAGTTGACTTTTTTGCTCCCTTTTTTCTCCTTCCAGAAGGGAAAGCCCTGTACCAGGTGGAGTATGAGAATGAGGTAGGCAACAGCTCAGACTTATATGACATCGTGGTCA
Organism: Eulemur rufifrons; assembly: GCF_041146395.1. NCBI lineage: Eukaryota > Metazoa > Chordata > Mammalia > Primates > Lemuridae > Eulemur > Eulemur rufifrons. Next base: position 31,928,730 of record NC_090992.1, on the reverse strand, counting down.
TCGCCACCCCCCTGCACTTGGACAACAGCAGCAGCAACTTCACCTTTGAAGGATTCAACCCACCCATTGATAACATCCAGGGCTCGTTCCAGCCCAGCGTGGTCTCCTTGGTCCATGGCTACCTCAACTCTTCCTACTTCGGTTTCCCGGACCCTAAGCTTTTCCCCTTTGCCAGCGTCCTTACCACAGATTTCCCCAGCTTCTTCTCCACTCTGGACAACATCTGTCCCGTCAACATCTCGGCCAACTTCCGGCGGAAGCAGCCCCAGGAGGCAGCTGTTTGGCGAGTCCAGTCCCCCAAGCCCCTCTTTCGGACCCAGCTGAAGACCCTCTTCCGTTCCTATTACTCAGTGCAGACAGCTGAGTGGCAGGCCCATCCCCTGTACGGCTCCCGCCCCACCCTCCCAAGGTTCGCGCTCCACGACCAACTCTTCTACCTCAACGCTCTCGAGTGGGCAGCCAGCTCTGTGGAGGTGATGGCCGTAGCTGCCAAGAATGTGGCCTTGCTGGCTTATAACCGCTGGTACCAGGACATAGACAAGATCGACCAAAAGGATTTGATGCACAAGGTCAAGACTGAACTGTGAGGGCTCTGGGGAGAGCCCAGGAACTCCCACCCCGCACTGAAGATGGCTCACACCCCGCAGCCCAGGATTGAATGAGCCAAGCTCGCCCACCAAGCCTCTCTCTCTGACCCCTCGGTACCGAGCGTCTTCTCCCTCTGGTGTCTGCCTATCTCGAGGATCCTCATGGTGGTTGCTTCTTTTTTTTTAAGGGGGACAGTAAGAAAAGGGAAGGGAATTCAAGCCAGTATATTTGTTTTATTTATTTTTCTTAAGAAATAAAAGTCCATCTACTCAGGCTGCTGCTGACTTGGTTTTCTAACTAGGAACTAGGACGGCTGTGGGAGGGATTATAAGGCAGAGGACTTTGAGTCTAATTTTTTTACTATATTTTACCACCTCCCAAAATGGACAACCAGTGGAGGCAGCCTAAAAGAAAATGTTTACAACCAGATGGTTGTAAATAAAGTAAAAGGGAAAATCAGAAAACCTCAGAATGATTATAGCTCCTGTTTGCTGTGGGCTTGCTAGATGTGTGGCAGCTAGTTCAGAACTTACTAGACACCATTTCCAAGCCTCTCAACAATACTGCATTTGGAGGAGGTGACTGTGGTAGGACCCAAGGAAGATGTGTGCCTCAACAGAGCCATCAGTATAGCTTCAAGCTTCCCGGCAACCAGAGGGAAAAGAGAAACATATCAGGCTATAGGAGCAGGGAACCTTCTCCTTGGCACCTGGAGGAATTGACCATTCTCTTCCTCATGCAAGGGTTGAGGAATAATACAATGGATTTGTCTTGCAAAGAAGGCAAGTCCACAGGCGTATAGAACAGTCCTATCTCACCCCCAAACATTCACTCCAACAGAAGGAAAAGAAAGAAGGTATGGATGGAGTTCAAAGATTAATCTGGTGCTTTCTCCTGTGACACTAGCTTGAAAGGAGAGGAAGATTATGCTTTGCTTTGCTTTTTCTACGAACCTTTAAAGGTCAGTAGTTTTAGAAAAGAAGTAAAAGCCCTTTTCATTCCTTTGGACCTATTCCTTTCTGCAAAAGAGGAGAACAGAGGAACTAAGTCCAAGGCGCCCAGCATGTGTGGTGCATGGACCGACCACCACATTTGGATCTGGGGAAGGGAAGGGGGCTTGAGAAAGATGTAGATGCCCAAGTCCCACCCAGACTTGTGAAACAGTCCTTAGAGGAGGGACGTGGATACCAGGAGGAAACAACACTGCCAAATGATGCTAATATTATAGCCTTCCTAACAGGAACCCAGAGGTCATCCAGCCAACTTCCCTGTCTTTGTAGAGAAGGAGATAAAAGACCAAAGTGAGGAAATAGCTTGTTCAAGGTCTCCTGGTGAGCTCATAGAACAGCTCAAATCTGGAGCTTCTTAAAATTGAGTTCAGCATGGGCAAAATTCCCTTCCAGTTGGTGGAGGCCCAAACTGGCTCTGAGGTTGTTTTTACTATACCAGGGGGATAGTAATGGCAATGAAAGAGATGGAGTATTGAAAGTTCATGTAGCATACACTTGTTGGTTACTATAGACATTATGAAACTGACACATCAGTAAGAAGGCTTTTGGTTCAAGTAGAAAACCAAACTCACATGGACTTAAGCAATAAAAGGTTTTTGCTGTTTATTATAACTTAAAAGTCTAGGTGTAGAGCACTTTGCAGTCTCCAGTTCCATTACTTCTCTAGTGGTCAAAGATGGCTGCCAACAGCTCCCAGGGTAAGAATGTCTTTTCCCATAACCACTGAACCAAATTCTGGGCTCTGGGCCCATTGGACCACCCATGAACCAATTCCTGTGGCCAAGGGAATGCCACATGCTGATTGGGTTGGGACTCGGATACCAGGCCAATAACCATGCCACAGGGGATGAGATTAGGCTGGCTGGCTTAGAACAGTCAGGTCCTGTCCCTGGAGCAGAGATGGTCTCATCCAAACTTCAGGGTCAGAGAAGGGTATTGGAAAGAAAACCACAATGTCAGCCCCATCTCATGTCCAGTGAAATCAAAGTGTGTAACGGCATCTTTTGATGCCCTGTGTTTGAAATGAAAATGGCAATGGGTTATCATGCTGTAATTGATAGTTGGTATTGGACCAGAGGACCAAGGACAATACAAAGCTTATCCCAGATAACCACCCTAAGGAGGATCTATGCACAGAAGATGCAAACCATGGCAGTTACACTTGATCCTCGGTCCTGGGTTAGGGCTTTATCTCCGTGTCCAAGCATGACTGCAGTGGAGCTGCCCACATCCTTCAGAAACTTCCTTTACCTGGGTAGGCAGGCCCAAACAGCCCAGAACCAAAGCCAGGCAAAATGCCCACGCTGCCTGCTTCCCCAAGCCCAAACCTGGGAGTTGGATCTCACCATCTCCCTTCCTTGCAGGCAGGGAGGAAAGGACAGAGATTCCAGAAAGGAGTGTAAGAACCAGCAGAAGCCTTTGCCCCAGGGCCCACCCCAGCCTTCTCAGGCCTGGGAAGCACCAAGTGGCCACAGCCCCCTGGGAGAAGATTTGCAAAGACAGAGGGAGCCCTATAATCTGCTAAATAAAACAGGACAGGGCTACACTTGTCCTCAGTTGTCCTGGATGCGGTGTAGTGTATGTTAAACCCTCTTCACAGGAACTCCACCTCCTACAGCAAGTGACCCAGGCAACATTTCAGCACTGGGTGGGTTGGGGCTGGCGTGGCGGCTGTGGAGGGTAGAATGGGGGCAGGGGCGTAAGGAATGCCTTGCTGCCGCCCTCCTATGACGGAGCACTAGAGGGAGCCAGGGGGCAGATCTCGGGCTCCCACCCACCCCCACCCCATCCACTCCTCCCCACCCCACCATCCTGAGCGCCTTGCTGCTGCCTCCAAACCAGGGGGCTGGGAGGGGCCAGCTGTGATTCAGGCTATGCCAGTGGCCAGCCCAGGCTCAGGCGGCCAAGCTTCTAAGTTGAAAAATAGTTAAACTGAGCAAGACTCTGGAGATCGCTAAATCCTATCTGCTCATTTCACAGATGAGGGTCGTAAAGCCCAGAAAGAGGAAAAGGCATCACCCTTATAAAACTAACCGGCCTTTACTAGGTGTCTATGTGTTTCTGACGCTCCAGCAGAAGTGGGACAGCCCCTTCTCACCATGGTGAGGGGATCCCCCACCCGACCCCTGTGCCCCAGGGCACCTGGGGTCTCCTGAGACTAGGAGGAACCTTCCTGCAGCTCCAGTCTTCTCACACCCTCACCCCACTAAAAAGCCTTGGAGGCCGTCAGCCTTTCCTGTGGGGTTGAAGTCTTGAGACCCAGAGAGCAGGCTGCGGGGGCCTCAGAGAGGAGCCACCCGAGGGTGGAGAGTGGCTGCTGCGGGGAGTTGCACGGGCTGGCACAGGAAGTCACTTTCCATTTGTCTGGAACCAGGCCGAAGCTTCCTGGGGTAATTTTAACCAGTATCCATTCTAGACTGATACCAAAAAAGGTAAGTTAGCATCCCAGACAAACACATACCTAACCATTGGCCTTTCATGAATTAGACCCTTAAAACATTCAGCGCTAAAGCTGCTTTAAGCACTAAAGTTAGAGCAGCCAGTAAAGGATTCCTATGCTGGACTGTTGGCTCTTTCATTGCAATTGACTCTAAAGTGCCAGCTATTCTTACCCTCAGAAAATAGCCCGAGCCCCTCAGCTGTCTTGGGGTAGGGAGGGTATTTTTAGACCCTAGAACAGCTGATTTGGGATTTGGTGCAGGGGTTAGAGGGCCCAGGGGGAGGATTGAATTGCTAGGGGTTCACGGGGGATGTGGGGAGTTAGTATTTAGGGTCCAAGAGTCAGCGTGGGCTTTAGAACAAGTTAGTCCATGCTGCTATTTTTGATCAGCACAGCGTCTTGATATAAGCCGGTGGTTCTCAAAGTGTGGTCGCCAGACCAGCAGCATCAGCATCACCTGGGAGCCACCATATCAGAAGTGCAAAGAAGCCATTGCATAAAAATGCAAAGTCTCAGCCCCCGCCTGAATCAGAACCTCTAGGTGTGGGGCCAGACGTGTGTGTTTTAGCAAGCCTGCGTGATCCTGACGCTCGCTAAAGTTCAGGGATCACTGATAGCAACAAACTGTCTAACCGGACCCCCCGTGGGCAGGGCTGGATGAAACAATGATCTACACTGATCCCTCTCAACTCTTGAGTGTTCAAACCCAGTGAAGCTCAGCCCAGAAGTACATACTCACATGAAAAATTAAGGGGTTCGCCGGCCTAGGTTAAAAACTCCTGCTCTTTGGCAACCTGGAGGCCCTACTTTGGGTCTAGGTCTGATCTGCAGAGAATCTCAGAACTGAAAGAGACCTTATAGATCATCTGCTCCAACCAGAGCAGCCTCCACAGTGTCCGCAAGAGGCCCAGCTTCAGCCCAACACTTGCAGAAGCAAGGAGATCCCCACCTGGAAAGACCTTGTTTCCAATGACCTTTGACTTAATCGGATAGAGTTAGCTCTTGTCAACTCCTATATTGGTTTATACCAACCAAGCTACAATAACATGGCTCAAATATACGCTGATAATCCCAAATTAAAGGAAGAATGTGACTGTCCTAAAAGGTAGAAATGAATGCAGTATGTTTTTTATAGCCTATCTCAGTGTTGGAGAACTGTGAGTGATGGAAAATTCTCCTTTATATTGACTTGAAATCTACCTCCCAGGGACCTCCTACCTACCCCGACCCTGGTTTGGGCTTTGGAGCCACAAGGAGCAAACCCAAAGTCTTGCTTTCAAAAGACAGCGTTTACTTTTCACAGGCCTTGCTGGGCGCGGGGGTGCGGGGAGGGTGGTCTCCGGCTGCCGGCTGGCTCCCCCGGGCGGCTCAGAAGATGCAGGTGCAGCCCACGGCGATGGTCTCCATGACCGCTCGCTGGCGGCAGGGCCCCGGGCGCGGCGGCGGCGGGCAGAGGCGGCGGCGCACGGGCACCTGGCTGAACACAGGCACGCTCACCATGCTGCGGTCCTCCTGCATGGTGAAGGGGTTCACGCAGCCCAGACACAGGCACCGCGCCTCCGGCAGGTCTGCGGGGACGCGGCTGGGGTCGTGGTTGATGCTGCGGGGAGCAGGAGAGAGCGCAGGGCAGAAGGTGGTCGGGAAAGAGCCAATCGGCAGCCCGTCCCCACGCCCCCGCCTTTCCTAACCCGGGTTTTGACGCCCCAGCAAGACTGCGCGGTCTGGAGGAAGGAAGGACAGCAATCAGCTCCGTCCTCCAGGTCAGGAAACTGAAGATGGGAGCAGGCAAGTCACGTGCCCCCAGGTTATCCAGGTTCAAGGGTACCCGTCAGTCACCCTGTCATACAGTAGATGACACCCATCTGTCATACAGTAGATGCCTATCCCAGGACTAAGTCGTGTTGTGGGGATCACAGAGAAGTCCAAGGTCCCCTCCGCCTCCACCCCCCACTTGTTTACATTTTTGTTAAACTTAATCCATGGAAATAATGTGAGCACACTGGTGCCCAATTTCCACTTGGAAGAGTCAGGAGGCCTGGATTCGATTCTGACCTCATCTCCATTCATCCAGGCACTTTTTACAGGCTCACCACGTGAGCGGGTCTGTCCTAGGCTTTAGGGTCACTGATGCACAAAGCAGACGTGTTCTCTCACGGAGCCTGGCACACAGGGACTTGCTTTGCCGCCTTTCCCTCTCTGTCCCTCAGTGTCCTCCTCTGCTAAATGTTGGGGGAGGAAGTGGGTGACCCAGACCCGTGGACATGCAGCATCCGCACCACCTCGTTCCACTTGGGAGCTTGTTAGCTCAAGAACCCTCGGGATGAGAACTGCATTTTCACAGGCTCCCACGGGCACCGTAAAGTAAGTGTGCAAAGCCCGGCTCTGGAGACTCTGCCGACTCGGCTGACCCTCCCAGTGGCCACGTTCCAGAGCTGCGCTGCGCGATGCAGTAGCCACTAGCCACGTGTGTCAACTTAAATTTAAACTAATCAAAATTAGTTCCTAAGTCACACCGGCCGCATTTCGAGTGCTCAGTAACCACATGAGGCTAGTGGCTACTATCCTGTGCTGTACATCATCACAGAAAGTTCCAGTCAACAGTGCTATTCTAGAGTCTCAGGGTGTTAAGTTGTGTGGCTGAAAAACCTTCAGCCTGGGTTTGTGAATGAGGACCTTCAGGGCCAGCCATTTCTTCACCATTCATTCAACATATATTTATTTGGCCCCTTCTGTGTGCCAGGTGCTGAGCCAGGAAGTGGACAAGGCAGGGACAGTGTTAGTGTCATCAGGGACAGCAGGTCTGGATTCCCGAATCAGAGCCTGCACCGCAACCTCGTCATGTGGAAATATACGAAATGCCACTTTCTGGGCCTCCCCCCTGGAGATGTCAGCTGGGTGCGGCGTGGGAATCCTTAGGTGACTCTGATGCAGGGACTGGGAAGGTCCTGGTCTAGTGTGGGAGACAGACGTGAGCATGGCCGGGAAATGCTACAACTGAGAAGAGTGTTTGAGCCACCACGGAGCTGGAGGAAGTGACATTTGGGGAAGGGCTTGCAGGCACTTCAGCTGGGGCTTGAAGAAAGGTAAGAGCAGTGCTCCACATGTCACCTAACTGCAGCCTACGAAGCAGGTACTGCTACCACCTCTGTTGACATCGAGCAAACAGAACCTCAGAAAGGCGGATCAACTTGCCAAAAGCCACACAGCTTGGAAGGGGCAGAGCCAGGATTCAAACCCAGGCACCCAGACCTCTGAATCCAAGGTCTGAACAGTTACCATGACCCCACCCCCCAAAAGACAGCTAGCCACTGCTGCCAGCCCAGCCTACCTGTAGCCCCAGGGAGACAGGCTCCTCTTGTTAGATAGCCACAGCTGCAAGTTGACCTCACACTTCTTCTTGGCCAGCTCAGAGCTGTTTCTCAGCTGGGCCACCATCTCCTCGAGGTTCCTCTCATATTCCTCCATGCGGGCATAGGGTTTCATCCTTGACACCAGGTCCAGCGGCACCTGATGAGGCCCAGGGGCCAGAGGCCCCGCCCGTCCTTGCCCCTTCCTCTTGCCTTTGGGGCTCCTGGGCTGGCCCAGCCCCAGGAAGATGGAGATGGTAAGAAGGAGCAGCTGGGGAGGAAGGCCACAGGTCACAGGTGGGAGCACTGAGCCTCAGAGTCCCTTGGGGGTCTCCCAGGCTCAGGTGTGACCCCTCTCTCCCTGCCCAACTGAGCTCTGCCCCGCTCAAATCACTCCCTGCTTCCTCTCTCACTTGTGCCCCAGTCTCTGGCCTTCTCTCCATCTCTTACTGTCACTGTGCTCTTTCCTGCCACAGGGGCTTTGCACAGGCCTCTCCCTGCAGGCTGCGCCTCTTCTCTTCCCCTCCTAAACACTTTCCCACCCCTCGTGTGTTGGCTGTAGTGTCACTTCCTTAGGGATACCTCTGGGCTCTCCTGGGCTCTGATAACCCACATGCCTCTGGCATGACAGCAATTTGACAGTTTGTATGTGTGATTCTTTTATATGTCTGTCCCCCACTCAGCACAGAGGACACGTGTCAGTTTCCACACGCTGCCTTGTCCCCGTGTCTGTGGTGCCAGGCACTTAGGCATTCAGTGAACACTTGCTGAGTGAATGGATGGCTATGCCCATCCCCACCCTTCTGTAGCTTACAGTCTGGGAAGGGAAACAAACGGTGAACAAGAAAACAAACACCTAAGTCTCGCTAGTGACACGTGCAATCATGGCCCCATGCAGGGTATAGCTAGAGAAAAGTAGGGCCTCCTGCTTAGCCTGTGCCTGGGCAGTGGCCCAGGAAGCTTCTCTGAAGAGGGGACATGTCAAGTAAGGCTTGAAGGACGACAGGGTGGCAGACATGGGCAGATGGTGTCTAAAAGTCTTATAGGTGGGGGAAACAGTAAAAGAGGAGGTCTGAGTTGGTTTAGAGTGGGTGGGGGGAAGAGGGCATGCAATGAAGTTGGGGAGTTGGGATGGTCACAGGCTGAGGACACCCTGCCCATGACACCCACACTGCCTTCCTCCCCTGAGCCTCCCCTCCTCCAGCCCTGACCCCCTGCCTGCCCGTCCACCCAATATTGTCCGTTCCTTCCACTTCTCCCTCCCCAGAAGCAAAGTATCAGCGAAGCCTCAGGCTCACACAGAAGAGGACTCGGCCCAGCAGAACCCAGACTTCTCAGGAAGCCAGGGAGAAGAGGCCCAGAGCCTGCACGGGGGACAGAGCTAGACAGACGGAGGACCCTCTAAGGAATTTTGTCTCCCACTGACTCTAGGCAGGCTCTGTGCCAGCCCCAGACCTGCCCCAGCTGCCTCCCCCGCAGCCCCGTGGCCTGTGCCTGCTTTATCCAGGCTACCCCGCAAGTCTTGACCCCGGGAGACAAGTTCCAGCACAGCCCCTCCTGGCAGAGCCACTTCTTGGCACAGCATCCACAACAGAGATTCAAGTCGCTAAATTCTTCCTTTTTGGTCTTAGACTCTGGGGCAGAAAAATGTGTCTCTTACAATAGGCTCTGTCATCTGAACTTCTCTTGCAGCATTGTTAAAGTCTGGCTCTCCACCCGGAGCAACCCAGAACGGAGTCCAAGTCCCCCTCCCTCGCTTTCCAGATGGGAAACAGAGAAACAGAGGGACTTGCCCAAGGTCTCACAGCCCAGATCTCAGGAGCCAGGTCTCGTTGGAGAAACCCCCGCCGACGAGTTTGCCAGCATCGCCCCAGATGCCTCTGGCCTGAAAGGGCCTCAGTGTGTCCGGCCTGAGCCCAGCTCAAGAGCTGAGCTGCTAGGCATGGCTGCAGGCTCTGAGACTAGTCTCTGTTTCTCTCTAGTCCTGGGGGAGAGGACAGAGGGAGAACTCGCCTCCGCAGATTCCAAGCCAAACAGAGGCAGCCATTAATCAATAGGAAAGAAATACTGAAATACTCAGGCTCTAAAAGGGGCTGGGGGAGGGCTGGGGAAGCGCCACGTACCAGGTTGTGTGGCCAGTCCATCCGCTCGGCGTCGAGGTCGGCCTGCAGCTGCTGCCCGCCTGGAACCCCAGATGCCACCGCCGCCGCCGAGAGAATGGCAGCAACAGGACGGAGCGAAGCAATTATAGCTCGACTGGGGGCTGCTGGGGGAGTGGGTGGGTGGGCTCGTCATCAGCTGGGAGCCTTGGGCCCCCAGCTGGCTGGGCCTAGCGCAGTGGCAGGCAGTGAGGGACGTGGGGGCAGGCCAGGAGCCGGGCTGAGGTGCCCAGGGGCTGTTGACCGAGGGACAATGCCCTGTGTGTCTGGTGGGGCTCTGGGCCGGTGGCACCTCCGCCTGTGGCCTGCGGCCGGCCGCCGGGCCAGCACCCACAGGGCCAGCTAAGACAATCAGCTTCGTTTGCTTTAGGGATGGCAAGAGGGTGAGGGTGGAGGAGGGATGGGCTGTCGGTTGGTCAGGAGAGCAAATGTTCTGGGAGTGTGCTGGCCAGCGGCAGGGCACAGGCCCCATCTCCCAGGGAAACAGCCCCAGGCACTCCAGCCTCTGCCAGCCTCAGGTGAGCGCCATAGCCCGAGGAGACCACAGTCCCACCCTCTAGTTCACAGGCAGGGAAACTGAGGCCCGACTGAGGAAGGGACTCATCCCGTATTATGCAGTGATTTAGAAGTGACAGAGCTGGGGTTCATGCCGGTCTCTGTCCATGGCTCTCTCCACCGCCCCATGCTGTTTTTCTTGGGATGCTTTCTGTGTAATTCCAGCCTGCTGTGAACATGTTTCTGAATTGGTGGGCCCTCACTCGGGCCGACTTGCGGATCTGTGAGGACCTCACGGCCAATTGCTCTGGCCTTTCTCCCAGGGAGGTCTCCCTGCCCGTGTGTGGCAGCTTGTGACCTTCCTTGTCTCTCAGCCTCAGTCCCTTCTCTGTAAAATGGGAGTTGTATCCAGGAATAGACAGTGGCCTGGCCCATTCCTCCCTGAAATCTTTCTGAGCCTCAGTTCCCACATCTCTAGATTGGGAATAATCATAGCATCCACCTCTTGAGGCCACTATAAGGAGTAAAGGAAATAACCCATGTCAAATAGCCAGCACAGTGCCTGGCCATAGTAAGTGCTCAATAAACACTTAGCTGTTTATTATAAAACTTATTATAAAATAATTTTATCATTATTGCTATAAACATTAGCTGTTCTAATTAGCGTTAGAGCTAGCACGGTTCTCAATACTCAACCCACTCTCCTTTCTACCCTCTCAGGCCCCACTCCTGGCTGCTAAGAGAGCTCTAGGCCTCTAAGACTCAGACCATGACCTCATGAGGTCAGGTCACCCCCAGGGTCCACGGGTCCTGGAATCACATGCTAAACTGACCGGCTCCTCTGGCCAATGTCTCTCACCTGGAGTGAACAGCCCAGCCGGATGGGAGCGAATCCACGCGGGGAGGCAGGTGTGGGGGAAGGGGTGTGAGGACAGAGGAGGGCGCCGTGTGCAGACGTCCAGGACTGCCCTGTCTTACCGAGGGCCAGTCTTGGCCATTTACAGGAATCGGCCCAGTGGAAGAACGCAGGGCGAGAGGCGCTCCCAAATGTCACAAGATTAATCTGTCCAGGGCAGGTTTCCACAACATAACTGAGAAGCTGGCTAGGGCTTGAGTGCATCGAGAGATACCACCATATTTGGTCAAATACTAGACAGGGCTCCATTCTATCGCTGGAAACTCCAGAGGGAGGGGGACTCTGAAAATACCTCCTCAGGCAACAAGGGCCCCCGCCCCACCCCCCAGGCTGTCCCAGCCCCTCTGCCAGGCGTGGGGGCAGCCTGGGTGTGCTCCGCGCTGGCTCTCTGCTACCCCTCTGTTGCTGGCGCAGCGGGGTCCGACAGACAGGCCGCTGGGGTGACCCCTCGCACAGCCATGGAAAGGTGGGGGAATTGGTAGATGGGGACTGGGGGATGAGGGATTCCTCTGCCTCTGAGGACCCCTGAAACCACCACACTTTCCTTACCTGCTGGCAATACACACCCCTCGCTTCTGCCTCCCAAAGCTGGGACTGATCAGCCTCACTACATCCTAGCTGCAGTGCTTGTTAATTTACGTTCCAGGGTCCCAGCCCAGCGGCTCTGAAGTAGCAGGCCCAGGAATCTGCATCTGGAGAGCCCAGTCTGGAAGCTACAAGGGCCCTCACCCATCACCTGGCCCCCTCCTCCCACCCATTTTACTACAGGGAGACCAAGGCCTGGGAGGGAGGGGCCTTACCCAGCCTCACACCGCATGTTTGTGCCAGAGCTGGGAGCAGAACTCAATCTCCTAATTCTTATGCATTGCTCTTCCCCCAAACTGTACAAACAGCTCCAGACAAGACTGATTGCAGGTCTGGCAGGGGCCAAGGAGCCAGGCCAGTCCTTGTGGGGACCCCAGGTCCCTCACAACGGGGAGGGAGCTGCGGGGTTCCCAGGCAAATACTGTAGGGAATCAGGCACGGGCCCAGTGACTGTCATTCGGTTTCCCATTCCTGGGCCATCTCAGGCCAGGAAGGAGGCCCCTTCCTCCACCCTCGGCTTCTAGAAACCGCCGAAGGTTCATCTGCCCTTAGGGATGTCCTGACTGTGAACCCAGGCAGGCTGTGGGACCCAACCCCAGGGGCCAGTGCCAGGCCAGAGAGGGAGGTGTAGGACCTTGGGCTTCAGGGGGTCCTTACGCGTGAGGCTGGGCGGTGGGTGGTCATGGTCGCTCAGAGCCTTCAGCTTCCCGCCCCGCCAGAAGTGCTGCACTCACCCACTTGCCACCAGGTGGCGCCACCAGAAAGCCAGACAGCCCCTAAGAGCTCACAAGCCCCGATGGAATTTCCCTGCCAGCCACCCCTTGTCCCTGGAGTGGGCCTTGGGGCTGAAAATGAGGGGTGGGGCCAGTGGGTAGGGGCCCTGCACCTGCCTTCCCAAGCGACCCTATTGTTGGGGACCAGCGCCCAGGACACCTTCCACATCAGAGAGGAACAGCACAGCAGGTCGGGATGGCCGAGTGATTCCTTTCACTTTGAGCACCTACTGTGTGCTAGGCCCTAGGCATTTGGCTCCCGGACACTGTAATTCTCAGAAAATAACAATTAGTAGCAATCACAGCTACCGCTTAAGAGCCTTTTACTGACTCCCTGGCACTGTGCTAGATCGTGTGCCCTGTGCCATTAAACCCTCCCGACAACCTGTGGTGAGGTCCTCGTTTTATCCCGAATTTACAGATGAGGAAACTGAGGCTCGGAGCACTTAGTCACTTGCCCAAAGTCACAGAGGATTCAAAGCAAATTAGTCTGACTCCTGCACGTGCTGCTCCCTGCATGGGGTGAGCGGGGGCAGTGCAGCCAGGAGAGGAGGGGGAGGTCCAGCAGGTCAGCTGGTCAGAGGAGGGTCGGGGATGGCCTCAGCGTCACCCTGCCGTCCTCAACCTGGACCCTGCAGCTCACTAAGCCCAAGCCCAAACTAGAGTCCTCAGGGGTGTCCGAGAGCTCCCAGGCCATGGGTGCGGCACCCAGCAGCTTTCCTGGTGGGTGCTAGGCATTCACCAAATATCGGATACATTGACTCGCATCAGCTGGAATACAGGGTGGTAATTCTGGGATGGAGAGTAGGAGGCCGGGACAGTGGGCACCCAGAGGGGCAGGTGCAGCTCAGGGGATAAGAGCCCAGGCTCCACAGGTTGGCAGACCTGAGTTTCAATCCTGCCCCTACCCCTTCACAGCTGTGCAACCTTGGGAAAGTTACTTGACTTCTCTGAGCCTTAGTTTCTTCTGCACAGTGAAGATCGTAATAACTTGGCTGTCAATGGATAGTTGTGAGGATCAAATGAGATAGTACACGTTGGCAACAGTAAGTGCTCAATTGATGGTAGCTGCAGTTGTCATTCCTATTGTTAAAACAAGTTTTGAGATAAGCCTTCAAGGATGCTTCTGGAGTGTTCCTAGGTAGGAAGGGCTTTGTGAGGTGGGAACAAGGCTGGAAGCAGCAGAGGCCCCTGTTTCCAGTGGGCCCACCCTAGAGCCTCACCAAGGCCTGGAGGACCTGAGAGATTGACCTAAAACCTTGTCCAAGTGGACTCTATAATGTCAGAGAAGCAGGAGGAGGCTAGCGGGCACCTTTGCTGGCTGTGGTCAGGAGGGCGCAGCCCCCACAGGAGGTCCTGGCTCCCCTGCTGTGTGGCCCTTCCCTCCCTCCCGTGTAGGAGTCCTTCTCCCAGGCCCATATTTGCACAAATGCCTGCCTCACTGCTCACTCCAGAGCCCCAGCCAAGAGGGGCTATTTTAAGCTCCCTGGATGGGAACATTGTTGGTGGAAACAGCCCCAGCCAGCAAGCTCCCAGTTCTCAAAAAAGGGAAAGGCCTGGATAAATGGGCGGCCCCTGGGACCTGCAGAGGGGACGCCCCATCAGCATGACCCTCTGCCCAGGCACCAGTGCCTCCTCCCCACGGGGGCAAGTCAAGGAAACTCGAGTTGGGGTGGGGCTTTAAGAGGTGGTCTTATTCGCTGGCAACTAGGTGGCCTTGGCATTCCACCCAGCATCCAGCCTTGAAATGCCAAGTTTGTGTTTCGGGGTTGCAGATCGACTCCACACTGCACCTAGTCTCTTGTTAGCACTCACCATCCATGTGCCATCGGAGGCGGGGGTATCTCATCCAGCCCCGACTAATGTGGGCACCGTTCTAAAGTGTCTTTGCTGGATACTTGTAGTCTGGGATGCCGTTTCTCTCTGAAGATGCACATTCCACTTTTTAAAGCTCTAGTTGTTGAAAATAATGATTGTAATTGCAAAAGTTTTCTTTTGTATTATGCAGAAGTCCCCCTGCTGTGGGGAAAAGACTGCAGACGTCAGGCACTGTGCTCGGACACTTGAGCTGCCCCTTATCTCTTGGCCATGTCTACCTTCCCCAGCTTTGATGAGCCCCAGTTTCCTCAAAGGATTATTAAGATGCATTAATCATAAAAATCATTGTTTGCCTAGCACATAATAGAACTTGATATTTGGCAAGTTTAGGCTGGGTTTTTTTGTTTTTGTTTTTGTTTTTTTGGACTTTGGTTTGGTCTTGTGTATGCCTGTGTTCATTGCATGGTGTTTACTTTGGTGGGGAGGGGGGGCGCTATTTTTGCTTTTTGATTAGAAACAACCAGTCTAGACCAATATTTAAAGCACAGACTTTGAACCAGAGTAACCTGAATCCCAGCCCTGCCAGACAGCAGCTGGGTCACCCTGGGCAAGTGACCTAACCTCCCTGAGCCTACATCCTTGAGAGGGAGGTGGGGAGTTTAGCAAGATAATGCATAAAGTGCCTGGCACACAGTAGGTGCTCAATGAATGGCCCTGCTGTTATTTTATGGTATACATTGTTCTTAGCTCTGCCCAATCAGGTGGCGCAGAATAATTCTAGTCAGCTCACTTCTAGCACTTTCTAACTGCCAGAGAGTCCTAGCCATGCAATGGACTGCCCTGGAAGAGAGGGAGCTCCCCATCCGCCGAGGTGCTTCCACCGAGGCCAGGGGACTAGATGGGAGATTCCAGAAGAGGAAGGGGCTGGGCTTCTTGAGATTTCAAAGTTCCCTTCCAGCCTTGAGACATCAGAATCTTATGTCCAGGCCTCAGGCCCCCTTGTGGGGCTGCCCTGCCTGCCTTGACTGGCCCAGACCTGGGGCAGGAAGGAGCCCAAGGGCGCCTGCGGGAACGTGAAGTAAACAGCCTGTCCCTGCAGCAGATGGAGGCGCCGGGCCCTGTCCCCAAGAGTACCCTCCCCTCGGTCCCAGGGGATGTTTACATTCTGTTCAGAGTTTACAGGACGTCTGGATTTACAAGATCCAGAATTCTGACTTTTCCCCCTAAAGCCGTCAGCCCCTCCCCCTGCCGGGTGGCTCTGTGTCTATTTTGGGTGGGAGGCCCCACCCTGCAGCAGAAGCAGGAAAAGGGTATAGCGTGAGAAATGTCTCTGCAGACCCCCAGAGCCTGCGCCCCGGTGGGGGAAGCAGCCATGCTGTGGGGATGTGAGGAGGAGAGGGTGGCATCTCCCTGCTGGGGCCGGCAGAGGAGTCCTGGGAGCGGGCTGGCCGAGGGCACAGGGCCGTCCTTTGCAGTCTGGGTTCAAAGACCTGGTCCCCTGAGCATTCAGCTAAAAACCGATGGTCCCTATCCAACCTACCTTGCATAGTGGCTTCTGTCACTGGCTCAGAGAGAGCTTTTCTTACTGTGGTTGTTTTGGTGTATATCTATATGGCTGTGAATTTCAGGATGACGTCTTGTGCGTGTGTGTTTCATTTTGTAATTGTTTTAAAGAGCCATCAGGTGAGAGCTGCTTACAAGCCACGAACATGCCTCACTCACACATGTGCCTCTCAGCACCTGGCTCGGGGAACCAGGGGCCAGCTGTGACCAGGGCAGGACTAGCCTGAGAGCTACCAACAACCCACCACTCAGGGGACAGGCAGGAACTCTGAGACACATCACATCACCCTTCGGCAAGGCGCCTTGATGGCCATAGCCAAGGACTCTGTCCTTTGTCCTCCTGCAGCCCAGAAAACTCACAGGCTCTTAGGGCTACAGTGAGTCTCAACCCTGGCCTCCCTGCAGAAGGTCACCCCTGTGGCCTGGACCTGCTGGGAGGCGATGTTGGGAGGCTTCCCCAGCTGCTAGTTTAAACATCTTGCCTAGGTTGCTCTGTGAGTTTCTGTGAGCTGCGACCTCAGTGTATTAGCTGTGTATTAGCTATGGCCAATGTAGAGCCTTTGAGAGTCCCTGATGAGGGTTCATTCATTTCAATTAACGAATACATATCGAGCACCTACTATGTGCCAGGCACTGTTGTAGGCACTGGGGATATAGCAGTGAACAGCTAAAACAGTTCCTGAGGTTCTAATGGAGGGTGGTGGAGATGACGATATTGATACTTTAGGACCAGCCTACAGCTCAGGGACTCTGGCCGGGCCCCTCTTCTCTCAGTCCCGTGCACCTCCTGCAGCCATGGGAACAGCTGGACCTTCTGGGAAGTCCATGACCTCCGCCTCACAGGGCATGTGGAGGAAGGTACAATGTCTCCAGAATGTGAAATCTTGCCAAATTTCCATTGGAAGGTCAGTTCTCATAAATACTGTGAGGAAAGAGAAAGAAATGGCTAGTGTGGAATCTGACCATTTCCAGAGTCTGGTTCCCAGGAAGAAGGTCGAGTATGGCTCTAAGGCTAGAAGGCAGCCTCAAGGTTTCTGTCTCTGACAGACGGAATGGTCCAGCGAGGGGACCCAGGCCGATGCTGATGATAATTGTCTGGTGGCAAAACTGACAGCCCATACGTGTGGGCAGCACTCTACAGTTTGAAAGATGCTTTTGCGTCTATGACCGTAGTTACTCCTTATATCAACCCATTGTGGATACAAAAATTTTACAGAAGAGGAAATTGAGGCTGAGGGAAGGGAAATAGCCTGCCGTGGCCATACAGTGAGGAGAAAAGGGACAGAGCTTGGGGTGGAAGGCTGGGCCCCCATGGTTGCTTTTGACCACCAGCTACCCTGCCCTTGCCCCTCCCCTTTGCCTGTGGCTTAGGGAAAGGTGACGAACTCGGGAACAGCAGTGGGTAGAGGTGGGCCCCTTGGCATTGGGCAGTGGACACAGCACTGAAGGCCTCCAAATCATTTCTACCGCGGTCAGCTGTGCTCCATGGACAAATCTACACTGGAGGAAAATGTGTCCGGTGAGAGGGCTCCATGCCAGAGGGACAAGTTTTCTGAGTCAGCTCTGGAGAGAATTCAGGGGTCAGGCTGACCCTGACCCCCCTCTCCCCAGCAGTGTGCTCTTTGGAAAAACTAGGATTGTTTGGCCCTTCCATCTGGCTGTCACGTGGCTGTGTTCATGAATTCTTGTCTTCCATACTGGGATTCCCTTGTATTCTGTCCCATTGTCTCGACCACAGAGCCAGCTCTCACCCTGGCATTCCAGAATCACTTACTAATCCTCCCAGTTTTTTCAACCATTTCTTCGACTCTCAAGCTCAACAGGGCCATTTTGCTGGCTTCTCAATGATACTCCTGTTAAATGCTTCTCAGTCTCTTATTGGTTGTTTTGAATGTCTACCTCCTTTCCTCTGTTGACTGCAAATTGGCTCTTTGAGACTATACAGAGCAAAGCTGCTCCCTCTGCCCCTGTAAGCAGTAACAGTCAGGGAAGGCCAAGGCATCGTAACAAGCATCCCCCAGATCTAGGAAGCTTAGCTCAGTACAGGTGTCCTTATCACCTGTGTTACGTGTCCTGTGCCGGCGGGCAGGGCATGGCATGCTCTGCTCATCAGCATCACTCAGGGACACAGTGAAGGAAGCCACATCACAATTCTTGCTTCCTCAAGCACCACAACAGGGTCAGAGGTCTGTAGACAGGAGGACTGCAGAGGTCAAAAATGGGTTCTGCAGTATCAACTCCAACCACGGAGCTCCTTTGGGCAAATTCTTTCATCTCTTTATTTGTCAATTTCTCATCTGCAAAATGAAGATAATGAGAAAGAATGTATCTCACAGATTTACTGCAAGGTTAACCGAAAGCGGGGGTGTGAGCCTCTAACACAGAGTCTGGCTCGTAAAATGAACTCAATAAATGTCAGCGACTGTGATGTCAGCATAACAGTATGTTGACTTCATAGTGGCTACCACCTCGAGACAGAGCAACCCTGGAGCTGTCTGCTGTTCCTCATGTTAGCCAGTCTGAATTTCTTCAAAGGGTTGTCTCTTCTTTTTTCACTAGTCGTTTTTAGATTATTTTCTGTGCACTTTATCTCATCGGCAAGGCCCTTAGGGGTTCAAACCTGAGGCAGAAGAAGGTTTATCTATGTGTCCTGCCAACCCTAAACTAGATTTATCCAGTTCAACTTTCATTACCACGTTCTTTAGAGGGGCCCAAAGGAGGAAGATCCAATTTGGAAAAGTCCTCGCTCAAGATAAAACTCAATGGTAGAGAGATGCAGAAATCAAACAGTAGAGTATCAGAACTGAAGGGACTTTTAGGACAAGATCCATTATCTCCTCTCTTTTACAGATGGACAAACAGAAGTCCAGAAAGGGAAAGAGATAGATACAATGTCACACAGCAACGGAGTGTCAGAGTTGGACAAAACCCACCGTCCTTTAATCCCAGTCTTGGGGCTTTCCGTGCCCCACGTACGGGGACCACATTCTTCACCATCGGGAGAGGGGAGGAGGGATCTCCTTGGGTTTATGGTTTGTCCTCGTTTTGCAGAGTCGTTCTCCAGCGGAATTGTAAAGTTAAGAGCCTTATAAACATTACCTTATTAAGGCTTCTTGGAAACCCAAGGTCATAGCTCCTCTGGGTCATGGGACATGAGTCGAGCATCCAGTGAACAAACACAGGGTAATGTTACATTTTTCACTTCGTTAATGAAACCTGGCTTCTAATTATAGGATTTGTTTAACAGTTTGCGAAGGCCTGGAGTCAGCCTGCAGTCCTGAGGCCTGGCTGAGCAGTACCAGGCAGGGACACATGGCAGGGCGGGGGCTCCCCCACCAAAGGGAAGACGGACAAGCAGAGCGAACCTAAGCCGAGGCCCCGAGGGGGACATTAAAGTAATTTTCCCTAATCCCACTGAGTTGCTCCCAGTTGGGAATCATCTCTAATAGCTTCCCTCCGTTGCCATAACCCTTTCTTCCGCGGGTGGTAAATATGAATGTGTTTTATGGCGAGCAGGTGAAATAATCCTCCTATTACTCTCGCTGTCCTTTGCAAATTGAATCCCTCTGCAATAGCAGTCATTATTAGCGGCCCCGCTTCCTGTCCTGGGAGAAAGTAGGCCAGGCGCCTGGCTCCCTCTCCTGTCCCTACATATAGCTGAGCTCAGCATCTAAGGAGGCAAGGGGGAGGGGGTCGGAGGGCGTGGAGGGAGAATGGGATCGCTACGAAGATGAAAGGCCGCCCACCCTCTTGCAGCCGAGCTGGGCTACAGGGGCCTTGCCAAGCCTCTGCCACACCAAGATGTTTGAGGTCCAGCCCATCCACCGTATGGTCACATGCCCCTCTTCCCGCAGGGCTTCACTGTAAGCTCAGCATGGTTTCCTTTAGTGGCTGAGTCCCGAGTCTCCCAAACCTCACAGCACCTCCATTCCTGAGCTGGCACGTGCACATGTGCACACAGCCCTCCAGGTGCCCTGGGCAACCCGGCTCTCTACATCCCCAAAGCTAGCTCAGTGGTTTCCAAAGTAGGGTGTGCTTTGAGGCTTAGGGAGACTATTAGGGACTTCTATTTTTACTTCTATCTTTTCTTTTCTTTTTTTTTTTTTTTTTTTTTTGAGACAGAGTCTCACTCTATTGCCCAGGCTAGAGTGCCGTGGCATCAGCCTAACTCACAGCAACCTCAAGCTCCTGAGCTCAAGCGATCCTCCTGTCTCAGCCTCCCGAGTAGCTGGGACTACAGGCATGCACCACCATGCCCGGCTAATTTTTCTATATATATTTTTAGTTGTCCATATAATTTCTTTCTATTTTTAGTAGAGATGGGGTGTCGCTCTTGCTCAGGCTGGTCTCGAACTCCTGAGCTCAAACAATCCACCTGGCTCGGCCTCCCAGAGTGCTAGGATTACAGGCGTGAGCCACCGCGCTCAGCCTATCTTTTCTAATTTCTATTTTTTAACTTGTGTTAAAGGAATGTATTAGTATAATAGCACTTTATAGAATTTACAAATAAAGATTAATTTTTAAAACTAACTTAAAAAATTATTTTTTTATTTAGTGTTAGGGGTTTATGATCAAAAAGGCTTAGGACCCCTGGGCCAGGCTTCTGACCTCAAAGCCCCTTAATTCCGGGCAGGATGGTCCAGGCCTGCCAGGACCGGGAAGGGCAGGGAGAGAGCCACTCAGTGTTGGAGGTGCTGAGAACGTTAGCCATGGGGTGTCACCAAGTCACTACCTGTGATGTCCAAAGTCTCTTTTCTTTAGTAACCAGATAAAATAGCTTCAGCTCCCAAGCCACACATTCAGAGAGAGCAGGGAATTCTTGGTGATTTCTTGAGTTTTAGGGGTTCTAAGTTTCTCCTGAATTAGTCCTCAGCACGGCCTGCTTTTCTGCAGCACTGGCTCCTACTGAGGCTCCTACCAGGCTCCTGAGCTGCCTCTGCTCACCCACCCCTTCCCCTCCAGGCACCCCTCCTTCATCTCCCAAGTGCCACTCCTTGGAATGCAAGACTGGAAAGGTGGCAGGCTTGTCACTGAGCTGCCAGTGGAGGAAGGCGACTGACAAGTGTGCTCAGCTTCACCATTGGCCATCGACTCTGCGAGCCTTAAGGTCATGGTGATGACCCCAGGAATTTCTCGTTGACCTTGTCTCTCCTCAGGCTCCAGGTTCCTACTGGTCCCCAGGCCTCGCCCTCAAACGACGTCCTCCTTTCTCCCCGTGGCCTGCCCTCTTCCCCCATCTCTCTCCCAGGCTGCCTGGAGGAGCTCAAAATCTCTGTGACACGGGCCTCTCATCCACTGCAGGTGGGAGTGTGTATTGGTTACAGCCCCTGGGGAGAGGGGAACAGGGGACTGGAGCAATCTCGATCAGAATCGCAAATGCCTAAGGACTTTTATCCAACAACTGCTCTTCTAGGCCTCTGTCTGACAGAGGCTCCCCCATGCGGAAGTGATGGGTACCAGGACAGGCTTTGTGGCATTGTTGGTAATAGCGAAGGACTGGAAACCCCCAAAGTGCTCATCCGTTCAGGACTGGTTCCATGAATCCCGGCACGTGTGTATGGTGGAACTCCATCCGGCCATTCGAGAAGGAGGCAGCCGTCTAGACGATGCCATGCTCCAGTAGCTGACATCTGTTATTGAGCTCGTGAAGTGAGGTGCATAAGAATGTAAACAGGACACTCCTATGTACAAAAAAAAATGCAGGGGCCGTATATATGCATACGTGTGGGTGAATTTGCTTGCGTTCATACAGATTCTCTGGAAGTCTATACAAAAAGTTTTTAACAGTGATTTTCTCTGGGGAGGAGGAGAATTGGGTACCACATCCTCACTGCACACCATTTGTACCTTTTTGCCCATGAAAATGTACAGACATTATCTATTCAAATAATAAGTGCTGTTTTTAAATGAAAACACAAATGCCTGTTACTGTATGATGTGGATCATTTCAATCCCTCTCTGTCTCTCCCTCTGGAGGCTGGGCCCAAAAGGCCACACCTTCATGAGTCCACGAGGTCACCTAGAAGTGAACCATGTCTTACCTCTCGGAGGCTGAAGTAGCCACAGCCTCTATGTGTGTGTGTGTGAAAGAGAGAGAGACAGAAATTGTTTTCTCTGTTCCCTCCTCAGCAGCAAGTTATCTAACCCCTTTATTGTACAACTGCAAAAACTGAGGCCCAATCATTCACCCAGTGTCACCCAATAAGTTATCCTCTGAATGGTTCTGAATCCCGCCACGGAACTTTTACTCATGCTGTTCTCCTTTGCTTCAAATGCCCTTCCCTGCCATTCTCACTCTTCCTGTCTTAGTGTATGACTCCCAAGAAGCTTCCTAGATCTCCCAGTAAGAAACGGGCTCTCAGTATGCCCTATGCATCTCTGTGGCACTGTACAAACTCATAACCAGCTCTCTACCTACCTGTCTTCCCCAACAGAGGGCGGGAGTTCCCTGAGAACAAGGAGCTGGTCTTCTTCATCTCTGCCCCCCCCCCCCCAGTCTAGTGTGTGAAGCCCAGAATAGGAGTTTAATGTTTAATACCTCAATGTATAAATGAATAAATGTATGAATGCATTAATTCTTCTATTCTGAAATTCTTTTGTGTTTCACCGAAGACCTCTCATACCATTTAACACTGTCTTCCTTATATTAGGTCATTAAATATGAAATGTCTGATTTTGGTTTTTTTTTTTTTTTTTTGGAGACAGAGTCTCACTCTTTTGCCCTGGCTAGAGTGCTGTGGCATCAGCCAGCTCACAGCAACCTCAAACTCCTAGGCTTAAGCAATCCTTCTGCCTTAGCCTCCCAAGTAGCTGGGACTACAGGCATGTGCCACCATGCCCAGCTAATTTTTTCTATATATTTTGTTGTCCAGATAATTTCTTTCTATTTTTTAGTAGAGATGGGGTCTCGCTCTTGCTCAGGCTGGTCTCGAACTCCTGCCCTCGAGCGATCCTCCTGCCTTGGCCTCCCGGAGGGCTAGGATTATAGGCGTGAGCCACCACGCCCGGCCGTTATTTACATTTTTAAAAGGGAATTTATTTGAGAATCATAAAAACATGACAGAACACTTCATAAGCGACTTTATGCAATAAAATAGGCAATAATAACATATATATTTTTGCAAGCATAAATATTCAGGTATACTGACCACAGTGACATGAGCAGGTGAACCATATTTATAAAGAAATAGGTCAAAAACCAAAATGTATAAATGCATACCACTATGTTGGTGTTTGTGTGTACCCAGCTTTATAACTGGGGTCATCTGAGATACCATGATGAACAACCCAAGTCTTTGGACAAGATCAGCCAAACACCACAGTGGGTCACCACTGCATATGCAATCACCCAGAGTGGAGATCTAAAAAAACTTTATCTTTCACAAATGCAGATGTGACAAAAAGGACATCTCTTCATTTACTGAGGAAGTTTCAATGCTTTTGTATACACACAAAAGGCTCACACACAAAGTCAGCGTTGCAATGATGCACTTTTGTGGAGCCAAATTTGCAAAAAATGCATAAAACAAATTAGAACTCTAAAAGTCTTCACACAACTTATACTTCCAGTATTGGAAATGATTCAGATATGAAATACATAGCACAATGAATTGTAAAAAGTAATGCTGGCAATTTAAAATGGTGAGAAAAAAATGAAAAAAGAAAAAAACTAAAAAACTGAAAAGAAAATTAGACATATGAAAAAGTGTATTACAGGGATAGATTAATTCTGGGCAATTGCCCGGAGGTGGTCCGTAAGACCTGGCCAACTTTCTCAATCATTAAGTATATTTTGAAGTTTTGCATCACAATGAATAGCTTTTAGGACATGGCTCTCCTTGGAGAACACTTCTTTTCATTTCAAAATTTTTATGGGAGTACAAACGTTTGGGTTACATCTATCGCATTTGTACCACCCAGGTCAGAACTACAAGTATGCCCCTCCCAGACGATGTGTACCACACCCATTAGGTGTGAATTTACCCATCCCCTCCTCCCCCCTCCCACCTGCTCCATCCCCAATGACACATTCATGTTCTAGATGGCGCTGCTCTTTTTGAAGTTCTGTGATTTGGTATACACCAACATGAGCACTTCCTGTTAAATTTTCCCATCTTCTGTGCCACATTTCTACGTTGCCTTGGGCACTCAGAAATTCATTTCACATGCACTCACATACAGACCACAAATTTGGCAGAAACAGTACTGGTTATTGAATGGCAACACTGTTGTGTGTCTTCTTATCCTACCACGCACATAATTATTTTTGAACCAGTCGGTCATTCACTGGCTTCTTCAGGCAAATGTGGCTTTTATCCATTAATAGCTCCTGGAATGTCATCAGCTGAAAGGAAAGCCGACACAGGCAAACGATGCATTTTTAAACTGAAGTTTTCATCAGCGCCATGTCACATGGCCAATTCACTCATCTGAATTTTCTGCCAAATGTATTGGGTTATCTGGAAAAAATAAACTTTGTTGATGACACCTTGAAATTCACTTTTAGAAGCCTCAATCACACCTAATTCCAAATCTATCATGGTGGTTGGGGGATTCAGCTGAAATCCATTTTCTCCTGTGAAGTTCACCAAATCTTCAGTCTGGGTGTGGTGGCTCATGCCTGTAATCCTAGCACTCTGGGAGCCTGAGGCGGAAGGATTGCTTGAGCCCAGGAGTCCAAGACCAGCCTGAGCAAGAGCTAGACTCCATCTCTGGTAGAAATAGAAAAATTAGCTGGGCATCATGGCACACACCTGTAGTCGTGAGGCTGAGGCAGGAGGATTGCTCGAGCCCTGGAGTTTGAGATTGCAGTGAGCTATGATGACGCCATCGCACTCTACCTGGGGCAACAGAGCAAGACTCTGTCTCAAAAAAAATAAAAATATAAAAGTTCACCAAATCTTCAAATAAGCATTTATAAAGTGCTTCACTTTTCCTAGTCATTAATTAATACATAAAAGAGCAGATAAGTTCTAGACTCTTAGGATCCAACAGGGATTGTATATAGTAGATATGAAACACTGGGGACAGTTTTGAAAGTGCCATCCATCAGCCAAAGGGAAGTATGTGCTAGTTTTTCTGTGTTAGATTTAGTGGTAAATATAAGAAATTTATCTTCTTTGACTGTCAAATCTCTAATCAAGAATAGTTCACCATGAATGTGTTCTGTAACACTGCAGGAACCTCAGTATCAGCAAGTGTCTTTGGTTTAGAGGGTCTCTGAACTTGTCAAATTCTTTTTATTCTCTGACGAGGGCACTTTTTTTTTTAAGGGAAAGGGAAGGGAAGGGAGAGGGCACTTTTTTGAAGGCAAGCAAGGTGCTGTGCGAAGGAGCAGAATTTGGCAGGAGAGATTTCTTGCATTTTTCATCTGTGTTTTCACTTCTATGATCTTTAAACACTCGTTGCACTTGTACTTACAGAGTGGTCGTGGTCTACAAATTTTGTGAGTATACGCTGTCCATTTCAAAGTCTCATTATTGTTCAGCCATCACAATTGTGATTTTTTGCATTTGCAGCACCAATAATAATTAGATTTTAAACTTTTATCCTTCGCCATTTATAGCCTCGTACACTTATCACAGCCTTTCTGTGAAGAGACAATCTCACAGATCTCTTCTACTATGTTGTAAGGAATACAGTGAGAAGGAATACTATTCAACTTCCCCAATAGCAAACCTGTCTTAGTCAGGGTTCTCCAGAGAGACAGAACCAATAGGATATGCACATAGATATATGAGAAGGGATTTATTAGGGGAATTGACTCACACAATTATGGTGGCTGGGAAATCCTAGGAGAGGCCATTTGCAAGCTGAAGACCCTGGGATGCTCAGGTCAAAAACCTCAGGACCATGATGTAAGTTCTGGAGTCCAAACAGATGAGCCTGGAGTTCTGATTGATGTCCAGGCCACAGAAGAAAAGTCCAACCCAGATCTCAGACAGATCAAATTCACCTTCTGTGTGTGTTCTCTCCAGGCCCCCAGCCGACCAGATGGTGTTGCCAACATTCAGGGCAGATCGTCCCCACCTGATCACTCAGACTCACACACCAATCTCCTCTGAAAACACCCTCACAGACAGGCACAAAATAAAACTTGACCACGTTTCTTAATCCAGTCAAGTTGACACCTAAAATTAAGTCTGCAAATTGCCCCCTCACGAGCTTGGCACCCATACTCATCTCCTTAAACCAGACTTAATTTCCAAATAAAGACAATAGCAAGGTAATAATTCCACCCACTATGATGCAACTGTCCTGTGATTGTGATTTTCAGGATTTTAGATGTTAGAGATTTTAGACTTTAGGGATTTAGACTTTAAGGATTTTGATCTTTCAGGATTTCAACATTCAGGATTATGGCATTCAGGATTGTGTCTTTCAGGATTATGATCCAAAGCCCAGTGAACTAAGTCTGTATTAGACGTTGATGGATGCATTAAATTTTCAATTTTCCACACTTGGCACATGTAACTTCTAACACAAAGTAAGTGTCAAGCTCTTGCTGTATGCCTTTTTAAAAGTGATAACTGCCTTTTCTTCTGATAGTGAAAAACAATAATGCCCAATAGAAATTTAACAAAATACAGAAAATAATAATGAAGTAAGCCCAAATCACCCAAATTCCTACCGCCCAGAGA
Source organism: Eulemur rufifrons (assembly GCF_041146395.1). NCBI lineage: Eukaryota > Metazoa > Chordata > Mammalia > Primates > Lemuridae > Eulemur > Eulemur rufifrons. The sequence continues at coordinate 31,902,396 of NC_090992.1, read as the reverse complement.
TAACCTCTGTGCTTATTTTGTTGAACATTCTTTCACACATCAAGCAGTGTATTTTGGCACGCGTGCAATCGCACGCACACTCACATGTGTTACTGGGGTGTTCCCCAGCACGGTTCAGGGTGCAATGATTGTGGCCCAGTTCTTGCTACTCTCACACTCACCCCTCCCCCAACACACACACACACACACACACCATTTTACTTAAATGGCATATAGCACATATCTTCTTCTATACATATATCGTTTATTTTAAACCTCAATAGTAAATCATGGATAGCTTTCTATGGCATGCTGTTTTTGAGAAATTGGTTTGGTTATGAGGCAAGTAGTTATAAGCATTTCATCACTGATTGTCTATGTACTCACCTCCCAGATTCAAACTCCACCGACTAAATAAAAGTTTTATGTTCAGCAAAGAGAACATATGAAGCTTAATGTTTAACTCGGGGGTTAGGGCTCTTTCCAATACATAATTATGTCCCAGCGGATCACCCCTCAGCTGTGCTTTTTGGGTAGAATTGGTATGAAGTCAGGCCTAGAGGTTAGGGACAGGTTGGGAGTGAGAACAGGAAGCGAGAGACAAGTGCATAGGCTCTTGGGGCTAGAAGAGACTTGCCAAGTTGTCATCCAGCCTCTACTTGCATTCCTTTAGTGACAGGGAACTCACCACTTTACCAAGACAGCCCATTAGCCAACTTTATCCTGGGGTAGCTCCACTGACTTAACCCTTTCCTACATGGATCTAGACTCTGTCTTCCTGACGGTTCCAATTGTACCAATTCGAGCTCTTCCTTGGTCACCCTGTAGAAAAGCAGAGACAGCTGTCCCAGGCCCACAAGTCCTCTGTCTCCAGTTCCCCTCACCCTTCTGAACACACCCTCTGAGGACACAGAATCATCAGTTCAAACACTCTCTTACCCAGCGCCCACAGGGAGCTCCCGCCCCCTCCCGAGAAGCCTGCCGCACACGTACTAAGCTGGGGTCTATTGGCCTGTTTCCTCTGGGAACGGAGGGGATTTGAAGGCAGCTTCTCCACAGTCTGGAAAGAAAAGCCACTTCTTCACACAGCAGTTCATGAACGCAAAGTACTCATAACTTCCGAGAGATAGTATAGGCAGGAAATAGAAATGGCTTCCAAAATGTTTGAGATAGACTGGTGGAGACGGCGTCACGATGGCTGTCAGTTAGGTTTCTAGGATTATTGTGGTGCCAGGACACCTCTCTTCTGACGTCCTTGGACCTGTCTCCAGGTCTCTTCAGTTCCTTGCCTTGACCTCTCGCAGGCGGCTCTCTGCTGCCCAAGGCTGCTGACTCACAGGCGCAGCCCGCTCCGGCCCTCAGCCAGGCGCGGAGGTCTTGGGCAATATGGGAATGGTGGGTCTCTCCACTGCTGTGTCTTCTGTTTTTCTTCCTGTCTTGATGAAGAGCTCTCTGATGTTTATACAGAACTTAGTAGCAGAACTAAGTATAACTAAAGTTGCACGATCTCCAGAGTGGACTTTACATAAATTCAATGGTTCTGTTGGGCTTTCTCTTTACTTTGGGATCTGTCGAACTGGGCCACCGTGCAGGGGTGGGGAGTGGGGGTCACAAGCCTTCCCTGCCCGACCCTGTCGTACCTGCACCCAGGGCTGTGCCTGTGAGTGGTGCCACCTTCCTGGTTCAGGGGGAAGGGGACGATGTGAACGAGTCTGCCTGTGTCAGGCCCTTTCTTCGTAACACAGATCGACACCTGACACTGACCGAGCTTACTGGGGGGCCGGCGCTGGGCTAAACCCTCCACACGCACGAGCGTCGTCTTCCTTCACCTTCCAGCAGGTGTGGGAGGCGGGTGTTGTTATTCGCCCCACTCTGCAGAGGACAGAAGTGAGCCAGTGTCACAAGAGTTAGTTCACAGAATGACCCCGAGGCCCCGCGATGGGGGCGGCAGGGGTGGAGCTGAGCCCAGTGACGCCAGGGTCTTGCTAACACCATCCGTCCCCAGGACGCACGTGCCACCCCGCCAGCCTTCACAGCAACGCTGCAAGGCAGGTATTATTCTCCCCATTTTACACAGGAGGAACGTGGGGCTCAAAGTGGCAGTTAAATAACCTGCCCAGACCTCGTAGCCAGGAGGTGGCACAGGCGGGACAAGCCCACAGGCCTCCCAGCTCCAAGAGAATTCCGTCCTCGGAGGTGGAACAAGGAATTTTTTATCCTCCTATTGGACTGGGAGCCTCTTAAGGTCAGGGACTGTGTCCGATTTGGCACCCCCTCCCCTGGACCCCCAACTGGCCCCACACAGGACGTCACGAGGCCCGGTGTGCTGGGAGGATCCCGGTGCCAGGGGCAGGTAGACCACGGTATCCCGCCCAAGGAGGAGAGACGGAGAGCAGTCTCCATCCAGGCTGGGGGTCTGGGGAACCGAATGAGACCACAGGCACAGACCGTGGGGTCCAGGCGGCCTGGCTGCGGAAGGGAAGCTCTGTGCGATGGGGGGCAGGGACGGGCCGCAGCCCTCGGAGCAGGGCACGGCTGGCCGTTGGGAGGAGCCCTCCTCAGGCTTCAGCGTGGCCGCTCCCAGGCAGGCTGGTGGCTGCTGCCTCATTCACAGGGCCCCTCCGCATGTCCTTTCTGGCCCCCCTTCACAGGCACTGTAGGAAGCCTGGGGACACAGACCCTCTGGGAGCATCTCGCTCTCGTGGAAGAGCTAGCCAGCAAGAAAGCAGACCGGCAAACACGACAGATAGGGGAGCTTGTGCAGTCCTGAGGGGGACGCCAGCGGGCGGTGTGGCCGAGGACACGGGGTGGCCAGGGGAAGGCTCTCCCGACCCAGCGGGAAGCAAGAGCTGGGAAGGAGCCCACGAAAAGCTCTGGGCAGAGGCCACTTTGGGCAGTGAGAACTGCAAGTGCAAAGGCCCTGAGGTGTGAGAAGCACCAAGGAACCTATAGGAGGCCAAAGCGGCCAAAGCACAAAGAGAAAGAGGGACCATGGCAAGAGACAGGCATTTCTCAGGACCAGGACGGCAGGGGGAAGAGAGCCCCTGGGTGTCCAAATTCCAGCCTCTGCCCCGTGGCAAGGTCGCCATGACACTGGGCCTCCTTCCCACAATGGTAGGGGTGGCTTCCGGGGGTCCTCACTTTCCTTCCCCCTGGACTCCTATCGCCACCATTCCCATCACCCGCTGGATTCCAGGAGCCGCCAGTGGTGTCTTCCCCGGTGGGGGTTCCCAGAAAGCCTCAGAACGCCCACTGCAGTCCTGGGACACAGGGGCTGGAGTAGGGGAAGGAAATTCTCACACAGCTTTCTCCCAGGAGTTTGCTGCGTTCCCAGGCTGACAACTGGCAACCCTCAGGACTCTGTCCCCCACCCCCTCCCTCCTCCTCCTCCTCCTCCTCCTCCTTGCCTGGCCTCCCTCTCTCCCCTGCCCCCCTTCTCGGGCTTAATGACTTCCACATGGGCCTCTGGCGGCTGGAGCCAAGCCTCCCAGCATTGTCTGAAATCTCCAAATTTAGAAGAAATATGAAAATTGTCAACCACTCCTTCCTTAGGGGGTAAAAGCAACATTCGGCACGAGGGCAGGTCAAGGCGCGGCCGTCACGTGGTGGGCGCCCAGGCCAATGGGGGCCCTGGGAGGACGCGGCACCCGCCTCGCCCCGGCACCGGGCTGGCCCTTCAGCTCATATAAGGTAAAAGGCAGAGCGGCCTCTGTGGCCGGGGAGCCGCGGGCAAGGGGCTGAGGGGAGGGGGGCCCAGTGCCAGCCACTTAAAAATGCCCCGTGGCAGTGAGGGGCACCAGAGGCCGGGTCAAGTTAGTTGAGAAGCAGTGACACCCCCAACCACTCCCCAGACATGCTGGCCCCCATCTCCAGGCCCCAAGGAGCCACACCTGGACCCGGCCCCAGGAAAGGTAAGCGCCCGCTGCAGACCCGGGATCCGTGAGTGGGGGCCTCTGCGGCCCCGCCCTGGTGGGGGGCTGCGTCTGGGGGTCTTGTCCTTGCTCTCTGCCTAACTGGCTCTGTGCCCTTCGCCTCTCTGGGTCTCAGTTTCACCATCTGCACAAGGGCTGGACGAGATGATCTCTAAGCGTCCACCCAGCCCTGACCCCCGATGGCTTATGGCACTCCTTGCTGCTGTGGTGACATGGGGGGACGCAGGGGCAGAGGGAGTGGACAGAACTCATGTCCTGCCGGCCCAAGCTCCTGCACCATGCCCGAGTCGGGGCCAGTCTACCTGGCTCCCATGAGACGGGGCTTCTTGTTGTCTGAGGCTTTGATTTCGCAGCTCCAAGAGCCTGGGGCTCCTGGCAAGGAAAACTGTTTTCAAATAATGGTTTCAAGAAACAAAGCTGGGGGAGAAGCAATGTGAGCTCAGGCTCTGGCAGGCGGGAGAGAGCCGGGAAGGCCGGGTGCTGGCTGTGCCTGGAGCAGAGGGAAGCCATGCTGGTGGAGTTGGGGGACCCGGGTTCTAGTCCCAGCTCTGCTCTCCATGCCTGGCCATGTGGCCTTGGGCCTTGGGCCTTGGGAGGGCAGGCATCCTCCTCTCTCTGGGCCACAGTTTCCCCATCTGTGTAAAGAGGCCCTGGACAAAACAGCATGTGGTTTCTGAGTTGTTTGCACCCAAGGGGCAGCTGGTGTTAAGAAGTTTCCCTAAAGCCCAACAGGTGAAGCCCATGGGAGCTTTTGGAGAGAGAGCCTGAAGCGATGGCAGTAGCTGAAGGGTCTGTGACGGCGGGCTTGGCCAGGGGTGTGCCCTGCGGCCTCGGATGAGCTTGGCCCTGACAACCCAGCCCCTGCTGAAAAGGGGGCTGATCTCTGGACTCAGTGACACAGGAGTACAGGACATCGGAGTGGGATAGGGACAGGAAAGGTGGCAGAGGGCTTCAGGAATGTGAAGTGGTGGGGCCAGAGGACCCAGAGGAAGGCAGGAGACTCGTGATGGGCACTGTGGGAGGCAGGGCTGGGTAGGGGCAGGGGCTTAGGATTGGAACTCGAGGACATACAGGCAGCATCCGATCAGGCTCCAATGAACTCACTCTCGCCACACCCAGGGCCCAGAATAGACCACAGTCCTCCAGCGCCAGCCTGCCCAGCACCCTGACCTTCCCGCTTCTGGTCACACAGCCCCAAGGCCATAGTGGTCGAGAACAGGTGCAGAATCCTACTGCCTGGGTCCAATTCTGCCTTGTTTACTTACTGAACAAGTGACTCTGGGAAAGTCACCTGCCATCTTTGAGCCTCGGCTTCCTCCTCTGACAGATGGGTACAGTTCTGACCTCACAGGGTTGTCATAAGAAGTGACGGACAGATGCACAAAAGAGCAGGAGAAATGGGGCTGGTGCTACATTGCAGTTGGACCCTGCACCTCTTATAGGGCAAGACGACCTCAGGGAGAAGTGGGAATAAGACCCAGCCAGGGAACACCCAGAGTTGCTGAAGAGACAACAGGCTCTGGAAGGAGCCAGGAAGAATCCAGAAGTCAGAGGTTAAGAGGTACAGAAGAGATATCAGCTTGAGATGCCAGAAGGACTAGGCGGTGTCTCCCTTCCTGCCCTTACAGGGCCTCGTGTGGGCAGCGTGTCCCCGCAGTATGGCGTCTGAACACTCATCCGCTGCAGGGATCCTGCCCGGGGCCTGGGAGTCTGCATGACAAGCTCCCTGGGAATTCTCATGCACATGGAAGTTGGGGGAATGCTGGGCTGTAGAGCAGGCTGGGACCCTCACAAGCAACTAAAGCCACAGAAGGAAAGCCCTGCTCTGGGTTACTCAGCAAGCTGATGGCAGAGCTGGAACAAAACCTCCTTCTCTGCCCAGCCAGGGGCTCGGCGGGCAGTGCAGACAAGAAGAATTAGATTGCTCTCATGTGTGGAGTGCTTACAAGGTCCAGGCACTCCTAAGGTCTTTATATGAATTAATTCATTTAATCCTTATGGTAAGGAAAGTGCCATTATCTTCCCCATTGCGCAGATGAGGTACCCGAGGCCCAGAGAGGTTAAGTGGCTTGCCTCAGGTCACACAGCTCGTGAATTATTAAGCCTGAACACTGCATGTGTGCTAACTGCTCCAGGCTGCTGTCTGCCCCAGAAGTCTCACACCCCCTGCCCTGCCCCTCGGTCACCCTGGAACTGTCTGGGGAGCCTCCAGTGTCCCCCGTGGAAGGGGACTGAGTACATGTAGAGGAATCCCCAGGAGTCAGACATGGGACTGAGTTGCTCGCTTTACCCTTTAACCCTCCCAGGATTGCTGTGAGCCGGGAATCGGCATCAGTCCGTCACCTCAGTTGGTAGAGAAGGAGGCCACCGCAGCTTACCCGAGGTCACGCAACCAGAAACTAGCAAAGGGGGTTTGAGCCCAGTCTGTGCAACTCCAGACTGCACGCCCTCGAGGGCAGGGATGGGGACCCCTCTGCAGAGGCGACTGAGGCAGAGAGGAAGGCCGTGTCCAAGCCTAAGCACGAGCCTTCCACTATCGCTGCCCCGGAGCAGACAGGAGTTTGTTTGTCACTGGTCCGTTGGAGCCACACTGCAGCTCTTTGGGCAAAACCAGCCCCTTCCAACACCGGCCAGTTCTGGGGAAGAGCTGACACATACAGCCCTGAGGAGTAGAAAGTTCCAACCCCTGTGCCACCACTGCCTGTGTGGCCCTATGATTCCCTGTCTGGGCCCGAGGGGCGCAGGGAGATGACCGCTGAGGCCCTCCCTGCTGGGCTGTGCCTGGGCCCTGCCTGCTCCTGTGATCTCCCAACTACACAGTGGCCGGGGCTCAGGGCCGTAGAGGGTGCAAAGAACCGTGACAAAGGCTGTTTCAGATTGTTGTCGTTAAGACCATTTTTGTCCGCATCTCCAGATAACCGACAAGCCAGAGTTTCTCTGGGGCATAAACCTAGAGGGGGGTTGCTAGGGCCTGGGCCACAGACCTGTCAACATTACGGGAGAGCCCACGTTATTTTCCAAAGTGGCTGAACCAAGTTACGCTCCCACCGGCAGTGTATGAGCATCCCCTGCTCCTTAACCACACTTGAAACGATCAGATTTCTTGAAGCATATATATGTGTTACACCCTCTATTTTGAATATCAAATTCACATAATAAAAAACATAAGGAAGAAATGGAAATAAAAATGCATGCAGGATGCTACGTTCCTGTCCACGTGGGTATCTAGAAATTCGCCCTCCATAGGCCAAGTTGCAGGGCACCCTAAGTCACAGACACACAGGCCTTGAGTGGGAGTGGGCGCTGCTCATGCAGCCCTCCCCTAGCGCGGCAGCCTGCAGTGGCCGTGGTCCAGTGCGAGGTCCCCCGGGGGATGAGCTGCAGGAATTTGGGGGAAAGAGCCCACGGTGGCTGCCGCCTGCTAACGGCTCATCTAGACAGGCCCCACAGGGCTTCACCACACATTGCGAGAGCGGTGGCCAGCCCGCTCCCCGCTTGCAAAAGAGGCTGTTGGCAGCCCTGCTTCACCACCAGAAACCTTTTCTCCAATTCAAAACATGCCTTAATGCACGGTATGAACTATCCGCTCTCATGGCCCACGAGGCCGGCTCGTTCAGGCCTCTTTTTGTTTGGATGAGGAAACTGAGGCTGACTCCAAAGCCAGGGGCTTTCAGATGTGGAGGGGATCCCTGTGCCCAGGTGAAGAGGGCACCAGGTGGCTCAGAGGCAGTAGGCTGGCAGTTCAAGGTGCCAGATGGGAGCCAGGCTGCCTGGGTTCAAATCCTGGGTCTGCCTTGTAGCAACAGCGGGACCTCAGGCAACCAACTCAGACATCCTGGGGTGCAGTGGCCTCATCTGTAAAATGGGCATGATAAGAGTACTGTCTCATTAGGTTACTGAGTTGTCTAGATTAACTCATTAGGTGGGGTAAAATTCGTGAAGCCCTTAACACAGTGACTGATACATAGTAGGTACTCAATAAGAAATAACTGCTACGATACGGTTTGTGGAGGGTAACTTCTCCAGGGGAGAAGATGCTCGACTGGGCTCCTACTTTTCTTTGGACCTTGGGGGATAAACTGCACTGTTCCTTCAGAGATGACACTTGCAGCTGGGTGTCGCGACGTGCACCTGTAGTCCCAGCTACTTGGGAGGCTTGGGAGGATTGCTTGAGTCCAGGAGTTCGAGGCTGCCATGGAGCTAGGATCGCTCCAAGCTGGGTAACAGAGACCCCATTTCAAAATAAATAAAAAAATAAATAACACTTGCCATATATCAAGTCCTCCCAAGTGCCTGGCCCTTTGCCCAGCACTCGGAGGTACCACCTCTGGGCATGAGAGAGGCTCAGAGAGGCTTAGTCAATTGCCCCAAGTCACACAGCTTGTAAGCAGCCAAGCTGGGACTCAAACCCAGGTCTGGCTGACTCTAGAACCATGTACTTAACTGCCATACTCGAGAAATACCTCAATAGTCCTGTGAACCAAAACTAGCTCTGATTCTGACTTGCCTAGTAGGACCCTGGCAATGGGGGAAGAAGGGCCGTTGGAAGTCTGAAGCCCCCTTTTAGATTAGGAATTATTATGATAAGGGAAGAAACAGACTCCCCCTACCCCCACCCCTTCTCAGGGACAAAAATGCAGACCCAGCAAAACAATCCTTCTCACCAGTGAGTACCCCTTGGAGGGGGCTGAGTGCCTTGGGGGCCTCATCAGTCTTGGGGTGCCCCTTGCCCTGCACAGCCCACCTGGGATTCGAGGAAGGGGCAGTCAGATAGGCCCTGGGGGAAGCAACTCCACCCTGGCTCCTCCCCAAGAGCCCCTCCTTAAAGACCCCTCCTCCGACCCAAGCTGTGCTTTGGGGGAGATAGGAAAGTTCCGAACTGCTAATCCGCCACTAGCTTCCACCCCACTCTCTCCTCCTTTTCTTCCTCCTCCAGGGAAACAGGGGTGTTTAGAGGGAGGCTGCCTGCTGGCCTGGGGATGGCATCCATGGTGGCCTTGACACCACCCCTGGCTGAGCTGTGGTGCTCGCGGGCCCTGGGTCAGCCTGCCAGCCCTCAGGCATGTGACCCAACGACCCCGTTGAGTCTGAGGGAATCCGGTGGGATGAGTGGAACGAGATGGGGAGAAAGAGAGAGAGTCAGGCCAGTACACTTGGGCAAGTGCCCCCGCTCCTCTGGGCCCTTCGGGCCATGATGTTCCACGGTCTGGGATAAAAGGGGGACAGTTCATCCCACGTGTGCCAGTGGACACCCAGACTCTCAGAGAGGGAAGCCCTGTGGAGCAGGGGCACACTCTGGGGAGACAGGGAAGCAGCAGGCGTTGCAGGTGGACAGGTCTGTGTGCCCAGGTGCACGGAGGCAGGACTGCAAAGGCACGGTCAGAACAGCAGAGGAGCCTGTTTGGCTGGAACCGAGAGCTGGTCCACAAGCTCGGTGAGATTGGAGGCTGGATTGTGCAGTGGCTTTGGCAACCAGAAACCAAAGCCTCAGAAGTTGGAGAAAGTCCTCCTTGGCATCTGTCTGTCCCTGGGAGGGACTGTTTGTCCCCTTCCTCAAAATACCATCAGGCCGAGAGCCCCTGTGCAGGGGAGAGACCTGGGAGTCCCGACATCAGGCAACTCCCAGATGTCAGGTGCAGGGAAAGACACCTCGTGTGGCATTAGGAGGGGTAGGGAGCCCAAGGGATGCAGTCACATCGTCACTCAAGAGTTTTCTGGGAACATGGACTTGTTTTGTGCAGCTCCAGAGGACAGGCATGAAGCCCCAGAGAGCAGATGGCAGCGGGATATTAGGAAGGAGTCTCCAATAATCTGTCCAGAGGGGGATGAGGTGATTGGGAAGTACAGATGGTCCTGGGCTTAGGATTTTCGACTTTACGAGGGTACAAAAGCTATATGCGTTGAGTACACTCCTCGGCTTATGAGGGGCTACAATGGGGTTATGATGGGGTACGGGGTTATATCCGGATAAAACCATCATAAATTGAATGGTATTTTTGAACTTAGGATGAGTTTATCCGGAAGTAGATGTTTTCAACTTAATGATGGATTTATCCAGAAGTAACCCCAGTAAGTCAAGGAATAGCTGTAGTGAGCTCCTCGTCACCAGAAGTAGGCAAGCTCAGCAGGGACACCATAAAGAGGAGTCAAATATCAGAGGAGGTTGAGCATCATGGCCTTTGCCAACACCAGCCTGGGACTCGACGTGCCAGTCTAGCTGCCTTGGGACAAGCATGGACTGAGCCTCCCTGCTGCCGGCATGTCAGATTCCCAGCCAGACGTGACATCAGTTCTGCCCTGACTTTGCACAAGGGCCTCTTGGGATCCCCTACCTCCCACTTCCTTCCACCCCACTGCTGCCTTCTGCCTTCCCAGGGGATGCCAGGCCTGACCAGAGAGACTTGGAGCCTGGTCGTTCCCCAGGGAACATTCTGCCTATGGCCTTCCGCCCGGCAGGAAGGAGACAAAGGGGCCAGGGTCCCTGGGAGCCCTGTTCACACGCTCCAGAGAGTCTATGTGGAAATTCCAGGAGGGTCACAGGGAAGCTTCTAATTTAGGACTATGATGCTTTTTTTTTTCCTTTTTTTTTTCTGTTCCATCCTTTCCCCCAGTAGTGGGCAGGGGTGTCACAGGAGGCTGGAAAAGGAAAGTGAGCCTCCTCTTGGGCTGAGTCACAGAAAGAGTGTGGGGAAACTGGGGTGCAGGGCAGATCGGGAGGGGGCACCAGACAGGGCCGGGAGGTGGGGAGACAGCCATGTGGGAAAGGGTGGAGAGAAGGGAGAGGGCCAGGGAAACAGGCCTGTGAAGGTCCTGCGGCAGTGGCCGTGAACGCTGACCAGGCCAACAGGCATGCCTGGGCGCTAGAGACCAGAGCTGCCTGAGCCCAGGTTCAAGCTGGAGTCACAGAGTCAGCCCAGGCTTTCCTAGATAGAGACAGAAAGGCCTCAGGATGGGGCTCTCTGGACCTTGGGCAATGGGTGCCCGCCTCACTCTGACTGCAAACCTGCCCAATAGTACTATATCTGTCTCATTCGCCCTGGTGACCTTGGTAGGTAAACTCCTAAACTCCAAGCATCATAGTCCTTTTAGAGCTGAAAGGACCTTAAAGAGCATCAGGGCCTAGCTCCTCATTTTACAGATGCAGAAATAGAGACCCAGTGACAGGGAGAGACAGGCCCAAGTTCACACTGGCAGAGTGGCTGCATCCTTTGCCTCTTCCCTGCCTCCTGGCCAAAGATGGAGACCTCAGTATGCCCCTCACAGCCAAGGGCAGAGGACAGAGAAGAGGCGAATGCCCAGCCAGGACATAACTGTCTCCAAGAGGTAGTTAGAAGATGACAGCCCATCTTGAGTTCTGGCTGCTGTGCATAGGAAGTCGCTTTACATGGCCACAGATGGTCCCCAAAGCTGTCAGCAGCTGCAGTTGGGAGACCTCCTGCAAAAGAAAGAGCCCAAGGCTGGGAAGGGAAGCCCTTGGTTCTATTCCTGGCTCTGCCCCAACTCTTCATATGACCTTGAGCATGACCTTGAGCATGAAGCCCCCTCTGGCCTCAGTGTGTCCAGTGAGGGACTAGACCCAACCAGCTGGACGGCAGGGGGTTCCATGCATAATCTGCCGCCAGTCTCGTGCGGGGCCTCCCCTCCATCGGTCTTGGTCCGTCTCAGATTTCCCTACCCAGCTCCACGCAGAAAGTGAGCCAGGCACAGGAGGAAAGCAGCCGCCCACGGGTCCCCTCCACCTGGCAGCAGCATCTTCTGTGCCCACGCTTTGCTTTCTAGCTTTGAGATTCCCAGAGAGACAAGAAGCTGGGGAGGCCCTTCAGATCACCCCAGTGCGGGAAGCTGAGACCAGAGAGGGTCAGCTGACTGCTCAAGGTCACACATCAAACCGGCAGTGGGCCGTGGGCCTCCTGCCTCCCAGGCCAGTGCTCTTCCCACTGACCACGCTGCCCTCTAGAACAACGGGCACGCGGGTGTCCTTGTGTGGCCCTGAGCATCGATCTAGCTTGATGGTTTAAACCCCCACTTGCAGTCTCTCCCCCTGTCCGGGACTCAGTTTCTTCTTCAATAAAACAGAGAGATGGTTGGGTCAGAGCCCTTCCGCCCTAACACCAGGGACCCACCAAGACCCTGGGGCTTTCCTGTGTGGCCCCTGCAGACACCTACCTCAGCCCTTTCTTCCCAGCGGGTGGGGCTGCCCAGGCCAGGAAATCCCAGCAAGTCACCCCCGCCTTGGGCCCTGTTCCACCCCGGACCCCGGTGCTGGGTGCTGGGCTTCATCCAGAATGACAGGCTCCAACCCAGCTCCCCCTCTGAGGATCTGGATTTTTTCTTACCATAAAAGGGCAAGCGTGCCTCTCTGGGTCCCTGCTGCCAGCCCTGCTGGGGGAAAGGCTGAGCTATTTTTAGAAAACTCAAGGGTTTGCTCCTGGACTCAAGATGGAACTTCTCTGCGCCCGCACCCTGGAAGCCCCCTCCCCACCTCCTTCCCCTCCTTTCCCATAGCCCTCCGCCTTCCCTGTGCTTCCTCTCCGTCTGCTCCTAACCTCCGTCAGTCCCTCTTCCCTGCTTCTCTCCCTCCCCTCCCACCTCACATCTCTTGCCTATTCCTTCCCCCTCACTTCTCGCTTCTCCCAGAATCTTTTCATAGTCAGCTTCCCTCCCCCACTTCCCTCCCTCAGATCTCGTTTCTGGTGGTTGGAGAAAGTAACACATCTGCGCCCCCATCCCTTCTTAAACTATTTACAACATAAATTCCAAACATCCGCCATCTGGTTCTAGGAAGGGCCAAAAGATATTTGGAGAAGGAAGTCATGGTTATTCCATCTTCAAAGCCAAAGGAACTTAAAGGTTCTCTTCGTTCCCACTTTCCTCTGGGGGCCCTGCGTTGCTCTCTGGCCGACTGTGATCCCTCAGTGAGCAGAAGAGGTCAGGACGTCTGCTGGGATCCCAGCTGGGCCTCTGACCGGCTGCATCACTTTGAGTTTGTTGCTTCTCCTCTCCACGTCTCAGTTTCCCCATCTGAACAATGGGTGCAAGACTAGGTGCTTCCAGCACTGATGTTCCAAGACTTCAAGTCCTGGCGCAGAAAATCCACCCAGGTCCAGTCGCTGGGGCCTGCTCTGGGCTGAGCGATGAGGACTGGGTGGGGCTGAGCAGTGGAGGCCATGGGGGAGCTCCATCCTCACCGCTTGATGCACCAATTCCTCTCTCGCCCCACGGAGATCCGTGCAGACCATTCACCTTCCTTCACACTCACTCCCACCTGGGGGACGGGGTGGGGTCAGACCTAGGAGGACCCTGGACACCACGGAGGCCAGTCCTGTCCATACCGCATCATGCACATGTGGGCCCTTGAGGGCTAGAGAGGGGAAGACCCTTGTCCACAGTCACACAGCATGCGTACAGGAGACCTAGAACCTAGCTGCTCTTCCCATCCAACACATTCCAAACGAAACCAACATTGACATTATCCAGAAAGCATCGCGCAGTCCCAGCAAAGCCCCTGGAACCCTTGAGGTCCCCGTTCTTTGCAAAGCAGACAGGACAGAAGGGAGAAGGGACTCCATACAGTGTGTGTGGTTTTTAACAAAGACACCGCAAAAGGGAGAAATACCACGGGAAAGAGGCAAAACAAGCAAAACGAAAAGCCCCCTTGCTTCTGGTGACACATGGCCTTGCCGGGACCCAGGGTCTCCACTTCTACTGAGAATGCTTTCTCCGTTCACGAGCCCTCTCCATGAGGACCAACACACACCTGGAAGATGCCATGAGATACTGATTCCGGTTGTCACCCCGTAAGAATGATGCCTGGATGAATAGTCTAGTCTTACACGGGAGCTGGGAAAACGCACGCCAGGCTGCCTGGAGCCAATCCTGACCCTGACGCTTACTAGCTATGTGACCTTGTGCGGGGGCTGTGACCCCTGGGGCTTCTGTAAAGGGGGGATAAGAAGGGTACCTAACTTGTAAGTGGGGGTCAGATGAGAAGGCCGGTGTGGAATAAAGCACTGAGCCAGTGTGGGGTGCGTCGGCGCCCGAGGATACATTAGCTATTGATATGATGATGACACGTCCCAACCGGCCTGGTACTCAGTAAGCCAGATAGGTGACAGCTCTTTCCACTGTCCCTCTCTCCTGGTTCCTGCTCGCACTGGAAGGCCAGGTGATGGGGAGTCCTGGGACCCTGGTCTGCCCCCTGACCCCAGAGCCAGGGCTACGGGACGTGAGGCTTCGGATTCGAGGCCAGGCAGGTCTGGGCCCCTTTTCCTCCCCTCTTCCCTTTCCCCTGCATTGCTCTTGTTTCAGCCTCAAACTGCGTTCCCAGGGCTTGCTCGGAAGTCCCAGGAGGGACCTTCCCTGGGGAGGAAGTGGGGAGCGTGTGAGGCTGCTGAACTCAGCCGGGGTGTCACGGGGGCGGGAGGGCACTCTGGGAACAGAGGCCCGGGAAGCCATGCAAGAGAGGGGACATGGAAAGGGCCCACACGGTGGCCCCCACAGCCTCCACATCTTCTCTGGATGCCTCTTTGGGCCTTTGCCCTCGTCCTCCTTGCTGCTGCTCTGCCTGCCATGGCTAATAATGGAATTTGCAGCCATTTATTGTGGGCTTACTATGTGCCTGGACATGTGCTTGCACTAGACATCTACCTCATTTGACCCGCAAACAAGCCTGTGAGGTCGGAAACAGGCTCAGAGAGGTGAAGACACTCAGCTAGCGAGTGCTAGAGGCAAGATTCAAAGCCAGGTCTGCAGGACTTCAGGGCCTCTGTCTTCTCTTCTTTCCAAGCACATGGAGGGAACCCCCGAGCCCTGGGACCCAAGGAGAGCAGAGGCTGTAATAAGTGCACATGTGTAAGTGAGCTAAGGAAGGGGGGCTGTAGGAGAAGGAGTCCCTCCAGAAAGAACCAGGGGTGAGCATGGGTTTGTCACTTGCTTGGAGCTCTGGCCTCAGCACTGACTCACAGTTGTGGCCCATTCCCAGCCCCTGTTTCCTGGAAATGAGCCAGGCCAGAGAGGACACGGGGGCTTTTGCAATAACCATGGTGATGTGAGCTTTGTCTCCGGGCATCCAGCTGCCCCTGCCCAGACTCTGGGGACAGCCAGACTGAGCATGAACAGCCTGGGTTCAAGTCTGCCTCTGACACGGCCGGCAGATGACCTAGGGCAAATTGCATATCCTTCTTGAATCTCAGCAAGGGAGAGAATTATTCCTACCTCTGGCATGTCTGTGAGTGTTCCTTGAGTTATGAGAGGGAGCGTTTTGCAGGCTGAAAGCCTTGTGCAGCTGGAAGAGGTCATAGGCATGCACCGGCTGTCCCTTTGGGCTTGGTCACCATGTTAGCCCAGGTTTTGATCTAACCCTAAATGGCTCCTTTCTTGTGAGGCTGGAGTTTGGGGCCATTGGTCAGAGGTGCCTCTGGGAAATTCCTTCCAGACCAGTTCTGCTGATGGGGCCTGGACATGCAGGGACGGGAAGGTGCCTTCCTCCCTGGTGTTTCTCGGAAGGTCCCCTTTGAAAGCCGGGCAGGCAAAGCGGGATAATGGTGGCCTAGGGCCTGACGGGAAGGTCCTTCGGGGCCTGGAAGCTCTCAGTAGGTTCAGTCTGAGGTTGCTGAGTAGTCAGCAGTGGCCCAGGCCCATATTCAGTCCCCGGCAGCCAGCTCAGAACCCCTCAAAGGCCAGGGCTGTGGCCGTAGGGCACCTCAGCATCATCCTGACAGGTGGACCTTTGTTCCTTTCAGGCAAGGACACTGGCTGGCAGGAGTCTTCCCTACCACCCTCATGGCAGAGAAGCAAGAACCCCAGTGAGGAAGCCTCCTGGGGACACAGGACAGCAAGCGGCAGCCCTGGAGACAGAACTGTGAGCGCCTCCCCCCACCATCCCCTGCACCCACACTGCTCCCCGCCCCACTTGCAGGCAGCTCCTGGGGTAACTTGGGTCCCTCAGCTTAAACTCCCCACCCCAACTCTCAGAAGGACCGAGAAGCCAGGCCTTGGTCAAAGGAAGGCCCCGCTGACTGGCGGGAGTGCAGGCACTTCCGGGCTGTGAGGCCTGGGTCGCAGGTGAGAAGCAGTGAAACCAAAGAAGGGAAAACCCACCAGGAGCCAAGAACGCAGCCCACCCACCCTCCCTGCACATGGCAGTGGACACCTGTGTGACCTGGTGAACAGGGAACTTGGGGAAAATGTGGGGAATCGTAACCTTCCCTGGGAAGCTGTAAGTAGGGTTAGGCTCTAGAAGCAGGAAGACCTGGGCTTGTGTGGCCTCGGACGAGTCACTCAGCCTCTCTGAGCCTGCTGGTCAGAGAGCTCTGGGAGGGTTGGTGACATCAGGCCTGTGTTCTGGTGCACAGCACTTGGCACACAGTGAAGCTCAAGATAACAGGAGCAGTTTGTACCATTCATGATGTTCTCCCCACACTTGCCAACTTTCAAAGACACTTCCATGCTCACGGTGCCGCAGGCAGGGTGCAGTAGAGAAACTGAGGCCAGGGAGGTGAAGGAACTCCCTCAGCGATGCACAGTCAGTCGCAAAGGGGAATCTGGCACCAGGTGGATGGAAAAAGCGGAGGACGGTCTAGGGGTGAGCGGAGGGGAAGGGGAAGGAGGCAGGGCTCCAGGAAGGAGCTGACACTCAGGGATGTGGAACAGGGGCCAGGCCTGTCTTACGTAACGAGGCCCACCTGTCCGCCCCTGCATGCCCCACGCATGTGTGCAAACGTGCACCTCGGCACAGCGCACACCCGGTCCTCGCTCGCTAGCAAATGAGCCGCGGAGACTGGGTCTAAACAAATTGGATTAGCAGGGCTGCAGGCACCTCCTCCCCCTGACTGTCCAGCTCCGACACTAAGCAGGCCTGCAGAGCTGCCAGCTGCGGTCTCTCGGCCACGCTGACAGTCGGTCCTCAGCCCCCTCGCCCCGCCCGCGGGCCCCAGGAAGGGGGCTGGGGTCTGAAAGGATGCCACGATGATGGATGGGGTGAGGGAGGTTCAGGGCTAGCTTAAGAGCGCACAGGATGTTAGTGCTTGTGTGAGGCACATTTCTGAGCCGTTCCCAGCAACCCCCACCTCCCCTGGCGCCCTCCCCTCCTGAAGCCTCTCCATGGCCACTGCTGCCGGGCTGGGACTTGGGCCCAGCCTAAGGCTCCAACCAGAGCCAGGAGCCCAGCCCCCAGCCTTCATCTCTCAGTCCCACAGCTGGGCCGAGCAGGGAGTGTCAGCTCAGGGGACATCAGTCTGGGGATGAGACACAGGTGGGCACGTTAGAGGGGAAAAAGGAACTTCTGAACAGAAAGACAATGCCATCCTAAAGGTGGCATCTCAGTGTTGCCCCATCCTTTGTTTTGTGTCATCCTCAGAACATGCCTGGGAGTTAGAGGATTGTGCCCAGGTGACAGATGTGACTACTGAGGCTTATTCATTCGATGATGCCACAACACCACTTCCTGAGCCCTGAGCCTTTCTGTGCCCGGCCCTATATGATGTGCTGGGGACCCCAAGGTGAATGACTTATAGCCCCTACTCCTTTGGGCTGGGTCATTGGGTACTGGGGTGCCTTGGCCTTCCAGGGCAGCAGCTCCAGCCGAATCCCTTCCCCATAAGGTGCGTGGAACTGATTGAGTATCACCCCCGCGAGGAGCTTTAGCAACCAGCCCACCTAGAGCACAGGCCCTGGCGTCAGACACCCCGAGCTCACACCCTGCCCTGTTCCCTTTCACAAGACAGCTGTGGTCAGATTGCGTAGCATCCCAAAGCCTGTCTTCCCTTCTGCAAAATGGCGATACAAAAGCTCCCACCTCGTAGGGCTGACTGTGAGGATGAATTCTTATTTTCCACACCCTCGTTTGACAGCGGGAGAAACAGAGACCCCAGGAGGCAAAGGCTTGGCCAGGGTCACACCGTAAGTGAGGAGCTAAGTTGGGACTCGGTGGACCCTCCTCTCTGGATGCGTCTCTTCCCTCCCCATCCCTCAGCTCAGTGCAAATCCTCCCGACACAGCCCAGAGGCCAGGACAGGAGACCTTCTGCCCTGCCCTGGTCTCTGCAGCTGCGGGGTCCTGGGTGGCCAGGGCGGCCCCCGGCCCTGTGAGTGTAGGTGGAGGGTGGGGGAGCGAGCGCAGCGGGCTCCCAGCCCAGGGCGGCCAGGCCATATAAGGAAGGAGCCCAGGGAGGCCTCCTGGCTCAGGCCTGGCGAGAAAACCCAGACAGCCACTGTTTATTTTCTCCTCCCCAGCCGCCCCAGAGCTTCCCGACAGAAGACAGAGGTTCCCCGCAGGCCAACGACATTTCCTGAAGACACAGGGAGCGCAGAGGCAGAAACGGTCTGTCTGCCGGGGAGCAGTCCCCAAGCTGCCCACAGCCAGCACCGAGCCGCCAGGTAAGATTCAGAGGCCACCTGGTTCAACTGCCTCCTCTTGCAGAAGAGGACACAGCTGCAGGGAGGGGAAAGCCTGGTGAGAAGTAGAGCCGGCGACTGCAGAGTGGAAAATGCTCTCTCGAGGTGAGTGGAGTAGGAGCGCCATAGACCTCTCTTCTCAGGCAGGCCCTCGTGTGAAGGGGACAGGGGTTGGGACGAGCATGTCTGTGTGCCCTGCAAGTATGTACCACTGAGAGGAAGAGTTCCTGGGCCCAGAATCCCAGGAGGAGTGCCACCCTCCTCCCAGCTCAGCACACTACCTCCTCCTCCAGGCAGACTTCTCAGCTCCCCCCAAGGGTGGGGACCTCTTTGTCCTCTAGCATTAGGCTGTCCTTTCTTGGGCTGTCTCTTGTCCCACCTCCTGTCCACCCACCTCTTGGATCCACCCCCTGTCTACCCCATCAAGGGCATTTTCCTTCTGCCTCAGCCTGCCCGTGCTCCTCTAGGGCAAGGACTGCATCAGGTCCAGTCCGGTCTCCCCTCGGCACATACGAGAGGCACTCGGCTTGCTGAATGAACAGGTGAAATGATTAGGCCTTGTCCCCAAACCGAAGGACCAGCAAATTGATCAGGAGATGAGACACAGAGGTTAAAGTGAGGGTCCTGGGCTGGCTGCTCTGAGTTAGGAACCCAGCTTGGTTCCTAGCTCTGAGTGCTGGGAAAACTCCCTCCCCATGAATCTTTGGGGATGCACAAGGACCAGCACGATTAAAACATAGCATAAGTCGCCATTCTCATTGTAGTCATCATCATTATGATTATTCTAGACACAAAAGGAACAGAACGAGGCAGCCTATAGCTAGGGGTGCGCCAGACTCAAGGGCTACAGAAGAGAAGGAGGCGTATACCTTCCCCCATCAAAGGCTGCATCTCAGCCGTGTCTCTGCGTCAGTTTCTCCTGGAGAAGTGTGCCTCCCATCTAGTTCCTGCTTCTAAACCCAGGAGAGATGCTAACTTTGCTGCAATATTCTTAACCCACGGCACGTGATGGAAATGGCCCTCAACTCCCCTGGTTCCTGTTCTGTGGCCCTGGAACAGTCCCCTCTCCTTCCTGGTCCTCCACGTGGAAGCAATGACATTCCCCTGCCCGCCTCCTTAGCTGTCCTGAAGATTAAATGCGAGTGGACATTGTTTCCCAAACTCAGTCATTCAGATGCCCTCTTTTTTATTTTTGCCGTATCTGCATATAATCATAATATTTTTAAATGTAAGATGAGTCCTTTTTAATACTTAAATAGAAATAGCTACTATAAATGGGAAACTGTAACATTGTCCATACTTAGGAGATAAAGGTAACAATAAATACACTAAAAATGAAACAACAGAGTTACACTTTAACCTCACACTGTGCCCTGCAAGGCCCCGGCTGGGCGATAAGCAGGAGCTAGAAGGGTGTCAGAGACAGAATGGCAGCGACCGGAGGCTTTCTTCCCCTGGCAAGCAGAAAGACTGACAGCAACTGACGGAGAACGACCTGAGACACTCTGTTCCCAGGTGAGTTAGGGCTGAGGCCGTGAGCCCCTAAAATCCACTCACCCCACCTGCAGCGCTTGGGAAGCCAAAGGTAGTTTCGGTGCAAGGGCTTTGGAAACAGTCACGTGCCACGTGAAGGCAGCGGACACTCCTTATCAGCTCAGCTCCCGGCAGCAACCACGTTTTCAGGATAAGCCTCCCTGGCTTCTTGCTGAAGCCGCGTGTGGGTCAGGCTGAGAACTCTCTTTCCCAGGGCCCGGTGGAGAGTGGAGCAGGCAGGCTGTCTGTGACCCCCCCAGGGAGTCCCAATGTTGGAGTCACTCCCTAGCCAAGCGCAGACTGAAAAGAGTCCCTGCAAGAGAATTCCAAGAGGGAGGCAGCTCTTTGGCTGAGGATGCCTCCTCAGGCAGGGGCTGTCCCCTTCTGCAGGCTGTCAGAACTGACCTCCCCTAAGTGACAGACCAGAGGAAAACACTCTTTCCACTCTTCCAGGATTGGAGCGTGATTTCAGATTTCTCCCAGCCCTGAGGAAAGGCTGCCTGCCCCCTTCAGATACCCCTGAAAATATATGTCATGTGGCATCAAGGCCACCGCAGTGACCACTGAGCAAAGTAGGAAGGTCCTCTGAGGTTCCCTGAGATCTTGGAGGGGACAGGAGGAGTGGGGGAGGGCCTTTGCCTGCTCACCTGGAAGTTCCCACCCAAGCCAAGCCCAGAGAAGAAAGTGAATTATCTATAAGGTCATTCAGTCAGCCACCAAATGGCATTCCCTGGGGTCCATCATCATGTACAAAGCCCTCAGCAAGACCCAGCATCCCCCAAATTACCAAGACGAGGGCACTGTCCTCAGGGACCCGGAGATTTAGCCAGGTCAGACCCACGCACAGATGATTCTGATGCTAGAGATAACGAGACCAGGGAAGTATGATTCAGCCACTCAATGGATGCATATTTGTCATCTACACCAGCTGGCCCTGACTTCAGTGGTGAGTATGGTTGACAGGTCCCTTTCCTCATGGCTGGGCCATGTAGTCCACGCGTGGAGGTGTCATCAGTGACAACTACATCGCCAGTGTGGTAAAGGGTTAGAAAGAGGACACAGGATGAGTGAGAACACGGAGCAGGGTACCCTGATGTCTGCAGAAATCAGAGAGGGCCTCCCAGACTGGTCACTTGAACAGAGACCTAGAGGAGACTAAGCACTCGAAGAGGAGAGGGGCAGGGTGGCGGGGGAGTGGCATAGCTCCTCGGGAGCCTGGGGTGGGTGGCACGGGCTCCCTGGAGGGATGGGGGGACATCTATGGGCCAGGACCCATAAGGAAGAGGCCTTGGGGTGGGGTGTAGGCCCTGAAGGCCTTGGGCTTCTGAAAGGGCTTCAGAATTTAGCCCTGAGGGCAACGGGCAGCCCTTTTGGGATTTTACACTGCGGAAAGATATGATCATACTTACATTTTAAAAAATCACTCTGGCGGCCGGGCACGGTGGCTCACGCCTGTAATCCTAGCACTCTGGGAGGCCGAGGTGGGCGGATCCTTTGAGCTCAGGAGTTCGAGACCAGCCTGAGCAAGAGCGAGATCCCATCTCTACTAAAAATAGAAAGAAATTATATAGACAGCTAAAAATATATATAGAAAAAATTAGCCGGGCATGGTGGCGCATGCCTGTAGTCCCAGCTACTCGGGAGGCTGAGACAGGAGGATCCCTTGAGCTCAGGAGTTTGAGGTTGCTGTGAGCTAGGCTGACGCCATGGCACTCACTCTAGCCTGGGCAACAGAGTGAGACTCTGTCTCAAAAAAAAAAAAAAAAAAAAAAATCACTCTGGGAGAACAGGTGGGAAGAGGGGAGGAGTGGACCAAGGGAGCTAGGGACAATTGTTTGAAGATCTAAAACATCAAGGAGCATGAATGGTGCTGATTGGCTGGGATGCACCAGGCATGAAGCAGGGCAGAGGTCAGCGAGGTGGGTCAGCACTTTGGCTGGTTCCGTTTATTGGAATGTCCGGAATAGGCAGCTCTGTGGAGACAGGAGGCGATCTGCCCAGGCTGGGGGTTGGCTAAGCATAGGGGGCTTCTTTTTTGTGGTGGTAAAATACTCTAAAATTAATTGTGGCAACAGTTGCACAACTTTGTGAATATATTAAAAACCATTTGAGGGTTCGCATTAGATGGGTGGATTCTATCTAAATCAAGCTGTTAAAAAAAGAAAAGAAAGAAAAGAAGGACAAAGTTTGGTCCCAGAGGGCTCCAATGGCAGGCCACAGACAGGAGACGCAGCTGGGGGCAGTCGCCACCGTCTCGGGAGGAGCTGGAGGGGCAGGGCCCAGGTCCCCTCTACCGCCCATCTCCCGCCAGGCCAGAGCTCGCCACCGGCCGCCAGAGCGGAGCCTCGGCGCCCTGTCTCCCAGCCTGAGGTGCAGTGCTGCATCTCTGGTCAGTTGGGAGTCTGAGATGAAGCACTGTAGCTCGGGAAGGGAGAAGTTGTTCTGCAGCCGTCAGCCTGGAAGCGGTAAGTCAGGGGTGGGCGGCGGGTCCCAGGAAACCGGAGGAGTGTTTCCAGAATCCATACTGGCAGCCACTCGTGGTGCTGGGGAAATCCCTGGACTCAAGTCCTACCCATGCCGTGACCTGCTTCAAGATTGTGGGCACATCCTGGCTCTGCCGTGCAGCCCGGCATGTCCATCCTTAACGTGAGGTGCTGGACCACCGCCCAGCACCCTGCCTCACTTTCCCTGTCTGAGCCCCTGGAAGACACTGCTAATCCGCCCAGATGTTCATTCCTGAAGTGTTCAGCTGACGCTTCAGATCCTTCTCCACAGTGAGACCTGGGCAGCCACTGTTAATGATTCAGAGCTGAGACTCATGCAGCATTTGTGGTTCAGACAATTCCTAAGAATCCTTTCCGCCCTAAAGACAAAAGTCCTAGACTTTGAGTCAGGGTCTTCACTCCCTGTGCTTCTGACCTTGACTCTGGGCAATTGCCTAAACCAGTTCGGGCATCTCACAAATGTCTGATTTCTCCTGGAGGCTTCAGACAAGCAATGAACAGCAGACGAGAGCCACTGGGATAAGCACAATTTTATTTAACCTCTCAACAAGTTTGGGAGGTGGGCAGTGTTGCAGGCCCATTTTACAGATAAGAAAAACAGAGGCTCAGTTAAGCAGACTGCCCAAGGTCACACATTGATTGTGCTGAGTTGGGCTTGTACCCTAATCTACCTGCCTCTAGATCCATGTTCTTACCCATTGCCTGGGATTGTGGACCCTGGGACAGAGGATTTATTAAGGAGAACTTAAATCCAGCTCTAGTGTTGTCTTTTCATCTCAGGTCACTTTTAGTGAAGACAGACCCAAACACTTGCCATTTGGGCTCCTGTCCTCCTACACTCCTCCCCGAAATCTCATTTATCTTACCTCTCCTACTATTCCATTTTATAGTTAAGGAAAGCCAAGGCTCAGAGGTTAAGTGACTTGCTAGAGGCGATCGGCGAGGCAGTTGCCAGGCAGAGACTCGGAACTGGATGGTTGGTTTAAATTCACCCTCTGGCTAGAGACTCAGGAATACACATGACCCCCCCAGCAGCCAGCAGTCCTGAGGGGCCGGGGCACCAGATGGATTCTGGTTGACAATGTCATCAACGTCTGGCCTTTGACTACAGAGAAGGGACTTTCCAGGGCACTTGAAGTTCCAGTCACTGCTCCTCCCGGAGCAATGAACCACATCCTGTGATCTGGGGCACCCCACGCCGGGGGCCACAGAAGGGGCTGGACGCAGAAGAAAACTCCAGCTGGTCCTTAGGGACATGGCAGGCCTTGCTGCTGAAGGCCACTGTCTGCCACCTTGTCCTCACGGTCCAGTTTTCCCAGGAATCCCTTAGATGCTAAGATGGGGATTCCTGGAAATACTGTTCTTGAGGTCATGGTTTAACAGCCGGATTCACCTTCTCACCCGGAGTCGCCCCCCGCGGGCCTCGGCTGGAGCGCGGGATGGGCCAGGAGGAGGCCATGCCCTGGAGGTAAGAGGCCTTGTGAAACATGTTTTCGACCTTTACGTTGCTTTTCTTCCCATTGTGTCCATTTCGTAACATCCCTGTGAGGCTTGGATGTGGGAACTTCAGCACTGCCGCACTCTTGGGAAATGTCCCCAAAGCCACTCAGCTGAGCAGTGGTGGAACCAGAACTCCAGGAGGCACATGTTTCTCGTCTCCACCCGCCCCCCAGCCCCACTTCCCAGCCTCGCGGTAAGGGCTGCAGTCTCGTATCCACGTTATCGGTAAACTACGAAACGCACCGGGATTAATTTTAACTGTATTAAATCAGATAGACGAAAAACCATAAGTCTTGGTTTGATTTGGAACACAGCCAGGGAGAAATGGAAAATTTTCGACACGATAAAGACAAAAGCTCAGAGCTCCCTCTTGTGGTGGCTCCGCCAGCCCCGGCTCCACCCGGCTCCACCCGGCTCCACCCGCACCGATGAGCGCTCATCTTGCTGCGAGATGCGGGACTCAGATGCGGGTCTTGGATCACATGCACGCGCACGCACACTCGCACACACGTGCACGCGCATGCGCGCACACTGAGATTCCCTTCGCCCCATCTCTTTTGAGCCAGAGAGTGCGTGGGACCTCTTCCTTATCACACGCATCACATCTCTGCTTTTACTTCCACGTCCTACTTCATCCTCAAAGCCCCCCTTAGGTCAGCGAGGTGGGTGGGGCTCCGAGAAGTAAAATGACCAGCCCAAGGTCACCCAGATAGCAAAAGGCACAGCTAGGATGAATTTCAAGTTCAGTGGCCTATGGCAATTTTTTTGACAAAAGTAAAGACTACAAAAATAAAAAATAAAAAAGCCGGCCTTGCTGACTACATTAATATATAGGGAATGCCACCTGACTGAATGATGAAAGGCCCAAGTGGTCCAGGTGCCAAACTAGAACTTTCCCCAAACTCTTGCTAATGCTTTTCACGGAGTTGGTGGAGATGGTAGCAAGTGTCGTGGCCCTGGAACCCTCATTCTGGGGTCTGGCCCCCACACTCGCAGGGACCAGGCAGTTCCCACAGGTGTCCCAGGCTGTCTTCCTCACAGGCCACATTTAAAACATTTATGAAATGAGACTCCTTCCCTCTCATCCACACAGAGAAAGCAGATTTGCTAATGATAACACTACCGGCTCCACGCGTTGTCTGCGACTCGCCAGGCACCGTGCTACCCACCCACCCCCCCAAGCACTGCCCCTCAGTCCTCACCACACCCCAGCGAAGTGGGTTCTGCTACTCAGCCAAGGCTGAGAGAGGGCAAGGGACTGACCTGAGGCCACACGGGCCGGAAGTGGTGCGGCTGGAATGAAGTCAAGTCTGTGCTTATGTCTTTAGCCATCACGCCGCAGCCCCCCACGCCCACGTGGCCTGGCCTGGCCGGCGGGGCTGTCCCCTGATGGCTCTCCCTGGGGAAGAGGAAAACAAGCCTTTGGTGAGACCCAGGTGGGCTCCCCTGTGCTCTGTGACTATAATAAAGTGCTGGAGCCTTGGGCTTCTGTCCTGCTTCTTTCTGGGAACATGGGGTGAGGGGAGGAGACGGTAAGAGAGAGCGCGACAGCCCGACTGAGGGAAGCCCAAGTGCTCTCATGTCCAGGCACCGCCAGAGGCCACACAGATGGCAGTTGGGACCCACAGCCAGGCAGTCAGAAGCCCCAGAAGCTGCCCTGTCTGGGGATGCTCCCCCGCTGTGGAGGGTTAGGGGAGGGAGAGTGATCTTTGAGTCTCATTGGGGGTGGAGGAGCACTGGGGTCTAGCCATGTGGCAAGGCCCTCTGTCAGTCCCCAAGGTGTGACTGCCCAGGTCAGATAGGAACGACAGAGCCTGAAATCTGAGCCAGTCCACACCTCATGCAGGCGTTTGGATTCATAGTGAACTCCGGACGTTAGCCGCGCTCTGCAACACCAGCGTTTCGCTGGACCACAGGCATCATGGGCAACATGTGAGGACACTTTTAGCATATGTGTCCTGCCTTGGCATGATCCTCCAAACCCCGCCACATGTTGAGAAGAAAACTCACCCACCTGCTGATAAACCACCTCTCACATGCAAAGGGCCTTCTGACATCTCTTCTGCGCACCCAGATGGAGCCGAGAAGGCCTAAGTGGCCTCGCTTCCCTGCTGAGGAGCCTGAGAGTCCACAAAGGCGCCAGCCACCTGGGGCCCTGGGAGGGAGTGGAAGAGACGAGGGCTGGGTGCTCCACGGCCGTCCACTGCACCCCACTGCGTCGGCCCCCAGCCGACACACCCCGTTCTTTTTCAGCTTTAAAACAGGACCCAGCCAGACACCAGGGCCTTCTCGAAGCTCACTGTCCTTGTCCTTGCCATGGTTCCTTCTAGAACTCCCATTCCTCACCCCTGGGGAACGATCGCCAGCTCAGATGGGGCTTCTTGACTCCCACACACATTTACCCACTGCGGTTTGAGAGTCCTGGGGTCTCAGGGTTGGGGCTGGACAGGAATAATGGCAAATATCCAACCAAAGGAACAACCTCCTATTCACCTCACTGCAATTCTACAAGCACGTCCGGGGTGCCTGCCCATGCTGATGCAGCAGAGGCTACAGCAGAGAACGAGATGACCAGAGAACTCCCGTGCTGTGAGAATAAACTCTATCACATGAACATGAGATCCCGCACTCCACCTGCAGAAATTCAGGGACGAGACCATTTCTGAACACACCTCTATAAGCAGTAACAATTTCACATACATCCCTAAATGCCACGCCATGGCCCCTTGGAGAGAAGCAAATGGACCGCAGGTGCCAGGACGGAGGCAGGGGTGTGGGGGAGAGAGCTGGGCTCACGTGGGAGTGGGGGGAAGGCCCAGAGGATGCGATCTGACTTGGGAGGGAAGGAAAAGCCAGAAAGCAGCGTTCCCACAGCCTGCCTGGGTCTGGCTTAAGTAAGTGGCAAATTTTGGTGCCTTCACTGAGGTTGGAAGATTGGAAGACAAAGGGGGTTTGAGGGAAGTGGGGACTGAAACTCGGGAGGGAGAAGTTTCAGACATTTCAAGGTAGAACGTACCAGGTAGGTAGTTGACGTTCACACGGTGGGGGAACGTCAGGTTGAGGACAGGAGCGACCAGGCAGGGGACTACAGAAACCCCATCACCTCCCTGTTTTGAAAACTCAACATCCGTTGACGCAACCCGGGGCTGCAGCTGCGTTACAGAGGTGGCCGTGACTCAGCTTGTAAAATCTAGGTTTCTCCCACCCTACACTTGTGCAACCAATTCTTTGAATGTGAAAGCAAGACTTCTCATCTCCAGCATAAATTTCAGGATCCCTATGACTAATCTTTCCATATAATTCTGCCTCCAGGCCAAACAGGATAGTGGGCCTGGTATGATCCCGTTTTCACTGGGTGGAAAAGACTCTGTGTGGGTCTATACCAGTAGCTCATCCCTGTAGAGCCAGACATTACACCGAGCTCAGCATACTTTATCTCATTTAATTTTCCCAGCCACACTGTGAAGAAGGTGCTATCATGATTCCCATCTTCCGGAGAAAGGAAATAGGCTCAGAGAGGTTAAGAAAGTTGCTCACAGTCACCCAGCTAGTGATCATTGGGACGGGACTTGTACCCTGGGAGTCGTGGCCTTTGTGTCTATAATCATTACCACTCCCCCATTTCTGCATTTATGTACTTGTGAATATAAATGCAAATAAAAAGTGCAAGCATATACCTACGAAGCTGTTACTAGTGGTTAGTTTTGAGAGGGGTGATGGGAGGAAGTGCATATTATAAAGTTCTGACTTGCGTTAAATTGTCTTCAAGGAACATGCTTCTCTAATTAGTAAATAGACATATGTTTATCCAAAGAAAATTCTGGAAGAATATATACACTAAAATGTCAACAGCGGTTACATCTGGGGAGCATGAACGTGGGAAACTGGCTGCCTCCTACACTGTATAGTTCAGTGTTGTTTGAACTTTACACAATGAGCATATGCTGCTTTTGTAAGCAGAAAAAAGTCATTAAGACTTCTTTAAAACAATTAAAAGGAAGAATAAAGACAATGGCGACTCAGCAGCTCTTCTGGGATCCCCAGCAGCTCCCCACAGAGGCCTCACCTTCCTTCATGAGCTCCTTTCTCACCCCCTTGCACACACCCTAACCAGAAAAACCTGGGCCTGGGCTGCGTCTGTCCTTCCCCGACTCCTCCCAGCCTCTGGACTAGGCCACTGCGGATCCCACAGGGCAATAACATCCCCTCACGCTTCCTTAGTGGCTTTGTGGTTTACGGGATGCCCTCCCCTGCCAGCTGATGTTTAATCCTCCCAAGACGCCATGAGGTGGATATTCCCATGCCCACTGCACAGATGTGGAAGCTGAGGCTCAGCAAATCTGAGCTCCTTGCTCACGGTCACATAACAAATCTGCGATTGTGCCTGGGCTCCAATTCCCAGGCCAGGCCTCGCAAATGCTGTGTCAGTTCAAGCTCATTTCAGGAACTTGAGGTTTGTGGCCTAAAATCGGCCTGTTGAATCTTGTTTAGCCACATAAAAGGGCAGGTGTGTTCCTGTTCTCTAAAGAACCCATCCCTGCAGCCTCCGGGCATGCCGGATCACAGCAGGCACCGGAGACCTGCCAGGGGTGGGGGGCCCTGCCCTGCTTTGGCCCTGGGGCCGAGCCTGAGTGACAGAGGAATGGAAGGGCCTTGGGCCCAGGCAGAGGAGGTGGGCGAAAGAGAGATCAGAAAGGGGGCGGACGCCCAGCGAGTGCACAGGCAGGGCCAGAATCCTCGATATGACTTTAATCAAATCACTATCGCTGGGCCTCAGTTCTCTTATCTGGAAAATGGGCATGAGCTGGGTGCGGCGGCACGTGCCTATAGTCCCATCAGAGGCTGAGGCGGGAGGATAGCTAGAGCCCAGGAATTGGAGGCTGTAGTGCGCTTCTGTGAATAACCACTGCACTCCAGCCTGGAAACACAGCGAGATCCCACCTCTAAAAAATAAGAAATTTTTAATTTAAAAAATCGAAATGGGCATTACAGTAGTACAACCTTTCATCAAACCAGTTCAGTTCTTTCGGTGAACATTGACTGAGAGCCCACTATGTGCAGGCCTGAGCTAAGCCCTGGGGATATAGCGACAACATGGGTGAAGCTCCTGCCCTCACTTAACTCATGAGCTATCAGGGGAGGCCAGCCCAGAGGATGGTGACCATTCCTGTAGGCCAGTGTGGAGGAACAGTGGCTGGGATGGATTGGAGCTGTGCGGGATGGCCTTGAATGCCAGACTGAGCCATCCAGCCATTTTCTTGTTGGCCTGGAAGCCACGGAAGGTCTTAGAACAGAGGGCAGCTGACCAAGTCATCTCACTTTGAAATAGGATCTTGGTACCCGCAGCCCCTGGGCTCCTGAGTCATCACTGAGGCAGGCACGGTGGGAGAAGCAGCAGCGTAAGGGGACAGGGTGCCAGGCCTGTGAGGCCGGGGTGGGGACTCTCGGCTCAGGCAAGGTTTCAAGGTAGACCCGGGGAGGCTGCACAGGGAGGTAGGGGAGGGGATTCAGTCCTGGAGGAAGCAGCAGCAGAGGAATCCGTTTAGACTCAGGCAAGGACGGAGTTAACAGGTCTATTTGGGAAGTTGGGGTGCCCACCGGGGTTGTATCTCAGGTGACTTTGCCTTCTTTCTGCTCGTCTGTTCTCCCTTTTTCTACACTGAGTAACCAGAAGGGAGGGGGCAAGCAATCGCCTTTTGGAAGCCCAGGGATGGGAATCAAGTGGCCCTGTCTCAGCCCGGAGCACAGGAGCGGCTCCCATGCAGCTGGAGAAAGTGTGCAGGACTCATGGGGAGCTGCAGGACTGAGGGAGAGAGGCTTGCACACGCCGGAGCTGTGGCCTTGGGCAACTCCAGCCTCTCTGAACCTTGGTGTCCTCATCTGTCTGGGGGTAATGATGCCGTGGCAGAGGCGGTAGGCGGAGAGAAGGTATCTGGGACACCCACCCACCCTCCGGCTCGCGGGTGTGTCTGTATCCTTGTCATCTTCCGCCCAGGCGTGGGCCAGCTCAGCACAATCCTGCAGGGCGAGCCTGGGCAACTGCAGAGAGAGGCTGCGTTCCAGCCTCTCACCGCCCAGCCTGACCCACCTGCCCCAATACGGGGACAGCCAATTTCGGCCGGGACAGTCCAGTAACCTAGGAAAGTCTGCTCAGGGCGAGCAGGAAAAGGCCGGGATGAAGCCAGGAGGCTTCACCGTTTCCCAGGAGGACCTCAGGCGGACCAAGCCTGGACGCTCGGCCAGCCTCCATTCCAGTCCCGCCTTGTGCAAAAAACTCAGAGTTCCCTTCTCTGGGATTCAGTTTCCCCTCTGATTATTGCCTGAACCAGTCCATACATTCATTTGCCCTTCGTGGGGCATCTACCAAGTTTCAGACGTGCAACAAGCATCAAGGAGACGGCGAACGCCGATCCTCGCCCTCGGGGAGCGCCCAGCGTGGGCCACCTGCGGCCCTGGGTGCGGCACAAGGCGGGAGGACGCTGCTCTGCAGGGCCAGCGGGCGTGGCTTCGCCGAGCGTCCGCAAGGCGGCAGGTGCCCGGGAGAGGGCAGCAGAGAGCGCGCCGCCAGCCTCCCAGGCTGCAGGATCCCAGCAAGGGGAGCCTCTGACCTTGGCAGTTCCCGAAGGCCAAGGCCAAGGTCTGGGGATTTTCAGCCTCACTGTTGTCAGGAAAAGGTTTCACAAGAGCTTCTGGCACGTCAGCATTCTCAGTCCCATCAGTCCCGGCCCCCGGGCGGCCGACACCGCCACACTCTCCAGTCGCAGAGCATCCGGCCCTGGCCCCTGGCTGGGCACGGCCCCCACGGGAGGAGCCTCCCAGGGCTGCCTCCGACTGCAGCTGGCACTGCAGGGCGAGGCAGCAACGACCAGCTGTGACCAGCACGGGGAAAGAGAGGGGCATTGAGGACAAAGGAAGGCCGAGGAGGGCCGCCCGCGAAGGGACCCCATCCGGCAGGGCAGGGTCACCGCGCCCCGGGGCATGGCTCATTCTAGGGCCAGTGAGCACCCGCAGGGACGGTAACGGGGTCAGAACAGGATTTTTCTTTCTTTCTTCTTTTTTTTTTTTTTTTTTTTGAGACAGAGTCTCACTCTGTTGCCCAGACTAGAGTACCGTGGCATCAGCCTCGCTCACAGCAACCTCAAACTCCTGGGCTCAAGCGATCCTCCTGCCTCAGCCTCCCGAGTAGCTGGGACTACAGGCATGCGCCACCATGCCCGGCTAATTTTTCTATATATATTTTTAACTGTCTATATAATTTTTTTCTATTTTTAGTAGAGACAGGGTCTTGCTCTTGCTCAGGCTGGTCTCGAACTCCTGAGCTCAAACGATCCACCTGCCTCAGCCTCCCAGAGTGCTAGGATTACAGGCGTGAGCCACGGCACCCGGCCTCGGTGTGTCTTCTAAAGATGGCTGTGGTGCTTCGGGGAGGACAGGCTCACCTTCACACACTTCAGACACACACTCATTCTCTTTCTCAGACACACACTCATTCTCTTTCTCACGCATACATCCTCAGGCACACTCACACACATTTTCACACAAATCACTCCCGACTCACACTAGGATATACACCGTCACGTACACATACACACTAACACACATTCGTACACTCAGATACTTTCACACAAACACACCCATACACACTAAAGCACACCCATTTCCACACAACTGGCACACACACGTGTGTACACCCACAACTCACACACACCCATACTCTCAAACATACGCTAACACACACCCACTTTTCACCCAGCTCTCACAAGTGCTCACATACACACTCTTACATGTATTTACACAGTCACACACACTCACACCTCTATACGCTCATACCCTCATGCCTGCCCCCCCCCATGTATACCCACACGCACACACACACACAGGCCTCCCGGGATGAGCAGGTGGAGCCCAGCAGGGCACCGTCAGCCCTGCTCCCTCCTGCTGGGGTTCCCGATAATCCCGATAATCCCGGCCTTCACGCATCTGTCAGGTGCTTCCCACCGCCTCCCACAAAGGAGTTGAGATGGTTTGGAAAGCTAAATCCTAAATGATACAGGATAATGAAAAAGAGAAGCCGAGGAGGGTGGGAGCCTGTGAGGACTAAGGGCTCTGTGTTTCAGAGCCCCTGCCCCAGTCCTCCTTTCCGGACCATTCGCTGCACTCTGGCCCTCACAGGCCTCTCTGTCCCTCTCCCTGTCCCAGAGGGGGCTGTGAGAGGGCTGATTCCCCACCAGCATGCCCACTGCTGCCCGGGGGGCTAGGGCAGCCAGGCCCCGGCTCTCCCCCCAGCTCCCCGAAGGTGGCTGGGACGTTTGAATGACCACCTGACAAATGGTGTGTCCCCTCCCCTGTTAGTCAGGCTGCTGAATGGAAACCCTGGCTCTGTCCTCTCTCTCCCCTCACAGGGAGTTCCCAGCCACCCAGAACCCTCCCGTACTGAAGCAGGGTTCCTCCCCTTACTGTTCTAGAGTCTCAGTCCTGATGCTCCACCTGACCCGCAGTCCCAACACCACCCACCACGGTTTCTCAAGGAGGACCTCATTCAAATAAGACACCAGCGACGCAGCCTGAGATTCCAACACTGCTGCTGTGGATGTTTCAGTCAGCTATTGCTGAATAACAAACCAACTTAAACCTAATGGCTTAAAGCAGCAATTTATTATTTCTCATGATTCTGTGGATGGGCTGGGCTCATATGGGAGGTTCTACTCCACAAGGTACCGGCTGGGGCCACTCAGGCAGACGCATTGAGCTGGGAGTTTGGCTGGGCTGGAATGTCCAAGATGGCTTCCTTCATCTGTCTGATGCCTCCGCGGTGGTGGCTGGAACATCTGGGGCCTGACCGGGCCTCCTCTCTCACATGGTCTCGTGGTCCCTCCAGCAGGGTAGCCAGACTTCTCCACACGGCAGCTCAAGGCTCTAAGAGCAAAAGCAGAAGCTACCGGGTCTCTTAAGGCCTCTGCCTGGAACTGGCACACACAGCATCACCTAAAACACTCTCTTGGTCAAAGCAAGTCATAAAATAAGCCATGATTCATGGTTTAGGGGAAGGGAAAATGGATTTCACCTCCAACTAGGAGGCAGCACAAGTGCACAGGGATGAGAGGAATCATTGGCAACCCTTCTTCAGACCCTGTCACGGTGTGTAAGCTCATTAGAAGCTGAACAGCAGGTGTGTCAGGCACCTGGGATGACTTAGCTCTCTGAATCACAAAATTGCTATCTCCACTTATAGACAGAATTATGTTTTGGTTTGTGTATTATGGGGAACTATTAATATTTCATTTGCAAGTGATGCGAACCCAGCTCACACAGGCTTAAGGAAAAAAGAGAATTATTGACTAATATAGTACAAAATTTTTTTTCTTTTTTCTCCCCCCCCCTTTTTTTTTTTTTTTTTTTTTGCAAAATTTAAGGGTATAACAGCTTTAGGCATGGCTGGATCCAGGGGCCCAAGTAATGTCATTAGCAATGTGTCACACTCTCCATTCTCTGTTCTGCTGTCCTCTGTGTTGGCTTTTTCCCTTATTCTCAAGCAAGCTCTTAATTCAAGGTGCAAAGATAGTCATCAGCAACTCCAGTTTTGCATCTTATCAGCTTCATGCCCCCAATAGAAAAGATGTTCTTCCTCCCAGCCTCCAATAATTTCTGCAAAAAGTCCCAGGGCTGTCTCTTAATGGCCCAGACTTGACCATGATGCCATCCCAGATTCAATCACCATGACTGCAACTAGCCAGGCATGAGTATTGTGCCCAACCCCTGGAGGAGAAGAAAGGGTGGGGTCAGCCCCGCCAGAACCAGGTGGACTGAAAGCTGGGGTGGGGTAGGGGAGGGATCCTTAGAAGAAAAGCAGGTGATGTTACCAAAAGGAGGAGGAGGGCATCATGCTAAGAGGGCAAACACAACGGAGGGCCACTGCATTATCTCAAGTGTTGGCAGACAAAGAAAATCATATGAGCTCAGCTGGAGATGAGCATTTTCCTGATTCTGAATTTCACAATGAATTCCTTCACACAGGCAATTAAATCCTGGGCATTTCCTGACATGGCAACATAGCTCCACCTCCATTTTTATATAGATACGGAGACATCCTTCAAGTATACATTTCACAAGTTGCCCACCCTTGAAAGCCAAGGACAGAACATTTTACTGCCCCAAGAGAAGGCAATTTCGCAGGTTGCTTGGCACACATGTTCCTGCTGAGAGGCTTCCAGATATCAGAATGGTGTCTGTCAGCATAGAGAACGGAGAGGCTGTCCCTCTCTAATATCAGCCATCTCTCTGAGCCTTCCCTGCCTTCCCTCAGCAGTCTTCCTGCTCCATGCCACTCAAGTACCTGTTTTGGGCCTAGGGCAACTGTTCAGACCTCTGCTATAGTAATAGAGGATGGGGAACCACAAACTCATGGACTTTTAGAGCTAAAAGCGCTGAAATATCATCTACGGAAGAGACTGCTGATTGTTCCTCAACATCCATTCTCCTTTTCCACAAAGATGGATTTGTTAGCTGAAACAAACGGCTACCCAGAATAAAGACTACATTTCCCATGCTCCTTTGCCACTAGGCACGGCCATGTGACTAAATGCTGGCCAATGAGATGAGAGCATATTCATCCCATGGCAACTTCTGGGAGCCTGCCTTTGCCCTTTCCATCTTAGTCCCTCATCCTTTCGACTCTGTCCCTTCTTTCATCCTGCTTCCTGAAATGTGGATATGCCAGCCACCATTCTGGACCATGAGGATGAAGGGCCACACCACAGGGAATGTGGGTGTGAAAAAGAAGGGGCATGGGCCCCCACAGATCAGGCAGAGCAGAGCTACCACACCAGCCCTGGACCACCCATTTGAGACTTTTATGGCAGAAAGAAGGCAGCATTCGTGTTGTATAACCCATTGCTGTTTGGAGCCTCTGTTTCCTGCAGTCAAGTCTAATCCTAATTGATGACACATCATCTCTTCTAACTTTTCCATATCTTTTACCACCATCATCCCCCCCAAATACAAACATCTTCCATCCAAGGCTTGAATCCTCTCCAAACCACTGTGTAAAGGGTAACTAACTGTGTAGTCCACACTACTAGAGTGATGGGTGCTCACCTCTCAAAGTGACTTCACTTTGGAATCGACTTATTAGAAAAGTGTTAGAAAATTCTTCATCATATTCATCCAATCTGCATACAAACCAAGTTCTGTCCCTTCTGAGGGCCACCCAGTCTTGTAGACAGTGCTCAGGGCTCCCAGGGCTTCTCTTTCCTGTTCCCTCAGCTTTTCTGCAGGACTTGCCTGCTTTCAGCACATCCCTCATGACATTTCCTAAAGCCACATGGAAAAAAATGCCCAATATTTGCCTCTCTGACACATGGGTGAGGCTGTAGATTTGCAAGCTTTTGATTCCGTGATGTAATATATTCCATATCAATGCAGCTCCAAGACACTTTGAATATGTGATAAGAATTCCTCACATTGGCATAGCAGCTTACACATTTGAAAGCATTCTCCCACATTTTCATTTTTCACTTGTAAGAGACTCACACATCATAATAATAACCGTTAATAATAATAATGTCCCCTTAACAGAAATGTAAAGGAATACATAAAATGTACCATGAAAGTACAGGCTGGGCATGGCAGCTGAAGTATAATCATCCCAGCACTTTGGGAGGCTAAGGTGGGAAGATTACTTGAGGCCAGGAGTTCGAGACCAGCCTGGGCAACATAATAAGACCCTGTCTCTACAAAAAATAGAAAAATTAGCTAGGCATGGTGGTACGTGCCGGTAGTCCCAGCTACACGGGAGGCTGAGGCAGGAGGATCGCCCAAGCCCAGGAGTTTGAGGCTACAGTGAGCTATGATCTTGCCACTGCACTGCAGCCTGGGTGACAGAGGGAGACCCTCCTTCAAAATAAATTAATCAATTTAATTAAATTTAAAAAATTAAAAAATAAAAACAAGAGCAAAAGAACACAGAAAACCAAAGAGAAGTGGGTAATAAAATATAACCAGACTAACAGACAGAAGTCATACCTGCACAGAGCATGACTGGGTACTTCAGTGTCATTTACTGAAAGCTCAGTCTTCATAAGGCCCTGAAATAAGCAGGGGGTGCCACATAATTAAGTCCTTATGGTATCGCTAATTTAGCTTTGCGCGGTGACAGTATCGTAGCCAATGAGGTTTATCGTAGCGATTACTGCTAATTGAAAACTTTTTAAAAAATAAAAAAAACATGATATCGCTAATTTGCAGATGATGAAAATGAGACGGGGTGGGTAAGGGTCCTTCCCAAGGTCCCACAGACTGGATGGTGGAACAATCCCTTAGCCCCAATTTTCCCAACCGACTTTGTACCTCATTCTGCCGGACAGGCTGGGCCCCTCGGCCTGGAACGCTTTTCCCCAGCCGTTTCGTGACACTGGTAACATGTCTTCCTCCACCTCTCAACTTAACTGTCACCTCCTGGCCCAGGTTTTCCCTGTTCCCTCCCTCACAACTCTTCAGCGCACCGCAGTTCGCGATTAGGTATCCGGTCAGTGCCCGTCTCCCTCGCTGAGGACGGGGGCTGCACCTGTCTCGTTTGCTGCTACACCTGCAACACCTGGGAGGAGCCTGCCACTGGCGCTGAGACCGCCATCAGTGCATGGCGGCCAGTGCTCTAGCCACCAGGTGACCCTGCCTTCAGAGGAGGCCTCACTCAGGCTTCGACTCCCTGGAGGGCCTCGGAGCACACCTCACCCAGTCCCCTCATAATAGAAAGGGGAACCCGAGGCCACAGCAGGCAAGAGACTCATCAGGGCCTCGCAGCGGTTAGATACAGACCGGGGGAAGGGCCCTGGGTCCTGGCTCCAGGCCAACAGCCTGACACCAGCGGGTTGTCCCAGCTGTGTCAGGGTTTATATCTGAGGAGGGACAAAACGAGGCAGGGGGAGCCCAGAAATGTGGCTGGCAAGAGAGGCTGCCTAGAACAATTGCAGCCAGCTTGGGGAGGAGGGGGGGAGGCCTGCTGGCCGGGCAGGGAAGGGATCCAGCAGGGTCTTGCTGGGTTTCCTCCAGCACAGGGGAAGTAAACACATTCCTCCGCTGTCCCTGCCTCCAGCCGCCCCGGCCAGCTGTCAGAGCTCCGGTCCGGCCAGGCGCCAGCTGCACTCAAGAGGGGAGGGCCCAGAGAGGGGCCATGGCTCACCCGGGGTCACAGAGCAGCGCGTGGCCCCTACCCTTTGCCAGTGCCCCTCCTGTCCCAGTGCACAGGGAGGAGAGAAGGACATTAGTGTCTCCTTTTCCTCCAGTCTTGGCTGGAGCCTTGCAGAGGCCCAAGGAGAGCTGAGCTAGCTCCCCCCAGGCTGGGCCTCTCCAAAGACCAGCATCTGGGTCCCCTCCATTGGCCAGGAGAGTGCGGAGGATGGTACCGGGGACCCCTGAGAGGGCAGGAACGGCCTGTAGAGAGCACCCAGCCCTGCTGCCCTACCGAACTGATACGGAACCCAGGCCCAGAAGGGCAGGGCCCTGTCCCAGGCTCCACAGCAAGCACGTGGCCAAACCAAGACTAGAACTCAGGTCTCGTGGGCCATGGCTTCTCATGTCCCTGCTGCCCCCAGCCCACCCCATTCTTCCTGCTGCTCTGCCTGGTCCTCTACTCATGCTGATTCTTCTGCCCGGAATTCCCCCCTTGAACCTTCTCACCCAGGCAAACTCCTACGTGTACTTCAAAACATTTTGTGCTTCCCCACCACACAGGCCAGCACAGCCAGGGCGAGGGGATCCCACAGCAGCAGTAGCTATCCTGAGATGCCAGCACAGGGCTGCAGTCACAGCAGCCAGGAATGACTCAAAGGGAGTGGGAAGACAGGAAGGTTTGGGTGTCACCCTGCATAAAAATTCTCAGTGTCGTGAAAAAGTGCCTGGGATCTGGCTGGGGAGACCTGGTCCCAACCTGCCTCTTTCCTCCGGCCGTGGGGCCTCTCTGAGCCTCTGTGCACTGGGAGATGTCACCAAGGCTCAGACTTCTGTGTCTGGAGTTAGAACCACAGGGCAATTTTTAACTCTTGTGCCATCGCCAGTTGACTGATAGTAGCTGTCCAGGAGCTGCGTTCAGATAGTAGCTGTCCAGGAGCTGCGTTCAGGATTCTAAGTAAGGGAGCCTCATGTTCAACTGGCCATTTTTTGACACCCCTGAGCTGCAATGTCTCTCTAGGGGCCTTGTCTGCCCGGGTGGATTTCCCCTTCTGATCCCCTTCTGATCTGAATCAGCAGCGCTCCAAGCTCAGGCAGGGCCCCTCCCTGGCCAGGCAACAGGGCTGGGCCCACCTCCCAGCCTCCCCCTCCCTGCCATCACACACAGGGAGCCCAGCCTCTCCAGGGAGATAAAGGCTCTTCCCAGGCAAGGGGGCCTCTGGCCGCAGGCTCCAGCCCTCTCCCCTGTGTGGGCCCCAGATAAGCATTCTTTCCAGCTTGTTCCAGCCACTGGTTTTCCTCCTAAGCTGCTGCTGCCGCTGCTGCTGGCTTGTTCTGGCCAGGTCAGCACAAAACAGACCTCCCCGGAGCATTAGGCTAAGCCGCTTCCTGCCTGCTGCTGGGAAGGGCTGGGGTCCTCAGGGCTGGAGATAGAGGGGAGGAGGGCTGGAGGCTGAAGTCCAGTCCCTGAGCTGATAAGCAGCCTCGGACATTGCCCTCAGCAGGAATTTCCTGTTGTTACTTCCTCCTCTTGAGCATGGCTCACATCCTTCTCCGGTGCCACAGTGGCTGGTCACGGTTAGGGACACGGAAGCCTTTTGTAGGTCAGAGAGCTGGGTTTGAAGCTAGCTTGCCATGTGGCTTTGGGCTGGTCTGTGCCTCAGTTTTCTCATCTGTTATGTGGGAGAAATTAACAGCACTAAATTCATTCTGATGAGGTGACGACTAAGGCATTTGGGGGGATAGTGTCCCCTAAAACTTCATGTCCACCAGAACCTGTGAAGGTGACCTTATTTAGATACAGGGTTTTGCAGATGTAATCAAGTTAAAATGAAGTCACACTGGAGTGGGGTGGTCCCTAAATCCAACGTGACTGGTGTCTTTATAAGAAGAGGGTAATTTGGACACAAAGACAAAACACAGCTATGCACAGAGAGAATTCCATGTGACGACAGAGGCGGAGACTGGACTTACTCTGCCACAAGCCAAGGAGTGCAGATGCCACCAAATGCTGGAAGAGGCAGGGAAGATTCTCCCCGAGAGCCGCTGGGGCAGTGGGCCCCAGCTGACACCTTGATTTTAAACTTCTGGCCTCTGTAGCTGTGAGAGATACAAATTTACGCTTTAAGCCGTTCAGTACGTGGTGATTTGTCACAGCAGCCCTAGGAAATGAATGCAGGAGTGTCCATAAAGCATGGGACTTGGTTCCCAACACACAGTGGGCCTCCGCAGTGACACACAGTGGGCCTCCGCAGCGTGGCTGCCGCTGCTGCCCCTGAGGCTGTTATTGTCCCCTGCCTGGCCTCCCTCCTCCATCCCTGCCTCCCCACAAAACACCCAAGACGCAGTGGTCTTCCTGACTCACAGCCCTAACGCTGCCCTGCTCTTGGCCACTGGCTCACAGGCCAGCCATGAAATGTGATAGCGGGACTAGATGTGAGGCAGATGGTGGTCTCCCAAAGGTTGGCTGGGACCAGACACAGAAGAGACCAGTTTCCCCACAGTGTGAAAGATACACGTGCGGCAGGGGCCTTAGTGACCGCTGAATGCTAGACTGTAAGCTCTGCAAGGACAGGGGCTGGATCCACTTTGTACCCTGAGCACCAGGCACAGGGGCTGCCATTTAGTAGGATGGGTTATGTGCCAGGCGCCATTCCAAGTGCTTCCACTTATCCCTCCCAGCAACGCTGGGAGGAGCAGTCACCACCACCATGCTACAGCCGAGAAAACCGAGGCGTAGAGCGCCCACCTGACTTGCCCAAAGTCACACCACTGGTAAGGGGCAGAACTAGGATTCAAACCCAGGTGGTCTGGGTCCCGAGCCCAGGCTTTTTAAAAATCTATTCACCATCAATATTTATTGAAGTAACGAAAGGGCCAAACCAGACTGCAGCTGTGAGAAATTTATACACATTTTCTTAAGGTCAAATCACCGCCCCAAGACAAAGAGCTGTTACTAGACCAGGCAGATGAAGACAGGTGGCACGGGGAGGATGTCATGCTCTACCCAGACCCTCTGTGGCCCAGGAAATAGACAGAGCACAGGTTCTAACTGAAGTCATCTGTCACCTCCTCGGTGATCTCGCAGGGAGCCCATGTAGACCTGACACCCACAGCTGGCGGCTGGGGCTGAGCAGGTCCGGAGGGCGGGCCCCAGCCCTCGGCACAGGACAAACCCCTTTAGCCAGAAATAGATTCAGTGGGTAAAACACCAGGCATTTCTTCTTACCCTCCCACGCCCGCACCCACGGCAACTCCAGGGAGCTGCCTTGCCAGCTGCGGGAACTGGGAGGTCATCACGCCAGGGTGTATCATCACCCCCACTCTCTCTCCCTCTCTCCATCTTGCTCTTTGTCATTTTACAGCTGTTCTGGTTACCAGCTGTTCTACTCTGTGCCTTGAATTCTCATTCCCCAAAAGATCTACTTGATCCAGTTAATTTTCCCATCAGTCTTCCTCAAAGACTCGTGAATCAAAGACCTGTTACGAGACCTGTTACCTGTAGATGGGTCCCCACCCATGTCCAATCAGCTGGAGAGGGGGTCACCTGCCACCAGCCTGGAAGCTTCTGAGAGGGAGGCTGTGGGAGTGGCAGGCACACCAAGGCTGGCCTGAACATCCTGCCTTCAGCTGTCTCCCGCACAATTCCACCCCCTTTATAAACTGCAGGGCCCCAGTTCTCTCTCATGGGCTCGCTCTGGCCCACAGACTAGATTGAGGATGTCAGCTAGAGGCACAGGAGTTCGAGGCACAAGCAATGGTGACTCCTTGTTTCCCAGCCATGGCAGCCATTACCAATCGACCGATTCTGGCCACAAATGCAGAATCATTCCCAACAGTGCCCTCCAGGAAGCCACTGCCAAGCGACTCCCGCTGACATGAAAGAACTAGACAGAATGGGGTGATCTCTAAGTTGCTCTGGGCGCTGGTGTGGTCTGAGTGAGTCAGCGCTCTCCCCCTGAGCAGAACACGCAGCCAGGGAGGGTCCTGTAACCACCGGTCAGTGTTCTAATTACCTATCACCCTCAGGATATTGGCATCAGCCAGGCTTGTAAAGGGACGCCCGGGCCAAGGGCAAGGCTAGGGGTGAGATGCTGACTCACTGGCTCTGGGTTTGAAGTTCGCCACTTGATCTTTTGTCTCTGTCTCTGCTGTGAGTCAAACAGGCAGCTTTCCCTGCCTCCCCCGCCCATTACAGGGGTGCTCCTCAGCCACCTAATTGACACCTGCCCAGTGCTTTGAGAAAGCACCAAAGCATAGACGCTGGGGAAGCCCCCACGGTATCAAATGGGGACCATGGAAGTCCTGCTGCTTTAAGAAACAGCAGGACTTCTCAGAGCCTTAATATGTTCATGTGGTCTGTGAATCAACAAGAGGAGGACATACCTGCGTGGCTTCCTTTGACTTATTTTGACATACGGACTACACAGGAGTAAAAACAACAACAACAACCACCCACCTGTGGAAGGAGGCAGAGAACAGAAAGAGAGAAAGGAGGCGGGGGATACGGAAGCCGGTGGTTTAAAGCTGCAGTCCCCAGTCCCCGGGCCACAGACCCGCACAGCAGAAGCCGAGCTGTGCGCG
This sequence comes from Eulemur rufifrons, assembly GCF_041146395.1. Classification (NCBI taxonomy): domain Eukaryota; kingdom Metazoa; phylum Chordata; class Mammalia; order Primates; family Lemuridae; genus Eulemur; species Eulemur rufifrons. Next base: position 31,860,807 of record NC_090992.1, on the reverse strand, counting down.
AACCCCGCCCGCGCCCACAGCCGCTCCCCATCGCGCCATCACCGCCGAGCCCCGCCCCCGTCACGCCAGCGGCGGCATCAGACCCTCACAGGAGCGGCGCCCCGCTGCACACTGCGCGTGCACGTGCGACAGATCCAGGTTGCGCGCTCCCGTGAGCATCCAACGCCTGATGATCCGAGGTGGAGCCGAGGAGGCTACGCGCCCCGCTGGTCCCTGCAGTCAGTGGAAAAACTGTCTTCCATGAAACTGGTCCCTGGTGTCAAAAAGGTTGAGGATGGCTGGTTTAAAGGATCCCGAGAAAGGGCACAGGGCTAAATCAGGCCAAGGGACTCAGCTCTTGCTGAGTTTTTCTGGGAGCGCAGGCCTGGTGCTACAAATTTTCCAATAAGAGGAAAAAAATCCAGATTTTTTTTTTTTTTTTTTTTTAGACAGAGTTGCCCCGAGTGCAGTGGCATCAGCCTAGCTCACAGCAACCTCAAACTCCTGGACTTAAGCGATCCTTCTGCCTCAGCCTCCCAAGTAGCTGGGACTACAGGCATATGCCACCATGCCTGGCTAATTTTTTTTTCTATTTTTAGTTGCCCAGCTAATTTATTTCTATTTTTTAGTAGAGACAGGGTCTCCCTCTTGCTCAGGCTGGTCTCGAACTCCTAAGCTCAAGCGATCCTCCCGCCTCGGCCTCCCAGAGTGCTAGGAGTACAGGCATGAGCCACCGCGCCCGGCCAAAAATCCAGATTTTTATGTGACCTATTTTAATTTTCCCATTTTGACAACTACTCTGGAACGTAGGTGGTTCCAAAATGTAGTCCTGACAGTGCCGAGTGACATCGGGATCCGCATGATGTGCCAGACCCCCTGGGTGGGGCTGTGTCTCGTGTGTGGCCGCGTTGATGAAGACGGCAGCTTTCTAGCTGGGAGGCAGCAGGCCATCACAAGTGGGCGTAAGGTAGCTCAGGCTCCTCATCTGGAAGCCCAGATTGAATCTCTAATTGCTGCCTGCCTTCCGCACTTAAGCTACTTCCTCACTCAGCACTTCGTGAAGCTCAAGTTCAAAGTCCTGAATCAAAGACCTGATAATGAGTCTGACCCAACAAGGATACAAAGCTTTAATTATAGTGCTTGTAAAAGGATCCTGATATACGGGTACTTCCTTGTATTTCTTTTGGGTTCTAGTTGCTCCCCTGTGCCCAGTTATAAAAGTATTTTGAAAGTTGCAAGAATGGAGGCCTGAGCCAGCAGCCCGGGAGAGGTGTCGAGAGCTGGCCAGGAAATAGCTATGGACTGGTGTGTTGGGCAAAGATCCCATACCTCCTGTTTGGAGGAGTGTGCGGTGGTCTAAGCCATAATAAAAATAACTTGCATTGCCAAGCGCCTACCACGTTGGAATACCAGCCTCCTGGGTCATTTTACTGAATCTTTACAGCAATACCACATGGTCAATAGTATAATTATGCCCACATTTTACAGATGAAGAAAAGAAACGAAGGCTCAGTGAATTGCTCAAGGTCAACTTGCCAAGAAGTGGCAAATGAGCAATTTGAACACAAGCCTGATTCCAGGGCCCAGGCCCTCGCCCATGATGCTGGTCTGTTTCTGTGGGTGCCGCAAGGCACCCAAGGATGGAAGAGAGCAACCAAGTGTCTCTCTGGCCTGTGCATCCACATAAAGCCGGAGACCGGAGAACTGGGCGAGTGGGGGGCCTACCGTGTCCCCTGTTAGACCTGATGGCCTCTCCACTCAGGAAGCCGTGAAGAGGAATACTATGCAGCAGTAAAGAAAGGTTGACTCCTGTGAGTCACAATGTGGGTGAACCTCGCGGACGCAATGTTAGGCAAAAGAAAGCCAGACCCCAAAGAGCATGTCCTGCATGATCCCATTTAGGTAAAGTTCTAAGATAGGCAAAGCCAATCCACGGTGATAAAGTCAGGGAGCTGGTTACCTGTGGGGGAGCCCCCCGGGCGACAGAAATGGCTCACGTCCTGAATGGGGTGGTGGCTAGCCAGGTGGACAGACATGGGAAAACCCATCAAGCTGTATACTTCATGTCTGTGCCCTTTATCAGTGCTAATTTGTGCCTCAGTCACATTAAAAATGATGTGAAGAAACCAGAAAAGATTCAGAGAAGAGTGATGATTAGGACAAAAGAGTAAGACTAAGCTTGTTTCAGCAATGGAAGTATGTCTGGGGTAGGGGTGGGGGCGGTGATTGTCCCCGGTAGGTTTCATATCTGAGATCCTGACCCACGGTTTGGTCCGTTCTCTCTTACAAGAGTCCACGCGTTGCCCTTTTCAGGATTTGCACAGCTGGGAGGGAACCTCCCTCACTCCCAGGAGGGAGCAATAGCTTCTCATCACTGTCTTAATTAATTAATACATCACTTGTCTTTCCTTTCAATATTCAAAGATGTTTCCGGGGGCCGGGCTCGGTGGCTCACGCCTGTAATCCTAGCACTCTGGGAGGCCGAGGCGGGAGGATCACTTGAGGTCAGGAGTTCGAGACCAGCCTGAGCAAGAGCGAGACCCCCATCTCTACTAAAAATAGAAAGAAATTAGCCAGACAACTCAAAAATATATAGAAAAAAATTAGCCGGGCATGGTGGTGCATGCCTGTAGTCCCAGCTACTCGGGAGGCTGAGGCAGGAGGATTGCTTGAGCCCAGGAGTTTGAGGTTGCTGTGAGCTAGGCTGATGCCACGGCACTCTAGCCAGGGCAAGAGAGTGAGACTCTGTCTCAAAAAAAAAAAAAAAAAAAAAAGATGTTTCTGGGAAGTCCGCTGTGTGCCAGGCCCCGTGTTGAACAAAGCAGCAAAAACATCTGCTGTCATGCTGACGTCATCCCAGCTGGGGCTGAGACTATCACTACTTTAAAATAAGTAAAGTATGTAGTATGTGAGTTGGAGAAAAATAAAATGGGGCAGGGGTGAAGTGTGAAGGACAGCTTGTACCTTCACACAGAGTGGTCTGGGAAGTCCCACTGAGAAAGTGGCATTTACAAAGATGGGAGGCAGGATCCAGGCTGACTGCAGGTACAAATGCCCTGGCGTGGGCCCAGGTCTGTGTGTTGAGAAAGGGAAGGAAGGAGAAGGTCAGGGTGGCTGGAGAGGGTGACAAAGGGACAGCCACAGGGATGACATCTGGGGAGTGACAGAGGGCCAGAGACTGCAGGGCCTTGTTCTGACCTGGGCCTTGCTCGACCAAGAGGAGGCTTTGATGGGAGGGCTGCTGTGACCTGGGGAATGTTTGCAAAGGATCACTGGCGGCCACTGCACTGGGGAGAAGCCACGGGAGCACACAGCCAAGGGAGAGGAGAGCGCTCAGCCTCGCTCACTGCACTGTGCCCGGCTCTCCCAGCCTTGCTGTCCGGTCCCGTGAGTGGTGTGGACCTCAGCCTGCCGGGGCAGTGGAGAGAAGACAAGGAGGGGGCCTCTGCCTTCCACTCTGGAGGCTACCGGGAGAGGCTGGAAGCGGGTGAGGAGCAGCCTCAGCCTCTCTGGACATGGAGTAAGCAGCCCTTGCTGAGTGCAGCACGTAGGATGGACCCTGTTTCTTTGTATTTCTCCTGGAGGCTTTCCAAGGAGGCAAAGGTTGCCCAGCAAGAAGCTCCTGACTGCAGCCAGAGTGGGGAAGATGAGGCGGAGACCATGACATCATCTCAGGCAAGGCGGCACCCTCCTCTCCAGGATCTGCTGACCTCACCTCCTCTCCCTGAGCTGGGAGCCGGTCGCTGTGGAGGAAGGGCTCTTGGGCCTGGGACAGGTTCAGAGAGCCTTGTTCTGGCAGGACAGAGCTGTCTTTTACCTGCAGCACAGCCCTTTCTCAGGGGGGCCAGTGGCAGTGATGTCCACTGGGTGAGGGGGAGGCTGGGGTGAAGGGAGCCCCTGTTTCTGTGGGTCCGGCTCTCCCACCACCTGCTGTGCGGCTTGTGCACATGAGCTGTCACTCTCGGCTGTTCTCTGTGCTGTAAAACAAGGAGCTGGGTTAGAGGCTCCTGCCTTTCCTTCCACTCTATAGCCCTGTCCAGAGAGCCCCCTGCACACCTGGTCTCTGTGCTGGGGACTTGGCCTCAAGGAGCTCAGTCCAGGGGTCTCCTAGAGCCAAACCTAGGGTCACCTGTTGGCTTCTTACCTCCCCAAAGGGTGAACTGTGAGGCTGTTACCTGCTTGTGGGTGCATCCCAGGTTGGCTGAAGTTTTGCATTGTCCTCATTGTCCATGTCACCTCCCCAAGGAAACATGTCAAGCCTCACATTTGTTTTTTTCATTTTTATTTTATTAAAAAATATTTTTTTTTAGAGATAGGCTCTCCCTCTGTTCCTCAGGCTGGAGTGCAGTGGCACCAACATAGTTCACTGTAACCTTGAATTACCGGGCTCAAGCAGTCCTCCCACCTCAGCATCCCAAGTAGCTGGGACATGTGCCACTGTGCCCAACTAATTTAAAAATTTTTTGTAGAGACAGGATCTCACTATGTTGCGCTGGCTGGTCTCAGACTCCTGGGGTCAAAAGATTCTCCCATCTTGGCCAAAGTGCTGGGATTACAGGTGTAAGCCACTGTGCCCAGCTCCAAGCCTCACATTTGAAAATACAGAGCCCTGAAGTCATCCTCTAACCTCCTGCAGGTGCATTCACAGGCTCCCTATGACCTAGGAAGTAAAAGTCTCTCTGTATCTGGTATTTGTGACTCCCACAGTCTAGGTCCTTCCTTCCTGCTCCCCCTCTCATCCCCTGCACTCCAGCCCTTGGATCTACTCTTAACCTCCTCAGTCCTCATAAGGACATCTTTTCAGCCTCAGGCCTTTGACTTGCTTTTCCTGGAATGCCCTCTTCCCTCAACCCCTCCAGCTAAATGTTTGCATAGTCCTTTATATTTACCTGTATTTTACAAAAATCACTGAATTCTCATAAAAGCCCTGGGGGGCAGGAATCCTTCCCCCCTTTAGTGCTGAAAAGTTCAGCGATTTGCCTAAGGTCACACGGCTCATAGGTGGTGGGGCCAGAATTCACTGAGTTCTCCACCACTCACACTTGCCTCTCCCAGCGCCTGCTTAGATGTGGGGTCTCTGTCCTCCGAATGGACCACAGTAGACTGAGGGTGAGGCCTGAGCCTCCTTGGCCTCCCCAGCGTGGGCCAGCGCTATCCAGCACGTGTTCTTTCTCCTGCTCCACTGGACTTCGGCCCATCGTCTGCCTCAGGCCTGGGGAGAACAGGCTCATCTGGCAGCCACCCTCGGGCAGGCCTAGATTTCCCAGGTGGCCCCATAATTTCCTCCCCAAGGCAGGCAGGGCTAGCTGCTGTGCAGACATGCAGGTACCATGACTCATCCACAGCCTGGGCGCCGCCCTGGCCGGCCCTGAGAAGAGCTGTGGAAACAGGCTGGGTGGGTCCAAGCTGGCAAAGCAGCCCATCCACCACGCTTTTCCTGCCAGCCCAGGCCCCAGCAGTGTGGCCCTTGCTTTTCCCACTTGGTCAATGGACTTAAGGAAATAATACTTTAACCCTCTAGGTCTAGCCCACCAGAGATGTGTCTTCCTCCATCAAAACCCACCTAATCCACCACATTGCCTGAGATCATGCTAATGAGCTCCTTGTGAACCGGCCTCAAATTCTGGGGAATACTTTCCACTTGGATATGAATAATGGCCATTCACATTCACAGACAGCTATGTTCTTGGAACTCTAGTTCTAAACACGACAAAGCTTCTGTCTTATTAATCCTTGATTCCTAGATAGGAAGACAGGACAGAATGAAAATTTGTACCCAATTGCTTGGACACAAGAACTGAGTCTCAGGGTAAAGAAGGGAGTTAACGTGGGTCATTGTTAGTGCCCAAGTGAAATCTGTAATTTGGCTTCTGTCTCCACAAGTTTTAGTGCTATTTCCAAGGCATCAGTCTGCCTCCCAGGAGGGAAGGGGGTGCTGCTTTTGTTTTAGAGCAAAGGTTAATGCAAAAGAAAGGTACTAATATATGCAGCTTTTGATGTGATTTCACCTTTATCAGAAATGAGAACAATATCAAAAGAGAAGGAAAGAAGACAATTAAAAAAAGAGAGAGTGAGAGAAATGAGAATGAGGCAAATAAAGGGTCCTGGCGAAACCTGAGAAATTAATGTGGTCGGTCAGAAAAGAGGCAAGAATCCATTAGATTCAGATACAAAAGCAAAGTTAATGGCCTGAACTAAAATGCTAACGGAGGCGAGTTAGAGGCCAGCACCACACAATTTTCCAGAGTGTTTTAGTGAATTGGGTAGAGCCTGCTAGTTCCCTGCATTGTGTAAGAGCTGACAGTAAATGGCTCAAACAGCTGACACTGAAAGCTTTCAGCAAACTTGTCTTTTTGAAACCGGGAGGCGAGTGTGGTAGGCTAGCTTTCCCAGGCCACCTCTGTTGTTGATGTTGTTTTTAAGAGCAGCATTTTAGATCACTGGCTTGATTTGCTAATTATATAGGGTGAGTCTTTGTTCCAAAGAGGCAGTCAACTCAGGGGGAGGGTTACTAGGGTATGAGGCAGAAAACAATCTTGATTTTCAGCTCAAAGAAGTTTCAGGAGCCAGATCCAGAGATTGAAAAGTAAAGAGGGAAAAGAATAAGGAGAGCTGGAAGAAAACTATTGTGACCCCTTGTTTAGGACTCTGGAGTCTGAGGGCAGCCCAGCCCAAGAAGCTCCTACTCTCATGGGCCCCCAACCAGTGGGCATATTGTAAAACCACTCTACTTTATTCTAGAAGCTTGTCTTAGTACATTTGGGCTGCTATAACCGAATATCTGATTGAGTCATTTATAATGAACAGAAGTATGTTGGCTTATGGTTCTGGAGGCTGGAAAGTCCAAGATCGAGGAGCTGCATCTGGCGAGGGCATTCTGGCTGTGTTATAACATGGCGGAAAGGCATCACATGGCAAAAGAGAGAGTGTGAGAGAGTAAGAAGGGATCAAACTCAACTTTATAACAAACCCACTCCCGTGATAATGGCATTAATCCATTCATGAGGGCAGAGTCCTCATTACCTAATCATCTCTTAAAGGTCCCACCTCTTAACACTGTTACAGTGGGGATTAGGTTTCTAACACATGAGCTTTGGGGGACAAATTCAAACCATAACAAAGCTCCTAGGGAAATAGCCTTAGAGAAAAGAGGTTGCCATGATACAACACCACAGGAGGATCTGATGGAGTTGTTCACTGATTTCTGATAAAAGATCTCCAAATGATTTTTGGCACATATCTTGGAAAGAATCCATCCAAAGAATTGAGCAACACTGTAATATCAAAACTCCTTCCAGTTCCACATAATTTTGTGAACAAGGCTTCTAACTCATGCATGGATTAAAATTTAAAATAGAGATAGTATTGATAGTGACTCCTATCCCAATCTAGGAATAAATAACATTTATCAATGTATATATGAACATACATTTAAAAAATCTATCTCAATAAATAAAATGTAATTCTCTATATTCAAATTGTTATCAAATTTGTAATGTACATATGTAGTTTTGATCAATTATGTCTAATGGCAACTCTAGCCAGAAGAAATAACACTACAATGTTTTTATGGTCATAAGAAATTGAAAATTTCAATTAGAATTTAAGGTATTACATATAAACTATACAACCTCTTTGGAAAGTAGTATAGAGATACCTCAAAGAACTAAAGGTAGAACTACCGTTTGATCCAGCAATCCCACTACTGGGTATTTACCCAAAGGGAAAAAAAGACATTCTGTAAAAGAGATATCTGCACTTGCATGTTTATAGCAGCACAATTCACAATTGCAAAGATGTGGAAACAACTCAAGTGCCCATCAATAAAGTGCAGTATATATTTTTTTAGGAAAATCTGAAATGTAACTGAGTAAGTGCATATTTTTGTTACAAAAAAAATACAATATGGCAATCATTAAAAGACAATAAAGCATGAAAATGAATTGCATGTATGACTTAATCCTGTGGGGAAAGTGAAATGGAAACAGAAATTCAAGGAGAAAAAAAGAACAATGTAAAATTTCTGAAATTTGTCCATGTTTTCCAAGGATGATGGTAAGTAGAGCTACGCCAGGAAGGTGTGGGCTCCAGTTCCTCAGTAAGTCCACCAGCCCAAGATAATCCCACTCTGGATAGCTTTTATTGACCTTCCTTGGGACATAATTAAAAATAGAAATTTCAAATTTGAATCCTAATGGTGCTCAGAAAAGTCTCACACCCTGTAGAAACCCTCCAACCACATCCTTTGCAACTAAAATTATGAGAAAAAAAGTTGTGGCAAATCACTAGAGCACAGAATGGAACCAAAGTAACAAGCCACCTTAAGCGTGGGCTCTAGGGTGAGTTATTAAATAGACTGGACTAAGTTTTCAAGTCATCTTCCATGGTCTTTTGGGAAGCAGAAGGATGGTAAGTCCGTGAACAATAGGCAAGCACAAGAAAGCACTTCAGTTTTAAAGTCTGCATGAAAGGCCAGCATGAATTGGAAAAAGAAAAAGAATTAAAGTTGTCAGATTTAGGCCTGCAACACTGACCTTTTGAAAACATACTTTAAAAAATAAAACAAGAGCCAAGCAATGTGACGTGTGCCTGTAGTCCCAGTTACTTTGGGAGGCTGAGGCAGGAGAATCACTTGAGGCCAGGAGTTTGAGGCTGGAGTATGCAATGACTGCACTTGTGAATAGCCACTGCAGCCTGGGCAACACAGTGAGACTCCTCTCTAAAAAAAAAAAAAAAAAAAGCCCTGGATCAAGTATTGGTAATGTTCTTTTTACGGTTAGGGAAAGGATTGCAATTCAAGGAGCTGAATCTAGGGGGATTTTGCTGATCCTTTTGGGGGGGGGGGTACTGACTTATGGTGGGACCACTTTAAAGCTTTGAATCTAAAATCAGCATGCAGGTAAAACTATATATATATATACATACACACACACACACATATATACGTATATATATATATATATTTTTTTTTTTTTGGCGTAAGTCCAAGATAAATGTGGCCTGGAAACAGATCTTGACTAAGAGATAATGCAGGGTTTTAACTGACCACAAATCCAATAAGTCAACAGTCAATAATACTGCTGAAAGAAAGCTAATACTATCCTGATCTACATTAACATTCAACAGAGGTTTTTACTGATCACCTTCTTGTGCTAGACTCTATGAATACAAGGAAAAAAGGAGATATGGCTTCTGCCTTTAAAAAAAAAACAAAAAACCTTCCTATTCTAGCAGAGGAGATACATACTGTCTTGTCTTCCTTATTCCTATGTCACCACCACAGAGACATAGCCCCCAAAAGTCAAACAGCTGTTGGTCATTTACGGGAAAGTTGCAATGCTAAACCCTCAACAGATGGGCAGATTATTTCTTGCTATGTTTATACATTTCCTAGCAACAGAGAACTGCATGGCTTGTTTTCCTATGTGACAAGCCCTGAAAGAGAGGCAAGGAGCCAGTGGAGAGTCATCTGAGTTTACCAGCCTTGAGGCTCTGACTTCCTGGAAGATACAGCCTGGATACCCGAGGGTACAAACAACCAGAGACACCTCCTCTGACACACCCGATTTTCTCTACCATGGTACATGCAAACAATCTGTGACAGAGGACATTAGAACTAACCAAATACCTATCCCTCTAACTTTCCCTTAAGCTCCCTCTGTAAATAGATTGGGGCTGACTAGTTCTGGCCAATGGTCTGTGAAAAAGTTGTCATTTTCCAGCGGAGGCAGTTCATTGCTTGTGTGCCTCCACCGTTTCTTTTCCCTGCTGCTTCAACATGGAAGGCCTGGAGTTCCAGATGGTATAGTTAGAAGAGGGAAGGCAGGCTACTTGGCTCACGTTAGGGAAAAACACATACTGCATAAAGCTATTATTCAAGAGTTTGTCCCTTGCAGCAATTAACAGTTAAGTGGCTTGACTAATAATACAGCTTCCTCCTTCACTTCTGCATAAGGCACTGCTGACTTTCTCAATGTCCTTTGTGACTACTCCCGTTCTTCAGTAATTCAATATTCTTTATCTTTACAACTCTCAGAGATCTGTTCAACCCTATTCACAGCCAGATCAAAACTCTGCAGCCTGGAAGAATTCACCTAGCTCTGGAGCTTCAACTATCAACTTTGTCATAACACCTGCCAAACCTGCCATCTCCGGCTTTGGGCACCTCTGACCCCATGCCTGGGGAATGCGGGGCTTCACAGGATTCAGGTATATTTGGCTTTCATAGAAAATGAAGTCCTGTTAAGATATATGAGCTAGATTTCTCCCCTAAATCAAAGGAATTCGACAATCACTCAAGAAATAATTTTAGCTAAAGTCCTCATAGTTACAAACTAGGAAAAAAGAAACTCGAAGAGTTTGTATTCTGGAACCAGTGGTGGGCTGGTAAACCAACTGGGGATGGGAGGAAGATCCCGATTGTAGGGTTTTCCAATTTCCCACTGCAGCTAATTTCAAGCTACCAACATGTCACCAAACAGAGTTGGGAAGAGATGAACAATTTTTGTGAGCTAAGATACTCCTTCAGCTTTCCACTGTCTGGGGCAAGTCTTTACCTATATGGCATGAATGACTTTATACTATAATCACAACCAACACCAGAGTGACAATCTGGGGATTATTCCCCTTTTATTATTTATTTTTTATGATGACCCTTTTATAGATGAGGATACTGAAACAAATCATAGGTCTGCGCCAAGCCCCTTCCCAGTTCATTCTGCCATCCTTTTGCTTTCATTCTCCTTTGCCAGTGGTTCGCAAATTTTATTGTGCATCAGAATCACCTGGTGGAAGGCGGGGGGGGGGGGGGGGCAGTATTCTTAAAACACAGACTGCTGGACTCCACCCCTGGAGTTCCATTCAGTAGGGCTGGGACAGAGCATTAGAATCTGCACTTCTAATGCCCAATGCTGATGCTGCGGGTCCCGGAACCATACTTAAGAAAACACTGCCCTATGCTTAGAGCAGCAGTTTAGTGGCAAAAGGGCACCACCTGGGTTCTTTCTTGGCCCTGCCACTAAACAGCTCTGTGACCTTAAGCCAGGTATTATCCCTCAGGAAGATCAGAGCTTCAAGGGTCAATGATCTCATTGTTGACTTTCCATGCGCTGCCATTACCTTCTCATTTAACCCCCTTAGCATATCATCATTCCAAACATAGTATCGGGAGACAAAAAAGCACAGGATAGGGTATCTATCTAGATTTCACAAACAGCAGAAGTCCCCCTGAGGCTTCACATTCCCCTGGGTGACAATACACATTTGAATGTGACTTTACAAAAGGCTCCAGGAATCACTCAGAGTAAAATTAATGTACCGCATTTTCCTTCCTGATGTCCGATTACAAATAAAGCACACTTTCCTCTAAGGATAGAAATTGAAGACAGAGGCATTTAAAAAGACATTAAAATATATTTATCCCATAGCGGAAGATTATCAGCCTTAAAACCCAAAACTTTCTTCAACATGTAATAGAAACCAGAGTCATTAACCACCAATTTATGAGGTTATTAAAGTAACTGTACCATGAACAGGACTTTTTAGGTTAGACTACTTGGTGTGAGGCCATGAGGAACTTCTGATTCCCTACCAGTGATCAGAAAAATGCCCCATCAATGTTCTACCCTCAGGACTGCTGCCTGCTCTGAAAACCATACTATTTCTCCCCCAACACATCTCCCTAATGTTGGGTTTATGCTTGCTGCTTGGCTTTTCTCAGACCTTATCATCCTTCTCTGTCCCTAATATTTAAGTCACTTATGATCTCATTATTGTCGTTCCCTCCTCCTCAGTGGCAGTGCAAGGATTTGTAGACCAATAAGACTGTCATTGTATAGGGTCGTGACTGGCTGAGGCTTCCTTTCCATATACTTCCTATTTCAATTTTTGGCAAAAATTTGTGTATTACGGATGTGCAACCAAGGGCACTCTCATTATTGAACACGTGAACTCCAGCACGCACCTCCTGTGCCAATTAGTTGGCTCTGTGCTGAAGGAATGGGTACTCTGCTGGCTACAATGAGTCGTGGTTGTTTTGCCCCCATTCCTCCACGATTAATTTCCTCAAGGTGAAGTCAGTCGTCATTGTCTGGTGAAATCTTACTCATCCTTCCAGATGCAATTCATAGATTACCTTCTCTGGTCTCCACCTGCTCCACTAGTGTTGCATCCATAATACCTCATATTGCTATACAGGCACGTATGAACTGTCGCCCACAAGTTTTCAGGGACTAGCAGAGTGCCCGGCACTTAAGATTGTCAGTAAATGCTCTTTTTTTTTTTTTTTTTTTTTTTTTGAGACAGAGTGTCGCTTTGTTGCCCAGGCTAGAGTGAGTGCCATGGCGTCAGCCTAGCTCACAGCAACCTCAAACGCCTGAGCTTAAGCAATCCTACTGCCTCAGCCTCCCGAGTAGCTGGGACTACAGGCATGCGCCACCATACCCGGCTCATTTTTTTTTCTATATGTATTTTAGTTGGCCAGATAATTTCTTTCTATTTTTAGTAGAGACGAGGTCTCGCTCATTGCTCAGGCTGGTCTCGAACTCCTGACCTTGAGCGATCCACCCGCCTCGGCCTCCCAGAGTGCTAGGATTACAGGCGTGAGCCACCGCGCCCGGCCAGTAAATGCTCTTTAATTAATTAATCTGTGAATAAAATTAATCCCTATTACTGTTGGTATAGAGTTTGTTCTTTTGTCATAGGCAAGAAAACTCCACAAAAAAACCCAAAAACAAAAACAAAGAAAACCATGCATGCCATCATATGAAGCAGTAACTTACACATTCTTCTTTTTTGCAGGGGCAGGGTAGTCAGCAATATTAAAAATTAATAGTTACTAAAAATGTTAAAATTTAAGTTATTTTTAAAATATTAAAAAAATTGTCCATTTCACAAAGTACATGAAAGTACATACTTTCACCTTTTTTTGTGGCACAAAAAGAACTAGAGGATAATTTTATCAGTTTTACTGTCTAAATCTAGACTAACAAACTCTTTTTTTTTTTTTTTTTTTTTTTTTTTTTGAGACAGAGTCTCACTTTGTTGCCCAGGCTAGAGTGAGTGCCGTGGCGTCAGCCTAGCTCACAGCAACCTCAAACTCCTGGGCTCAAGCGATCCTCCTGCCTCAGCCTCCCGAGTAGCTGGGACTACAGGCATGCGCCACCATGCCCGGCTAATTTTTATATATATATATATATATATATTTTTAGTTGTCCATATAATTTCTTTCTATTTTTAGTAGAGACGGGGTCTCGCTCTTGCTCAGGCTGGTCTCGAACTCCTGACCTTGAGCGATCCACCCGCCTCGGCCTCCCAGAGTGCTAGGATTACAGGTGTGAGCCACCGCGCCCGGCCTAGACTAACAAACTCTTAACAAAACATTGCACTCTTAATAAAAAGTCACATATGTTAGCACAGTGCAAACCAGTTTTGCAACAAACTATTTACTTAGCAACTGTTAGGAGCAGTTCCTGAAAATACCTACCTCCCCCCTTTCTTCCAATGCTAAATATCTAATGCAGCACCAAGATTTGTGCCCCTGCCCACTGGCACACAGAACCAATGGCTGGCTGCCTGAAATGCACAGAAATTGTTTCCAACAGTTATTAAAACTATTTTACCTCTCTGAACTAGTAACACTGTAGACTTAATATGGTAATGTTGAAAAAAGGCTGTATTTTTTTTTTTTTTTTTTTTAGAGACTGGGTCTCCCTCTGTTGCCCAGGCTGGAGTGCAGTGGCACTATCATAGCTCACTGCAACCTCAGACTCCTGGGTTCAAGTGATCCTCCTGCCTCAGCCTCCCAAGTAGTTCGGACTACAGGCATGTGCCATCACACCCAGCTTAATTTTTAAATTTTTTGTAGAGACAGGTTCTTGCTACATTGCCCAGGCTGATCTTGGAACTCCTGGCCTCAAGTGATCCTCCTGTCTCAGTCTCCCAAAGTGCTGGGAATACAGACGTAACCACCATGCCCGGCCAAGAAAAGGCTACATTTTTGTACCCTAGAGAGTCTACTAACATAAATGATAGGCTATAAAGGTACCACAGTACTACAGGAGAAAATACTTTCCATGAATACACTGGTATGTTACATCTGTATAAACCTGAGTGCATGGAAATGCTCCAAAAGTGTAAATTAAATATTACTAATAATTTTAGCCAACAGTTTCAAGCTGATTTATAAAAAACATTATTCCAAATTTTAATAAGATGGCTAAGAAGGAAACTGACATTTTACTTTTTGCCATCAGCACAGTATTGATAACCAGGTAAAGGTTGGCTAATAAATGCACTATATAAAGCAATCGCTCTACCTCAGTGCTGCCACTAGGAAATACATACACGTTTTTTTTTGTTTGTTTGTTTTTTGTTTTTTGAGACAGAGTCTCACTCTGTTGCCCAGGCTAGAGTGAGTGCCGTGGCGTCAGCCTAGCTCACAGCAACCTCAAACTCCTGAGCTCAAGGGATCCTCCTGTCTCAGCCTCCCGAGTAGCTGGGACTACAGGCATGCACCACCATGCCCAGCTAATTTTTTCTATATATATTTTTAGCTGTCCATATAATTTCTTTCTATTTTTAGTAGAGATGGGGTCTCGCTCTTGCTCAGGCTGGTCTCGAACTCCTGAGCTCAAACGATCCGCCCACCTCGGCCTCCCAGAGTGCTAGGATTACAGGCGTGAGCCACCGCGCCCGGCCTACATACACGTTTTAACGTTAAAAACTATTTGGCCTGGGTTCTAGTCTTAGTTGGAGAACTTGACTACATCTGTACATCTTTTGGGGCTTCATTTTGGTTAAATGATCTCCGAGAGACTGAAGAAAAAGAGGTCTAATATTTGGTTTTCATTCTACTGAGACATGAAATTACCAAACAGGTCAGTTGGTAAATTAGTAAAAAGCCTGATTATTTGTCCCTTTCTCTTTTGGACCCTAGATGTTTTTAGTGGATGGATGAGGGGTAAAGAAGTTTAAGGACTCCTTAGGAATGTCAAACCTTTGCTATTTGAAGGCCAGTGGAGCAAGACACCAGCACAGTCTTGTAGAACATACAGAATTACTTTCACAACATAGACAAAGTATTTTCCTGCCTCCTTGACCTCCTAGAGCCATTCCCTCATACTTTTTTCATCAAGGCCCTCACTCCATTCTGCGCAAACCGTTCACATGCCTCTCCCTCCACCTCAATCCCCAACCCTATCATGTAGCAGCTTTGTGCACACAGCAGACTCAGTTCCCATCTGGTGGATGTAGTGAATAATTCACGACTAGATTGGAAAATTTCTAAGACTTTTACGTAAGTTAAAATATTAAGAAAAATATTCTGCCACCTACTAAGATTAACGTATCTAAGTAGTTCAAAGATAGGCTTATCCTGTTGTTAAACCCATTGACACATTTGTTTTAATAGCTGAGCTGTTATTCTTCTGCAACTCTTATTTTCTGACTCTAAACAATTAAGCAAACTGATATTCTCTAACCTGATGTACATCAACTAATAAGTCAGAAAATGCTACAAAGAAACAAAGCCAAGTTACCCCAAACATTTTACTTAAGCCCAACATTGCTTTATTACTTTCTGCATGTGGGTTCAGGAAAGCTACTCACCGCCCTTGCCTTTTTCTTTTTTAAGAGATGAGGTCTCACTATGTTTCTTAGGCTGGACTAGGGCTGGGCTCAGGTGTCTTCCCACCTCCTGAACAGGTAAGACTACACAAGCATGCCACTGTGCCCAGCTTGCTCTGGCCTTGTAAAGTGCCTGGATCTTAAGGGTTCAAAAATGCTCCAAGAATCAAGGTATTTCATTGTTTGTGTAAAGTTTAGGACACATGCAGAAATTATCCACTTGCTCGTTATAGATGGGTTCTGCCCTGCCCAAGTTTGAGGGGTAGGGGATGGAGACAATATAACCAACACAATTTTCTGACCTGCAAATTAAGCAGATCCCATTTTCAGCCAATTTAATTTTGCTAGAGACATTATAAAACACATCTAAGGTAAAACAAAACAATTGCAATTTAAGAAATCTGTTGCCCACTCTCCCAGTCTTTAAAAAATAAAGTTTATAAAAAATCCCTAATCTCACCACTTTAGATTTTAATCCTTCTGGACTGCCATCCTATTTATTTATATTTTATGCAAGACATACAGACAATATAAATTACTTAAAAGGGTAAAGGTACGATCTTATGAGAATGTAAGGGAATATAATTACCTCCCTCCAGCCCTGTGCTTTGGTATCCTCGCATGTAACATGGAGACACAACTCACTTCATGGGAAGGTAAGGATTAAGCGAATACATGTAAAAGTACTTAGTATAGTGCCTAGCATGTAGCATTCAACAAATGATAGCTAATCTTACCTGAGGTTAAGAGGGTGATACAACAAGAGCACCACAATTTGGTTTAACAGTATGAAAGCCAAAGGGAGTCAGATTTAGGTCCTGGCTCAACAAAGGTTATCAAGATGCCCCAACTTGGGTCGCCACATGTAAGAATCCTGAAAACCATAGTTTGCAAAATGGTGGTTTTTCTTACTCATCATTCCTTTGACCTTTATTAGTTGACTTTCTACTTCAAGGATGAGCTTCCCTTCTCTCCATATGGAATCACAGAATCTTACTCAATGAGTTATAATGTTGCTATCAGCTTACTTCAATAATGGTAATTGACAGGCTTAGCCTGTACCAACCCTTTAAGGTCACATTTATCCACCATTTTTTGAGATTTCCTTTCAGGCACAATAGATGTTCCAGGTTCATCTTCTCTTTCTCTGCCCTAGCCCTGACATTCCTCCAGGAGCCACAGTTCCTTTCATATTTAGCTCTTCCACTGCTCCACATTTTGAGTATTTTCTCAAAACTGGTCGGTTTGAAGATTAAACACAAAAATGTATGGGCCCAATTAGATCAATTTATGCTTGGCTCAACTTCATCTTTGGCTGTTTATTTCCTTTTTTAAGAGATGGGGTCTCACTATTTTGTGCAGGCTGGTTTCAAACTCCTGGCCTCAAGCAACCCTCCGGCACTGGCCTCCTGAGTGCTAGGATCATAGGTGTTAGCCACCTCATCTGGCCCATCTTTGAAGTATACTGTACTAAAAAAATTGTCACTAAAAATATTACAGAAGTGGAAATATGGAGGGATCCCCAAAATGTTGAGCAATGGTACTGCATTCAAAGTACAGATTAACAGAGTCTCCTTCGAAAGATGATAGCACACCTGGGGCTTATACATACCTGTTTACACTTCTTTATTATACTTCGTACCAGTTTCCTCACATCTTGGTCACTTGCTTATCACTGTTTAAAAACTGGCAAAGAGAAAACCTAAAATATTGCTACATACCAGCTAGGCACAGAAAGAGCCAAACTATACCAGACTAGCTGAGAAAGGGCCACCAGGAGTTCACCTGCATCGAGTACCGCTGAATTTTCAGCTGAAATAAAAATGTCTAGGCCAGCCCTTCTTAGAATTCCCGTGGCTCATATTATTCTTGTTATTCTACCAAGCTTTAGGGAAAACTACCTCATTGTCTTGGATTCTAAAATCCTTTTGATATTTTTATTACAATGGAATTCTTATAATTATTACAGTATGATCTGCTTGAAACATTTTAGCAGTATTGCAAGGACTAGTAGAAACAGGAAAAATCTCAATATTTGTTGATAGAAAATCATAGTAAAAGCAAACCTCCAAATACCCATTTGTAGGCCGTAAGAGCGTAAGCACAACCATATGGGAGGAGATAACCAGTCTCTCCCTTCATATATATTCTTTTTTATTTCTTGTTATACCTTCCCAAAACAGAGACATTCAACAGTAGTTAGAATGGCCATCTCCCAACATTTAAAAAACTGCACCCCCCAATGGGTGAACAAAGTAAAGAGTAGTAACCTAGAGTTCAGCTGAGTAAGCCACTGTGCAGCCTTAAGTGGTGAGGTCTTCCAATTTCAGAGTGATGTGTCTTCAACTTGTATCATTTTAGTGGAAAAACATAATTTAATTTTGCTGAAATGAGATTCATCTCCCGACAGGATTAGTAACAGCATTCACTGAATTTCACATTCTTCTTTTGTGAAGTGTGAAGAAAATGAATGGTAGCTAGAAGATCAATGGGATTCCAGCTCCAGCTGCAGATGGAATGAAGATATACCAGGACAGAAACACCTATATTTTGATTTACAAAGCTAACAGCAGTTTTAAACCTGCAACTTAATTACAGACCAACTACACCACAACCTTTTCAAATGGCAAAAATACAAAAAAGTGTTACAAAAATATTTCAGAAAAAGTGCATAGTCTAAGTGCATAGTAAATAAAAGCACTGAAAAATATCTTGCTAGAGGGAGTTTAGCTTGGAAGTTATTACCAAAGCTAAACATTTTTATTTTACACAAACTATACTGAAAAATAGCTTTATGAGACTGATTTCTGGCTAAAAGTATCAAAGGGTTTATTAATCAAGAAACAAATACCTTAACTGACACGGGTGGATAGGAAAGAAACAAAGAAGCTGCCCACCCCAAAATATCAGACTTAGAAGATTTCTTCAGTATTATGGTACTAATATATCCCTTAATGGCAGAATATGGTAATTATGGAATTAATTATTGCTAAAGTAGTTTTCAAATTAAAAAAAAAAAAGAAAGAAAGAAAACAAAAACAAATTAAACCTGACACAATCTGACCAAACACGTGTCGATTTACAATTTCAAGGTTATTTTACAAAATACCTACATTTACACAATAGGCTCCTGGCAGCATTTCCAGACAAATGTTCTTTTAATTTATCCTGACATGCTATAAATGAATAAATTACACTATTTAAAGAATTATCATCAATAAGTTCCCCTTCTTTTGAGTCGGAGAAAAAGAAAAGAGCGTGCAAATAAGATTGAGAGAAAGCGCACGCATACAGGTAACTTAAAGGGACGCAGGAGGGGTTTAGGGAGGGTCAACAATCACTGAACCTCACGCAGTGTGATGCTGTCCAAGGAAGAGAGTCAACTGCTCATAGCTGTTTCACAAGTATTTAAAAAAAATGAAAAACGTTTTGTAGTCAAACCCTTTAACGCTTTCATTCCTATTCAAAATCAGTCCAGCTGCTAGTCAGCGGGCAGGAGTTACAATACTAAGTTCTGGCAGTTGCAGTACTAGGTATTATGCCTGCAAGTCATTAAGAAAAGAAAAATGAAAGAATGCCTTTCTTCTTCAGACAAAAAAAAAAAAAAATTACTTTTAAAATTAAAAAATTGAAGAAAAGTTATAACACTAACTCTAAACTGACTTGCAAAGGAATATGTAACAAATGGCTTGATGTAGTCTATCAAAAAACTGGGGGAGATTTTTATTTCATAGTGAGTCAGCAAGGCATTTTGTTGTTTAAAAAAAATCTCATTTCTTTACAGAAAGTTTTTAGTTTTTAATGAACTTGTAAACAAAAAAGCTCCCATTTCAGAATAAAAACAAAATCCCAGATCATATAGATGTTTACAGTGATTACATTTATCTAAGCAACATACATACATGTTCAGTTGTAAGATGTTAACTAAATTTCTGTGACAAATATGCTTTTTTTTTTTAATACCAAGAACATTATAGAGTTAATGCAGAGTCCTAAGGATAATCTAGTAGTCACTAAGTTTTTCTTAAGTCTTCACTTTAAATGCTGTTATTTCTAGCACAGGTAAGCAGGCAGAGTCTTTCATATGCTCAAACACTGGAATCTTTGGTTGCTACCATCATCAGCTGGCTTGCAAACAAGAAGCCAACCATTTTAAGAATGTTTTAAGTGAACAACTTGCAAACCCCAGGGATGGAAAAACCCTAAGAATGCACAATTGTGAGCATTTACAACCATCACAGCTGTGGCTGAAGACTGTTCATGCCGTTCTTCTGAAATGAGATCTCAAAGCAGTATAGTTCAAAATAAAAGGTTTTAACAAAAAATTGGCATATGCACAATTTCTCCACCAATTTGTATGTGTCAACCATTTAGTTAACTTTTCCACTGAAAAAATGCAATAGAAAACCGGACACCATGTTTCACTATCTCAGTTAATATTCACAATTACAGCGGCTACAACTCGGGATACAGCATCATCACTGCTGCCCAGAGTCAGTTTATACTGAAATTAAGTTCTTTACACCAAGTAAATGGTTGTCCACAACCACTGGCTAGTGTACATATGAACTAAAATTTCTAGATTTGGGGAGAAACAAATGCTGTTCCAATCATCTGCTCTGCTTCTTCTGTTCCTCAATTCATGCTTAGAAACCTGGTAAAAAAAAAAATCAAAACAAAGAAAAGAATGTTAAAATTCCAAGCTAAAAAAGTTTGTTTAAACTACACCCAAAATAGGGAGATTGGGTGGAACTGGGCCAATAACTACTTTATAGTGGCTCATGTTATTTTCATCTATTTGAAAATCAGTAGCTCAACCTTTTACAACAGAAATACATGAATCTATAATTGAAACAGATTTTTCTGTTTAGGATGACTCTAGGAAGGAGCAGTGTACAGTGAATTAAAGCCTCTCAGCATACAATTCTCAACCTAGAGAATTACTGGTAATTCAAATGAGCATTTCTGTTCACACCTGTATTTTCAGTGCCTAGAACATATGTTCAAATATTTGTAAAATGAATAATAGACTGCTTTAACAACTGAAGAGTACAGTTTTAATCCTATTAGGAGCACAAACTTTTCTGCATAGTTTCTCATACAAATTAAAAACAGTAACCTTTAATAATAAATGTATTTAAGGCATAATTATGAGTTACTCCACTAAACACAGATTTGAGAGATATATGACTTCTGTACAGAAACTTTAGCTAGACCAGTAAAATTTCTCTACTTCCACAAGCTGCATTTAAAAGATTAAGTTTCACCCCTAATTTGAAAATGTAAACAAATGATGCTCTTTGGGCTCTATGTACTTCTCAAGTCTTCCCATCCTGCATATACTCCCCTCATCCCCTGTAAGTAGACAGACCCCTAGGGCTTCTACATAAAGGCAAGTTGGAATACAAGAAGGCTTCAGGCTATAGTAACTGCACGCTTTATCTAGGGGTAAAGGCTAAGAGAGTAAATACGCCTATCTCTTAGGAATAGCCTGAAAATCCTGTAAGCACCTTCTTCCCCTCATCTACAGCCACTCTTTCTTTGAGGCGCCAATGCCCTTTTGTTCATCTACTTCCAAACCCTTATAGACCTAATTATAGCTCATTCTAGCCTACTCTGATCTCTCCTCACTTTTCTTTAGCACAAGCCATATTCTCATCACTCAAACTGCTCCTTTTCTTTTACTTCTCAAACATTTGTTGAGCCATCTCCTATGGGCTTCGCGGGATAAATAAAATATTTCTATTATTTACTTTTTATGCACATTTATGCCCTAGTTTTTGAAAATAACCTCAAATATTCATGCATCGTTTCTTGGCCAATATTCTCTCACTTGTTAACTAGGAGCTTTTTCATTTGAGGGCAGAAACAATCATCTTCATTCATTTATAAATAAATATATTGTGCCAAGCCCTGAGGACAAAAATATGAGTGCCTTTACTTCTTTATCTCTCCATAGTGCCTATCAAAGTGGGTGCATAATAGACCTTTGGCGCCTGGATGCTAAGTCCATGAAAAGTAAATGCCAAAAATGAAAGATAACGAAACTCTGAGAATGTACTTCACCACAGGGAATATTTTCTATCTGATGCATGTTATTAAATAAGATTAGCAAGTTTAACATTAAAAAAGGATGCCAAATAAAACTGCAATTAAATTTAAAAATCTGACTGTATTGTGACCTAATTCTAATGTTGTAATACAGGATAAGAAGCTGTGCAGGTTAAGAAACTACGGATTAGCTAAACAGAAATGACCCTTACCCCATCAGGATTTGGTTTCAACTCCTACAATCATTCTTTAACATGACCAAAAGAAACATGTTTTCTTAACTACTAAAGTCACTGGTTCATCTTTTATCATAGTTTGCTTATGCAATCTCATCATAGTGAATAGATTGAGATGAATATACCAAGTGGCTTTCAAAAGGAAAACCACCATCATTAACAAACTAAAAAGGAAACATAAGTTACACTGTCAAACTATTAGAAAACTAGTGTCTTTAATAATAGGGAAGCTCTAGGATTAAGAATTATCTGTTCATCTTTTAATCTGATATTTGAGGGATTTCTGGGTCAATTAACAATTACAACTGTTTAGGAACTAGTTAAAAGCTAGCCTAACAATATTCCAGGTAGAACAGAGCAGTCAAATCCAGATTTAACTCTTCAGATGGGCCAACGGTAGGATACTCCACCCAGGGATCAATGTTACTCCAGTGAATCGTCCTAAAATGTCATTGAAGTTTGTTTAAGAAAAACCTCAAAAGGAACATTCAGCAGATATTCATCCTTCAATCTTCAAGTACTAAGGATTTTTTTCTCCAATGTGCATTAGTCCTTGGTTTTAATCTTGCTACTTGAGTGGCTTCTGCCGTCCAAGAGTTCAAAAACCCAACTTCACTGTAACATCAGTTAAAATGAAGGATGGATCCCCTTGTTCCTAAAAAAAAAAAAAAAAAAGAAGGGAAAAAAACTTACAAAAGGAAAAAAATGTTTATTTTTATATAACAAGATTCTATCCTTTCATCTAAAAAGTATCTGTTCTTATTTATAAATTAACTTCAGGTGCCCCTGATTTTTTTTTTTTTAATAGAACCAGAAACCAGTTTAAAGGTTTATTAAGTAGTAGTAAGTTTGGCGATGGGCTTTTGGAATTTAAGTTCCTTTCATACTATAAGAAAGACATAACTTTTTAAAAGTTATTTTGAACACAGTATTCACTACACAATGCTATTTGTATTAATTTTTCCTATAACATGCTAGTGTGCTTCTTTTTGTCACACAGAATTAAGGCTGGAGACTTCTGAATCAGATTGGCAGTATCTGAAGTTAAAGAAAAAAATACCAAAATATGAAACTAAAATAACTTTTCCTTTGTCACAGAAACTACAAAGTATTAAATTGAGAAAGATAAAGAAAGTATTTTATTTTTATCACTACAAATGAGATGACAATTTAAGCATAGCAGGTAGGTATCATTCCTAAACTGCATTAAGAAACAGACTGATGATCTGAATTCTTTTGTCTTCCCTATTATAGGAATGCATTCTATTACAGATTTCAGAGGTTATTGAGTTTTAAAATACCTGTTAGAAATGACTCCTTCCCCAACTGGTAGATGGTCTGCATTAAACACCGAGTCACAGCAACACTGTATTCTTCTAGGCCTTCTGACAGTTGTACCATCCAGACAATCTGACAAGTCGCAATGTTTAATAGGTCCAGCAAGCCTGGAGACGTGGGCTCCAGATGGGCACAAATCAACTTCTGCGCTTTTATGTGCATTTCTTGTTGGGTTATTTATTTATTTTCTCTCCAGCTTTATTGCCCACAGTGAAAAAAGCTGACAAAAACTCAAGATTTCAGCAAGCAGATGTCGTTCTTTGGTACTTCTTTGGACTGAACATATTCAGAGCAGATCAGGCAGTCTCTCCAGATTATTTCAAGATCTTCCCCTGTGATTTGGGTTACGTTGCTGAGTGACCAACGTGTTCCTTAGCAGCAATTAGTGAAGTCAGAAAAAGTTAAGCTAGACATAAATGGTAAGTAAAGCCCAGTAAATACTGGAAGGTAATTCAAGGAAGACCATGGATATGTGGTAGGTTAACATGACAGAAAATATTTCTAATCTCCTTTAAATGCCAACAATTTGACATCTATCTATATCATCATGATAAAACTATGCTTAGCATTGTGGCTGAGGCAGTGAACAGATGGGTTAAGTAAGATGTTATGAGCACAGAAGAGAACTATGTCAGGATCCACTTTTGGCTTCACTACTTTCTGAAATTCTCCCCCACCTCTGCCCTCAACTAAAGAAATGGTGAATTGAACTGGATTTTGAATGTCATAAAAATACTTCCTTTTCTTCGGCTACTTTTTAAGTATCTTGAAAAATACTTTTCTTATAATCACATATAGTTGAAGAAAATCCAGTGAAATGGATTTGGAAATGTGTCGGGTATGGATCTTATATATTTTTCTCTCAAATATGAATAAAAACAATCATAATTTTGTGGTACTTGAGCACTGAAAAACTAGTACACATCACAATGGGCATCAGGAGAAAAGCCTTGTCTTTTGGATAGGCTTTCGAATGGAGTATTTTAAAAGATCTAAAGAAAAGTAATCAAGACAGAAGTCTGCCAATTACATAATAAGCCCACATTAGCCAAATAAGCCACGCTTTAAGGAATCTTTGGACATTCTTGGTGAATTGCTACAACAACTTAAAATTTTCCATAAAGAAACCTTAGATACAGATTTTTTCAAAAATAACCATATAAAATACACTAGTGAATGCCACCATTTGGGGGATTTTTCCATAAATGACTATTTCTGCAATAGTAGATCTCTATCTACTTGCTGAAGATTTGTGAAACCTAATTTATTGATCTGAAAAGTACAACTTCATGAAGAACAAATGATAAAATGCATTATAAAAAGTACTTTCTAAAATTTCTAACTATAAAAATGTAACATGGTGCTTTCATCATCATTGAAAGGATTTCTTGGGATCAATTTATTACTGAGCTGCATGAGCTCTTCCTTAAGAATCCACTGCAGTGGACCCTACGATACTATGCTTTTAAACACCCTTATTACTTGGAGATTGAAATCAGGAATAACCTAGAGCAGTTGCTTTCAAACTCCAGACTTGCTAAGATTTCTTAAGGGATGACCCAGATACTGGGCTGGGGGTAGAGGTTAGGGGAATAGGCTCCTCCTCATGCTTATTCCATGCCACCCTCAGACCAGGGTCATATTTTCATAGTTTTATATAGAAAGGGTTTTGTGAAAGATTCATTTGGAGCAATCAGTTCTGTACCCAAAATAATATAGATGTTTCCAAAAAGTCAAAAGGCAGAAAGATTATTGTTTGTACTATGTTAAGTGGCACATTTTAGTAGCAAGTGATAGTTTGCTTGGAGTCAAAATATATTGCCTGGACATACATCTCTGAAAACAGTCAGTGATACACGCAGTGTGTTATAAAAAGCCTGATTTTTCAGAATGTTTCCAGTCCATGTTTATGAAATAATCTGTATGACCACTGTGTCTAATGATGCTATGAAATTTTTATAAGATTTTTAGTTGCTGTTATGAAAAATAGCTCCAATACAAAATAAGGATTAAATTTAAGTTTAATTACAATTTTTTTTTTTTCAAGAAAACATACTAACTCTGTGGATCCAACTTCTCATCTTTAAGACCTAGATAAGGCAGGACAAAAATTCTGCTTATTTATTGAGTAAGAGATAAACAGTAAACAACCAATAAAACTAGCTCAAAAAAAGGTAATTCTTTCTGAAGGCTGCTGAATGCCTGAAGTGATGTTCTAGGTCAGATGAGATTTCAATCTAATTTTAGTTCTAGAAACTACAACTCGTGATGATCCTATTATCCCAGCTAGCTTTACGCAAAAATTGGTTTCATTTTGTAAGAAAACGCTATAACAAGTCCTCAGTTTAGATACTCTATTTGGTCTTACCTAAATGGTAGGACAGTTTCTCAGTGGCATTAGCCATCCACCTCATTAACGAACTTCTTGGCACTATGTTTAGTCATACAATGATTACAACACCAAAAGGGGGCAATTGGGGCCCAACTGAGACGTAGAGGCAGAGCATTAGTGTTTGCTATTCTGAGCTTAAATTTCATCATCTGAAAACTCCCATTACGATAAATCTTCAATTTTGAATCTTTCCCAAATACAGAAATATGGAAGGGAAGCATCTTAACTTCATTCCTAACAGATGAGCTGCTGGGATAAGGATGACATCAGTTAATTATATTTGAAATTCCTCAAATTAGAAATGATTTTTGAATCATAATTTTGTTTAAATACAACACTAAAAATACGGAACAAAGATTAATTTGTGAAGGCCAAGTTCAGACTAGAGCAGTCATTCAGAAATTAAAAAATCAGAAACCAAATCTTACCTACCCACTACTTCGAGAAAGTAGGCAGGTATCAGGAGGTAGGCCCCAGAAGGGGGCAAATTAAAACAAACAGAACAACATGAAAAGAGGAGTTGAACTGTATAGCAACAGTGATAAGAAATAAAGCTGTGCCCTAACAGTTCTACTCCTCACAAGCACTAATAGTGCTAGAGAACGAGAAAAGGAAACAGCAGTTTCAATGGCATTTGCCCCAGTTATCTTCAATTTGCAAGGCCTAATTAACTGCAGACTTCAACTCCACATCAAACACCTAGAGCCTGATATTTCCAACATTTCCAAAAACAAAGCAAAAACAAAGAAACCATTTTGAAATTAAGTTCATATGTAGTTAAATTGCAAGTATGAGAAATTTATTTTTGTAACTACGAAAGCTGTGCCAATAAACTGTGCAGTTATTTGAGCATTTAAGAAAGTAAATGAGGTGCTCTGCAACTGAGAAGATAAGACACTATGAGGGCAATGCCAGACTCATCTCTTGAAATTAGATTTTCTTCACAATTTTCCATTTTAAATGCTAAAGCATTAACATGCAAAAAAATTCTTAACACTGTTAGTCTAAAAGGAAGTCAAAATACCATGGCTAACCAGATTCATTATTAAAAATCAACAAGTGTTAGGTCTAGGATTTTGGATTGATTGAATATATTATATTCCCAACACCAAATGTTTATTTTGGAAAAGGGTTAATGAATGAGTAAAAAAGATGCAGTTGTTAAAAATGACCCAAAATCCCAAGAGAAATGATATAATATACACACATATATGTATATACAAATACATATACATATATATGAACAAGGACATTTGGGTTTAAAGTTAGTAGTCAAATTTTCCAAGGACGTCTTTTATTTTTTTTTAACACAGAGCCGAATTTTTATGTATTTTAAAGCCACCTCCTTGATCTAACACTGTTAGAAATAAATGAGTTACCCAATTTTGTATTCAATTTTTTCCCTGTAACGTCACTTGGTTCTTGGCTACTAACCTTTCATGTTACTCTTGGTTTTGTCAGTTTGCTTGCCTGTGGGGGTTTGGGCCTGCTGACCCTGCCCACTGGAAGAGGCTGCCTGCTGTGCTGCTTTCTGCTTTAACATTGTCCAATCAAATGTGTAGTCATACTGGTGGTTCAGGGTCCTGGAAAATATAAAATTATGTATGTTAATCCTTTAATAAGAATCTGGTTAAATAACTTGACTTACCATGAGTATTTCCTTTTAAGTGTGGTAACTTCTAAAAAATTTCTCTCCCTATAGATGATTTTTTAACACTGTTACATATAACAATTGAGGAAAAATGATGTCACCACTCTATTTTGTTGTACTGTAAAAAAAAAAAAAAAAAAAGTCCTCTTCCTTTTTAAAATAAAAGCTGACTATAAACTTCCTTGCAAGGGGCAGGTGAGTGGCAATGAAAAGGCAGTGTGAAAAACCAAAGCACTGAGCCAAGCAATTATTTATCTAGGGCGATGTTTGCAATAGGAGGTGTAATTCTTAGAAGTTATTAATAGCAGGTATGGAATTGGAAGCCTGTGAGTGAGATGTCTGTGCTGGTGCCTTGGGAAGACATTTTTTGGGCTAAAAGATTACTTCAATTCTTATCCTCTTCCAACTAAGAGTTTGACTATATGTGATCTATTTGTTCCCCTTGTTTAATGCTAATCCTGGGTTGTACCCAAGGAACCCTACTTTTGGACTGCTTCCACACTATCGGACTCCATGACTAAGTGGCATCTTAATTGCTTTCTTATTTAGTACTGAACAGTCTTTGGTACCAAAGCTGGAGAGTTCCGGGGGGCACTGACAGCCACTTATTTCTAGTGTGAATTACAATTATTTTAGAAAAGTTAGATCCTGCTTTGAGTTTGATTCAACTGTCTCTCCACTCCAAACTAAAATCATCTCAAGAATAGTTGCACTACACGTAGACAAACGCCAAATTAGCCAAAAAGAAATCAGTTTCTTAAAACCGTTATTCATATTGGTTAGATCTGCTTTACTTTAGTTTACCACTTATCAGAACAGATATGTTAGATGGATTTAACCAGTTTCCCCTCACTGGAGTTTACAGTCTTAAAAATACCTTAAAAAACTGACCTGAAAAGAATGCGGAATAGCTGCCTCAGATACATGTAATCCGGGGCTTCCTCAAAGCGCAGCCCACGACAATAGTTTAAGTACATGGCAAATTCTGCAGGAAACCCCTATAAGTTCAAGGATTAAAACAAAGTAAAAAAAAAAAATATTTTAAGATAGGAAAACAAATGTATTTAAGTACAAGCAAAAAGTGTATTTGAGTAGGGTATTTTACCAATTTGTAGGAAGAAATGAGAGCTAAAATAATTATGACTTGGTTTCCTTATAAATTTAAACAAAATTTCATCATCCTACCCACTCTATTATGAACAATAACTTCTTACATTGGTAGATAAAATACTACATGCTATGTTCTTAAATAATTTAGATATCCCATTTGTTGATTTATCATATTATTTTATCAAAGTCTAATAATCCAATGGCGATAATGAATAAATGGGAAAAATGGAGGCCAGTAATGATTCTTTGTCAGAACATGATAATGAACATGCACTTTCTACCCACCCTCAGAAGTTGATTACTTTCTTTTTTCACAAAAGTACTCTATAACCATTAAAAAAAAAAGAATTGCCTAAACTAAAAGCTACAAAGCAACCATTATTAACATTTGTGATACGTGTCAACGGATACATTAGGTTTTTCTTTTCTTTTTTGTGTAACTGTTATCCTGTTGCATACATAGTATATTCTGCTCAGTTCCATTAACATTATATTGTAAGTATTCTCTTATGCTATTTCCCACCTCTTCATAAACATCTGAATGGCTGCATGATATTCTACTGAGTAAATACACCCTAATTAACTTGTTCCCTGTAATTGAACATGCAGGTGGATTCTAATTTTTCTCTATTAACAAAATACTGCTAAGGACATCTGAGGGCATAAAAGTTCTCCCCATTTAGTTTCTTAGGAACGATTCTCAAAGATATATAAACATTTTTAGGGCTATAGATATTAGGCACCAAAAGGATTTTGCCATCAGCTGTGTAGAAGTGCAAAGTGCTATTAAAACATAGCACAAACCTCTACATGTCCTCTCCTGCGGTCAATGCAAGTGTAGAGAGAGTTAAAGCTAAAGTTAAAGGAGGACGTCTCTTCCCATCACCTGACAATTTTGAGAAATGTCTCACATTCTGGGGTCATGGCAGGATCAAATGGAAGTATCTGCAACATTTTTTATTGATTGCACTGATGTAAATAGATTTAATATTTACAAAGTACTCTTATGCTTATTTCATTTTTTGGGTGACCAACTGAAACTGAAGTAATTTAGATGTTATACATTTAAAAAAAAACTCTTAATAAGACTTTTAAATGGTCTGTGTTAATGGGAAAGAGCATAACCATGAGACTGAAAAACAATCCCACTACTTATAATACCTCATACTTCTGTGTTGACTCCATACTAAATCAATTATTTACAGCTAATCCAAAAAGGCACAGTTCACAACTTCTAGATCAAAGAAGCCCACAAGCAGAGAATGTACTAAATCCTCTCCCTTTTCCCTATAAAAATGGCTGGTTTCCAGGGAATCAAATGAATCTTTCTCTTGCATAGAGATAGCACTGCACAGAAATTATGATGTTTTGCTTCCCGAAGGTGTACAGACTTAAAAAATTTATTTGGGCAGAGTATACATGTAAACATTTTATTCATTAACCTAAAATGTACTATTTCCTAATTTAAAACAAACCCCAAAGAGTTTCAGAAAAGACCATAGTATCCCATCCATCCCTCCCTTGCTGCAGATATGTAGGAAAGGGAAAAGCAATTTGTGGATAAGAAGACACATGAGGATATCTCCACTTACCCGCCTTCCACAAAGCACTGTTTTAACACTCACTGATCCCTCCTCCTTTCTATCACCCAACTATTTATCTGTATACTATTTTCTAATTACTTTCAGGTATACAATTCTTGTCTCAAATTAGAACATATGGCCTTCTTTCTATGGAAGAGATTATAGTTATGCATCCTAATGAATACCTCTCCATTCTAAACTCACTTGCCTTTCTATGGAGTTTGAAATTTCAAAGAAATGAGCCTGTCTTCTATATTTCTTCTGTATTGTTGGATAACTGCTATTTTTGCTCCAATCTGTCTGCCTATTTTCCTATTCCTCCATGTATCAATTGCTGATATCCCTTCTTTTCTGGCACTGGTTTAGGGATAAGGAGATTATTTATTAATTTAATTTTTCTCATCAGTTAATGAGGTTCTACTAGAAATGTTTACCTGCCCTGCTAATTTTCCTCCAATTTTTAACAGATTAGAGAGCCCAATCAAACCAGAAACATAAAACACTTATTTAAAATGACTCATATGCTAAGCCATCGTTAAAGAAAAGATATTTATAATAATCAAAATGTAAATATAGGCCGGGCGCAGTGGCTCACGCCTGTAATCCTAGCACTCTGGGAGGCCGAGGCGGGTGGATTGCTCAAGGTCAGGAGTTCGAGACCAGCCTGAGCGAGACCCCGTCTCTACTAAAAATAGAAAGACATTATATGGACAACTAAAAATCTATATAGAAAAAATTAGCCGGGCATAGTGGCGCATGCCTGTAGTCCCAGCTACTCGGGAGGCTGAGGCAGTAGGATCGCTTAAGCCGAGGAGTCTGAGGTTGCTGTGAGCTAAGCTGACGCCACGGCACTCACTCTAGCCTGGGCAACAAAGTGAGACTCTGTCTCAACAACAAAAAAAAAAAAGTAAATATAAAATGGTACATAGGTATCTATTACGATGTTTATGTTCCAGGGCTGGCAAGTAAAATGTTTCTTTTTGTTCTTGGATGATACTTATACTTTAAATAATATTTATCATGCATACTTACCTTACATAAAACTTCAACAGGAGTGGACATCTTCTTTTCACTAATCTTTTCATATTTTTGTTTCTTTGTTGCAGCCTGTGGAATCAAATCATAAAGATCTACTCAGTACTGCTTAGTAGAACCTGCATAGTTCAACACATTAGGCATATAAACATACACCTGAAATTCAAGAGAAATTTTAACACAGAATTAAAAAGAAATCCAAGTATAATACATCTAAAAATTTTTTCCCCCTAAACTATTAGGTAACTTTTGATGAGTATCTATTTAAAGACCATAATTTTAGCTATTAGGAAAGGGTGAGTCTAATAGGATCATCAGGAGATTTTTTTTTTTTTGGAGACAGAGTCTCACTCTGTTGCCTGAGCTAGAGTGCCGTGGCATCAGCCTAGCTCACAGCAACCTCAAACCCCTGGGCTCAAGCGATCCTCCTGCCTCAGCCTCCCAAGTAGCTGGAACTATAGGCATGCGCCACCATCCCTGGCTAATTTTTTCTATATATATTTTTAGTTGTCCAGCTAATTTCTTTCTATTTTTTTTTTTTTTTTTTTTTAGTAGAGATGGAGTCTCGCTCTTGGCCAGGCTGGTCTTGAACTCCTGAACTCAAACGATCCACCTGCCTCGGCCTCTCAGAGCACTAGGATTACAGGTGTGAGTCACCACGCCCAGCTAGGAGGTGAGTGAGATTTAAGTAAAAATAGGTGGTGTCGAATTTAGAAAGCATTTTTTAACTCTTTTGTTGTTGCTGTTTTTAGAGATGAGGTCGCATTATGGTGCCCAGGTGGAGTGCAGTGGCTATTCACAGGCCTAATCATAGCCCACCGAGGCCTTCAACTCCTGGCATCAAGTGATTCTCCTGCCTCAGCCTCCCAAGTAGCTGAGACTACAGACGCATGCCACTACACCCAGCTTAAGAACATTTTCTTAATCCACGATCAACACAAAGGCAAAGGCATAAAGCAGACCAATACAAAAAATGTGTTTATTATTTAGTGACATTAATAACTACAGTCAACTGTAAGTCACCAACAGTTTTCCAATGTAACAATATTGATATTGGATAAAGCTGTTCACACAAGAACTGAGCACTGTGCCTAGCATGCAGCCTCTCAATAAATACAGGGAACTTTTCCTTTTAAAGGACTAATAAAGTATCAAAATAAGCATTAAATTTTAAGACACAGTGATTTATTATTACACACTCGCAAAAGTAATAGTGAAACTCCCACTTAATATAAACAAACAAAATGTTAGAATAATTGCATAAACAGTATTGCTGGTATTGCTGGATAAACAGGTTTTACTGTACATAAAAACATACATTTTTAACATAATGGCAACCCATCAAAATAAGAATGTTTCTACCTTTCTTAGCCCATGTCAACTTCCATCTAGATAGAGCAAGTGGTTACCAATGGGTACCAGCTTACTGTCTTTAAAACAACTTGTTCTTCAACTATGACTGTGGGCTTCTATTAATGAAGTTCTTACTGAAATGATCAAGTTTTATTTTCCCAAATAAAAGGCAAAAGTAAATTACAGTTAGTTCAATCTTAGAAAAATCTCAGAATTGGAAGGATCTTAAATGTTATCTTCTACAATGTATATTTCTATTCTTTAAACAAAAACCCCCAACTGGTAATGTAAGTATGATTTACCTTTAGTCCTTGCCATGGCAGGCTGGTTCTATTAAAATACATCAAAACATATCCTAATGATTCCATGTCATCTCGGCGACTAGAAAAGAGAATGTAATTTTATGAAGTAGAGCTATTATGCAAAGCATGAAAGAAAGCCAAGTACAGAAGAAATTTTCCCAAATGAGGAGAAAGCTATTTGCTGTCTTACGCAAGAAGGCACTTGTTGAGGTATTTAAAAAGCTCATGTGTTACCACCTCTACACAAACTTTTCTCAGACTCCAAAATTATGTAAACCCATGGCCTTACAATTTAATTTTTAAAGAACAAAAAAAGATTTAAATTGTCTAAATGAGGTGAATGAAAAAGAATAAAGTAAACAGAACACTTCGAAGTTTTGCAGAAGCTCATGAAGATAACTTTAGGAATGCTGAAATGAGTCAACATTTTAAAGGTAATTAAACATCTATGTGAATACATGTATATATGTATATACACATACATACAAATATATATTTAGATAGATATATTTAAGGATAGGTAATATTTTGGGATACAGAAAAAGTGAAATTATAGCTTAACCTAGGGTATTCAGATATTTATGAATGTTTTCTAAGCTTGAAATTCTTCTCCTGAGAAACCAGCGGTGGTAGTTCATGCCTGTAATCCCAGCTATTTGGGAGGCTGAGGCAGGAGGATTGCTTGAGTGCAGAAGTTCGAGGCTGCAGTGAGTTATGATCATGCCACTGCACTCCTGCCTCAGCCACAGAGGGAGGGTGGGAGAGAAAAGAAAGAATGAAAGTTGTTTTCATGAGGTCTCCTAACCTGTAATCTGAAGACATATCTTGTTATTTCTATGCTTGTTTTAAGGAGCAAAAAATGATTGGTAAAAGGCATAGGGAACTTGAAATTATAGAACTCACGTGATGAACTAGGAAGAGAGGAGAGATCATGAATTTTTTTTTTTTTTTTTTACTTTAAACTAGATCCCACGAATTTATGAATTTGAGTGAAAGAGTGTAACAGGAGACAGTCCAACAACCCCTTTTTGGTTTATTAGGGCTCTCGTAACATTTCCCTTGTAAAAATAAATACATTCTTCCGAAAACTCAATTTGCATCACTAAAATAAAAAGCACAAGATCAGTATTTAATAAAAAAAGGTACTACTTTCAGCTGAAAAAAAAAAAAAAAAAAGTCAAATTTGTACCTATGCTTCTTAACTTTCCATCATGTAATATTTTCTCCCCAAGAGACAATCTTCAAAAAAGAAAACAAAAGATCTCATTTAAATGGCTTCTCTGTATTGGCTGAAGCAGCAGATAAAACGATTACTAGGCATCCTTCAAATCCTCAATCCTCAGAAATTGTAAGAAACTAATCGAAATACTGCAAAAACCCATTTATGGCTTCTGCTATGGATGTGGTAAGTACATTCAATTTTCAAACTCACCTCTGCTCAATACCAAGATGTGCATTGATGCTAGCATATCGAGCCGTGCCAGTAAGGTTTTTATCTTCTCTGTATGGTATGTGTTGCCTTGTCCTGTTGTCTCTGTACTTTTTGGCCAAACCAAAATCAATAAGGAATAACTTTAAGAGAGAAATAAAGAGACATTAGGTTCCTAAACTTGAATCTTCAATTAAACTGCTTCTTATTCATTAAATGGCATGTATTCTGTATATTCACATATATAAAAATAAAGTATCATACGTAGAACAGAAAATGCATAGACTTAATACCCCAATAAGCTTTTACTAGTCCTCATCAATAAATCAAGTTAAAAAAAATATAGTTAAGTCTAGTAGTTTATCCTTGCCATTTGCAAATTACACAGGCCCAGTTCACTATACACTCAGGAGCCTGTCTTTATAAAATAAGTGGAGATATGTATACATGTCTGACAGCAGAGCTGACAAGCGTGCTGTCTGCCATAATGATACCTGATATCCTGCTATTGGTAAACCAGCATGAGGTTTCAAAATCTAGACATAAGTTATCTGGAACTCTTCCCTCCTACAAAGGCCACTCTGCAGTATGCTAACAGAATGCTTGTTATCTAAAATAGATAACCCTGAAAGTTTGATATTGCCAACAAACCCAAGACTTTTCATTAACAAAAAACACTACTTAGCACTGACATTATGCACGTGATCAGGTTAAAATTCTGAAAAATGAAACAAGCTGATGTAAAAATTCTTAAAAAGGTACTTAGCATTTAAATCAAGGTGGTTTACAACAGTTTAAATGAGCTAACTAAAAACAAAAGTAGTATTTTAAAACAAAGTAACATGTAGTACTATCTCGTCTACATGGTACCAACGAATAAGGCACCCATTTAAAATGTAGTTAATGTTTCTAAGTAATTCAAGTTTTTACTACAGAATTTAAAACTTGAAAAGAAAAATATTTTCAATGATAAAGAAATACAAAATACATTCACATTTACCTCCTTTTTAAAGTAAAATAATCTTTACTTAAAATTTTGGCTCATCATAAAATCACTTATAAAATTAAGTGCTGTAATAAAATTATGTCTACAAAGATTATTGAGCTGGGCCCTTAAACAATACAGCCCTAGACTATTGTTCTTTTCTAGGTATGTCTAAATTTTCTTTTTTTATTTTACTTTATTTTATTTTTTTTATTGTCACTTTTTCCATTCAGCCTGTTGCTACAGGTATGTCTAAATTTTGTAGTTCTTTCCATTAGAGTATCGGGTCCCTTCTGCCAGTCTATAATCTGCGACGGGCTGGGAAATCCAATCACCTAACCCCTGCGGGGTTTGTACCAATATATAAATAAAGCAGTTTACTGATTTAGGTTAAAAAGATCTGACCCAGTACCTCTCTTAGGAGAATGAGTAACATCTATTTCAGACACTGTAACCTATTCTCAATTATACTTTGGATCGTAAAGACACTGATATTCAAGCTTCTGTCACTATGTCAACAAAGAGATACTTATTTTCATTTGATCTACTATAAAAGAATGAAGATTAAATTATTAGTGAATGCAACTGGATAATAAAAGCTCTCTAAAGAGATTAAACCTTCCTAAGCAAGGAAGTAATTTTAGGAAAGTTAGTGTTATAAAACACTAAGAGAAATAAAGCTCACATGGTGTTTCTTTTGATAAGAAAACCAGCTCAGTTCATAAATATTAAAATGAGCAAATCACACTTCTGTTAAGCCAAACAAAAACGATGCTTAAGCTCTGTAGATTCACACAGAAAAGAAAACACGGAAAAATAAATGCAAAGGACACTCAGCTACATGGTATTTTTAAAATATTCCTATGAAATATGTGGATTTTTATGAGCAGTGATTAGCACATAGAATTTCCTCTAGGGGATATTTTCTAGGATGCTTCCTTTACAACTTCAAAATGAAGGAGAAAAAGGGAAGAGCTGTCATGACATGAGTGTGTCTAATAGTTTCATTCATGTCTAAATCTACATTCAATAGTTCCATTTCCAACTCAATAACCAGACACTTTCTCACAAGCAAAAGACTGCTTTGTAGAAATTCAGTGTTCACTGGAGAGTTCTTTCCTTCTACAAAGCCAGAGGAAGAAACCTTATTTATCAAGAAAACTGAAAATATATATACATTATCTTCTTAAATATCTCAATCTTTAATTTCAGAACAAAAAAGTAAGAAGCAAATGAACCAATTTTTCTCTTCTTATAAAAACTTTAAAGTCAGGGGGAAAAATGTCACGGCTGAACAAAGGTATCCTAGTCTCAGCAAACAACTGAAAGGAAAACTACTTAAAGTAAAAATGAAGTATCTCTTGGTAGTTCATGACCTTTGGGTACCTAGCAAGCTTCTTTTGTAGCTCTTTGTATACTTTGAACTTAAAAACAAATATAAACACATAATGGAGGTGTTTACAAGCATATAACACCAAAAGCTGTAATATGTAAAGGCAGAACCAAATGAGAAAAAGTCAGTAACAAATAAGCATACAATAATGTATTTTTTGAGACAGAGTCTCACTCTGTCGCCTGGGCTAGGGTGCCGTGGCGTTAGCCTAGCTCACAGCAACCTCCAACTCCTGGGCTCAAGCAATCCTCCTGCCTCAGCCTCCTGAGTAGCTGGGACTACAGGCATGAGCCACCATGCCCGGCTAATTTTTTTTGTATATATTTTTAGTTGTCCAAATAATTTCTTTCTATTTTTTAGTAGAGACGGGGTTTCACTCTTGCTCAGGTTGGTCTCGAACTCCTGACCTCGAGTGATCCTCCCGCCTCGGCCTCCCAGAGTGCTAGGATTACAGGCGTGAGCCACCGCGCCCGGCCAATAATGTATTTTTTAATTAATTATTATTTTTTGAGACAGAGTCTTAACTCTGTTGCCCTGGGTAGTGTGCAGTGACGTCATTTTAGCTCACTGAAACCTCAAACTTCTGGGCTCAAGGGAGAGCCTCCTGCCTCAGCCTCCCAAGTAGCTGGGATTACAGGCACATGCCACAATGCCCAGCTAATTTTTCTATTTTTAACAGACATGGGGTCTCACTCTTGCTCAGGCTGGTTGGGAACTCCTGAGCTCAAGCAATCCTCCCACCTCAGCCTCCCAGAGTGCTAGGATTACAGGTGAGAGCCACCATGCCCGGCCAACACAATGTATTTTTACAGGTTTGTATGTGCAAAGACACAGTCAAATTTCTTTGGTGGGCCAAGCTGCTTCTCTGTGAATTTTTATTAATTACATCTTGTGAGTAAAATTTATGCTTGTTTTAAAAACTGCAGCCTATTCTTCAAAGGCACATGAAAATGAGTTATTGTTTGATAAATTAGGGTAAATTCCATTCAATAGAGGTATACTGTCTTCAAAAACACTATTGCTAGTTTTAGTTTTCAGTACTTGCAGCAATTTTTCTAACCAGGGGTCATGTTTACCCTTGCCCTTCCAAAAAATTCACAACCTATCTGACCTGTATATACAAATGATTTAATACAACTTTATAAATAAATTATTAAATGATTATGCTATAAAATTTAAGTAAAATGTGTTAATGAATGGGTAAAGATGTGGCACTAGAGCTTTAAAAAATTATATTCTTATATGCCTAATTATCCATCTGCTCTACTTCCCCAACTAAAATTTACTCAAAATAATTGGTACTACTTTGCCTGAATAAAAATAACTTGTGGTCCCCGGAATAAGGCTGGGCAGTATGGAAAAGAATTAAATGATTGCCCAGGTGATACATGATGTGGATAATTAACCTATTACCAAGTACGTTTTTTCTTTTTTGATTATTCATGGCAACACTTCCTTTTCACCATATACTAAATTGAATGATCAAGATTCATTTGTTCAGGAGTGTCAAAATTTAGGTACATAAATTTGGTGATTAAAAAAGCATTTATTTTCCTTTGTCTTAAAATTCCCATCTTAAAAAGCTATCTAACTGCCACAAAAGTATAAGAAAATATGAAGAGTTCTGCTTACATTGTCTTTAAAAATTTAGAAAATTACTAGCCTGCCAAAAACTAAATCATCATCAGATTATGCATTCATTTAACTTATCTTAACGTATTTTAATACTAATGGTAATCTACCATACAGTTTGATAAGTGCTTAAATTATGTTGCTGTTGTATTATTAATAGTGCAATGTCTTCTAGTTCCAGAGCATATAATGCTCTGTAAGTATCCCTTTGGTAGAAGTTGAGAATTCACAAAGCCATTATAGAAACACTAGATCTGAAATCTGATCTACACTTACCTGAAGTTCCATAGGGAAGGGGAAGAGAGGTGAGG
Source organism: Eulemur rufifrons (assembly GCF_041146395.1). NCBI lineage: Eukaryota > Metazoa > Chordata > Mammalia > Primates > Lemuridae > Eulemur > Eulemur rufifrons. Next base: position 31,822,403 of record NC_090992.1, on the reverse strand, counting down.
TAGAATATATTCATTATACAGTACTGATGCAACTGAATTTAAATATATTTCGTGCATTAAGTTGTGCAACTCCAAATACATTTTTAAAAACTAAACAGTCTATCTCAAGTTTACTATTAGGTAAAGAATTTGAATACTAAACCAACATAATCATTTCCTCATATGGATATAGAGATCTAAACATAATGTCCTATTTTCATTTAGGTTTTCTCTAAACTTTACAAGTTTTAAGCAAAAGCCACAAAGAAACATCTTAGTAATGTTATGTTTGCCAAGTATGTCTGAATAATGCCAACGTAAGAGGTGCTTGAGCAAGATCTACATTCTCCAGAATTAAAACAAAAATAATAAAAATAAAACAATAAAAAAGAAAAGCACATGAATTTGGGATTGAGGTTGGAATAGGAGACAGTTTCAGACCTGGTTTAATCCTGAGAAAGATGGGTCCTGAGAAGTACTAACAGTCATGCTTCTTTTCCTCTTCCCCACTGGAGATTCTAAACACTAAACAGACAATAGAGGGTGGCAGTGCATCAAACAGTATTGCTTACATTGCAACAATGGCCGGCGCAGACAGGCAACACCGAGGCATTAGAGAAAGAACAGGGTAGCCAAATGCCATCCTTCTTCCACCAAGCACTGTAGCTTCTCAGTTTTCCAAATAAGAACCACATGCTCAAGAACATTTGAATTCTGGAAAATACTCAAGTTTTTAATGCCACTATATAGTGTCACTGCCTGAAACAGGGATAGCAATGGTGACATTTGGCTCTTTAATTTTTTCATCAAAAATGGGGAATTTAGATCTGCAATCTTTGGTACCACAATCTGCCCTTCCCCCAAAAAAAGATTGTACAGGGGAAAAAATCTTCAGTAAGGAAGAGGTAGAAGGCATTTAGTCACCTTAAAATTTATTTTTGTAAACATGCAGGGCTGATTACTGGAAGAGATGAGCAAATTCACTAAGATTGGAGTGGCCACTCCTAAATATCAAATTCAGAACAATTCTCCAAGTAAGAAATTTAGCTTTAAAAAAAAGACCTCAAAAGCCCCCCAAAACCTTTTTTTCCCCATGAATAGAAAACTACTAGAACAAGCTTACCAAAGAATCCAGTTTCGTACAACTGGCATTTTTCAAACTATAACACAGAAAACACTAAAAACCAACTACATAAACAAAACACTAATTTAAAATGTTGAAGAGCAGCATTTAGTATTTGACTCTTTTTAAGTAAAACAGTTTGCTTCTACCTCACGGTCTCTCTGGAACTGTTTAATAGCAAGCAGCTTCACAAAATTTTTAATATCTGTAACGAGGATACAGATCCTAAAAAGGTTTTTTTCACTTTTATTTTTTTAACCACCAGGTAACTTAGACTTCCTAACACAACTATGTGATTAACAAGCTATTCTTAAGGAGGAAAAAAAAAAGAAAGTGGTATCTAGGCCATCATTTAAATTTAAGGCAAAAACCATGTACTGCAATGCCAACATGCAGAACAGGGATCACACAGGGATAATGGGTTTTTAGGGGTAAGAAAATGGGAAAGAGAGGGCAGGAAATCGCCAAAAGAAGATTAGAGTCAAACTGACAAAAACTGCCTAAAAACTTAAGATCAGTAATTTTTTTTTTCAATTAAATTACCAGGCTTTGTAATAATAACTAAGAACCTGGATACATCAAAGAGAAAAACTACATAGTATTTTTTAATGCAATTTGGAAATAACAAAATAAGTTATATGTAGATTTAAATACCTTTCATTACTTAAAGCTCAACAAAAAATTTTGATTTCCTAAAACTTGGTCAGACCAACACCAATATCTCACACATTAACAAATAACACCAGTTCCAATGGTAATGGCTCCAAGTTGGCATTCATACAGGCAAACAAAGGTAAACATTTATAGCTAAACCTAAAAACACCAAACATCCCCTAATCATTTAATAAAACAAATGGGAATCTTCCTTCCAAAAACAAACAAACAAAAAATAATACCACAAAAAAACAAAAAAGCCCCCGAGTTGTCCTGAAGTTGAGAATTTCTATCGGAATCATTAGATCATAACATGCTTAGTGCATTGCCAATGCTGCCTGTCTGCCCGAGCTCAACATTGAATTGATAAAGCAATTCACTCAATAAAACTAATCATTGCAGAAAAAATTTCAACACAATTAATTTCTAACTTCAATCATGCGTCACTAGCTACAACCCAATCACCCCATAAGTTGAACCATTCTCAGAGACCCCAATGAACACTAGTTTTGTTGTATAAATGTTCATTTCACTTGTCTATGTTTTCCTGTAAAGGAGGGGGGAGGGGTGAAGAACTCACCCAACTTGGCACCCAAGTAAAAAAACTATCGACTACTTTTTAAGCAGGCCCAAAAGGTATCCTTTTAAATACACAAATCCAAGGACTGAAGAATTCTAATTATCAACCATGCTCAGTCAGGAAATGTTAACGTCATGGTGACAGATGGGTCAGTATTCCCACACTGGCACAAGCACATATATTACAAAAATCCACACTTCAGAGCCAAGGTTAAAATCTGATTTTTAGCATCCAGGAGGAAAAGAATATGGGGATTTTCACTATTTAAGTGAATGAAAAATAGATACAACTGTTCAACAGTTAAATAACAGACGATTACAGATCATTATAAAGCCCTTGGAATTTTATATTTCCATATAAGTACCTAACCTTGGTTGGGTAAGTTGGAGAGTACTTCAGGTTACTAAGTTAATAGAGTTAGCTGATTATCCTTCTAGCACAATCTTTTAAAGAAATTATCAACAGCAAATTCAATTTACTATGGCTTTTTAAAGATTCAAAATTTACCAAAGCAATTCTTGTTGATATTATACTCTTTGTTCTTTCATGCAAAGAGCATTTGACTAACCTTATTACAATGACGCCCAATACCCATTAGGAAGTTATCTGGTTTAATGTCTCTGTGTATAAAATTCTTTGTATGCACATATTCGATTCTACTGATCATCTGGAAGAAAAACGGAGAAGTAATTGAGAAAAGTGATAAATAAAAGCAGCATATTATTTCTCAAGTATTTCAATACCTGAATTATTTATTTAGAGTTCACAAAGACAATGACAGAAAAAAATTTAAATGGAAAAGACATCTAAGCTCTCCATTGATTTCTAGATTGAGGGTTATCTATGCATAAACCTGCAGTGTCCTTTTGGCTTGTCTTTCCAGTATTAATGATTAAAACCCTGACAAGGTCTAACCTGATAGGAAGACGTGGTGTTTCTGATTTTCAAATTATAAAACTAATACATTTAAAATCATTTCAGTTGCCATAATATAAGAAAGAAAGTAAAAGTTTTTCACCCTCAATTCTACGTCCTGTGAAGTAACCAGTGCTAAAATGGCCTGGTTTTACCCAGACCTATACTATTTCCATGCTATTCTTACAGAGACACATACACACACATAAACTCAGACATATACATATACTTGGGAATCGGGGGTGCTGACCAATTGTTAAATATAGCTATTAAGTAGTTGTTACTATTTCAAACTGAGATAAAAGCATTATATTCACTTTATTTTTGTTTGCTTGTTTTAACTAAACATATCCCAAACATTCCTGGGAGTTGGTAGCTACAAGATAAGCATATACATGTTCAGGCTTTTTAGACTCCTGTGCTTTTTAGACTCCCCCACGTTTTTCTCCATGCTTATTATTAATATTAATCCCATTCAAAAGGTGAATATTAAACATGTCATTTTTTTTTTTAGAACTTCCAGTTTTTATTTTTAAACATTATTTAACAAGAAAAACATTCAACCAAATTTTTAAAAATTAGGATGGATTAATTTATAATAAAATAATCAACTTAAAATAACAGCCCTTCCATTTAGGGCCAAGGAGGCCAATAGTTCCCATTTAAACAGCAGAATTGCACAATTGATATTTTAACCTTTATTTGATGGCACTGAAATATAAAAGTCATACAACTTCCACTGACACACACTCCATGTCATTTTAACAAGCTTTTCTTAACTTCTTGGAAATTATGCCAAGTCAAATGATATAAGATAGTTCTAATATTCTTTGTAATGGCTACAAATATTCTATGGTATAGAAATGTTTTCCCCAATTATTCTCCAACTCACATCTTTCTCACCTTGTTTCTAATATTTTCCTCACTATAAATAATGTTATTAATATACTTAGATATGGATCCTTACCTACTGATGCTTTTATTTCTATAGGTTTTAAATTCCATAGAATTACAGGGAGTTGCTGGGTTTAAGGGCACATTTTTCATTTTGTTAAGATAACTCAGGCTGCCTTTTATAACAGGCTGTAACAATTCCTATTTCCACCAGCAGTAAATAAGAGTATTCATTACCACCACCCCCGCCCCAGAGAGAGTCTCACTCTGTTGGCCAGGCCAGAGTGCCATGGCGTCAGCCTTGCTCACAGCAACCTCAAACTCCTGGGCTCAAGCGATCCTACTGCCTCAGCCTCCCCAGTAGCTGGGACTACAGGCACGCACCACCATGCCTGGCTAATTTTTTCTATATATTTTTAGTTTTCCAGCTAATTTCTTTCTATTTTTAGTAGAGACGGGGTCTTGCTCTTGCTCAGGCTGGTCTCGAACTTCTGAGCTCAAAGGACCCACCCGCCTCGGCCTTCCAGGGTGCTAGGATTACAGGCGTGAGCCACCACGCCCAGCCTGAGCATTTTTTTTTTTTTTACGAGTGATTTTAGTTCCTCCCAAATTTTGCCAATTTGACAGGTAAAAATTATTACCTTACTTGTACTTCCCTAACACTTAGCTTGGCCATTTGATCATTTTTACTGGTGATTTGGATTTATTCTTCTATGAACTAGCAAACTATACTCTTTGCCTATTATTTTTTTGGCTTGTCCTTTTCTTGTCAATTTTTAGGGGTTCTCTGCATACAATAGACAACTTTTCATTTGTTATGTAAACAGAGCTGCAACTTTTAAATGTCTTTTTTCATGGCACCTATTGTATATAAGAGAAGTTTTAAAATTTCAAATTATCAAATATGGTTGTCTTTTCCATAGATACCTAGAAGTTATATTTTAAAATGTATTCCACATCCAAAGACTGCCATCATTATCTATCCATATGTTCTTGCTCTTCTCAGTAGTATGTGTCAGAATTCTATTTTTTATTTGTCCCCATTTTCCAGAGCTTTTGTTACCACGAATATACAGATTCTAAATTGTGCTCTTCTATACGTTGGCCAATGTCTTTTGAAGCCAGACCAGTAATCTCTGGCTTAAACTACTTAAACCTTCAAAGTAGTAAGTGTGTACAATGTATAAATACCACCTTTATGTGCAGAAGCAACTTATAAAAGTAAAGCAAAAAATTTAGGTGACATACTTGACCTAGCTAAATAATACCCATCATTAAACTGTGCCTATTAAATCACTGCAGAAAAGTTGAGTAAAAGATAATTAATGGCATCTACTGCAGACTATTGCCTGTATCACTTATAGAGCAAGATTCAGGTGTTAAACACCTTAAACGAAAATGTTCTGGTAACTCTCTCCCTCACAATTACATTTTTTCTTATGTTACCAGTGCACCCAACAGAGACTTCTATCACAGAACGCTGAACATCTCATTTTTCCATCTTTCTCTACTAGACTGTAAGTTCCTGGAGTGAAGGGACTAGTTCTTACTCTTCTTTGCATCTCCCAAGTGGTAAGTACAAAGACAGGCCCTCAATATATGCTCAATGTATGAATGCTTATGTGTTACCAAGCCTACAAAATATAAGCTATAACTCTTATTAGGATTCACTGACATATGTTAGTTAAGACATATTAAAAGCTTTTATCTTCTTAACGCTTGAATTTATAATGTACCACAAACTGAACATTATAATTTGCTAATAGTTGCTCCTGCCCCGCAGTAGATTTTAGGTTAAGTTAAACCGGGGGATTATCAGGTGCTGATTACAGAAAATGAGCCCTACTTTCTAATCCCTTGAATTTATAGACTTTTAAAATATTTTTTAAAAACCAATCTTTAATAGTTGTATATATTTTGAGGTACATGTGATATTTTGATATATGCATACAATGTGTAATGATCAAATCAGGTTAATCAAGATATCCATATTATCAAACATTCATATTTTCTTCTCTTCCAGTTATTTTGAAATATACAATAAACTACTGTTAACTATAATCTCCCTAACTGTCCTATCACATACTATAACTCATTCCTTCTATCTAAATGTATTTTTGTACCAACTAGCCAACTTCTCTTCATCCTCCTAAATTTATACTTTCTAAAATTCTGTGTCAACTGCCAGTTTTATGATCTCATTTTCCTTTATGACATCCAATCTGTATTTTTAAAAATGTCACTCTTTCAGAGCATTTTTATAAGCACACCGAGTTTAACTTGAAGCATTTCCAACATTTTTCCATCCTTAAGATAACAAATCTTGACCAAAGTTCAAAATTATGAATTCCTTGATCTTCACGTATTGTTTAATATAATATATTATCTTTCCCCTCAAAGTTTGTACCTGACCCAATCCCCCCCCCCCGCCAACTTAAAAATGTTTTAAACTAATTCTTTCTCATTTTCCTAAGATCAAAATATCTAAACTTTGACTGAAGAACCATTTAATCTAACCTATAGCCAACGCATCAAGTTCATAACATCTCCAAAATTTCCTAGGTCTTGCTTAAATGATACCAGTGGCTAAGAATCCATTACTTCAAAGAAGCATATTACTGGTCAAAAATTCTTCCTTGAATTATTTCAGTACCTTATTTGCTTCAAAAAATACAGCTTTCATAAGAGTCCCACACATAAATACGTAATATTCAATTTGCTTAATTCATCCAAAATTTCTCTCTCTATATATTTATGTACACATACATATATACACTCTGAACTCTTCCTGCAAACGAGATCTGCTATATTTAACACTAAAACTCTATCTGAAGGAGCAGCCTGAAAACTACTAGTTTATAGATGAGTAATAATTCCAGTTTTGGTCTTACACCCATAGGAAAACATCTACAAGTCATATTATTAAATCTTTTTTTGCTTATCCTATGGTTAAATAGTGATGATAAGATCATAATACCCTGGTTTAGGAACACTGAAATACAGTCAACAGACATATTCTTAGTTTTTATTCTCATCAAAATGTCACATACCTGGTCAGCTAACATAAGTACAGTTTTCATTGTGAACCTTCTTGAACAGAAATTGAAGAGGTCTTCGAGGCTGGGTCCCAGAAGATCCATGACTAGTACATTGTAGTCTTTTTCCTGACCATACCACCTAATGAAACAAAAGGATAGGGAGGGCATTATCAAAAGCTATCACTACCACCAAATTAATTAATTTTAGGAGACAGGGTCTTACTCTGTCAGCTGGGCTGGAGAGCGCAGTGTTGTAATCATAGCTCTCTGCAACCTCAAACTCCTAGGTTCAAGCAATCCTCCTGCCTCAGCCTCCCGAGTAACTGGGACTACAGGTGTGTGCCACCACACCTGGCTAATTTTTCTATTTTTTGTAGAGATGGAGTCTCACTCTTGCTCAGGCTGGTCTTGAACTCCTGACCTCAAGCAATTCTCTATACCTTGACCTCCCAAAGTGCTAGGATTATAGGCAAGAGCCACCGCACCCAGCCAGTATCACCAAATTTTTAAAATTCATAAACTCTAAGAAGATAGTTTCCCTCTCTGGTTAGGGTTTTATTTAAGCTAAGTTTTCCTCTATTCAGAAGACAAACCCACTGGTCAACTAGATTGCCCAATACAAAACAAGGGTAATACTTCCCCCCCCAATCAAGTGACCCCACTCTCCTATAAAGACATGACGTGTATGGCAGCCTTAACAGTCCTCTTATCAGGGCAGCTGAATTCTATCTATACCCATCTGCCACTGATGCCTGTAATCTTCAGCAAATTCCTTAACCTCACCTGGATTTACTTCCTAACTGAACAAATGAAGACTATTTTCAGTCATTCCAAATGTTGCAGAAAGCAAAGATCCCTTTTATCATAACTCCTGGCCCAATTCCCACCTAACTGCATTTACTCAATTACCTGCCCCTTTTCAAAAAGGAGTTGCATTTTTTCTTAGTTTCAGATTACAGAGAATAACCAGTATTAATACAAGGTGTGATAACATTTATTTGCTTTTGACTGGAATACTATTTTAATTATCTCATGCTGTATTACTGTGGATACATATACAACATGTCCCCAGTAACATAAGAAATACCAACTGCTAATTTCATTTACTCCAAGGAATGGGAATCATTGCAATAAATGATTTCAAATTGCAATAAATGATTTCAAATTTCAATGTCTTATGATTCTGGTAAGGGGTACTTTCTTAAAAATTAGCACTACCGTTTGTATTTCAAACTTTTCTAGATTACAAATTCTGCTTGGAAAGAAAAAGTTACAAGTAATTTTAAAGCTGAAAATGGAGCCATTTTTTTGTTAACTCCAGTTAATAAGCAATACCAACTATATCCGGAAAGTTTATATGTTTTAAAAATGTTCAAAAAAAAGGAGCAAAGCTTTTTTTCTTAAAAAACCAAAATCTGATCGCTTCTCGGCCTTTTGGCTAAGATCAAGGAAAAGAAAAGGAAAAAAAAAAAAACAACACCAAAATCTGTGTCAAAATTATAACAAGTAAATCAGTCTAGTGGGAAAATTTAGTGCTTTTAGTGCTACTTCTTGCTGTTTTGCTAATATATGCCAATGATTCAAAGAAAACCAAGATTAAAACTAGAGTATGAGGATTAATATTTGAGCAATGATATTTTTCCAGAAAATGCAAAATTAACTACTTTGCACCAGAGTATACTATTCTGTTGTCTTTTCTTTAAGAAAATAGTCTATTCTAACCAGTGGTCCCAAATACCCACTAACAGTATCTCCTGATGACATCTACCAAAACTGCAGGAATTTCAGTCATGGTACCCAAGAAGGGAAACAAAATAAATAAGCCTCAAATCAGTTAGTTTTAATTTCAGACCTATTCAGATAAGTCCCATAATATAATGAATACATTCCCTAGAATGTTATGCTAAGAGTAAAAGATCACAGTAAGTCCAAAAAGTTCAAGGTCTTTCCTATGTTCACTTGTTCTTGAGAACTACTTTCCAAACACAAGACATGTATAACTGCCATTAAACACACAAAATAGAATCTATTTTCACATCCTCTTTGCAGAAAAGTAGTAACTGAACAAGGAAAGGGTGTTTGCTTAACTCTCTAGAGGTCTTGCCCACTAGCCTAAAAAGGAAACAGATGTGCCAACATGACAGTGGTAGCATTGGTCTGTCCTTATCGCACCTAAAACTGTGCACCAAAGCTGCTGTTATTTTCCCTCTTCTACTCTATTCTCCACATGGGAATTCAGCACCTTACACATTCATTCAAACATTTACTTGAAAGAAGCTCACAGTGATGTTTTGGGTAACATAACAAATAACAATATTAAAATTAGGTAAATGGTAAAGCAAATAAGTTGTCTTCTCCTTTCCCTTTTCCTCTTCATTTTAGTTTGCCCTTTCCTTTTTCCACTCCCTTTTATACTACTTAAGTGCAGAGGCAAATCTGTGCTAGAGAGCTGTCAGGAATCTGCCATTATAAATGGTCAACATATTAAAAATTATAGCAGATTTTTAATATAAATCTAATTTACTTAAGTTTTTAAGAAAACACCACCAAATCCAGACAGAGCTAAGGAAGTGTGGGGAAGGCACAAAAAGTCAAATAGGCAAAAAGGAAAGCATAAAAACGAACTCTCATAAGACTATGTCTCAGCTCTACATAAACAGATTTCCACTATGACTAAGAGACATAAAACTACTTAAAACTACTTATTGTAACAAGCAAATGTTACAACCATCCAAACCCAAATACAAACTGGGATGTGAAAGGCACTAACTCATACCTCATATCTTCAAGCAATTAACACCATTTCATAAAGCACTTCTTAAATCATCTGCAAGTAAGCCTCTAGCTCCCTCAATAATTAGAAACTGGGAAGAATTGTATGAATTCAGAAATAAACATTTTAAAAAACGAAGTTATTGGACATTCTTCTCCTTAACTGTATGAACAAAAGAATATGTCTTTTGTTCTCAGTGTCAAGAGGATGAATATTCCATAAAAAATAGCTAAAATATATACATTTCAAAGGTATTTTTCTCTGTGAGCAAACATGTAGCTCTAAAATAACTAGGTCTCTCTGCTCTACAGAGACTGGCACTATAACTCCAAACCTAAGAGACAGGTGTTTCTTTCATACTTCCCTTTGGTTTCAAGGAATATATAGCTTAATTCTCCAAAGCTAATACCTCACACTTTCTATCTGTGCTTTTCATCTGGACTAAGTCATTCAGACATTATTACACACAGATGAGAAACTAGGAAGAGTCTTTTGCTTCTTCAAATCCTACCTATTCTTAGTTTCTACCTTCACTCTCTGTTTCCCACTTCTATTCTGGGCTTCACTCTACTTTCAATCTCAACCTCTTAAAACCCGGATGCCAAAGAAATCTTTCTTATGTCACCTATCCCACATTGATCTCCCATTTCCCAGAATCCCCAAAGTCATTGACTATTATTGCTTGTATCCACAACACACCCCTTAACAACACAATATTCACATATGATCACTTTGGCATTTCTGACTCTACACCTGGTAAGACTGAGCTTACACTCTTTATAGAACCTGAAAAAATGAACAAGCACTAACTTGATTCTCTGCCATCATTTACCTTTGTAGACAATCTGAAACATACCAACACAAAAATCTCACTCTTATTCTCCACTTTCTAGGTACCTTCAAGCTAGAAACTCAGGCCTTATCTTTAGACATTTTTTTATATTAAGAAGAAGAAGTGTTGCTACTAAGTACACTGTGGTAAACTGACGTGGCATGTTGTAGGTACTCAGATTATCTATGAGACTAAAAAAAGAACTCCAGTTTTTGATTCGGACCTTATCCTTCCTAATAATTTCAAAATATCCAGAAGAACGAAGTAATTTAATGGAGGAAAGTAAAAAAAATAAATAAAATGTTCAGGGGTCTCCTTTTCCATTTGTTTGGTTCAAATCAATACCTTTAGACTTCAATGTTACCTGAAAGTAGGCTGAGTTCACAATGTACACAACCATCATTACTTACTTAGAGCATAAAAAAGGTACCTAAAGTCTGAAGGAGATGCCAAGAGAAGGCAAAGTCCATCATTCTGTTCTCATCTTTCCCCTAAATACATACCCAAGCTAAATCTAGTCTGGAAATTAAGACATACACAAAAAGCACAAATGTAAAATGATACATGCACTTGTCAATGAAGCTGACAAAAAATGCTAACAGAATTCAGACAAAAGATCAAAGGGAACTAAATCAGTCTAAACAGATATTGTGAAAATGGTCTGCTGCCCATTAGGTCCTGAAGGATGGATATTTTGATAGGGAAGGCAGAAAATGGCATACCAGGCAGGCATAAGAATAAACTATTTTGGACCATGGGTTCCCACAGAGGGAAGAGTCAAAGTGGCAGTTAGTTTGAGACTGTATTATGGATTCTTGAATGCTGAGCTAAAGAGCTTTATATTCTGTAAATAACTAGAGGAATTGTCAGTAGGGTTTGTGGCCAAGATATAATTAAAATCAGTATTTTAGCATTAAGTCTTGACATCAGTATACAACATAGAAATAGAAGAGTAGGGGAAAGCGTGATAATGACATGGGGACCAATTAGTGTTATATGATAGCTGGAGAATTCAAGCTAGAGATTTTCTTTTCTCTGAGAAATCTCGTCATGAAAATGAAAATATCTGAGAAAAGAAATAAAATATCTGAAATGAAATATTTAAGTATTGTATGAGACCTAGGAACTTCCCAGAATAGTAAACCAGTATAATTATTATAATACACAGTTCAGATTAAAGTACCCAAATATGTGTTGGTTCTATCACTATGACTAGGACAAAAATAATAGCAATAGATTAATTATTTCTTTAATGTAGAGTCTCCCCTTCAGACTATCAGCTTGATAGGGGCAGTCATTGTTTATCTTGTTCATAACCCTGTATTCTCCAGCATTCAATGACTTATAAGAAATCCTAAAAACCTTTGCTGAATGAAAGAATACAAAGCCGTTAGAGGCTGTAACAGGCTATGGAGTGCTTGATTTGGCAGATGAGGAAAACAAAACAAGGAATGCAAAACACTCCCTGTACTCAAAGAATAAAGTTATCAGGAAGTATCTACTTAACTCATTTTTGATACATGTAAGCCAAATAATTATAAAATTTTAAATGTGACAGTTTTAACAAAGGTAAATACAATTCCTATGCAATGTATCTTCTCATCTTTCTGTTATTAATGTCAGAGTCTTCACTGAACTAAAAAGTATCAATATTAAATCAGTGCTAAAATACATCCAATTTTCATAGCATCTACAAGACATATTCTCAAGACATTATCTCTCAAACTTAGACTCTTGCCAATCTATCACCATCCAACCTTCATGTTCCTTTTTATGGGGTTAGAAAATAAGAACTTTGGTCTAGCACACTCTTGCTAAACTCTAACAACCAGCCCAAATTCACCCTTTAGGATGCTATTGCTAACAGTTCTAGCTACTCTGCCTCCTTTTCTCTGAATTCCTTTTAATGTTCCTATACAATAATACTTACGTGTGCCATTCTTAACAGTATTTGCCACTCATTATAGAGATACATTCTCAAAATCATAGATACCTTTTCTTCCCACATATCCCTTCTCAGAATGTTTTAAATGCACAAAATAAAATACATACCATAAAGGAAACCAATTATAGTGAAATTCATCTAACATAAAATTACTTTCAAAAAATCAATTTTGGGATATAGTATCATAATATGCATATTCTCCTTATTAATGCATTAAATAATATGATATAGGGATAGGTTTTAAGTGCCATAGTTTGGAAGTACTAATGAGTATAAACCACATTTTAAGATACTGGCAACAATAAAGTGATGTAAAAATATCTGTGATTTCTACTGGTGACAAAGTACAGGTTCTGCTAAAACTAATGACGGTTTTTGCCTACACTTATAAAAAAAAATGCCATATTTTAGAGGTTCGTGAAAATAAAGATGTAATTTTTTTTACCTGTCCAAGTTCACGGATCTCATGAGGGATGGTGGCGGGGGTGCGAGGGGAATATCCCTGGACCAAGTTAAGACCTCCTTCTCTAAACTAACTTTTGAGGTAAACACACCTAAAATTTGAAAATTATGTGCATGACTTTTTAAATAGCTTTATTGAGATAATTTACCTACATGAAGCTTGACCTGTTTAAAGTGTACAATTTGGTTTTTGCTATATGTACAGAGTTTTGCAACCTGTTCTGTTGCCCAGGTAGAGTGCAGTGGCGTCAGCCTAGCTCATAGCAACCTCAAACTCCTGGGCTCAAGTGATTCTCTTGCCTCAGCCTCCCAAGTAGCTCGGACTACAGGTGTACACCACCACACCCAGAAAATTTTTACTATTTTTAGTAGAGACAGCCTATTACTCTTGCTCAGGCTGGTCTGGAACTCCTGAGCTCAAGCAATCCTCCCACCTCGGCCTCCCAGAATGCTAGGATTATAGGCGTAAGCCACCTCACCTGGCCAGAAGGACCTCTTGAGCCCAGGAATTTGAGGCTGCAGTGAGCTATGATCCTGCCACTGTACTCCAGCCTAGGCTACCTCTAAAAAAAAAAAAAAAAAAAAAAAAACCACCAACCAAGTAAAATAAAAAGTGGTCAAGTAAACCAGCAGTTGGGTTTAAGAACAAGAAACCGGCTAAGTCGACAGTATGTATATGTAACAGTACCAAGAATACTGGTCAGCAGCCAGAAAGGATTCTAGTTCTGGCTTTGTCATTTTCTTGCTTTATGACTGTGTAAGTTGTCACTGGTCAAAGATTTTTTTTTTTTCTTTTCTTTTGAGACAGGGTCTTGTTCTGTTGCCCGGGCTAGAGTTCAGTGGTGTCATTATAGCTCACTGCAACCTCAAACTCCTAGGCTCCAGTGATACGCCTGCATCAGCCTCTCCTGTAGCTGAGGCTACAGGTGCATGACACCATGCCTGGCTAACTTGTTTTCTGTTTTTTCAGAGAGAGGATCTCATTTTGTTGCCCAGGCTGGTCTTGAACTCCTGGCCTTAAGTGATCCTCCCGCTTTGGCCTCCCAAAGTGCTGTGATTGATGACAGGCATGAGCCACTTCACCTAGCCAAAGATTTTTATTAACTGTCTCTACCTATCAAGAGGTGGTGTGGTAATTATGAGATAAGTCTATGTAAAAACATTTGGTAAATTACAAAGCATTACACAAATAAGGGATTATTACTTTTACTACAAAAAGCAGTAGCCCAAAAATTATAAAATGTCAACCAGCAAGACAATAGCATTTCCTAAAATAGCCACAGCAATCTCAGCAAAATTCACTCACTACCACCAACAGCTCAATACGATGGAGTACCAAAACCTTAGCACAGAATTCCTCAAAGTGTGGTTCTCTGGTCTTTAGCAGAAATTACTTTGTGTACTTGTAAAAAAAATACAGCTCTTGGGCCCCATTCCAGAACTGGTCAAATGGAAATCTAGGGGTAAGGTGGTGTAACCTGCATTTTTAACAAGCTCTGTAGGTAATTATTACACATGGTCAAAGTTTCAAAAATGCTGACTTTGCAGGGTTCACATGAATAGGGCCTTAATGGGGTACTAGTTGACCTGACAAATCAAGGCAATCTCTAAATGCTCTGAGGTACTATTTGAGGTTCATACTCAGTACACTATCCCCTTGATGTTAAAGGAAACATTCATGTCCTCGTACAAGTTGAGACTTAGACATCTTTCCTCCTAATTTTCCGCAAGAGACAAATTTACAGCTATATGCCATGCTCATGGCAGATGCTCAAAAAAAAATTAAACCTCACAAAATTTTTGTCTGTTCACTGAAATGTACCAGTATCTTAAACTTTGCCTGGCACATAGTAGGTACAAAGAAATGCTCGTTATCCTCTACAAGGTACCATACAAAGTGTTATGAAGTATGTTAAGATGTTAAAACAAGTCTCAAACCATCAGACCTTTCATTTGAAGAGTAGAAACTAACAACATCCACTTCTATAAGAGAGATACAAAGTATTAATATTATGGAGGTTCACAAGTAGAACACTAGGATTTCAGTAAGTGGAGCTTGGTCATAATTTCAATCAACGGAGAACAGCCAAACACAAAACAAAACCCAATCTGAATAGTAAAGATCATAGGGAAAAAAATGAAAAAGGAAAAAAATGATAGTCCCCTAAAAGTATGAACTTTAATTAGAAGAATTTCATTATTTCAGTTGTTACTAAGGACAATGTATTAGACATCTCTAATACAACTAAGACTTCGAAAATATGGAACTTAAAATCTATAAAAATTTCATCCTACTACTTTCCAACAAAGTAGCTTTAAATCAGATCTCATACTCCCCTTTTCATAAAAGCCACCAAGAGGGCAGAATGCTTTGATAGTATAGGGAAACGTAATAGGTAAGTACAGTACTTAGAGCAGGTTTCAGAGGAGCTGAAATACAGGACAACTTCAATTTCAGAAGGTTTATACGCAAACCTCTCCACTGTACATTTAATGATGGCACAAGTGAAACATGGATGATTTATACTATGTATACTTGATTTATACTATGCTTACTTCAGCCATTGTCACTCTCATCATCTTCTCTCTTAAAAAAAAAAAATCCTTCTTCAGTACAAAAGTTGCTGTAAGAAGCAACTTCCTGATGTTACTGAAATAAAACCAAAAAAATTCCAAATGGCCAACACCATTAATGGATGCTAACAGATACTTAAGCTGATGAACATCCACAATAGTTAGCCTTTACTGTGAAGTTAATGGACATTAGCTTTTAATGATACATTATTATCTTTACACTGGCATTCAAAGCTAAATGAACTAGTACAGCCAGGTTTCCATTTGTAAATTGGTGGCCAGCTAGTGGGTTCAGTGATATTTAAAACAGTAAGTACCACAAGAGATGGTGAATATTCACACTGTGAACTGAAGAACTGAACCATACATGCTCAGGTACTTCTAAAATTCAATAAAAATGTATAGTAGCCATAACCTACTGCAGGATTCCATTAAAAAAAGTAAATGTATATAGATACAATAAAAGCAGAATTTCATTATTCAGTGCCTTCTTTATACCCAGTACTATGGTAAGGAACACAAAGATGCCTCTGTCAGCAAGACATAGTTCTTTCCCTCAAGGACTTTCCAGAATACATTCTTGTAGGTATGCACCTTAAACATGTGAAGAGGTAAACTGTTTCACCTATCGATTTTAGATACTTTTCAGAAATCAAAGAATTTGATTGTACAGGATTACAGTGTACTTTCCAGTACCATGCTGCCTAGTATAGGATTTCTTGAATTAACCTCCTAATTCATAGGAGGAGGTGTGTAAATTAAGAATACAGCTTTAGGCCGGGCGCGGTGGCTCACGCCTGTAATCCTAGCACTCTGGGAGGCCGAGGTGGGCGGATCGTTTGAGCTCAGGAGTTCGAGACCAGCCTGAGCAAGAGCGAGACCCCACCTCTACTAAAAATAGAAAGAAATTATATGGACAACTAAAAATATATATAGAAAAAATTAGCCGGGCATGGTGGCGCATGCCTGTAGTCCCAGCTACTCGGGAGGCTGAGACAGGAGGATCGCTTGAGCTCAGGAGTTTGAGGTTGCTGTGAGCTAGGCTGACGCCACGGCACTCACTCTAGCCTGGGCAACAGAGTGAGACTCTGTCTCAAAAAAAAAAAAAAAAAAAAGAATACAGCTTTATCACAGTTGTAGTTCTAGGAAAAGATGGAGGTTGATGGGGGTGGGCAGGGAGGCAACAATTATTAATTCCCAAAAAATGATATAGTACAATGGTTCCTGAACTTTGCTGCACATCAGAATCATCTGGGAAGCTTTTAAAAATCATGATATCTAGGTTGTACCCCAAACCAGTTAAATCAAAATATATGAGGTTAGGTGTCATATTGTTCTAAAGATTCCCATGTAGGCTGGACACGGTGGATCATGCTTATAATCCCAGCACTTTGAGAGAACTGCTTGAAGTCAGGAGTTCCACACCAGCCTGGGCAATACAACAGGACCCCACCTCTACAAAAAATAATTTTAAAAAATTAGCCAGGCATGGTGGCATGCACCTGTACTCCTTGCTACTCACGAGGCTGAGCCAGGAGGATCTCTTGAGCCTGGGAGTTGGAGGTTGCAGTGAGTTGTGATCACACCACTGCACTCCAGTCAGGGCGACAAAACAAAATATCCCCATGTGATTCCACTGTGCGGCAAAAGTTGAGAACTATTGGTATAGTTGAAAGACATAGTAAGATCTGTTCAAATCACACATCAGCTGTGTGACATCAGGCAAATTAACCATTTCAACTCACACACTTTACATGAAACTCCACCTTATAGGATTGTTGTAACTGAAACTGAGTACAATGCCTAGGTAATACCAGACTCTTTCTTGCATGCAGAGGGGAAAACGTTTAGTCAATTGTTCCCTTGTTTCAATAGTTGTCAATGTTATGAATAAATAAAAGGCAATTACACCTTAAAGTTAGAACAAATTACTGCATCAGAGAACAGAAGAGGTATCTTTTATCCTACTGATTCTATCAATTTATACAATGCATGTAAAAACTCTTAAGACCTAGTTGATCTTACAGAAGCCTTTTATAAAAGAAAATTCGTGTTACAAATTGTAGAATTCATTCTAGGTTCAAATCTAGATGGCATTACAGGCAGAACCCTAACTCTGTCAATACAATGCTTTTTCCATTTCCCTTTATATTGAGGATCAGAATGTACTCTCTTCAGTTAAACCTTTATTATACAGCACTTCCAAAGTCCCCATTAAAACAGCCACAAAATAACTCAACTGACCTCTCACAGAGAGGAAAAAGCAGTACTCTAGTTCTTCGAAGGAGAATAAAGTAAAGATACCACCATCACCTGATTATTTCGTCAGTTATATTCCATAGTGCACTTCATGGTGATAAACAGACTATTCACTTGTAGTCTTGCATATGAGTAAATCAACATCAAATTCAGAAGAAATGTGTAACTATGATCCAAAAGACTAACTTTTTAAAAAATAAAACTAATTTCCTGACCCTCAGAAAGTGTGAGATAATAAATATTGTTCTAAACCATGAAAAAAAATAAAAAAATAAAACTAATGTTACAGAATGTAGCATACTAAGAATTAGCAGTGTCTGTGTGTATATAAATAAAAATCAAATATCTCAATGGGGTGTGGGCTGCACCTTTGTATGCATTTGTCAAAACTGATCCAACCACACATTAAGGTCTGTGCCATTTCACTGTATGAAAATTACACTTCAGTTGTTAAAAATCCTATTAAGACATGCATTAATTAGTCCATGCTACGTTAATACTGGTCATTCAAAATTTAAGAGCCATCTGAGATTGCATTAGAAACAGAAACGGTAACCAAAAAAAATCATCATTTTAACAAGGTTCTCATTCATTGAAAGCTGTAAAGGCATTCAAATAACCTCATAAAAACTTCCGTTAAACTCAAGGACTAATTTTAGAACATTTGCTGCAAATTCTAGTTTTTTTTAAATAGAATTCTTGATGGTAAAGTTATTTACTAAACATTAAGAGATCATGAGAAAACCAAGACTTAATGATATTTAGGTACAGCTTAAATATGCTTTGAAACCAAATGATGTAGCTCTAAAAATGTCTAAAGCCAAACATGTAAAACCCATATACTTTATACGGACTCACAAGTACTTACTCCAAATTAATAATTTCCAACAAAATTTTTATATTGCAATCCACGGATTCAAAAAGAATAACAACAACCTGAATTATAAGCATCTAGTTAAATATACAAATAATAGATTACTTACACTTATAAAAAAGCTTTTCAGCTTCTCTAAGGCCAAGTGCCATAAAGTGAGGGGGCAAAGTATAGCTCTCCAGCATCAAATGGAAAAGGTACGATTTGACCTTGACATAAAGATGATAATGGCTCTCAGGAGGACTGGGGGTCAGGAGACTCTAGTAACTCCTGAGATTTAAATATTCTAATTTGTATGAATGCATCTATTAGGTTTCATCCAGCTCAAACATGCTAACTAGCATTATTCCATTAGCCAATATAAAGCATCTCTAGTATACCATGGAGTCAGTTACCCTTTGAGTTAAAAATCACATTTCTCTAGTAGTAATCTGTAAGTTATCTTAATGAAGAAGATATACCTAGCGCCGTTATCACCTTTGTACTCTGACAACAGCCATTACAATCTTATTCACAGGATATTCACTTAGTGCCAAAAAGATTAATATTTAAGCTGCTTTTAACAGTGAAGAGTAAGGATTAACTAGTACTTTATAAATATCTTCTAGAATATTTGACAGAGAGCAAAAAAAGCGATTAAAAAAAATTAGCCAACTGTGGTAGCCCTGTGTTTCCAGCTGCGTGGGAGGCTGAGGCAGGGGGATGGCTTGAGCCCAGGAGTTTGAGGCTACAATGTACTATGATCACACCATGAATAGCCACTTCACTCCAGCCTGGGCAACAGAGGGCAACCTGGTCTCTTCAAATTTCCCTTGCCCTCTTCTCACTTTCTTTATACATGATTTCCCTATAAAAGTATATTTCATTATTTTACTTTCTTCTGATTTGTCACTCTATAGTTTACCTGAAAGAGATGACATTTCTAGGTCTTCTGTGGTACTTCACTCCTAAAATAACATTCAAGGGTAAGGTCTAGCCATATCATCGAAATGATGAAATGCTTTCTACCTACTATCCTCAGTGACTTTAGTAGTGAACCCTTGTTCAAACAAAAGCCTACCCAAATGCTCAGCATGCAAAAGCAAATGGAAATGAATATTTTTCTGGTAAAAGAAGGGTAGGAAGCCCTAAATCTTTCTGTTCAGCACTCTCCTTTCCTATCCCAACAAGTTAGAAAATTAACTTAGTAAAATCTTCTTTTTATTTTATAGGTGAGGAAACTGACCGACCCATAGATGTTAAGGGGCTGAGTGACTCTACATCACCCAGTCAATATCACATAGCAGATCTAGAGCTCAAACCTCTAACATCTTACTGTCTACTTAAGAACTTTTCAGTATATCATAATTGTTTCTTTAGAGAACACGTTAATTCAATTCAGAGTGGCACAAAGACAAGGAGGGTTGTAACAGAAATAGTACAGTTGACCCCTGAGCAACACAAGTTTCAACTGTGCAGGTCTACTTACATGTGCATTTTCTTCTACCTCTCCCACCCCTCAAACAGCAAGACCAATCCCTCTTCCTCAGCCTATTCAATGTGAAGATAATGAGGATGAAGACCTTTATGATGATCTACTGCCACTTACTTAATACTAAATATATTTTTTCTTCCTTACAATTTTCTTGGTAACATTTCTTTTCTCTAGCTTACTTTATTGTAAGAATACAGTATACAAAATATATGTTAATCTATTGTTCATGTTATCAGTAAGGCTTCTGGTTGGTCAACAGTAGGCTATTAGTTGTTAAGTTTTGGGGTAGCCACAAGTTATACATGAATTTTCAACTGGGTAGATGTCAGTTGGTGCCTCAATCCCTCGTTGTTTAAGCATCAATCATAATTTTAAGTGAGCTCTCAGATGTCAATTCACAAGGTTCAAGGATTCAGTTTCTCAAAATATCAAGAGACTGGATGCCATTCTCCCATCCTTGCTTTTTACACTGGATGCTATGCTCCTACTTAATAGGTAAGGAACTGATTAGGCAGGTCAGCTATGTAGGCCAGGTAATTTCCAGCCCTTGTTTTAGGATACCCCGAAGTATCTTAAAGCAAATTCTTTACAGAGTTTCCTAACAGGAAATTTGAATTTGAGAAGGGGCAGAGAGGAAATGTGTGTATGAAGGGTAAATGCAGCAAAATCTAAATTTTTAAAATTAGTGCCAACACTTCTAAACAATGGATAACACATAAACTGCATTATTTAATCTAGGCAAAACTAAACAGCCAACCTAATTCAATATTTACCAAGTAAATATTAAGTATATACTACGTATAAGTGATATAGAAATAGTAGGGAACTGAGAGGATGGGAAGATGTTGCCACCCAAATAAAGAACATTTATGTTAATCTGTCTTATCCTTTAAACTTCAGTGGAAAAATCTTTTTTCCACACTTTACTCTAAAAACCAACAAACCACTTTTGTTTCTATGTACCTGAACCTACTACTCCTAAAACAAATTTACCCTTTCCCCACCCTCATTCAATTACTATATTCTGCCTTAGAGACTACTCCCCAAAGCCACACTCTATTCTTGGATGCCCTCCCCAACCAGATCACCAAGCTTTTTCCCTAGAGCCAGATCCTGAAATCCCATCTCCTCTCCCAGGAAGCCTTAATTTGAAAGCCAGGTTAATCTCTTTAGCCCCACCCAGACAGCTTATAACTACCATAACTCTCTCTGCATTCACTATCTTATAATAGGCACCTATTATGCTACCTCCAAGTTAATTTCATTTATTCATGTGCTTATTCAGTACATTACTCATCGCCCTTATTGGTGTGTATCAGGTCTTCAATAAAAGCCACCAGATAAAAGGGCATGTACTTAACTTGGGTTTAACACTGAAAATGGCAGATGCTTAATGCTTTTTGGAAATGATCTCAAATACATTAAATCCAACATGATTTGTGAAATCTATAAAATCTCCCAACATGGATGAATCTCAAAAACATTATGCTAAGAGAAAGAAGCCAGACACAAATGACCCCATAGTGTATGATTCCATTATATGAAATTCTGGGAAAAATGACAGTGATGGAAATCAAATCCACACACAGTAGGGGTTTTTTTAATGGATGGGAATCATTTGAAATCCCAAATCTGGATCTTCCCAGATTTCACATTAATCTTTACTTCATAAACTTGGAATTTTCTTCCAAAACATTTACTTGATCACTTATGACCAATAGTACATTTTATCATTCTATTTCTCCATTAAAAATGTCTACCAACATTGGAATTTTCTTAAAAGATAGTTTTATTTTGACTGTTTCCACATCAGAACTAATGTATGCAATCCAGTTTTTAATTCAAGATTTGAAAATCACAAACTGTAGTAGAAAAAGAAGCTACAGTCAATACCATTCAATCTTAACTATTCTGAATCTTTTTTGCAAATGTTATTTCTGGAAAATGGCTGGGTTTTAAACTATATCTTAGTCTCTGTGCTAAGAAGCTCTTTAATCTCAGAAATCAAAAAATTTAAAAGTCAACCATTTGAGAGAACATAATGTCCTTATCTGGTCATCTTTTATCCTGATTACTGTTACTACTTGCATTTACCAATATCCCATTTCAAAAGAGGCTATAATTTCCCTGATGTGAAGTTTTACTGACAAAATAACTCAACAGGTTAAAATTACTTATGAAACTGTGGTTAAGTGATTAAGCTTTCTTTTAACACAACTGATACTGAGTAAATTTCAACACAGTTGGTGCTACTCAAACTGCCTTTGTCATTATCTATAAAAATTTAGTACAGACCGAACTGTACCAAACATTACAAATAATAAAAGCTTACAGTAATTAACACCTTTAAGAGGAACAGGAAGGATTTTCCACAGAATAACTTAACAATTTCGTGTCGCATCTGGTGCAGAGATCACAAACATACTGTCATTATGCCATCTCCTTCCTAGAACCCCACCGCCTCCTGCAGCTTTATTCCTGGGTTTTCAAAGGTATAATCCATTCAGGGTTACTAAAGGAGGAATCAAGGAAGCACAGTTTGTGAACCCTGAGAAAAGGGCAGGAATATGGGGTTGAGTCACGTCGTTCCGCCATTTTCTAAGCGGAGGAGGAAGACATGTTGGAACAAAAACACAACAAAAGAGCAGCCATTTCCCAAGCCAGTTCCAATAGCAACCCGGACTGGCTCAGCCCGGTCACTTCGGCACCCGCATATCCACTTCACCGGACAAACCTAAAACATCAGAGGTGCTGCCGTAAGGAAAACAGCAGCCAGCCTTTCCGCGTAGGGCCCAAAGATGACCTGCATACCTTACTGCAAAGGAAAGCCTCGGGAAGAGGAAGAATGACGGAAGCTAAATGGAGCAGAGTGTAATAAACTGAAATTGTAAACTAAGCTGGTAAACTAAAATTTCCTCGGCGATCGCAGTCACTTACGGGTCACAGGAACCACCAGTTAGAGGGAACCCAGGTAACTCAGATACCAAGACCCGGATCCAGCAGGTCCCACTACCTGCCTCTGCCCATTTCCCCGTTCCATTCTTCCCTCAGCGGATTGCCTACATGCTTATGGGTTCTTACCGTATGTGGGGGATGCCAACCCCACCTTGAAGAATCTTATAGAGTTTGCTCTCGTACAGCAACTGGGGGTGCCTGGCCTTCTGAGATTCTAGCTTCACTGCCACTTCCTGCAGGGGAAAGAGGGGATGATGGCATCAACATCCCTACGGATTCAATGTCACTTGGGAAAGGAGGGGGACATGAACAAAGCTCCAGGTCGCGACTGCAAGAAGAGAAAGGCTGGGAGGAGGAAGCTCTCTTTGTAATCATAAAAACGAGACAAGCAGCTTCAAAGGCCTCTTCAGGGGGTAGTGACGAAATCGGGACGTCCAAAGTGCAGGAAAACTATTCACCCAAGGAAAAGAAACAACCTCTGAATGTAACGAGAGGTTCTGAAGGAACTAGGTGATCGGAAACTGCTCTAATTGGAACAAGAACCCCAGTGGAATTAAACATTAAAAAAGTAAAAACATGGGAAATCACGGAACTATGATTTCGCTGTTTCCACCTTAAACGACAGTTAAAAAAAAGTTCGACTAAGGGACATTTACGGGACATGTTTAACAAGCTGGGAGACGAGTACACCCAACCTTTCTATTGAGTTCTTTCCCTTTTAGGGCAAGAGAGCGGGGGAGGTTCCCAGGCCAGGAAAGCTGGCTCTCCGCACTCCCCAGTGCGTGCGTGCGTGCGGTGGGGAGAGGCCCGAGCGGTTTGGGGGTTGGGGGAGTGAGGACAGGCGCAACGTTATGGTGAACCCCCCACCCGGTGATTACCTCGCCGTTGGTGATGTTGATCGCCAGATAAATGTCCCCGAAGGAGCCAGACCCGATCTTCCGTACCAGTTTATATTTCCCTCCGACAATGAATTCGGCCTTGGAGCCGCTGCTGCTCGCCATCCTGAGACACGAAGATGGAGGCTGGGGCCGAGCCCCGACACCTCTGAGGGGAGGATGGAGGCCTCCGGGGCTCGTCCACGGGGCAAGGCTGCGGAGGAGGGCGGCAGGAAACGGAACACGGAGGCCTTCCCCGGCGCTACGGGGCCCAGAATCAGTCAAGGGGAAACTGATCACAACCGCTCAGTCGGGTTTCTTTTTGCCAGGCCGCAGTTTGTGAGGGGTTCTCGCGGTTACCAGGCCAGGCCACTTGTTTCTGGGCGGCCGCCGCTGCCTCGCCTTCGCGGCGACGTTGCGGGCTGGAAAAAGGGGCGCGGTGAGCTAGGGCGGCGATACAGTTGCCACCACTGCCGCCGGCTCCGGCCCGGAGGGACCCCTGTCACTCCGCTGACGCCGCCATCTTGTTACTCCAGCTCCAGCCAACACAAAATGCCCCCAGTCCCCGGGAGCCGCTTCTTCACGGCGCAGAGCACTCTGGGAAAAGGATCTCGAGCGCTGGCCGGGAAGGATCGGCAGCTAGAGGGAGGGCGGAACCGGATCCGTGAGAGTGGCGGCCCACGCTCCGAGCGACACCTCGTCACCGCCCGGCTACGCATGAGCGTTGCAACCCCTTGCTGACTGCGCAGGCGTGCCTTGGCCTGTCCTCACCCCGCCCCGGGCTCCCTTCCACTTCCGGTCGGCCGTGGTTCTGCTCACGCTTTACTCACCTCAAACCTGCCCAGTCTCTGTATGACTGAGCGGCCCCGGGCCTCGAAAGCCTGTTAGGGAGGAGTCACCTTCATTTTTCGTGGCAGATAGAAGCTTCAGGCTTCCTTGGGTGTTGGGTGTTGACCTTTGCTCTTTGTTTGAGGTGGTTTTTAACCTTTGATGTTTTTTCAGGCCACTCCCCGGGACCGGCCTATTCCAGCTCAGTTTCTGTTTGGAAAGAGCCTGTCGCCTCTGGTGGGAAGGAAGAGAAAAGCAGCCTAGGACCGGCTGGATTTGAGGGACCTGTACAGGCCTCTCGGTTTTAGCAGAGCCTAGCAGATTTCTGCACCCTACAGAGTGGTGGAGATCCTCTCTTGTACAGGAGGAGGGAAAGGGGAAAAGCAAGAATTACTCCCTTGCCCTCTGTCTTTGCGTTGTTGCCCCACACATACATTTGATCTTCAAGAAGAAACTTAATATCTGATTCATAATGCATATTAGTGATAGATGGAATCACCAGAAAATAAAGTTGGCAACAGTGAAAAAACAGTAAAAGTTGTTACAGCTCCCCGCAAAAACCAACGAACAATCAGATTTGGGTCACGTTGAAAGCCGCAGTATTGACCCAAACAGGGTAGAAGTAACTTAAAACAAAATTAACAACGTTTAAAACTTTACACGGTAATTTTTTATTTATTTATTTATTTTTGCCAGAAATTGATGAAAGAATCAAATCTTTACCACATTTTATTTTACAGAATTTGACCTGGGAAAGTTGGACTTAGTAAGAATGTTCACAAAAGAAAACTCTATGGTTGATGCTATCATCTGTAATTTGAGTCAAACCTCAGTTGTAAAAATTTGAACAAAATCCACCCTAAATAAGTTCATTAAAATAGAAATAGAAAAACTAAAGAGTTTTAACTGCAACTTTGAAAGTTGATCAAGCAATTTGTAATAGGGTTCGTCCTGGAAGATACCTTGTCTGAACACAGGGAAAGAGACTTTCCCTAAGATTTAGTACAAAGTTTTTTGAGGCACAACCAAAATCCAGGGAACCTAACTCTCAGATCAGCACTATTGGACATCATTCTCCTTTGATGACTCTAAGGCGTGTTTTGGTCAACTTAAAAGCCTCTGCTGTTAGATTCTGGTCTACATTTTTTTTTTTTTTTTAAGCCAAGTTTAAGCATCTTGAGTTTTCCAGGCATTGCTACCATTCTGCTGATTTCCTATCATAGTCACCCTAAATTTAATGGATTCCTCATCTTGAGGAGTTCCCCATAAGTGGGTGGGGTATACTTTTAAAGGGATTTTTGGGTGTAGTGATACGAAAGCCTAATTGTGGAGGTGGGTAGGGGTGGACATGTAGTGAACTAAATCAGTGATTCGCAAAAGCCTATGTAGGGATTGGTGCAAGTCTCTAACATAGTTTTCCATAATGAAGTTAAAAAAATAAGGCCGGGCGTGGTGGCAAATGCTTGTAATTCTAGCACTCTAGGAGGCTGAGGCGGGAGGATCACTGGAGGTCAGGACTTAGAGACCCCATCTCTACTAAAAATAGAAAAAATTAGCTGGGCATGGCGGTGCATGCCTGTAGTCCCAGCTAATTGGGAGGCTGAGGCAGGAGGATTGCTTTAGCCCAGGAGTTTGAGGTTGCTGTGAGCTAGGCTAATGCCACAGCATTCTAGCTCAGGCGACAGAGTGACTGTCTCAAAAAAAAAAGAAAAGAAAAAGAAAAGAAAAGAAATAATAACACTCTGGGAGGCTGAGGTGGGAGGATCACTGGAGGTCAGGAGTTCGAGACCAACCAGAGCAAGAGCGAGACCCCGTCTCTACTAAAAAAAAAAAATAGAAAGAAATTATCTGGACAGCTAAAAATATATAGAAAAAATTAGCTGGGCATGGTGGTACATGCCTGTAGTCCCAGCTACTCAGGAGGCTGAGGCAGGAGGATTGCTTGAGCCCAGGAGTTTGAGGTTGCTGTGAGCTGGGCTGACGCCATGGCACTCTAGCCTGGGCAACAGAACGAGACTCTGTCTCAAAAAAAAAAAAAAAGAAACAGAAAAGAAAAAGAAAAGAAATAAGAGCAATATAATGCATTTTTCATTTACATATCTGATTTCACATTGTATTTTATTCTGAGATTTTAACTTCCTACATATATCATTAAAATGCCCTTTTTATAAAATGGTGCTGATGGTAGATGGTTATTCTGTTTTTTAGTATAGTATCTGTATTTGGCAAAATAAAAAGTTGACACTTCTATGTCTGACCCCCTCACCCCCTTTATTTTAGAACTTTCCTAAATCCATGAAATCCCCCACTCTGGGACTCACTTGTCTAAATGAATTTTAGAAACCCTCCAACTCTGAGATTCTATGATTTTATGTATATATTTGGTGTGAGTCCTTATTTGTTTCCTGCCTGTGGCAGTCACTATTCTAGCATTGACAATGTCCAGCAAAACGTACTAAAATGCTATATGAACGGCTATAGCCTTTTCAAATGTGATTTCAGTTGGATCCATCTTAAGATTTAAGTTTATTATATTTAAGAAGAGAAAATTTTTTAAATGTAGAAAATGAAAATTTTAGATGTTGCCTATGACTCAGTCTTCTCCTTAAAGTCAAATATCATTTGCAGTAACTTACAGCCTAAGCGATTGAAGAATAATCCATTTTTGGTGCTGCTATTTTAGTATTACAAATCATTCGGTACTTACTGAATCAGCAGCAGCTTTGGTGTGATGGAAGGAGTCTTTTCAATGTACCAAATAGCAATTCCTGGCTCCTAGACCAGAGGAATTCACTAAAACCATATCAGAAGTATAGAATAAAAATTTGAGACCTTGAGGGAAATAGATCATCTGGTTCAATAATCATTATTTTTTTTAATGCTATGCAATTTACAGAGTGTTTTCACGCCCATTATTTGTGCCCCAGTAAGACAAAGTGGCTTGCCCAAGATTATACAGATCTTAGTGGCAAAGACTGGACTAGAATTCCAACTACCTAACCAAATGAAAGAGAAAAAGGAAGCCCAAGAATTCGAGGCTGCAGTGAGCTATGATTGCACCACTGCACTCTAACCTGGGCAACAGAGCAAGACCTGTCTCTTAAAAAAAAAGGAGAGAGAGAAAGAAAGGAAATGGTAAAACACAAATTGGGACAATGAATGGGACAGTCATGTCCCATGATTACTTCTGTGTTCATAAAGAGTTCAAAATGAATTGAAAGGCATTTTTTTTTTTTTAAGGCCACAGAATTTACTCAAGGAAAGGTCACTGGTAGCCAGAGTGTGTTTTGAATAAAATGATAAAAGACAAGCACAAGAAGTATAGGTGGATGCTAAAAACACAAGGGTAGCCTGCCCATATCTGGAGTTGTTTGATACAAATAAGTAGAAAAATGTAATGCCTTAGAAAATGTTAAACAGTGTTTCAGGTGGTGTTTAACTGTTACACAGTCTTGTGCATAACCAGTATTAGATAAGTGGGTTAATGGAGTGATTGAAAACATGAAGACATTAGAAATGTACAGTTGGGTCAGAGAAATAATCCATTCAGTCTGTTTTCTAGCCTTTGACAGTGACAGCAATTTCTATGTCCCTTTCTTTTCCCTCACCCAGCCTAAATAATCTTCTAAAACATAATTTTTAATGTCTGTATGTTAAGCATGTATCGTATTGATGGAACAACGTTTAACCAATCTCAAGTGAATATTCTGATTGTTTCCAGACTTTTGCTAGTATAAACAATGCTGTAATGAATATTCCTATAGGTAAATCTTTGCTCGAATCCAAATTGGTTAGGATATAGTTCTAGAAATGCTACTGATCTTAAAACTCTTCGGATCATAAACAAAAACTTCCACTTCTATTTTGGTACAGTTAATGGTGATTAAACCCATATTTACGGGCTACCCAATCTTCTCACTTAAATCTATCTTTACAGACTTAAATCCTAATCCTTTCATTCTATCCCCAAAAGAGCTAGTTAGATTTTCTTTTCTGACCAGCCTACTGCTATAAAATGTAATAAATTCAATTTTGCAATTCCCCTATTCTCTCCCTCACCCCAATTTCAATGTCTCAAGAATTTTGCAAGTCTGTGGTTTGCAAGAATGTGCTCAGGCTATTAAAAATGTCCCTTTTATGACACAGCTAACAAAATACATTCTTTTGCCCATTAGTGAAGCAATTGAGTTCAACAGATACTTAGATTTAGTTGAAGGAGGGGGAAAATGAGTTTCCTGGAAAAGAGAATGGAGGTCAAAGGGCCTCAAAATCAAGAAAACAGTTAACCAAGTATGAAAAAAAAGAGTAATCTCATATGTGTTTAAGTCTCCCATATTTTGCATAAAGTCACAGAAATAAATATGCAAGGTCTTAGAGATAGGAAAGAATTCAATTTGTCATTGCTCCAAAATGAGATCAGCCCAGACCTTACCACAGAAATCTGTTAAATGCTTGAGTTAGGCATTTCAGCTCAATGTACTTTGATAAATGAGAAAGTACCCTTTTGGCCTATGTGAGGAAAACATTGTCATCTACATTTAGAATACGTGAGATAGGGAAGTTTCCCAAACTTTAAGCAAGAGCCCATGGAAACAGTATTAGAGTAGTGGAAATTTATTTTATTCTTAAAAACTAGTTTGGGGCCGGGCGCGGTGGCTCACGCCTGTAATCCTAGCACTCTGGGAGGCCGAGGTGGGCGGATCGTTTGAGCTCAGGAGTTCGAGACCAGCCTGAGCAAGAGAGAGAGACCCCATCTCTACCAAAAATAGAAAGAAATTATATGGACAGCTAAAAATATATATAGAAAAAATTAGCCGGGCATGGTGGCGCATGCCTGTAGTCCCAGCTACTCGGGAGGCTGAGACAGGAGGATCACTTGAGCTCAGGAGTTTGAGGTTGCTGTGAGCTAGGCTGACGCCACGGCACTCACTCTAGCCTGGGCAACAGAGTGAGACTCTGTCTCAAAAAAAAAAAAAAAAACTAGTTTGGGTGGGAGAAGAGAAACCAAATTATTCCTTTAGTTGGGTATTTAAGGGGTAGGTTAAATAGAAGGAAATGTATCCCAACTATAGTCAGGAAATCTAAATTTAGTTGTGACTCTACCTTAAATATTTTCCAGGGCTTCAATGTTGTAATCTTTTAAAAGAAAAGTTAGAGTCTAAGGTTCTTTCTAGCTTTAAAAATATTGTGCTGTTTACTAAAGATGACTTCTATATTTTGAAGTAAAAGGAGGAAACTAACACACTCTTTTCCTTTTACAGCTTTTTAAAATTCAGATGAAGTGTAAAATTCTGACGGTCAGATCCTTACCTGTGCTCCTTAATACTAAACTGTCAGGAAAACCAGATTCCCCCCCCCTTTTTTTTTTTTTTTTTTTTGAGACAGAGTCTTGCTCTGTTGCCCGGTAGAGTGCTGTGGCATCAGCTTAGCTCACAGCAACCTCAAACTCCTGGGCTAAAGTGATCCTCCTGCCTCAGCCTCCCAAGTGGCTGGGACTACAGGTGTGTGCCACTATGCCCAGCTAATTTTTTAAAAATATATTTTTAGTTGCCCAGCCAAATTTCTTTCTATTTTTAGTAGAGATGGGGGTCTCACTCTTGCTCAGGCTGGTCTTGAACTCCTGAGCTCAAGTCATCCTCCTGCCTCAGCCTCCCAGAGTGCTAGGATTAGAGGCATGAGCCACCGCACCCGGCAAGGAAAATCAGATTCTCTAACAGTGAAATATAGCAATAGATAGAAATTAGAAGAGACTTCCAAATTAGAGGGGATTGGGAAGTAGTTTCCTTTTTAAAATATTTAAGAGAGGCAGTAACTACAGCTTAGTTTTCGGCATGGCTTTCCCTGGGGGTAGGGGAGGGGCATCACTTAAATGACCTCTGTAGAGCCTTTCAGCCTAAAAAATCCTTGCTTAGATATTCAGAGAGGGAAAGCACGAAGTGACTTTTACTCTTCATCACAGTCTTACTCTTGGCAAGGAGTGAAATCCACTAGCCTTCCCACCCCCTCAGAGTTACTCTGAAATGGTGCCTAAGGCTTTAACATATTTGTCTGCAGTGAACATTCTGCAGTGCCAGAGCTATGTCCTGACAGGGAGGCAATTCAAATCGCTGATGTTCCATCTGCTCATTGAAAACCTTACTAATAAGGCCAGGACTTGAAAGGCACACTAAAAGATGAAATGCTGCATTTAGCCTGCATCCCCTATCCCACTCCCATTATCTTATTCTCATCAGTCTGACTAGGCAAGATTTAAATAATGAAATTATATTTTAAATGTTCTATTTTAATCACACAAACCATTAATTCCTGGAAATGTGCTATCATGCATGGCATCTGGAGATATTTGTGTTAACTATTTTTATTTGGAAGAATTTTATTAGTATTTTGGGGTTTCTGCAATTTCTAAGCCCCTTTCTCTTCCTCTGCATTGTTCATTAGCAAGGGCATGAAACTGCTCCCTGTGACTCATTATTGCTCACTATAGTAATCTACTCTTTTTTGTGAGACTAAATTTGGAAGATGCTTGAGTTGCCATTCCCGAGGAGAGCTGGTCCTAAGAACACATCCTGTTAACTCTCAACTGTCCATGCTAATGCCGGGAAGCACTGATACTTATCACAGAAACTGGAATAACTGCTCCATTTGATCCTGGCTAAGCCCAACACCACTGCAAAAAGACTTTCTGCAGTGAATAATCAGGGTCCTGGTTGGGCAAAAAACAAGCTTTGGGTTGTAGGGCCCTAATCCACAAAGCATAAAAAGTCAAATTATACTAATATAACCCTTTATAGCTCATAGAGTATTTTGTGATGCACTAATTGGTGCTTTTCCTGACCATTATAAGAGGTAGGTAAAGCATCTATTGTTATATCCATCTTATGTGTGAGGAAGCTGAAGCTCTGGAAGGGGGTGGCAACTTACCCAAGAACACCAGTTTTTGAGAAGAACTCCCACGGTCCACATCACTGTTCTATAACGTATGCCTGTTCACCTTCACAGGGAGCATGCCCTGTCCAGAGCCCCGCTGCCTGTTCTAGAGTTGGATTGGGAGCAAATTAGCTGTTAGGACCTAAGAAGGCCTACATTTGACTTAAATCATCCCCCACTCGGCTTGCTTACCCAGCCCATGGTAGCTCAGTTGATCTCTACAGTCTAAGTTCTGTAACTTAGTGCTCCAATCAGGGTCTGACTTCCAGCTGGAACTTCCACACTTTTGAGTGCCAACCCCCATCTCCTTCATGTCTGAATCTCAAACCCGGAAGTTCCTGGCTCTTTATCTGGTCCCTTGATCCTGGCTACCTGATCTCACTCATTCACCTCTATCCTCCTGTCCCCAGCTTCAGTTTTTCCCAGACAATGCTGCTTACTCCTGTCTCTTCAGTGTTGATTTCTGCCTGTCCTCTGTCAGATTCAAAAGCCAACTTACCTATCTATATTGTAGCTACCTGCCAGCCTTTCTAAACCCTCGTCACTTCCCCTTGGACTCTGAACCTGATCTGAATTCCTAAAACTGCTTCTTAATGTGCTCTCTAGGCCAGAGAAATGATACTTAAGACCCTATCTATCTATCTTCTAGCCCCCACTAACCTATATGGAACCCATGTTTTGATATTTTATTTTTTTGATTAGAATTTCAAATTCTGTTTTCCTTCATAGTCTATATTTTCTCGCTCTTCACTGTATCATCAATTGCCATAGCATCTGCCCGAGTTGGTATAGGATAAGTGAAAGCACTTTGTTTAGGCCATAAACCTCATAGAAATATACCCTGCTGTTGTTAGCATTAGATAATTCGAGCCAAAGGTGACTTTCTCTAAAACTTCTGGTGGGCGGAGACCAGCTGTCATCTGAAAGAGAAACTTCACGTTTATTGTCCAAAGCTGAAAATAAGCAACATGTAACAACTATGACATTACCACAACTGATTTATTTATGTAGAGGATTCCTTTTGACAAGATCATCACCATAGGCTTTCAGATGTGTCACAGGAAACAAAAATCAAAATTTCTAGTTTATTGTAAAAGTCTCAGAAACTTTCTTCTAATCAATGTGAAGATACTGAGTTTTCATGTAGCATCGCCATCCTGATTGATTTTCCCATGCACAGATGATAATTACTTTCAATATTTTTACAGCACTTTATGCAATATTATGCTTACTTATATTATCTTATGTCATAAAAAATATTTCATTGGGAAAGTAATTTCATTGTTTTAAATTTTAGATAGGGCAACTTAGGCCCAGAAACTTAACTTGCCCAAGTACACTAAATGAGTTAGGGGTGCATTTTGTACTTAAACTCAGATTTTTCTGACTGCAGAGAACCTGCTTTCTCATTTCTCCAGTGCATGCATCTCAGGACTGTAGAACACCATGGACAAGAAACTGCTCATTTATTTCAACAGTAAGAGAAAATATAAAAGCAGACATCCCCTTAATAGATCCCAGAATATGCCACAGAAGGATATGTTCAAGAACCTATGCCATAGGCTGGGCACAGTGGCTCATGCCTGCAATACAGACACTTTGGGAGGCTGAGAATCACTTGAGGCCAGGAGTTCAAGAGCATCTTGGACAACATAGCAAAAAAAAAAAAAAATCTTAAAAAATTAGCTGGGCATGGTGGTCTGCAGCTGTAGTCCCAGTTACTTAAGAGCTAAGGCGGAAGGAGTGCTTGGGCCCAAAAGTTTGAAATTGCAGTGAGTTAGGATTGTGCCACTGCACTCCAGCCTGGGTGACAGAGTGAGATCCTGTCGCTAAACAACAACAACAACAACAACAACAACAAAAACTGACGAAAAAGAACACATGCCCCATCATTGTTTACAATGATTATACGATGCTGCCATCTTGTGGATATGATGACTCTTCGTTACTCTAGCCAGCCTTCCTTGGCTGAGCATGTGCGGCTGGGAAAATTACCTAGCTGGATCTGAGCAGTCAAATGTTAAATAAGCAGGAAGGGGCTGCAGTCAAGGATGTTAAAAGAATATTTGAGGAGCTAGGCAAGTGTCAGGAGCTTGAGTAGACCCATGGTGCTTTCAGAACAAGGTAAACAAAAAGGACCAAATCAGAGCACAATCCAACCACCTATGCAGGATAACCAAAAGGGGCCTTGTATGTCCTCCCAAAGCTCCCTGTTCTTCCTTCTAGTACAGTGCCGTCACACTGTATTGCAGTCACTGTGAACTGGTTTCTCTCTCCCAGCAGACCATGAGCTATGAGAGCAGAGAACAAGTCCTGTTATAGTTGTATCTGCATTGTATCCCTGGCGCTAGCACACTGAGTGGTGAGTATCCAGTAAATATTTTGTGACTTAATGAATGACAGGCATAGACTGTAGAGGACAAAGTCAAAGTCATGACAGAGCCAGTTTTCCAGATTCCCAGATCAGTACTCTATCCACTATAGGACATATATTTATGATTGGCATAATCAAAATGGCAAAAACTACTAAAAGAAATTGAAATATTCCTAACCTTTTAGGGGGCCACCAGGAAGGGTAGTGCTGCAGCATGTCTCTGGGGCCAGGAGCACTGGGCTTATTTATTGAGGACCACTTTGGACCAGTCACTGCACTAAGTTCTGGGGCTGTGGTGAAGAACAAAAGAGAGAGATAGCCCTTGCCTTCATGAAGTGTACAGTCTAGATCTAGAGACTATACTACCAATCAAATAGGGCCTTTCATGGTGGTTACAGCTAGGTAAGAACATCTGATTTCAAGATCTGGTCTTAGCTTTCACAGTGTAACAAACACTATTTTGTCTGTGGTTTCAGAATTAGTATAAATTCATTGAACCTTCACAAACACAAAGCCCCATGCGATAGGTATTATTTTTACTCTATTTTGCAGCATTCTAAAGTTTACAATTTTTTTCTCATATATTATTTCATTTTTTGTCCATCAGTCTGTGAAACACAAAGATTTTTATGTCCACTTCACACTAATGAAGAAACTGAATCTTAGATAGGCTAGTAAACTTGTCCAAAGACACGAAGATAGTTAAGTAGAGGAGCCAGTACATAAACTTTAAAGTTCTGTGTCCTTCCAGGGTGTGACAAGTTCCAGTTTGTTTAGTAGTCAATTCTTATAGGTTTCTCTATCAATCCAATGGGACCATGTCTGACTGAGAACTGCATCTCATTCACTTTTCACTTCTAATTTCATATGTATATGTGTGTGTATACCTTCTAATTATATATATAATCATGTCATTGTACATTAAATACTTCAGTGTATATTTCCTAATAACAAGGACATTATCTTTATAACTAGAGTAATTTATCAAAATCAAGAAATTCAACATTGAATAATAATATTATCTAATCCATAGTTCATATCCAAATTTCAAATGTCCCTGTAATGACATACATTTTTCTAGTCCAGGATCCCATTCAGGATCAAACATTACATTATTTCTTATCTTCTTAGTTTTCTTCAATCTGGAATCTTCAGACTTTATGTTTCTTCACCTTGACATTTTTATAGACTACACTCCAGTTATTCTATAAAATGTCCTTTAATTTGCATTTGTTTTGTTTCCACGGCATTAGATTCAGGTTATGCTTTTTGGCAGGAATACCTCTGAAGTAACATATGCCCTTTCCTTTGCATCATATCAGCAATCACAGGGTCTCTCGATATCGATGATACTAGCTTTTATCTTTTGGTGAACATGGTGTCCACAAAGTTGCTCCTCTGTAAAGTTACCATTTCCCTTTGTAATTAATAAGTAATGTGTGGCAATGTGTTTTGAGGTTATATATAAATACCCTGTTATACCCTAAACTTTCACTGTGTCATCCATTGAGGTTTTTCTAAATACACCGTTCCTTCTATATTTATTAGTTGTCATTTTACTGTAAGGAAGAGCTTTCCATTCTCCATTTCTTCTATATTCATCCAGTTATCTATATCAAGATGAACTTGTGGATTATTATTTTACTCAATGGGTTATAAACAGTTAATATTGATTTAGGTTATTAAGTATGAATGCCTAATTTCCTTAAGTAATAAGTTTGATAGTTGCTATCTCTGACATTTCACTTTGACACTTCTTGTTTTATGTTTATTGTGAAGGTATTAGACATCCCCAATCTTTCAAACACACGTTTGGGCTTGTGATTTGTCTTTCAAAAATTTTTTAGAGCAATTTTTGTGAAACCATGGATAAGTAAAAAATTCGTGTTATTTTCTAATGTGAGTGCCATCGTGGAATCAATACAGCACAGACAGCTTGAAATATCAACGAAGCATTTGGGAAGGATGAGACTAATAAACGCACAGTACGTCGATGGTTTGAGAAGTTCCATTCTGGTGATTTTAATCTTGAAAATGAGCCACTTGGGCGACCTGAAACCAAGGTGGATAATGATGAGCTGAAAGCTGTAGTGGAAGTGAATCCATCTCAACTTACACGTGAATTAGCAGCAAGGTTTGATGTTACTATTCCAACAATATTGGACCCTTTGAAACAAATCGGCAAGGTAAAGAAGCTGGATAGATGAGTTCCGCATGAATTACACAAGTGTCAGAAGAGAAATCATCTCAAAACTTGCCTTTCTTTGCTGTCACGACATAAAGGTGAACCATTTCTATGTCATATTGTTATGTGTGATGAAAATGGATTCTTTTTGACAATCGAAAGTGTTCGGTCCAGTGGTTAGATAAAGATGAAGTGCTGAGGCCGGGCGCCGTGGCTCATGCCTGTAATCCTAGCACTCTGGGAGACCAAGGCGGGTGGATTGTTTGAGCTCATGAGTTCAAGACCAGCCTGAGCAAGAGCAAGACCCCGTCTCTACTAAAAATAGAAAGAAATCAGCTGGACAGCTAAAAATATATATAGAAAAAATTAGCTGGGCATGGTGGCACATGCCTGTAGTCCCAGCTACTTGGGAGACTGAGGCAGAAGGATCACTTGAGCCCAGGAGTTGGAGGTTGCTGTGAGCTAAGGTGATGCCACGGCACTCTAGTCCAGGCAACAGAGTGAGACTCTGTCTCAAAAAAAAAAAAGAAAAAAATAGAGTTCAGCTCAGTTGCTGTGTTAAGCACTTTATACAGATTCTATTCTTTAATTCCTTCAGTTTTTGGCCTACAAATTATTAGAAGGTGACTGCAGAGTGGACATTTGTCATTTTCCTGGTTTCTCAGCCTCCAAATTGTCCTTTTGCATTTGGGAAACAGGCATTGTGTGAAGCAGAGCCCTGGATCTCACTGAAGGAGGCCAAAGGCCCTGGTACCAGCTTTCCCTGATCGCTGACTGCTTGGGACCCCGGCATGGTCGATCAGCCAGGCACCCTTGGATTGTGATTCTGGAGAGAGAAGTGAAGAGAATCAGGCAATGTGTAAAATTTATTCAGTAAATTTTAGTGAATTTCAGTGGTGGTGGCATTCTGTATCTGGTGGAGGTGATGATAGCTGGGTCAACTATGGCATCCAGTCCCCAGGGCCATAGCCTGAGTGGCAGGGCCAGTGGTATTGCCAGTGTCTAGAAGAAACATCCTTCCTGTGGTGTGGTTTCCTCTGTGGATCTGGCCACCTGGCCTTCCTTGGTGCCTGCCTATATTCCTAGCCTGGTTTTCTAGCCTTTCTATCAATTATTTGAGCTCCCCCATACTCTCTTCCTCCCTTTCTTAACAGGGTCTCGCCTGTTGCCCAGGCTAGAGTGCAGTGGCATCATCATAGCTCACTGCAGCCTCAAACTCCTGGGCTCAAACAACCCTCCTGCCGCAGCCTCATAAGTAGTTGGGACTATAGGTGTGCCACCACACCCAGCTAATTGTTCCATTTTGTGTAAAGATGAGGTCTCGCTGTGTTGCCTAGGCTGGTCTTAAACTCCTGGCCTCAAGCGATCTTCCTGCCTGAGCCTCCCAAAGTACTGGGATTACAAGCATGAGCCACCACGCCCAGCCTTCCAATACTCTTTCAATAAATTATTTTTCTGCTTCAGTTAACTAGAATCAGTTTTTGTTGCTTGCAACCAAGGACTCTGGCTAGTACATAGTCTTTAGGTAATTCTCAATCCCCAAGAGTCTCATGCTGCTGCTTTTAGTAAAGATCTCTGAGTAAAATCATGGTCAAATTTGCAACTGGTGGGGGAATTCTGTCTGGGCTCCCTTCAAGGTCTGTGCACCTCAGGCAACAGAAGAAATACCAGGGAAATGAGCTATTGCTCCTTGACTCTCAAATGACTGCTGCCCCACCCTAACCCACCTCTTTCTCTGCCTCTCACAATTTCTTAATTCACACTCACTCATCCACCCATTCAACAAACACTTATTCAGCACCTACTATATACAAGGCTTTACGCCAGGCCCTGGGCAGAATCCAAAGATCAGTAAGTCATAACCCTGACAGTATACTTTTGAATTTTGAACAAGGCGAATGTATTTTCTTTTCAAAAAATAGATAACATTTAAAAATTGATCACTCTTCTGAAGGCAGAAGTGAAAGGGAACTCTTTTTAACTTTAGGTTAGTGTCACTGGAGGCAAGGTGATGTCTATTTCTTTGTAAATGTTCTAGAAATCAATCCCAAACTGCAATTGGATTCCTTTGTTAGAGATTTCCAGTCAAAAACAAACAAGTAGCTCTCCAGAGCATTGAGAAGAGAATGTCTCTTCTGAAGTTGACAAGTAGATTGCTGCTCATCAAAATATTTGTGACCAGGATGCGAGATGGAGGAATTAGTGCCAGTGCATTAGAAATTTCACTCAAAATAACCCAAAGTTCTAAAATAGAATCAAAGAAACATCCGTTTCAAATGACAATATTATCCAGCTTATTTCCGTCTCCTTAAATTACCAAATAAATACATGAACTACAGCAATTGTCCAGGGGGGTATTGACATTTGTATCTGAGAACACAGAATACCCAACACAGGCAAGGAGGAAGGGCACACGTTAGAAGTGCAAAGTAAAACACGTGAAGCAGATGATTTCACACACCCAAGCGACCAGCACAGACACATACACACTTTAAGGAGCATGAGCTGAGGTGTTGAGCACGCACAAGACCCTCACCCCCAAACAATTAGGAAGTCTGTCTGGGAATCAGACTTGGTTTTGATGCCTGCTCTTTGCTTCCGAGTGACTCTGGACAAGCCACTTAACCACTCTATGACTCAACGTCTCTATCAATGGGTTAGAGTAGATAAAATACCAGAATTAGAAGGAACCTCAGCGATCACCACAAGCAGTCTTTAACTTTTACCTGACTCTTCTTGAAGCATCCCCAGTAAGCCTCTCTGCTCGAATGCTTACTTTTAGTGACAGGATACTCACTCTCTCCAGGCAACTGATGTCATTTTTGAAATACTCTAATTGTTACAAGAGTTCTTCCTTATTGTGGAGACTAAAGCAACTCCACCTTGGATGCTAATCTGCCATGTTGACTTCTGATTAACCCCTGTTCTGGGAATGCCTCTAGATTTTGACTTTACTGTTACTGTAAATCCTGCCCTTAGGCAGATTCACATAGCATTCCTGCCTTTCCCTGAGGGGTTGACTTCAGTTGTCCTACACATTCCTACCCTATGGGCTACAAGCTCTGGGTATGAGGAAGTCTAACCCGCAGGACTACTCTTAAAAAGCTCTCAACCTCCCTTGCTTTTCTCTTCTACAGGTTAAACCACCCATCTCTCTTTCAATTGTCATCTGTCACATTCAGATGCGACGCTATTCTGGTCTTTATATATTTTATGGGTGCAGAATAGTGGTTAAGCACCCTGAGGCCTCACACAGTCTGAATTTGAATACTGGCCCCAACACTTAGCATTTGTGTGACCATGGGCAAGTTATTTTCATCTCTGCAGGCTTAGTTTCTCCTCTAAAATGAAGAAAATAATAATCATACCCACCTCTTAGAGAAGTTGTGGATGAGATAAAGGACACAATATAAGTAAAATGTTTAGTTAGTACCTGGCACTTAGTAAGCAATACTACTACTAGCAGTAGTAATAATAAATAATGACAATCCCTAATAATGAGAATAAGAATAAACGTTAGAACTGGCAGGATGATTAAAGTTCATCTAGCTCATTCCTGACCTCACAAACAAGGTTTGTTGCCCTGCTATGAAACTTTCCATACATTTCATAGCAATTATCACTTTCAATTATGTGTTCAATGTCCAGGACAGGAGCCCGAGAGGGCGGGGACTTTGTCGTGTTAACTGCTGAATCCTCGGTGCCCAGAACAGTGTGTCTCTCACATAGCGTGAGACAATGGACAACACCTTCATGCCGCAGAAGAGTGGCCGACGGGCTCAGATTATGCGGAGAGCCCCTGGGAGCCTGGGCGAGAACTCAGAATGAAATCAAGGCCCAAGGCTAAAGTTAGGGGACTGGAGCAGGAGCACAGACACCCAGTGATACCGGGTCAGCGTGCCCACCGGGTGTCCTGAGCGCTGGCCCCTGTTTTCGGGGTGCCAGGAGAAGGCGGCTTAACTAGAGTCCGCAGGTGGGAGGGTCCCGGGGCGCGGCGCTAAACCCCGCCCGCAATGCTCCGCGCTGGCCGCCGGCCAGGGCACCGCTCCCCGGCCGGGGTGGCTCCGGGAGCAGCGAGCGGAAAACAACCTGGCTCCAGAAAGACAATTGACAAAGGCTGGAGACCCGCCACCCCCTCGCGGCGCGCGCACGCACGCAGCGGCGTGGGCAGAGCCGCGCCCGCCCGCGCCCTCGGTTGGCACAGCCGGCGGGTGTGGGAAGCCGGCGCCGGCCCCTCCCGCCCCGCTGCGCTGCGGCCCGGGCGGCCGAGCTGCGTGCGTGAGCGCCGGCAGGCACCTGGCGCGGTGAGTCCGCCGGGCGATCGGGCCGGGACAGGCAGGATGGGGCTGGGGAGGGCTGCAGGAAACAGCTGCTGGGCAGATCAGAAAAGGGAGGTGGGGGACCGGAGGGCAGGATGCGCGAGCGCCGGGTCCGGGTCCCGTAGCTTTGTGTTTGAGCCTTCTGGGAATGCAGGCCACCTGATCCATGTGACCCAACCGAATCGTTTTACAGGTGGGAAACAGACCCAGGGAGGTAAGCTGGGTTAGGAAAACATTATTATTCTTTGTGTCTGTTTATCTCTGCCTGCTTCCGTGCAGGATTTGAGGCAGCTTTTAGTAAGAATCCATACACTAAAATGATGGAAATATACAATCAATGGTAAAGAATCGTTGCCAAGCAAAATATAATAATAAACAGTCAAGGACAGGGTAAAAGAGAATAGAAGTCGACACTCCATAAGGTGCGGTGTCTTGGCCAAGGGCCCTCACCCTCAGAAAAGTGACAGCAAAGCTGGGACTGGAGGCCAGAACGTCCCTTTCCTGAGCGCCAGAACTTAGAGGGGAAGGGACGAGTGGACAGCATGCCCAGGCACTGGTTCTTAACCTTCTGGAGGTCCCTGACCCCTTAGAAATCTGTGTCCACTCCCCATAGAGGGGTTCACACATTCCCTTGCGCAGTCTGAGATCTCACAGGAATTCCTGCTGTAAGGAATGAGCGCAGGCTGGCACTCAGTCGGGTTTCAGGGCAGTTTCTTTGCTCCTTTGAAGGGAGGCAGCTGGCGGAGGAGTACCCGCTGTGAGTCCAGACCCGCTGTGAGTCCAGACCTGCTGTGACCCTGCTAGCTCTGTGATCCAGGACACACAGTTTAACCTCTTCAAGGCCCAGTTTTATTTGTAGAATGGGGTTAAGATTGCCTGCTTCTTCCTCCAAGCTGTTGTCAGACTTAAGAATGAATGCAACGCCCAGTGCCTGGCTCATAGTAGATGCTCAGTAAAAGTGCTGACCATGCCATATGTAAAGAAATATTAAAAAAATGGTTTATATAAACTATAGGGTGACTATAATAATCTGTTGTATATTTCCAAATAGCTAGAAGAGAAGAATTTGGTCCTAGAATAAAGAAAAGACAAATATTTAAGGCGGTGGATAACCCAAGATCACTGATTTGATCTTTACAAATTTTATGAATATATTAAATTATCACATGTACTCTGAAATTATGTACATCTTTTAGGCATCAGTTAAAAAAAAAGTGCTGATGCATATAAAACCCGGTGAATCAAAGCTGGGTCAGTTAGGAAAGGGTGATGAGCTGGAAGAAATTGGGTAATATCTGAAATAAAATAAAACGAAAATCTTAAAAATTATAAACATGCAAATATAAAGTCAACCCTAGGATGACTTACAAACTGCAGCACATGCCTTGGTGATAGTATCCTAAATAAGGGTGCAGCAAAGCACTATACTACACTCACTATTTGACCCAAGGTCGAATGCTGAAAGTAGAAATTACCAGATGCTGTGACAAAGGCTGTTTGGGCTGGACTTCACTTGCCCCTTTCAAATGGAGCCAGAGGAAAGCGGACATAAACTGGGACCTGGGCAACACGCAATCTTGCCCAGCAATGGAGGCTCGGCTGAGCGTCTGCCAGGGACAGGAGCTGCTGGGGCAGCTGGCTCACATCCCCGTGTGTCAGCAGATTACTGTGGTAAACAGTGCCTTGGTTGATTCTGCTCTAGATCAAATAAATGGCTTTTTATTTAACTAATGAGGAGGGGAGTGTGTTTTTGGGTGCTGTAACAGAAGCAAAATGGCATTTGTACAGCTTGATTGCCCAGAGTCTATTGCTTGTTTATTGACAGTTTTAAGAACTTTAAATCTATGGATTCAAACTTGGGAGAACAGAACCTGGGCAGGCCCATTTATCTATAAAAAGAACTGCTTTTTAAAAAACACTGTGTTGTGTCCTTTCTCTTTTGGAAGAATTTTTTAGCCCTTCCAAATAGAGCCAGGGAAATATGGCTAGGGGCAAATAGCTGCTATTTAATTTCGGTTAAGACACATACCACCTGTCTGGTGGGTTACATTCCTCTCGATGTATTTATAAAGGGGAGTTTTTCTCCAGGAGAGAGAGAGAGAATGTGTGTGTTGGGGGGCGGGGGGAGGCGGTTGTCACTTGCCCTCTTTCCACCCCAGTTCCAGTTAGTCATTTCTCAACCCAGAGAAGGCCTTTTTTTGCAAGTATGGTGATGTTGGCAACTTTCTTCCCTTCCTGGCTCTGTGTCTCTATTTTGTTTCACAGTAGTTTCTAAAAAATTAGGATTTTCTTTTTCTAATTTGACTTTTAGGTTCCAAACTTTAGGCACTCCACAGGGCAATACAGGGGAAACACGCTCGCTATTTCAGGCAAAACTCTTCCTTATTTGAAGGCAGCCATGCACCCCTTCCATGTTTTTTCCCCTGTATACCCACTGCCTTCGTTCCTCAGTTGGAGAAGAGTAATAGCAGGATTTCTCAAGAAATGATCTGCAGACAGTTTGCGTCTGAATCACTTAGAGGTTTTGTTAAAATGCCCCACTCCTGACTTACTAAATCAGAACCTTCAAGAGCAGGAACAAGAATTTGCATGCTTAATAAGCACTCCTGGCTATGCTTACGCACCTCTGGTTACCTGTGTGTGTTGAGGGGCGGGGGTAGTGGTGGGGACTGTTAGCTATTTATGTTTCTGTATTGTTTGTCTAGTTTTAGAATGAGTGAGAGCCTCTCTCATAACTTAAAGAAATTTTTAAAAATGTTGTCCAGAGAAAATACATGGGTAGGGAATAAGCACTTGAAAAAATATACAAGATCATTAATCATTAGGAAAATGCACATTAAAACTATAATGAGATATTGAATGAATCACTGAGTAATAAAACAAAGAGAATAAACAAAATAATTATGGGGGGGGACAGGAGTGGTTCTTTAGAAGTGTGATGGAAGTCAGGGAAGACTTGTCTGGGTTTCCAGGAGAGAAATAAGTTGACCAATTTCGAGTTTT
The DNA here is from genome assembly GCF_041146395.1 of Eulemur rufifrons. NCBI lineage: Eukaryota > Metazoa > Chordata > Mammalia > Primates > Lemuridae > Eulemur > Eulemur rufifrons. The sequence goes on along the minus strand of NC_090992.1, from coordinate 31,778,561 downwards.
TAAAAGACCACTCCACTCTGCTGCTGTGCACAGGCAGGAGGCTGTTGGGCTAGTCCAGGAGAAAGATGGTTGGAGATTTAGACCCAGGTGGTCCTAGAAATGGAAAGCACCAGAAGAATGAATGGATATCCTTAATAAAAAGGGCAGAGCCTGGAGGTTGACAGTGATTGACACTCTTTTGTTTATTATTTTTGTATGGGGGTACAAATGTTTTTGTTACGTGGATAACTTCCGTAATGCTTAAGTCAGGGCTTTTAGTTTGCCCATCACCAGAACAGTGTTCATTGTACCTGATAGGTAAGTTTTTACTCCCCTGCTCCTTCTTGATTTCCAAAGACCTTTACATCTCTTTGTGCCTATGTGTGCCCATCAATTAGCTCCCCATTATTAGAGAGTACATATGGTGTTTGTTTTTCCATTCCTGAGATACTTCACTTTAGAATAATGATCTCCAGTCCATCCACGTTGCTACAAAAGACATTATTTCATCCCTTTTTTTTTTTTTTTTCTGAGACAGAGTCTCACTTTGTTGCCTGGGCTAGAGTGAGTGCCATGGCGTCAGCCTAGCTCACAGCAACCTCAAACTCCTGGGCTCAAGCGATCCTACTGCCTCAGCCTCCCAAGTAGCTGGGACTACAGGCACGCGCCACCATGCCCGGCTAATTTTTTCTATATATATTTTAGTTGTCCATATAATTTCTTTCTATTTTTAGTAGAGACAGGGTCTCGCTCTTGCTCAGGCTGGTCTTGAATTCCTGACCTCTAGCGATCCACCCGCCTCGGCCTCCCAGAGTGCTAGGATTACAGGCGTGAGCCACCACGCCCGGCCTTATTTCATTCCTTTTTATGGCTGAGTAGTACATATATATATATCTCACATTTTCTTAATCCACTCATGAATTGATGGGCACTTAGGTTGATTCCACATCTTTGCAATTGTGAATTGTGCTGCAATAAACAATCAAGTGCAAGTGTCTTTTTTTTTTTTTTTTTGAGACAGAGTCTCACTCTGTTGCCCAGGCTAGAGTGAGTGCCGTGGCGTCAGCCTAGCTCACAGCAACCTCAAACTCCTGAGCTCAAGCGATCCTCCTGTCTCAGCCTCCCGAGTAGCTGGGACTACAGGCATGAGCCACCATGCCCGGCTAATTTTTTCTATATATATTTTTAGCTGTCCATATAATTTCTTTCTATTTTTAGTAGAGATGGGGTCTCGCTCTTGCTCAGGCTGGTCTCGAACTCCTGAGCTCAAACGATCCGCCCACCTCGGCCTCCCAGAGTGCTAGGATTACAGGCGTGAGCCACCACGCCCGGCCTGCAAGTGTCTTTTTGATAAAATGACTTCTTTTCCTTTGGGTAGATACCCAGCAGTGGGGTTGCTGGGTTGAGTGATAAGTCTACATTTATTTCTTTGAGGAATCACCATACTGTTTTCCATAGAGGTTGTTCTAATTTACAGTCCCACCGACAGTGTATAAGCATTCATTTCTCTCTGCATCCACACCGGCATCTATTGTTTTTTAACTTTTTAATAATGGCCATTCTGACAGGAGTAAGGTGGTATCTCATTGTGGTTCTAATTTGCATTTCTCTGATGACTAGTGATGTTGAGCATTCATTGTATGTTGATTGGCACTCTTTGCATTGAGTAGTTTTATCAGTTTTTGGCCCCTATTACTGTCCTATCCCCTGCCCTGTCCCCAGCCTCCACCACTGCATCTTATTCCTGATCTGTAAGGATGTCATGAGAGACTGACTACACCTGCTGGTCCAGATATGTTAGGCTGCCGCATTCCTTTGATCTACTGATCTAACTGACCTTCAGTAAGGGAACGAGGATAGTCTGGAAGGACCTGTTTGGTTTTTTTAAATTAACCTATGCTGACTCCAAGGGATCTCTGTTTCCCTTTCCAGGGGCCAACAAACCATTTGTTTTAATCGAGTGGCAAAAACCCAACTCAGAGTGGCTTAGGCCAAAATGGGGTGGGGAATGAAAATGTATTAGTTCAAGTAAAAAAAATTAAAATTAAAAAACCAAAGGGAATTGGTCTCCATCATGCCTGGATTGAGTAATGTCATCAGGGCTCAATCTCTCTCCCTATCTCTCAGTTCTATTTCTGTGGTGTTAGCCGCATTCTCAGGCAGGCTGTGATGCATAGTTCTTATTACTTATTATTGTTACCGTGATTAGCTGTCCTTGCCATCTGCCTGAATGAGATGCATCTAGATCAGCCAAGTGTCCTCAGACAACTTCTTTATATATCTGATCAGTGGTAATGCCACCCTTTCCAATTTAACAATAATAGTAACAAAAAACAACAGCTACTATTATTGAGAGCTTACCATATACCAGGCACTCTGTTAAACATTTCACATAGATTATCTTATGAAATCTCATAACAAACCTTATATAAATATCCCAGGAAAGCCAGCCAATGGATTGCAGAATCAGAATTGGAAATCAGTTTTTTTCTGGCTGCAGGGCCTGGGCTCCTAATCTTCATGGTGCCTCTCACAATCAATCTTTAGAGATAAGGAGACGAAATCAAAGCCGTCCAATAGTGCGCCTCTCTCTTACTTTTTCTGAACGTGAATCTTAAAATATGCTTGGAAGTGATGGTAGGGACACGGCTTTGGAGCTTATCCTTATAATTTTGTCAGTTCCAGATCCTTCTGGGTTTAGAGTTCTGGAAACCCTTTGTACAGGACTCTCCCTTCTGACTACTGCATGCACCTTTATAAACCAGCTCATTAGCCAGGTCCTTGTGTGGCCATATCGTTCCCTCCTTTATTCTTCGGTGGGGTCTTTTGCTCTCATGATGCTGGAACTTCACCTTTGACAGCCTTTCATGAACCATCCTAGAGTCTGAGACCAAGAGGTCTTACTTCCTTTTTTCCCTTAGATGTTAAATTGCCCCACCCCTCCCCCGCACAAAGCCTAAGGTAGGCAGCTGATGGATGCTCAGCTTTTCCTGCCCCGACATTGTGACTTCCGAAAGAACTTTCAGGTGATTGTTTCACTTTCCCCAAGGATCTGCTTAGTTCTATTTCTTCGTTCATCTCTTCTGATTGCTCGGAATTAGGTTTGGAGATTCCTTTTGTTACCTCCTCTGTCTTGAAAGGGATGAAATGATCAGGATGTCCATAGGAGGTTTTTTGGTTTTCTTTTGTTTTTAATTGACACATAATAATTATACATAATGTTTTAGTTTAGGTAGTTCTTCTGCTTTTAGTGGAGTGAAACTTAGAGCAAATAGCCAGATATTTTAAGTATCTATCCTGATGGTAGAGCCATTTTTTCTTGATCTTTGTATTCTCAGAATCCAGCAAAATGCTTGGCATGTTGCTCCAAATACTTGTTGAACGAATGTGTGAATCTCTTTGTGCCAGCGTGGACAGAACAGAAGAGGCAGAAGGAGAAGAGAATTAACTCAGTTTTAACCTAGCCTAGAGTCAGAAGCAAGAGCTTACTGCAGAAGCATTAACTAGAGAACATTCAATATTTTTTTAGTACTAACTATGCGCCAGACTGATTTTGATTCTTAATTGCCCATCACAAGGCATCAAGGAGATCGCAGGACTGAACATGGACTGGACTGTTCAGATTCTTTTTCCAGTGCCGTGCAGGCACCTGACTGGCATTAAGGAAAGCCACATTCTCCTAAGTATGTACTCTGGAACAAGCCTCCTTATCAGACCAGGCAAGGAAATGGAACAAGAGCACCTTGGAACCGGTTCTCCCAGGCTTCTAAGCCGTCTTTGTCCTGAGAGTGTTGCAAAGATAGTGGATAACTTAAGCTATACAGACAGTCCCTGACTTATCATTTTTCTACTTTAAGATGGTGGGAAAGCAATACGCATTCATACGACCTTCTGTTTTTTCACTTTCAGTACAATAGTCAAATTACATGAGAGAGTCAACACTTTATTATTATAAAATAGGCTTTGTGTTAGATTATTTCGCCCAACTGTGTGCTAATGTCAGTGTCCTGAGCATCATTAAGGTAAGCTAGGCTAAGCCACGATGTTCAGTAGGTTGGGTGTATTAAATGCATTTTTTCGTTACGAAAGTTTCAACTTACAATGGGTTTATCAGGATGTAACTTCATTGTAAATTGAGGAGCATCTGTATAATATTTTGTTTGTTTTTAAATTTTTATTTTGAAATAATTATAGATCAACATGATTTTGCAAGGATAGTACAGAGTACAGAGAGGGCCTGTGAACCCTTCACTCAGGTTCCTCCAGTGGTTACATCTTATTTAAATATCACACAATATCAAAACCAGGAAATAGGCATTGGCATAATATATGTGTATGATTGTTCTATTTCATTTTATTACATGTGTAGATTTGTGTAACCACCATGTCAATTAAGACATGGAACTTGCCAGGTGGCATTGTGAGGCACAGAGGAGGATACAAGGTGAGCAGGTACATATCTTGCCTCCAAGAGCTTAGGGTCTAGCCAGGAAAATGAGCACAGTCACAAATAACCTGAGTACAAGGTTGTGTGGGATGTGTGCCACTTTAAATATTGTGAAGTATTTTAACCATCCAGCAAATAACAAAGAACAATACAACAAATACCCATGTACTTACCTCCTAGCTTTGTTTAATTTTAACATTTTTGCCATATTTGCTTCAGATTTTTTTAAACAAATAAAACATCTTAGATACTCAGCAATAAAAGGGAAAGCACTACAGTTATTGATATACACAACTTACAGGAGTCTCAGGGAATTATGATGATTGAATAAAGCCAGTCCTAAAAGGTTATATGCTGTATGATTCCATTCACCTGACGTTCTCGAAAAGCCAGGATTATAGAAGTGGAAAACAGATTCACGGTTGCCAAGGGTTAAGGATGGGATGAGGGCTGGAGCAAAGAGGATGAAAAGGTAACATGAGGCATGTGGTGATGGAATTGTTCTGTGTCTTCACTGCATCAACGTCAGCGTACTGGTTGTGATATTGTACTATAGTTTTGCAAGTGTTACCTGTGGGAAACTAGGTAAAGGGTACATGGAACTTCTCTGTATTATTACTGCATGTAAATCTATGATGATCTCAAAATAAAAAGTTTAATTTTAAAAAGTTTCAAATACCATTAGGCCTTGCTTGATATTCACTTCCATTCCATTCCTCCGCTTCCCTTTCTTGTAGGTTACTGCTAACCTGAATTTATTGCTTTTCATTTCCATGAAAATTTTAATACCTGTGCTACATATGTATGTATCCCTAAACAATAGTCAGCATTGTTTTATATATCTTACTTTATTTTATTTTATTTTGAGACAGAGCCTCGCTCTGTTGCCTGGGCTAGAGTACCGTGGCGGCGTCAGCCTAGCTCACAGCAACCTCAAACTCATGGGCTCAAGTGATCTTCCTGCCTCAGCCTCCAACATGCCATCATGCCCAGCTAGTTTTTTCTATTTTTTGTAGAGACAGAGTCTCACGCTTGCTCAAGCTGGTTTGGGACTCCTGAGTTCAAGCAATCCCCCCACCTCCGCCTCCCAGAGTGCTAGGATTACAGGTGTGAGCCACCATGCCCTGCCTGTTTTATATATTTTAAACTTTAAAAAATAGTATGTATACCCTTCTGAGACTTGCTTTTTTCTTGCCTTTACAATATTTGTTGAGATATCCATGTTCATTCATTTTCACTGTTCAGAATTCCATTGGTATTAATAGTATAATTGTGTGATTATACTACAAGTTATTTATCCATTCTCCTATTAATGGACATTTAGACTATTGCTAATTTCCTGTTACTACTAACAGTGCTGCTGTGAACATTTTTGTCAACATTCCTTGTGCTTATGTGGACAAATTTATTAAAGGCAGGATATTCTAGGAGCAGAATGGCTTGGCTTGACAGTGCGTGCATTTTCAACTTTTCTAGATATTGCCAAGTTGCCCTTTACAGTGGTTGCAACAATTTACAACATCATATCAGTATATAGGACTTCTCACCATTCTACATGCATCTACATTCTCACTGATACCTTTTTTATATTTTGCAAATCGATGAGCATAAAGTGGCATCTCATTGTGGCTTTAATGATTCACATTTGCCTTTTTTAGTAAGTTGATCATCTATCTTTTCATTTGTGTAGTAGCCATTAAAATGTCGTCTTTTGTTAATTACCTGTTTATATATGCATTAGCCGGGGTTTAGTTGGAGAAAACACAAATCATTGCATTTTAAGCAGAAGGAGATTCAAAAGAGGGTTTTAGGTACTTACTAAATCATTGGAGGGCCTGGAGCTGCAGGCCACAGCATGGGTTCTAGGAGGGAGTCCGGGGCCATACTGAAGGAATAGCCCTCTTGAGCTGCTACCCTCTGCAACAAACAGCGAACTGCAGAATTGGGAAGGTGCTGTCCCGATGCTTCCTTCAGGATTCCACAACTTTAGCCATAATCTCTTACCAGAACTGTTGATTTTAGACCAATTTAGTATCTGCCCTGTTAAATGGATACCTCAAGCACCACCTTTCTTCCTCCTTAGTTTAGTTCTAAATTCCAGGTTTACACGAGAACATCTGATTGGTGGGGCTGAAAATACATCCCAGAGAGTTTGGGAAGCTGGTTTCTGGCTCTCCAATTTCAGTCTAATAGCAAGACCCAATAGAAGGAGGTTGGAACTGATGCTGCATGAACCAAATTACGTGTTTTCAACAACAATAGCCTTTGTCTATTTTTCTATTAGATTGCCTTGTTTTAATGATTCCTAGATGTTCTAGATATAGTCTGGATATTAAACTTTTGCAGATTACATTCATTACAGATATCTTCTCTTGATCTGAGGTCTGTGTTTTCCTTTTGATTGTAGAATTGCTTGATAAACAGAACATTTCAATATTAAGGTAGTCAGATTTATCAATTTCTATCAATCTCTTATTTTGGGATTTGTATATTCCGTATTTTGTTGAAGAAATTCTTCCCATCTGGAGAGCATAAAAATATTTTCTTAATTTTTTTTGTAAAAATTAGAGTTTCACATTTAACATTTAGGTCTTTAATCCGCCTGGAATTTGTTTTGGGTGTGATACAGGATTGCATTTATTTATTTTTCTATATGGGCAACCAATTATCCACTTATCCCATGGACCACTTTTTTTAATTAGGTAGTAAAATAGGAATACTTTTAGCTTTTTTCGCACAATTTTTTTTTATTTGAAAGTTGTTATGACAATTGTTTGTTGGTTCGTATCTTAGTTTTCTACATATTGCCTATGTAATTATCTGTAATTAAACACTGGCTTCTATGCCAATTCAATAAATCTGTTCTCAAGACATTTTAGAACCTTCTGGAGTGCTCTAGTCCAGCCTGGAGCCAGTAGTCAACCCTAAGATTTCCCTTCATCTATCCTGAGGATTCCCATTCCCCTCTTCAGTGTTTGGTCACCAATTTCTCTTATCTTCCTCTTTTTTGATTTATTTCTTTGTTTTGGAGGACACATTCTCCAGCAGTTTCCTGGGAACAGGACTATAAGAAGAAAATGCTCTGGGCTTTCAAGGTTCTGCAATTGCTCCTCAACTTGGTTAAATGTGGACTTTAAAAAAAAAAAAAAAATAGCTTATCCTGCTTGGGATTTTTATTGATACTTCCTAGATCCAAGTATTCATGTCTTTTATAAATTCTGGACAGTTCTTAACCTTATGTCTTCAAATATCGCCTCTCCTTACTCTTTTCATTCTTGCCTTCTGGAATTCCTATTTGTTACATGGGCCTTTTTCTTTCCAAATCTACATCCCACCAATTCTCTCTCACGTTTTTCATGCTTTTCTCTGTTAAGCAGTATGGTTCATTTCTTTAGATCTCTCTGCCCTTTTACTATTTCTTTTTCTTAAACATATCTGTCCATTCAGTTTTTAATTTCAAAGAATAAATTTTTAATTTTTATAAATTCTATTTGGTACTTTTAAAAAATTGTACAGGTCGCTTTTTTTTTTTTTTTGAGACAGAGTCTCACTCTGTTGCCCGGGCTAGAGTGAGTGCCGTGGCTTCAGCCTAGCTCACAGCAACCTCAAACTCCTGGGCTCAAGCGATCCTCCTGCCTCAGCCTCCCAAGTAGCTGGGACTACAGGCATGCACCACCATGCCCGGCTAATTTTTTGTATATATATATTTTAGTTGTCCATATAATTTATTTCTATTTTTAGTAGAGACGGGGGGTCTCACTCTTGCTCAGGCTGGTCTCGAACTCCTGACCTCGAGCGATCCACCCGCCTCGGCCTCCCTGAGTGCTAGGATTACAGGCGTGATTTTTTTTTTTTTTTAATATAAACAGGGTCTCTCTCTTGCCCGGGCTGGAGTGCAGTGGCATCATCGTAGCTCACTGCAACCTCAGACTCCTGGGCTCACGCAATTCCCCTGCCTCAGCCTCCTGAGTAGCTGGGACTACAGGCATGTGCCATTATGCCCGGCTAATTTTTCTTATTTTTTGTAAAGATGGGGTCTCACTACTGCCCAGGCTGGTCTTGGACTCCTGGCCTTAATCCATCCTCCTGTCCCAGCCTCCCAGAGTACTAGGATTACAGGCATGAGCCACCATGCTTGGCCTCTATTTTTTTATATTAATGTCCTTCCTCATTTCCCATTTCTTTTATAGTTTTTATCTGATCTTTTGATCATCTGATGTACTTGAGGTCTCATCTCCGTTCTTTGTTGTTTCTGCTGCTGCTCACTCACAGTGGAATTTTTGTAATTTGGGATTCTAAACTCACCTTCAGGACAAGGTTATCTGTGGCCTAGGTTAAAGATGTATCCTCTTGAGAAATTTTATTTGTCTTATGGCCACTGAAAGGATAGCATTAGTCCAAGGACTCCTTTTTGTATAAATTTCTCAGCTTGGGCCATTTGGACCACATGCATAGTCTACATTTGAATCTGAAACCCCATGAAGGCAGGCCTGTTGTTATGAATTTTCAGAGAAAACTTCTCTCTTCACCCAGGACCCAACCCAACCCTCGATGGGGAAGCATCTTTGTCATCTTCTGTGTGGATGGATGGATACTTTTTCCTGATCCGCCATTTCACTGACGTCCGTGGGGAGCCCCAGCCCTGTGAAGGAGCTTGTCTCCTGCTCCTGCCTGGGGACTAACGCCGAGCCCCTGGTTCACTGGGACTGGCAATGCTCTCTTCCCTGCCTGCCCCTCCACTTTGGGCCACAGCTGCATCAGCTCAGCTGCTCCTACTCTGAGCTTCAATTTCCTCTGTCTTGGGGCTCTGGTGATTTCTTTTCCTCTCTGGCAAGTTACACCATGCAGTTAATGGGAAGTTTGCTATCGCTGATCTAGCATTTCTAAGTGTTTTGTAGTAGAAAGGATTTTCAGGCCATCTTGTCTATGGTATTGCCCTTTAGACTTTTTAAATTTAGAGATAAAGGGATTGTAGGAGTTTCAGAGAAGAAAAATGTAGCTGATGGAGGTGGGGAAGGGGGAGGATCGGGAATGGCCTTAGAGAAGATGAATGTTGGAGGACAGAGTCACAGGAGCGGGCACAGCAGGTGCCATGGCGCAGAGGCAGGAAATGCCAGCGCAGGTACGGAGAAGAGCTCTCGACTCCCTTTCTGCTGGAGGACAGTCTGTGAAGGGGAAATGAGGTTGGGGTCGGACCACTGAGCCGCAGGGAGCTACTAAAATCTTGCAGCAGGGCACACCACGATCACAAGCTTTGTTTCAGGGAGTTTAAACTGGAAGCACATCCAGGAAGAATGGTGTGGTGGCAGGAGAGAGAGGGGTTTGGAAGGAGGATCCTTGGGCCTGTGGAAATAGCCCAGGTGCAGGTAGTACAGCCCCTGAATGGCGGAGTGGGCGGGTCGTACAGAGGAGGGGACCACTGGGAGAGAGAGAGAGAGGATGAAGGAGACTCAGCTGAGCCAGATAAAGAAATCTGGGTTAAGAGCTGGGAGGAAATAGAAGAAAAGCCAGGCCAGCACATTGCTTGAGTCCTGGGAAATGAATTTAAAATATCAGCAATTATCTCAGCTGCTGTCTACCTTTTAATATTGTTCAGATACTGCCCCCAAATGCTAATAAACAGTTCATCTTCACTCTATTTGCCGCTAAAGATGTTTTTAGGCCTCCTGATGAACAGTGGTCTTTAAACTGAAGATAGCATGTCCCCAGAGTGCTCCTGGAAGTCAGCTGGGATGGTTTTGCTTTTCCCAGAACCCTCTGCCATGGCCAATCGTGGGGGAGATGAGCCGTCCTCCAGGTCAGGGAGTCCAGACAAGGAAGGTGGGGTCTCCGAGGACCGATCATTGCTCCGCCAGAGACTGGCCGTCAAGGAGCTCATGGACACCGAGGTCACCTACTTGCACGTGCTCCAGCTCTGTGCCTCCGACATCAGGAGCCGCCTCCAGCAGGTACTTGGGACGGGTCACACTCGGTCTGTCTTTCTAGGGACAAATGTGGATCCCAGCTGCTGAGACCTCCCATCTGCCCCGGGGCAGGCTTGTGGAAAGGAGGCATGGTGGATGTGGAGTCTGGCAGGCCTGGATTAAGCCCCGGTGCTTCCATTTATTGGCCACACCACCTTTAGCAAGGCCTTTAATGGCTCGGAGTCTTAGTGTAAACCTCTGCTACATGGGGAGAGGAATAATCACCTCTGAGAATTAAATGAGCTAATGACAAGCCCTTTTCAAGTTTAGAACAGACTGCTTAAACTGACCTACATTCTAATGGTCTCATTTGCAGGGTGGCGACATGGAGAAATTATCACTATGATGGGTTCTTATTATGGTGTTCATTTTTTACGTTTTTTTTTTTCTGGTTTCAGAAATAATACAGGCTCTCGCTATAAAATTTCCAGCATCCCCTAGCATGTGAGCGCCATAAGGAGCTCCTTCCATGCCTTTGCATATATATATACGTATATGTCCTGCATATTTTTTACAGTGGTATAGCCTGGTTCGTAGAGGCTGGAGTTTAGAATGCATTTTTTTCTCTTTTTTTGGCATCTCGTTCCATTACTCTGGGTAGAGTGCAATAGGGTCATGATAGCTCACAGCAACCTCAAACCCCTGGGCTCAAGCATCCTCCTGCCTCAGCCTCCCAAGTAGCTGGGACTACAGGTGCATGCCATGATGCCTAGTTAATTTTTCTATTTTTAATAGAGACAGGATTTGGCTCTTGCTCAGGCTGGTCTCGAACTCCTGAGCTCAAGAAATCCTCCCGCCTTGGCCTCCCAGAGTGCTAAGATTACAGGCGTGAGCCACACACCCGGCCTGGAATGCATCTTGAGGTCATGGTGTTAGGCCCCAAGTATGTCAGGGCTGGAAGGAAGTCTAACTTCCCACCCTCGGATGGGGAAAACTAAGAGAAGAAAAATGGTAGTTGGCAGCAGACCTAGGATAAAACCTAGTTCAGCTTTCCTTCCATGCTGAGCACGCTATCTCTTAGTCTCTTCTTGTAGAGTAATGAAAATACCTCATTCATAAAAGTTCAGAACCCTTGCAAAAATGCCACTGGGCCCCCGATGGTGTGAGTGTTCTGTGCTACTCTCCAGAGCCTGCAGATGCAGTCAGTCCACGGAACTCCTGGTGACCTCCAAGCTTCTTTGTTCCTTCCAGTTGCCGCAGGGAGATGTGGACATACTATTCTCAAACATCGATGATATCATCAAGGTTAACGGCAGACTTCTTCATGACTTGCAAGAGACAGCCTCCAAGGAAGAGGAACAAGTGTCCCTAATTGGTAAGCAAGAGACCTAGGGAGTTGTCAGCCTTAGATTCCTGTGGAATTGTCTTTAACACGTGGTCATGGCTGAACTGTCTCCAGAGTTCCAGGAAAATGCAGCTCAATGGGAGTTTATTTTTGGGATCTCTGAACACAACATCTCAGAGCCAGCAGGGCCCTCAAATAATATTTAGTCCAATCATATCGCTTTACAGAGACCAAGTCCCAGAGACAGGCAGGGGCACGTTCATGGCCACATAATTCTCAGTGACACAGCTGAGTCTTAGTCTGGGTCTCTTTCACATTCATTCATTCAACAGGTATTTCCCGAGCTCCTGCAGTGTGTCGTCACTATGCTATGTGCACAGTGGCAACAAGAGAGACACTTGTTCTCATGGAGTTGACAAGTTAGTGAGAGAGACAGAAGATAAACAGATCAACAAAAGAATTTTAGGTAGTGATTTGTAATTTGAAGAAAATAAACTTTCGTAGTAACTTCCAGGTGTGAGGAAAGGCCTCCTGAGAGCGCACATTTGAGCTGAGGTCTAAATCTTAGGAAGGAGCCAGCCATGAACGTATCTGGAGGGAGACAGGGAGTGTAGCTATGCAAAGGCCCTGGGGCAGGGAGCGCCTGGACTGTTTGAAGGACAGACAGAAGGTTGGTGTGGCTCCAGGGGGATTAGCGAGGGGAGAATGTTAGGAGATCAGATGGAAGAGACAAGCAAGGACCAGATCGAGCAGAGACTTCTAGGCCATGGTGAAAAGTTAGGGTTTCATTCTAAGTGTGGTGAGAAGCCACCGGACGATTTTGACATGGTCTGATTCAGGTTTCTTAAAGATCTCTTTGGCTGTTGTGGACAGCGGATTATGAGGGGGTGGTGAGGGTAGAAGCAGTGAGACGAGTTGGGAGCTTTGCCGTGGCCCAGGCGGGAGATGAGGACAGCCTCCTGATTCTGAAACGGCTAGGATGACCAGAGCATAGCGAAGGGAGCAGTGGGTGCAAACCTCAGACCTGTCTCCTCGGTCCCATCTGCTGCCAGGATTTCCATGGCCAGGGGTTCCCTAGTGAGGTCAGGGGAGGCAGGTGAATGGGGCCAGTGGCAGAGAGGAGAAGGGGGTCGGGGGACGCAGTGCAGTGGCCACCCAAGTCCCCTGGCCTTTACACTGCCATTTTTTTACCGTTTCCTAGACATGTACGATGATGATAGGGATTAAAAGTAACAAACACATTTTTAAAAACCACTGTCTGAATGTTTACTAAATGCTAGGCACTGTTCTGATGTGCATATATGAACTCATTTCGTCCTCACAAGAACCCTGCAAGGTAGATCCTGTTGTCCCATTTTACAATTGGGGAATCTGAGGCACAGAGAAAGGAAGGAACCTGCTGAAGATCACGCAGCTAGTGGCAGAGCCAGGACTTGAATACAGGCAGGTGGCCCCGGGAGCCAGGCCGGCACCTGCCATGCTGACTCGTGAAAGCCTGGGGATTGTGTGTTTGTCAGCCCTTTGAGAAACAGTTCTTTACTAAAATGGTAATGTGAATGAGTTACTCTTGCCTGCAAATGATACATGAGTACAAAATTAAAGAACAAGATTTTTTTTTAGTACTTGTAGATGTTTTCACCTTTTATCATTTTATCCTGGTTTCTGTTAATAATTAACACTCATCTGAGTGGAAGTGGATATAGGCTGAGGCTGAAGACTTTCTAAAGGCCTGGGGACTCTGAGGTCAGGCTCTTCTGTTGCTGTGTGTTCAAGGGTCCACATGGTTCCGTGAAAGGAACCTGCCGCACCCACAGATTGCAGATGTAACTGTCTGCCGAGCACACCTGGCCACGTCTCCCTTGGCTGCCCTCACCACTTCTCCGGTAGGGTTTCCCAGTAAAATATAGGCTGTCCAGTTCAGTTTGAATTTCAGATAAACAAGGAATGATTTTTTAGTATGCTTATACTAACTTTTTATATACTTATACTAAAAATGATTCCTTGTTTATCTGAAATTCAAATTTAACATCCTCTGCTCCCCCCGACCCCAAATTTGGCAGTTTTCAGGCCTTTATTGTCTTCAGAAAATACCCTCCTCATCCTTTGTCCCTTGTGTTTAGCCAAAAAGAGGCACAAATGGCCCACATGGCCTTTCTTCTCCTTGGTGCAACCATGCGCCGGGTCAGGCCACTCTGAGTCCTCCCAGCTCTCTGTCACCCCCGTCCAGCCACCAGGCCGTGCTGTGCAAGGAAAGCCCTTTGCCCAGTTGGACAGCAACAGCATTTTGAAAGATTTTTGGACCTCAGGCAAGACTGTTTCTCACAGACCTTTTTCCTCCCAAATGAGTCATGTTCCCTGTCTTTATGAACAATTCCAAACACCACTTGGGCATTCACAGGCGTCCCCGCACCGGGTTGTGTCGCCAGAAGGCCCCGTGGGCTAGGGCAGTGCTGGCCAAGAGACATGTAACGTGAGCTGCAAATTGAATTTAAAATTTTCAAGTAGCTACATTAAGAAAATTAAAGATGCAGGTGAAATTCATTTTAATATCTTTAATCCAATAGATCAACATGTGATCCACAGAAAAATTATTCATTAGCTATTTTACTTTTATATGAAGTCTTTGAAATCCAGTGTCTTTTTCACCGAGAACACGTCTCAGTGGGGGTTGCCATAGTTCAAGTGCCCAACAGCCACGGATGGCTGGTGACTGCTGTATGTGAGCACTGTAGGTCTAGTGCTTAGAACAGGGGCTTGGGAGTCTGACTGACAAGGCCCTGCCACCCATAAGCTCCTTCCCATCTCTGAGCCCCAGTTACTGCCTCTTTGAAATGAGCGTGAAAATAGTACCCATCCCTGTGTCAGCCGTAGGGCAGAGTACTTAACACCAAGTACCATTTTCATTCTCGTAACATCGTTACTTGTTGATTATTATTATTATCATCGCCATAGAAAATTACCAAAGAAATTACTAAAGCAAAATCCGAGGTTCAGAGAGGTTAAGTAACTTTCTCAAGGTCACACAGCGTGTATTTGAATCCAGCTCTTTTGATCTCTTGAACCCTAGCTCTTTATCATTCTGCCTTCCTTTTTCTCCTTTCTGACAAATCCCAGCCAGGTCCTTTTGATGCTGGGAGTTAATTTCTTTGCTAATCTGTGACTGTGGAAGGAGAAGTTGGGAGACATAAGCCTTTACTTTGGTGTTCCAGACGTTCCTGCCTCTTTGGACAACTCTGCTGTCTGGGAGTTTGCCTTCCTCCACCCTTCAGCTACTGAAACACCCTTGCCCCCGGCCGCACTGGTATGATACAGTATCTTTGCCATGTTTGTCGTGTTCCCAGAGACACGCCCATGTTGAGGAGAAGGTGGGGACAGCCCTAGGTTTCATGGCCACTCCCAGGCTATCTCCTAGCAGGGCCATCTCTGCAGTTGGCTGATCTGTCACACGCATTCTCCCTAGCTGCAATTCGGGGGGGTCCTGTCCTCCCTGGCTCTAGAGGATTCTCCTGGGAGTCCCCTCTGAGGCTTGGCTGCACCAGCACTGGGTCAGGGGTTGGTCCTGGGGTGATAATCTTGCCGGGGAGATCTTTGCTGAGAGTTGGACCATGCTCCTCCGGGCACCAACTGATGTGTCCCAAGGGAGACCTGGTCCAGGCCAGAGGTCCAGCCCATGGCTTTGGCCGGCAGTAGGGGCGGCTGGGCTTCCTGGGGGCCCTGGCTCCCCACCTGCCCTGTTCTGGTTACTACATTTCTCTTCACCTTGACCGCTTCCTTCCTAGAGGGGCCGCCAACTACTTTTGCCTGGGTGTTTCTTGTAGAGTCTAACAGCTATTCCTCTTACTCCTTTGTCCCCTAGTTTAGTCTCAACATGGTATTTATCTTTTTTAAAAAAAATTAGTAGACTTTATTTTTTAGAGCACTTTTAGGTTTATAGAAAAATTAATTTAAAAGTACAGAGAACCTGGTCAGAAGGTAGTGAGTTAACTCAGTTTATTGTTCAGTCACAGGTCAAACTGCTTGTTCTACTCTTTCCCCCTTCTCACTACTGCACTTGACCAGTCTTTAAAATAAAAGTACAGAGAGCTGTCAAATACACTCCTCTCCACTCTGCAGAGGTTACCCTATTATTAACATCTTGCACTGGTGTGGCACATTTATTTATTTTATTTTATTTTATTTTTGAGACAGAGTCTCTCTCTGTTGCCCAGGCTAGAGTGAGCGCCGTGGCGTCAGCCTAGCTCACAGCAACCTCAAACTCCTGAGCTTAAGGGATCCTCCTGTCTCAGCCTCCCGAGTAGCTGGGACTACAGGCACGCACCACCATGCCCGGCTAATTTTTTCTATATATATCTTTAGCTGTCCATATAATTTCTTTCAATTTTTAGTAGAGATGGGGTCTCGCTCTTGCTCAGGCTGGTCTTGAACTCCTGAGCTCAAACGATCCGCCCACCTTGGCCTCCCAGAGTGCTAGGATTACAGGCGTGAGCCACCTCGCCCGGCCACATTTATTATAATTGATGAATGAATATTGATAAATTATTAGTAACTGAAGTCCATAGTTTGTTTACA
Organism: Eulemur rufifrons; assembly: GCF_041146395.1. Taxonomy (NCBI): domain Eukaryota; kingdom Metazoa; phylum Chordata; class Mammalia; order Primates; family Lemuridae; genus Eulemur; species Eulemur rufifrons. The sequence goes on along the minus strand of NC_090992.1, from coordinate 31,762,318 downwards.
TTAGGGTTCACACTTTGAGTTGTACAATTCTGTGGGTTTAGACCCATGTACGTCATGTATCCACCGTTACAGTATCAGACATGATCGTTTCCCTGCTCTGAAAATCCCTGTGCTCTCTCTGTCCATCCCTCCCTCCTATTCCCTGGCAGCCACTGATCTTTTTACTGTCTCTGCAGTTTTGCCTTTTGCAGAATGTCATATAGTTGAAATCATACAGCATTTAGCCTTTCAGAGTGATTTCCTTCATCCAGCAATATCCATTTAAGCTTCTTCCTCCATGTCTTTATATGGGTTGATAGCTCATTTCATTTTTCAGTCACTGAGAAATATTCTATTGTATGGATAAAGCACAGTTTATGTATCCATTCACCTATTGAAGAACATCTTGATTGCTTTCAAGTTTTAGCAATTATGGATAAAGCTGCTATAAACCTTCACGTGCAGGTTTTTGATCTTTTTAAAAACTTTTTTATCATGGTAAAATACACATAACATAAAATTTGCCATTTTAGCCATTTTTAAGTGTACAGTTCACTGGCGTGAAGTGCATTCGGATTGTTACCCCACCATCCCCACTTCCCATCTCCAGAACTTTTTGATCGCCCTAAAGTAAAACTCTGCCCGTTAAACAGTAGCCTGCCTCTGGTAACCAGGATTCTATTTCTGTCTTTAAGAATATGACTATTCTAAGTACCTCATATAAATGGCATCATACAATATTTATCCTTTTGTGTCTGGTTTATTTCACTTAGCATAATGTTTTCAAGGTTCTTTTTAAACTTTTTATCTTGAAATAATTTTGGATTTACAAAAAAGTTGCAAAAAATGCGGAGAGCTCCTGTCTACCCTTCATCCAGCTTCCCCTAATTTTAACATCTTACATATCCATAGTATAATTACGGAAACCAGGAAGTTAACACCAATGCAGTACTATTAACTATTCTCTAGACCTTATTCAAATTTCATCAGTTTTCCTATTAATGTCCTTTTTCTGGTCCAGGATCCAATCCAGGATAACAAATTTTTTTGTCACGTTCTCTTAGTCTTTTTCAGTCTGTGACAGTTCTCCAGTCTTTATTTTTCATGACTATAACAATTCGGAAGAGTCCAGCCCAGATATTTTATAGACTATCCCTCAGTTTGAGGTTTTACATTAAGATTAAAATTATTTATGTATTTCATAAAATTTTATATATAAAACATGTTTTATAACTTGTATTTTATAAAATAAAACTTTTATATGTTTTATAATTTTATATAACTTATGAGATTAAAATTATTTTCGTATTCAATTGAGGTTATGCATTTTCGGCAAGACACAGACTCCATGTCATGTCCTTCCCAGTGCACCGTATCAGGGAACATGATGTCATTATGTCCTACTACTTAATGTTCACTTTGATCACATAGCGAAGGTGGCATCTAGGGTTTTTACACTGTCAAGTTACGATTTTCCCCTTGGTAATGAATGACTATGTTGTGAAGAGAAACTTTGATATTATGCAAATGTCCTGTTTTGTTTTGTTTTTTTCTCAAACTTTGGCCCACTAATTTTAACATTCATCAGTAGTTCTTACCTGCAACAATGATTACTGGCCTTCAGCTAACAGAGCTAGGAAATATACGTGTGTATACTAACACATGCATATACACACATCAACCTTTCTTTCTAGCGCTATCCATCTGTACGTATGTATATGTTTAAAACCACGACCTCATGTTGATCGCTCCAATTCCAATCCAGCATCGCAGGATTCATTCTAGCCGTCCCCCTTTTCTTGTTTGTAACGTTTTCTCTGATAGGAGAAGCCTAGCCGTCCTTATCCACAGTATATTTACTTACTTGTTCAAAGTTAGCATACAGGTGAAGAAGTTTCAGAATTTAGTGGATTGTACTCCTAGGAAAAGCAGTTCCTTAAGTCAGTTTCTCCCTCCCTCCCTTCGGGGCGGTTATGCTATTCATTTGTAACAGAGTCAGGTTCATTCCTTGCTGTTTGTATTCCATTTGGGCTTCCTGCTCCTCATCCTGGTTGAGCTTAATGGCATATTTATTTTGGGAGTATGCGGAGCGTGACGGTGGCTCGGAGAGTCGGAACTACGTAGAAAGGTATTTTCAGCAAACCATGGCTCCCCTCTCGTTTCCACTCTGCTCGGCCAGGCCTTCGTCCTCCCCACCCTGTCCCATCCACCCCTATAGGCAACGAGTCTCCTTCGTTTCTGACTTGAACATACGGAACACCGCACGAGTTGGCTTGTCATTTTTGCTCAGGGGTCGTGCTCATCGTCTCTATGTTGTTACTTTTGTGGATGTGCTGCTGACATTGAGCGCCAGAGTGAGCCTTTTAAGCAGAAATCCGATCATGTCACCCTCGCTCAAAGCCCCCAGTTGCTTCCTGCTCTTAGTGGAATAAAGTCTGAGCACCCGACTACACCTCACTCTGAGGCCCTACGTGATCAGGCTTCCGTTTCCTGTCTTTCTCCTCTACTCTCTGCCGTTGCTGTCTCTGCTCCAGCCATCTTGCCTTCTTGCTGTTCCCCTCATGCCAAGCACCCTCCTGCCTCAGGGCCTTTGCACTTGCCCTTGCCTAGGCCTGGAGTGCTGCTCTTCCTAGACATGTTACCAGGGCTGGTTGCCTCTGGTCCCCGATAGACATTCACATCTTCCTAGAGGCTGTCCCCAGGTAGATCCCTCACCACTCGGTTTCTTTTTAATTCATGGCACTTATCATACCTGACATGCATAATATATTTATTTATTGTCTGTCTTCCCCACCAGAATATAAACTCCACGAGGCAGCGGCTTTTGTTTGTTCGCAGAGCTTAGCAGAGCGCCTGGCACATGGTCAATAAATAAGCAGGTGGTAAATATTTGGTGATGAAATTTATGTCAGGAGCTTTATGTGCCTTATTTCATTTAATACTCACCAAAAACACTTGGAGATGAGAACTGTTTTAATTCCCATTTTATAGATGGGAAAATGGAGGATCCAAGGGATCAAACACTTGCCCCAGGTTACAGGACCAGGGAAGGGCCTGGAGATCTGGCCCTCCTCTCTCTAGTGCCAGAGGCTGCCCTCGTAGGCACCTGTAGGATGCTGCGGCCGGCATGTCTTTGTGGAATGGTTTGTAATTGTGTTTGCCATGCACTGCTAATCAGAAAGACAAAATGAGCTAATGGCTATGAGTGTGTTTTGTACACTATAAAGCACTGTCCAAATGTGAGCATTATTAATGTTATTGATGTGATTATAGCCACCATTTATTAAGGGCTCACGGTACCAGCCTGTAGTCTATGTTATTCTGTCACTCAGTCCTCCCAGCAACCTTGTGAAACTGAAATGAAAAAATGAAAAGTCAGGAAGATGAGGTCACTTGCCATGGTGACACGCTGGTTAAGCCTAGCAGTCTCAATGAAGAGCTGGAGGAGCTGGCTCACTTACCACCTCCCTGTCCCAAGCAAGGGGACATGCAGACAGGCCCTTGGTCACTCCTTGTTGTGTGTTCACTCTCAGGTAACCTATTCCTGGAATTCCAGGAGGAGTTGGAGCAGGTCTACAAGGTCTACTGTGCCAGCTACGAGCAGGCCTTGCAGCTGGTGGAGGCTTACCGCAAGGAGCCGGAGCTGCAGCAGGAGATCCAGGGCATCATGGAGGCGGTGGTGTGAGTACAATGGCCAGGGAGCACTTGCTCCTGCCCCACTGCCCCGGGCTCAGGGGCAGTTACAGTCTCACCCCTACGTGCTGTCTTATTTACCTACCTTTTAAATGAAAGTTTCTTTTTATTTTACTTATATGTGTATGTATATATCTATATCCGTATGTATATATCTCCTAATCTTAGAGCTCTTTCCATTTCAACACATAACATTCATGATGTTTTAAACAGCCACATACTCTTGCAGTTACACAGTTTATTTAACTGGTCTCTGTTGATGGGAATTTGGTTTGTTTCTATTCTTTTTTTTTTTTGACAGAGTCTCTCTCTGTCACCCACGTTCGAGTGCAGTGGCACCATCATAGCTCACTGCAACCTCAAACTCTTGGGTTCAAGCAATCCTCCTGCCTCAGCCTCCCAAGTAGCTGGGACTACAGGCATGCGCCACCATGCCTGGCTAATTTTTATCTATATATATTTTTAGCTGTCCAGATCATTTCTTTCTATTTTTAGTAGAGACAGGGTCTTGCTCTTGCTCAGGCTGGTCTCGAACTCTTGACCTCGAGCAATCCATCCGCCTTGGCCTCCCAGAGTGCTAGGATTACAGGCGTGAGCCATGGTGCCGGCTGGGTTTGATCCTTTTGTAGTTCATAAGTGTGATGATTGGGTTTTCACACTCATATGTGAAATGTGCCTTTCTTAAACCTTGTCACCCCCATGTTGACACATTGCCTATCTGGTGTGAAAAAAAAATAGGGTTATGTCTTCCCCAGGACAAGCTCACCAAATGGAGGTAGATGAAGGTCATTTTCTGGAAATCTGAGTACTGTAGGAAGAGGAGGGGTTGTTATCCTCATCATTGTTATCATTTATTTATCTCACTCAGGCATTCTTATTATACCTAAGAGAAAGACAGTGTAGACCTAGGTCTTTGAAGACGAAATAATCCCACGTGGAGCCTCCTGCTACCTCCCCTCCTCCTCTCCCTTACCTTTTTTTCACCTTTCAATCACCCTCTTTCCTCTAAAGTCTCCATTACAAGAACCCATGTCCTAGCCCTTCTCTGCCTCCAAAAAAACTATACCCATTTTCCCCTTTGATTCATCTCTTCATGGGTCATGCAAACTTAGGCTTTTGCAAGGGTCACTAAATACATTTCTACAGAAGGGAGGCGGATTACAGCAAAGAGGGGAGCAAGGTGCCAGATGTGGGACACAAGGAAGTAGTGGAGACTGAGGCAAACCAGAGAGAGCAGACCCTGTGCAGAATACGGCTGCAGTGCAGCCTTGGCTGATCATTGCTACGTCAAGTGGCTTTTGCTAGGTAACAAACCAGCCCAAAGCACAGTGGCATAAAACAAGCGTTTAGCTCGCACTTTTGCGTATTAGCAATGCAGCTGGCCTAGTAAATGATTCTTCAGGTGCTGTCTGAGCACCACCACACGTCTGCAGTCTCTTGCAGGTCAGCTTTGCTGACAATTGGCTGGGCTTTTTCACGTATCTGGGACACATGAGCTGACTCAGCTCTGGTCACAAGGTCTCTCCTCTTCCTTCAGGCTAGCTTGTTCACGTGGCGGTCACAGCGTGCTGAGGGCAAAGGGGAGGGCAGCTGGCAGCTTTAGCTGGGAACTGGCATAATGTCACTCCATCAAGTCCTAAGGCCAGCCCAGACTCAGGGGTGGGGAAACAGACTCCATTTCTTGGTGGGAGGAGCGTCAAAGTCACATTCAAAGGGCTGTGGAGACAGGGAGGGGAATACTGCAGCCATTGTTTTGTAAACCATCTATCTGCCTCAACTGCCCCGTAGGAATGTGGGTCCCCTGCGGCCAGAGCCTCTGGTTTTTCAAGAGAAGCCAGAAGTGTAGCAGTAACATCTCCCAGGTGTTCAGGGTTGGCATCTAGTTCAGACGTTCTAGAAGTGCTATGTGTGGGAGCCCCAGCTGGTGCGGAGGCTGCTGTGTGTTGCGTCCTCTGCACTCTGGTCTTTCCCAGCCAGGCCAGCTGGGCTTCCCTCGTGGGCTCTGGAGCCGGGCCATGGGGGGGGTGCATCTGGTCAGCCCCTTACCACGAGAGAACCATTTCACGTCTCAGAACCCACTTTCCTTGTGTGTGACATGGGAGTGATACCAGCCCCTCATGGGGACACTGACTCATTGCATACAAGTGACACTCAGTAAACCCCAGCTGATATAGTTACCTTGTCTAGGCAGGGATTATGTTTTTCTGAGACCACCCTGTGGTTCTCAACTGTATCAGTCCCAGTGCCCCCTTTTTATAACAAATATTAAGTAAATTTATTATCCTGAGATATATCCTGAAAAAAAAGCACATATATATATACACATCTCCTACCTATATATGTATTGAAAAAAATCAATATAATGGCTTGACTATAATATAAAGGAAAAATAAAAGGAAAATGACATCTAATAAAATATATATTTCAATGTGCAAATGCTTGGGCACCACTGCACTAAAAGATATAATGAAACAATCAGGTGCTGTATCTACTTATGATAAATAAGTCTGGACTTAAGAAAAGTCTGAAGCCATTCTGTACAAAAAGTATAGGGAAATGAAAGAGCAGAGAATGTGTGTCCTCTGGAATAACAAACCTGACTTCCTTGTGTATGATGACAGAAACAAGGAAACAACGTCATTGAAGTAGGGATTTATAAAGGGTAGTGTCTAGGACAAATTAGGACGGACAAAAGAAAAAAAAGATGTCAAAGGTAGTGTCCTAGTAATTCGCAGTGTTATGACATGTGACTGGATAGAGTCCAAGTGTCACAAAAATATTTCGGTTCTTGAAATCGCAGCACATTTCGAGGCCTCTGTTCAGTCTCTGAATGTTCAGAGGGACGTGTGAGGCATGGAGCAATTCTCTGCAGAGTGGTGCTAGAGTGCAGTGGTGTCATAGCTCACTGCAACCTCAAACTCCCCAGGCTCCAGTCATTGCCTGCCTCAGCCTCCCAGGTCGCTGGGACTAAAGGTGTACACCATCACACCTGACTAATTTTTTAATTTTTTGTAGAGACGGGGTCTCGCTGTGTTGCCCAGGCAGGTCTTGAACTCCTGGTCTCAAGGGATCCTCCTGTGTCAGCCTCCTGATGTGCTAGGATTATAGGCATGAGCCATTGCTCCCGGCCAGGGGGAGTTGGTATTCCTGTGGGTAGATTTCTAGGGTAGAATTGGTGGAGCAAAGCATTTGTACAGTTCACAAATTGTCAAACTGCTCTCCAAGATGTGGCCAAGAGATACTCCCACCAAGAGAATGCAAGAAGGCCCTTTCCCCACACTCACTCGGCTCGTTACCATCTTTCAGTTTCTGTTGCCTACTGAAAGGTGACATGTGACAAGTTGTCCACATTGCCTAAGCAAGGCCATAGGTGTGAGAGGCCGCCATCGTTCTGTGGCAACTCCTTGATGACTGTAGGGTGAGGAAGGGATGTGATCATCTCTTTGAGGGCCCCTTGCCCTGTGGTTTTTGAGGCGACAGTTGTCCCCATGAGGCAGTTGGCTCTTTCCCATGGAGAGGATGGAGTTTTGCAAATATCTGGCAACTGTTTACACCTCCCCTGCCCACAATCAGCCAAGCTCCAAGACACCCGTGGTGAGAGCAGACGGTCAGCGTAGGCATGTCCTGACGGTGATGCCACCCCCTGATGCCCCTGAGGGGCTCCCACCTGCTCTGCCTATTCTTAGCCTCATGGCTGATCGTTCCTGGTCTGGAGACTTGGTCTGGAGACTTTTCCATAGGAAGAAGAGCAAGAGGCAAGACGACCATCAGGGAGGGCCCAGATGATGGTCCTGGGCAGGATTTGTGAGTCTTCTTGGAGGAGGCACAGTTGGACAGTTGAGGTTGGAAGCCCATGTGGGTTTCTCCGAAGCTGGGCCTATGGGCTACTGGTCGTAATCCAGGAAAGACTGTTGGAGCCTCTTCCCAGGCCACTGACTTGGGGGACTCTTGGAATTCCAGACAGCCCCAAGAAGGGGACTAGTCATCCAGGCATCAATGGTGCATCTGGAAGGGACCTTGGCACCATTCGTTCCAGTATTTCGTTTTGTTTTTTTACTTTTTTTATAATAAAAGATTTCAAACCTATAGAACAATAGGATAATGTAATGGACACTCATGTACCCACCACCTAAAATTAACAAGTGTTAACATTTTGCTATTTGGTGCGTCTGTTCTTATGCTAAACTATTTGAAGGAAATTATAGGTCTGATGACTTTTTACCCCTAAATACTTTAAATGTGTCTCTAAAAATTAAGTTCCTGTGATTTTAAACACTTTTTTTTTAAAAGCAGCAGACCATTTCATTTAAATGAAATATCATGTGGATAGCCAACATACAGAGTTGTGCTTGGGACATACCCAAGTGGAGATGTCAAATAGGCAGCAGAACGTGTGAGTCTGGAGCTCTGGACAGAAGTTGGAGGTGGAAATCTGGGTTTGGGATGTGTTTAAAGCCATGTAGGGAGACAGGGAGGAGAGGAGGCCCCAGGACACTCTGGCATTGGCGAGAAACCAGCAGAGGAACTGACAGAGCAGCCCGCAGAGTGTGAGAAGCAGGACAGTGGGTGTCCCTGGGGCCAAAAGAAGAAAGCGTTTCAAGAAAGAGGTCTATGGCCATACTACCCTGAACGTGCCTGATCTCATCCGATCTCGGAAGCTAAGCACGGTTGGGCCTGGTTGGTACTTGGATGGGAGACCGCCTGGGACCTGTAGTCCCGGCTACTTGGGAGGGAGAGGCAGGAGGATCGCTTGGGCCCAGGAGTGCCTGGATGACAGAGCAGGACCCTGTCTCAAAAAAAAAAAAAAAAAGAAAGAAAGAAAGAAAGAGAGAGGAAGAGGCATAGTCAGCCATGTCTGCTATTGAGGGGCTGAGTAAGTGGAGTGCAGAGAACCAACCACTGGATTTGGGACAGATGGGGAACCAAGGCCCGGAGCTGGCACTGCCCACCTGACATCTAGACCTCACACACTACAGATGAGGAAACTGAGGACCATCGAGGGAGGGTGACTTGCCTAAGAGCACAGTAAGTTAAATGGCAGAGCCAGGACTAGAGCCCAGGCCCCCTGCTGCCCTGAAGGGTGGGCTTTACCTGCCTAATACCAGCCTTCTCCCTCAGGCCACAAGCTGGATCTTCAGGCCTCGGTTTCCTGCTGGTAACCCCTCTGCAGAGGATTACCAAGTACCCACTGCTGCTGCAGAAAATCCTGGAGAACACGCCCCCTGATGCCAGTGCCTACCCGGTCCTTCAGAGGGCCACCTCTGCCCTCCAGGACGTGAACGCCAACATCAATGAGTACAAAATGCGCAAGGAAGTGGGTAAGACTTGGGGCGTTTAGGGGATACATCAGTGAGAATGGTTCCAGTTACAGAAAACTCATCTCAAGTTGGCTTCACCAATAAAGAGAATATAGTGGCTTGTGTAACTGTAAATCCAGAGGTAATGTGAGCTTTAGGTAGGGTTTGATCAGGGAGCTGTTTCATTTCCCTGTAACTCTCTTGTCTTTGCTCTTTACTGTGTATCAGCTGCATCTGTAGCCTGGCTTCCCTCATCATAGTAAGTGGCTATTGCTGTTCCAGGACTCACACCTGCGCACCACACCTTCCAGAGTAAGACAGGGTTTTTCTCCGCTTAGGCACAGAAATTAAATTGCAGCTTCACTCTGATCGGATCCACTTGGGTCATGTGCTCATCCTGAACCAATCACCCTAGTTAGGGTGCCGTGATCTGATTGACTTAAGACAGAGTTATGTGCCCGTCTCCGAACCAATCGCTGCTGCCAGGGGGATGGGATTATATGGATTGGCTTATGCCAGTCGGCACCCACCGCTGGAGTCAAAGTGAGGTCAGTCCCGTCCAAGTGACATGGCTGCTCCACTGTGAAGGAGAAACAGTACTGGGGAGGCATATATCTGGAGGGGTGGGGGAAATCCCTGCCTCTCAGGTTGTTAAAACAGAAGAGTTTGGAAAATAAAGCTGTGCCCCAAGGAGAGAGAAACTCAACTGCACAGCTGAGACAATATAAAAATGATAATTTAGCTGATGTTTACTACGGGCTAACTGCTATGTTTTTCCTTCATTGTCGTATTTGATCCTTGCACTGCCCTCCGGGGCTGGCCCTCTTGGCCCCATTTCACAGTCAGGTAGAATTGAGAGCTTCCATCATTTGTTCTCCGTCACAGAGCTGGTAAGGGACAGAGCCAAGTTTTAAACTCAGGCCTGGAGTCTCCACTGCCATGCTGTGCTGCATTCTGTAGCTTCAGAGTTCCTCCCTACTGGCTTCTCCGTCCAGGTCAAGAAGCGACAGATCAGTAGGAAGCACTGAGTCAGGAGCGGGAAGTCTGGCTCCCGGCTGGCCTGGCCGAGCCTGGCAGAGGCCCCAGGCAAATGGCCCTTCACTGCCTTCTTCTTTAGGAAGTCCATTCAGACCTGCTCTGATATGTGACCGTCCCAGCAATCCTATGAGGTTGCTCGCCTCATTTTACAGATGAGGAAACTGAGGCCCCAGGGAGTAGTGACTTGCCGAAGTCACAGGCAGGAAGCTCTTCCGCCAGGGCTCAGACCTCAGACGGAGGACCCTGCGCTTTTCCTGCATGACTCACCGTTCTCACAGACGTGACCCCAAGGGAGCAGGGGGCCCAAGCAGGTGCCTGCCCAGCGTGTCAGTGACACTTGCTTTCCTAGGTCAGCATTGGTCTCAGGCTTCCCCTCTTCTCTGTCGGTGCAGCCTCCAAGTACACCAGGGTGGAGCATCTGAGCCTCCAGGAGCGGCTGGCCCGCATCAACACGCACAGCTTCTCCAAGAAGACCACCCGGCTGAGTCAGCTGCTGAAGCAGGAGGCGGGGCTGGTGCCCAGAGTGAGCGAGGGTCTAGGAGGAAAAGTCGCACCCCAAGGACTCCCAAGGGGCCAGACCCTGTGCCGTGGGTAGGACAGGAAGCTTGGGCTCTTTTCAGAAGTGAGGCAACTGAGGCTGAGAGAGCGAGGGGCCAGGGGGAGGCAAAGTTGGCCCCTGCACCTGATTCTGCAGAGCCTGTGCAGGGCTTCCCCACCGAGCCTTCGGCCACTCTTTCTCTGGGCCTCTTGACACAAATAGGAGAGCTAGTCTCTGGGTCTGAGCAAAGAACCAGCCTCCAGTAGCTACTGGTAGCAGCTCAGGCTGATTGAGTGCTTACTCTGCACCAAGCATTATTTCATGCACACAATGAAGCAGGTGTTTATTATTCCCATTTTACAGATGAGAAAATAGAGGCTCAGAGCAGATAAAACACTTGCCCAGAGTCACACAGCTAGGAAGCGAGGGAACCAGGACTCCCATGCTCGTGTGTCTGATTCCATGGGCTGGGTGCAAATCCACTGAGCTACCCTGCTCTCTGACGGTCCCACCCAGCTCTGAGGCTGTTAGAACTGGCTCTCGTGGGCCAGTGGAAAGGTTGTCCCCAGTGAGGACCTGGGGCACAGGTGCTGGTGTGCACTGCCCCCATGTGGATCTTCCCAGCCTTCACACGCATAACTTTACTTTCAGACAGAAGACAAGGAATTTGATGACTTAGAAGAGAGGTTCCAGTGGGTGTCTCTGTGTGTGACTGAGCTGCGGAGCAACGTGGCTGCGTACCTGGATAATCTGGAGGTGAGGACCCTGCAGAGTTCGTGGTGGGCAAGTCTGGGCTGGGTTCCCTGTGTAGGAGGCATAGGAGGCCCCGCCCATAAGCTGGCAAAGGCACGAGCTGCTGGAACCGAACGGATGAGGTCATCTGGCGAGCACCCCTCAGCCCCGGGGGGCAGCTTCTGAGCCCACTGGGGTTCCTACCGGGCAGGGTCAGAATTCACTGGTGTCAGACACCCCCCCCCGCCCCCCGCCGAGGGACCCTGCCAGACCAGCACCTAGAGCAGGGGAGACGCTCAGGTGCCTGCAGGGCCAGGCAGGTCATATTATCAAGTGAAGTGTGCGGGTAGCAGGCAACCCCTGCAGTAGAAGCCAAGTGTTGTCTGTAAGGCTTTTTCAGTAGACTTAAATAGAAAATAGTATTTGGAATTTGAATGGCTGGATGAATGCATAAATGGATAAGATCTAAAGGAGCAGCACGTACTCAGCTCTGGGGGGGTCACTGCTGTGTGGGAATGTGTCCCCAGTGTGGCCAGTATTTCTGATTTTAATTTTTTAGAAACCCTGGAAATTCAGATTTTTAGGCAAAATCTCCTGATGTGTCCATGTGAGCAACGACTCCAATAAAGATTTTCTTGGGCTATAACGGGCCCAGGAAAATATATCTCTACAAACCGAATTCAGACCGCAGGGCCGTCAGTATGCAGGGCCCTCCGGCGTGTCGCTTTCCTCAAGCCCAGATGCCCCCTTCCTCTCGTCCTCAGTGGTGACTCATTTCATCCACCCTGCCTCTGTTACGAGGTTTTGTTCCCAGTCACGTCCATTTGCGCAAACCGGCTGGGTCAGAGATGATAATGGGCTCCTTGGATAAAGGGATTTGAGTGGCATTATTGGAAGGACGTAAAAGGAAGGCGGTCGCTGTTCCACGCTCCTCCGTGTGGGGCGATCCCGCTGCATGTTCCGTCCTGGGCCCCCCGGGTGGCAGGAGCCTGGTATAGCACAGTGGGCCCGAGGGGACGCACGCAGCCAAGCCATGGAAATGGGGGGAGGGCCGGTGGGTGTTGGGCCTTGAGAGAGAGAATCCAGAGGGACAGGAGAGAGACATCTGGCTAACACAGAATCCCACGGTGAGAGAGGGATTCCCTCTTTTAATCCTCTGAGTCTAGGAAAAGCCTCTTTGCTGGTATGTCTTTAACACGTGCAGAACGAGTCTCAGGCTGGGGGTCTTCAGCAGGCAATGATAGCCAGACAGTAAAATTTAAGAACATCTTTTTGTTTTTAGAACAATTATTTGTGGATGCCTATCTATGACAGTTATTACTCGTTTTCTCTTTATGGTAGCATCACAAGGTGGTTTTGATTTTTTTAAAAAATGTATCCATTTAAATAGGAATGGTTAGTTGGTTTAGAGAAAAGTATTAATAGAACATGTGGAATATGGACATGCCAAAAAAAATCACAAAGGTGACATGCAAATGTGTACAGTTCAGGAAGTGCTGGAATAGGGAGAAGGATGTTGGCTCCGTGTAAGGAAGAACTTTCTATTTTTTTTTTTTTTTTTTTTTTGAGACAGAGTCTCACTCTGTTGCCCAGGCTAGAGTGAGTGCCGTGGCGTCAGCCTAGCTCACAGCAACCTCAAACTCCTGGGCTCAAGCGATCCTCCTGTCTCAGCCTCCCGAGTAGCTGGGACTACAGGCATGCGCCACTATGCCCGGCTAATTTTTTCTATATATATTTTTAGCTGTCCATATAATTTCTTTCTATTTTTAGTAGAGATGGGGTCTCGCTCTTGCTCAGGCTGGTCTCGAACTCCTGAGCTCAAACCATCCGCCCACCTCGGCCTCCCAGAGTGCTAGGATTACAGGCATGAGCCACCGCGCCCGGCCTAGGAAGAACTTTCTAATCACTCAAGTTGTGCAAGGCTAGAACGGGCTGTGTGTGTTCCTGTCACGGGGGCGGGGGTGGGGAGGGTAGAGAGCCTGGACAACCTCTTTGGGAGGTACAGAAGAGGGGGATTCAGGCATAAGACGGCTGCAACAGGCCATGATTGGATGTCTCCCCTTGGTCCTGGCGCCAGATTTTCCTCGGATGCAGGCCGCACGAATGCAACCTGGACATCCCCGGGGGGCCCGCGGTGCAGTATTGCAACCTGGCCAGAGACCTTCAGCTCGAGGCCTTCCTGAAGTTTGTGAGTGGAACTTCTTTCTCCTTTCTTTCTTATCGGCTCTATAGGTGGCAGAGCCTACAAGAATAATGTTTACATGTCAGGCACTGTACACAATTGTCACATCCATAACCACCTGGGTGGTCAGGAGCATAGAGATTATTATCAGTGCGTTTTCCTGATAGAAACAGCCCAGCTGATGTTTAGTGAGCCTCCCTGTCTGCAGGCACTGTGCTAAGCCCTTTACTTTCTTTGCCTCATTTAATCCTCACGGCATGGCTTTGGGGGTAGATACTATTAATAGCCCCATTCTGCAGATGGGAGCTGAGCCTCGGCCAGGGCGACCTCTGGGGTTATCTATACAGATGGTCAATGGCTAGCTTCGATCTGAGCACAAAGACTGTGCTCTTGGCCACCACTCTGGACAAAATCCTTTTCAAGATCTTTACATGGTAATGATACTAAGAGGTGACATGTACTGAAGGCCAGTCCATGCCAGGCACTCTGTTAAGCTCATTACTTGCATTGTCCCCATTTTTCAGATGGGCAGATTGAGGCCCAGAGAACTTAGGTAACATGCCAAAGGCCACAGCTAGTCGTTGGAGGTGGAACTGGAATCCAGGCTCGCCTTCCTCCAGATCCCCTTCTCCCAGCCCCTGCCCTCTGCCCCCTCCTTTCCCAACTCCCAAGCTCATCCCTCCCTGCAGAAGCAGCGGCTGGAAGGCCTGGTGTGGCGGCCGCTGTGCAGCCTGGCCAGAGCCCTCGTTGGCCCTCGGAACCTAATCAAGAAGCGTCTGGACAAACTCCTGGACTTCGAGCGGGTGGAAGAGAAGCTGCTGGAGGTGGGCAGCGTGACCTACGAGGAGGAGGCCACCCGGCACACGTACCAGGCGCTCAACTCCCTGCTGGTGGCCGAGCTCCCGCAGTTTAACGAGCTGGTCATGCGGTGGCTGGGCCAGATCCTGCGCACGTTCGTGGCCCTCCAGAGGGATCTCGCAAAGCAAGTGCTACAGAGGGCAGAGGGCGGCATGGCCCAGGTAAGGCCGCTGGGACCGGGGTGCCTCCGGGGAATAGCTGGGCCAGGCCTTGCAGTCCCTTCAGCCAGCTGTTTGCAGGGGCTGGGAGGGAGGGAGGTGGAACCTTCCAAACGGGCCATCAGCACTTAGGAGGAGGCAGTGGAGACCTTCTAGATCTCTCTCGTGCCTATTCTCCCTCCGTTACTGGAGTCAGACCATGAAAGCAATGATCCGACTGGGACTCAGAAGCAGAAGTTGTTTGCTGGGAACATAATAGAACTTGTGATCAGTCCCTGGAGTGTATTGGAAGTTGGTGACAGAGACAGAAGGTCCCTCTACACAGTAAAGAGTAAATGTCTCAAGCCAGTGTTTCTACTATTGTTACTACTTCTAGCAGCTACTTCTCATGAGCCCTCATTGTATACCTGTTTGGAGCACTTCCCATGCTTTGTCTCATTTCATCCTCACAACAACCCTACAGAGTAGGAATTATTATTATCTTCATTTCAAAAATAAAGGAGCCAAGGCACAGAGAGGTTAAGTAGCTTGCCTAAGGCTGCACAGCTAATAGCAAGCTTTGAACTCTCACAGTTCAACTCTAGAGCCTGGGCTCTGAACCACGATGTTCAAGAGCCTGTGAAGGGAGCTGTCGGCTGATAGCATTACTGGGTTCCAAAGAGGTTTGGACAGACCTCCAAATGCAAATGTGGATTTTGGAATTTGAAGACTGGAGTTGATACAGGAAAGAATGCCCGGCTGCTTCCAGATCTTGCTCTCTGATGTCAACATCAGAGCCGAGTGGCTCCTGGTTCCGACCTTGGGAGCAATTTCAATACTCCTCATACCACATGCTGTGTCCTGTGGTTCACAGTCCCTGGCTCAGCTTTCCCCCTCCAATTCTTCACATGAAAATTCCTCTGAGACTTGCCTTCCCCACCTGTCACCTCTCCCACCCACAGCCCCACTCCACGCCTGCAGCCCTCCCCTGCAGCACACGGCCGTGTTCCCTTTGCACGGGCCCTTCCTTGCCTGGAATGCCCCTTTCGTCCCCCGGGCCTTTCCTGGTGTCTGGCTGTACAGTAGGAGCTTCCCAAATAGGTGACAGATGAATGAGTCTCTCAACGAGCTCTCAGGATTCCTGAGGGCTGGGACTGTGGGCTTTTCCTGCCTTGGGTGGGCTTTATTCTCAGGCAGGTGGCAGAGATGACTACGGACAACTCCAGGCATATACCTTCACATCCCATAGTCCAAAGGAAGAGCAACCCCCTCATTCCCAGCCTCCACACACTAAGTCTGATGGAGGATTCCAGCTGGCCTTGCTCAGTCCGTTGTCCATCCCTTGGACCCATCACTGTAGGTGGGAGGAAGGAGCCCCTGACCACCAGTCCTGTGGCTCTGGCACCATGGTGGGCAATGCTGCTGGACCCTCATGGAGGGATACTTTCTTAAAGGAAAGTGGGCCAGGAGGCAGACAAAGCAATAGCTGACCATGACAAAAAGGTGCATCTGAACACACCAGGGGCTAGAGCGTGGGCAGCCAGGTCTCCCTGTCCTCTCTCTCCCAAAGAGGGCTCTCTTGACAGTGCCTGTCGCCACCTAGCTGCCCCACCACCATCTCTCTGAGCCGGCCTTCAGGAAGCTGGTGGAGGACGAGCTAGGCCAGACCAGTAACCAGCTCCGCTCCTTTCAAGAGACCTTCGAGAAAGTGCCGCCACCTCCCACCACGCAGGTAAGTGTCCCTCCCCGATAAAGGCTGTCAGTTCTTCACCTGCCAGTGCGTGAGGCTCAATCTTTCCTTTCCCCAGTGTTTTCTGTTACCCATGGAAATATTTTCTCTTCCTCTCTTTCCATTCTCTGTGCGCCTGCAGGAGCTGGGGAACATACACCCACATACACACACGCTCCGCATGGCCAGTAAGCAGAAGAGCAGCACAGAACTCTTGGGTCAAGAATAAGAAAACCCACACTTTTTTTTTTTTGAGACAGTCTCACTGTCACCCAGGCTGGAGTGCAGTGGCATCATCATAACTCACTGCAACCTCCAACTCCTGGGCTCAAATGATCCTTCTGCCTCAGCCTCCCAAGTAGTTGGGACTAAAGGTACAGGCTGCCATGCCTGGCTAGTTTTTTAATTTTTTGTAGAGATGGGGTCTTGCTATATTGCCCAGGCTGGTATCAAGCTCCTGGCCTCAAGCGATCCTCCTGTCTCGGCTTCCCAAAGTGCTGGGATTACAGGTGTGAGCCACCACACATGGTCCCCAAATATTTTAATATTAAGTAAAATTAAGATACAATAATGAGCAGCACAATTCACAATAGCAAAGATGTGGAAACAACCCAAATGCCCATCAATACATGATTGGATTAGTAAACTGTGGTATATGTATACCATGGAATACTACTCAGCTATAAGGAATGATGAAGATACAACATCTCTATGGTTCTCCTGGAGAGAGTTGGAACCCATTATATTAAGTGAAGTATCCCAAGAATGGAAAAACAAGCATCACATGTACTCACCAGAAAATTGGTTTCCTTGATCATCACCTAAATACAAATCTGGAAACGACACCAATTGGACATTAGACTGAGGTGGGGGGTGGGGGAGGGGATGGGGGTATGCCTACACAATGAGTGCATTGCGCACCGTTTGGGGAGTGGTAACACTTGAAGGTGCTGACTCGGGAAAGGGGGGGTGGGGAAAAAAATATGAAACTATTGTTTTTTAAAAAAAAAAAAAAAAAAGGTACAATAATGGACAAGTAGGATTAATATCCAAAAACCTGGAACTTCTTCAGATTTGTTATCAAAATGTATCCTCTTCCCTCCCCACCTTCTAATACTAGCTTCAATACCAGCATTCAAGATGAATAAAATGTTTGAATAAGAAGTCATTCAGATTCCAATTTTTGCTATGGTATTTTTTTTTTTTTGAGACAGAGTCTCACTTTGTTGCCCAGGCTAGAGTGAGTGCCATGGCGTCAGCCTAGCTCACAGCAACCTCAAACTCCTGGGCTCAAGCAATCCTACTGCCTCAGCCTCCCGAGTAGCTGGGACTACAGGCATGCACCACCATGCCCAGCTAATTTTTTCTATATATATTTTTAGCTGTCCGTATAATTTCTTTCTATTTTTAGTAGAGATGGGGTCTCGCTCTTGCTCAGGCTGGTCTTGAACTCCTGAGCTCAAACGATCCACCCACCTCGGCCTCCCAGAGTGCTAGGATTACAGGCGTGAGCCACCGCGCCTGGCCTGCTATGGTATTTTTTGATCGCAAAAGACAGTGTTTCAGCTGCATGATGGTTTACAGTCTCTGGCTGGCCAAATGTTTGTTTGTTTGTTTTTTAAGTATTTTCTGTAGGCCGAGTGCAATCGCTCATGCTTATAATCCCAGCACTTTGGGTGGCTGAGGTGGGAGGATCGCTTGAGCCCAGGAATTTGAGGTTACAGTGAGCTGTGATTGTGCCACTGCACTCCTGCCTGGAAGACAGAATGAGAACTGTCTCTAAAAAATTTTTTTTAATTTTTAAAAAAAAATATTCTCTATAACATAAGGACACACATCTTCCAGTCACGTGCAGAGTACACGCAGGTAGTCTGTGTCTTAAAGTAACTGAAGCATCTCTAGGGAGAAAGGGCTCCCAGACTCTGACAGATCTGGGATTTGAGATGTGAAACGAAGGGTGGGGAGACAGCCCCAAAATTCCCCAGAGGGAGAAGGAGGCCCCAGGGACACGGAGAAACAAGAGAAGGAGCCCAGCAGAGCAGACACAGGTGGTCTTCGCACCTGGCCAAGGTGCAGAGAATATCAAAGACCATCAGGGACTAATGTCGCTGCATTTGGGAGGCTGACTCCTCCCGGGCCACAGCTGTCCCCACCTCCTAAACCACCGAGAGCTGCGCCCAGCAGTGGTCTCCCGGGGCCGGGGGTGCCTGGGCCCTGTGTCTCAGGGCAAGGGTGCAGACAGCGAAGAACAGAGCAGCTCTTGGGTGCATCGTGGGAAACTCCTCTCTCTTTCTACTTAAAACAAGTTAACATAACATTTTTTAAACTGGGAAAGCAATGCATACTTACTGTAGAATAGTTAGAAGACACAGAAAGACGAGAAGGAAGAAACCCATGGAAGCATCCGTAATCCCAGTGTGTGTTGCCCCCTGGTAGGAAGACACCCCTTTCCCAGCCTCCCACCGCCCCCCACGCACAAACCTGCCAGGAATTCCTGCCGTATTTGGCGGAGGGCACAGAACCCGGCGGGAGTGAGGTGCCCCCAGGACAGGAGCAGTCCTGGCGATGTCACTATGTGCCCTTCCCAGGGCACCCCAGGGGCACGGCTGTTCTCCATGCCGGTGGGGCTGGTTGGGCTGGAGGACAGAGGCCTGTGTTGGCTACGCCACTCTCTGAAGGAAACGACCCCAGCACCACTGTTCTGAACAGAAGCTGCCCGTGTCTACACTTCCCTTTAAGGACTTGCTTCAAAACACTGGGCTCTCCTGGTTCTTAATCCTGACTCAGCATCCCCATTGGGGTGGGGATGTGGCTGTCTGTGCCCAAACGTCCCTGGAGGGCACCACTGCTACCTCCTCACACCAACACCTACCCCCACGAAGAACACAGTGAATGTGTATGCACACGTGTGGGGGGAGAAAACAGTAAATATATATTTAGCATATTTAGTTTGTGATTGGTTTTACAAAAAGGGGACAACCACCCCTGAGTCTCTTCTTGTTGATGCTTTCGCTGGAGGCAGTGTCATGGAATGGAAAAACAGGAAATGCCAGGAGATTTTTTGGATGAGCTGAAAGTGCCGTCGCAGCACTCCCCCCAGCTAGATGGCACTTTCCCTCTGGGCAAAACTGTCCCTGTGTTTCTGCTCCACTGTTCACAAGGCTTCCGCAGTGCCTTGTAAATGGTAGATGCTCCGCAAATACTTGTGGACTGACAACTCATGAGATCAAAGATAACGTCCCCTCCTTCTGGCCCCGGGCTGGCTATTTAAGATGCCACTTGAATAGGGCCTGGTGCCCACGTGAGGCTCACAGCTTCATGGGCTTGAACACCTGTACGAGGCATTTTCCTGGGGGATGACTTAGCTTGATGTATGGGCAGAAATAAGGGCTCAATCCTAGGAGTTCTATAACTGAGAAATTTCAGAGCTTACATTAGAATTTGAGAGAATTCCCAGAGTTAGAAGTGTCTTCTGAAATGCCATTGGATGCTATGAGCCAGCCGCCTACTAGAGAGGGCGCTATTGCCCTGATGGGGACGGGCCCTTGGGGGGTGCAGGGGGAGTCAGGCCCAGTGCTCCTGGCTCTCAGTGTGGGCTTTGACACGTTCATTCAAGCACCTGTGTCTGTCTCCGCCCTCCTCTCCCTAGCCACTCCATCCAGGGTCTGAACGCCAGGTGCAGGCTCTCCTGAGCAGGTATGGCCCCGGGAAGCTGTATCAGGTGACGAGCAACATCAGTGGGACTGGAACTCTGGACCTGACACTGCTGCGGGGCCAAGTCGTGGCCATTCTGCAAAACAAGGACACCAAAGGCAACAGCGGCCGCTGGCTGGTGGACACTGGGGGTACGTGGGCCTTTGTGGGCCCTTCCTCTCTTTCTGGAGACACGGGCTCCCTTGTGGACCAAAGTCTGGCTGTGCAAATCCAGGATGGGAATGAGCACAGGTGACAAATGCAGGGCTCGGGGCACGGTTAGCTTAGGGTGACTCAGTGGAGCATGAAACACCAACAGGAGGAATTCAGTCTTTCATTGCAAGGACCATCAGCAAGCACCTACTGCGTGCTGGGTGCCATGCACATTAGATGAGGACCTGCCCCAGGGGCCTCACGGGCCATCAAGTTGGACAGAGATAGATGGAGAGAACCCAGCACCGCCTGCGAGAGGGGGATACGCACAGAGGAGTGCTCAGATCCTGGCTACAGGACAGAAGTCTGATGTCCGGAATGAAGGAAGTGATTATCCTGCCTCCTCTGTACTGGCCGTGGCCTTGGGGTGTGCTGCTCAGGTCTGGGTGCCCTAGTGTAACCAGGCTGGAGGCAAGTGGCACCACGAACCCAGGAAAAGACGGCCCAGCAGAGCATCTTCCAAAGAGGGGCGTGTGTCCCCCAGATGAGAGTCGCACAAGATTATTGTGGGGGGATCCACAGATAGGTTTTCCTCCTTCAGACAGTTTATGATAATTGTTACTTAAGTATTTTAACATATCTTAGAAAAATATATAACTAGTCCACAAGCTCATGATTATAATTGTATAATTGTATAGTACAAGGCCACGTTTTAAAAAGTGAGTCAATGAAAAAACTCAAGAAGGTGGTACAAATCAGACAGCAATCGGGAAACAGCACTTTCATGATGTAAGCTGGGAACAAGGGAATGGGTACTAAGCAAGGCCCCGGGGCCAAGAGGGCTGGGTTCGGATTCCAACTCTGCCACTTTACTGTGTGATCTTGGGGGTTCATAGAGCTTCTCTGAGCTTGGCTGCTTCAATGTAAAATGCAGATAACACCCACCCGTGAAGACTAGGTAATCAAGTGTTGGTGCTGGCGCCTAGCAAGCCCGGAAAGTGATAGCCATTCCTAACGACAGCAACCAGAGCAGCACCGGAGTAGCTGCCCCAGGAGGAGGAACTGGGGCTGCTTGGGCAGGAGAAAGGCACTCTCTGCCTCCTGGGAAAGGCAGTCCTAGGGAGAGGAAGTGGCTTTGCTCTGGGCGGCCACCAGAGGGGTGTGGAAGTCGGTGGTGCCAGCACCAAGAAGGCAGATTTCATGCTAGTCCCAGGATGAACTTTTTATCTCTGTCAGAGCTGATCAAATGGGTGGGCTGCCAAGCAAGGAATGAGCCCCCTGTCACTGGGGGTGTGCAAGCAGAAGCTTGAAATCGTGTGTGCAGGGGCAGGGGGCTGAAGTTCCTAGATGACCTTTTCAGGTCCTCTGGGGTGCTGAGAAGCTGTGTTGGAGGCATTCACAGCCACTGACTTTCTCTACCACCGAAAGGGACGGGAAGATGGCCTGTAGCCTATAACCTTCTGCTTGTCCCCTAGGACAGCGGGGGTATGTGTCAGCTGGGAAACTGCAGCCGTACCGCACGGTCCCCAGTGAGGAGGAGCTCAGAGGGCAGGCGAGGCCGCATGAGGACTCCCGACGTCTAACATCAGAGCCCACCCGGGCCCCAGTGCTCTCTGTCCCCACCATGACCCAGGTGAGTCTGGGAGGGGCTAGGGGCTTGCCTCCCCTTGGCCACCTGCACTGGGGCTTGGATTTTCCTCCTCTGTCAACATCTGTGCTCCTCCCATCTGGAGGAGCCACCCTGTGAGGCTGGGGCCTCCATCAGTGTCCAGGCCGGTGTTCTGGCCAGGGGTGGGACCTGGAAAAAGTGGCCTCCCACCCTGCACGGCAGCTCCAGAGGGCCAACCCCTCGTCCCCCATCAGCAGGGCAAGTGGGACTCGTTTGCCTGTTCATTCATGCATTCATTCAGCATCTGCCAGGCACTGTACTAGAGGGGAGGTACAATGATGAACAAAAGCAAATCATGGTCTTTGCCTTCCTCAGACTTGTGATCTGGGGTGGGGAAAACAGTGATTAATAAAATAACTGCCTGAATAACTGTGAAGTTAACAGCAGAGATAAGTACCAGAGCCCTAGGTGTGGAGAGGTCAAGGAAAGGTTTTGCTGAGAAGAATGATGCTTTTTCTCAGCCAGGAAACAGCTCTCTGGAAAGCATGCTCAGCACGTGCAAAGGCCCTGTGACAGGAGAGTGCAGGGGGTGTATTAGGAGCTGAATGAAGCCAGGGAAGTGTGGCCAGGAAGAGAGAGTGATGGGCTGCTCAAGGGGCTGGCAGAGACGGGCCATGAGCCTTGTGGTGGCAGCCTTTCTCTGAAACACAGTGGGAACGTGTGCATGCATGTTCATGGCAGCATTCTTCATAACAGCCCCAAAGTAGGAGCAACCCAAGTGTCCATCAGCATGAATGGATGAGCACAGTGAGGTCTATCCGTACAATGGAATATTACTCGGCCATAAAAAGGGATGGAGTGCTGATGGCTGCCACAGCACGGGTGAGCCTTGAACACTAGGGCTAAGCGGGCGAAGGCAGACACCAAAGGCCACATTCCTCGTGATCCCACTTATAGGGATGTCCAGAAGAGGCCAACCCACAGGGGCAGAAGGTGGATTAGAGGCCGGCAGAGGCTCAGGGGAGGGGAATGGGGAGTGACTGCCGACTGGTGTTAGGTTTCCTATCTCTACTCCAAGCTGGGAAACTGGCCCGGGCAGATGAAACCCTTAGATCTGGAGAGGGGTGGGGAGCTGCAGCAGTGGATCAAGAACCCCTGTTCTGAGGTCGGACAGGCCTAGCTTCGCTGCTGTGTGATTTTGAATAAGTTCCTTAACTTCTCTGATCCTCGATTTCCTTATCTGAAAAATGAGGCAATTAGAAGGATAGAACTGTTGTGAAAAGCAAAACCCAGTAAAGTGCTGGAACAGTGCCAGTCACATAGCAAGTATTAACTGTGGTACTGGCAGATGTGGCCATTGTCCTTAGCACAAAGGGTAGACTTGGGAGGTGATGAATGCCCAGCAGTGGGGACCAGAGCCAGGTGGGACAGGAACAGGATAAACAGCCTTTCTGGATTGAGTGTGTCTGTCTGCCCGCCATGACCGTTCCTGTGTCGTTCCCGTGTGTTTCAGGTGGTGGCAGTGTACCCCTTTGTGGCCAGAAGCAGCCATGAAGTGAGCCTGCAGGCAGGCCAGCCCGTGACCGTCCTGGAGGCCCAGGACAAGAAGGGGAACCCGGAGTGGAGCCTGGTGGAAGTGAACGGACAGAGGGGATACGTGCCTTCTGGCTTCCTGGCCAGGGCCCCAAGCCCGGCTCCGTGGGGCTGGAGTCTGCCGTCTTAGGGCGCCCTCCTTGGAGCCCACATTGCCAAGGGATGGGGGCACCCAGAGACTGTGAGCCTGGACAGAAAAGGAGCAAAGAAAAGGTGGGGGTGGAAGGGAAGAGTGGGCCAGGAGGGTGAAGGGCACCCAGAAGGCAGCCAGAAGAGGTGGGTGGGACTTGCAGAGCCCTTGGCGTAGGTGGACACAGAAGGTTCCAGCCAGGACTCATTATGTCAGCACAAAGAAGCCATTCCAGCCTGGGGCCACAGCACCCTGGACAGCAGGCCACAGCTGTGGCCAGATGTACTGTGCCTCCCTCTGGGCCTGCCCGACCGTGGGAGCGGGTGGCCCAGGTGAACGTGAGCTGTGTGCTGTGTGGCTGCAGGGAGGGGCTCTGGGGAAGCCCAGCGCTGCCTGGCCGGGCAGTTCACTTGCTGCGTGTGGTGTCGAGAAAAGACCCCAGACTACCAGTCGGCTTTGATTTCTCCGTGCTGGGAGCTGAGTTCCCGTGGGCAGTGAAGCACGGGCAGCCCTCTCCCGCAGGGAAGCCATGGGTGTGTGTGACTCAGTGGAGAGGTTCCCGGGAGACTCCTGGCTGGGCCTGGGAATGGGTGTGACCAAGTCACAGTTCTGGAATATGTGTAGGCAAATTCAGAGGCTGTTCCAGGGAAGAGGGGATTTTGACGGTGTGTTAAGGAGGGTGTGTGAGGCTGTTGGCTGTTTTCCCTGCACCAGGGACAAAGGAGTATGCAAATCATAGAAGAAACTATGAAGTATAAAGGTCTGGTGGATGGGGAGGTTAGGCAATGGCTTGTTTCCTGTTTCTGGATAGAAGGGGCACCAGGGGCAGCCCCCAGTGGGTTCAGGGTGCCTCTGAGGGCCAGGAGGCAGTGGCGGATGTGATGCCAGTTGGCTGTGGGACCTTAGACACGGGGCACAACCTCAGTTTTCCCATCCAGAAAGCCCTAACTCGCAGGTTGCGTTGAGAATGATGTGAAGCCAAGCGTGTGGAGGCTCCCTGTAAACTCCGAACCGTGATACGAATGTAAATGCTGTCATTGTGTCAGGATGGCCCCAGCCATCAGCCGGCAGGGCTGGCAAGCGGAAGCGTCCACGCGGCCACTCCCCACGCCTGTGTCCGGGGCAGCACACGTTGCCAATCAACATGGCGTCCTTTCCTATAACCCAGGATCTACCTCGGGGTACCTCTCAATACTGCTTTCTAGTTAGCCGACTCTTAAACTGGGTAAGTGAGGCATCCCTTTCCAGAACCTGGGAGTTGGAGGCCCTCAAAGACTGTCCCTGTTTGCAAGGAAGACCGGCGCAACGGGGCCATGCTGGGTGCAGTCGCTGCGGGATCGTCACCTCGGGGCTGTTGCTTTGGGCGAAGATAAATTGTGAGACTCACAGAAAGGGGCAAAGGTAATCCAGTGTGGTCTTTATACAACGTACACAGTTTGGAACCAACCCAAGTTAGGGTGTATGTAAAACAGGTGGCAGTTTAGATTTATTTCCAGGAACACCTCTATGTTCTAACTATAGTGCCTAAAGTGATGCGCTCTGGTTTTTGAAGAGCTTTTAAGAAATATATACCTGTCTGTGTCAGACAGTCTGTAACGTGCCTCTCCGGGCTTGTTAAAGCATGAAGACTGCGTAGTATGAGAGAAACTCTGCCCCCACGATCCCTTTCTCAGCACCAAATTCATTTTATAGGATGCTCTTGACTCATTTTCCTTTCTCTTTCCTGCTCAGATTTCTGATAAAAATAGAAGCATAGGGGAACAGATAATAAAATAGGAAATCCACTGTGGGCTCCGCAGATACTTGCTGAGAGCCTGTCGTGTGCTTCTGGCACAGAGGTTCTCGGTGTGGCTGCTCAACGGGAGTTACCTGGGCAGCTTTCAACTATGGCAAAAGCCAGGGTCCCTCCCACCCAGAGATGCTGATGAAATTGGCCTGGGATCTGGCTCGGACCTCAGAAATGCCGACAGCTCCCCAGGTGCTTCTGAAGTGTAGCCAGGGGGGTTGAAGACCTCTGCCCTAGAAACACAGTGGTGGACAGGTAGAGCTGGGGTCAGAGGTGGCCGTGAACTCTCACCTAGCATGTGCCTAGCAGCGCTTTGCACTAGCTGTTTCAAACAGGCAGCTTCAGAGGCAGTTTGAAATGGAACAGCCTGTTCTGTCAGGTCCCAGAATGTATATTTATTAAGTGCCATTAAAAGGGACCTGAACAAAATTGGATGTCTCGTAGGCATAAGGGAGGAAAATGAAACATACTTGGAACCAAGTCTATCTCATGAAGGGAAAATAAAAATGTATTCAGTAGCACATGAGTTATGGTTTCTCATAGACCAGGGAATAAGATTAAAAGTCACTGAGGGGTGGGAAAATGCATATTGAGAAGTTGGAGAAGGTCTGTATTTTCTCCAGGGGACTCTGTATAATGTGCCTTTTCACCCTCCAAATGCCTAGAACCACTGTACTGTGTCTTACTGATTTCACTGTTGGGCTGCCACGTACTAAACTGGCTCAGATATTTGCCTGTGAACTGAACAAGACTTGCAGGAGTGGAAGACTGATTCGCAAGGGTACCCCTTGCTTCCTGCGATGGAGTGAGAATTCTTAAACCCTTTGGCCTCCAACTCAATTTTCTATATGAGGACAAGATTGCAATATCAAAAGAAAAACAAATGAATTCTTGGTTAATATGATGAGCCCTGGCTCAGTGAGGAACTGATGTGAACTGCTGGAAATAAAGGATTTCAAAGATGTAAATGTCGCTGGCATTCGTGTGACTCTAATTGTTGGGTAGTCAGATGCCCCAGCATGTCACTGGTTCGCTGGTCACTTGCTGTATATCAAAGTGTCATCTTGTTCACTCCTGTGTTCATTTAACAAGTGCACACACCCTTCATGCCTCCAGGAGCTGGGCTGAGCTGCTGAGAAGGCAGGAAGGAGTCAGAAAGAGGAGGCCCTGTCCTCCCAGAGCCCACAGTCTGGTGAGGGAGACAGACAAGTCAGCAGCAGTCACTTACATGTGGCGTAAGTGTCAGGATGCGGCAGTAGCAGGTGTCATGCCGGCCCAGGGGTGGGACCTGCCTCTGAGTCAGACTTGCTGGCCAAGGAAGGCTTCCTGGAAGAAGTGATATCCAAGCTGAGGGTGGCTGGGATTAGGTGAAGCTGGCAGGGCGGGCACATGCAGAGGCCCAGAGGTGACAAGTGTGGCATGTCAGGGAACTGAGATGCTGTAGAGCCAAAATGCAGGGCCTGTGCGGGGGTGTTAGCAGGCACAGTAGAGAGGTCAGCACAGTGAGTAGCCCTGGGTTTTATTCTGAAGGCAGTGGGGGCCACTAAAAGGTTTGAGGTGGAGGAGTGACATGCTCTGGGGGGTATTTTAGGAGCTCACCAGGCTCTGGCTGCGTGCTCTGTGAAGGTAGGAAGCTTTGATTCACCCCAGAGTCTCCCTGAGCCTCTGCCACATGGCTGGAGTAATAGATGTTCAATACACATTGCTCAGAACCTCCAAGAGAGCATGGGGACAGCAAAACCCCGCCTTCAAGGAGTCCCCAGCTGGCTGGAGGGTACAAGCGTCAAGCAGTTGTTTGGCCTATGAGGAAGGATGTCCTCCGCCCCAGGGGGGTGCTATGGGCAGGCTTGTGGGCGCTCTGACAAGGGGGAGATCTGGGAAGGCCCAGGTGGGCAGGGGCAGTTTCCCGGAGGAGGTGGGGCAGGTGCTTGGCTTATGGGATGAACAGGCTTGGGGAAAGCAAAAGGGACAGACGCCTTCTCAGGCCTGGGAAGCAGGTGGTGGCAGAAAAATGCTCAGCTCTTGGCCTTAGAAAACCTGGGTCCAAGGCCCACTTGACCACTGGCACGTAGCAAAAGCGTTTACCACGGTTTCCATCATGGAGAAGTCTGACGAGGGCCCCAGACTGCCCTGGCCTCCCCACGTGGACCCAGAAGCACCCACTGCAGAGTTCAGGCTCAGCTCAGGGAGCCCTGGCTCCCTCCACCAGGTCTTCACTTCTGACGTGGAAGAGTTATCTTAGGACCTGTCATGGCAGGGCAGAGCCTAAAATACTCTGGACTGGGGGGTAAGGAAAGCGCTGGATTCCACTCCTGGCAACCTCCCGGGGACTGGGATCCTGAAAAATCCACTCACTTAACCTTGTCATTTGTTTTCAGTAATTTCTCGTTTGTAAAATGGGTACAACAATTCCTGTTCTCACGGGGTTGGTAAGAGGACGAAAGGAGATGACCAGGGTGAATGCGGTGCACGTGTCGCTGTGCGTGCGCTGTGCGTGATGGAATAGCAAGCGTCCCTGCCGTGTACCGACGGAGCGTGTGAACTGTGGCCACCAGGGGGCAGCGGGGCTCTTCCAAGCGCCTTTGGGGTAATGGCAGGTGGTGCGAATGAGAGGAAAGTCCAGGTGAAAGACATTAGGGAGTGGCGGGGACTGTGTTGGAGCGGAGACCGCACACTCGGCCTAACGAGCTGCAGCTTCGTGGCTCCAGTCAGCTGCTGCCACTTCAGAATGAGAGCCCAGTGGTGCCAGAATACGGATTTTTCAAGAGAAGCCAGAGTTTTTGCTTATTTGTTTGTTTTTATTTATTTTTTGATGTAAAATCTTCTGTGTGGAGATTATGTGGTCCACGACAGGTATCCTCTGCATCTTCTGCCTGAGAGTGGGTGGACTGTTCCGGGTAGAGAATTTTCCCTGAAGAATTCGTATCATGTCTTTACAGTGCCTGCGAAATGCCTCCAGGCGTCCTCACTTTCCTCATTACTTCATCAGACATTAATCTCCCCTCCTTAGATCCCTAAGAAGCATTGTTTCTTTTTGCTATTGTTGTTGTCTTCAAGCTTTTATTAGAGCATTGGTCATCTTTTCTGACCCACCAGCGAGGATCCTCGAAGTACCTTTCTCAAAAGGTTCTTCGGTGATTAAACGAGATACCGATGTAAAAATCACGTAGCCAAGCACCTGGCTCATCGGTGCTCAAGAAACGTAGTTGTCGTTATTATGGGGACTTCAAAAGAGATGCATGAAATCTGGAGGTTTGCAGGGCCCATCTGCTGCCCGTATGTGGCATAGTGACGAGGCCTGGACTCTCCCCTGTGTAGAAGCAGCCCTGGGTCCTGAGGGCTTGCCTGGGCTTGGGCGCAGCTCTTCACTCAGGGGCTGCTGTCTCGCCCAAAGGCATTCCTGGGACCGCCCTTCCTCGCCCGTCCCTGGGGCTGCCGGTCTGGGGCAATGGCCACGGGCATGCACGGCCTGGATTCTCTCCTGCCTCTCTCCGGCTATAGCGCTTTCTGTCATCCACCTCATCCGGACAAGGACTAGTCAGACAGGTCATCAGACAGTCATCAGGCTTGCTGGCTGCTGCTGGAGCAGTTCCTGTCGTCTCAGGTCCAGGGCAGCCAGGAGCAGCCTCTCGAATGTTCCCAGGGGACCCAGCAGCTTTGGGCCCACGATTCCTTGTGAGAGGCTCCAATAGCAGATTAGGGAGTAAAAGGAACGGGGGCAGACTGGGTTTGTCCTCGTACTGACTTACGACCCTCGGAGGCTGGGCTCAGGGGCACCAGCTGCTAATGTTCAGTTAATAACTGGAGGTCTCAGGCAGCCCCCTGGTTTCCAGAACATCTCAGGGTGCTTCTGGGTTCCCCATCTCGGGCCTGTCATCGGTCCTCACGGGTCTTGGCTTCCTTGGGGCCTGTGAGTGGACACTGAGCTCTGAACAGTGACTGCGAGTTTGGGACAGCCCTGGCCCTCAGGAGGGCTGGGCCAGAGGAAGATAGAGTAGCAACTGCCCCTCCTGAGCAGCTCGTGTCTCCAGAGGAGGGTTACTGGCTTGCTTGCTGTCACATTCGTTCCCCGCCCCGCTCTGTCCGACTGCAGGGAACTGTATTTCCCAGGCTCCTCTGCCGCCAGGCTCCCTGGTAGTTTGGGCCCACAGGAGGCACTGGCAGGTGGGAGACGCCGAGGCTTTCCCCTCCTCTCTGCTTTAGGCAGCATCTCTGCCAGGGCTGCTCTCCTCTGTGGCTCCCGCTCCCGCTAGATGGCCCCTCTCTCATGGTCCCAGGGCCCATCAGACAGGTCTGGCCGAGCTCCCTGTGTCTTGTCAGGTGCCCCCAGGTGCTGGGCACTACCAATACTGCCTTTTCTCTATGTCCCTCCCTCCTAGGGGTTTAGTGTCTTTTTGTTCATCTCTGGGGTGCTTCTCAGATCTTCTTTCACCTGTGTAACCAACTCCCTATATTAAATTCCTTCTGTTCAGATGCATGGGGTGGTTTCTGCTTTCTGACTGGACAGTAGCTGATACACACTGATATATACTCAGGAGCCAAGGGTGCAGCCAGGGGCTGCGTCTTGGTTCTGTGGGACTCCCAGGTACCTCTGCCCCTCCGGCTGCCCGGCCCTTGGGGAACACTGGGGACCATCACCAGGTCTTCCTGCACCTTCTCTGGGTCAGGGGACTGTCAGCTCTCCCAACACAGAGCTCTCGGAAGTGTCTACAACCACAGGGAGCTAAGTGGGTCAGGGTCCAGGATCAATGGCTGTGGGAGTCAGCTGGGCCTACTAATTGCAGGGCCCAGAACAGACAGAGGAAATCCAAGGGCCACTGTGTCAGAGCAGAGCCAGGCTTTGGGCACGGGCCAGGCCCCACGGCCCTGGGGCAGGAGAAGGAGGACGAGATTTTCCAGCTCTGGTGCCTAGTAACATCTGTCCCTGGCAGTGAGCCCCAGGTCAGGGAGATGGGAAGGCGGTAGTGATTCTGGCCAGGGAAGAGGCTGCTGGTCTTGATTCTGGGGTCTCAGGGCTCCCAGACATGTACCGGGGAGCCTGTGGTGAGGGGATAGACCAGTGCATTAATAGCAGTAACCGCAGCTTCTAGTCACGACTCACAGGGCCGTTTGAGGCTTACATGCGGGAATCCACTTTCCATGATTAATCCGGTGCCTGGCACATAGGAAGCTCCCAAGAGCTGCAAGCTAAAAAGACCAAATACAAATCGCAGCAGCAGCCAGCCACCATGGGCCTCATTCTGTAGGCACGTCACAGGACAAGCAGTTGGGATCGAGCCTCGGGCCTCTGCCCTGGGGCAGGGCTGGGGCTGGGGACATAGATCTGGCTGCCAGGGCTCGAAGAGGGTCGAGTCAGGTGAAGGGGTGGTGAGGCTGGGAGGGCACGGCGACCCCGGGGCTCAGTTCCCAGGGACGCGGGGAGGCAGCAGGTGTCCAGCAGGCAGTTGAGCCCCAGTGGGACACTTGGGGACAGGCACCTCCTAGTGTCCAGGCAGGACAGAGGTCAAAGCCAGGTCAGAGAGTGGACAGCAGGGTTCCAATCTTTGGGTTAGGGCTCAGCTCTGGGGACTCCGGGATCAGGCCCATTAAAGATACAGAGATCACAGTAGGAGGCAGAAATGAGAACTGGGCACAAGCTAGGGTCCAGCTACCAGCACAGGGGACTGCATATTGAGCTCCCCTGAGGACAGGGTGGTCTAGGGAGCCAGGTGTGGCTGGGCTTGGAGAGGGTCTGGGGCCAGAGAGGTGGTGGTGCCGGGAGCCTGACTTCCCAGCAACGGGCCTGAGTTCAAATCCCGTCCCCACACTTATCAGCTGTGTGGCCTCGCTGAAACAAGTTACTTAATCTTGCTAAAACCTCATTTTCCTCTTTGTGGGTAAACCAGGAAATAGTCCCACCTCAAAGGGTTGTTGGGATGTTGAAATGGGATAAAGTACGGCAGCATTTGGCACTGTATCTGGTACACGTAAGTGCTTAATAACGACTTGAGCCTTGGTCACACAAGCCAATTTTGTTCCCTCCCACTCCCTCCCCAGTGTCCCTTCCAAGCTTTGCAGGCAGCGACCCCCGGCTAACACTTGCTCTGCCTGCAGCCTTTCCCGACGCCTGTGTCCCTGACCCTTCCCCGCCTGCAGCTCTGGAAATACCCCATCACTGCGTGAGCTCTTTCCAAACTGAAAGCAAGTAGATGTCTTAAGAGGCCAAAGGTTGTTCCCCTGGGAATGTAGCTGTGACCATGTCCTCAGATACTCTCTGGTGATCGGAGTCAGCCATCTTGAATTGCTTGGGGCTCTAGATGCTGTCCCAACCTGCTGATGGAGCAGCTGCTGATTGGCCAGTGTGTGTTGAGTATACCTTCCCCCTACTTTTTTGTGTTTTGATTTTTTTTTTCAGACTTCTAAATGTTTTTATTTCAAAATTTTCTTACCTTTCCCCCACCAAAAAAAGACATGGGTCAGAACAGCAACCGTAAAATAAAAATACCAACACACTCGAACACACACACACACACACACACACACACAACTGGAAAAATCTCAACATCCATCCCCTTCCCCTCACACCCCACACCCTCGAGACACCTCTCAGGCAGAGACTCCAGGGTGTGGCACTCCCCTTGGGAGCCATGTGTCCCCCACGCCCACGATGAGAATCACAGCTACCAACCAAAAACGCTTTGTCCAGATTTACTGTCTGTAGTTTGTGTTGTAAAGATATGCATTTCATTTTTCTTAATGCATTACAATGTGCATGTAATACGTTATTTTAAATAAAATTGGGTATTGATTTTGGTTTTCTTGTGTGGGCTTTTTTTTTTTTTTTTTTTTTTTTTTTCTGAGACAGGGTCTTGCTCTGTTACCCAAGCTGGAGTGCAGTGGCATCATCATAGCTTACTGCCACCTCAAACTCCTGGGCTCAAGCGATCCTCCTGCCTCAGCCTCTTGAGTAGCTGTGACTACAGGTGCTCACCAGCCACCATGCCTGGCTAATTTTTTTATTTTTTGTGGAGACAGGATCTCGCTCTTGCTCAGGCTGGTCTCGAACTCCTGGTCTCAAGCGATCATCCCACCTCAGCCTCCCAAAGTGCTAGGATTATAGGCGTGAGCCATTGCTCCTCGCCTGATTTTGAATTATATCATTTCCTCCCCCCAAATTCCATCACACTTCTTTAGCCCCCTGTAAGGTACAACATCAACAGATACCTAACCTGCAACCATGACCCCAAAGCCACTTTCCCCACAGTCTTCCCCTCTTGGTAAATGGGTAAATGGTTCCCTCAGCCACTCATTTATTTATGCAGAAAACCTGGGACTCATCTGTAATTCCTTTCTTCCTCACAGCCCTTCACATTCAATCTTTCAGTTTCACCTCCAAAACTCCCTGAATCACCCACTTCTCCTCCACCTGCACCCTCTCCACCACCTCCACTGTCATCTCGCATCTGGACTCCTGCAGTAGCCTCTTGACAGTCTCTGTTCCCACTGTGTCCTTCACCCACAACCCACTCTCCAGAGTAGTCAGAGTGAGTTTTTTGAAAAAGTAAAATAGATAATGTCACTTCTCTGCTTAAAACTGAATGAAACCTGGCCGGGCTCAGTGGCTCACACCTGTAATCCCCGCAGTTTGTAAGGCTGAACGAGGAGGATCACTTGAGCCCGGGAGTTCAAGGCTGCAGTGGGCTACGATAGCACCATTACACTCCAACCTGGGCAATAGAGCAAGACCCTATCTTTTAAAATACCAACCCCCACCACACTCCTTGCTTTGACCTAAAAGGCCCTGCATGATGGCCCTACACACTGTCCTCCCTCACCTGGTACGACCCTCCCCTTTGTCACTATACCATGGACACACTGGCTTTCTCTTTCTGTTTCTCAATCAGTCTCAGCTCATTCCTGAGTCAGGGCCTTTGCGCTGGCCATTCCCTTCCCCTCGATACTGTTCCCCAGACCTGCCCATGGCTGGCTTTTTCTTCCCAGGCAGGCCTCAGTGCGTCAGCTTCTCAGTGACATCTTTGCTAACCACTCACTCTAGGTGGCCTCTGGCCCTCCCCACCGCACCCCCCATCACTCACTCTGTATCACCCCAACTTATTTTCCTTGCAGAATGGATCACTCCTTATTATCTTGTTTATTTATCATCTGTTTATTGGCTGGCCTGTTAGGAAGTAAGCTCCTCAAAAGTAGGGACTTTATCCTCCTTATTCAATGCTAAATTCAAATAATTTGGGGGATGTATTTATATTTTAAAAGTATGCATTGTTTATCTGAAATTCAAATTTTACTAGGTGCCCTGTATTTCCTACGGCCACCCTACTTGAAGCCCGTGGTCTCACATCTTGGGGACATGGGCCCAAGAGAGTGGAGCTGGCAAGTGAAGAGGAGAGGAGAGAAGATGACATAGTAGAGGGAAAGTGAGGACACAAGGAAGACAAAATGACAGAGAGAGAATGAGACAGCAATAGAGAATGAGAGGGAATGAGTAAAAGTGACACCAAGAGAATAAGAGAGAAACAGAGAGAAAACAAGAGTTGCAGAGAGAGAACAAGACAGCAAGCGGGACAGACAGGGAGAACGATTGATCGTGAGAGACAGAGAGGGTGAGAGGAACAGAGACAGGAGAGAGAGGCACAGCTGGACCAGCAGACACCTCCGATGGCGTTTAAGCCCCAGAGCTCAGAGACCCCAGCTCAGCTCCACCCCCTGTCTTTTCTGTAGTTTGTTTACAGGCGCCAATAAATTCCGCTTTTGCATAAAAACAATAGTCAGCATTTCTTGAGCGTTTCTGCATGCCAGGCTCTGGGCCAGGCGCTGTGGATACACAATTTCCTTTTTGCCATTACCTCACAATGGTTCTGTGAGGACGTTACTGTCATTCCCTCTCCAGAGACTTCACATAATGTGCCCAAGGTCACAGAGACACTAGGCAGCAGGGCTGGGATTCAAACACAGGCAGTCAGCTGCCAGAGCACTTGACCAATACATGGGGTCACTGTCACTTGCAACCAAGGAGGGCCTGAGTGGCAATGGGCTAGAGCAGATTCAGCAGAAAGGCCGGCTCAACCCTGGGATGCTGACCCCAGGCCCTCAAGAGGGAGAATGGCGTGACTTTGGGAAAGTTCTTTACCTTCTCTGAGCCTCAGCTTCCTCTTCTGTAAAATGGAGCTGACAGTAACATAACTATGTTCTAGGGTTGACATGGGGATGGAATGATTGATGAGACACACACACACAGCAGGTACATCAAGTAAGCACTTGAAGATATTTAGACATTTTTATTATTTTCTGCTCATCTCTGACACCCGGCAGAGATCTGGCATAAAGCAGGTGCTCATTTGTGGATGATGATGAGATTGGAGAACCCAGCTCCATCTGACTTAAGGTTCAGTCTCTTTCCACTGTCCCCAACTTTCTGAACAACCACAGAGCCCCAACAAAGCATGCCATCCCTCAGATCTCCCCAAAACACCCACTCTTCATCATCCCGCTGCCAACGACTGACCACTCCAGGTCGGGGTTCCCTGAGCGCTCACCTCCTATCCCACAGTAGCCTCTGCATGTAGCTCCTGCTTCCAGTTCCTCCAGTCTCCCTCTTTTCTTACGAGGCCGTACCAGGGTCAGCTTTCAGAAACACAGACCTCACTCTGTCACTCCTTCCGAGCCTTCGTTTATCCTGCCCTCCCCACCCCCAATATCTATGCTCTGGCTGAGCTGAATCTTCTCCGTTGCCCTCTCTGGCCTCTTGTGCACACACTCTTCCATCTTCCCCACTCCCCCCACCATCCACCCCTTCCAAGCCATCCTTCAGTTCTCAGTGACATGTCCCTTCCTCCAGGAAGCCTTCCCTGCATGGTTCAGGTGTTCTTTCTGTATGTACCCCCTCGGATCCTTCCCCACCTCTGTTGAAATTGCCTTTTTTCCTTGTGAGTCTCTTTCACTGCGTCAGCTTCATGAGGGCAGGGGCCGTGTCTGTCTTGTTCACGCTGCAACCCCGGAACCCGACACTGTGCCTGATTTGTGGTAGGTGCTCGGTGAAAAGCTGTTGAATAAATGAGCAAATGCACCAATGAGGGTTCCATTATTTACTTATTTTTTGTATTTGGCACCAAGCTCGGTTTGCTGGCACATAGTAGGCTCGCAAACACATCTGTTGAGTGAGTGATGGAGGCATGAATGAATGAATCGGAAAACATGGCTCAACTTCCCACCGCCCACCACCATTTGCTCACTTCTCGCAGGCCTTTGTCACCTGCAGCATTCTCTTACAGAATAAAAGGGACCCCTCTCCCGTTTGAATGCTGTGGGGTTTTGCGTAGAAAGAAACACTGCTCCGTCGACAAGAAGACTTTCAGATGAGGGAGGCCTTTCTTGCTGGCAAATGGAGGAGGGAGCGTCAGGGCCTCAGCCCAGTTTCTGGATGGCCTCAGTCGGCCCCGAACTGCCTAATAAAGTGTGAAATTGACTTCATCCTCCACCTCGCCTCCCCAGCCAGTGTGTCCCCGTAGCATCTCCCTCTGCTACGGCTGATGCAGCTCCGCGCCATCCCCGCCGTCCCTGGCAGACAGGCAGGCCATCAACGCCCACGCAGCCCCAAGGCCCAGCGGCTCTGCAGAGCCCACGATGCCGTTTGGCCTTGGGCCAGGATAGGCTTTCAGATCCGGAAGCATCCGATGTGGCATGTCTGACGCACCTTCTAAGCCAGCCACTGGCTTCTCTTGTCCCTATTAACTCCTCTGGCGCTGTCTTCTAAGGCAGGGGCAGGGGCTGGAGGGGGACATTAGTGGAGCTCTCTGAGCCCCCACTCCCGCCCACTGCACCAAGTGCAGGTTACAGAATCAGCCCAAAGGGGCCCGGAGAGCAATGAAACCAGAGGGTCGTAAAGGGAGCTCGGGGAGCCTGGGGCTGCTTGGGAGAGGATGGGAGGCCCCCAAGGCCCTCTTTCTACCAGTACAGGGCTATCTTTGAGTCTATTTTGTTTATTTACTGCTGTTTAAGATTTCCTAGAAAGAAAGGCATTCCACAGCTCCAATGAGTCCTAAAACTAGTGATCTATCCAGCAGTCATTCTCAATCTTGCCTGAGAATCAGAATTAACTGGGTGACTTGGTAAGAAGCACAGATTCTGAGCTGCGTAGCATTTTGCCTGCCCAACCCCCGTTTCCTCTTCCCCTGAGCATAGCCCCTATGTTCCCCTGGAGAGCCATCCCTGCCCCACCCATCACCCTTGAAGCTCCAGGGGCAAACATGTTCCGAGGCCTGGCTAATCACAGACAGAGCGATTGGTCCAGGGGCGAAAGCTAGGCTGGAGCAGCAGCTCCCAGGATTTTGTCAGGGCTACAGAGGAAGAGAGGTTCTCTTTTCTCAGAGATCCTAGGCTGGTGGCTGTCAGCTTGGAACTGCTGGCTAAGAATGAAGCCAACACAGAGGGATACCACAACAAGGACTGAGACAAAGAGGAGGAGACGGGGGACAGAGAGAGAGAGACGAAGAAAGAGAGAAAAAAAGAGAGTGTGACAGAGACAGAGAGATGGAAGAGAGACAAAGGTAGGCAGGCAGACACATCTGGTGACATGTTATGAGCACCTGGATCCAGACATGGATCACCTGGGCTATTATCACCTGGGCTATTCAGGTACATGAGTCAATACATTTCTTTCTTTTTTTTTTTTTGCTTCAGCCAGTTCGACTTTACATGGGTTTCTGCTAGTTGCTCCTGAGAGAGTCCTGACTAACACACAAAACCCATCTCAGATGTATTCAATCATGATCTCCATGGATGGAGTCCAAGAATCTGTATTTCCCAAAAAGCTTCTCAGCAAGTTCTGATAAAGTTTAACCACTTTGTCAGTCATTGTTTGGACATCATTGAGATCCTGGCCCAGTGATGTACAGATAAAAGTGATGCTTCTGTACATGGTCATTATACTGTAATTGTAAGTCAGATGCCCTACACGTGGTCTCAATCCTCACAACAACCTGATGAAGTATAAGTTTGTCTTTCCATTTTACAGATGAAGAAACTGAGGCCTAAAGAGAAGATTCATTGTGTTCAAGGGCACAAAGCCAGTAAGTGATTACAAGTCTCTGACACTCATCCTTTTGCCGCCATTCTATACGGCCTCCTTAACTAAAGCTCACAGTGGAGATGTGGTTTTCCTAGAGCCTCAATAGCTGGCATTGAAGCTAACCTCTCCCTTCAGGGACTCTGTCAATCAGTGATGCCTATCTGAGTCACTTAGTGTGCTACGAGTTAGAGAGGACTCCAATGCAATTGGCCTAAACAATGAGGGAAATTTATTCTGCCACATCAATAAGAAGTTCCAAAGTAGCATGGCCTCAGGGTTGGTTAATTCTGTGGCTCAATGTCAATAAGCAAGGGCTCAGGTTCTTTCTGTGTTTCTGCTCCGCCCTTCTCAGGTGTCGACTGGCTCTCAGGCCGGCTCTCTGCGTGATTAGCAGACAGCTGCTGCAGTTTTCCAGCCTAGGAGGCTGGTGTGTTTGGTTTTATCAGTGAAGAAAACTTCCCCCCCCAATCCCGCAGCCTATCATTGGTCAAAACTGCATCACATGTCCACACCTAGTCCAGTTGTTGACAAGGGGGGCGGTGGGAGCATCCTGACGGGGCTGGACCAATCACAATTCAGCCCTGAGGCTGGAAGCCGAGCAAACACCTGAGCAGCACAGGTGCTCTGCAGGAGGAGAGGGCAGCAGGTGGCTGGGTAGTGTCTGCCACACCACTTCTCTCCAGCTCCCTGGGTCTCCCTCCCAGTTCCTGGACCTGGGTGTCATCTCTCTTTTCATTAGCCCTGGTCCTTGGAAGAAGGTCAACATTCAAATTTCAAAATCCTCCCATGACTCCCTCGCCCTTTCTTCCGGTCCTCTCGCATAGCCAGGAAGGCATCCTGAAGAAACACAGGACTGGCCCCAGACTTTGCCAGGTGCTCTTCCTGGATGTACTTCCTTGCTCTCGGCTGGAGATTACCGGTTCACCGGGGTGTCGGGAGGACTGCAACCAACATGTGTAGTAGCTGCTGTCTGCTCCTCACCTGCTCCCTGTTCCACCTTGTCCTTTGGGGACCAGCTCTTTCCCCCTCCTAAGGCTTGTGATGTAAGCAACACTGGCTCTTGGGGGCCTCTGAACTCTAATGGCGCCTCCTCCCTGCACCCTGCATGTGACTTAGGCCTGTTCAATCACTGTGTTCAATGTCTCTTGACACAGGACTTGATTTTAGACGGACGATAACCCCAATCTGTTCCATGAGAGTCAATTCCTAGGCCTTGGGCTCAAACTCTTAGGGAAGAGGTTTTTTCCCATGAGCTACAAGATTTGAGTCTGGAGCTTCCAGCAACCATTTTGCAACATCCTGGGGCAAAGCTGGGCTGAGAACGAAGCTAGCACAAGAGACGGAAATAGAGAGGTCCTAAACTGCTGGATCCACCCGGCCTGAGGCCAGAAAACCCTGTACATTTCAGTCACGTGAGCCAATAAACCTCCCTTTTTTGGTCAAACCCAGTCTGTGTTGGCATTCTGCCCCTTGTAACTCAAAGGTAAACGATATAGTATGCGTTTTTTTTTAAAAGCTGGACTGTGCTCTCCTGTGGCTGAAACATACATGTGTAAGGGGGAGCCATGAGAGATTAGGTTGGGAAATCAGGCTGGAGCCACTTGGCGTTGGGGCGGGGGGGCCTGGACAACCCTGAGATGGGCCACCCAGTCTCCAAGACCACTGGGGGACACTGGATCTCCTGAGACCAGGTGCCCCCAGGAGTTGCCAAACAGGCTAAACTTTGCCCCTAGGGATTAGGTTACTGTTTTTGTAGCTGCTGATAAAATAGAATTCTTGACCTGCAGTAAGACCCATCCTCCAGGCACACTTTGGCCAGGGGAGAGTTGGGAGAGTTCTGCATAACTGAGAATGTTTGGGAGACAGGAGCTGCTGGCATTTGTTAACTGCTCCGAAGGCTCAGGGATGATGAGGGTGGGGAAAAACCCAATGCAACCGATGAGAAGGTCTGGAGATACCACCAAGTGTGTTCATATCCCTCTTAAATTGCCCAGAATAGGACGTGGGCTGGCCAGAGTAAAGGGAAAGACATCACCTTCCTCCTACGAGATCTACTTCTGTTAATGCAGCCCGAGATTGCATTCACTTTGGTGGCATTTAAATGAATGTCACACATGCTGCTGCTAAGTCGTGTCTCCCCAGTCACCTCAAGTCTTCCAATCCCTCTCCCACTTTGGAAGAACCACCTCTACCTTTAACTCCTTTTCAAGACTCTGTGAGGCAAAAACCCTGTCCTCTTGGGGGGAGATGGGGTGGCCAAGGAGGAGACTAGAAGTCAGCTCTCATTCTTTTTTTATTCTTCAATAGCAGCAAAAAGCAAAACAAAACAAGGAAGCAAACAGCTTCCTTAATGCACTTAGCAGGTGTACCCCTCCAAATCGCCCTCTAGTCCGTCCTTTGTTCCTGCAGAGCCTCTGGGCCTCCAGCTCTGTCCTTCCTCAGGCCCTCCCCTCCGCCTGCACACCGTCAGCGCATCGTGCCACCTTACACCTGAGCTCCACATTTCCACAGTCAAGTCTTTGACCAAAAAAAAAAAAAAAAGTGGCCCAGTACCAGAGACACAGCCACCATGCCTTCTGGTTTTCTTCCAACCAAATCCAAACGCAAGAGAAATGCTTAATTCTTCACATATACAATCTCAGTTATTTATTTGCCAAATACTTAGTGTGTGCAGACATCAGTCTGGTGCTTTACAAATATTAACTCATTTAGCCCTCAAAACAGACTATAATAACAATTGTTATCCTCATTCACAGAAGAAGAAATTGAGGGACATATGAATTACGTGACCATCTCAATGTTGCAAAATTAGGGACAAAACAGAAATTTGAACCCAAGTAGTTAGCAATCTTTTTTTGCTTTTGTTTTATTTTGTTTTGTTTTGTTTGAGACAGGGTCTTGCTCTGTCCCCTGAGCCAGGGTGCAGTGGCATCGTCATAGCTCACAGCAACCTCAAACTCCTGGGCTCAAGTGATCCTCCTGCTTCAGCCTCCTGAGTAGCTGGGACTACAGGCACGCACCACTACACCTGGCTAATTTTTTCTATTTTTTGTAGAGACGGAGTCTCGCTCTTGCTCAGGCTGCTCTCCAATGCCTGACCTCAAGTGATCCTCCTGCCTTGGCCTCCCAGAGTGCTGAGATTACAGGTGTGAGCCACCGCGCCCAGCCAGTTTGCACTCTTAAACCTGTGCCAAGGGTCAGCAAACTTTTTCCATAAAAGACCACATAGTATTTTAGCCATTAAGTGCCACATGCAATCTCTGTCACAACCACCCAACCTTGTTGCCCTAGTACAAAGGCAACAACCATAGACAATGTATAAATGAATGGGTGTGACTGTGTGCAATGAAACTTTATTTAAGGTCACTGAAATGTGAATTTCATATCATCTTGGATGCCATAAAATCATACTCACCTTTTTATTTTCCCCCAACCATTTAAAAATATAAAATCCATTTTTAGCTCATAGGTCATACAAAAACAGGTGGCAGCCAGATTTGGCCTGCAGGCGGGAGTTTGGGACTCTGCTCTGTGCTGGGTTTCTGCCCTCCCCTGATCCTGCCAGCTCACTCCCTTATCATCTCCATCTCCAGACAGACAAATTGACAGGTTTGAAGGGGTTAATGACTTGCCCAGGTTACCCAGTGAGCAGATGGGGGAGTCAGGAATTGCACCTGGAGGCTGTAGGAGCAGGAGAACGGTGCAGGTGGGCAGGGAGCAGGGCTGAAGTTGGGCGGGGGGGCTTCAGCACTGCCTAATTTGGCCTGAAGCCACCAGTCCACCAAGAGATGGCAGAACCTCTCTCCCTGCCCCTCTACTGCCCCTGCCCTCCCCACAAGAACTGATTGCAGTAGCCTGGAGCCGCTCTGCTCTGATCTGCCACTGTGGTCCCATTTTCACACCCTCTTGGGACTTGTAAACAACTGAAATGCTCTGGCTTCCAAGCCTGCAGCCAGAGCCACAGAAAAACCCAGAGGCTGTCTTGACTTGATCTGATCTTGCCAACTATAGCCATTAAGGGAGGGCAGACCTGGTCTAAAAGGGCCCTGAGCTGCCACTTGTGAAAATAGCTCTGGCCTGGCCAAGACTGGGAAAAGGTGGGGGAGGAGTGGGAAAGGGGAAGAGACAGAGAAACAGAGAGAGAGAGAGAGAGAGAGAGACCGAGCACGCGCAAGAACAAGCAGAAGAGATAAAGTGACAGAGAGACAGAAACATGGGTCAGAGAGAGATGCAGACACACATACACACATGTACGTGCACACACTCCCAACACACATGGAAAGAGGTCTTTTTAAAGCTGTTTTCTGATCCAGAACCCTATTACCTTATCCTCCAACTCTGTAGACATAGAAAAGCCATTACTGCAGCAGAAAATCTCCCTGCATTGCTTATTGTTAATACTTATTTTTTTTGTCTTTTCTAGGTTTTTACGGCCTTAACTTCATTCAAACCAATAAGCAGGCCCCTGATGTGGATGGCACACAGGTTATTTGCCTGAGAAGCGATGTGGGGCTTAGAGAGCTCCAGCAACTTGCTCAAGATCGCACAAGTTCCTGGCCAAGCTGGGACCAAGGATCAGGACTTCTGACTCCAGTGCAGTGTTGGTATCCTCCAAATCATGCCCAGGAACAATGGGGACACTGAAGGTCAGAAGTTTTGTTTCCTCTCTTCCCTTCAGTAAGTAGCCCCTAAACTCCCTCTTTGACAAGGAAATGACAGTGACATAGTACAGCTGAGCTTGATCAAGGCAGTGGACAAGCAGGTACATGATATCTTAGTGGTCAAACATGATGGAAAACCGTGAGATGGTTTCAAGGGCAGCCAGGTGGATTGTAGCCAATAGGAGATTGGTACCCAGGTGAATTAGTTTTCATGTAGAACGGTGCTTTGTCACATGATATTTTATTACTAAAATTGAGTGACTTGAGGTCCCCTCCCACTTCTTCAGAGAATGACTCTCCTACTTGGGATCCTCCCTCTCAGGATAACTCTCAGGACAGTTACTTAGTCCAAAGGGGCAGTTCTAATTCCCATACCCTGAAGGCAAAAAACCGAGAAACCTGATCATTAGGTATCCTGCAGTTTTGGAGACTGCCACAAGAGAGCGCTGTTGGAAAGAGGCGGCTCAGTTGCTCAGAGGCAGTTCTCTGCTGTATCTGCAGGAGCCTGGAAACACACTGTCTCCAACACCTGCAAGCCCAGCTCCAGGTGCAGTCCCTACCCCCTAAAGAAACCACTTTATTGATTAAGGCATGTTCCATTTGGCTGGTCCTGCATTTGTTACTCAGTGAGCTTTGGGAAAGGGAAAAGACACCTCTCACATAGCTGTGGGCACTCCATGATGCACAGGCTTGGATATACAGTGTTTCAGCTTTTTATTTACATACACATACTCAAATACGAATGTTTATTGCCCCAGGTTTACCAACAGTGTGCGGGGGTAGCCAGGTTGGGACCAATTTCCAGGCTCAGTACAAATGGTTCCTACAAGCAGCAGCCTCCCAAGCTCTTGCCCTTTCTGGGCTGCACTAGTGGGTAGCTCTTGGTGTGGGGCTGAACAGCATACGTCCTCCTGAAAACACCCCAGTGCCACTGAGAAAGATTGGCTCTCCCCACATCTTGGAGCAGGGTACCTCTCGGCTTCTGCCTCCCACCTCCAGTTGAAGTTGAAGTGGTCAAATCCTTCCTCTCCTTGACTCTTGGGTGAGTCAGTGGCAAACCCAGTATCTAAAGGATCTTTCCCAGGACTTTGACTCTGCAAGGAAAAGGGAATGGCTTCTGGCCATTGTCCTGATGGCAATAGCAGTTGTGGAGGGGCCGTTACAGCAACCCGACCTATGTCCCTGTTAAAGGCAACCGCTGCTTTTCCTGCTTCCTGCTTCTTGGCCCTTGAGAGTTTTCTTAATTCCTGCTGACCCAAGCCTGCTCTTCTAGTCTTTCATCAGTTCTATAGGCTTCCACTGACCTTCCAAAGAGAAAAAAACAACCTTCTTTTTCATTTCTGGTGCTTGCAGAACCTTCTCCGACAAACCCCTGAGAAGGAAAAAGCTCTTCCCATTTCTCACATCCAAGATGTGCCCCCAGCTCATTCCCCAGGAGGATAGTTTGCGTCCCCCTCCCCCCACCCAGGGCAAATCTCCACCTTACCTGATTATAAATTTTTGTAGAAAAAACAAACATAAAAGAATATGCTCCCAAAATGTTGGCAATGTTAGCTCAGGCTGGTGAGATTATTGGAGGGTTTCATTTTTCCCTTTTTCCTCACCTGTGGCTCTGGAAAAAAAAATTTTGCCATGTCTACACACTCCATTTATGATTAAAAACAACATTTATGTGGATGCTTCTTTAATTGCAATTAGAGAAACTGAGACACTGAGCAAAGGGCAATAAGGTCCTTTGTCGTGCTAAAGGTGTGAGCCCCTGTCCCTGCAGTGGCTGTCCTTGAGTAGGAGACTTGGGCTGCATTTTGGCACTGCCTCCTGGCTGTTATCACCCAACCGGCATGGGTGTATTTATTGACAGAGCCAAGGGCTGACATCGCAGTTGGCTCTGTTGTATGCCCGACCCAGGGCAAGTCCTTGCCCCTCTTGGGCCCCCAGTCTCCCCAACTAAACAAGGAGGAGATGGAGCCAGGTGACCGCTCAGGGTTCTGCCGCTCGATTCGGGGGGCCTTGTTGAAGATCATCACCTGAAGGAAGCAACACCCAGGGAGAAGCTGGAATCCCCCTCTCTGGGTGGGAAGGCACTCGAGATGTCCCATGTAGCCAGCACTCTCCAAGCTGCATATCTCAAACTGGCTTAAGCAAGAAAAGGAATTTATTGGCTCATGTAACTGAAAAATTTAAGTCTATATTCAGGCTTTGCTGGATCCAAGGTGTCATCAGGATTTGATCTCTCTTAGTCTCTTCTGTTTTCCTCTGTCTGCTTCCTCCTCCGGCAGGTCCTTCCTGTGCCAAGGCAGGATGGTCACCAGCAGCCCCAGGCTTACAGCGTGCCAGCTTAACACCTCTTCTCAAGGGTTCCAGCAAAAGTCCCAGCACCGACTCTCACTGGACTGTATTAAGTGACATGCCCATTGCTGATCTAGTCCCTCAGTGGAGCCAGGTACAGATTCTGTTGATTGGCCAGACTTGGGTCAAGGTCCTGCCCTGAAGTTGGGAGGCAGAGTGAGTATCACTTACACCTTATGGCCTAAGGGTAGGTATCCATAGAGGTCCACTCAGGTTCATGTCCATCAGTGGTCACCAAAGTGTGTTCCCCGGATCAGCAGCAGCAGCCTCACCATCCTCACGTGGGAGCTTGTTAGACATGCAGAGTCACAGGCCCAGCTCTGCAGCTGATTCTCATGCACGCTAAGCATTGAAAACCACTGATGTGGACCAGCGGATCTTGCCCCTGATTTCAATCAGAATCACCTGGGGTGCTTTTATGACACCTGGACCCCACTCTCAACCAATTTTATCAGGATAAGGGAGGGAATGGGGTCCAGTCATTGCTCCTTTTTAAAATGTTCCTGTACGTGATTCTAATGGCGTTGATTCCCCAGGTTGAGAGAACCACTGAGCTCCACCAAACTCTCGTTCTCGCTATTTCTAACTTATGAAGTGGA
Source organism: Eulemur rufifrons (assembly GCF_041146395.1). Lineage (NCBI taxonomy): Eukaryota > Metazoa > Chordata > Mammalia > Primates > Lemuridae > Eulemur > Eulemur rufifrons. The sequence continues at coordinate 31,717,498 of NC_090992.1, read as the reverse complement.
GATAAACGAGGATGGGGACCGCCCCTCTGCTGAGAGTCGTGGTTCATTAAAGGGAGCGACTTGGAAGGTAGCCACTCAAGCCAAGCCAAATGAAATAACAAAGCCAGAGACATGTAATCCACCTAACTTTGTGGAATTTAAACCTGGAATTTCCTATTCTATGAAAAATTCATCTGTATACCCCCACAGCTGATTTCCCCACTACACGGGAAAAATACTAGCCATGATTTCTTTCTTTCTTTCTTTCTTTTTTTTTTTTTTTTTTTTTGGAGACAGAGTCTCGCTCTGTTGTCTGGGCTAGAGTGCCATGGCATCTGCCTCACTCACAGCAACCTCAAACTCCTGGGCTCAAGCAATCCTTCTGCCTCAGTCTCCCAAGTAGCTGGGACTACAGCCATGTCCACCATGCTCAGCTAATTTTTTCTATATATTTTTAGTTGTCCAACTAATTTATTTCTATTTTTAGTAGAGACGGGGTCTCGCTCTTGCTCAGGCTGGTCTCGAACTCCTGACCTCAAGCGATCCTCCCGCCTCAGCCTCCCAGAATGCTAGGATTACAGGCGTGAGCCACCACGCCCAGCCTAGCCACGATTTCTTGAGTGCTCACTACAGGTATGTATCAGACAATGTATTTGTCTTATTTAAACTTGCCATACCCTTTGAGGTACGTAATATTAAATAGGAATACAATCCCATGAAGTAGGTAATATTAAATACCAAAGAGGAAGACACTGAGGATCAAAGGGTAAAGTACCTAGACCTCAGTGGCTGAGCTAGGATTTGAATCCAGGGCTCTTTCGTTCAAAAACCCCAGGCCTACCTGCTGGGAAAGGTCACGGTCACTAGTTAGGAGTAGAGGGGCTTGGAGAGGAGTTTGGAGGTGGATCCCGTGATTCCACATGTTTTGCAGAAAGCACTGGCTTAGAATCAGAACGCCGCTGCCCTCCCAGCTCTGTCCCCACTTAGCCATGTGACCTAGAGCAAGTCACTTCTCTAGCTGGGGCCTCAGTCTCCCACTCTGAGCAATGGGATCCTGCGCAATTGACCCCTGAGGTCCTTTTCAGTTCCGTCTGGATGACGCTACCGGAAGTTCCCAGCAGAACTTGCTTTCCAGGATCCCAGGACCTGTTTTCAAACACTCCCGTGTTTCAGCCTGACCAGGCGTTACAGTCATTCTGCTGATCACTAAAGAATTACTCCCTAGACCAGTTGAGGATTCCTGATTTTTTATCAAGGTGTAAAAGACAATACAGCTCAGACGGAAGGTCTCATACTCACAATTGGCAGCAGTGAAAGGGTTAATATCCAGGGCTGGTGTGGATGTGGTGAAATGTGCGCTCTCACACACTAGTCGTAGAGCGTGAACTGGGACAATTTCCTCAGAGGGTAATTTGTAATATCTTTAAAAATGTTTAATGTCCATACCCCTTAATCCAGCAGTTCTACTTCAAAGACTACCCCCAAGAAACGCTTGCTCTGTGCACAAGGAGGCAAAACAAGAACGTTCATTGGTGTAGTGTGTGCTGTAGGTACTGTTTGGAAACAGCCCATGTTTTACTATGCAGCATGTTACAGGCACACAGAAGATCTATATGGAATTACATGGAAAAATTTTCAAGATCTATAAATGAAAAAAAGCAAATCTCAGAATATATTTGGTGTGTTTTTAACCATTTGGTTAAAAACACATCCACATACGGTAATGAGATACCACTTATACCCACTAGGATGGCTATAATAAAAATAAAGATAAAGACAAGTGTTGGTGAGGATACGGAGAAATTGGAACCTCATTCTCTGTAGGCATAAAATGGTGCAGCCACTTTGGAAAACAGTCCGGCAGTTCCCCAAATGGTTAAACATAGAATTACCATATGACCTATCATTCCTTTCCTAGATATATAACCAACAGAAATAAAAACGTGTTTTCACACAGAAACTCATACATGGATATTTATAACAGCATTATTATAATAAGCAAACAGTGGAAACAACCCAAATGTCCATGAACTCGTGAGTGGTTGAGTAAAATGTTGTACAGCCCCAAGATGGAGTATTACTCTGCAATAAAATGAATGAAGTTCTGACTCATGTACAACGTGGATGAACCTTGAAAACCTTATGCTAAGTGAAATATACATATTGTATTATTCCATTTAAATAATGTCCTAAATAAGCAAATCTATAGGGACAGAAAGTTGTCTAGAGCTGGGAGGATGAGGGGCCTGGGAGATAAGAGTAAGGGGTGTGGATTTCTTTCTGGGGTAATAAAAACATTCTAAAATTTTTTTGTGGTGTTGGATGCACAACTGTGTAAATAAATTAAAAGCCATTGAACTGTACACTCAAAATGGGTTAATTATATGGTATGTTAACTATATTTCAATAAAGCTGTTATAGAACACATACAAATATATGCAATGTTTTTCAATGAAACATTGCTTATAATAGCAAAAGGAAAGAATCTAAGTACCCATAAATAAGTGATTATCTAAGGAAATTATGGTAAAATGTACTACAACGGAATATAATACAATATTATGCCAAAGGCAAAAATGAGAATATTCTGTATGAGTTCATGTGGCAGGTTCTCTGAGACACATTTCAAACTGAGATAAGCAAGGAACAGTGTGTCTAGCACACTCCCCTCAGGTAGAAAAGCATACTTGCTTTTCATATGCACAGACCAGGGGATGGCAAGCTGGAGTTCACAGGTCCAGTCCAGTCTGCCACCTGTCTTGGTACAGCCAGCAAACTAAGAATAGCGCTTAGATTTTAAATAGTTAAAAAACCAGCAAAAGAAGAATAATAGTTCATGACATGAAAGTGGCATGAAATTCAAATTTCTGTGTCTATAAATAAAGTTTCACTGGCACACAGCCACGCTCATTCATTTATGCGCTGTCTGTGGCTGCTTTCTCAATACAATGGCAGAGTTGAGCAGTTTCAACAGAGACCATAAGCCTACAAAGCCTAAAGTATTTACGATCTGGCCCTTCGCAGGCAAGATTTGCCGACTCCTGGCCTAGCCTATCAGGAAGGAAACCCTAGATCCTGGTGACCCAACTGGCTGCTCTGGGAGGAGAAGGAACAGCTGGCAGATGGGGGTAGGCAAGACACTTCTCACTGGGTACTGTTTCAGACCTATTAAAAAAATGTCAACAAAACACAAGCTATATATTTCTTTCTTATTTTTCCTTTTTTAAAGATAGGGTCTCATTCTGTCACCCACGTTGGAGAGCAGCGGTGCGATCACAGCAGCCTGGAACTCCTGAGCTCAAGCGATCCTCCAACCTCAGCCTCCTGAGTAGCTGGGACTACAGGCACACACCGCCACGCCCAGCTAATTTTAAAAATTTTTTTGTAGAGATGGGGTCTTGTTATGTTGCCCAGGCTGGTCTTGGACTCCTGGGCTCAAGCAATCCTCCTAACTCGGTCTCCCAAAGTGCTGGGATTACACCATGCCCAGCCCAAAAGCTATATATTTCTGCATGTGAACATATTAGGTTGTATGCAGAAAAATATTTCTACAGCAATATGCCAAATGGGTAACTGAGGTTACTTTGAGGGAAGGGGTTGACTGGGGAGAGGGGAGTCAAGTGGCTTCAGCATTAATACGTTGTTGGGATAGTTTATAAGGAGAATCACTTCATGTATAACTTATACAACTAAAATTAAAGAGTGCATTCATAAAAACAGCCCTTGCTGCACTTTCTGGAGTTGTGTTCCATAAGGTGGTGGGCTCTGCCTGGGGACTTACTGTAGCTCCCGGTATAGGGCCTGGCCCACCATGGGTGCTCATCTGTTTATTGAATGAGTGCAAGGGCCCAACAGATGCGTGTGTCAAGAGTGAGTGAGTGCACTCGGAGCAATGCATAGTTCAGAGTGGGCTGGGGTGCATTGGGATGGCCTGGGAGGAAGGGACGGCCTAAGTGGCAGAGCAGGGACATCATCCTTGCTGCCTCCTAGCCCAAGGCTGCCAGCTCCCCATGGTCTGCAAGCGCCTTGGTTGAGGAGCCCTAGCCTTCAGCCTGTCCTACCTCCCCTACCCTCATAAGATCCCTGATTATTTTTTATCCTTTTACAGCCTCTCTTGAAAGGCACTAGGGAATCCAGCTGGGGGTTTGTACAGCAAGCGCCATCTGTGGTGTCACTGCTCCCTATGGGGAGAGATGCTTCCTGCCTGCCGCCCAGTGCCGAAAGAATCCCCTGCCCAAGGACCAAGCCTGTGGGGGCTGCAGCGGAACTACATGGGTGTTCAGGTGTCCAGGGACAGCCGGCAAGAGGGGTGTCTCATACATGGACAAATTGAGGACAGCTCTTGTTCGGCTTGTCCTCATCTTTTCTTCCAGAAACAAAGCCCCTATTTCTATCTGGGGACCTCTTTATGCTCAGTCCCTGTAGTCTGGGTGGGGCTGACCCAACCCTGGATACACAATTGGATGTAAGATACAGGCCTGGCCAATCAGAACATCCCATTTCCATGGTCACAGTGATTGGTTCAGAGCTGGGCATGTGACCCAAGCTAAGCCAATGAATGTCAGCCCCAAGATTTTTGCTGATACCATCAGGAGAGAAATGCTGTCTCTGTGGTTGTTACCTGCAGAGCTACACTTAGAGCTGCTGGTTGACTTTTGCCCCTACATAGAGCAAGATGGCCTGAGAACACAGCTAAGACAGAAGGAAGTAAAGCCAAGAATTAGAGACTGGTCCTGAAGACTTTGCTTAAACTGGATTCAATTGTGCCTGAAGTCCATATATACCCCTGGTCTTTTCAGTTAAGTGGACCCCAAATCCCCCCTTTTGTTTAGTAGTTTGTATTGGCACGATTGTCTGCCACACAGAGTTGGCAGAGCCATGCTTCCTGTCAGAACCTCTGAACGTTTCATGGAGAGTTCATTTCTGCCCCCTTTGCTGTGCACATAGGACTCTCTGTCACTGTTTCCAGCTTTCGGGGGGCAGCCTGCCTCTCTGGCCTGCTGGCTCTCATCCTCTCTCTGGGTGACGTGTCTGACTCCCTCGGTCTCCCCTCCTCCCCTCTGCAGCCCACCCCTTAAAACCCCAGCCCCTGCATATCCAGGCTGTTAACACGCCACTCCATTTATGATTGGAATGCAGCCCCAGACACGGCTGTTTTTGTTCTTCAACCTTTTTTGAGCACTTTCTATACGCCAGACTCCGTGCCAACCACATTACACGCATAATCTCATCTAATCTTCTCAATAACCCTGTTGCGTAGGTTTTATGATTATGATTCTCATTTTTAGGAGATGGGAAGCAGTGGCTTAGGGAGATGAAATAACTGGCCTGAGCTGAAACAGCTGAGTCACACACAGGAGGAGGCAGGGCTGGGACTGGGCTGTACGGGGGAGCTGAGCCCAGAGCCTGTGCTCTGACCACGGCACCGTTGATTCTGACCTGAGTGGGCCCCAGGATCACCCGGGGTGCCAGTGCCCATTCCAGGGCCCCCTCCTCTGAGTGAGGACCGGGCAGGTTTGGGAAGCTGCTTCATTAAACAACTGCCCCAGAGGATGCTGATGCATGAGGTCCCCAGGACCTCCCACAAACAATAGCCACTGTCTCCCCATTAAGAACTTTGGCCCTAGAAAGGAGTTTGGTGTTGCCAGACCTATTCTTGCAGGAGTGAAAGCTCTGCCCTGGCTTAGGCATTTTGACAACACAAGACAAACTCCTTTGCTGACAGAGGGAAAAGAGAGAACGAGGGCATGTGGATGAGCAACTCATGCCTGGAAAGAAAACAAAAAATGAAAGAATAACATCATTCCACTTTTCAGGGGGTGGGTGGTGAGGGTATGGACTAAGAGGGAAGAGGTGTAAGACAGGGCCCTGGATAAATTCAAATTCTACAGGATTTCTTCATTTTCCCCTGAAAAGAAATTGCTCTCACCCTGGGAGGATGAAGCTCAAAGTTCTTAACAAAGCTTAATTCCCAGCATGAGCTGGTTGTGCTCTGTTGACACCAGGCTTTTAGGCATTCCATTCTCTTTGCCTGGAACGCTGTCTCTTCCCTTCGTCTGCTTTGCTTGACAAACTTCTACTTATCCTTCAGGTCCCAGTGCTGAGGACACTTCCTCTGACCATCAGCTCTGGATTAGGTGCCCCTAGTCCGCGCTCTCTTACCTCCCTGTAATGTGTCTTGATCTTACCTCTCAAATTGTGCTTTACGTGTTTAATTCATCCCACTAGACTATGGGATTCCTGAAGGAAGGACTATGTCTCTCTTGTTCTCTATTAAAATCTCAACACCAGACACACTATAACAATTCATTGAATGAATAAATGAATGAATGGTTTAATGAAACCAAAATGCAAAGCCCGAGGCAGTTACTTGCAGTAATCCTCTTGCCCACTAGATGGCACACCGCCGTGGGACGGACCGGGAGTGGAGTAAAATTGATGAACAGGGTGAGGGGAGCCTGCCCCTGGGGCCTCCGATCTCCAGACTAGCAGCTGGAAACGTCTGCAAGCCTGAAATTTGTATGTACGGAAATCTCTGCTCAGGTAATTGCCTTATCTGGAACCCCGTTTCCATCAGGGTTACATCTTCATGCTACACATCAAATGCTTTTCAACATCTCTGAAGTTTCTTCTCTCACTTACCAAAGAAGTGTTTTTTTGCTATTGTTATTGTTGTTACTGTTGATTGCTTGAAATGGTTTTATAAACAGCTTTTTTTGCCCGGCACGGTGGTATGCGCCTGTAGTCCCAGGTACTTGGGAGGCTGAGGTGGGAGGATCCCTGGAGCCCAGGAGTTCAAGGCTATAGTGTGCTATGATCATGCTTGTGAATAGCCACTGCACTCCAGCCTGCGTGACCTAGTGAGTCTCTGTCTCTAAACGGGAAAAAAAATGCTTTTTCTTATTACTGTTTAGGAAATGGGTGAATTCGGTCACTTTTAGGATCTGAGCCACCACGGAGTCCAATCTTCCACCCTACCGTTTATCTGAAACTTCTATTTTTTTGCTTAAGAACTAACACAAACTTACATTTCTCTGATTCTTCCCTTCTATCACCAACACAAGTCGGTTTATTTTTCAGGGAACTATATTTTATAGAAAACCAATTTTTTTTTTTTTACATTACCTCCTGAGAATGTCAGGGTACATGACAAGTGACAACAACAAAGCAATGTTGAAATGTAGCTGTGGGCAGCAGGCTAGGCTTACTGACTCGCGTTATTATTTCCAGTGTGCCAGCCTCACAGTGCTATGATTTAAATCTGGACCCACCGAAATGACAGACTCATATATGCTGTGAGCATTCTGGTTTATTCACAAATAATTAAAAGCAAAATTTTAAACTGAACAATGCCAAGAATCTAAGGTAGCAAGACGATGGCTAGCTAGTTTGCCCTTAAGTCCCAATAGTTCCATACTATTATTATGTTAATAATGATAGTTTCATTTGGAGAATTCTTTTAGTGGAAGGTGATAAAAATCTCAATTTGGCAGAAATTGAGCCTTGGAGCCTTGGAGTCTCAAGGAGGTCAGGAATTAGGCACTGGCCTAAGGAGGTTAATCCTTGACTGCCCTGTTGATCTTCACGTGAAGGTGTTGACCTCTCTGTGCCTTTGCTTCTTATCGTGCCAGTGGAGACAGCGAGCCTGCCAGGCCAGCCCAAGAAGGGGAGTTTGAGCCTCCTCTTTGTGCATGTGTTTGACTTGGAGCCGGTTCCAGACCAGTGCAGCCACCATAAGCCGTTACAAACGCCCCTGGCGATCTTGCTTTGCCTGCTCCCCAGCTGATGCCAGTCTCTGCCCATTACCACCTTCGTATCTGAGCAGTTGGGAATTATTTAGAAACAGCCTTATTTGTACTCCTACAATCCAGCCAATATGACAGCCATAAAGATTGCTTTGTGGTTCCGTGAGCTGCTGATTGAAGGGTGTGGGAGGGGGGAACAGAAGCTGAGTCAGTCAAGGGCTTTGCCCCAAGGTTGCCCAAAGTGGCATATTGGTAGTGGGGGACAGGCTAGCACCCAGGGCTCTTGTCTCCCTCCTGGGGACTGTTTTCAAGCGCTGTGTGAGTGTATGTGTGTGAGTGTGTGTGTGTGTGTGTGTGTTGGATAGAGGGAATAGATACGACTCATTCAGTCACAATACTTCTGTCCAATGAGGATATTGTGAACTGCCACAAAAACGGGTTCAGTGCTAAGCTGCACGACGTTAGATTTGGCAGTGCTTTCTTGGATATGACACCAAGGGCACTGGCAACAACAAAAATAGACAAATTGAACTGCATGAAAATTTTTAAATTTTGTGCATCAAAAGACACTATCAGCTGGTCATGGTGGTTCACACCTGTAATCCCAGCACTTTGGGAGGCCGAGGCAAGAGGATTGCTTGAGGCCAGGAGTTCAAGACCAGCTTAGGCAACATAGTAAGACCCTTGTCTCTACCAAAAAAGAAAAAAAATTAGCCAGGCATGGTGAGACACACCTGTAGTCCCAGCTACTTGGGAGGCTGAGGCAGAAGGATCACTTGAACCCAGGAGTCTGAGGCTTCAGTGAGCTATGATAGAACCATTGCACTATCATAGCTCACTGGGTAACAAACAGAGACCCTGTCTCAAAAAAAAAAAAAAAATACACTATCAACAGGGTGAAAACGTAACCCACAGACTAGGAGAAAATACTTTCAAATCATATATTTGATAAGGGATTAATATCCAGAATATATGGAGAACTCCTGGACTTCAAAAACCCAATTCAAAAAATGAGCAAAGGTCTTAAATAGACATTTCTCCAAAAAAGATATGCAAATGGTCAATAAACACATGAAAAGATGCTCAACATCACGGAAATGCAAATCAAAACTAAAATGAGATATTACCTCACACCCATCGGGATGGCTACTATTTAAAAAAAAAAAACAGAAAATGGCAAGTGTTGGTGAGGATGTGAAGAAACTGGAACCCCTGTGCACTGTTGGTGGGAATGCAAAATGGTGCAGCTGCTGTGGACAACAGCATGGAAGTTCCTCAAAAAGTTAAAATTGGAATTACCGCAGGATCCAGCAGTTCCACTTCCGGGTATAGACTCAAATGTGTAGAGAGCAGGCTTGAAGAGATACCTGTACACCCATGTTTCTAGCAGCATCATTCAGTACAGCCAAAATGTGAAGGCAACCCAAGTGCCCATTGATGGATGAACGGACAAGCAAAATGTGGTCCATACATACAATGGAATACTAGTCTTCTGCCTTATAAAGGAAGGAAATTCTTACATATGCTATAATATAGGTGAATTGCAAAGACATTATGCTAAGCCAGTCACAAAAAGACAAACACTGCATGATTCCACTTGTGTGAGGAGGGGCTCAGAGTCAAAATCAGAGACAGAAAGGTAGAATGGAGGTTGCCAGGGACTGTCTTGAGGGGGAAGGAGAGTTTTCACGTAGTGGGTACAGAGTTTCAGTTTTACAAGAGGAAGAGAGTTATGGAGAGGGATGGTGGCCAGGCGTGCACAACACTGTGAGTGTATGTAACACCACTGAACCACACACTTAAAATGGTTAAGATGGTACATTTTATGTTATGTGTATTTTATCACAATAAAAAAGAGTTTAAAAAAATGGGTTCCGTGTTGAGCTCACTGTGAGAGGGTAGGTGGGGTTGAAGGAGTGGGATAAGAAGAAACGAGACCCAGTCCCCGGCTTTAGAGAGCCTCTAGTCTCGTCAGGAATGCAGGGTGTTAATCGAGCAAGAAGCCACTGGTCTAAAGCAAGGTACCTTGCAGCTCCAATGTTAGCTGAGGTCATATGTCCTCTGAGATTAAATAAAATTGGCTGGTGCCCTATCCCTCCTCATGTGGGAAGCCCAATGCCCTCCAAAGATTTCTGCGTGTTCCCAAGGGCCTCTGTCCTCCCTGTGTTCCCAGACCTTGGACTCCTGCCCTCCTGAGGCTGTTTCAACTCCAGGGCAACAGGAACTCTCTTTCCTTGTTTGCCCCAAAACGCTCCCACCAGATATTTGTGCGCAGCCAACTTTACCAGTGACTTGGTGTGGTCAACAAAGCAAGCAACAGTAACCTAAATCCTGGCCAGCCCTGGGCCTCACGGTCCTTGGGCCGCCCAACTCTGAGACCTCTCCCTCGCCACCTCCCTTCACAGAGCCTGGCTTTCCGTTTGGAAGTGTGGTCGCCTCGCCCTTAGCGTGCCCTTCCCAGGCCCACCCCAGGAGCGCAGTTTCCTGCAAGGCCTCATTCGGGGCAGCGAACTCTCCAACCCCACATCCCCTGATGCCTTGCACACCCCAGGGTTCATTATTGTGGTGTGCTAAGGGAAGGCCATCCGTCTGTTGAACTTGTACCACGTGCAACTATTACTTATTCCCAAAGAGCCAAGTAATTTTTTGAAAGAGGACTTCTTCTTAGGATCTCACCTTTTACTGCAAAGGGAAAAAAAAAAAAGCTTTATAATTTTAGCCTGTTGTTTTTCCTTCTCCTACCAGCATCACCAAGGAAAGAAAGAGCATGGAGATTTGTTTTTCCATTGATAGGAATTAAGCCCTCTCGGAAAGCAGAAGTCATTACGGTGAGTTTGAGTTTTAAATGGCATTATTTCCATTTGTTACATGCACCGTCCCACTCGTTCGTTCCACAGACAGATGCTATAGGGGCTCAATGGAAGGTGGAATGTGTGGGCTGGAGTGACCAGGGGTGGCTTCCTGGGAAGGGGGGAATTGAGCTGAAACATCGCCACGGCAGCGAAGGGCAGAAGTTTAGTGAGATCAGGATGAGGGACAGGGCAGGTAGAAAGCGGGAGTGGGGACTGATAGGTAGTGGGAATTAATAACCCTCCATTCCATCAGCAAGTATTTATGGGGCTCCACGCAGCTCTGGCCCTGTGCTCGGCACCGCGCTGGAGAGGGACAGCGGACACAGGCAGTTCCAGGAGAGGGCGAGGCGTGGCAGAAACTCAGGGTCATGGGGGGAAGGTTGCTGCCTCAAGGAGACCAGGGGAGGCTGCCAGGAGAGAGTGACATTTAAGCTGAGACGGGAGGAATGTGTGGGTGATGGTAAGAGGCAGTGTTTCAAGCAGAGGGAACATTGTTTATGAAATTCCTAAGTCAAGAGAGAGGCTGGTGAGGAAATGGAGGGAGTCCGTCCCGGCGGGAGGCGAGAGCTGGAGGCGGGAGGTGGTGAGGGACGAGGCTGGGAGAGGCAGGTGCAGGGCAGGTGTGTGCAGGGCAGGCTGGGCCTTGCAGGCCCTGGAGGGGAGAAGGACATGATCCCGAGGGCAGTGGAGATGCTGAGGGGTTTTTAGCAGTGAAGCTACACGATCAGACGTGAGCTTTCGAAAGGCATTTGGGCTGGGCATGGAGGATACATTGAGCGGGGAGAAACGGGAAGCGGAGGGAGTATTTGGGAGGAGGTTGCAGCGATCAGTGGAGCTCCGATCCTGGCATGGGTTACAGGGGGGACCTTGTACTAGGACAGGAGTGGATAGGAACGGAGCCTGGGATCTCACAGTGGCAAAGGCAGAGACAAGAGGACTTGCAAAGGACAGGCCGGGGGCTGTCGGGGTGGCTTCGGGGTGGCTTCGGGGCTGCTGCTTGGGGGAACCAACTGGATGGAACCCGAATTGCCAGGGGTGAATCCTCTCCTCTCCGAGAAGGGGTGCTGCACCGTAGGTTTTCCCAGTGTCGGGATGAGCACCACTGGTGCGCGGTGTCCAAGGTGGGCATCACGTAGCGTTCACTCACGACAAGTCCATCCCTCTCTCAATCCTCCTTCCGTCCTTCAAGGGGAAAGCCTCGCTTGGATGCCAGACTGTCTTAACATCCCCCGGGCACTTGCTAACCTCCCCCTTCTGCAAAGAGAGAGTAGGCCTTGGGCTCAGAGCCTTCAGCAGGTAAAAGTACCTCGCTGGGATTCGATAACGTTTCATTGCATTTATTTTTATGGCTGCTTTCCATTTATGGTCAGTGAAACCAGATTTCCAATTATGGCTGCGATATCAAGTTTCGTTTTTAAACAAAGGCATTTAAGCTAAGGGGGAAAATGGGCTACCTTAAAAATATATTAAGTGCATAGTGGTACAGCTGGTAGGGGGCTATGGCAAAAATCGGGAGGGGAGGACCTGGATGACAGAAGGCCGGGAAACACTGGGATAGCACCAAGAGCACTGGGTTTGGAGTCCAGAAACCTTTGTAAGTACTTACACCCTCCTCCCGGTCACTGTGGGGACTGGTTGACATCATGGATGGGAAATGGCTCCAGGAACTCTGAGGACTCTTGGGACCCTCCTCATCGTCAGGATCACAACAGGAGGTGGCCCCCGCTCTGTCCTCCCACAGGCTCACAGGCGTGAAGGTGGGAGTAGCCGTGTGGGGTCAGGTTGGTGTCTACTTTCTTCCAGGAACTTTTTTAGTTCCTCAAAGAAATTAAGCCTGGAGAACATATCTCCCCAAAGATAAACTATTTAAGATAAGTTGTTCAAACATTACCAGGCAGACTTTGCTCTCCTGAAGCGCTGTCTAAAACTCAAGCCACAGGAAGGTTTTGAACGTCAGGCTAGCGCTAGTGTCCGCTCAGTGTCCCTGGGCACCAGGGGCACCGGGTCCAGGCGCCAGTCCGAATATGGCCAGCGAGCGGAAGGGGAAGTGGCCGCTCCGTGGCCTGGGGAACTGCTGTTGCTGCAAGACTGAAAACTCAGTGCCCCCTTTTTTGGGGGCTTCTGCTTTCACACTTTCGGTCTTGGTGTTGGTAGGTGTGTCCCTGCCCGCTCCCCACGCCCGGCTGGCCGGCGGCACGGGCGTTGCTAGACTGCAAAGCAGGGGGTTCTACAGTCGGAGCCTTTACACAGTCGCCACCATTTAATCCACCTCTTTGTTTTCTTGTTTTTGTCAGTCATCACCCACGTAAGCCGAATGAGGACAGAGCCTTGTCCTCACCTGAGGTCCCAACACCCTTCCCGGTATCTTGCACTCAATAAGGACGTGTCGAAGGAAGAAATAATGGGAAGGGCCAGAAATGTGACCTTATTTTTCTGCTTCCTCACAAGGCTCCAGATTCGTTAGAGCCTAACTGAGAACTATGGAATTGGGAAGGAATTAGAAATTGGCTTTTTCCTGCCCCTGTGACCTCATAATCTGTAAAAGGGATTCCATAAAGAATCCTTGTAAAATGGAAGTTTAAACAGTTTAAAATTGCTCTGAGCTCAAAGCCTAAAGCAATATTTCAGGAGCGTTGGTACGCTTTCATGAGTTACCCAAATCTCATAAATGTCCTCTTTGTGGCAGGATCTGGGGAGGAGAGGGTTCCACAGGGTTCCACGGGGCAGTGAGATTGGAGGAGGGCAGTTTGCCTCAGTTCACTCTGAAGTATTAATAGTAACTTGAATAAATGAGTAGGGCTGATTGGTGCCTAATTTGCACCCCAAACTATCTACCACCTTGCTTTCAACATGAATTCAAATCCTGGTTCTGCCACTTCTTAGCCATTGGACATTACGCGAGTCACTTCGCTTCCTCAAATGGAATAACAATGGCATCTGTGTTATAGGGCTTTTATAAGGGTGAAATGAATACATGCATGTAAAGCCCTTAAAACAGTGCTCTGCACACAGTAGGTGTGCAAATAAAGATCAGCTTTCATTATTATTTCCCCCATTTTTCCTATCTGTGATGTAGTGAACCCAATTCCAAGAATATAAAAGCATTGCCAAGTATGTTGAGGGGAAAAACATGATTTACAATTACTAGCGAACAAAATGTACACTTACAATGATAAATTCCAAGAGACAAGTGTTGTCATCAATGAGTTGGGGTTTTTTCCTCCTACACAGTCTCAGCAACTTTCCTAAGAAGTGTGGCCTCTGTTTATAAACCCTAAGCATCCAAAATGTTAGAGGCTTTATTAAAGTCAAGTGTGGGTGACCTCTGCTTCTCATCAATAGGCAAACTGAAGAGATTCCCTAAAATGTAAAAGCTATAGCTCCATCAGTTTTTTTTTAATTCAACAAATTAAAAGTAAATCACAGATTGATAATTATTGTCTGAAGGATTATACTTTGAAATGTAATATACTGATTGTGATAATTTGCAGAGAAAATCAACGTATACATAATACATTTTTATGTCCTTAAATTAATAAAATGACTTTTGACTTAAAAAGGGATTGCACGTATTTTAATTTTCTCTTAAATTTTTATCCATTCCACCCCATCTCTTCCAAATGTAGCAGAATTTTTTCCCCATGCTGTCAAGATTAGAGGGAATCTTAATTTCTACTCTGGAACTTTTCCTTTTTCCTCTGGAATTTGCTTCCCATGCCTACATACTCAGAGGCCCATCTCCTCTCTCTTAAATCCAGCTTCCAGCTGGAGAAACCAAAGTCCCAGGAAGATCTGGTCTGGGGATCTTTGGGGAATGAGCTGTATCCACTCCCTGGCAGAGGCACTTCCCAATTATCCCCCAGAAAGCACAGCGGTCTCTCTTCTGCGAAGAAGGGGAAAGGGTTTGGGATAAACATGCCTCGCTACCTTCTACCTGTTAAAAATGTAGCGAAATTTTAGAATTTGAATTTCCTTTGTATATCTTACAGTGTTAATCCCCATTTTACAGGGGAGGAAAAGGTGAGTGGCATGTAGGATGTCATCGTATAGGCCATTCCATCAACAGAGTTTTGCTTTGTTTTGATTTGAGCACCTGCTCTGGGCCAGGCCCTGTATCAGGTGCTATCGACACAACGGTGCACAAGACAGGTCTGTGTTTCTCTGGAGCACAAGTATCTTTATCTGTGTAATGGGAATAATAATCACGTAATGATGACTTGGCCGTTCTCAAGGGGTTGTGTGGGGACCAGCTGGTTGAATGGATATGCAAGTCCGTTGTAAAATATTAAAGCACTCTACAAATACTAAGAATGATCAGGTGTACGGTGAAAGAAGATGTTAAAAAAAAAAAGAAGGCTGGGTTTTCTGCACCATTTATTGAATGATAATAAAACAACCACCACCATGTATTAAGCACCTACTATGTGCCAGCCATTTTACACACACTCTTGCAAGTCCTCACAGCAACCCTCAAGAGAGCTTTGCAATCTCTTGCAGGGTCAGGATGCCTTGTCCTGGGTCACACGGTTAGTGTGGCAGAACCAGGGTTTGAGCCAGCTCGACCTGATCCTTTTGTCAGACTCTCATGCCGCCTGGGGACAGGGTCTGGGTATCCTGGAGAGAAGGGTCAAGGGAAGGCTGGAGGTAGACTAAGAGGAAGAAGGGTAAGCACATATCTCTCTGGACCACAGGGGCAAAGGTGAGGCCCTGGGAGCTCTGGGGCGCTTCTCAGAAAACCGGCAGGAATTAGCGACCAGGGGCCATGACTTCAGGGTTTTGTAAGAGTTTCTAAACCTTTATAACTTCCCCTATTGGTTCTTCCATTATTCAGGCCTTTTGCCTACAAGGAGAAGCAGTGAAACCCGTCCTCAGCCTACCTGTCTTTATTAAGTGCCTACTATGGGGCCAGACAGGCACGAGGAGTTGGGCCTGGGGACATCTTTTCCCCAGGAGGCAGGAGGAAGGGAGGCGCTGAGAAGCCGTGTTCTGCATCCACTGCTGTTGGATAGAGGACCCCAAAGGACGGAGAGCACGGGGTGGCTAGAAAGAGGAAGGGAAAGCCCACGGGTCTCTAGGCCCTTCAGGGAAGAAGAAAAGGGGAACGGGAACATGACCCAATCTGGTCCCAGGCTGGGTGGGCCAAGAAGGGAGAGGACTCGGCGCTGTCCCTGCGGCAGCTGTCACAGGGCTGAGACTGGGCTTGGGCTGGACAGTGTCCTCCCTGACCCTCCAAGCCCTGAGTCCCTCTTCCTCCTCCCTCCTCCCTCCCCTACTCCACAGGGCCCACTCGCATTCTTGGGGAATCAAAGGCTAAAAATAAACAGTTGCCACCAGACTCTGGGCCCAGGAAGGAATCAGTTCAACAGGAGTCTTGGGGACAGTGGGTTGGGGCTGGGAGGGGGGATGGAAGGTGTGACACCTAAAGGTCCTAGGACCCTCAATTCATGATGCAAATCATCCCCCACCCCACCTGGCTCCCGGAGAGCCAAGCCTTCTAGCCTTGTGTTCATGACCTTCTACGGCTGGGGCTATTTGGATCCCCAGCAATGTCACTGTGCCTGCCGGAGAGATAGAGCATGTGGCAAAAAATAGCTTCACCTCCTTGCGATATTCCTACCCATAACTGGACAGGGCGAGTCTTTATCAGTCCAAAGGCATTCTCCCACTGGAGCAAAGGTGCTTTTCTGGGAAAGCGGAACCCGTGACTCCTCAGCCCAGAGGGGACTTAGTAGTGCTCTCGTTACCAACAGCGTCGCTGGAATCCTTTGGAAGGCAGTCCAGCTCTCGGGGTGGGGGGCAGAGGTGGGGGGTGGGGACCAACGTCAACTGGCAGCACACATCTGTCATCTAAGGAACCTTCCCGGGTCTTAGCTGTCCTATACTCTCCTGCCTGTGGCCCTGGCAAGCACAAGACAACTCCCAAAACATACTTGATGGATTCAAGGACTATGCCAACTGAGTCATGGCCTAGCTTTTTGTCTACAGGAACACAGGGGCTGGGCGACTCTGCCTGGCTCTGTGTTAACTCCACATTTAGCCATGTAGAGGTTGCACCTCCAGGGCCAGGGACCCTGGTGCCTCTGATGATGTTAGTAAGAGCAACAACAACAACTGCAACACCAGCTACCACACACAGAGCACTGCGATGTACCAAGCATTGTGCTCAGGACTTTCCATGACTTTATGTGGATTAACTCATTTAATACTCACAACAGCCCTAGAAAGCTAGGTTATAGTTGCATGCCCATTTTTTCAGGTGGGAAAAATGAGATACGGGGAGATTAAGTTGTGACCCATTTGCACACACATAGTGACGGAGCCCAGGGCTGATGGTTTATATCAGTCTGACTCCGGATCCATCAGTCTGACTGCAGATCCCATAGGCTGAAAGCTGTTTCTGATGAAGAGCCCCAAGGGAAGGGGGAGGGGAGGCTATAAAGCCAGTGGCAAAAGTCCCTAAAACCTTTCCCTCAAGAGCTGTCATTGTACCCTGACCACTCCTGTGTCCCCAGCACCTGCAGGTCCCCACAATACACTTGAGCCACGCTGACCTCTCAGGCCTTTGCATGTGTAGTTCCCTCTGCCTCAAATGCCCTTCCCCCTGCTCTGAACTTGGCCAACTCCTGCCCAGCTTAACAGCTCTTTCCTCAGAGAAGCCTGGCCTGGCCAGTCTCGGCACACCGCGTGCTTCATTTTATAGGCTTTCGTACAGTTGTGGAAATATGTGTTGGGATCATTGTGCGATTAGCATCTGTCTCCCTCACTGGAATGTAAGCAGGAACCGCGTGTATCTTGCTCGCCAAGGTATTCCCACAATTTAGCCCAGTGCCTGGCAAACAGTAAGTGCTCGGAACTTTGGAATGAGTGAAGGTAGGAACAAATGAATGAATGACTTGTTGAACACTCACTGAATGATCCAACCAGTGATTTGCGAGTGGATCTGGCTGACGGGAAGTGGCAGCCAGGGCACAGGCTGGGACGGAGGGGTGTGAGGAAGAAGTTGCAGGGAGAGACAGCGCCTTGTTGGGGGGGTGGCCCGGGGACAGGAAGGAACTAGATGACCTCTAATGAACTGGATCATCCTAAAACTCCGTGCAACTCTGCAACATTGTGACTTGATGTGAGGATGGGCTCGCATCCCAGATGTCACCCCTTTAGGTCATTCTCTCCAGGGCCCTCCCACAATATGCTTTGAAACAGTCCTGGCGGAAGCTTCTCCAAAGTAGCTAATTCTGGAGGGTGGGATTCCTGAGGCCACTTGCTTTCTATGTCTCACGTTTCTGTAATGATTTCTCCTGCCCTTCCTTTCTTCCCAACAAAAATATATTACCTTTGCATCGAGAGTAACAAAGCCAAGTGACTAAGAACATCTTCAAATATTTAGGGGGTGGAAGTGCCTTCTCTTTGAGGAGCGTCTGGTTGCAGAGAATGGGAAAAGAGGAGGGAGGGGAGGCTGGGAGTGAGTGGCTGAGACAGAATGACAATATCATCGATCACTTTTTAGTTTTCTAATTTTTAAAATTAACGTGCAATAAAACTGACTTTGTGTGTGTGTGTGCAGTTCTATGAATTTTAAGAGATGTATAGATTTGTGTAGCCACCACCACAATCAGGATATAAGTCAGTTCCATCAGCCCAAAAAATGACCTCAAGTTACCTGTTTGTAGTGATGTGATTCCTCCAACCCTACCCCCTGGCAACAGCAGATCTGCTCTCCATCACTCTAGCTTTGTCTTTCAAGAATGTCGTGTAAATGGAATCATAGAACCTATACGCTCCTGGGACTGGCCTCTTTCATTCACTCGTTGTTGCGTGTATCAGTGTTGTGCACCATCTTATTGCTGAGTAGCTTCCTAGTAGCTGCCTTGTAGACATACTACAGTTTAATCACCCACTGGAGGACAACTGAGTTGCTTCTAGTTTTTGGTGATTATGAACAGAGCTGCTATAAATATTTGTGTACAGATTTTTGTGTGAACGTCTGTTTTCATTTCTCTAGGAAAATTACCTAGGAATGGGATGGCTCAGTTATACGTTAAATGAAGGTTTAACTTTATACGAAACTGCCAGACTGTTTCCCAGGGTGGCTGTAGCACTCCGCATTCCCACGCGAGGTGTATGAGGGTTGCAGTCAGTCTGTGTTTGCTGTCAGAGTTTTGGAGGTTTTTCCCATTTTTTGGTTTTGTGGGGGTTTTTTTTGTTTTGTTTTCTTTTGTTTTTTAAGCCATTCTGTGTAGTGGTATCTCATTGTGGTTTTATTTGACATTTCCCTGATGGCTAATGCTGCGGAGTATCTTTCCACGCGCTTACTTGCCATTAGTGAATCCTCTTTGGTGAACTCTCTGATCAACTCTTTGGGCCATTTCTCAGTTGGGTTGTTTGTTTTCTTACTGTGGAGTTTTAAGAGTTCTTTTTATACTCTGGATACAATTCTCACGTGAGATATGTGATTTGCAAATATATTCCCCCAGATCATAGCTTGCCTGTTCATACTCTTAATGGTATGTCATAGAGCAAACATTTCTAATTTTGATGAAGAAAATTTTTATCAGTTTTTCCTTTATAGATCATAATTTAAGTGTCCTATCTAAGAATGCTTTGCCTAATATTATCATTTTAAAATCACTTTCTTTGTGCCAGTCCACATTGCATAACCATTCAATTCTCACTACAATCCTATGAGGCTGGTACTATTCTTACACAACCTCATATTACAGATGAGGAAACTGAGGCACAGAGAGCTTAATTTGCCCAGGACTCACTCAGTTGTCGGTGGCAGAGCTCCAGGACTTCAGGGCCCAGCGTCTTCACCACGAGGATCAGGTTGGAACACTGCCCCTAGAAACTCGTATTGGAAAGCCATCAGGGCAAGAAATCTGGTAATATTTGCTGCTTCTTGTCATTTGGTTCTTAGCTTAAATGTCACCTCCTCAGGGAGATCTTCTCTGGCCAACCCATCTAAAATAGGACTTCTCTCCCCCACCCTACTTTCATCCTCCCTCTCCCCTCTTAACTGAGAATAGTCTCTCCGGGACATGTTCCGTTATCTGAAATTTGTTAGTTTTCTTCTACATAATTTCTTCCTTCCCCACTAAAAAGTCAGCTGGGTAAGAGCAAGGACTTCGTCTTTCACCTCCTTATCTCCAGCTAGCCTAGTGCCTGGCACAGAGTGAGCGCTCCACAAATACTTGCTCAGATGTTAGAGGACGGATGGATGGAAAAGTTGCCTCAGTTGGGGAAATTTGGCTTCTTGAGCAAGAGGGAGCTGCAACCTTGGAACTAATCAGATCCTGACTGGAAAGAATGGAAAAGCATCTTCCATACGAACATATTTGTTTGTGTGTATGAACATTGTGCACTGCATTCATGTTTAAAAAACACAATGTTGTACATACATATATATGCTCACATATGCATGGAATATCTCTGGAAGGAGACACAAGAAGCTGGTGCATTGATTGCCTTCCAGGGGTAGATCTGGGTTGGGATACTGGCTAGCATATTGGGGAGAGAATGAGACTCACTTTGCATTGTTCGTTTTAAATTTTCTACCATGCGCATGTTTTGCATATTCAGAGCATATATGTCTTTTTAAAATTATAATGATGTGAGCTTTCTTTCCCCAAGGAGGCTGAGCAGGAGAGCAAGCCAAGAGGTTAATCAGAGGAAGTTGCTCTGGAAGACAATTAACACCTTCTCTCTAACCAACAGCTTATTTGTAGGAACTGAAGCAAGGTAAGTGTTAATGCAAAAGAGGTTTTGCAAGACTAGATGGGCAGGTAGCATTTATTAAGTCATTACTAATGAGCATTGCTTATTAATTATTATTTGTAATATAATACATGCTCATTGCAACAATTCAAACTTAAAGATGCATCCAAGGCAAAACTAACACCCTCCAATCCAACTTCTTTGACACACTGTAACTAAAAATTTGATTCTCTTCCTTTTTTTTTTTTTTTACTTGTTTAAGTATTCAGGGTGATTTGGGTATGTTTATTTTGTTTGATTTCTATAAAAATGGTATCAAACCATAGACATTATTCTTCAACATCTTTTTTTCATGTCATATGTTTTGGAGCTAATTTTTAGTTGACACACACAAAGCTACCTCATTTGTTTTAATAGCTACATGATATGCAACTGTATTGACGGAAGCAGGATGTTTCTAGGTTCTCGCTGTTACAAAAATGTTGCAATGAATATTCTTGTATCTAGCTTGCTTATGAATTATTACTTTCACTTCTGAAAGTTGTCACATTTTTTGCCGTAGTACTTTGGAAAAGTTGTCCTAAAAGGCTGTATTTTTTACAACCAACAATGGATATCATAGAGTTGGTTTTCTTATGCCACTATCAGCCATAAATGTTACCAATATGTTTTTGTTTTTGCCAATATTAGGAGACATATGGGAGCTTGTTCTTTCGTTTTCATTTTCCTCCTTATACATATGTTTGTTGCCCATTTTCATTTCCTCTTCTGTAAACTGTTCACATTCTTTGCCCATATTTCCAGTGGATCATTCATTTTTTTTTTCCAGTTAAGTTGCAAGAGCTTGTTCATACCAGGGACAGTAAGCCTTTGTCATACGAAGTTTAAATATTTGCTCCTGTGCTCTCATTTATCTTTTGAACGTGTTCGTGGTGTCTTTTGTTATACAGAAGTTTAAAATTTTTATGCAATCAGATCTTTCTATTTTTTTCCTTTGTAGCTATTAATAACCACGGATGTTTGCGTAACCAGTGGTTTTCATACTGTGTTCCTAGTTTCATGAAACTAGGGTTTCATGGGGATGGATGGACGTCAAGGCTGTGGGGGTGAGTGAAGCTGTCGCCTGTTAGGAACTCACACCTGCCCCTTCCTCTGTTTTTTTTTTTTTTTTTTAATGATTTTTTACATGCTACCACTAGTCCCATAGTGGAGGAGAGCCAGAATTATTGGGTGAGGCACTTAATCTCCCTGGGCCTTATTTATTAGTTTCTTGATCTAGGAGATGGGAATTGTACTGAAGCTTCAGTGAGCAGATGCATGGAAAGCCACCACTTAAGTAGCCCTTACCATGTGCCCAGCACTGTGCTCGGCAATACACATACATATATTCTCACTTAGCCCTTGCAACCACCTACCTGCCTGAGGAACTGCCAGCAGGATTATCCCTGTTTTACAGAGAAGGAAACTGAGGCCCAGAGGGTTTAGGCAACTTGCCTAAGGGCGCAAGGGTAGTGAGCAATGCAGCCAAGATTTACACCTTGGTCTCTGTGTGCCTTTAAGATTTTGGTTCTCCTCTGTCCACTCTCTTTACCACATTGATATTTATTGAGCACCTGCTATGTTCCTGCCCAGTTCTAGGTGCTGGGGATACAGGCGTGAACCTGACAGGGTCAGTCTCTTGATGCTTACAGCCTAGTGGGTGAGAGACTGATCAACAACCAGACCACTTCAAATTGTGATTAAATGCCACTGTGCACGGTGCAATGGGAGACGCTGACACCGATTGCTACTTCAGACTGGGAGATTCTCCTTTCAAAAGGAGAGGGCTTTCTGAGAAAATCTACTTGACCTGAGATGTAAAGGATGAGTAGAGCAGGCCGGTTGGAAACTGCGACACATCAAGTGGGCGGGCTCTTTGGCAGAGAAAGAGCTTGGCAGCCTCCAAGAATGGAAAGAAGGTCAATATGGCAGGAAGGCAGATTGTGCGAGGGCAGGTTTGAGATGGGGAAGGAGAAGTCAGTGGATACCAGGGCATGCAAGGCCTTTGTGGGCTGAGACAGAAAGTTTGGACTTTATTCTAAGTGAGTGGGAAGCCATGGAGGGTTTAAGCAAGGGGATACTGCAGTCTGATTGTGCTTTAAAAATATCACTCAGTGAACATATGCATACCTTCTAACGAAGCAATTCTACTCCCAGGTAGCTACCCAATAGAATGCATGCTTATGTGCACCAAAGACAGGAATATTGACAACTGCCCTCTGTAATAGCCCCAAACCATAAACTACTCAAGTGCCTCTCAGGACTTGACTAAATAAATAACGATATAATCATATGATGGAATACTATACAGAAATGAAAATGAACAAACTATAACTACACACAACAGAATGAATGGATCTCACAAACAATGATGAGCGGATTAAGGCAGACGTAAAATAGCACACATTATATGAATCCATGTATACTAAGTTCAAAAACAGACAAAACTAATCTATGGTGCGAGAAGTCAGGATGACTATTGCCCTGGGGCAGATATGGGGTGACAATAAGGGGCATAGGGTGGGCTTCTGGGATGCTGGTGACGTTCTGTTTCTTGATTTGGGTGCTGGTTACATAGGTGTGTTCAGTGTAAGCAAACTCACCAAGCTGAACACTCAGGATCCGTGCATGAATGTGTGTCTGTTTCATTCTGGCCAGTGAGTGAGTGTTGAACTAGAAAGCGGGTGGGCGTCATCTGGGGGAGACGAGGCAGGGGCTATTGCAGAAGCCAGGTGAATAGTAGTTGGCCAGAGGAGGGTGGTGGTGACGGAGACATGGGGACAGATAGGGGCACGTGTTGGAGAAGAGCCCACAGGCCTGTGATGGTGGGGGCATCCGCTACTCTCCACAACCAGCATGAGCACCTCGGGGGACGGAGGTGTCACAGCCAACACGGAGAAGGCGGGGAGAAGCATCTTCGAGGAGGATGGCAGGATCCAAGGCCTAAGTTTTGGACACGTAAAATTTAAGATGTTTCCAAAAGGTGACTTCATGGGAGCAGATGGATATATGGGTGTCCAGTGAGGTTTTATTTGGAAAGAAAAAAAAAAAAAGACTTCTGTTACTTAAGAGAAAAATAAAGTTTGAAAGCAACCATTCTAGCCATTTTCCCTTTTACAAAGCACTTTCTGTTCCCATTATCTCAGTTCCATTTAATTTCATGACAAAGATTCTTGTCTGCGAGGTGTGGGTGGGGTGGGGGGAATATTGTGTCTTTATGTAGAACTCAGAGATATGTTCATGTCTATGCCGTTACTTGAACGTGCTATATTTATCTATTAGAAGAGAGCAGGCCCTGGCGCGGGTGCCTGGGGACCCCGCAGAGGGCATCAGCTATAAGCAGAGGCTGATCGAGGCTCCAGGAGTTTGGCTCTCACCGCAGGAAGGCTGAGCCAAGAGGTCTGAAACCTAAACATAACAGGCAGAGAAGCTTTCAGACATCCCTGGGACCCTGGGGACAAGCCACAGTTGCCAGAGACATGGGCTCCATTTCCTTCTAATTCAATCTCTATCCCTGCCTCTCCCTGAACAACATGGCTCACACCTCTCCCCTCTCCCCTGCTATACTCCTCCAAGGCTCCCATCGCCCTCAGGAAAGAGTCCTGGGCACAGGCCACTAGGCCGGGCCACGAGGAGGCTTTGCCATCTCTGCAGCCTCATCGTTCACTCTTTGTACAGGTTCTCTGTGCAAAGCCGTGTAGCGCTTCCTTTCTTTCTGTCGGGTGTGCTGCGTTCTTTCTCACTGCAGGCCTGTTTGCAGGTTTTGCCTGTGTCTGGGGTGCTGGCTTGCTCTTCACTGTACTTACCAGAACACATCTTTCAGGTGTCCTCTTCCCCTCATTTTCTTCAGGACATCTTGGCATTCCCTACACAGGGAGAGCCCCACGCTCTTCCCCAAGACACCCAGCGCTGCCCCTGACAGGACCCCCACTCCCCTGTCAGTGACTGTCTTCCCCACCAGACTGTGAACTCCAGGGTGATGGAGACTGTGTCTGCTTGGTCCCCCAGGGTCACCCCAGCACTGAGCATAGCACTCAGCACAGGGAAGGTTGACTGATTTGTCCCTTGACCTCCCAGATTGAGGCCTGTGCCCTGCTCCCTGGCATTGGGTGCCAAACATGTCCTCATAGCCACCTTCCTCCCTTGCCCTCTAGGCTAAACCCTCGGGACCCAGCCGATGACCCTGAAGCTCAGCGTTTCTTTGTCAACACCCCCAGGCCCAGTAAGACTCAGCATTCACTGTGCACTCAGGGACTTGTCCTTGGATCCCCTGAAAATGCTCGTGACCATGACTGACCCCACACCTACTTTTCAACAGAATGCTTGGGCACAGTTTACACGCAGATTGGAACCAAAACCTGGACCCACCCTGCCAAAGGACCAATGAGGGTCAAACTCCCTGGGGCTGACTCAGTCTGAAATAATGCAATCCCGTGGAGGCGTCCACGACTGTGTGGGCAACAACCCTGAAAGAGGAATAGCCACAGGGCACAGAGGCAGTCAAAAGCCGTGTCACAAACCTTAAACACCCTTTGCTGTAGCAATTCCACCTCTAGGAATTCATTCTGATAACAGCGCATGGGAGCAAAGATGACTTTATGACGATGTTTACCACAGCATTGCGCATCACTGCGAAACAATGGAAATAATCAAGATATCCAACAGAAGATTGGTTAAAACTGGAAATCCAGCCTGTACCCTGCCACCATTTAAAATGATGTTGTGCATGCATATCACAGACATGGAGTCACGTCCGCCACACGTTATGAGTGTGTTAGGAGCTGTTCAGTGGCCACTGACAGAAATCCATCTCAAAACGGAAAAAGCACAGGGGAGGATTTGTTGGCTCATGGAATCCAAAGGAGAGCTGGACGGCCACGGTTTAGGAAGGACCACAGTGTGGTCGGGCCTGGAGAACAAGTAGAATCTGAGTCTCCGCTTGAGGACACCCTCTCCACCTGCTGTTTGCCTCTCCCTACATGTCAGCCTCACTTCTCCACTGCAGACCAGAGAGTGGGGAACAAGGTCCGGGACACAGGGAAGACCCAGCTGTCTCTAACTCCAGATCCAGAAATCCCAAGCAAGAAATCTATTGGCCACCTTAGATCAAATACCCAAATCTGAACCAGTCAACTGTGGGCAAGGCAGCCAGGTGCTGTGATTGGCCCAGCTCAGGGCAAGACCCTCCTCTGGACCAATCAACTAAGGCCAGGGGGCGGAGTCTCTTCGACCTAACATGGGAATTCCGGAATTAAATGCAGGCCGGGAAGAGTGGTTCCTAGGAAACAGGACAGGGCTGATACTCTGTTATCTCCTACCTATTGTTAAATGAAGTGGTTAAAGAAACAGAAAGCACCATGAGGTTCTATTTCTAGAGGAAGGGGTGCATAGGGGAAAAAAGCCTGAAAAGATACTCCAAAATATTCAGAGTGGTTTTCTTGCAGCTGTGCTGTGTTTTTTTACAACAAACACCAATTATTTGTGAGATTAAAAATTTTTTAAGAGAGAAGAGCTCTGTTGACTCCATGAATATGCAGAACATCCACTCCAGCCGCTGTCCCCATGTCTCCTTCAGCGAGCCCATGCTAGATTTGAAATGCAAGTGGTTCTGTGGACTGCAGAAGTCATTAGGGTCTCCAGGCACATCCATCCAGCAAATGGATGTTTACAGGGGACCCAGTAAGTACCAGGCAGCAATATGTGCTGGAGGTATAGCGACCACTAAGAGCTTAGACCTGTCTTCAAGGGACTCACCATCTGATGGAACATGGGCTGTGATGAGTACATGGCCAGTTATGTTATAAGAAGCTCAAAACAGAAGTATGAGCAATGTGCTAGGAAAATAGAGATGAAAGGGCAACCAGTTCTGTTTAGGGGGATCTGGAAAGGTGGTCTCAAGGCATTGGGCTTTGAACTGGGCCAGGAGCGTAGAGCCTGCCGTAGAGCATGCCATGGAGGGCTTATCAGTGGAGGAGACAGCACGTATAAAGATGCAGAGTGTTCACCAGCGGGACCTGGAGTTGGCAGGTGGTTGGGGTGGCAGGAAGTATGAGGAAGCAGGCAGGGAATGCCTTCACTATGCATTTGGTGAGCATCTTCTAGTATATGGCAGGCTTTTGGCTAAGGGCTTGCTGGTAAGATAAGATAGCTATTTGGGATTAGAGTCCAGAGGGCCTGGAATGCTATTCTCTCTTTTTTCCAATACAACAAAATTGAGATTAAAATGTAGGTTTATCTCTTCTCCCATAGGAGGGACAAATGTATTCCTCATCCATGGGTTCTCTCAGGTGTCTTCAGCTCATGCATCTCCACATTAGGGGGCGGGGGAGACGTCACAACACCCTGCTTCCTGGGTTCATAATTCCACCCATGTTCCAGGGATATTGGGGAACAAGAACTCAGAGAATTCTCCCGGGGGTTGTTGCAGAGGCAGAGCTGTGCTCAGAAGGTCCTGGCTGGGCTTTGCAGTGGAGACTTAGCCACTCTCATGGGCACTAGCTTCCCAGCTCTGTTTCTCTGGAGGGACTCTGGGGAAGGGGATCACTGGTCTCTGAAGTGTCTTTCATGCACTAAGCTGAATGACCTTGGCCTGAATCTCTGAGGGTTATGTAAGATTAGGTAGCCACTTAGTCAAAAATAGCTTTCATGCTGACTCCAGCCCACAGAACCGCATCCAAGTGAAGGGGGCACAGATGAGCCAGAGCTGGGCATGCGTGGGGAAATTCCCTTCCTGGTCCGTGCCATCGGAAAGTCGTTTGGGAGTGTCAGATGGGACTTAGAGCTGCTAACAGGTGATCTCCCCTGCTTCTCTGTTTGGCAGCAGTAATGTGGTTTTGCTGAAGCACAGAAATCAAGGGACCATGAATATGGAAATTTAGTGCAAACAGAATGAAAGTGAGTAAGAGGGTTCAGCAGGCAGAAAGAGCACTGAACTAGGAGTCTGCGGATCTACTACCACCATTGACTCTCTAGAGCTAGTTACTTTCATTTATTTATTCAACAAATATTTACTGAGCAACCACCATGTGCCAGAGACAGACCTAGCACTGGAGACACGAAAGAGAAGGACAGATGCTATTCCAGCCCTCATGGAGTTTTAGCTTGTGGCAAGCTATCTTATTCCCCATCCTAATGATAGCTTATGTTTTCTGAGAACTCCTTTGTGCCAGGCACTTTATAAGAAATTGGGCATACACAGTAAACAAGCCAGATACAATCCCTGGCCACGTGCAGCTTGCAATCTAGAGGGAGAAAGAGACAAATAGCAGAAGGAAAAAAAAAAAAAAAAAAACTCAGACAAATTGTCTTTGCAATAAAAATTCCAATAAAGGTTTGCTAAACACCCTTCCAGGTCTAAGAGGAGGACATCTCTGTTGATTGGGAGTGTTATTATCTTGTTCAAAGTTTCTGCCCAGTGAAGGAGCATGTCCTGAGCCCCTGTTTTCTCCCTCTGGATGTGACATTGGGGGAAAAGCAATTTGGACCCTTCATGAGGAGCAGGCACCTCATCCACTGCTGTTCAGAGTGGATGTCGACCTGATATTTTTGGAGGAAAATTTGGCAACATTCATCAGAGCTTTTAAAGTATGCCTCTCCTTTGACCTAATAAGTCCATTTCTGGGCATTTATCCAAAGGAAATGATTGGATAAGTGCACAAAGATGTACATTATAAAGGAGCTCATTGCATCCTTATTTATGATAGTTAAAAATTTGAAATAACCAAGATAGCCAATAATAAGGGATTGTTGAAACGAATTGTACTATAGCAGGGCATGGTGGTACATGCCTATAGTCTCAGCTATGTAGGAGGATCCCTTGAGCCCAGGAGTTCAAGTCCAGCCTGGGCAACATAGTGAGACCCTGTCTCTAAAAAATAAAAATAAATTGTAGTATATCCATAAAGTGCCATAAAATAATTTTTGCCCTCTACACCACTAACATGGAAAGATGTCCATGACATGTTTACGTTAAGTTACCGAAAAAAGTTGTTTAAAAAATTATGTGCAATGGCACCAAAAGAACAGAACACTTAAGAATAAACTTAGTCAAGGAGGTGCAAGACTTGTATACTGAAACTAAAAAACATTGCTGAAAGAAATGAAAGAAGACCTAAATAAATAGATATTTTTTGTTCATGGGTTAGAAGACTTAATTTTGTTAAGATGGCAACACTCCCCAAAGCAATATACAAATTCAGTGCAATCCCTATCAAATCCCAAAATCCTACAAATTCCATTTGTCAGTGGAAAAGCTGACTCTAAAATTCATACAGAATTTCAAGGTATTCCAAATAGCCAAAACAATCTGCAAAAAGAAGAACAAAGCATGAAGACTCACATGTCCATATTTCGAAACTTAATAGAAGCTACAATAATCACAATCGTGTGCTAATGGCATATAAGGATAGTCATACATAGAGATCAATGGAACAGAATTAAAAGTCCAGAAATAAACCTGTATACAACTATGGCCAATTGATTTTCAACAAGGGTGCCAAAACCACTTAATGGGGGAAGGAAGAGTTTCTTCACAAATGGTGCTAGGACAACTGGATATCCACTTGCAAAAGGATCAAGTTGGACCTTACCTCACACCATATACACATATTAACTCAAAATGGATAAAGGGTGAAATATAAGAGCTAAAGCTATAAAACTCTTTGAAGAGAACATCTTCATGATCTTGGATTCGGCAACAGTTTCTTAGACCAAAAGCAAAAGGAACAAAAGAAAAATAAATAAATTAGACTTAATCAAAATTAAGAACTTTTGTGCATCAAAGGACACTACCAAGAAAATGAAAAGAAACCCACAGAATAGAAGAATATATTTGCAAATCATATGTCTGATAAGGGTCTGGTATCCAGAATACAGAAAGAATTTGTATAACTCAACATGAAGAAGACAACCCAATTTTTACAATGGGCGAATGCCTTGAATAGATATTCCTCCAAAGATGTACAAATAAACAACTACATGAAAAGATGTTCAATGATTAGTCATTAGGGAAATGCAATTCAAAACCATGATGAGTTACCACGTCAGACCCACTAGGATGGTTATAATTAAAAAAACAAATAAATAAACAAAAGGAAAATGACAAGTGTTGGAAAGGATGTGGACAAATTGGAATCCTCATATGTTGCTAGTAGGAATGTGAAATGGTGTAGCCACTGTGGAAATCCATTTGGTGTTTCTTCAATAAGTTAAATACAGAATGACCATTTGGCCAGCAATCCTACTCCTAACTATATACTCATAGGAATTGAAAATAGGTGTTCAAATCAAAACTTACACAAACATGTTCATAGCAGCACTATTCATAACAGTCAAAAGGGATAAATAATCCAAATGTCCCTCAACTGATGAATGGTTAAACAAAATATGATACTTCCGTATAATGGAATATTATTTGGCTATAAAAAGGAATGAGGTACTGATAGATGCTAAAACAGGATGAACCTTAAAAACATTACACTAAGTGAAAGGAGTGAGACACAAAAGGCCACAGAATGTATGATGATTTATGTGAAATACCCAGAATACGGGAATCCATGGAGACAGACGGGAGATTAGTGGTTGCCAAGGGATGGAGGCAGAGGGGTATGGGGAGTGACTCCTTAGTGGCCACGGAATTTCCTTCTAGGATGATGAAAATGTTCTGGAACTGGCTAAGTGGTGACAGTTGAACTATATTGTCAACGCACTAAATGCCACTGAATTGTATGCTTTAAAAGGGTGAAAACAGAAAAAAAAAATTGTGATTATTCCAGAAAAATAGCTGGAATAATGGACAATAAAATGTTAACCGTGATTATTTCTGGGTGGCATCAGGACTGACTTTTTCCTTTTTGTACTATCTGAATACTTTATAAGAAGCATGTTTTGTGTTAATCATCAGAATGAATAAAAACCATCCATAATGAGCTGTTTTCATTTTAGAAAACAAGAAGGAAAAAACGGAGAAAAAGAGAGAGAGGGAGGAAGGGAGGAAGGACAAAAGGGAGCCCTGGAACCCCACCCCCTTCATGCCTTCCATGAGCTTGGAGGTGCAGGCCTTGCTGGGGTCTGGCTGGGAGTTGAAAGGGCTTCTGGTTAGACACCAAGAAGGACTCTTTTGGTCAATAGTGTTGAGGTCACAGCCCACAGAACTCTTTGTACGTGCAGTGGAAAGATCCTCAAGATATATTGGGTGAAAAAGCAAGATTCAGACCAGAGTGCCACAATTAGTGTAATCACACACACATGCACATACATGTATAATTACTAACAAGCGTACACAAGTACATTTGCAAATGCAAAGATATGCTCTGTGAAAATGAGTAAAAAGCAGCAAGAATGGTTTTCCCCAGGGAAGGCAACTGGGTTTCTGGGCAACAGGAGAGAGGGAAGCATACTGAGTTTTCACTGTATACACCCCCTCCGTACCGTTTGTATTTGGCAGTACTGCACTCTCAAAGATATACATTTTTTTTCCTCAGTACCTGCTAGGTACTGAGGTTTCCAAAACATAAAAGATATTTAAGTAAAATGTAATAAGTTTTTGTTTCTGCCTTATTTTGTATTTATGAAATTTATAAAGAATTTTAAAACAACAGATATTATTTAACATGTAAAAAAGGTAAATACTCTTTACCACACTCAAAAACACAGAAATGTTTGAAGTGAAAACAGAGTGCTCCTCCCAGCTTACTTTCAAAGGGAAAATATATTTAATATAAATAAAATGTATTATAAAGTAAAGTTACCATGGCCGGGTGCGGTAGCGCGTTACTGTAATACCAGCATTTCGGGAAGCCAAGGTCGGAGGATTGTTTGAGGCTAGGAATTCAAGACCAGCCTGGCAACAAGGTGAGGCCTTGTCTGTACAAAAAATAAAAAATTTAGCCAGGAGTGGTGGCACGTGCCTGTAGTCCTAGCTATTCGGGAGGTGGGATGATCACTGGAACCCAGGAGTTGGAGGTTACCATGAGCTGTGATCACACCACTGCACTCCAGCCTGAGTGACAGCAAAATCCTGTCTCTTGAAAAAAAAAAAAAAAAGAAAAAAGAAAAAGAAGAAAAAAGAAAAAAAAGAAAAAAAAAAGAAAGTAAAGAAAAGAAAGGAAATAAAACAAAGATATCAGAAAAATGTTTTTTTTCTTCCCTGTTGGTTTCTATTCCTCTAAATTTTCTATATACTATCTATTATTTTATGTTGGAAAAAGGTCTATAATTACATTTTTAAACATAAAGCCATGGGTTTTAGGCAGCTGGTGAAGCAGTGCTGGCCTAACCTTGACCTCTCTTCCCCTCTGGCCCTGATCTCTGCAGCCTCCTTGGCCCAGACCCCAGGCCCTGCGAGTCCCGCTGCCCCCACGTGGCCTGCCCGGCCTGCCAGGCCATTAACTCTCAGGACACCCTGCAGAGAACTGGGGTGGGACAGCTGGGCAGGGCGCTTCTGGATTTTTTGTCTTGGAATAGCTGTTTTGAAGTTGTGTTTGCCCAACAAACACAGCATTTTTACTTTGATAGTATATTATAGACAAATAAAGTTTTCAGAAGACTATTTTATTCATGCTTTATGTTAGGTTGAGCAAACATTTGTCCATTTTAAAGACGGGGAAGCCTGACGGAGATTGAGAAGTGCGCCAGCCCCTGGGCCACCCTCCCTGGCCCCGCTGGCGTAGTAGCCATGGAGGGACCTTGACGTTTGCCTGCCAGCGCCCACCCTGCCGAGGGAAGATGGAAACACAGACGCCCCCGGCCTCCCAGGGCCCAGACACGCCACTGGAAAACCTCCTTGGGCTGCCCGCATGATCTAGGACCAAGGGTTTGGAGCTTTTCTCCTGGGGCTTTCCTTAGCCTGGCTTCTCTGCTCTGCTGTTCCCTGCACGCGTCTCAGGGGATGCTAGGTCAGATCACAGTGGGCCACCAGAAACTTTTCCAAGGTCTGCTGGGGGCGACCCAGCAGGGTCCTTACTGTCTCCGATAGATCCTCTATTGCTTGAAATACCTCTATTGGAGAATCATCCTTTCATGCGATCAATTCTACATTCCTGCTTTAAAAAACCTGAAAAGTTCATTTTATGCCCTGAATTATCAAAACGCATCATTATGGAAAGTAGAAACAACCCCTCCCTGACACCTCCCACCACCAAAAATGTCACAAAACACCTCTACACCCAGTACCTAAAAAGAATCTTAGTATTTTGGAGTATTTCTTTGAGGTCTTTAAAAATAAATCGCTGAGCCATTTTTATTATTAATGTTTAATATAGTTAGGATCATTCCATATATCAGTTGTGGTACTTGTTTATGAAAATCGTATCAACGGAAGCATTTTTTCATGTTACTCTAAGTCCTCGCTGTAATGTGCTACTAGCTCTGTCATCTAGGGCGTGTTAGTTCACTTCTCTGTGCACCAGTTTTCTTATCTGCAAAGTGGGGATAATACTAGTATCGATCTTGCAGGCTGCTGTAAGGATTCAATGATAGTGCAGGCAAAACGCTTTGCCAATAGCCTGATTCAACAAATGTTAGCAATGCGCCTATTGCTAACACAGACACGGTTGATTTCGCTTTTCAGCTAGCATGAATAATGCTACATCGAACACCTCTGTGGCTAGAGCCTTGTCCATATTAAGGATTAATTTCTTACTGGAGATTCCCAGAAATGGAATTGCTAGACCAAAGGGTCTAGACTGTTAAATTCTTGATATAGATTGCCATTGACACTTCTGCCAAGAGAGAAAGAATCCTGGTTTTAAGTGTGAATCTGTCCTCTGGGGACAGGACATTGAGTCCCTCTCCCCCGTTCCAGCGCACATAACTTTAGTGGGTGTGAGTTTAGAAGGCTTCTCTCTCTGAACAAGCCTAGGCGTTTGATAAGACATCTTGGCACCATTCAGAGAACGGTTGGAATAACCCTGAGACCTCAGTTGCACTCTCTGTAAAACTGGGTCCAGGATCTCGCCCAAGGTGTGGTGAGGAGTAATCAATGGCTAGTGGCTAGAGCGGACTTTTGTCCTCCTGATTATAAAAGACCTTTGAATTGCTTGGCCACTTCGAGTTTCTCAGGAAAGTGATAACACTGGGCCAAAGTTCACACCAGTTGGCCAGGCTGTCCCTCCCCAGCACCCACAAGGCTGGAGGGAGAAGGGGGATGACTGCAGTCCCACGAGTGTTGGGCTGGGTTCATTGGGGTTGGGTCACCAGGGGTAGGGAACATTTCCCTGTTGATCCTCCCACATGGCACATCATGGGAAATATCCACATGCTTTGTTTATCTACCACATCCACCCCTGACACTGTGACAGGATGTAAGTTTTGACACACAGTAGACAGAGGACTGAGATGAAATGAGGTGAGGCTCACTGTAGCCGCTCTGGGTAGCTCCTGGTGCCTGAGTATGCTCTGGGCCTCTAGGAAGAGCTACCTTGCTCTTGTTCTGTTAACTTGGTGAAATACTCCGAACATTTAAGGCCCAGCCCTAATGCTCCAATTCCAGGAGACTCCCTTGATCCAGCCCCAGCTGGAAGTGACCCCCTTTCCTCTGAATGCCAATAGACTCCCCTCATCTGTGCCTTCGTGTGGCTCTGCTCACTTTCCACCTCATCTCACAGGTGTTGGTCAGTGTCATCTTCCCAAACTGTCTAGAAGCTCCTTAAGGACGGCCCCACACTGGTGCAGGACTTCATACCTCTCAAGGCAATTAGTAAGCGTGCTGAAATGAATTAATTCCTGCCCACCATGATGACGAGTTATTGGTTGAAAAGGTGAATTAAATAGAGACAGTTTCACTTCTCCTTTTCCATTCTGGGTGTCTTTTAGTTTCTTGCCTAATTGTCCTGGCAGGAACCTCAAGTACAATGTGGAATAGAAATGAGGAGAGAGGTATCCTCGTCTTGGGGGAAGCGTTTGGTCTTTCACCATTAAGTGTGATTTAGCTGCAGGTTTTCAATAGATTTCCTCTGTCAGGCTGAGGACGTTTCCCTCTATGCCTGGTTTGTTGAGTGTTTTTATCATGAAGTGGCGTTGAGTTTTGTCCAATGCTTTTTCTGCATCTATTGAAATGATCATGTGGCTTTTGTCCTTTATTCTATTGACAAGGTGTATGACATTAATTGACTTTCAGATGTTAATCTAACTTTGCATTCCTGGGATAAATCCCACTTGGTCATGGTGTATAAATCTTATATATTGCTGGATTCTGTTTGCTTGTATTTTGTTGAGGTTTTTTAGTCTACGTTCATAAGAGATATTGGTCTGTAGTTTTCTTTTATTGTAATATTTTGGTCTTGTTTTGGTATCAAAGTAATGCAGTCCTCATAGCATGAGTTGGGAAGTGTTTCTTCTTCTATTTTCTGGAAAAGTTTGTGAAGAATTCTTTAAATATTTAGAATTCACTAGAAAATCCTTTCTGGGCCTGTGATTTTCTTTGTGGGTAGTTTTTTGATTACCAATTCAATCTCTTGGCTAGGCACAGTGGCTCATGCTGTAATCCTAGCACTGTGGGAGGCCGAGACAGGAGGATCGCTTGAGGTCAGGAGTTCGAGACCTGCCTGAGCAAGAGTGAGACCGCGTCTCTACTAAAAATAGAAAAAACTAACCAGGAACTACTAAAAATAGAAAAAATTAGCCAGGCGTGGTGGTGCTCACCTGTAGTCCCAGCTACTCAGGAGGCTGAGGCAGGAGGATTGCTCGAGGCCAGAAGTTTGAGGTTGCAGTGAGCTGTGATGACACCATTGCACTCTACCTGGGGTAACTAAACAAGACTCTGTCTCAAAAACAAAATACAACAAAACAAATAAATAAACAAAAAAACCATATTATGGTAAAAATCAGTTAAACTAATAATAATTGGCCTGACTAGAAAAGGTATTTGTCAGGGGCATTAGCAAATTTCTATGCAATTTCTAAGACTGTGAGACGAGTTTGCTGTGATTGGAATCAGACACTCAGAGTAGTGAGGCAGAGTAAAGGAGTACTCCAGAGCATGGGCTTTGGTGTCAGACCTACCTGGCTTCAAGCCCTGCTCTCACTTGCTGTTCCTGTGCTCATCTGTGGAATGGGGATGACAACATAAGAGAATTAAATGGGATGGTATGCGTTGGGGTTGGCAGCACACAGTGAGTCGCTCCAGTTACTACCGTCCATGGGAAAGGAACTCAAAGGCCATCTGGCTCCAGGTGATGTGGATTCCCATTTTCCTCCTGAAAACATACTTTTTATCTACCACCGAATAACCAAGTATGTAACCTTGGGGAAATTACTTGATTTTTCTTAGCCCTTACCTTCCTTTTCAGTAAACATCTTTCAAGATCATCCTGAGAAAATCAAGATCTGTCAAGGGCAAGATCTTTGGAATTTGTGAAATGCAAACCTAAGCTACAAAGATGTTCACCTCGGTGTTGTTTATCATTGGGACGTGGTGAACTGAAATCAACACAGAGGTCCAAAAATAGGAGACGGTTAACTAAACTATGGGACTTCCTTCAGTGGGCTTATAAACAATGAGGAATTTAGTTCCCATGACAGCCAAGGTGTTTTCCTCCTGGTGAAGGATGAATCCCTCAGCACCCAAAACAATGTCCATGGTGTAATAGGCGCTCAGTATTTATTGAAGGGAGGAATGAATAAAAGAAGAGAAATTAACTTCCAAGGGTGTCCACCTGGCTGTGATTTTGCTGCATGGGGTAGAAAAGTAGACTAGAAGAGCTAGGGGTGGTTTTTGAGAGGCCTGGGTAGGGGGCAGAAAAGTCAGACTATCAAGAGCTATCAGGTGGGATGTTTGAGGTTGCTTATTGGATGCTGAGCAAGAATCCAGCTGCCTCTTCCATGGCCCACAAGGTCTCCAGTAAAATACACATGCCTGGCAGTGCTTTTGGAACTGGGTGTGTGTTTTTGAAGGGTGCAATGAAGTATGGAGACTGACTTCCATTGGAGAATACCACAGTCATGTCTGAGCATCATAATGTAGAAGAAAATTTAATGACATGGAAAGATGTGCACAATATATTGTTGAAGAAAATAATTGGGTGCAGAAGGGGAGGTGCAACTGCAATCCCATTTCGGTTAAAATAGAAAAACATCTGCTCACGTCTGGATGGTGAGATTGAAGAATATTTTTTCCTTTTTGATTATTCACACTTTATACTTTTTAAAATCAACATGTATTGCTCGTGAAACTGAAAGCGATGTGAAATGGTGGATGAGCTGGCGCTGTCCTTATTGCATTTCACTGGTTAGTAAAGGTCAAGCAACATTGTCAAGGTCAAGCCAAGACTGAGTGGCCCATTGATTTACGGCCAGTTCAGTGACCTTTCTACTTGACTGGCAGGAAACACCTCCCCAGAAGTGTTCTGAGTGCCTGGGACCCAAAGTCTCTGAAAGATCTGAAAGAATAGCCCATTCCTTCTCCCGGTTCACTCTCTTTTTGGAATCTAGATTCCAGGACAGGATCGGTGGCTATAAGTGCATTCCCTCTTCTCCTACTTCAAAGGACCTCTCACGAGGCTTTCATTTGCACTTCAGGTCAGTAGCATGACCCTCAGGCTCCTCTGGGGGGAGAATCATGTCTGCAAGGTGGTCTGCGAAGCCTCCTGCAGGTTAAGCCAGTTATAATCTGTGACTCACATCTACAGGTAACAATTTTCTTAAAGGTGTCCGTTGAGTGATAGGAACACACAGAGAGACAGAGACAGAGGGGCAGCCCAGGAAACAAACCAAGAAGCATAAACTTACAACCCTGGAACTGAAAGGGTCCCCTCGAGACCACCTGATGCATGATTGGATGATCTGGGAAACTGAGGCCTGGGTTGTACGCTGAGGCCAGAACTCACATGGATTTGCTTCCTAAACATCTCTCCATTCCATCCTTTCCTACCCCTTCTCCCCACTGTGGCCCTCAGGCATACCATGACACTTCCCTGGCTGATCTTTCAACCTAGGGCTATGTCACAAAGAGCCCTGTGAGCCATGGTGAGGAATTTAATCTGGGGCAATGCGACACCATGGAAGAATTTGAAGCAGGACAGCAATGGGGTCAGATATGGATTTCAGGTGGCTGCTTAAACCCTCTGGCTGCTGTATTTAGAATGGACTCAAGGAAGTTAGAGTGGACTCAGGGAGACCAGTGAGGAGGCTGCTGTAACTGTCCAGGTGAGGGGGTGGCAGCCTGGACCAAGGCTGTGACAATGGAGGTAAGTGGGTGGTCTCCCTGACTTCTTCAAGCCTCACTGATCTCCTCCTTTGGCACGTACGGTCAGTATCCCCCAGTTTAATACCTAGTCTGGGATTGTACTTATTAGGATTCCTTTAGGTGCGACTGCATAGACACCCAACCCAAAGCAGCTTAAACGCAACATTGTCAAGCAGTGTCAGGCACGTGGTAGGTGTTCAACAGACAGGTGGGTGAGTGAATGAACCAAAGGCTCTTGACTCCTGGACCATTGTTCTTTCTACTACACACAGTGTTGACTGTAAGCCTGAATTCCATAAGCCTAAATACTTGAAAAGCTGTCACTTCTGGGCTTGTCCCCAACTCTGAAATCCCCTCCATAACATGCTTGACACGCATCCATTCTGCTTGTCTCTGGAATTCTCCAGGGACAGGATACTCACGACCTCAAAAAGCAATTCACATTTTAAAAAAATGAAACAAAACAGTGAATAGATAAGTATTTTTTAAATCAGTTTTATTAAAGTATAGTTTATGTACAATAACATGCACCCATTTAAATATAAAGTTCTTCAAGTTTGAGAAACATACACCGTGATGTAAATACCACGACAAAACAGTTTTAGGACATTTCCATCATGCTGAAAAGCTTGCTTGTGCTCCTTTGAAGTCACCCTCTCCCCACTCCTGGTCTCTATTTTCTGCCACTGTAATTTTGCCTTTTCTAAAATTTCAATTGAATGGAATCATACCCTGTGTAGTGTTTTGAGTCTGACATATTTTACTTAATGTAGTGTATTTGAGATCATCTGGGCTGTTATGTGTGTCAGTAGTTTGTTCCTTTTTTGCTGAACAGTCTTTCACTGGATGGGTATACCAACATTTATTTATTCACCAGATGAAGAGTGTTTGGATTATTTCTAGTTTTGGCTATTGTTAACAACCTATCATGAAAATTCACATATATATCCTTGTGTGGACATTATTTTTTTTAATTTCTCTTGCATAAATATTTAGAATGGGATTTCTGGGGCATATGGAAGATAAACACTTAATTTTATTAGGAACTGCCAAACTATTTTCTAAAGTGGTTATACCATTTTGCATTCCTGCCAATATTGTATGACAGTTCCAGTTGTTCCACAATGTCACAAACACTTGGTACTGTCAGTTTTAAATTTTTAGTTACCATAGGGAATGTGTAGTTGTATTACATTGTGATTTTCATGTGTATTTCCTTAATGACTGATGATATAAAGCATCTTTCCATGTACCTATTTGCTATTCATATAAAATAGATATAATTTTTAAAAAAGTACTTTCTGCAGTTAGAAATCTCCAGGCTCTGTCTGTTGGCTCAGTTCAGTTTAACCAATATTTATTGATCACTCACTTTGTGTCAGTTACTGTGAGAGCAGATGAACCTAAGATGACTAAGATCTAGCCCTGACCTTGACTGGTTCACAGTCACATGGGAGGAAATGGTACCTGTAAGAGAAAAATTTCTTTCTCAGGTTGTTAGAGCATTAATAGAGTTAAGCCCAGGGTTCACGGGAAAAACGAGGAAGGGTGCCCTACCCAGCCAAGGGTGATGGTGGGCGGTGGGGCGTGGGGAGTGTTCAGGGAACGTCCACCTGGCTCTGAACTGTGGTGTCAACAGATGTGGGCATGTTGTCATTCATGCATCACACACTCATTGAGCACCTACTGTGGACCAGACACTGTACTGGCCTGGGGGGTGACTATGAATGAGACATTGTCCCTGCCTCAAGGATCTTACAGAGGGAGGGCAAGAAGTTCACTTCCTTTCTTTGTGGAAAGTCTTATCAAACAATATATCAATAACAAATCTACCTATCAAAGAATTGCTGAGTGATTAGAAAACATGATTCAGAGAGATTTATGCTAATTGTATGTTATATAATTTTACATGGATGCCTCATGATATCGGTTTATTTATTTCATTTACTAAGGATTCAATTCTTTCACATGGGTTACCTCACTGGGTCCCCATGATCAACGAGAGAGGGTAGGATTACTACTGTCTTTGAAATTGAGTGTCAGAGAGCCAGAAAACTGGCCCAAAGTCACTCAAAAGTAGAACCAGTCTTTGAACCTAAATCTTGGGATTTTAAGTCCAAATGCTAATTTAAATAGTATCAGTACCATTGGCATATTTTTTAGTACAATTTTAGGATTCAACTACTAACTATAATCAGTTAAAATTAAGGTCCAAGGGATTATGGTATGAGTTATTGTCCAGGATTTTCCAAATATCTGTCCAAATCCCCCATGAAGCCGATAAGGATGTGGCGGTCCAGTGGGAACAGCCGCACAGTGAGTCAGAATCCAAGTCCAGGTCTCCTGACTCCGTGCTGTTGTGCACCAACTTGTTTGATCTTTCCCTGTTTAT
The DNA here is from genome assembly GCF_041146395.1 of Eulemur rufifrons. Classification (NCBI taxonomy): domain Eukaryota; kingdom Metazoa; phylum Chordata; class Mammalia; order Primates; family Lemuridae; genus Eulemur; species Eulemur rufifrons. The sequence goes on along the minus strand of NC_090992.1, from coordinate 31,677,598 downwards.
TTATTTAGTCCATAAACAGTGTGGACTACTAGAGGCAGAGGAGTAAGGATTGATGGGAAGAGAGACTCAAGAGACCTGGGTTCAAATCTCAGCTTTGCCACTCTCAAGCTCAATGATTTGGCAAGTACCTTAACCTTTCTGAGTCTCAGTTTTCTCATCTGTGAAATGGGGATAATAACAGTACTGACAACATAGAGTTGCCGGGAATCATCACAGAACAAATTTGTGGAAAGCCCTCCCCTTGAGCTCTGGATTTTGCTATTTATTGAATAAATAAAGGACTGCAAACCAAACACTTAGCTCCCTGCTGGGCCCATAATAGCACTGGATAAATTACATAATGACCACATTTTCTATTTAATAATTGCATTAAAATTATTTTTTATGAAGTTCGAATTAAAATATATTTTAGTAGAGAACATTTTCACTAAAATCTAAATTCAAATACACTGTTTTTAGCTCTCTATGCTTTTTTCACAACTTTATTCCCATTTGGGAACTGTGGTAAAATGATTTGTTATTAAGAACCTGAAAATATTAAGGAAATCAGAAAAGTAAATTTTTATATAAAGTCCACTATTCAAATACACTAACAGTTTTCATTTCTCCATGTGGCTAACATTTATCCAGAGATGTTTTCCCATTGTTGTAATCTTTGTATCATTCTTTTTTTAAAAAAAGTTGATTATTTAATTTTATTTCAAATTCCTTAACAAATTAAGTGGATACAGGAACTTTATGCTTATGACTTCTTATGGTTTCATATGATTCTACCCAATAGAATTCATCCAGTAACACAGAAACTCAACTCTTGTAGGAAATTATATCATATTATCATTGGATGTTTAATTTTTGGAGCGTGGGGTCTCATTGCAGCCTCCCCACTCACCTGAAGAGGCTGGAGTGAAATAATCAGATCTAGAGTCAAGGAGCCTTGGCCTGGTCCTGATACTGCCACTTGACCAGTGACCTCTGGAGACTCCCTGCCTCTGTTGGGTCTTAACTGTTTTCTGTCTATAAAATGAACAGGCCGGACCCCAGCACCTCCAGGGCTCTTCCAGTCCGACTAGCTTGGAGCAGGCTCACATCTGCCTCTTCTCTGTGTCCCTTCAGACATCTGTGGGTTCTGCCTACTTGGCACCCCTTTCTGGCCTTCTGGCAAAGTCACCTCCTTTCTCTTTGGGGAGACACACCTCGCCTACATTATAGCTAAACCTTCTTTTGTGCCACGGACCTTTCTGGAAGTCTGTAGATACCCATGGACCCCTCCTCAGATAAATCTTTTAAAATGTATGCTATATAGCACATATGGTCTAAAGGAAGCCAATTATATTTACATAGTTGTCAACTTATTAGAAAAACAAATTTGGGATATAGTAATATATGCACTTCTTTATTAACACATTAAATAACAAGATCTAGTTGGTCTAATAATGGCTGTCATTTCAAAGTAGTGATGAACATAAATGATATTTTAAGATATCTGTGACAATTTTGATGTCATATGACATCTGTGATCGCTATCAGTGACAAAGTTATAGGTAATTTTAACACTACCATAATTTGTGATTACGTTCATATAGAAGGACATGCTAAATTTCAGTTAGAGATAGTGAAAAGAGAGACATAATTTTTTTTCCCATCTAAATTAATGGTCCCTTATTAAGAAACTCTGGTTCGGGGGATTTAGATGGAATTGCTTGACGCCTGGATTCAGAGATAGGTATGTAATCCAATACTGGCCAATCAGAGCAGGGCTTGGATAAGCAATGGGCACTTGAACCAAATGGATGCAGACTGAATCCAGGACTCCTGCTAGAAAACAGGGAGAGTTCCTTCTGCTGGACTTGCCGAGAGGATTGGATTAAGGCCTGGGACATATCACCTTGCCATCACCAGGAAAGAACCTGATTCAGAAGGAAGCCAACACAGAGGAAAGCAGAGCTGAGAAATGAACATCCGCATGTTCCTGACAACAACCCTGCCTTTAATGTGTTCATTATGTAAGTCAATATATTAACGGTTCAAGCCCCTTTAGGTAGAGTTTTCTGTTCATTGCAACCAAAGAAGTCACAACTAATACAGTCCCACAGAACTTGGCAGAATGCCTGGTACAAAGTAGGTTGCTCACGAAGGAATGATGAATGAATTTCAAACAATGTAGCAGCATGATTAATGTTATTCACTGAACTCATATATGCAGATCTGGCTTGATTGTGTATTAAAAAGATGAAAGCTCAAAGTAAGCATTCCATAGGCTTTTGTGGGTTGAATGAATAAAGGAACTCATCCATCGTTCCTTTATTTTCTTAACAAACTACCCCTAGCTTTGCGTATTCTTCAGGGATCTAACCAGGACCACACGACCATCTGGAGAACACAAGTCTAGAATTATGATGGACCAATAGTTACAAATCAAGTTCGTGGCACACTCACACGGGGAAAACATGTGAGGTGAGGAGTAAGATGGGTGTATATGTACGCCTGATATGGGAAGACCTCCAGGACACAGTAAGGAGGAAATTAGAAACTCGTAATCACATTAAGATTCCATCCTCATAAAAACAAAGTCTCCCAAACAAAACTTTGAATTTCTCTATAAACATAAATGAGTGTAGATCAAAGAAAAGGGCCGGGAAGTCCACTGACGAAACACTAACAGTGGACACCTCTGGTGAGGGAGTGGTCACAGAAACTTGTCCTTTCTCTGTGTTGTTTCCAGTTGTTCTACAAAGATAAAATAATTATGTGTCACTTGTGTAATTTCAGATAATTTATAGTTTTAAAAATGAAATAATAATACAACTCTGACGGCAGACAGAATATTCCCGTTCATCTTGTTTTTTCATGAAGTGTCTGTTAGGATTCTTGGGGAAGCTAAAGAATGCCCATGACGCCCTGCTGCCGGGTCATGCCTTCTAGACCTTTCCGTGCCTACGAGGCCGTGCCCTTTCTCTGGGATTCTGCGGTTCTCCTGGCTGCTCTAGGAGCCAAGGAGATTCCTCCCCATATGAAATGTTCCTGGACTGGCCCACTGACCTGGATTCTCCTCTCAGCATCCTGACTCCAACCGCCTCCGCTGCCAAACTGCACATGGCCCAAATGACTTCTCCCGCAACGGAGAGAGGGAATCAGAGCATCTCACAGTCAGGGCAGAGGCCCTGGGGAGACGCCCATCCACAGCAGGTTCGGGATGGCTGATCCAGTTCGAGCCAATCATTGTGCAGAGTGGGAATGTGAGCCCCATTGGAGAAAAGATTTGTCCAACTGCGAGTTCAGTGCCAGCCAGAGCAGGACTCCAGCCCGACTCCTAGTTCAGTGCTCATGTAGGTGAGGGGGTCCCCAAAATTCCACCATAATATTATAACTACCCCTTGGGTCTCCAGAATGTCCCTACTCCAATGTGTATCTTTTGCTTAACGCATTTAGCACCCTGCAACATAGTTTATCAGGAGCACTGGTTTTTACTTGGAAAGAAGACAGTTACATTTTATTTTATTGTAAAAACAAAATTGTAACAGCACAAATAAAAATATTAAAAGAAATTATTTCTCCCATCCTGATCATGTTTCATTTGTTCACATTACTTAACGTCATTCTAACATACATACTCTACCTGCATATTTATACATTTAGCTGTAATCTTTTTATATATTTATATATATAATATATATTTTTGAAACAGAGTCTTGCTCGGTGGCCCTGGGTAGAGGGCAGTAGTGTCATCATAGCTCACTGCCACCTCAAACTCCTGGGCTCAAGTGATCCTCTTGCCTCACCCTCCTAAGTAGCTGGGACTACAGGTGCGCGCCACGATGCCTAGCTAAGTTTTCTATTTTTAGTAGGGACAGGGTCTCAATCTTGCTCAGGCTGGTCTTGAACTCCTGAGCTCAAGCAATCCTCCTGCCTCGGCCTTCCAGAGTGCTAGGATTATAGGCATTAGCCACCTCGCCCAGCCTTATATATATTTTTTATAATCTTTTTTCACTTAATGCTATATATGTTTGCCCATACATGTTTTGATATAGCTTTCTACCCTCTGTAGAGTATTTCATCAAGTAAATAAACCATTATTTATGTAGCTATACTTTAATTATTTTTATATCATAAAATATTTCAATCATACAGAAAAGCACAAGGACTAATACAGTATGCATATTTAACAAATAATAAACATTTTTGAAATATTTTTTTGAGGTTTTCAAAATAAAATAGAAAATTATTCAACATCTATCCGAAAAGTATCCAGCCATGTAATATGCTCTCGTTATATTAACATTGGCTGGATACTTTCTGGACAGACGTCATAGGTAGAGTTGGAGCTTTTTTGAGTATTATATACTTTAATCCCCTCAGGATGGGCTATATAATCTGCGGGCCCAGTGCAAAATGAAAATGCAGGGACCCTTATTCAAAAATCATTATGAATTTCAAGACGGTGACACCAGAGCATTAAATCAAGCACAGGGCCCCTTTAAGTGTGGGTCCCAGTGCTATAGCACAGATTTCACACCCATGAAGCTGGTTCTACATCCCTCTCTCCTCTCACTTTCCTAAAATTGATCTGTGTTTTTGTTGTCTCAAGTTTGGTTTTTTCATGTACACGTACTGACCAATATTATGGAGTATTGTTTTGCACATTTTAAAATACTACCTAAGTGGCATCATACTGTATGTATCCTTAGGCTGCTTGCTTGTCTCACTTACTGTTTTTGAGATGTACCTGTGTGGATTCATGTAGGTGTTGTTCTTTTTTTTTTTTTTTCTGGCCGGGCGTGGTGGCTCACGCCTGTAATCCTAGCACTCTGGGAGGCCGAGACAGGAGGATCATTTGAGGCCAGGAGTTCGAGATGTTTTCCATTTTCACTACTAGTATTCCACTGTGTCATCTCATCACAGTTCATTTTTTCAGTACCCTATATTTTTATCATAATTAACAATACTGCAGTGAACCTCTTTGGACACAGTTCTCTGTGCACATATATGAGCTTTTGTCTGCTATCTGCACCTAGGTATGAAATTGAACCGTCCTGCCTTACTAGATGTTGAGGTTACTTCTGAATTTTTGCTTGGCATCAATGTGCTCCCCTTAGATGTCTCCACTTGGATGTTCCACATCCCCCCATCATCTGAAACCGCCCCCCCAGACTTTCCTTCAAACCACCTTTCCTCTAAGAACCCCCATCCACACAGCCAGAAACTGTGTCCTAAGTATTCCCTTTTATTTCCCACCACTTCTAGCCTGTTACCAAAACCTCATGATTCCCACTCTAAAGTACGGCTTGAACCCACCCATTCCTTCATATCCCTCCTGCTATTTCCCCTGTCTTGGCTCAGGACCCCGTCTCTCCCCTGGGCTCTTTTTCCAACTCTAACTGGCCCCTCACCACCCCCCGTCTCCAGCCCTCCAACTTTCTCCATTGCAGAACTTATGATACCCTACCAGACTGCGTGATGACATGCAGTTCTCCCCCACGCGTGATGGAGATCAGAGCTGTGAGTTACGTGACAGCAAAGATTGCATCATGGTCATCATGTATGGACCTGCAGTATGGTACTTGGCATCCAACAGAATCTTAAAATGTTTGTTGAATCAAAGTATGTATAAACATCACATGGCAGTTTTCCCATCTTTTGAATCAGACCCTTAGGATAAATTCCCCAAAGAAGCATTGTTGATGACTTAGGATAATGAATGTAAAGTTCAAAGTCCTGTGTAAAGGGAACTTGATCCACACAAAACTCTAGGTCAGGTGGGACAGATAGGATGACTCTCACCAAGGAGTGATTTTCCCAAGATTCCAAAGCCAGTAAGAGACAAAGTATAAAGAACAACAGGTGCTCAAGGACTCTGTCCATCTGCTTGCCTTATGTGACAGGTATACTAAATTTAGTTAGTATCAACTAAACATAAACCATGTTGTCTTTTAATGTCAGGTGACTGGCTCTTTAAATGTTGCTGTTCTGATATAAATATGTGTCATATATCATTCTAACATATATATAATGTAATTTATATATATATATTTGATGATAACCTGGTAGAATTTGGATCTCTGTAGAAAAAAACAGAACTCGCATCTCTGGGCCTTTGTTTCCCCATCTATTAAATGGGCATAAGAAGGACCCTGTCTAGGATCTTTTGCTTTGTGAGCAGCTTAGGAAAAAGCACATGTTTTTACCCCTACTCAACTTCCTCACTGCCGTGCTTTGCGCAGTTACGTAAGGGGCTGAGGAGGATGAATGAAGAATACTCCTTGCAAAACTGAGAACAGTAGTAGCGGCCTTAATGGCTGCTTAATGCGCCTCACCTGCTGATTTGGAAGCCCTTTAATCACTTGTAGCATGTGAAAGAGAAAGCGATCTGCTACACATTTCCCCCACTGGTACGGGTGAGTTCATAGGTGAACCATACAGGAAGAAGAGGGCATTGCTTAACGAGAAGGAGGGCCTTGCTCGCGATGGGCTTTCACATGCCAAAGCCTCCCACCCCCAACTCTGAGACCCTCAAATGACACATCTAGGCGATGTTTTTCTAAAGGAGGAGAAGTTCACCCTATGGGAGCTACCTGAGCACCACACAGACAATCTGGAGACCTGGCTTCTAGTCCTGGCCCTGTCACAGAAAGGCATGTGACCTCGGCCACTTTCCTCTACCTGTGCAACGAAGCCGTGGAGAACACCTTTCCACCGCCCCTCCACAGTTCTATAGTTCCATCGTTCAATGGGAGGTGGAGATGGCATTCAGAATTAACAATACAAAGGAGGTGCCTTTTTAGTTCCGCTTGGCCTGAGTCCCTGCCTCCTGGACAGAAGTGGGAAACAGATGAGCATCTGGCTCCCTGGCCTGGGCCATAGAATCACAGAGCTGTGGGTGGCTGGCAAGAAACCTCAGTGTTTATCAAGAGCCCTCCTTCATTCAACAAAAATTTACTCAGCAGTTGTGTTGAGCAGAGTGTGGGCAGAGATGGCGGCTGTTGTGTTCCCTGATTTATCCATGCTGCCTAGGGCAGCGCCTGGCACACAGTAGGTGTTCATTACACATCTGTTGAATGATGGGTAGTCTCCTGCAGCAGCATCATCGAGGGGAGCCTATTAAATGCAGATTCCTGGGCCCACCGCAGACCTGCTGAATTGGAATCTCTGGTGATAGGGCTCAGGTGACCGATATGCCCTCCAGAGTTTGAGAACCACAGCTGTAGTGTCTGGATAAAGCATTCTCCTGTTATCAGAAGGGAGAAAACGCTGATGTGCTTACTTTTGAGTGTTTGTTGGTAGTGACTAACATATTCAAGTCCGATAGGTTCATTTTGCGGTAGTCATATCCTTGGAGGCTGGAGAGTTCTGGGATTTGCTCTGGGCACACACGGGGCTCACTTTCATTAATCTCGGGGAAGTCAAAGCTGATAAAAAGGTGGAGAAGATAGGAGTCAAGTCACATGACGTCCACGTTTGGCATTATCATTGCCCTTCACTTGGAAGTCATAAAACAAGAAATGTGCCGCCATTCTAGCTTCCCTGGAGTGGTTAGCTGGTGTGAGGTTTTTCTCACTCCCTTTCAAGGGTCTGTGGCTTAGATTGTGTACAGACCTGAGTTCAAGTCTCAGCTGTGTCTCCAACTGCTTGTTCTGGGGCTACTTGCTTTAACTCCTTCTAAGCTTTTGTTTCCTCACTCATAACATGGGCATCACAATTTACTCTACTGAGGGTTGCTGAAAGGTTAGAGATGATGTAAATTCAAGTGTTCTGGCACATGCTTAGTGCAGAAAAGTGCTAAGTTTGGGCTGATACCTACAAACTACCACAACATCCGCGCTGGAGGATTCCATAGCGGTTCATCTAGCCCGGCCCTTTCATTTTCTAGGTAGGAAAAGCAGCTTCAGAGAGGGGAGGCAGACGGCACGGGATCAGCTAGCACCTTAGGTTCCTTGAGGGCTTTTAATGAAGAACTTCAAATTCCTCTGTGGGCCAGAGAGGGTGAAGGGGCTGAGAGACCATGTGGGTGGCTTGTGATGAAGGAATTCCTGGGACAAGATGCTTTTGAAAAGGATGTTAGATATTTCAGGTGGGGACCCTTCTCACCTAAGTATCCTGCCAGCCAGAAGCCTGTTCTGAGGATACAACGGGGATTAGTGAGAAGGTCCCCGAGGCCGGCGAGGCCGGGCAATCTTCGAGCTTTTCTGTCAACATCAGAGTTTTAAAAACAAATGGCTCTGGAAAAGTGCTGTTGAGGCCTTCCCTGGCAAGGAACTGAATGGCACCGTGGCTCCGCAAGGCCAAGGCTAGAGGTGACTGGCCTTGGGGACCCTCCAAGTTTGGCCTCAAAACCAGTCGGGGGCCAGGCTGGATCTGGTAGGGGCATCTCTGGAAACCATCCCAGATGACTCTGAGTCTGGTACCCAGAGCAGCAGCAGAAGAATTGGGTCTTGGGAAAGTTCAAGTCCTTAGTGCTAATGGCGATGATGGTGATGATGACAGTGGTGACGGGCACTTCCTATCTGCCAGACGCCAGGCCAAGCGATTTAATTTACATGCATTGTTTCATTCGGTCCTCGCAAGATCCCGATGTGGAGCAGCACCACTACTATGCCCATTTTACAGATGAGGAAACTGGGGCTCAGCGAGGTTAAGTAAATAAACAAGGGCACATAGCTAGTTTGCCTTAGGATCCAAATCTAAATGTACTGGAGTCCAGGGTAAGCCAGCGGCCTGTCAGTGCTGGAAGAAAGGCAAGTAACACTGGCCAGTGACTTCCAGGGACATATAGTTTATCCTCATTTTAACAAATGAGGAAACAGAGGAGCAGAGGGCTTAGCATTTTTCCCCATGAGGTCAGGCACCACGCCAAGCACTTTATATATACTGTCTCTTCAATCATCAGAACATCCCTGTGAAGTAAGTGATTGTAGGATCCCCATTCGTGCAGATGAGGAAACCCAGGCCTGAGACTAAATGACCTGCTGAGGTTCCAAACCAGGCAGTGTGAGCCCATGGCCCATGCTCTCAACCTCCCGACTTGCCCAATACTGGAAGAAGATGTGGCAGGGGCTGGACCAGAACCCAGAACTCCTGAGTCCCAGCCTAGTGCTCTGAGGTTAGACGTAGGCTCTCTGTTGGAATGTATTGTTCCTTAAAAGCATGCTGGCTTCAAGCCCAAAGAGTGAAATCACGCCCTGCGGTTCTGGGAACCTTAGGCTGGAGAAGAAGGAAGCTGTTGCTCTGGTGTTCAAGTCTAAGCAGGTGTGCTGGGGACTCTCCCTTTGCTTCCTCTCTGGCTCCAAGGGAGACCTTGCTGGGAGGGTTGGGTGGGGCGACCCTTATGTGTGGAGGGTGGGAGGAGGGCAGGAGGCAGGCGTGCCCAATAAAACATGCCCAAATCTTCCCGCCTTCTTGCCTTTATCCAGGCCGTGCCCTCACTCCTGGCTGGCATATTGCAAGGCACGGTGCTGAGAGCTCAAGGTTGGCGTCAGGAGGCCTGAGTTCTGGTTCTGGCTCAGGCACTCGCTCCATGTGCACCCTTGACCGTCAATTTCCTTATCTGTTCGTGTGAGGTGGTGGTGGCAGAGGACCAAAATTCTGCAGCTTTTTCAGTTAACACATTATTTATTAAGCAACTACTATGTGCCAAGAATTAGAAATACAGTAAGTGCAAAAGCATATTTAGGCCCTGCTTTCATGGGTCTTAGAGTCTAGTAAAGAGACACAAAGATCACATCTTCACAGAAACAAATGCAAAAAGGCAACTGTTACCAGTTTCTAAAGGCAAGGCCTGCAGAGTTTAGGAAGCCCATGATGGTGGCGTGGGAGGAGAAGGAATGGCTTGATACGCTGAGGGGTCATCCGAAAAGATGCCCTGAAGACGTGGTTACTAGGTGAATGGCTGCTGGGTGCAGAGTCCCCTTGTGAGAGGGTTCCTCTCAGGGGCTGGGAGGAGGCCAGTAGGCCTGGGGAGGCTGGTAGGACCTCACTATCAGCCATTGTGGTATTTAGTGTTCACAACCAGCATTAAAAGCCATTGTGGGCCACCATAAGAGAAGTCATTGAAGTTTTTTGTGGGGAGGATGTCGAGGGTGACAGGAGAGAGATGGTGAGGTTTAACAGAATATGGGCCAACGCGTCTTTCAAGGGAAAGATAAAAAAAATGCCACCTCCTCCGAGGAGCCTTCTCTGATTTCTCAGCCTTTGATCTATGGTAATTTCTCCCTCCCTCTCAGGCTTGGTAACCTAGGTAGAGAAACTCAAGCCTCCGGGGAGTAAGACCTGCCCTTTCCCTTCCTGCTACTGAAGTGGCCCGCGGCTTAAGACGAGGTCCTACGCCTCCCCGAGCCTCAGTTTCCCCAGCTGTGCAGAAGCAGGTTGTCTCGCAGGGCCCGCCCAACGCTAACGCAACGTGATTCTCTCCGGCAGGAGCGGGGGGCCGCCCGCATTGCTGCGCAGGCAGCCGACTGCTGGCTGGGGTACCGCCACCCGGCTGCGGGCGCCTTCCTCCCGGCCGGGGGCCGCGGGAGCGGGACGCGGCGCCAGACGCTGCGCAGGGAAGTGGGAGCGCGACCCCCGGCTCGCTCGGGCGCCGCGCGGCCCCGCCCCCGCAGCCAGCGGCCCTGCGGCAGCCGGGGGCTCGAGCTCCGCCTTCCGCCTCCCGCCGGCCTCGCTCCCGCCTCCCCCCTCCCTCGCTCGCTCGCTCGCTCCCTCCCCCCGGGCCGGCTCGGCTCTGACTCCGCCGCACGCTGCAGCCGCGGCTGGAAGATGGCGGGGAACGACTGCGGCGCGCTGCTGGACGAAGAGCTCTCCTCCTTCTTCCTTAACTATCTCGCTGACACGCAGGTACGGCCCGCCGGGGTCGCGGGCCCGGGGCCAGGGGTGCTGAGCTGCGGGGGCTGCAGCCGCAGCTGCGGAGGCCGGGAGGCGGCGGTGGACGCACTGGGGGATCTGGGGGTTCCAGGCTGCAGAGCCCCCCTTCCACGCGCCCTGCGATGCGATCCGTTACGGGGGCTGGGAACTGGAGGGCCCCCGGCGCGTGCTGGAGCGCTGGGGGCGCTACGGCCGCTGGGGGGGGGTCTCGCTTCGGCCGCTTGGAGTCCGCCCCCCCGCGGGCAGAGCTGTGGGTTACCACGCTTCCTTGGGGAGGTGGAGTCGCGCCAAGGTGTGGGGGACCCTCAGACTGGCGCTGTGTGTTGGAGGAGCGCCCTCAGCGCCCGGCACTTGCTGCCGTACTTTCACGTGGACTTGTGGCCCCGGCACAGGCGCGTGCTCCTGTCCCCGGAGTCCCCTAGTCTTCCAGCCTCTGGTCTCCCGATTGCTGTTGCTGGCCCCCCGCGGCTGCCCACCGGCGCCCGCAGAGCGGAGTTTCCTGCCAGTTGCCGGATAAGGGCTTAGGGGTCTGCGGGGCACGTGGACGTGCGGGCGGAGATAGCGCCTTCCTGGTTTTGCTATCTGGCGGAGCCCCCTGGGAGAAAAGCCGGGCAGGATGGGGGCGGAAGGACTGTCTGGGGGCGCCTGGGTCCCCCTGCGGCGCGCGGCACCGGCGCGCGCTCCACGATGCAGGGGGAAGGGAATGCGAGGCGGCGTCCGGGCTCAGGCTGAGCCTGGGAGCCCCACAGGCGACACGCGCGTGACAGGAGAGGGTGCTTTGGTGTGCCGGGCGGCGGGGGGGGGGGGGGGCGCCGAGGAAGCTGGTGGCTTGGAGACCGGGAGAAGGGAGCTGCTGGGACAAACAGCTACCGAAAACGTCTGCAACAAGGAGTGCGCGCCCCCCACCCCTTCCCCCATTTCCCCCACCCCACGCCTGTTGCAAGCATAAAGTTTGGCTCCAGAGTTAGGGCTTTTTCTCTAGGCGCCCGGCTGCGGGTCACCGGGAGGCCGGGGATGCGGCGGAACCTTGGAGGAGACCCCGGATGCTGGGGCACGCCTGGGCACGGAGAGGGGCCGCTGGGCGGAACCGGGCGCGGCTCACGGGGGCTGGTTTGGTACCTGGAGTGGGAGCGCTGGTGCCGGCCCGTTTTGCATAACACTGGAAGGGAGGGGGAAGGCGAGGGGGGGCGGGAGGTGGGAGGAGAGAGAGGGAAACTTTGCTTCTTGTTATAATCTGCCAGTCTTTGGGCGGCAGCAGCTGTCATGGGACCGGGTGGGCGGGGAGAGGCTTGCAAGCTGACTCCTTGCGGTGAAACGCGACTTGGAGGGGACGCAGCAGCCGCGACGTTCATCTCGGGCGGACTCCGGGTGGCGACTTCGGGCTGGCGGCTGGGACGGCGCGGCGTGGCGGGGTGTCGCCGAGAGGAAGCCCGCCACGCGCGGGGGAAGGCCGGCCCTAGCCCTCAGCGAACGCCGCTGCGTCGGGGAGCCGCGGGTCGCGTGGTCGGTGTCAGGCGCGCTCGGGTGGGTTTGTGGTAGAGGCCGAAGGGGCTAGTGGCGTGTGCTTGCGCTTCTCGAGGTCTGGGGGGAGTGTGATCAGCGGGTTGTGCGCGCGGGTGTATGTGTGTGCACACGCCGCGCGCGCCGGGCGCGTACCTTTACCTCTGACGAAACTGCGGTGGAGCACCCGCCGCTGTCGCCGGGTTCCGTCACACGCCCCGCGCCGGTGTCTGCGCCGAAGGCGGGTCCCAGCCTCTGTAGCTCCGGAGCCGACAGCCTGGGGCCAGAGGGACTGGATCGGGGGTGGGGATGGAGAGGGCAGGATGGCTCCCGGGAAGATACTGTTCCTTGATATTGTCCTGATCGATTGCCTGGGGGCGTCTCCAAATCTCTTGACTAAGACTCGGAGAGGGAGGCCTGAAAGAGCCGGAGACTCGGTCAGAGACCCGATGGCAAGAAAAACCTTACCCCCGTTTTAACTCTTCTTCCGTGTTTGACTCAACAATAATTATTTGCCCCTTTAGCCTAGCCAGCAGGGATATTTCACCCAAGGAAACTAGCAAATTGGGCAATCAGATGTCAGTAGGATCAGTGCAATGAAAGTTAATCTGGGACATTTGCTTTTTTTATGTGACCACGTGACAGGCCGAGGATCTTCTGGTGATCTTGGCCAGCCCAACTTGGGAAGTGTAATTGATAGGACGAACTTTGCGGCCGCCCCTAGAAGGCTCATGGGGCCCAGCCAGAAGGGGACCTGGGCGGGCCATTGTGCGCCGCCTCATTTTACAGTTGGGGAAAGAGGCTGTGAGGGGTGAGCGGCTTGTACGGGACCACGCAGCCAGAGGGTGACAGAGCCACCCAGGGCTCCTGACTCCAGGTCCTGTGTGTTACCTCGAAATAGCACTGGACTTGGAGTCAGAAGGCCTGAGTGGAGTCACCTTCCCCACTCTCTGGCTGGGTGACCCCGCAGCAAGCCATTTTAACTCTCACAGCCGCGTTTCCTCCATCTGTCAAATGGGGCTGGTGGCGCCAGCAGGAGCATCCAGTGGCTTGGTGGTAGGGGTGAGCAGTGTTTGCATGTGAGCTGTCTGGTTGTTCCTGTGACCCCTCTCCTCCCCTTGCCCTTCCCTGACCCTCCTCTCCTCCATTTCTCCCTTTGTGAGCTTTGGGAGAAAGTGGATAAAATGGTAATTCATTGTCTTTGTCCAGAAGATTTTTGTTGTGTTCAGTGGCTAATCCAGGGTTAGATTAGAAGGAGAACTTCTGTTTGGGAGACTTAACTTTTACCCACTGGGACCAAAGTACAGAAATTTAGCAGAACAAGGATGATGAAAGTTTCTTGGAAAGGTTTGGGTCATATATCCCAAAGGACTTTGGGTGATTTCACCTTTGCTCAGGCTGTGTCTTGCCTAGAGTGCCCCCCCCCCACTCGCCCCATCCTGCATGGCCTTCTCCTCTAGTAGCCTCCCAGCCCAGCTTGCCCTGCTTTCTCTCTCCTGGTTTTCTTTGTCTGTGTTATACAACCAAGCACTTTATGTGTGAGTCCAGTGTCTGGTAAGATTCTAGAGCTAAAGTTGTGCCTTTTATCTCTCTGTGCCCACATGGCACCTGTCAGCATGCTGAGCTGTGTTCCTTTGCTCAGCTCTTGGCTAGGCACATGGATTACAGACAGGGGTACAGCTGGGCCCTGCCAAGTAGAAGCTCCCAGGCTGGCAGGGGAGACAGCTGGGCAGTGAGTGTGGGGAGAGAGGAATGCAGAGGCCTGCAGCTGTGGGCAAAAGCTGAGGCTCTGAAGGCCACACAAGTAAGCCCACACTAAATATGGGCTGCTTGAAGTTGCTTGGGATATCAGTCATAGATGCCCAAAATGTCAGAGTTGGCAGGGACTTTAGAAATCACCTGTTCCAACCCCTTATCACTTAAAAATATTTAATTATAGAATTGTTAGAAAATACTACCAAGCATAAAGAGAAAATTACAAGTATGTAACATGACCCAAAGATAACCACTATTAATTTTCATATATATTTCCAAACTTTTTTCTTTCCTATTCATGTAGACCTCATCTTTTTTGCAAAAATGGAGTCATTCTGAATGTATTAATTTACAACTTGGAATCATCCTCTTTTGTGACTTAATTTTTCTCCTCCAAACCAAGATGCTGTGAACATCTTTTCAATCAATAAATATTCTATGTAATATCTTAATGGTTATGTAGTATTTCATTGAGAGTTTAACCAAAATGTATTTAATCAATCCTTTATTGTTACTCATGTAAGTTGTTTACATTTTTTTTTTTTGCTATTGTAAGTAATGCTAAAATGGATATTTTTGTGTATATGTCTTTTTTCTTTCCTTTAAATTCCTAGAAATGAAATTACTCCATCAAAGGGATTGTGCAGATGTTTGGTAAACCCATTCCTGGACTGCCTTCTAGAAAGATTGTACTAATTTATACACCAGCATTGTGTCGGAATGGTTGGTTGCCCACGTCCAGATAACTCTTGGTATTTTCATTGTTTTTCATTTTTACCAGTCTGTTCTTCAATAAATTCTGTCACTCTTACTGTTTAATGTGCATTTCTTTGATTACTTGTGATGCTGAACTTTTTCCCATATGATCATGGGCCATTTGTTTGGTGTTGGTGAACTTGACCCATTTGCAATTGATATCCTGTCCCCTCATTGTTCTAAAGCTGGAACTGAGCATCCTGCCACATGGAAAATTGGGAAAAGGGCTTAAGTCCTAGTGTTCACTTCTTAGGTCTGGAATATTGCTGCCTCTACAGCCCTTGAGGCCAGGGCCAACTTCTTTTCCAAGTCAAAGTTCTAGCCATGTACAGAAGCAGGGTACATTTGTCCTTTGCTGGGTGCACTTGTCTACCTTTTCATCTCTGTGAGACCAGGGAGAGTAACTTCTTCACCTGAGTCCCTAAGGGGCCGTGTTCACCGGAGACCTGGGCTCCACTTTCACTGGGGCTCCCGGCTGGTGCTAGTGATTGGGATGCCTGTGAAACCCAGGCAAGGTAATGGCCCAGCAGCTGGGCCCTGGGGGCTCATATTTCCCCTTTACCTTGGGGCCCTCTTCTCCCCAGCAGGTGCAGGCCAGCCAGAAGTGCCACTCTGCCACAATGTGAGTCACCCTTTTCCTTCTCTCTCTGAAATAGTAGAAAGAATACTGGCCTGAGTCAGACGCAGCCTTGCAAATGGGGGCTCAGGCCTGGCAGTGCATTGCAAGAGCATTGCAGCGCTCACCTCTCCTGTCTCCTTCATCACTGTCATCATCAACGATATTTACTGAGTGTCCTCTAGTTCCCATGCACTCTTCTGAGCCTTTTGTTTGCGCTATTACATTTCATTCTCACAAAGATTCTGCAAAGTGTAGGTGCTATTTGACAGTTGTACAGATCTTACAGTTTCAGAAAACTTACTGACTTGCTAAAGACTATGTTACCTACGTTACCTTTGAGTGAGCGGAAGATCCAGGATTAGTGGGCAACATTCCCAGACCGCTTGACTCCAAGCTCCTTGAAGACAGGGATACTCTCTGTTTCTGTTCATCATTGTTTTTTTTAATACCTTGTACACCAAGAGCAAATGGAGGCACATTGTATGGAGAGAATTACAGAATGCTAGACAGAAGCAAAGTCCCTTTGCTTCTCTAAATTGCTTCTCTAGGCTCTCTCAATCCCAGGGTTGGGAATGAAATAATATCATGGATGTAAGATGAACATTGGCCTGCTGCTCATAAAACTTGGAAATTCTCTCTCTGAAGCACTTTAGAAGGACAGGATTAAGTATAAAGCTAATTTTCATGCATGCCATCTTTTTT
Source organism: Eulemur rufifrons (assembly GCF_041146395.1). Classification (NCBI taxonomy): domain Eukaryota; kingdom Metazoa; phylum Chordata; class Mammalia; order Primates; family Lemuridae; genus Eulemur; species Eulemur rufifrons. The sequence continues at coordinate 31,661,415 of NC_090992.1, read as the reverse complement.
TTTTTTACATAAAAAAGAGAAGCGTAATTCTTATTATGTGAGGGTGAAGGGGAACCTGAATGAAGTCATTTGGAAGAGAATGAGCAGGGTCAGTTCCTTATCTGTCCCATGCATACTCAGTCGTTGCAGAATCAATTGGATTGCATTGGCCTTTCTCTTCCTCTCGCCTTCCTCCAGTTTAGGGCCTCGCCCTTTCACAACGGGATTCCTGAAATTGCAACCAAACAGGTCTTTGCCATACCAGGCTTTGTCTTCTCCCATTCGTCCTTGGCCCCGTTGGCAGATCAGTCCTTTTACAGTGCGTGTCTGATGTCACTCCCTTGCTCATGCATCTCCCATGCCTCCTCAATACTTTTTCTTAAGATACTTTATTTTTTTAGAGCAGATTTGAGTTCACAGCACAATGGAGAGGAAGGTACAGACATTTCCCGTATGCCCTGCCCCCAACATGCACAGCCTCCCCCATTATGCGTATTCCCCACCAGAGTGGTAGATTTGTTACAGTTGATGAACCCACACTGACACTCCATTATCACCCAGAGTCCACGTTTATGGTAGGGTTCCCCGCTGGTGTTGTACATCCTAGGGGTTCAGACACGTGTGATGACATGCATGCAGCACTGCAGTGTCACGCAGAGTGGTGTCACTGCCCTAAAAACCCTCTGCTCTACCTATTCGCTTCTCCCTGCCCTACTCCCGGAAACCACTGATCTTTTTACGGATTCAATAGTTTTGCCTTTTATAGAATATCATGTAGTTGGAATCATACAGTATGTAGCCTCTTCAGGTTGGTTTTTTTTTTACTTAGTAATATGTATTTAAGTTTCCAACATGTCTTTTCATATCTTGATATCTCGGCTCTCAGAGACTTTTAAATTAAAGCCTAAACTCTAAGCTGATGTCCGAGGAAGTTGGAGAATTAGACCCCTGAATTTATCCTGAGTTGTCTAAAGCAGACAATCCCTTTTGGAGTCCTGGCTTTCCCCATTATAGGCCCTGAATTTTCCTCCTTGGGCTTGGGCTCCTGCTGTTTTTTTCTGTGTCCCCTGTCTTCTGGCATTGGTGATGCCTTCTCTCACCTGCAGGCCAGCTGCTCCGTCCCCTGTGTGGAGTATGCAGGCCTGGCAGAGGACTCACTCTGGAATCCCCTTACTGGCTTTGAGTCCTGGTTCTGCTTTCCCGGCTGAGGCCTCCGGCGGGTCACATAACCTGTCTGAGCTTCCATTTCCGCATGTGGGAAAACAATCATAAACCAGACTGCCCGTATGAGATTCTTGTGAAGAGTCAATCAAAATCTAATGACAGCATGGATTTAAAACACGTAACACAGGCTTGGCGTAGAATGAGCACCAAATCATAGAGATAGCTCTTCTCAGAGAGATCATATTAAGTGTTAGTTTGGGAATCACTCCTGAATGTTAAACGCCACGAGGACAAGGATTTTTGTTTCATTCACCATTTTTTCCCCCACAATGAACAGATCTGTGCCTGGAACATAGGAGACGTTTAATAAATCCTCCTGAGTGAGTGGCTATGCTGGACCGTGAGCCTCTGCAGGGCAGACACCGCTGCTCCTTTTACATCCTCAGTCCATGTGTTCCTGAGGAGGGATGGACTAATGAGTGCTCGCGGAATGAACGGGAATGTTCTCTCCCCACCTCCATCCCTGCCATTTTAATGTATTCATAGCCTACCAGGACTTCAAGCCCCTGCTTGAAACCCTATCCTCTCCGGAAAGCCTTGTAAGCTACTGGTCTTCTGCCTCTACCTCCCCAGTGGCACGTGCCACTTACTGCCACATGGTATCTGTGTGTGCTTGTGTCCCTACAACTGGACTGAAAGCTCTGGGAGGGCAAGAAGGAGTTATTTCTATCCTGGACTAGCATGTGGTTACCCATTAAGTAGAAAAGTTTTTGAGCAAGAGAATTTTTTGTGTGTTTAGGTGTCAGGTTCTCTGAAAAGAACTTTGTATTTTAAACATTTTAGCATAGGATGTAGACAGTGGTGAGAACAGTCCAGTGAACCACATGCCCCTGTCACCCAGTTTCCACTGTGACCGACCTGTGGCAGTTCTAGTTCCATCGACCTGCTCAATGCATCATTTTGTCCGTGAGTATTTCAGTGTATATCTGTGGGAAGACTTAGGAGTACTGTTGTGCGGGTTTCTCCAACAACCCTGTGAGCTTGGCTCAGTTTTCCCCATTTTGTAAGTGACAAAATTGAGGTGCAGGGAGGTTAGGTCAGTGGCTCAGGGTCTCCCACTTAGTGAGTAGCTGACCTGGGATTTGAACCTTGGATGTGAGAGGCTCCCTCTCCTGCCAGGCTTGGAAGAGCCCTTGGAGAGCATCGGGTCTACTTTGCCTTTTCCAGAAGAGGGGGCACAGAGGTGCAGGAGGAGAAGCCACATAGCTGGAGGAGGCCCAGGTCCCTGGCTCCCCTACCAGTTCTTTTCCAGTGTCAGGGCTTGGCTCTGGTGGAGGGACAAGGTGGGTTTTCCTCTAAGAGTCACCGTTGCCCAGGGTGGCTGGGCTTTGGGTGGCTGTGGAGCCCTGGGCAAGGTCCACCATCACCCCTGGACAGGCTGCATTTTCTTCCTAACTGCCAAAGGTCCCACCTGCACCCCTTGCTGTTGCCTATTGGATTTCTCATTAGATGCTCGGGACCACCCAGTGAGGGACACAGGGCTGAGGAGTCAGCAGCCTGTGTCCACAGAGCTCAGAGAGCAGGGGCCTGGACTGAGGTCACACAGCTGGGCTGGGCACAGCGGCTATGGGTTCATGGTGGCAGCTGGAGTTGCCACCCAAATCTAGAGTAGGAGACCAGAGAGACTTTTACAGATGGGAGGAGAAAGTCATTGATTAATTATCCCCCAAGACCTGTAATTGCTGCTTGGTGTTTTAGGTAAGAAAACAAACATTTGCCCTAATAATTTGTTTAGGTAGCTGAGAGAGCTTTGAGTTCTAGGATTGGGCTTTGCTTGGGCCGAGCCCTGTGGCCTTGGCAGAGAATTTGTTTGTGCCTTGGGTTTTTCATCTAGGAAGCTGGGCTGATGGTAGCACATACTTTAAAGGGTTTTAGTGAAGACGAATTGAGGGAATGCCTGTAACGTGTTTAGAAATGCTCAGTTAGTATTATAGTAGCCCTGTTAATATTAAAAGAGACAAATAAAACACACACCCTACTATTCATCTTCCCTGACCTCTTGGTCCTTGAGCCTGCTGAGGCCCTGAGCTTCCTCTCTGGAATATTTTGTTTTCCTTCCCCCCGTACTTCTTGGGGAGCGGAAGAGGGATCCCTTCCAGCCTTAGCAAGTGTCGCAGCACTGACTTAGGAAACCAAATCCAGGTGGATGCCACTTGAAGAGAGGAGAAGAAATATCAGATTGTGGTTAAGAGCTCTGGGCTTTGGAGTTTAACCACCTAAGGTTCGGATCAGGGCTCTACCACTTACTGGCTGCGGGACCTTGAGCAAGTATCTTAATCTCTCTGACCCCAGTTACAAAATTGGGGGTATTCATAGTATAACTGCAGAGGATAAATAAGGCTTGCAGCATTGCTTGACATATAGCAAGCGCTCAGTAAATTGTAGTCACTATTATGATGATGACAATGACAATAATGTAAAATATAAACCATAAATGTCAACTTGAGCTTTCCCAGAGTTGGGAGTGCCTCAGAGACCATTTTGCTTAATACCCTTACCTTGAAGTGAGGAAACAGACTGGGAGCAGCCCAGGGGGTGCCTTCAGGTCACTCAGCAGAGGCAGGACAGGACCCTCGGCTGCCGTCTGCTCGGCCAGGGCTGGCTCTGTGGAGCAGGGACTCAACTGTCTGGGATCCACTGTCTGGGAACTCAGCCGGGCGAGCCCTGCTTGGCTGAGATGGATGCTCCCCGATAGCTCTGCAGCCGTATTTTTTCCTTGTGATTGCCTGACAGAACACACTCATTTAGCAGAGGGAGAGCGAGAAGACGTTAGAAACCAGCCAGGCCCTGAGCAATTGCAGCAGCCGGCCCACGAGTTGCTCCCTGATGTTGCCATGGCAAACAGCCTTGGCAACGTGGCTGCTCACGCCTTTATTTCTGGTCTCTGGCTCCTCGTAGGGAAGTGTGGTACCTGGAACATTGGGGAAGGCCCTGCCCCTAGCTCCTTGGCACTGAGAGCGACCTGGCTTTCATGCTGCTAGTGATCCGAGATCACAGCAGCCCCTGCTCAAAACACCTACAGGACCTGCAGAAGCAGGCTCTTGGGTTTAGCATTCAAGGCCTCACCTGCCCATCCATGCAACAGTCCATCTGTTGATCGACCCCTATGTGTGTGGCCATGCCTCACTGTTCCCACTGCTGCAAGAGCAGAACCACATTCTGAACATGAACCCTGGTGTTAGGGGTTTTCTGTCGGCCTCGTCTTCAACCATGTCCTTTAACAGTAATGATGATGATGAGAACAGTTAACAACCACTAGCCCTTTCAGGAAATTACTCTGCTAGGCCTTGTGCTATGTTCTTCACATATAATCACATTTAACCTCGGAGGAACCCCATGGAGCAATCCCCACGGGTATCCCCATTTTACAACTGGGTGGACCTAGACTGATCCAGAGTTGTGGTGCTCCTGCCGGTCTGCAGTCCCTCCCCTACACCAGGTGGTGATGCAGGTGATCGCTACGTGGAGTCTGTTCCTCCTCCTCACCCCTCCCCATCTCCAGCTGCTTCCTTCAAGGCCCAGCCCAGGTGCTCCCTCCTCTCACCCCCCTCTCAGAACTGCCCCCTTTTTGCTCTGCCGTCCCACAGTCTGTTACAGATGCCTTGTGTCCCCTTTCTTCCTTCTATGCCCTGTCACCCTGGTGACAGACTGGGGAAACTGGCTAAGGAGGAGAGCTTGGAACGCCCAGGTGAGGGGCTTGGACTTGACAGGCAGTGGGGAGTCAGCAAAGGATTTCACTATCATTATTATTAATAACAGTAATCATGTATAATAGCCAACACTTAGAGACTACTTGGTACGTACCAGATACTGAGCCAGGACCTTTAGGTGTATTATCTTGTTCAGTCCTCAACTACTCAGTGAGGTTGGTACTATGACACATGAGAAAACTGAGACTTAGAGAAGTTCAGTGACTCTCCCCAAGTCCCCTGGCTAGGAAGTGGCAGGGCTGGGATTTGAACCTAGGTCTGCCTGGCTTCAGAGCACATGGTGCTGCCCCCTGCAGTGTGGCTAGTCTGGCTGAGCACAGAGAAAGGCCGGGAGTGGGGTGACAGGCTTCTGTGGTGCAGCCCAGGTGGGCGGTAGGGCCTGCGCCCAGCCTCATCAGTGGGGTCGGTGGAAGTTGCTGGATATGGGAGAGAAGGCACAGAGTGCAGGGGGCTCCGAGTGGTGCCCTCCCAGCCGAGGTGGGGGTGCGGAGGAGGATTTGTATGGGGAGGACATCCATTTATTCAGGGCCAGTTCTGTCTCCTTCCCTGGCCTTCCCTGGAGTCTGGTTAAATGCAAAACTGTAGCCTCAGCCTATTAAAACCTTGGTTTATGTGTTTATTAGATACTGTTCTCTCTTCTCTACCCAGTCAGGCCTGGAGCTCCCCAAGGAAAGGGACCTCATCAAGCCGGTTCACCATCAAATCCCCCAGTGACTTATCACTTCCTGGCACACTGTAGGCCCCCAATCAATGCTTGTTGAGTGACTGAATGAATGAACAAGTGCTGTTTGATTGTTCAGAAAATTCATCTAACATTTGCCTGGCCCCAGAGGCCCTTCTCTGTGCTGGGTGCTGTGCTAGGATGTGTGGGTGAGGTGAGTCCAGGGGTATTGTATCAGTCCCCACCAGGAGCCCACTGCCCTTGTCACCAAGATAAGCCTTACACACAAAGAAATCAAAGGTAAACACTTGGGGAGCCACCATAACCCCGATCAGAATATACCTCCAGCGCGCAGGTCTTTGTGGAATGTTAAGTCACTGTTAGGAATCCAGTCTGTTACAGGGCATTGCTCTGGCCCAACTGGGGAGGGGCTCAGAGCTTCAGGAGTCTTGGTATCTGCAGGGAGGTGTCTGGTCAAATGTCCCCACATCCTCCAGGAAGACTAAAACCAGCAACTTGCACTGGCCTCATGCCCATTGCCCAACCACTCATTCCAGAGGGACTAGGCAGGCTGACCTCCACTCAGGGGGAAGAAAGGGGAACGAAGAGGAGAGGACTTGGGGACCTGTGGCCACGGTGTCCAGCCCAAGAGTATTAACTTTATGCTGTATGCATCTTCCTTGCTCAGAATCCCCTCACGTGTCCTACTGGTCACCCTTCCTACTTAGGGCCAATTTACTTTTAGTTTGCACACAGTTCTTACAAGCTGGGCAGTCACGTCCAGGCCTCATGACATTAGAAGCTGCAAATCAGCTCTGCTTGTGTGTGCCTGCGTGGGGTGAGAGGTGAGGCCTTAGCAGAGGCAGACAGACATGTGGACTGGAGACAAACATGTGGACTGCAGCGCTGAAGGCAGCTGGGGGCCGTTTAGTGAAGGGCCAAAGGGGTCCTGCGCACCCCTCTCGCTCCTGAATACATGACTGCATGAAAGTGCAAAGCTAATGCAGGGTGAAGACAGTGTACCACCCCTGAGGAAAGGTATACTCTGTTCCCTGTTCTCTCTTTGAGGAAGCAAGGAAGTGTGAAGTACATTTTGGTATTACCATCAAACGTAGGAAGTCTCTCAAAAGCCGGAAAAAGTTCTGGCATTCCAGGTTATTTATAAACTTTGCTCATTGTGAGCACACATTATTCCTTGATGATGCCAGATGAGTAAGGCGTTAGTCTAGCCAGAAAACTTTCTTTGAAAGTTAATTCCATCTCAGAAAATGAGGTATTGCCTTTCCCATCTCCAGGGCTGCGTGGGGCGGCACAAGGAGCACACGGTTAGGCAAACGCTGACCGGCCTCAGAAACAGTGAACTCCGTGATGGATGAGAGCCTGGGCTTTCGAGTGAAACTGTTTGGTCCAAATCTTAGCTTTGTGATGTTTAGTTGTGTGATCTACGGAGGTAGATAGCTGCCTTGTGCTCTAGTTAGCCAGCTCCCAAGTGGGAGTGATCACAGGACTTACCTCCCGGGCTTGGTAGAACCAAGCAGTGGTTCTCAGCCAGGAGTGCACGTCAGAATCAACAGTGTAGTTTAAAAAAAAAAATCATCATTACACATTTGGGGCTGCCCCAGACCTGTTGAGTGAGAATTTTTGAGAGTAGGCCCTTAAGCTTCTACGTTTTTTTTTTTTTTTTTGGAGACAGAGTCTCACTTTGTTGCCCAGGCTAGAGTGAGTGCCGTGGTGTCAGCTCACAGCAACCTCAAACTCCTGAGCTCAAGGGATCCTCCTGTCTCAGCCTCCCGAGTAGCTGGGACTACAGGCATGCACCACCATGCCCGGCTAATTTTTTCTATATATATTTTTAGCTGTCCATATAATTTCTTTCTATTTTTAGTAGAGATGGGGTCTCGCTCTTGCTCAGGCTGGTCTCGAACTCCTGAGTTCAAACGATCCGCCCACCTCGGCCTCCCAGAGTGCTAGGATTACAGGCGTGAGCCACCGCGCCCGGCCAAGCTTCTACGTTTTTGAAAAACTTCTCCGTTGACACCTCTGCTTTGGTACTAAAAAATCAGGTGCTGTTTGGAGAGTGTTATTAACTGTTGGTTCCCTTCCCTCTCTGTCTTTCCTGCCTCAGTTTCGAACACAGGGTAGCCTTTGGCGTACAAATGGCCAAAGAACAGATGGAAGGCAGCTTCATAATTAATGCCTGTGTGGAGCAGGGCAGCTTCTTTATCTGCTATTTACACTTGATCTTCACCGAAGTCTCGTGTCACAGGCAAAAGGAGAGGCGTGTTCCCACGTCGTAGGTGGGCACCTGGAGGACAGAGCGTGACTCGATAGGATCCTGCAGCTAATCGGTTTTCGAACGTTTGTCTTTATCCCTGTATCTGTCCTCCTTCGTCCTCAGCATCGAAGGTGGGGCATCAGGATTGCTTTCGGAGGTGAGTGGGTCGGAAGAGAGGGAAGAGGGGAACCTGAGAGGATGCACGTCACCTACAGACCGCAGACCAGTGATCATTTGATGTAGCAGAACCCTTAAAGATCAGAGGGTGGCCGGGCGCGGTGGCTCACGCCTGTAATCCTAGCACTCTGGGAGGCCGAGGCGGGTGGATCGCTCGAGGTCAGGAGTTCGAGACCAGCCTGAGCAAGAGCGAGACCCTGTCTCTACTAAAAATAGAAAGAAATTATCTGGCCAACTAAAATATATATAAAAAAAATTAGCCGGGCATGGTGGTGCACGCCTGTAGTCCCAGCTACTCGGGAGGCTGAGGCAGGAGGATCGCTTAAGCCCAGGAGTTTGAGGTTGCTGTGAGCTAGGCTGATGCCACGGCACTCACTCTAGCCTGGGCAACAAAGTGAGACTCTGTCTCAAAAAAAAAAAAAAAAAGAAAAGATCAGAGGTTACTGGTCACAGTCCCAGGCCATGCAGCAGTCTCGGGGTAGCAGCAGGACTAGAATCTACTTCTAATGCCCAGTGCACTGCCCTCCCAGCTGTGTGTGCAGCTTCTACCGCGCGGGCAGGCTGTGGCGCGAGTGACAACAGCGGTAGTCTCTGAGCTGGCGTAGTGAGAGGCCTTTGCCCTTGCTGTTCCCTCTGCCCGGCATGCTCTTCCCTCACTCCTTCAGGTCCTCTCGGGTGTCATCTCCTCGGAAAGGCCTTCCCTGGCCCTCCTGCCCTGCCTGCTGTCTGTCCCCGTACCCTGTTCTCTTATCTTAAGGCAGGTACCACTCCCGGATGCTTTTGCTTATTAATTTGTTCCTCGTTGTTGCCTGTCACCGCTCTGGGAACGGAAGCTCCACAAGGACTAGACGTTGCCTGACCGATTCCCGCTGTGTCTGTAGGACCTGGAGTCGGGCCTGGCGCATGCTTGAACTCATTGAATATTTCCTTTTCTGGTTTTTTTTCCCCCTCCCCCCAATTTTTTTATTGTGGCAAAATACACATAACATAAAATTGACTATCTTTACCCATTTTAAGTGCACAGATCAGTGGTATTAAATACATTCATCTTGTGCAACCATCACCACTCTCCATCCACCTCCAGCACTCTTTTCGTCTTGTAAAACGGGAACTCTGTACCCATATAAACAATCATCCCGTTCTCCCCTCCCCCAGCCCCTGGCAACCGCCATTCTGCTTTCTGCTCTGTGAGTTTGAGTACTCTGAGTACCTCCTATAGTATGTGTCCTTTTTTCACTGGCTTATTTCACTTAATGTCATCCAGGCTCATCCCTGTTGTGGCATATGTCAGAATTTCATTCCTTTTTAAGGTGGCATAATATTTCATTGTATGTGTATGCCACCTTTTGCTTACCCATTCGTTGACGGACACTTGTGTTGCTTCCGCATTTTAGCTGTTGTGAATCACGGTGCTGAGAACGTGGACGCACAGGTATCTCTTGGAGACCCTGCTTTCAGCTCATTCGAGCGTATGCCCAGAGCTGGAATTGCTGGATGATATGGTAATTCTATTTTTAGTCTTTTTGAGGAACTGCCACGTAGTTTTCTAAAGTGGCCGTACCATTTTACATTCCTACCAACAGCACGCAGGGTTCGGTTTTCTCCACGTCCTCTCCAGCAGTTATTTGTCTGGTTTCCCTGGTAGTGGCCATCCTAATGGACGTGAGGTCGTATCTCATTGTAGTTATGATTTGCGTTTCCCTAACTGAGCGTCTTTTCATGTGCTTACTGGCCATTGGCATATCTTCTTTGGAGAAATGTCTATTCAAGTTACTTGCCTATTTTTTTAACTTGGGTGGTTTGGACTTTTATTGTTGAGTTTTAGGAGTTCTCTGTATATTCTGGCTATTCCTCCCTGATCAGATACATGATTTGCAATATTGTCTCTCATTCTATGAGTTGCCTTTTTATTCTGTTGATTGTATCTTTGGAATCACAAAATTTAAAATTTCATGTAGTCTCATTGTTTCTTTCATTGCCTGTGTCTTTGGTGTCATATCTAAGAAATCATTGTCACATCCAATGTCATGAAGCTTTTGCCCCACATGTGGCCTTCTGGATCCTTGAGTGTGGCCTTTGACTGAATCCAAATTTTACAGAACAAATCCTTTTAAGAAATGCATTTGTTTTGTGAAGTTTGGATTTGGTCGAGGGGCCGCACTCGGGGGTCTGGAGGGCCACATGTGGCCTTGAGGCTGCAGGTTCCCCACCCGCTAACATTTAGGTCATTTTGAGTTAATTTTTATACATAGTGTTAGGTAAGAGTCCCACTTCTTTTGCATCACTGAATGTTTCTTGAATGAATGAATGAGTAAATGGGCCAAGCCCTTAAACTTTCCTAACCACTGCGCTGAGCTCACTAACTCTCCCAGCAGCCCCAGGAGAGAAATGGGATCAGCCCTGCTCCTTCTCATGAGGGACCTGAGGCTCAAGGGGTGAGTGCTGGGCCGGGGGTTAGCTCCTTTGCTGACCAAGCCACACAGAGGCCCCCAGGGCCCAGCAGGCAGGCATGACCAGGGCCTTGCCCCAAGAAGTCATGCCCCAGTGCCCCAGTGACCTCACACCACTTTCTCCTCGGGGTTGGGCAACAGCTCCTCCCTGTCCCGTGGGTGTGGGCACCAACTACCTGCTCTGCAGTGCTCTGGGCCTGCAGCCTTCTCCCGCCCTTGCTCTTTGTCCTAGTAGCTGAAGGAGTGGCTGCCTGGCTTGCACTTTCTGGTCCACCCCCCAGCAGGAATGTGGCAATCTCTGCTGAGCCTGCGGCCCCTCCTGCCCAGGGGTGGTAGTGGACCTTGGGCCAGGCACTGCAGCAGGCAAACACAGGGGACAGTGGGTCGAGGCTGCTTTGTCAGAGTAGGCCCAGAGTGGTGGAGCAAGTCGTGGGGAAAGCAGGGTAGGCTCAAGGAGGAGTGAGGTGACAAGTAGGAGAGGGACGAGGGGGCTTAGAACTCATCCCAGAATTCACTTCCTTTGCTCAGATGACCTGTCAGTAAATTTTCAATGATCTAGTTAGGAGACAACCAGAGGAGAAGCAGTATCAGCTAGTTCCAGGTGGTGTGCACAGCCCGGGGTCTGGGTTTTGAGGGCAGTGGGAGGCAGACTAGAACCGTGGTTAAGAACAAAGCTTTGAGTCTGGGTCTATCATTTAGCAGCTGAGTGACTCAGGTCATGTTATTTATTCTGTCTGGGCCTCAGTGTCCTCACCCGTGAAATGGGGTAATAATATGTATCTCAATGAGTGGTTGAAAAGATGAGAAGATACAACGTCTGAAGAGCTTAGTGCAGTGTCTGGGTGTTGTTATTATCACTAATAACGACCATGGTCCATGACCAGATGGTTTGATGACAGCTTGGTGGAGAAAACTAGTGGGCCCATGAGTTACGGAACTGTGGATTATCATTTGATACCTCCTCCTTTTTCTGTCCATGCAGCAATCACTTCCTCTGTACGGGAAGCTGGGCTGCAGATTTGAGCAAGCCCTGCTCCCTGCCCTGGAAGGGCAGATCTGCAGACGGCCCTGGAGGGTGCCCAGTTTAGACAGTGTCCAGACAGCTTTTACAACAGAAAGGATATTGAAGGATGAGCAGGGGCTGACCAACAGGATGGGAGGGGCCTCCGGGAGAGGGACCCGGCTGTCGGGAAGGCCAGCACGTGGTGTGGCTGGTGGGTGAGCGGCAAGTGACCGGTGGGGGGATCTGAGCTGACGGGACGACCCACGAGGGTGAAGAACAGACAGGATGAATGAAGTGTCTGGGAGAATCACAAGTAGGAACACTGAGATTCCCAGCCTGAGAAGCTTAGCTGGAGGCTGCTCTGGAGAAGTGGAGAGGTCTCGGGAAGGTTTTAGGAGGAGGGTGACTTTGAGAGTGACTAGGTTTTCCCTGGGTGTCACAGGCAGTATGGAATGAGTGGTATTACCCCGTGACCTGGACAGCTCATCCCCAGGCCATGGGCGTGGAGTGGGAGGCACAAGGATTGACACAAAGGCTGGGGCGCAACTTCCCATCTGTAGTCCTGACTGAAGTCCCTCGCACAGTAGAGCAGGAATCGGTGGGGCCAGGCCCCATGGAACCACCAGGTTCCCAAGGGAGAGGGAGAAGTTTAGTTGCTTTATTGAATAACCGTCAATAAATTTAATGACAATGATGATACTTATTGCAATAATAATAATTATTACTCCTAGTTGCCATTGTACCTTTTAGCAATCACTGTGAAATTCACACAGCATTTTCACATCCTCCTGAGGATTTTCATTTCTGTTTTACAGATGAAGAGCCCAAGGCCCAGGGATGTTGCAGTGCCTTGCCCAATAAGGTCACTGTTGCAGGAACTCGACAGGAATGCAGGACTTGTGGCCCCTCAAGTCTGCCTGGTCGAGAAGGGACCGTTTCTGAAAGGGGCCCCTCAGCCATTCATGTCTGTGTCTCGTCTAGACTGAATTCCCCAGATTATCTTGAATTCTCCTTGAAGCAACGATCTCCAGTCTTTTTGGAGTTGCAATATCCTTGTGTGATTTTTGTAACAGTTGCAATCGTGAAACGCCCCCAGAAAATTGTAACTTCCATTGATTTCTCTTTAATTTAGAGTTAAGAAAGAGAAAATCTTGTTTCAAGAATTTTGCAGCTCCACTGGCGATTAGATTGTCATGGTGAGAATATTGTGCGTGGAGTCTGGAGCGAGGCCAGGGCTGCCCCTCTTTGCTGTGTGAACTTAGATAAAGCCTTGCCCCTTCTCTGGGCCTGAGTTTCCTAATCTCTCCCATCTCTGCCATCCTGTGACTCATTATCTTTCTATACTGGAGCTGTTTTAGAGTGTCCTAAACCGAGGATTATGAATTGTGGGGGCTGTTTGCTTTGGTAAAATTCTGCTTGGAGCCGAGCCACCAGGTACTGGATAGAGAGGGAGATTAGTTATGGAGACAGATGGAGCAAGGGAACAGTCACATCTCAGATGGGTGATGTACTTTCCCTGCAGCCAATGGGCAAAGTCAGTTGCAGGTTCTTAACTCCCCAGGTTGTGTCCCCTTTCCTGGTGACAGGTGCTGACTTCTCTTTGAACTGCAAGTTGGAAGAAATGTGTCTTGGGATCATGTGCCTTAAACGAGTGGGTTTGGAAGGAGGAGAAGGCAGAGGAGGAACTCCAGGCAAGAGAATCCCCGATTTCCAACCTCCCCAGTGAATCACGGAACATTGGATAAGTCATTCATGGGGGTGGAAAGATTGGGTGAAAATTGGGAACTTTGGGCCAGATTTTTTTTTTTTTTTTTAAAGGAGCAAGTCATTCAAAGTCCTCTGCTGACAGATTATATCTAAAATGATTTCTTCCTTTTTTCCACAGTACTATTTTATACATCTTGAATTATTTTTTAATCTATAAAACTAACTGCCTTTTAAGTCTCCCCTCTGTTTTAGTTTTTAAGAAAATGTTAATAGGCCGGGCGTGGTGGCTCACGCCTGTAATCCTAGCACCTAGCACTCTGGGAGGCCGAGGCGGGTGGATCGCTCAAGGTCAGGAGTTCGAGACCAGCCTGAGCAAGAGTGAGACCTCGTCTCTACTAAAAATAGAAAGAAATTATATGGACAGCTAAAATATATATATACAAAAAATTAGCCGGGCATGGTGGTGCATGCCTGTAGTCCCAGCTACTCGGGAGGCTGAGGCAGTAGGATCGCTTAAGTCCAGGAGTTTGAGGTTGCTGTGAGCTAGAGTGATGCCACGGCACTCACTCTAGCCCGGGCAACGAAGCAAGACTCTGTCTCAAAAAAAAAAAAAAAAAAAAAATTGTTAATAGAGGAGGGAAGTTGTCAGTGGGTGCTTGGATGAACGGGGGGTCTGCGACTTGGCTGTGGTTGCTCTTTGAGGCTCACAGTGGCCTTTCTCGAGCCCTGTCCCCTGGTGTCTTTCACACAGAGCTGCTTACGGAGCTGCTGCTGTCTCAGCCATGAGGTCTGTAATTATTTAAAGAAAGCTCACATCAAGTGGAAAAAGAGCGACCACACTTACGGTACCATGTGGCCAACAGGCAATTCAACACCAGAGCCACCGACTCTCTCTGGCCTGCACCAGCTGCCGGATTTTGCAGCCGGGTGGATTAGGTGTCCGTGGGACTGATGGGCAGGTCCAAGTGCACACGGTGGGTGCCTGTGCAGATAGCCTGGCCCTGCTTCAGCCTGGAAGACAGGATTTGTCTACAGCCAGGGGAAGCTGTGCTCTGAGCCTTACAGAGCACGTGAATGTCAAAGCAGTATATTTCTGTAACTCAGACATTTAACTGTGCCATAATTTACCATTAATCCCAAGATATTTTAGAGAAATAACTTATTGCCTTAGATTCCTTTTTAATTTTATATTTTGTTTCACTCAACAGATATAAAATATATATACATTTAATACAATTAATTCTTAATAGTAAAACCACTTTTAATGTGATATTTTAAAAATTTCCAGAGTTAGGGACTCATTTGTCAGAGAAAGTGAGGTTATCCCAGCCCGCCCGCCGTCTCTTCTACTCGGGGAAACAGCCACTCATAGCAGTTTGATGTGTTTAAATACCTTTCAAATGAATATGTGATTATCTCTTTTCTTCTTCTCTAAATTGTATTTTTTTTTCTTGTTACAAAAGTGGTAGGTGTTAATTCATTGAAATTTGAGAGCATACAAATAGGCAAAAGAAAGAAAATAAAAGTAATCCCAGCACCCAGAAATAACCAGTCATAAGCAGTACTTAAGAAAAAAAGGTAACATTGTAGGTTCTATCTGTAGCCAAACTTCCCTCCTTGGGTGCACTTTTCCTGCCTCCCAGCCCTCTTTTATGGGCTGATTTCTGCCCATGACCTTGAGAGGGAAAGAATCTAGATTGTAGTCATAGTTTAATTATCTCCTCCTTTATAAAATGGGAGCAATCCCTGCATTGCTGTGAGAACACATTTATAATAGTTCTGAAAGCTAATTGCAAGTTGTAGAGTCATAAACAGATGTAAGGCTGTGCTGCTACTTCACCTTGCGCCCTCGCTAGCTACTGCGATTGCTGCCTGTTTGTGTTTTTTCTTTTCTTTCTTGGTTTTTTTGTTTTGTTGGTTTTTGGGGTTTTGTTTTGTTTTTTTGAGACAAGGTCTTGCTCTGTTGCCGGGGCTAGAGTACAGTGGTGCAATCATAGCTCCCTGCAACCTTGAACTCCTGGGCTCAAGTGATCCTCCTGCCTCAGCCTCTCAAGTGTCTGGGACTACAGGCATGTGTCATCACGCCTGGCTAATTTTTCTATTTTTTGTAGAGATGAGGTCTTGCTATGTTGCTCAGGCTGGTCTTGAATTACTAGCTTCAAGAGATCCTCCTGCCTCAGCCTCCCAAAGTGAGCTCCCATATAGCTCCTATTACAAGTGTGAGCCATAATGCCCTGCCTGCTGCCTGCTTTAACTCAAATAATGCCACATTTAGACAATATCCAATCACCCTCAAGTACTTCACATAACCAGTGGCCATTATACCCCAGGCTTTAATCACACCCAAGCTTTGGCTTTTAGTCCACACATTGTAAACTGTATCTGTCTGTATATGCATTTGTTAATATGTAAAGAGCAAGATAAACACCCTTGCTGGTAGGGAAGGCATTTAAAACCAGGCTTCCCGATTTAGAATCTTACTCAGCCGGGCTGTCTGAAGTGTTAACTGATCCACCTTGTGATTCAGGCTGCAATTGGAGCAGACCCAGGGGAAGAGATTGGTGGGGTCCTGCGGAGCAGGCCCTAGGAAGATCCAGCTGCCTGATGAGCTAGTTTTCATACTGGTTTCAACATGGGCCATGGTTCAGTGGGGAAAAGACAATGAACTTGCTTTTGTATTTGTTTTGAAAAAATGTAATATAGACCCTGGTTTAAAAAATTATAGAAGTTACAAATGGAAGTCATCGCTTGTGTTCTCATTCTTGTGTTTCCATCCCCAGAGCAACCTTGCTACCAATTTCTAGTGTGTTCTCCCGGAGGTAAACCATACAGACACCAGCATGTACATAGATAGTCTAACTTCCTGCTTCCCAGTTTTTGCACAAATAATAGCAAACTAAGGACATTGTTGTGCAACTTGCTTTTTCTACTTAATATTTCTTAAAGATCGTTTTGTATCAATGTATAAAGACCTATTAATAATACTTCATTTTTTGGCTTGATCATAGTTTGTTTAACTAGTCGTCTGTTGGGTGTTTAGGTTATTCCTAATTTAGTGCTACTCGTCTGCAGTGAACATCTTTGTACAAGTGTCATTTTGCACACGTGACTATATGCATAGGATGAATGCCTCAGAGTGGAATTGCCCAGTTAAGGGGTGTGTGCGTTTAAAATGTTGATGAATATTGCCACCTCCCGCCACCTCCCCCTTCACGAAATTGTGTCAGTTTATGTTCCCATGGAAATGAGTGGGAAATGTTTATTTCGTCACTCCTTCACCAACATGGCTTATTATTAAACTTTATTGATCTTTGTCCGGTGTCTCTTTGAAGTTTTAATTTATAATTTTTCTCGCTCAGGTTTCCTATCAACTGCCTGTCAGTTGTTGATTCTTCTCTTGATTTGTGTGGGTGAGCTTGTTTTTTCCCTACATTCCCTCACATGACCCCAGGACCTCCTTGGGCTCCCCCCACGTCTCTGGCAGCCTGGTTTGGAGGAGAATGTCCACAGGACGAGGGTCAGGATCCCGGTCCTGGTTCTGCCACCTACCTGCTGTGTGCGCTTGACTAAGTCACCGAAACTCACTGTCACTGTTTCCCGCTCCGTAAAGTGAGGATATTAGTTCAACAGCAGGGTTGTCGGAGAGATGAGATTAATCAGTGTAGAAGTGTTTTATAAACTGTAGAAAGCTGTCACAACATAATATCACATTCATATTTTCTTGGTTTCAAATGAGTGATAAGATTTCAGACACCGAAAACTTTAGAGCCCAGTCATCTGGTTAAACAGGTAGCAGAGTGAGGCCCAGGGGAGACAGGAGTCAGGACACGCCGGCATCAGGCGTCAGAGGCTGGGCCTGATGGGTAACCGGATCCTGATTTGTCTTGTAGGAGCCACGGGCAATGTGCAATGTCCTGGAGAGCATCCTAATTTTTAGAGTACAGAATCCCAACTTTCATGACAGCCTTTCCGTGTCGTGGCTGAGTCTCTGAGAGCCCATACTTCCCATCTAAAAAATATGCTAGGTTGGAACCCCACTTCTGCCAGCGGTTTTTAGCTGTAGACCCTAGGCCGGGGGGCTTAACCTTTTTGGGCCACGGTTGCATTCTCTGTGGAGCACACAGGGCCGTGGAGAGGATGACTGTGGAGCGGGGGAGCCCTGCCTGTCTGGTGTGGACGGTCCCATTGCTGCCTGGCTTTGCAGGAGGCCTGTCGGCCCAGTTGTCAGGGTTCAAGGCCCTACTCTCCTCCCCTTTGTTGGTGTGCGTCCGTAGGCATATTGCTTCACCTCTCCGAGGTACTAACAGGAGTCCTGTCTGTACAGGGTTGATTTGAAGAATCAGTGGGCTTTGTGTATAAAGTACTTAGCACATAGGAGGTACTTAATAAGTGAGTTACTTAGAAAACACTGAAGTGCCTATTCTGTGCTGGCACCTGTCCAGACGTTGGGGATTTAGCAGAAAAACAGCAGTGTCCCTGGCCTTGGAACTAGTGTCAGGTCCTGATGCTGATTCCGTTGGGCCCCTCCTAGAAGATACAGGATATACGTCTTCCCTCGGCAAATTTCAGGGTTTTTCCCATCCCTGTGGATTTTGCAGGTCACCTCCTGTGAGATGCTCTCTTTGTGTCGCCCTAGGAAGCTTGCCTCAGCCTGCCTCCCTCCTCCCCCACAGGGGAAGGGTGAGGGCCTCACCTGGCTGAGCCGTAGCCCCATGTTCCGTGACTCACCCAGCGTCCCACTGAGACTGGATCTGGCTTCTGCAACCCCAGGCCTGTGTCTCCTGCCTCATTAATTGTTCTGCTAAGGGAAGTTTGTTGCTCATCCACTCCCTGTTTAATGCCCGTTTCCTATGTGCCAGCCACTATGCTTGGACCTGGGGATACAGCAGCGAGTTGGACCCCACCACTGCCTTCAGGGAGCTGACACAGGGTCATAGAAAATGAACAAGAGGAGTTCAGCTAGTGATAAGTCTTGTAAGATGATAAACAAGAACATGTGATGAGGGTAGGCAGGTTACATTAGAAAGGGGCGGCCCAGACGCCCTTCTGAGTTGATATTCATGCTGAAGCCCGAGAAATCAAAAAGGAAGCAACCTTCTGGGGAAAAAGTGTTCCAGGCAGCGGGAAAAACAAGGGCAAAGGCCCATTCTGCACAGCATATACAAATGACTTGTGAAACGGAACCCAGGAGGAGGCTACATAAAGAAACCTGGTGTATTCGAGCGTTTTTTCAGAGCAGGTGATGTACTACATATAAATCGGCATGCGGGCCCTGCCCTAGGGGATGGCCAAGTCAGCCCCGGTGAGGTGAGTGGGTAAATGCATTTTAGGCCAGGGCTTGAGCTACAGTATTTATTTGAAATGAGTAAAATCCACAAGGCGTGTGTAAGTTGCAGAATGGAGGCCTTTCTGAATTCATAGTAGTCCGGGCGGGTTGTCCCAGTGGACGAGGGCTTCCTCACCAGCTCTCCTAATGGTGTCAGCATCCACGGCCACCGCCGACACAAAGCCAGTTTCCACTCTCGGATCTGCGATTTAACGCCTGGCTGCTCGGAGAGCTGCAGGGAGTGGAGGTCAGTGGGGCTAATTGGGTTGCTTAATAAGAAGGAGGTTTCCAGAATTGGAATAGCTGGGCCCTGGGCAGGGTCATGATGCGGCGAAACCAGCATGGCTAGGCCGGGAGGAGGAGGGGGGGCCCGGTCAGAGGGAGCCGTTGATCACAGCTGGAGTGACATGGACCAACGTGGAGGCCTTGGACTCTCCTGGATGCTGCTGCCCTGGGAGAAAGATCTTGTAGCCTCAAGAGTTTAAGTTCTAGAAAAAGGCCAGTGGGCACCTTGGGGCATTTTCTGGCTTGGATTAATCTCTCCTAGTAACAACCTGAGTCCTGGTTACCTTTTCTCCTTCTCTCCCCCTTATACCATGACCCTTGTCCCCCCAGACCCACACATGTGGTCAGAGCCAGCTGGTGCTGGGGTTAGATCTGGGCATCATGGCCATGTGAGGCTACAGCTCACAGTGACAGGGCTAAAGGTCACTTGGCCAGCTCTTCAGTGGACACCGGCGGCTGAGTAACCCTGTCCTTTGGGCAAGTCCAGCCACTCAACTTGTTCTAGACCAGAATTCACTCGTTCATCCATTTACTCGTTTTTCATTCACCTAATCAATCACATGTCCCTTTGCTTGATCATTTATTCAGGAAATACTAATGAGTCACAGTCCGTGCCAGGTTCTGTGTTGGATGCCAGGGGTGGACCGTCTCTACTCTCTTAGAGCTTAGAGTCTGCCGGGAAGAGAAGAGGCTGGCGTATGAATTGCATACTTGTTAAAGTTATGACTCTGTATCACCGACACCGCGCATGGCAGCTTCTGATGTGAGACGTACCTCAAACCAGGCTGGAGGATCAGAATCCACGGGGCAGCTCCTGTGCGGCCGTGTGCCTGGGCAGGTGCCGTCCTCTGGGAGCAGGGGGTGGGCAGCTACACGCCCCCCAGGAGCTCATGACCTTGGGGAAACAGAGGCCGCAGGCCAGCCCCACCCCCATGGTCTAGAGCCTTCCTTCCAGGCTCCATGGTGTCTTGCATCTCTATTGTGCGGTTATATCCTTTTGTGTGTGTGTGTGGGGGGGGTGTTTTTCTTAAATTCAACACTAATGGTTTTAAATTTTTATATTTCTAGTTTTTAAAGAAGATATAATTCATGCATGTTGGGCCGTACAAAGGCAATTTATATAAGCATTTGTACCCCCGTAATACTCTGAAATTAAAAAAAAAGAAGATATAATTAAAGAATTGGCCATTAATTTTATACATTCATAATTCCTATGGTTCATATAAGAGTCTCTTCTCCTGCTTTGGCTTTTACATATAAAACAAAAAGTTATTTTTAGAATTTTATTACAAAAGAATTAAATCTTTGTTGAAGAAAATTAAAGAAATGCAGATATACCCTTCCAAAGGAAATAAAAACCATCCATAATTTCACTATCTAGGCCAGGCACTGTGGCTCACACCTGTAATCCTAGCACTCTGGGAGGCCAAGGCGGGAGGATGGCTTGAGGTTAGGAGTTCAAGACCAGCCTGAGCAAGAGCGAGACCCCATCTCTACTAAAAATAGGAAAAGTTAGCCAGGTGTGGTGGCACTCGCCTGTAGTCCCAGCTACTTGAGAGGCCGAGACAAGAGGATCACTTGAGCTCAGGAGTTTGAGGTTGCCGTGAGCTAGGCTGACGCCACGGCACTCTAGCTGGGGCAACAGAGTGAGACTCTGTCTCCAAAAAAAAAAATTTCACTGTCTAGAAGTGACTACCACGAATGTTTCTTTTCTTTCTTCCCGCATATATATTTTTCCATTTAAAAAAAATCAGATCATATTGTCCGTTTGACTTTATCACTTAGCAGTATATTGGAAAATCTATCTTTATTAAGGTCTATGGAAGGTCTTTTCCGTGGCCTCACATTTTTTGAACTCACCATTTTGATGACTGCAGGATAGGATTCCTCATGTACGATTCTGTCTTGTGGTTTGTTGTCTGTCTTCTTGGGAGCCAGTTAAGCTTTACTCGTGACCTCAGGCAAGTAATTGACTCTTGTTTGCCTCTTTATTTATTTGCAAAAGGGGAAAAATAACCGTACCTCTCTCTGAGTGGATGTGAGGCTTAAACAAGTTGGGCCTAGTCCTGGTGAATGCCATAGCAGTAGTTGCCACCTTGGAGCAGGAAGGGAGGAGGAAGTGCCACCATTTCTGATTTGGTGGCCAGGAGCCGGAGTCTGAGGGTTAAGTCACCTGCATTTAGCGGCAGTTGACCAGAGTTGGACTTGGGCAGCATACAGATGAAAGCTGGACTGGGCCCTGGGCAGGCGTGAGCTGGTGCATCGCAAAGATGGGTTCCTCGGGCCCCTCTGCTCACAAACCAGAGGAAGTGCATTTGGTTAAGAATGACCCGCGTCCCTCGGCAGGCATGCTTCCAGCAGCCGAG
Organism: Eulemur rufifrons; assembly: GCF_041146395.1. Classification (NCBI taxonomy): domain Eukaryota; kingdom Metazoa; phylum Chordata; class Mammalia; order Primates; family Lemuridae; genus Eulemur; species Eulemur rufifrons. The sequence goes on along the minus strand of NC_090992.1, from coordinate 31,640,252 downwards.
TGGCACAGCTGCAAGACTGCTGCTTGGGCTGCCAAGATCCCCCCCAGGCTGGGGGCTTCCCACCCCTTTCCTGGTATTGAGGCTCAGAGAGGCCGTCCTGTGTGCCTGTGTCAGGCAGCTTGTTGGTGGCAGAGCTGGGATTTTCCACTACATCTTCCGTGTTGGACTCACGCACTCAGTGGGTTGGAGCAGCCATTATGTGTTGGAGCTTTGGGAGGACAGACACACAGAAGATTGGTTCTTCCTGAAATGGTGCACACATAATACAGGAAATGCTGCAGGAGCCAAGCATGTAGTAGGGACGTCTACTAGTTCATTCCTTCCGCATCTGCCGAGCCAGGCTCTGCGCTCAGCACCATGGACACAGCTTTGAGCAAGCAGACCACAGTGGGCCAGCAAACAGCGAACCGTCAGAGGATGGAGACAGGGAAAGAGAGCTCTGTGTCGGCAGCAGAGGGCTCTGGCCGGTAGTTTCTGGGAAGAATTGCCAGGGCTGGGACTTAAGGTTGAGCAACCCAGCTACAGTGCTCCTGTAAGCGGGGCCATGGCCTTGGCATTGAGTGGGAGGGCAGGGCTTTTGACTCAGGCCAACTTGAGTGCTGTTTCTGAGGATTCTGCCACTTAGCATGCTGTTTGACTTTGGGCAAGTTGCTTGGCTTTTTGAGCTGCTTCTATGTTTAATGGGGATGCTGTTATCTACCCCACAAGGTGGGTGTAAGAATTAAAGGAGAATAGGCTGGGTACAGTGCCTGGTGCCTATAATCCCAGCACTTTGGGATACCAAGGCAGGAGGATCGTTTGAACCCAGGAGTTCAAGACCAGCCTGAGCAACATAGCAAGACCCTGTCTCTACAAAAAATAAAAAAATAATTCAGGCATGGTGGTATGCACCTGTAGTCCTAGCTATTTGGGAGGCTGAGGCAGGAGGATAGCTTGAGCGGAGGAGTTCAAGGCTGCATTGAGCTATCATGACGCCACTGCACTCCAGCCTGGGTGACAGAGCAAGACCTTGTCTCCAAAAAAAAAAAAAAAAAAGATTTAAAGCAGAATAAATGTATTTCCAGCAGCCACACATGGTTATCATCATCACCAACTTCTCCATTGCCATTATTCCCCCCAGGGGGGTGGCAGCAGGTGCGGAGAAGCCTGGGACACACTTGGAGTTGACATTGCTCGGACATTGTAGAGTGACATGTAAGTGGAGCTCAAATGCTGTGCACACGTGAGACACATTGTCCTACTAACAATCTCATGTCCTGCCACACAAATAAGAAAGGGACCGTGGCCTGCTGGGCATGGCTGCCCTTAAGAGGGGAGGAGAGGAGTTATTTCTGGAATGTGCCCCAAGGTGTAGCAGGTCCCATCTGACCGTCCCACAGTGTACAGCCAGTCCTGTTGAGCCTTCAAGGAGAGCTTGCCCATCCTTGAAGTAAAGGTAAAATAAAAGGCTCCTAACACCCTGAACTCGGGGATGGGGAGAAGCAGGGAAGTTTCTGGAACCCAGGCGTTTCTTGCTGCTCCAGTTATTAAAGCAGCTCAAGGCATCTGAGCAAATGTGTTCCATGATGCTGGCTCGCCTCTGGCTCCTTCTCACACTCCACAGTGCAGGCTGCTTGGGCTCTAATCCTGCCTCTGTGACTTTTATTTCTTTTTTCAGCTTTATTGAGGTATACTTGACAAATAAAAATGCCATGTATTTAAGGTGCATATGTGATGATTTGATGTATGCATGTATTGTAAAAAGATTACTACGTGCTAATTAACATATCCACCACCTCACTCAGTTATCTGTGTGTGTGTGTGTCTGTGTGTATGTGTGGTGAGAGCATTTAAGATCTACTCTAAGTAAATGTCAAATATATAATATAGTGTTTTTTGTTTTGTTTTGAGACCGAGTCTTGCTCTGTTGCCTGGGCTAGAGTGTAGTGGCATCATCGTAGCTCATTGCAACCTCAAACTCCTGTGCTCAAGCGATCCTCCTGCCTCAGCCTCCCCCACCGCCCCAGCAGCTGGGATGCCAGGCGAGTGCCACCATGCCCGACTAATTTTCCTGTTTTTAGTAGAGACAGGGTCTCATTCTTGCTTGGGCTGTTCTTGAACTCCTGACCTCAACCGATCCTCTCTCCTTGGCCTCCCAGAGTGCTAGGATTACCGCCGCGCCTGGCCTAATGTAGTGTTAACTATAGTCACATTGCTGCATTTTAGGTCTTTAGAGCTTCATCTACCTAAATGAAACTTTGTAGCAGCTGACTAATGGCTCCGTTTCCCTATCAGCCCCTAATCATCACCATCCTGCTCCCTGCTTTTCCTACTTATGGGTGTATATTCAAAGGACATAAGATCCAGAGAGATCTGCACTCCTATATTGATAGCAACATTAGTCACAAGAGCCAAGATAAGGAAACAACCAAGTGTTTGTTGACAGATGAATGGATCACGACAATGTGGTATATATATGCATGTGATAGAATTTTATTCCGCCTTAAGAAAAGAAGGAATTCTGCCATTTGGGACAACATGGATGAACCTGGAGGACATTATGCTAAGTGAGGTGAGCCAGAGGCAGAAAGACAAATGTTACATGATCTCGCTCATGTAGACTCTAGAAAAGTCTGTGTGTTTTTAACTTGATGGGCTGTCGGTCCTGCTCTCCTCAGTGTCCTCATCCTTGTTATCCCGTGGGTGGATGACAGCCACACCACCCCCCCTGTGGAACGGTGAGGGGAGAGTGGGACGATGCATGTTTCAGGAACCTAGCACGGTGCCTGTCACCCCCGGCACACATTATTGCTCTGACTGTCCTTTGCTGTTCCTCCCTGGGGAAGCTCCGTCTGCTTCCCATCCGTCCCTTCTCTGGCCAGACCCTGGTTCTCCCTGGGTTCGCCAGGACGGGTGGACATGCAAGAGCGGGGACTAGCAGCGGGCAGGTGGGTGCCTTAGGTCAGACTTTCTCTGTCCTGGGCATGCCGCCCTGCTCATTCTGGCAGGGCCTCCCCGCCCTCTGTCTTGTCCCAAGGGAGAATTCCAAGACTCTCAAGAATGGAAGGGATTTAGAGGGCGTGTCGCATTATCCACCAACACAATACCTGGTGCTCCCAAGTGTGGAAGGGCAGGGTGCTCACTGCCCCTGCAGGCAGCCGATTTTATTTGGGGACGGTGTTGGCAGTTTGGGTGTGGAACTGAATCTCACCTCCACCCTCTGGTTCTCCTTCTGAGCACCCAGGCCCCTCAGCCCCCTCAGGTCCCTTGAGGGAGGTGACCTGCCATCCTCTGCGTCCTCTCTGCCCCCCTTCCTGGCCCTGCAGCCTCCCTCCTCTGGCCTTTGGCCCTGGTCCTGCAGGTCCCATTCCGGATTCCTAGGGAGCTTTGCCATCGCCCCAGGTCCTGGGGTGACTCTTGAATGTTTTTTCTTTTTCCCTCCTATTAAAGTTACAGCTCACTTTGGCTCTTAAGTTGAGTAAAAGCCATCAAATACTGGGTGTGATTTTCTTTCCTGTTGTCAGGGGATCTTAGACTCGAAGAGTGGAGTTCAGAGAACAGCAGGGGTATGAGGGTGGGCGTATGGGGGCTGTGGGTGTTTGAAGTCTCTCGCTGAGGCCTGTGCTGCTCTCTCTCGGGTGTGGCCGAGTGGAATGTGTAGGTCCTGACGGTTCGGTTCGGAGGGGCCGTCGGAGGCCAATCCACTTCTGGGGCTTTTACCCTTTTTTGGTCATAGCCCCCATCAGAGAGTCTGAAGATGGTGTGGACTCTCTTTGTGTAAGAATGTCAAAACACAGACAAGTTTGCCTATGATTTTATAGACTCTCTGAAAGCCATGCACAGGCCCAAAGTAAGAACGTCTGTTTGAGGCCTTCCACCTTCCCTTACAGACAGAGAAACTGAGGTCCAGGGAAGCACCCCCCAACCTCACAATCGTTGACAGGAGGGCAGAGGGGAGCCTGGGGTGGCTCAGCCAGAGCCAGGGCTGGGCCATGTGCGGATGGGGACAGGGTTAGCAGTGGGGAGCTGAGCCAGGAGGACCAGAGGGCCCCCAGCCCTGCAGAGGAGGCTGGGTCCAGACATGGAGGCCAGGGTGGGCGGTGGGGGTTGGTTAAAGATGTGGAACCTGTGATTTGTGGTGGAGTCGAGACAGACCCTGGTATGGGGAGGACGTGATCTTGGCCGGTGACGGTGCCAGACCCAGGGAGACTAGGTGTTGGGTCGGGAAGACCTCAAGGATGCTATTGTTTTAGAATTTTATAGAGGAGGGAACTGAGTCCTGGCATGTGGATGAGTTAACTCAGACTCTGCAAGTGTGGCAGGGGCGGTCTGCCTGGGGATTCGGGTGGCAAGAGAGTCAGGTCATTAAGTTTTAATAGAGCTAAGTCGGTGTTTATTTAAATGCACATTTGAGAAAGTATAGCTAATATACATAACTTGTTGCTAAGGATAGGTCTAAGAGGACAAAATGAGTGGATGTGAAGACAGATGTTAAGTAAGCAGTAGTGGGTGTAGAAAGATAAGGTGACTCTCAGGACGCTGGCCTGGGAACCGTCCCCCTCGACACCTGGCTGGATGCACGACTAACAGGTTTGACCAAGGGGTGGGCCCCCTTAGGGCAGAGGGAAGGACCCCCACATCCTGCCCCCTGTCTCCTTCCTGGGGTGGGCTTCCTCCCCGGAATGGTGCAGAGAAGGGACCCAGGGGGCTGATGATGTTACTTAGGGCTTCTCTGTAGGACCCTGAGCTCAGGCCCCCTCCCACCTGAGCAGAACCATCTCTGAAGTCCAAAGATGGGGGACTGGAGACATGCCTCCTCCCTTCTGATCTGTGAGGCTGGTGGCTGTAAGAGCTGCCCCAACTGCCCAGGGCCTGTCAAGTGATGAACTCAGGTCTTAGCTGTCACAGGCCATGTCCCCCAATCTGTGGGATTGGTTTGAGGATTTTAAATGAGATAATGCATTTAAAGTACTTGACAATTGCTATTTTAATAAAGATAATTTTTTAATGAATGCATCTAGAAATTGGATGATTACTAATCTGTGTGACAGGAGCAGAACTATCACCTCTGAATCCTCAGGCAAAGCTTGGACCTTACAATTGACATTGCCATCAAGGAATCTGCCACCCTGTGGCAACTTACCCAAATTGCAGGCTCAGGGTTTGTTTTTATTTTAATTCTTGTTTTTTGTTTATTATTATTATTATATATTTTTTGCTAGAATGAGGTGGTCTGAAAGAAGGGATCAGTCAGAAAATCTAGACTTACCTGGTTGCAGGGTATCCAGGAAGGACAGGCTAAAATAAAGTATCTTTACCTGGTTAACTATAAAATACCAGACCTGGCAGAGCCTTAATAATCAACTAATCTATATATTTAAAGGTATCACATCTTAAGGTCTTTCTCTAGGGCAAACAATTGATTAGCACTTTGCATGCATTCTTTGTAGTCCGTTCTATATAACAAGATCAATATTATTAGTGCCGTATTTCAAAAAGGGAAACTGAGGCTCAGAAGTAACTGAGTAACTAGCCCGACAACACACAGCTTGTGTATGGCAGAGCTGGAATCTGAACCAGGGTGATTTAACCTCCTAAGAAGGAACCTCTCAACCAAGGCCAGGCCAAAAATCTGTCCTGTTCCTTAATTCCAGAGGGTTTAATGGGCCGCACTCTGGGTTTCTGCTTCCGTGCCTGGGATTACACCCTGCAGTCCCGCCCGTGTCCTTTACAGAACACGCAGCACCCATCGTGATTCTGGTGGATGCCACCGAAGGCAAATGTGGGATGATTGAATTACCTGCCCCCCTACATCCCCCAACGCACCAAGTCAGGTAGGTGGGTGGCCTCTCTGGGGAACGTGGATGTTCTCAGAGTGGCTCTGAGAGAAAAGCAGGTTCCCTGCTTGCACTTTGAGAACCTGGATCTGGAACTAGCCCGGGGGGAGGTGGCAGGGGTGTGAGGAGGAAGCAGAAGTTGCATGTTCCTTTCCAAGTAGGTTTGGCAGGTGGTACTGGCGAGGCTGTCATGGAGATGAGGACCAGGTCCTCGCACTGATGCATTGAGTGGGGAGGGAGCTGTCCTGGCAACTCCCTGGCCCTTGGAAAGGACGTCTTCCCCGTGCCAGGGGAGGAAGTCTGCCTCGCACCAGAGAACAAGTCCTCTTTCTGTCAAGTTGGGCGTCGCGGCCCATTTCCCAAGCTGGCTTTGCTGGGAGGGGACAAGTTCACGGAGGTGAGCTCTGGGACCTATGGGGGTGTTTGCGCAGGGAAGTACCAGAGCCCACACATGCATCCCTGTGCCTCCAGCCCTTTTCCCTGCTCTAGGGGATGTGGCTGGGGTGAGGCAGCCTGGAAAGATTCCTTGATAATAAAATAATTGTTTAGAAATGATGGTTTGTTTATCCAGGGCTCCCAGGGGAAGAGCCTTCTTCTTGGTTTTTCCTTGCAGTCCATGGAGACACCAGGAAGCTCAGTGGATGCGTGGGGAGATGGTGTTAGGATGTGTTCACAGGCACGGGGTCTCAGAGTTAGTGGAGTCAGAGCTTAGAAGTACAAGGGGAATCTAGAGCATCGTTGCCAATGTAGTGGAATTCTGAATGCTGTCTCCAAGCTGACTCTTTGCTCTACATTCTCCTCTTAATCCTCAAACCACCCTGTGAATTAGGCACCATTATCCGAGACTCACAGGCGGGAAATGGTCCGAGAGAAGTGAAGGTTTCCAACCCAGGCGTGCCAGACTTCCAAACCTATGGCGGTACACGGAGCGTCCCCACCCGTTGTAGACTGAATTGTGTCTCCCCAAATTCATGCGTGGAAACACTAACCCCCGGTGTGGCTGTATTGAGAGGTGGGGCCTTTAAGAAGATGATTAAGGTTAAATGAGGTTATGGGGTGGGGCTGATCTGATAGGATTGATGTCCTTATAAGAAGGGGAAGAGACAACAGAGATCTCTGTCTCTCTGCACCAAAGCACAAAGGAAGCCCATATATAAGCCAGGAAGAGAGCCCTCCCCCAAAAGCAGCCCTGCCGACACTTTGATCTCAGACTTCCAGCCTCTGGAACTGGGAGAAAATTCCTGTTATTCAGGCCACCCAGTGCGTGGCATTTTGTTATGGCAGCCTAAGCTGACTAATACACCTGCCACAAGCCCCAGGCCGTAGCCAGCATCCTGCCAGCTTTTCTGCATCAGGTTTGGCCCTGCAAGGGGTGCCCAGGAGCATCTACTCAGCAGGGACTAGCTGGGGCTGGCAAGACGGTTGTCCCCATTCTGCAGACAAGGAGACTGAGGTTACACCCAGTGCCCCCTTCCTGATGAGGGCTGCTGCCACTACCAGACCTCAGGCCTTCTCTTGCCTGATACCAAGGTTAGCGAGGGCTGGATGTCACCTGAAAGACGTGGAGGTTAAGGGGGACTCTCACTCCTCCAGGTGCTGGTGTTGGGCTCTACCACAGGGCTTCCCAGGGAGTTGGGTTCACTGTCAGAGCCCCTGGTTGCTTTTTAAAACTATAACCCTCTGGACTCCTATTAATAGAATCTCCTCTGTGAGAGTTTGAGCCAGTGTGACTGATGGGAGCATGCATCTGGAGGACGTGCCCTTTGGAAAGAGAGAACATTTGTGGGAGAGGGAGGGGGTGGGGAAGGCCCGAAGGGGCCTGAGAAGAGCACTGGAGTGGGGAGCCAGAGTTGTGCTGCTCCTGATCTGCCACGCTGTGGGGCCAGGGTGGACATTAGACGGTGCGGGGTCAGTAACCAGTGGAGTCCAGAACCGCACTGGGCAGGCTGTGGCCCCGCAAGGTGCAAGGCTCTGACGGGCCTGCTCTGGTCAGGGTTGGGTTGTCCCAACCCTGGGAGAAGCAGCCACAAGGGCATGCTAGGTGTTGGGTCAGAATTTGTTTTAGTAGCTGTGGTGGTGAAGGCTTTTGCTGGGAGCTTGTTGAGTTGACAATCGTGACATGTTGCTGAGGCTGTTTGGCGGGACATGGTTGTGACGTGTTGGGGGTCAGGGTGTGACGGTGTCTGTGAGGTGCTGGCTGTCACGGGATGCGGTGTGTGTGTGACGAGGCAGGCATTCTCCAGTCCTGGTGCTTGGCATGAGGGCTGTGTTTGGCTGTGAGGTTCCAGGGGTTTCTGTGGTGTTGGTTGTTGTACTGCTCTGCGAGGCTGCTGTAATAAAGCACCATAGGCCGGGGGACGTGGACAACAGAAATTTATTTTCTCACAGCTCTGGAGGCTAGAAGTCCAAGAAGAGGCTTCTTCTAAGGCCTCTCTTTTGGCTGGTAGGTGAGACATCTTCCCCCTGAGAGTTCACGCCGTCTTCCCTCTGCATGTCTGTGTCCTATTCTCACCCTCTTAGAAGGACACCAGTCATGTTGGGATTAGGGCTCACCATAATGACCTCATTTTAACTTAATTACCTCTTTATAGACCCTATCTCCAAATCGGCACAGTCTGAGGCACCAGAGGTTCGGGCTTCACCGTGTGAATTTGAGAGGGATGCAATTCAGCCTGTGATGGTTGTGTTTTCTGTAACGACTAACTGGGTGGTGGTGGTGGTGTCATGGTGGGGTTTGAGGTGACAGCGCTTGTGACCTTGCGAAGGATTGTATATGTAAGACGGTGTCCCACATCAGCAGTCATGGGATTGACTGGTGGCATTGCCGGAGGGTGTCTGGGAGACGTCGTCCTGCCTGTGCTTGGTGTCTTGGTGAGCAGCGTTGGCTGGGCTGGTGCTTTCTGTACCTTGCTGGTGTTTGGGGTGACCACACAGGCCGGGATTGTGGTGGAGGGGGCAGGGATTGCCATATTGGTGTCTTGTGCAGCCAGATGAGACCTATATGTGCTTTATTCATCCAGAACAGCCTCCAGAGGAAGGAAACACAGCTGCAACTCCCAAAGCCTGACCGAGGCAGCTGTGTGCCCCTGGCTCCTTTTGGGGGGCTGGTGCATGAGTGGCTCCGGCAGCTGACCCTGCTCAGCCATTGCTGCCCACAAGGGGAAGACACCTCTGGCTCCCATGCTGAGCTGTGGGCAGGAGCAGGCAAGGCGGCCTCTATGCTCAGCCTGGCCCCTCCCGGACCCCTGCCCCTGAAAGGCAGCGCCACCTTCACGGCCAGGGTAGGCTGGGGGCTTGACAGTGATCGTGTGTCAGTGTGTAATTACATACTGAGAGTGTCAGGAAGCTAACGTGTGGTGGTGGGGCTGGAACAGCCAGGGAGGGACTGAGATGGGGCAGGCAGGGTGGGCGCATGCTGGACACTGAAGCGTGAGGTGGAGGCACCTGGCAGCGTGGGGTGGCTGGATGGTGACTCTCATGAGGACTGCCCAGCCTCTCCCGCCAGGCACCCTGTTGGGGTTTCTCTGGGATGTTGGTGCTCTGTCCCCAGGAGCCCCCCACCCCTGTGCTGTCCACCTGTCTGTCGGAAAGGAGGTGTCTGCCGGCTCTGGCCACTTCAGTACCAGTAGGTAGAGCCAGGGGTCCCCACAGTGAGAGAGCAGGGTGCTGGCAGCTATAGGGTGGGTGTAGACGGAGGGAACTGGTTACACGACTCCACCTAGAAATTCCTCCCCTTTCCCCCTTTGGTAGGGTGTGTTCACGGGCAGCCGAGGGGTGTGTAGGGATACGGTACGGCCACTCCCTGCTGCAGAGGCCTCCTGCCAGCCCCACGTGGCTGAACTCTCACCCCTCCTGAGGGTGTTACTACAGTCCCATGGTGGCAGAGAGGTAGCAGAGAATGCACTCTTGTGGGTCTGGGGCAGGGGGCAGAGGATGTAGTAATCACAGGAGAGATTATCATCAAGGCCTTGTGCAACCTTGGACAGTTTACCTGGCCCTGCAGGCCTTCAGTTGCTTTCCCTTCAGAGGGGCTCGGTCATTCCTGCCCTGCCCACTGTCCAGGTTGCTTGGAGGACGCAGTAGGGTGAGGCACGTGGCAGCTTCGTGGAGGGAGTAAAGGTCATGACTGAGACGGTACAGGCACTGAAATGCCCCGTTTGGCACCCATGGCTGGCAGAACTAATCAGCCTCCCACTCTTACCCCTGAACCCCAACAGGCCTCATACAGAGTCCTTTGCAAAACAACTCTCAGGCAGTCCTCCAATTATTTGAAGCTGGTACTTACAATTAACATTTTCTGAGAAATCTATCTAGAAATGAATGCCGAGTCTGCAGCAAGGCATGCCTTGTGTTGAGGGCATCAGCTAGGGCTACCCACTCCTCTTCCTCTGTCCTAGGATGGGAGCTAGGAAGTACTCAGGGCTTTGGATCTCTGGTTTTTCTGATGGGTATCTGTCTTTGGATCTCCTACTCCAGTTCACCCTCCCCTTCTCTCCTCCAAATCTTTCTGCACAGGCAACACTGAAGGGAGCTGTGGCATTAGGTGTACTGGACTGTCTACAAAGGCAGTGAATCTAGTGAGATACAAAGCAGTCCTCCCATCTGCCCCTACCCGGGCCGCCTCTGAACAGTCTTCCAACACAGCCAAGCTGTCTGAAGCCAACATCACCCCCTAGTGGTTGGCATCAAGAGCGCACACACTGCCCAACCCTCTTCCCCACCACCTCCTTTCTTCCCTGCCATACCATGATCCCACCCCTCCCATCATTGTTAATAGCTTCCTCATCCAAGAGCTGAACTATGGCGTCATTTCCATTGCCAGCTTGCTGTAGCACCATGGCAGATTCCTTTCCCTCGCTGGACCTTGGTTTCCCCATCTGCACTATGAAAAGTTTGCCCGTATGCAGTGTTTCCCCAAAGGGGTGCCAGCAACTTTTTAGGCTGGGCAATTTTTCACTGTGTGGGACTGGCCCGTGCACTCAGGACATTTAGCAACCCAAGCCCCGGAGTCAAATCACTGGGCCAAGGTGGAGCACCCGGATGAATGCTCCCTGGCAGCGGTAGCACCCGTGGTTGGCAACTGTTGACTGGGGATCTTGAGAGCGTGTGTGAGGTGGATGCTGGTTTGGGGAGAGTTGGGTGGACCGCTGGTGCCAGCTGCAGCTGGGATGCAAGGAAGACATCAGGGGCCCTAGGAATGAAACACCCCTCAGCAGCTAGCCCTGTGTTCAAATCCCCACTCTGCCAATTGCTAGCTCTGGGGCTTTAGGCAGGTTTGAGCAGGGCTGTGTGTGGTTCTCAGCTGATGGAAATAGCCCAGTAACCTTTCCCCTCTGGCAGCGGGCGTCCTGTACTATGCACACACACGTGTGCTCACCCTCTCTCTCTTCCCCGGTTCCTCCGCATGAGCCCTACCCTGCCGTCCGCCCAGCTCCTCCATGATAGCAACAGCCATCTCCCTGCAGATGGCACTTTTATTTTTATTTATTTATTTATTTATTTTTCTTTTCTTTCTTTTTTTTTTTTTTTTTTTTTTTTTGAGACACAGTCTCACTCTGTTGCCTGGGCTAGAGTGCCATGGTGTCAGCCTAGCTCACAGCAGCCTCAAACTCCTGGACTCAAGCGATCCTCCTGCCTCAGCCTCCCGAGTAGCTGGGACTACAGGCCTGCGCCACCATACCCGGCTAATTTTTTCTATATTTTTAGTTGTCCGGTTAATTTCTTTCTATTTTTTAGTGGAGACGGGGGTCTCGCTCTTGCTCGGGCTGGTCTCGAGCTCCTGACCTCTAGCGATCCTCTGACCTCGGCCTCCCAGAGTGCTAGGATTAGAGGCGTGAGCCACCGCGCCCGGCCTGATGGCACTTTTAGTTCATGAGAGGGAGGTTGTTGTTTCCAGTTTGCAGATGCCGGACCTAAGCCTCAGAAAGGTGCCATGACGTGCCGTAAGCGGCAGGGCCAGGGCTAGAATTCAGCCTAAAGCCATTGTTGTTGCTGTCGCTGCTGAGGCGGTTTTGTGGTTTGTTTCATCTACTACTTATCGAGCACTTGGTATGTGCCAGGGCTTTAGAGTCATTTCTCGATTATCCCAAACACACACAGACCCCTACACCCACGCTCTGCCCACTGTCCAGGTGTGGAAACCTCTCTGCAGAGAGTCCAGAAAGCCATGCCGAGACTGCCCAGCTCTCTCTAGAACCTCCTGCCCTCCTCCCCAACTCGCCTACCTCCTGCAAACCCCCAGCCCCTGCGCAGGAGCAAGGCCTGGCCCGAGTTGCGCTGACAGCCGGCCTGGGAGGGGCCCCCTTGGCTCCACCCGGGCCCCCTTGGCTCCAGCTGAGGAATGTGTGGGGAAATTCCGCTGCCCTCCCACTGGGAGGGAAGAGTTAAGTGGCTGCCTCGTCCCTCATGGATCACGGAGGCCTCTTCACTCCTTTTACAGCCTGGGTCTCCTCGGGAGCTGCTGGGTGGCCGGCCCCCTCCCGCTGCATCCTACTTCTTGCCTTCTTTGGTCCTCTCGCCCCACGAGGGCTGCACCTCCCAGAGCCGCCAGCTTCCCCAGAGGGGAGCCCTGGGAGGTAGGGATTTGAAGTTTGGAAACTCTCTTCTTCACACACACACACACACACACACGCACACACTCAGTATCCGTCGGCTCACACACGTGGAGCCGTGTCACTTGCATCTCAGCAGAGGCTTTGTGCTTGCGGGGCATGGCAGTGGGGAGGCAGGCCCGTGGCCCAGGGGTGGCAAGGACGCACGTATTCTCAGCAAAAAGGCTTTCACCCCTGTCTCTGAGCCCCAGCCTGCAACGTGGCCAGAGAGGTAGAGAGAGGTCTGTGACCTTCCCTGCCTTGGCCTCACCCTCCAGTGCCCAGAAAGACCCCAGAGGCAGCAAGAAGAGGCTCAGAGCAGAAGTGGGACTCAGGCTCCCTGGATCAAGGGGACTTTCCAGCTGTCTCATGGAAACTGCTGGCCATCTGGTGCTTGTGTCCCTGCCATCCCCCCAGGCAGCAGTTGCAGAGCCCTCAGGGCCACAGGGCTGCCTATGGCCATCTTTGGGCAGCTCTGCCTGTCACAAGGGCTTCCTTAGGATCAACGAGCTGTGATCTTGGCTTTGTGGGCCCTCACAGAACAAGGCTTGCCCCTCCTGCATGTCACAGCTCTCTTGCCCCCTTCTGCCCAAGTTCCCCACCAGCACCCCAGGCCAGACAGCCTGGATCTGTCACCGCCTGGCTATGGCCGGGTGGCTTCAGGCAAAACTTGGCACTCATGGTCTCAGCTTTTGAAAAAAAGGAAGTTGGATGGACTATGTAATCACAGAACCATCCCCCCAATTTCTGGATTCCATGCAAAAGATTATCTGGAAGGTTCAAGAAACGTAGAGGAGATGACCTGTGCCCAGTGTCTATTTTTTGATGGGGACTTTAGTTGCAGACCGGTGTTTAAGGGAGTAGGTGCCCCAGAAAGGTGTTACTCCCAATAATTTTTGAATGTCACAGCTACGAAGGGCCCATATCAGCCCTTCCTCCGAAAGGTGTTCCTGGGATTTCTGTTGGCTGCTAGATAAAGTCCAGACTCTTTCCTGGGAAGGCCCGTCACCATCTGATCCCAGCCAGGCTCCAAATCTCAGCGCTGCTCATGGAAAAAGAGAGTCCCGAGTTTAGAATCTTGTCCCTGCCCCATCTTGGCTGCATGGTCTCAGACAGATCACCAAGCCTTTCTGAACTTGGCGTCTCCCCGCTGATAAGATGGGCTGAGGGATGTTAGAATTCAGTAGGATGAACGTATGCACCATGGCGTATGTACCATGCCGGTACATTCTCAGTGCTCAGTAACAAAAACAACAGGCTCCTGCGTCTGGGGGAGGGGCTGCCTCTTCTGCCCTCAAGGTCAAGTTTTGGAATCTCTTCCTCCCCAAGTGTTGCAGGACCACCTCAGGCACTACTGCAATATTCATGCCTTTAGGGGGTTTTATTGAGCATCTACTGAATGCGGGGCACTGTGGCTACGACATGAAATGACTGACAGGCTGCTACATCATGAAGTCTCTAGAGATCCAGAAACAAGGAGACAAACCAGACAGAATGGCAACAAGCTACAGGAAGATGAGAGAGGGAGGAAATACTGGAGGGTTAGGACTATCAGGGAAGGCTTGATCCAAGAGTGACTTTTGAGACCTCCTGACAAGAAAGAGCATTTGAAAAGGCCCAGAGGGATTGCAAGAGGAGGCTGGTGTGGAGCTGGGGGTCGGGGACAGGGTTTCAGAGCTGGCCAGGTTAGGGCATGCATGCACTGTGCCCCCATGGTATGTGTGCTGGTGTCTTGGCCCTGGGTGTGTCTGGGACTTGGGGTAGGGGGCCCCATGAGTGATCAAGGAGTAGATGGAGCCCCTTCTCAGAGCCTCCACGTGGGCTTGGTCTGAACAAGATCTCTCCCAGTTCATGGAGGTGTTTTCAATTCCTAACACCCTCTGGCTGGCAGCAGCGATCGACCATCTCCCTATCCCGAGCCCTACAAGGAGATCTGGGTGAAAGTTCTTTCTACTGTGGGCAGGGGTGGAAGGAGAGGAAGCCGGGATGAACTCCTAGGCCCGCAGGTGCAAAGCCTGTTTCTGCTGCAGAGTTTGGGGCTGGGCAGGGGAGCAGAGCCACGTGAGACTGGGGCAGCCCAGGGCCCAGACACCCAAAGCACAGGTTCTAACTGGTGTGCGTGTGTGGCGGGCAACCGAGCCAAGTGTGGCCAAGGCCTGGCCCCGGGCCTGTGCCGTTCAGATCCTCAACCTCACTAGTCACCAGTTCTCAGTGTGACCCAGGTTGCCTCTCCATCTGTGCAAGGGGAGGTTTGAACTAAGGGTCTCCAAGCCCCTGAACCTGAGACGGGGCCCTTCTCCCTCTCCAGGCCCCAGATTCCCCATCTGTACAGGGAGAGGTTTGAGCTAAGGGTCGCTAAGGTACTTCTTGATGTAATGATCTGTTATTCCTATTATTCTGGTTTTGCAGATCCTTGGCAGAGGAGGGGTAGCGTGTTGGGGGAGTGGATACTGTGAAGCATGATGAATCTCAAAAAATTACTGACAGTTCTGAGTATCAGGCTACATTAATAGAAGCCTGGGGCCTAAAACTAGGGAGGAGATGGTTCTGTCACCAAAGTAGGCAAACAGATATTCAACTCTCAGGGAAAGCTGCATAACGAGGAAGATGACTCTAAACCAGGTATTCTTCCAAACTGGCAGAAGTGTGCAATCCAGAGGAAACAAGCTTTGGAGGGGGGCGTGAGAGCTGCCCGCAGGTAGCATGGGAGAGGGGTGGCACTGGTGAACAGAGGTCACGGGGAGAGGTTCTGGCTCAGGCTAAGAAGGGGCTTTCCAAATGGCCGGGACTGCCCCCAGATGGAATGACCTGACTTGCTTTGGGCGATAGGAAGTTTCCTGTCATGGGAGGTATGAGAGGGCAGGTGGCTGGTCACCTGACAGGTTGGCTGTCCTTTGTCCTTTGGGGCACTGGACTGGGTGATTCCTTGCTGGTTCTGGATGGCTGCCATTCTGAGACCTGGGAACAGGTCCAGGCCTGCCAGAGGACCTTGGGACAGTCACTTAACTCCTCATGCCTCAGTTCCTCATGTGAAAACGAGAGAATACCTGTCTGCCGCTCAGCTTTCTTGTCCAGATTAGTCGAAGTTATGGCTGTGGAGTCCTTGTGTGGTGCAACCACTAAAGCAAGCAAAGGATAATCGTTGTTTTTTTCCCTCTAAGTTGTCTGCTTGCCACCATGCTGACATTTGGGTGGCTGGCAGGGAGGGGGGAATCCCTATTCTTACAGTTCAAGCTGACTGACCTGTTTAGCTAAATTTCACGTGGGCAACAGAGCGAAGGGTAAATAGCAATGCATGGCAAGAGCGCTGACTTAGTCACTAGCCAAGGCAGACATCACTAATCAATCACTGCACCCTTCCCTGCTGATCTTGACATACGGGCTCGCAGTCTGTACATATACAATGATAGCTACTGCTAACTGATAGGACTTGGCCTATGAAGTAGACTCTATCTGCCATTCGGGCATAAAGGAAAATAATTATTAATGCCATTCTTGGTCAGCGCCAAGTGAGTGGCTCAGTAAATGCATTAAGGGGAGTGCATGTGTTGGCGGGAAGTGGGGGTTGGGACAGCTGTGAGCTAAATTAAATTAGACTGGGACGGCTTCTTGGTGGAGGTAGTAGTGAGTTAAGCCCAGGAAGAGGAGAGGGGAAATTAAGAGAAGGAATGAGAAGCAGGGAGGTCCCTCTGGGCCTTAGCCTGGTGTAGGCAAAAGTCCGAGTGGTGGTGGACTTGGGGAAGGCCCCCAGTCAGCTGGGGGTTGGAGTGAGCCTGGCCTGGGAGTCTGATCCCTGCTCTGTCACTCATTTACTGTGTGCCCCTGGGTAAGGCCATTCCCTTTGTGTAAGGAATGAAGAAGCGCTTAAGAATTTTTTTTCCTGCAAAGACCAACAACCTTAATACGCATCTAAACCCTTCCTTCTCCCCAAGCAGTGGGCTCCTAATGAACGCCTTGTTGGTGGCAGCGAGTTAAAGTGAGATCCAAATGACTCAGAAACCTGGGGGCTGAAAGCAGTAGCTACACCAGGATAGTGATCGGGGAAGAAGCAAGGATGTGGGCCACGCAGGCCCTGGACAGCTGCAGATCCCTGGATTCTGGAGAATGGAGTGTTTCCCCTGAGGTCAGCAGAAGGTTCGGGCCCAGAGCAGCTGGGTATCCGGGCCTCTGCACCATTTCAAGGCGCCCTTTTATTCTTGGCCAAGAGAGAGGGGAGGCTGAGTATGGGCAGGGGGGCTGATGGGTTCTCATCTATTAATAGCTTGGATTTGGGGTCACGAGGCCCTGGGTGCTGGGATGGCCCGATGCCTGGTCTTGCCAGCCAATCACAGGGCCACTGGCCCCAGGGTCCCGCACATTAGCAGATGCCCTAATATGAACCCACAGGGCTGGCCTGGGCCCTGGCCAGATGCTTGGCATTCTCTCCCTACTCCCAGCAGGCCTCTAGAGGGCTGCCAAGTGTCCGCTGGGACAGAGGGTAGGAGGCAGAAAGGAAGAAGGGAAAAAAGGGCTTGTGTGAAGGCAGCCCGCGGGGCTGTTCCAGCCAATGTTTCCGAGCTTGCAGAGTAGACAGAGAGTCAGGGCGCTTAGGGCAGAGGTCCCTGAAGTGGGCACTGGAACTCCTGGGTCCTGGCATCACACTGGAATAAGAGAGAGGGAGAGACCATTGGCCCACTCGGGCCTTCCTCCCCGCTGGGGCTCATCTGTTTCCCCCCTCCTCCTCCTCCCACCCTCAACAGCCAGTTAGTTATTTCCTCTGAGATGTGCAGGCACCAGTGGGATTAGAGAACTCATCTTGGCTGATCAGCCCATTTGCCTTGTTTGGCCTGTTGGAGACTCAGTATAGGCTGTGCAGAGTTTTTCATAAGGAGAGTAGAGTGCCGGAGTGAAGGGGATCAAGTGACCTTGGTGACGACTGTGTGGCACATGAGAGATGGAAAACATGGAACATGGACCGGAGTTATGCCCTTAGGGTTATCTGACTTCTTTGGGTCTTAAGTTCGTCATCTGTGAAATGGGAAGAACAGCGGCCTTACCGTGATGTTCTGAGGACCAGATAAGAGAGTGTGTGACTCTGCCCCGTAGCATTATGTAAACAGTGAGGCAATAGCCGTGTTCATACACACGCCTGCCTCAGCCTGGGCGCGGTGGGCGGTGAGACCCCCGAGCTGGCCTGCCTGAGGCTGACGGCACTGCTCACCTGCTCTCAGGTACCTCGAACTCAACACCTAATTGGGCCTCCTGCTGCCATTTTTGACCTCATCCCCACATGTCATTTAGAGTACAAACCTGTCATCTCACTGTCCTGCAGAAAGCCCCTCAGTGGCCCCATGGCCTTAGGGCAAAGGCCACCCTTACCATGGCCTAGAAGTCCCGTCAGGAGCTGGCCCTGCTTACTCCACCTACATCCCTCCCGGGTCCCCCGGCCCTCTCTCCAGCCAACTGAGTTTCTCTCAGTTCCTCCTCCGTGTCATGTCCTAATTGCCTGGTCTGGGGTCCCTGCCATCTGATTGTATCGTGGGGACCCCATCTTTCTATCACAGCTGTATCTCTAGTACACAGTAGGGGCCTGGTGCAGGTTAGCACTGAAATAAAGGTTTAGAAAAGAGGAAAGTGTTCATATACTCTTTCAGGGTGACCTTGACCTTAATTACAAAGGGGTCTCCATACTGATATTCGGGGTTCAGGAGGTCTGGAGAGAAGCCTCAACAAGGGTGGCAGACACCCGCGATCCCGGGCAGGCCTCTTCCTGAGTGGGCAGTCTCTCTTGGGGCCTCAGTCTCCCATCTATACCACAAGGGGTGGACCAGATGTCCTTGTCTACGGGCCCTTCTAATTGCACAGGTAGGAGAGGAAAAAGGCAAAGAGGCTGACTGACAGCAATGCCTCTGCAGCCAGACAGACCCAGGTTGGAAGCTTGCGTTTGTCTGCCACTGGCTGGGTGATCTTGGGCCTCATCTAGGGGTAAGATCATCATGGTTTTGTCATCTGTGAAGGGGGATGCTTCTTGTGGTGCTGGGAGAATGAAATGGGGCCGCCCGTGCCCGACACTTAGTAAGCACACAGTAAGTGGTGCCCCTCCTTCTCAGTTTCCAATCTGTTGGTGCAACTTGGCAGTTTAAGTGTCTCATAAATCTTTATCATTAAGAAGGGATCTTTTCCCCCTTTATCTTGTGGTCCCAAGTGCTTAATAATTACAGAGAGGCTGCTGTGCATAAGGCCTTTCCCTCCACTCTGCCTCTCTTGAGGTCCTGGTTCCCCCTCTTCATGCACAGAGGCAAAAACTCTTTTTTTGGTTCCTGATGGTGCCACACGAGTGGTGGTTCAGGTGTGTCTGTGGAGCCTGCTGTGTGTTAGTTTGTGACTGTTGGGGGCTGGTGGCACCCCAGCCCAGGTTGGCATTAAGTGAGCCAGAGGATAGAAGGGTTTGCTGGCCCTTCCCTGACATTTTGAAGGGTCTGGGCCAGGCTTGCCAGAGAGTGAAGGCTGAGCCTGGCGCCCATTCTTGATGGGAAATGCCCCAGGGGGAGGAGCCAAGATCCAGAGGCAGGTATGTGTGCAGACGCCTCCCCAGACACCCTGGTCACAGGGTGGACTCACGTCTAACCGCTGCTGCACGTGTGCCGCAGACTGTCTGCAGAAACAGAGTTGAGAAGGTCAAGGGGAGGAATATCTTCAGCAGCAGAAAAGGTGAAGAGTCTAGGGATTAGAGTGGAGACCATCAAACATCAATAAATGTTGGTGAAATGAATACATGAATGAACGAACAAACAAATGAATAAAGGTCTTCTCCTTCTAATAGAAGCAGAGTCCTCTCCCAAGCCTCAGAAGCAGAACATTAACATATTTGGCGCAGGGCTTATCAATTTTATTAGTGAGTGCCCAGAGTCAGAAGTGGAGGGGGAAAAAAAAAAGACATCAGAAAAAAAAATCATAGGGTTAAGCTCAGTGATTCTCCAAACTTTTTCCTACCACAAGGTGAATGTTAGAGAAGACAGGCCCGCTCACATGTGCATGCCCAAATTACCACCATGGCACAGATAAGAGAAGCTGCAGGTACTGTGTGCTTGCTGGGTTCTTCCCCACCCATGTCAGAAAATATTTAACTATCAGGTCCTGTTATTGGTTATAAATGACAGAGAGCTGATTCAAAATCATCCTCCCAACAGGAGTTGATTGGTTCTCATAACTGAAAGTGTGGGGTTCAGGTTCAGTTGGATCCAGGAGCTCTATCTCCCAAGTCTACCTTCTTCTGTGAGGGCTCTGTTTTTATACAACCTCTTCCTAAACAATGGGAAAAAATGGCCTCAAGTTTTTTTGTGGATCAGCTTAGCAACCACAACAAGACAGCACTTTTTCCCCCAAATGGTACCAGCCAATGTCTTAGGGCTGACTCTCATCGTCTGGATTGAGGACACATGTTCAGCCGTGAGCCAGTCATGATGACTGGGAAGGATGGCTCTCTGCCTGGGACTAGGTCATGGGCCCACCCCTAGAGCAAGAGTACAAATGTGGGCTCGGCTTCACTGAACCATGAGAACTGGGGTGGGAGGCATTGTTCTCCAGAGAGACGATGGAGAGATAAAAACCCCTTGTGCCCACTGAACCACTCCACTTTTATATTAAACACCAAACCATTTTCCAGGTTGGGATTTTAAAATGTGATTAATAACAAATCATCTACCACACCTTTCACTGGTGTCCACCGTCACACCGAGGAGACCTGCTGATGTAGAATGCTAAGAACATCTATCTGCTGATGTGATTCGGCAGTCACGAAGGGGAGGCTGCGAGGCCGGCCCTAAGCGAGGTGTATGTGTTGAGCAGTTTCTTGGATGTGGGGGAAGATGGATGCTGCTGTGATCATGTTCTGTGCACAGGGACACCATCATCTACAAGTGAGATCTGCAGGGAGGCTGACACATGTGGGGCCATGGACTGGGCTATGAGCTCCCTGTCTCCCAATCGTAACCAGATTTAGAAATAACCCAGGTTTGGATAGAAGATTCTGTCTATACAATAGAAGGATGTGGTTTGGTCATCTACCATCTACAGTGAATTGGTAATGACTATCTAGAGTTCTGTGGTGAAGAGTCCAAAGCTGTGCTCTGGCTCAGCAGGAAAGAGACCTGTGATTGATTAGTAATGTCTGCCCTGGGCAAAGACATTGAAAGTTGTGGTGTGTTTGTCATATAGTAGCCATTCCTATAGTTTTTTCAGCTCTCTCACTTTAGACATGAATCAACAGAACAAATGAGGGCAAGCTTGGGGCTCAAAAAAGAGACAAACGCAAGATGGGAGCTTGCTTGGGAAGTGACCTGAGAATTCAGAGACTTACTCTACTGGTTGTGTCCTTGTAGAATGTTTTTTTGTTTTTTTTTTTTTTGTTTTTTTTTTTTTTTGCTAAAGCTTGCTTTCCTCATCTGCAAAGTAGGATGAATGATCTAGTACTGTGAACCAAGCAGAGTTGCTAAGAGGATTGAATGAAGTAATAAATGTGAAATCATTTTGTCATAATAGCAGCAAGCAGTTAAATGACACTTTTTATGTGCCAGATACTGTTCTTCTAAGTGCTTTGTTTCTGTCCTCATTTAATCCTCAAAACAATCCTATGAAGTAGTTAATATTGTTATTCTCACTTTATAGAAAATGACACTTGAGCACAAATGCTAAGTCACATGCCTGAGATCACACAGCTGCAGCAGATGAGGGTTCGAAGCCAGGCAGCCTGGTTCTGGTCTCACTGCTCTGAATCCCTTCCTGATGGTGCTTCTCACTGTAGACTGTAAAGGGCTGTGCACCTGAAAGGGATTACCCGAAGCAGCACCTCCAAATCCTTTCTTGCTCGGGAAATGGCCTCACTAATCCAGTCCACCATTAACACCTATGAAGGTGAAATGGTCTGCTGTGGTCTGTGTGTTGCCTTTTCGAGGCCCAGTGACACCTTTCCAGGCCCTCATGGGAGGGAAGGAGGGGGAGGCAGTGTAAACCTAAGGATCTGCCCTGATCCCTAGTCAAACTGCCTGGGTTCATCTCCTGGCTCTACCACTTTGTAGCTGGGTGACCTTGGGCAAGTTACCTGTCCTCTCTGAGCCTCAGTTTCCTCATCTGGAAATGGAGATGATGATCATACTTACTGTATAGGATTATTGTGGGGATTAAAAGGAATAACCTAAGGGATGTGCTTGGTGACATGTTAAATATTCAGTATGGGAGGAGATGGTGGTGATGGCGGCGGTGGTGGTGATGGCGGTGGTGATGGCGGTGGCGGCCGTAGTGGTGATGGCGGCCGTAGTGGTGATGGCGGTGGTGGTGGTGGTGGTACAGCAGAGGTCAAAGGGACCAGAAATGGGAGGCATGGGCTGCCCTTCTCAGGACCAGGGCCTTTCTGCAGCATCATTTACAGTGATGCCCTGGTCAGCTCTGAGCACATTCTCCCCTCCTGGGTGGGTGGAAGCCACCCTTCCTCCACCCCTCAGAACATGGGGCTCGCTAACCCCCCAGGGTGCGCCTGTGCTCTGACCCCTGCACGCCTGTCCGCTCTCCCTGCACAGATGCTCTGCAGTCGGTGGCCAGAGCTGCACTCCCTGTCCAGCCTGCCGCAGCCCCAAACCAGACAGATCCAGAGTGAGCTGGTCTGCAGTCTGCACTTCCTGGAGGCCTTTGAGGCTTAAATAATTATTATACAAGGAGCACAATTGGGAGAGATTCCAATTCTAGGCTGAGGCATCTGAGAGTTTACAAGTGCCTTGTTTTGGGACCCAATAAATAAGCAAAGAAATGAATGACTATGCTCATTGATGATTTGCTTTCCTGTCAGTCACTCTGAGTGCAGTCCCTTCTGTTGAGTGGGTCTTGGTGACCCCCGGTGTGACATGGGGCCTGGTGATTTATGGGGAGTGTGTGAAATATGCAGATGCCTGGGTTCCAGGAATCCGGACAGTGGACCGTAATGGTTGCTTCATTACTGGGTCTCTGTCAGAGATGGATTCAGGACCTCTGGGGTAGGACCCAGCACCCTGCATTTCTGCAAGCTTCCCAGGAGGTTCTACAGTACGTGGTGAGAGTACCAAACCTGGAGAAATGGAGTCTCTCCTTAAGAATATTCTTTGATTCTATCACCTTTCTCTTGGGCTTCCCTCTCTGAGCCACCTCACTCCCAACTCTTGGGGCAGCCAAAAGACCCTGCAAGACTCCCACCCAGAGCTCCTGATGAAGAGTTTCTAGCTATGCCCCCTGCCTCTTCGTGGGCTCCCTGTCCCCGGAGGTGTGCAGGGAGCTCCAGAGCATGCCTGCTCAGGTTGGGGCTGGGCGAGCCCACGTGTGTGAAAAGTCTTCTCTGGTGTATGGCGCTGTGATTTCATGGCCTGGAAAGGCCAGTCTTTTAGAGCAAAAGTCAATTTCTGCAGAATGAGTGGTAGAGAATATTAGACCTGGAAGGGAGTGTTTCGCTGTAGGACTCCGTGTCTCCCCACTGCAAACAGAACCTTGCACGCAGGCCAGTGAGTAAAGGAGACAGCAGGTAGAGCTGCTGCGATTGGTTGATGTCGAGCACCCCCCAGCCCCGCCTTTTTACAACTTTTTACAGATTAAGATAAGGAGGACTGTATCCCAGTGCCTTATGGTTTTTCCGTTTAAATATAAAAGGATATGTCTATAAAAGTTTCACTCATTCAACAAACATTGGATGAACGAGCACCTGCTGGGTCCAGGGGACCCCAAGACACACATCGTAAATCCCTGGCCTGGAGTTCGAAGCTTGCCTACAGGGCCCTGATGCTGCAGCCGTGGGTGGGGTGTCGGCAGGGCGGAGGGTGTCCCTCAGGTGAGACTTGGAAGGGCGGGATGTTGAAGAAGTTGTGCAGAGAACAGAGTCACCTGGCAGGGAAGGTGTGGAGCGGGCGGGGTGGCGGAAAGTGGAACAGCGCGTACAGAGGCGCTGAGGTGGGACCCTGCGGGCTGTTTGGAGCAAAGGGTGGGGGCGAGCGGGACATGAGGCTGTAAAACGGGAATTAGCAAACAGATCTGGCATCAGTCGGCCTTCGGGAGCCAGCAGGGCTCTTCCGGGTCTCCCAGGGGAGACTTCTAGTCCTTCTGGGCAGGATGGGGGGAGCAGAAATTTCCCTTCTCAGGGCCTCTGAGATTTGGGGTCCCGACCCCCTCATTCCTCACACCAGCAACCCAGAGGCAAGAGGAGTCCAAGAAAGGCCAAGGTCTTCCAGAATGAACTCGTTCCCCTTTTGGGCCTGGGGGTGGGGCAGGGTTAGGGAGGAGAGGACTGGGAAGGGGCTCAGATCCTTGATTTCATTTAGGTGACTTTGAATAGACACTGGCACTAGAACACTGGGATGCTAATTCTGGCTGGTTGTACTCCTTTTCCTCTGTGTTATATAACCTTTTTGTGCCTTAGTTTTCCCATCTGGAGAGTGGGATGATACTAATTTCTATCTTGAGTATACTGTGAGGCTCAAAAGAATATGCTAATGAAGGATGAGAGGATAGGATACAGACTTTTTATGCGTTCATTCCTAAATCGGTCCGCACTCCTGGGTGCCTGAGACCCTTGACTTCTACCCACTGTCATCTTGCATCCGCCCTTGTGGCTCCACAAACGTAGATTGTGCCTCTTCTCCTTGAAGAGCTTTGGAGAGGTGTGGATAAAATCATGGTGACCACAGCCTTGCAGCAGACATTGGTCACTGGGTGGGGTGGTGGGTGTGTCTTCCTTCTGTCTGCCCCCCCCCGCCCCCGTGTTTCCCTCCCCTCCCCACCCTTGGCGCTGCTGGACCTGTGGACCCCCTCATGCATTCTGTGGGGGCAGCTGCTTCCTAAGAACTGCGAGGAGGTGGCGGGGCAGCTCCTCTTGGGCAGGGGAGTGGTTTCTGCCTGCCAGGAGAAGCCCCTGACTCATAGATGTTTTCCTGCCAGAAGGGAGAAGTGATTATATCATCAAGTCCCAGGGGAAAAACAGAAGGAAGTCGGTTCGTCAGGGCATCCTGTCTTCTGAAAAAGCTCGGAGCACTGTTTAAAAGAATGCCCTTACGCCGCCCCGCTTGGCATTCATGCAGCACTCGTCCGTGGGGAGGACAGATCCCACCCCGGTTTCCCCATGCCTTCGGACACATCTCATCCCGCAGCCTCCTGGATCCTAGATCCTAGGTTGCCTTCTGCAGTCTGGTGCAGAATGCTGTGGTTGCTAAAACCATCGTCACAAAGACCAGGCACTGCTGTCCCCCAAAACCTTCCTCCTTCAGAGCCAGTGACTCTCGCTTTGGATACAGCCTTGTGCTTGGAGAGCCGGCTCACCAGTCTGCGGCAGGTTAGGAGCAGGACCTAGGCAGAGGGGAACAGAACTTCTTGAAGACAGCAGACTCATAGCCAGAAGATGTGTAAGCCGAGAATCTCTCTCCCAAGGAGGAGAAAACTGACGGGCAGACACTCAGACTGACCAGCTCGGCAGAGATGAGCAGGTCTGAAGACCGGTGCCCTTAGGGCAGCTTGCGGCTCAGAGCAAAGGACCACAGGGCGCGTATGCATCACGGTGATTCCAGGGCTCAGCAAACTGTTTGGCCCAGCGGACCAAATCCGGCCAGCTGCCTGTTTTTGTAAAGTTTTATAGGAACCCGGCCACGCCCATTTGTGTATGTGTTGTCCGTGGCTGCTTTTGCACTACAGAGTTGAGTCATTGTAACAGGGGCCTTATGGCTCAAAAGACTCTAAAATATTTACTAACTGCCTTTTACAGAAAAAGTGTGTCGACTCCTGATGATCTGAGCTATCAAGGAAGGTTAAAATTCAGCGTCTGTTGGAGAAAGACCAGGAGCTGTGACATCTCTTGGGGAAGGCCTTCCAAGAAGACGGGCTGATGATGATGTCTCCCCAGGTGTTGGTTCTGGACTTCATACAATTGTCAAATGTTACAGCCAAGGACGTTAGTGTCTAGTGTGACTCTTCTATTAACACGTATCCATGTGAGGAGGCCGGGCCCACAGAGGCAAGGGCGCTTGCTTGGGAGAGCATAGGGTGGCAGAACTTGGTCTCGGGGCATCCAGGCCAGAACGCTTTGTTCTGATTGCTCTTTTACACACACACACCCCCCCCCCAAAATTCTCCAAGAAGTAAAATGGCAAAGAGATATGTTTGCCTCTAAGAGGCAGTTGCTTATTTTATCTTTTCTGTGCCCATTGCTTTGAGGCAGGAGGAGGGTGGGCAAGCACTCCTGCCTTGCCCTATATAAGGAGGCTGTTGTTCAGCCAGGCCCACCCCATGGCAGCAGGGCTCGAATGGTAACAGGGAGTTCTAGGCCGGCTCCCGCACAACAGCTGCCTCTCGGCCCTGTGGGCACAGCGCTGCCTGCCCAACACCTGCCCAACACCTGCCCTTCCTGCTGGAACCAGATCGGAACTCGGGCACCAGGGTCTTCCCAGCTCTCCACTGGGGGTGTGGTCCTGGGGTGGGTCCTTTATGGGGGCCGGTGCCTACTGACGCATGCCACCTGTGCACCCTGTCTTGTGTCCAGGGCCTCGGGGACACACAAGAGGCAGCTTGGTGCAGTCAGAGGACCAGCCACATTCTCCACAAGAGACTTGCCCACTCTGGGCCTCAGTTTCTTCCACGTGCAATAGGAGAGTTGGAGCCGGTTGTGGCTAAGGTTCCCTTTCACTCTCAACGAAAAGGCTTTGCTCTTATTCTAGCTTAGGGGTTAGGTGTCATGGCTTAGGACACCAGATTTCCTGGGTTCCAGTCCCTGCTCTACTACCTGCTTAGCTGGGTGTCCCCAAGGGAAGTTAGCAAACCTCACTGGGCCTCAAATTTCCTCACCTGTGAAAGGGGAGATGCAAAGGGAACCTACCCCATGAGGTGCCTGCAGCTATTGTGGTTAAAGCAGAAAGCGGAGGGGTGGACTCGGTGGCTGTCAGGGTCCTTTCCCACCTGGGGCTCTGTAGTTCTACATCCCAGACCTCCACCTCTCAGGCTGGGGAGTTTCCTAAGCAGAGGACACTCCACACTCGGGAAACCTGAGCTGGTGATTAGAGGCCCGAAGCCCCGGGGAGCTTCCAGGGCACTGCATGCAAATCGTGAGTGCAGGTGAGGGTGCCCGTCCCTGCCGGCATCTCCCCTGGCAGCAGGTCAGGAGGGCAGCAGCTGCTAAGCAGGATGAGGTCACAGCGTCACGAGGCCTGTGATGCCATCACCTCAGCCCCACCTGTCTGCATTTTTCTGTGGAATCATCCTTCTCATGTCTTCTATTTGGGGATAATATATGTTTTTTTAAAGCTGTATAATAACAGTGATTAAGAACCTGGCTTTGGAGTCAGACATCCATCAACCAGCTGGGCAACCTCATTGGGCTCCTCAGTTTCCTTCTCTGTAAAATGGGAGTAATACCAGTTGTGAAGATTAAATGACATAATGCATGTCAAGAGCGCAGCTCATTTTCCCACACAAAATAAGCCCCTCAGTAAAATCAGAAAAGTGCCTGCTATGCGCTAAGGTACAGCGGGAAGCAAGGCAGCGTTCAGGGGCTTCCACTGTGGTGGGGGAGGCCAAATAACAGACACGTGAACTGAGTGAACAAGATCATTCCAGACAGTGATACAGATCATGAAGAAAATAAGACACAGGGATGTGACAGAGTCTGGGGAGGTGCTGGTCACTTCAGAGTGAGCAGTCAGGGAAGGCCTCTTGGAAGAGGTGACATTTGATCTAAACGGAAGGAGCCAGCCATGCTTTGCACAAGATGGCTTGTGCAAAGGCCCTGAGGCACTGACCAGCTATTGAGCTCCACTCCCTAAAGAATGCCAGGATGCCTGCAGCCTGGCAGTGAGGCAGAAAGTGACAGGAGAGGATGCTGGCATGGTAGGCAAGGACTTTATAGGCCATTTTGATATTTAGATTTCATTCTATTGTAAGAGCAACAGGAGCATCTGGAGTTTTGGGCAGTGAGTGAGTGACATAGTCTGATTTGCAACTTTTAAAGATAATTTTGGGCCGGGCTCGGTGGCTCACGCCTGTAATCCTAGCATTCTGGGAGGCCGAGGCGGGTGGATCGCTCAAGGTCAGGAGTTCGAGACCAGCCTGAGCAAGAGCGAGACCCCGTCTCTACTAAAAATAGAAAGAAATTATATGGACAACTAAAATATATATAGAAAAAATTAGCCGGGCATGGTGGCGCGTGCCTGTAGTCCCAGCTACTCAGGAGGCTGAGGCAGTAGGATCGCTTGAGCCCAGGAGTTTGAGGTTGCTGTGAGCTAGGCTGACGCCATGGCACTCACTCTAGCCTGGGCAACAAAGTGAGACTCTGTCTCAAAAAAAAAAAAAAAAAGATAATTTTGGTTACTGTGGGAGAGACCAACTTGGGGTGGGGTGAGCAAGTGTGGGAGTGCGAGGCCTGCTGGGCGTCTGTTGGACGTCTAGGTAAGAGAGGATGACTGCCCGGGCTAGTACGGTGGCAGGAGAGAGGGAGAGATTAGTACTGTGTTTTGGAGAGAGAGCAGAGTCGACAGGGCTGTCTGACGTGCATGTGAGGGTGAGGGAAGAGTATTACTAAGTTTTGCTCCTGAGCAGCTGGGCGGAGGGTTTGCTGTTTGCTGACCTGGGGAAGATTGAAGGAGAAACTGGCTTGGGTGGAAATAGAATTCCATTTGGACCTAAGGTAGAGATGTCAAGGAGGCAGGATTTGAAAGGGTCCTTTGCTGGTGTAGCCGAGGACAGAGCTCACGCATGGGAGGACGTGGCTTGCAGTGCCCTGAGACAGACTGTGTGCTATCTAGCTGGGGCTTAACCCTCGTCCAGCTCTAAGCTTCTGGATTAGCTTTAAGGACCTCCCTCCCTCACCCAACAGCCTTGCGTGACCCACATCCCTCCTTGAGCCCTGGGTGGGCTCAGGGCTGCTCAAAACACTCCTCTCCTGGACCCCTTTTGGCACACAGGTGGAGCCGTGAACCATGCTGTGTCTGGGTACAGAGCCTGGTGTAGCGTGACCCACCCAGCCCTGGAGAACACAGAGTGCGCCAGACACTGTAAAATGCTTTACAACCTCGTATTTAGGGGGTCTGTGAACTTGGATGGGAAAAAAAAATTACGTCTTTATTTTTCGTTAACCTCTAACTGAAATTTAGCATTTCCTTTAATTATGAATGTAGGTGACAAAAAAAGTATTAGTGGTACCTGTGACTTTGTCACCAATGGAAATCACAGGTATTTCCACATCACATTACAGTTGTTGCAGATATCTAGAAATATTTAGATATTGCTACTCATTGCAACTATGAATTTATAGGTAATTATTAGGCTTGCAAATAGCTCTCATTATTTAATATGTTAACAAGGCAATATATATCACTATAACATACATTCACTGTTTATATTTTATAAATGTTTTGATATTGGTTTCCTTTATAATTGTATGTTTTATGCATTTGAAAACACTTATTTTATATATTCATAAACTTTGTGAGAAGTTAATAGCCTACACCACATTGCAGAGGGACCCATGGCTCAAAAAAGGTTAAGGACCCTTGTTTTACAAGCCTGCATGATTTTATCATTCCCATTTTACAGATAAAAGAGCTAAGGTTCAGAGAGGTTGAGTATCTTAGCCAGGATCACACAGCTGGTTGATTGACCAACCCCAAATTAATACAGATCTTTCTGATTCCAAAGTCAATATTCTTAACAGTCCATCTTCGCCTCCAAAGTAGCCCCAGCAGCTAAACCTACAGCTGGTTTGGGCAGACTCCACACTACAAAATAATTCATATTCTATCTGAAAAAATTAACACAGCTTTTGTATTCTAGTCTCTAACATGATCTTGTTTTTTTTTGTAATAGAAGAATGTTCTCCTTACCAGTTAAATGATTTAACTTTCTGTTATGTCAAACCTCGGGGGTAAAATGGAGTTCCGAGAAGAGGCACCAGCCTGTCCTGTGCCTTTGAGCATGGCCCTGTGCTGCATGTCCCAGTGGTTGTGTGGTCAGAGACAGAGAAGTGCGGCCTCAGCTCACCTGATTCCAGTGCTGCCTTGTGAGCAGGTGGCCCACTGAGCAAATGAGAAAACTGACCCCTAGGCCCTGTGGTGGCCTGCCTGTAGTCACACAGCTCCAGCCAGTGGAGTTCTGGTTCCGGCTCTTCCCCTGCTACTGCCTTGGCATGGCTCAGATGGCTAGGAGGCCTTGGTCCAATTCTGACTCTCACTAACTTAGCTGTGTGATCTTGAGCACGTTACCTAGCATCCCTGGGACTCAGTTTCCTCATCTGTAGAATGGGCTGGATACTATGTCTACCTGCCTTTACTTGCTTCTTGGACAGTATAAATGAGATGTCTGTAAAGTACTTGGCACAAAAGAGGGGCTCAACAAAGGGCAGGGATTATTACTGGCTAAATATTATCAAGCTGCCAGAGGTCCTCAGGCAGGGGCTGGGTGCTGAGGAGGGCAGAGACCTCCTTGCTGCCTGAGAGGTAAAATGAGACAATTGCTGAGCTCCTGCCTAGGCCAAGAGCCAAGTCTGACCTGGTGGTTCAGGCTCCGTCACAGCCGAGATCGTCCGAGGTGAGCAGTCAAAGATAGGGGACGGGGGACAGATTCCCCGCCTTTCATCCCTGTCTCGCTGTCCCTTCCTCAGAGTCCCAGTACAAGAAGTGGTGGCTTTATTTCACGCACCTCTAGATTTAATAAGCGGGGCTGTGACGCGGTTTGGTGACCTCAGGGCCCAGATGGACTGTCTGCTGGCATAAGCGGCGCTTGAGTCCTCTCCCTGGGAGGAGCACTGGGCAGGCTTCCAGGAGCCGAATTTACCGTCTGATTCTCTGCTGTCCTCTTCTCCTCCCCACCCCCAAGCTCCATTTTAGAGTTCCCAGCTCCTTGGGCTCCAGGAGGCCATGGATCGAGATAGACAGCAAAGCAGTCATTCGTTCATCGGGGCTCTCGCACCCCCACCTGAGCAGAGGCTCAGGATCTGTATGGAGGGGAGACCCCAGAGGCCCAGGACACTGACCCAGGCCCCGGGGCTCTGCCTGTCTGTGAGCTCCAGTATGCACGCACATCGAGAACACAGGCTCAGTGGCCTGAGTGTCCAGAGAGAGGTTGAGAGGAGGGGTAAGTTAGAACAATCAGGGCAGGCTCCATGGGGGAGGTGACATAGGAACTGGGTTTTGAAGAATGTGTTGAAGCATGTATATGAGAAATAAAAATAAAAACCTTCAAAGAGCAAAGAAGGACATAAAATAGAAAGTACTCTTTGACCTCCCCCATCCCCAACCAACTCTGTATGCCTGTTCCTTCAAACTCTTCGTATTTTCCTATGGGTCCTTCTAGCAATAATCTATGGATATACGAACTACCCATCCATCTATCACTAAAAAAATTCAAACAGGATCGTACAGTTAACGTCCCTTTCGATGTAACAGCCCTCTTGGCAGTGTTCCCGTAGCAGTGCTCACGGGGAGGGATGGCTTTGACCAGCGGTGTGAGAACAGGGGTGGTCACTGCAGGTGGCTGGAAAGGTGTCATCCAGAACTCAGAGATGAGAAAAGCCACCATATGAATGGGGAGCTTTGAAGGCAAAATGAGGGAGGCAGTATTGCCCAGTGATTAGGAGCCTGGCCTTTGGATGTAGGAGATCTGGGGCCAAATCCCAGTTTCAGCACTTTCTAGCTGTGTGACCCTGGGCAAGTTTCTTTACCTCTCTGAGTTTCAATTTCCCCATCCGTCAAATGTAGCTAATAATACCTCCCCTGGAGACCGTTGGGGACTTTCGGTGAGAGCACTTACTGCCCACAGAGGCACCCAGGAAATGAGAATAACCACCCATTTTTGCTACTATTGTTGTCATGTGATGGGTGGGGCCAGGTGCTCGCTGAGTGTTTCAGGAGTGATATTTGGAGGGAGGCAAAGGGAAGCGGGCCAGCCGATCGATCTGAGGCTCAGAATAGCCTGGAAGTGCAAGAACAACAATAAATAAACGGGTTCCGGATGCTTTTAAATCTTGGCATTTCCTGATCTCTGCTCAGCTGGTCCAGACAGCTTCATCAGCGTTTACTGCTGAGGCCGGCGGCACACGCCTCCCCTGGCCATGGCCCAGAGCTGCTTTCAAGAAAATCAGATCTAGAAATGTTTGGATCTCTGGAGCGGGGCCTGTGGGTCGTGGACGTAGGTTGGGGATCAGGCCGTGTCGGGGTTTGTCCCACGTGTGGAGGGTTAAGGCCTTGGGGCTGAAGGAGGAGAGAGGGAACGCAGGACCTTGTATCACACACTCATGTATCACCACTGAGCGGGTGACATGGTCGCCAGGGACCAGCCAGGCCCCTAATCCGCTCTCCAAGTGTTTATTGAGCACTTACTGTGTGCCAGACGCCAGGAATACAGCAGCGAGTGTTAATAAAATGCACACGTAAGTGTTTAATTACCCACCGTGACAAGCCCTAGAAGGGTCCAGCCCTCCAGAAGGCTGTGAGCGGGAATGGTAGGGCTCCTCACGTGGTCTGCAGCCTCAAGGAACGCTTCCGCGAGGAAGCAAAGAGGCAAGGATGAAAAGGAGATGGGTAGGCAAAGCCTGTGTGTGTGGGAGGCGTGTTCCAGGGAGAGGGAACAGCACAGGCAAAGACTCTGTGGGGGGACAGATCTGGCCAGGGGTGGAAAGAAGCCAGCAGGGCCGAGAGCTGCTGTAGGGAGTGGGTGCGGCTGTGAAATGAGGCGGGACAGGCAGGTGGGAGCCAGACCGTGCGGGGCCTCACAGGTCACAGGAAGAGTTTCGGTCTTTACCCAGGAGGAATCAGAGGGAGCCGGTTGGGTCAGATCTACATCTTGAGAAGATGGCTGTGGCTGCTCTGTGCCCAGCATCCTGGTGGAGGCCAGGGTAGAGGCAGGAGGCCACGGCTGCCTTTGAGGTGTGAGTGGATCGTGGCGTGAACGGGGTCAGTCTCAGGCGTGAGGGGTTAACTCAGTGATTGGGTGATCGGGAACTGCAGGGAGGCCCGGCAGTCTGCAGAGGCTACAGCTGTTCTAGCAGTAGCTTCAGGACTCCTGTGTAGGAGTCTCACTAACGGCCATTGTCTTTGAGCACTTACTTGCACCAGACACTGTGCAAAGCCCTTCTCGTTACATCCTCATAGGGGCCAGGCCAGGCCAGTGGCTCACACCTGTAATCCTAGCACTCTGGGAGGCCGAGGCGGGAGGATTGCTTGAGCTCAGGAGTTCGAGACCAGCCTGAGCAAGAGCGAGACCCCCATCTCTACAAAAAATAGAAAAGTTAACCAGGCATGGTGATGCGCGCCTGTAGTCCCAGCTACTGGGGAGGCTGAGGCAGGAGGATTTCTTGATCCCAGGAGTTTGAGGTTGCAGTGAGCTATGGTGACGCCACTGCACTCTAGCCTGGGTGACAGAACAAGACCCTGTCTGAAAAAATAATAATTAAAAAAAAATCCTCATAGGAATCCCGGGGGTGGGTAGGGCTGTTATCCTCCATTTTAAATCATTTGGCCGTGATTGCACAGCTCAGCGCTCCCCCCCCCCGCCCCCCGCCTCCAGCTCCTCTGACAAGTCCCCTGGATAAGTGTTCTCTGGTCCAGTTTGACCCTCTTCAGGGCTTGGCCCAAGGCCCCAGCTTCTGTCTGGTTGCTCCAGTGACCCTCGGTGTCATGTCTGCCCCGGCCACAAGAACCAGCGCAGAGCTGGGCTGAGAAAGCATTGTCACATGTGGCCTGAGGGGACACAGCCGTGTGGCCCTCGCTCTTCTGTCCCTCCCAGCCTGCTGGCTTCTGGCAGCACTTGATTTAGCACGTGAGCTGAACTGGCTGTGTCTCTGGGTTTTGCATGTGGCCTGTCTCCTGGGATTCAGATGGTCTCTGCTGCTTGTTTTTATTTTTCTCCTTGACTTCCTCTCCTCTCCTCCTTTCCCTCTGCTCCCACCCTGTCCCCAGCTGTTGCTGTCCTGTGGGGGTCTTTTCCTCGCCTCCCAGATGTGCAGGCAGGACTTGGAGTGGAAGCAGGGGGCTCCTTCCTTCTGTCTTCCCAGGAAGGAAAGAAACTAGCGGTCTGGGCAGCTGTTACCTGTGGGGGTCCGGGCGAGGCTGTTGGCGTACACGACCTCATGGCATCGCTGTGAGGCGTACACGCCATCATGTCTACAGATGAGGAAACAGGGGCTGGGAGGATTCAAGTATGGCACCCATGGTGGGGTGTTGCACACACGATAGGATCCTGATTTTAAAATTCTTGCTTCCCAAGCTTGAATGTGTGCAGGATTCAGGATGAGCGTCTGCAGCTTATTTAATAAGCTCCAGATGAGGCCGGTGCTGCTGGTCCGTGGACCACAGTTTGAGTAGCATGCCCACCGTGATGCCCGTGCAGGCACACACCACCACTCCGCCCTCGATAGTCACCACCTCCGCTGTCTTTCTTCCTTGTTAGGATCTGCTAATGGGGCACCTGCCGCTTTCCTACCATGCCGACGATGTCACGTGCTGACCCTGTGTGTCCCAGGGCGCTGGTTGACTGATCATCGTCTCCAAGGCTGACCAGTGTTGTAATACAGGGAACTGAGGCTCAGAGGAGTAGGAGGGACTTGTCCAAGGTCTCATGCCATTAGCACAGAGGATTCAGGGCTGTGACTCCCTGTCTAGTGTTCTCTGTTATTGCTTCATTTAGGAGTCAGAGATCTTGGAGTTCTAGTCCTGGTCCTCTCTTTTACTTGCTGTATGACTTTAGGCAAGTCACTTTCCGTCTCTGAACCTCGTCTTGCTTACTGGAAAAAATGGCTTAACCTCTGCCCTGCTGTGGGGATCAAATGGGGGAATATCTAGTTTACAGCATAAAGGACTTTTATGAACCCCGAGACCCCCGGTCCTAGTAGGGTGGGGGAAACCCAGTAGGGCAGGAAAGAGGGTTCAAGTGGCCTGTGCTCACATGCAGGGCCTGTGGCGGCTTCACTCGCCAAAAGATTTCATTGTTCTGTGTTTAGAGCACCTCACTTCCTGCTTGTTTCCTCTGAGGCTCTCGTGATAATCAAGCATTGTCAGAGCGTTTCCCTTTCTTAATTCAGGTGCTCGTTGTTCTGTTGCTAGTGCGCAATAAAGCGGCCGGGGGCGGGGAGCCCGTGGCGACACCACCCCAACGCGGGACCCATCCCTATTTCTTCAGAAAAAGGCGTGTGGAAACATGTGATTCGGTTGACACTAGCTCACTTTCCGTGCCCAGGTCTTCACTCTGGGACACACTTACATAAGCAGGTTCAGCGGTGGCTGGGAGGCCAGTCGGTGCCTGGGCCCCCAGGACCTGGTGGCGGGGTCTGCTCGGCAGCCGCCTTGGCCTGGGGCCCTGGCTGGCCACGTGACCGAGGAGAGCCGGCTGGGGCCAAAGAGAGACTGTTTCCCACCGGCTTTATCTGGGAGCCTGTGGGTCTGGGTTTCTCATCATCTGACCCACTGGAAGAGGAAAGGCAGGAGTTTCCGTGGGGAATAAATGGATGCGGAAGGAAACCGCCCCCCACCACCCCTGGGAAGGGGGTGAGCGTGAGGGAAACTGCGGCCTCGCAACAGTGTGGGACAGGGATGCCAAAACTGACCTGGGAAATGGGGGCTCTCTGCCCCTTCGCCCCACCCCCAGTGGTTCAGTGAGCACCTACTCTGTGCTGGGCCCTGTTCCAGGCTGGGCCCTCGCACAGTTCACATTTTGGAGGGGAGAGAGACGGTCCCTGGGTTCATGCTGTGGACTGAGCGAGTGGGCAGGGGTATTGAGGAACGCCTTTCTCACTGAGAATGACGGTGACCTGGGCGGGGAGGTGTCCCACGTGGACAGCCCAAGCCGAGAGAGTCGTGTTTCCGGGGAAGGAAACAGGAGAGTTGGAGATGATGGGGGAGCAGGCCAGGCGCGGGCTGCGCTCAGCATTGTAGGCCCCATGAGGACTTCGGGTTTTTGTCAAGGTCAGTGGGAAGCCAGGGGAGGGTTTCAGCAGGTGAGTGAGTGATAACCCAGTCTCGGCTATGCGCGCCGCCTGCTGGGTGTGGGGGGCAGGCCCGGCCCCTCTTGCTGGGAGCCTGTGCTGTCTCCGTGGATGTACATCACTGAACCCAGAAAGACTCCCGGAGGTCCTAGCAGGCATTGAGGACTTCCCCTGCCCCGTTACTTCAAGGCCTAACAGATAATCTTGCAGCCTTGTTAACAGCCCTGGTCAGCCAGAGTGGGAGCAGCAGAGAATTCGGGGCCTAGGTCTAGACTCTAGATCCACATTCTAGCGTGGTAAAGTCACGTCGGCTCCCTGAGCCTCGTCTTCTTCATCTGTAAAATGGGAGAACACCCATTTTGCTGGGCTCTCATGTGCCACCCAGGTGCTCTGAGTGGTGGCTACCGTGTACTTGGAAAGTGGTTTCTTAGTCTGGGGTTTGAGTCAAATTAACCTCATAAAGCTCTTAAATTGCCCATGAAATAGTGTGTATGAATAATAGGTATGTGTGTGAGTATATGCAAATAGAGAATTCACATGCAGAATATGACATCCTATTTCTAATGTGTAAGAAAGAAATAGAAATTTGGCTTTTCATTTAATTTGTTTTTGCCAAGCACATAAGGTTGAATTCATTCAGGTTAAATAGGAGTATGATGGGTTGCTACTGTATGGCTTCTGGTTAGTAAAAATGGAAAACCTAATTATCTCCCTCGTAATCCCTCCCACTTCAAAGCCCAAGGCCATGGCGGGGGTTGCAGGGGTTCCCCAGGGAGCCCAGCGTGGGAACCGCAGGACCAGATGGGCTGTGAGGCCCCCCAGCTCCCACGCCGTGCAGCAGTGGGGGCATTTGTGGGCTGAGCTTTGCTGAGTCATCTCTCCCTTGGCCTGGTCATGTGTTGGCTGACAAGCCCAGGCTGGTGTGGAGCCCTGGCCTGGGTGCTTGGGGAACTGACTTCAGCCCTGCCTGCCAAGGCCATCAGCCTACTGGGAAGGGGGACTCCTCAGCTACCCACTGCCCCTCCACACGCCCAAGGGTCCCCTGCCTGCACAGAACCTTCGGGCTGCCCGTCCTGGGAGGGAGTGCCACCCGAGGGCTCTGGCATGGCAGCAGGGCCGCGGTCAGCCTCCAGCAGCACTGGGCTGAAGGTGTGAGCTGGCACCTTGCTGGCCTGTTGAGTGTGACATTTCCTCAAATGCCACAGAGGGGCTGCCTGACCTTCAGTCTCCTGCCAGGACCCCCTTTGTGCCTCTTTCTGGGTTATTTATAACAATGTTTACAGGCAAAAGGGCTTCTCAGACGAGCCCTGGCCCCGCTCCCTTGGCCCCTCCTGCCAGCCAGGGCAAGAGACAGAAAATAGAGCCAGAGAACACCTCCAGATGGGCACTTTGGTCTTCCAGGTCTCTGGGACTTTTTAATTTTTATTTTCTTGCTGTATAATATACATACTATAAAATTTACCATTTTTAAGTGTATAAAACAGTGCCATTAAGTATATTCCCCATGCTGTAAAACTGTCATCAGTCTGCATTTATAGGACTTTTCCATCATCCCAAAGCCACACTTGTTCGTGTGCCTGACACAGGAGATGGCTGGCACATGCCAGTCTCCTCCCCTGTCCCCAGGCACAGTCATATTTTGAGGAAACTCCACAAAATGTGGCAAGGAAGGGTAGCACCTGCTGGTTCGTGATGAGAATGATGGTGGTGGTTGCCCCGTTTGGCCGTGTGGAATGGGCACATTGCCCAGGGCTAGCAGTAACCCTTTGCCTTCCTTCCCGTTCACGAATGGGGTCAGAATTCTAGTGAGTGGAACGCCGGAGAATGTCCTGATTGCAGGGAGACCCAGGGATCTGCTCCAATCTCTCTTCTCTTCTTAAGCAAAATCAACTCATTTTGCAAACTTTCATTATAAATGGGGCACATGTTTTGCAACTGACCTCACACCCACCACTCTGGTAGGCCATTCACTACCTTTGAGAGAACTTAGTAACAGTCCTTCACATCGGGACAGCACTTTATAGTTTTCCCAAACACTTTCCCATCCAGAATACCTCCCTGGACGGGGCTGGAATAGTCCCACAGCAACTGGAAGGATATGAGCCCCGTTGTAAAAATGTTGAAACTGAGGCTCTACTAAGCGACGTGACCAGGGGACATGGTCCCATTTTAGTCACCTGCACAGACAGTAACTCTTTCCCCATCTCATTCCACCAGGCGGGGACCAGGGTGAGGCAAAGGAGGCACCTGGCTCCAGCACGAAATTTAAGGAGATGCCAAAAAACTCAGTAATCAAGATAAATCATATTTCAATTCATTGTTCGAAAATAATAATTGATGTGAAAAATCCATGCTGAACAAAATAACAGATTTAAAAACAAAGGCATGAACAGTAAGAGCACCATGCATAGCCGTGTAGGAGCCTGGGGCCAAAGAGAAACATCAGTACTACTGACCCCTCCTTTATTTAGAATTTTGGAATTTTGTTAACCATGGATGGGTTTTTTACATTAATTTTTATTTTTTAAAAAAATACTGCATTAAAATAGGACCTGCCTTGATGACTGAGTTTTTTGGTGTCCACATCACCCAAATTCGAGTTCTACCTTCTAATTTCAGTGCCCTACTGTGACAGATGACCCCTGCTCTCGGGTCCCCAGGCCTCGGGGTCCTCGTATTCCAAGGCCTTTCAACCATTCTGAAGTGTCAAGAGAGCAGCTGAGGGTGGCATTTGATCCCTGCGGTCTATTTTTGTGCCTGCCCTTCAACCACTGATAGCGTGTTGCTCTGGGTAGAGCTGGTGTGTTGAAATGGTGAGTGTTGCTCTCAGGTGGCTTGTGTGCTCGTGTATCTTCCTTCTTGACCTCGCAGAGGGGCCTGGAAAGGAATGGAGCTCTCAGCGGCTTTGCCCCCGCAGACTTTGACAAAACCTGACATCCGTTATCTGGTAACTGAGGCCACAAGGCAATTGGGCCTTGTCCCGAGGCTGTTTGACAAAAATTCACATGTTGCACTCTGATGCTTTACAGCTCCCAAGGCGCTGGGTTTGTGTTTGAACTCACCTTTACTGAGCACCTGCCACGTGCCAGGCATCGTGCTGGGTGCTGGGGACACAGCAGGATCTAGGCACACAAGGCCCCTGCTCGAATGGAGCTGCTCACTGGGGGATGCAACAAGAAATAAGTGGATGAATTAAAAATGGGGGAAAGTTCTGGAGATGGATGGTGGTGATGGTTGCACAACAATGGGGAGGTACTTACTGCCACGGAACGGTGCACTTAAAAATGGTAAATTTCATGTTATGTATATTTCACCACAATTTAAAAACATACTGAAAAAAGGGGGCAGGGGACCATCAGAGGATGGATAGTGCTAATTGAGGACATTCTAGCGGGAGGTGGGGTGGCCACTTCCACATACAGGGGTCAGGGAGGCCCATGGGAGGGACATTTGATCTGGGACGGGGATGCTAAAGGAAGCAGCTATGGGAAGATGGAGAGAGCAGACTCGTTCCAGGCCGAGGGAGCTGCCAGCACAGAGGCCCCAGGGTGGAAACTCCAGCCGCACGATGCTTCCACGAGGGAGGCTGGTCTCTGGAGATGCAGAGAGGCAAAGCGACTCCCTGTCACCAGGCTTGGGCCAGCCCTGCCTCAGCAAAGCTCAGCCACATATACCTGCACCTCACTTCGCAGTTCGGCAAGTGCTTTTCCTGCCGCTCTCCTTTGAATTCAAGAGGCCCTTGAGTTCAAGTGCATAAAATTGACTGCGAGTGCAGGCAAACACAATGTGGGTATTTCACTGCCCTGAAACACCTTGTACAGAATATACTTCAACCTTTTATGGTTTAAAAACAAACAAAGGCCGGGCACGGTGGCTCACGCCTGTAATCCTAGCACTCTGGGAGGCCGAGGCGGGCGGATTGTTTGAGCTCAGGAGTTCGAGACCAGCCTGAGCAAGAGCAAGAGCAAAACCTCGTCTCTACTAAAAGAATAGAAAGAAATTAGCTGGACATCTAAAAATATATAGAAAAAATTAGCCGGGCATAGTGGCACATGCCTGTAGTCCCAGCTACTCGGGAGGCTGAGACAGGAGGATTTCTTGATCCCAGGAGTTTGAGGTTGCTGTGAGCTAGGCTGATGCCACGGCACTCTAGCCCTGGCAACAGAGTGAGACTCTTGTCTCAAAAAAAAAAATGCCACCTTCCTGAGCCTAGAGCGGCCTTGTACCTTCTGACAGGTGGCCCCTGGCAGGTGCCAGGATCCATGTTGCCAAAAATGGGGAGGGAGACCTTGCTGACAGCACCCGCTGAGACCTCAGTGGCAGGGTAGGGACTCTGGGCTCTGCGCAGCCAGGCCATCCCGGACCTGCCCCACCCCAGGTAATCTCACCTGGGTATAGCAATGAGAGACTTTACAGATCTCCGCTGGATAAGGGGCTGCTTGCAGGCCACAGGGAGTGGGGGAAGAGGTGACTGTGTAAGATAACACCTGCCCCAGGAGACTGCCTGTTCTTTCTTTCCTTTGCCCTTTAAAGGGGGAAGGATCTCACACAGAACTTCTGGTAGATGGACCACAGCTGTTGAGGAAGTAGCGTGTCATTTTGGCAAGAGCTATGGGCAGGGGACACGGGAGATCCCAGTTCATGCCTGGCCCTGCCAAGAGCTGGCTGTGTGGATCTTGGGTGACTCCCCATTCCCTCCCTCTGAGCCTCCATTTCCTTATCTGCAAAATAAGAGATCTGTCTCTAAAGGTGTTACAACAGACTCTGCCAGCACCCAGCCCCCTGTCCAGCGTAAGGCTTTATTTCCTGTGCTGTGGAGGCCGGAAGGCGTGTACAGCCGTCACCCTCTTATCTGATGAGAGTGGAGCTACAGCTGGGGAGGGGAATTCCTGGGAAAAGTCAGACAAAGCACAAAATCCTGAAACATAATGCCCAACATTGTCTTTAGCGAAGCCATATGACCTGTACGTAATTTTTGCCAGACTGCTTGTGGTGCCAGGGTGGAGATTCTAAGTCACCGCCGCAGTGCCCGGGCTCCAATTTCCAGTCTGGGGGTTCGTTCAGTTGGATACAGAACTTAGACTCTTGTGAAGCAATGTGAGTGCAGAATCCTTCGAGATTCCTGCATATTTCTCCTAATCTTTTACCATGATCTCATTCATACAAAATTTGACAGCGGTTTTGTTTTGTTTTGTTTTTAGCAACTCGGCTTTATTGAATCCTTCCACAGCCTTCGCCTTAGTTTTCACTGAAATCTCTTCTTTGGTACTCACGTTTTCTGTTTATGGACCACGTAGTCAAATTTTGTAATTATAGTATCAAGTGGGTCTGAGAAGGAACAACTGAGTCCTGGTAAAGAAACGCTCAGCTGGTGGGAGCAGACCGGCCGGGGCTCTGGGTGCCTTGGGTGTCAGTGACGGGTGTGATTACGGGAGAGGATGGAGAGCGTTGGTTCACCCGGCTGGTTGGTTAGGTGGAAGTTGGTCAAGGGGAACTTGTGTTCTACCAAAGGCCTGAGGGAGCCTAGACGGGATTAGGTTGGGCTGCAAGTAACAGAAAGCTTCCCCCAAAATGATAAGTTCAACAAACTCAGAGTTAAGTCCTCTCTCTGGGATCCTGGGGCAGATGTCCCAAGGCAGCGTCAGGGACCCTGACTTCCCCCATCCCATCACCATGGCTACCATGCAGAGCTGCCTTCTCAAGGTCACTGAGAACAGGGTCCCTTCCTGGTTGGCTGGGTCCAGCCCAGCCTGTTGGCCCATATCTGAACACTGGACCCCATCTTGCCTCTGGGCTGGAGGACGCCCTCTTGTCAGACTTGGTTACCACCTCTGGGATCACCTTACGCCAAGCCCTGACCAGACACCTGCACGGCAGGGGCCTGGAACCTGGCCATAACGAGCTGAGCTCACCAAGATGGCGCTCTGCAGGCCTGAGGCCAGATGCTTCCACACGGAAAGGGCCTCGAATGCCAGCTTGCGATGCTTAGTTTTGGTGGGAGGCCCTGCGAGTGGTCTGGATTATCTCTGAGTTCAGGGTGTTCTGTCTTCTAGGCTGGGCTAAGAGCCCCTCCATTTTGTCTACTTATTTTTTCTGGAGCTTAACTTTGCGTTTGTGGCTTCTGAGGCTTATTTCAGATGACGCTGTATTTCTATGGAGACCAAGATCAGCTATTCTTCCTACTGTTCTAGTAGAAGTCTCTTTAGGAGTTTTGTATTAATTTGGAAAACAGCGGGAAGATTGGATTTTTTTCTAATGTAAGGGAGATGGATTAGTCGCTCACATAGCTGCGGGGCACAGGGAATAGCTGGCTTCAGGCACGGCTGGATCCAAGTGTTGACTTTATTTTTTTCAGGAATCCATCTCTGTCCCTCTCTTGGCTCTGCATTCTGTGTGCTGGCTTCTTTCTCAGGCAGGCTCTTTGCAGGTTATGGTGAAGATGGCTGCTGGCTTTCTAGAATGAAATTCAGGCAGCTGAGTCCCCTTGTCCAAACACTCCAGCAAATTCCTGGTATTCACCCTGACTTACCCGGTTGAACCAGTTGGTGTGGCCAGAGGACAATGTATGTTAATTGGCCAGGCTGTGCTTACCTGCGGTGTAGGGGACGGGCTCCCACCTGTAGGCAGGCCAAATAACAGAGGTGGGAGGAGAAGGAAGCAAAACATTTGCAGAGTGAAATGGCTTTGTGGGGACTTCCTGTGTAGTTCCCTTCCTTCCTTCCTAGAAGGCAGGTGGAGGCACAGGGTCACAGTCTAGACTAGGCCAGTTCTAATTGATCAGGCTCCTGCTGAGAAGGCCCTGGGCTCAGCCGGAGGTGGGGTTGGGGTCAGCCAATGGTATCTTCAGGGGAGAGGGGAGAGGGAAGGGGAGCCCAGTGCTGTGTACCTGCCTCCCCAGCAGGCCTCACTGCAGGGCTGGGTGTTCCTGACGGCAGTTTAAAAAGGAAAACTTGCCTCAGATCATCGAATACGGCTTCTTGTCAGCGGAAGAAGAGGTGCCAAGTTGGTGGTAGGTCAGGACTTAGGGTGTCTGATGGCAGTCACAGGGGTGCAGGGCAGCCTGGCTGAGGGCCTAACACGCTATCCTCCCAGGCAGGCCTGGAGGGAGCCCGCGTGCTCTGGCTGGCAGAGCAAGATCATTCCCCCAACAGAAACCGTGAGCCACCATAACACCAGGATCGGGTTGGTGAAGGTTGGCAGAAAAGGATTGGGAAAGCCAGCAGGTTGAGGACTGAGGATGTGGGTCAGAAGACAAGACCCTTCCGGAGCCCCAGTTTTCCCATCAGTCAAATGGGGATGCTAAGCACTGACCCTCCACTCCCCTCCCCTCCCCTGCATCTTGGGAAGGTACCGATGAGACCATAGCTGAGAGTGTCACTTGGGAACTATAAAGTGCCATATCTGTGTCTGAGTCTGTCCCCGCTTCTGTAACAAAATGCCATAGACTGGGTGACTTGGAAACAACAGAACTTTATTTCTCAACAGTTCTGGAGGCTGGGAAGTCCAAGATCAAGGCACCAGCAGATTTGGTGTCTGACCAGGGCCCATTTCCTGGTGGTTCATAGATGGTGACTTCTTGTATTCTCGTGTGGTGGAAAGGGTGAACGAGCTCCCTTGGGTCTGTCACCTCCCACGGGCCCCACCTGCTAATGCCATCCCCCTGGGGGTTAGGATTTCAACATGGATTTGACCAGGGGTGGGGGATGGGAGTGGGTGGGCACAGATTGCTATTCAGACCATAGTAATCTGTGACCACCATTCATGTGTGTCTGACACATGCCAGGCTCCCAACCTGTGTTACTTTATAAGAACCCTTGGAGGTAGAATTCTTTTAATTATTCCCATTTTGTCAGTGGAGACTGAGGCGGTAAAAGTTAGTGTCTTGATCTCAAAGAATTATTATTAGTAGCACAGCCAGGGTGTAGCCGTCCCCCTTGTCTAGGCTTCTTTTCATTTGAAGACAGACCGTTTTGCACTTTTGTCTCCCCTCTGGAAATTCATTCATTCATTCCTGTATTTGTTTTTTAAATGTTAAGTTCTACCTAAATATTTCCCCAAAGCCTACATGGCTCTCGGAAATTAGATAAGGACAGAATTGTAGGACGTGCTTGAGCAGGAGGGGTCCAGAGGGTCTGTCTAGTTTTATGTTCTCTTTTCCAGAGGGGACAGTGAGAACCAGAGAGGGGAGGTGAACCACTGAAGGACGCATAGTGAGTACTGATGGGCTTAGAACCCAAGCTGTCACTGCAGCCACACTCCCACCCCCACTCCCGTCCCCTCCTGCTTCCTTCCACTCAGGAATTCTGAGAGTCTGCTCTGGGCCAGGAACTGAGCTAGGTGATTTGCT
This sequence comes from Eulemur rufifrons, assembly GCF_041146395.1. NCBI lineage: Eukaryota > Metazoa > Chordata > Mammalia > Primates > Lemuridae > Eulemur > Eulemur rufifrons. The sequence goes on along the minus strand of NC_090992.1, from coordinate 31,596,557 downwards.
GATTGTAGCCAGGAAAGCGGAGCCACCAATTTTTCCTGAAGATGCATTCCTTCTGAAGCAGGGAATCGATTTCCAACAAGATACACAAGCTTCCAATGAAGCTACTTATGTGAGTCTGGACGAAAAACCCCATTAATCCACTGCCAGGGTCATTTATCTCCCTGGCATGGGGCAGCCACAGGCCTTTCGAGAAGGAGTGCAGTGGTGCTAGAGGAAGGGGCCAGAGAGGCCGTGCACACAAGGCTGGTGCGCAGTTTGGTGTGTTTGGCCCCAGACTTGTCCTTGCTTAACCAGAAGGGACCAACCCTGCCAATACCTTGATCTCAGACTCTGTTCAGCCAGCCAGCAGTTATGGTCCTTTGTTGCAGAAGCCATAGCAGACTAAATGACTCACTGCTTAGTGACATGGGGACAGTAACACCTACCCTGCAGTAGTGTTTTAAGGCTCTGATGAGAAGATGCACGTAAGGTACTTAGCATGGCCCTTGGTGTAGAGTAAGCACTTAATAACAGCAGCAGCTGTTAGTTTTGTGCTGTGACCTCCCAGGTCCACTGGCAGGCCCTGCGGAAGGTGGCCAGGCCAGACAAGAAGGCCTTAGTTCAGACCTTTCAAAGAGAACTGGGTCACCTGAGGCACCCCCTCAAAAGCCTCTCTGAAAATGGAGATGGCCAGAGAAATCACTATTAATGCAGTGCCTAATGGTTTTTAGCTAGAGAGTGGTCTTAGGCCTAATTGACAAGGCCAAGAAGATGAGGTTTCTTTGTTTTTATATACTGGGTACACTTTGAGTATGTTGAGCTGCTATGGGGAATCAATAAATGCAGTCATCACAGCCATTTTATGGGCATTTTATAAAGGAGGTGGAATGGTTTCGAGGGAAGGACACTCCCTGGATGACCCTGAGCAAGTCCATTATCCTCCTTGGGCCTCAGTTTCTATCTCTGCAAAGTGAAGGAGATAGAAAGAAAGATAGAACTGCAACGGTCGGGAGTTCTTAAGCTGGGTCTGTGAAGGCCTAAAAGTTGAGTATAAATTTTGTACACATACTTGCATCTTGGCAGAAAAGTGTTCATAGCTTTTGTCTGGTTTTTGAAGGGGCCTCTGACTCTCTAATTGTCCACCATGACTGGCCTGGATAACTTCTCAGGGCTGCTGCTTCCTGGCTGGTCTGGGCTTCCGGGACTCTGGTTCTAAAGCTGTTTCTAAGAAGTAAGTTCTACAGAAGTGGCTGCTCTGAGTTACTGGGGATCAGGAACATATTGAAAGAGCTCCCCCAAGACCTTAATTGCTGGGCCTTTGCTGGCCAGGGAAGCCCCAGCTGCCCATCACCCGTGTGTCTCTGCTTTGGGCCCTCCCTCCTGTCCCGCAGGCCCTAGGTGGTGTCTGAGAGGTATTAATACCTTCCCAGCCAGCCGCTGGCTTGTCTCCGCACAGCAGGAGGTGAGTGGCAGGCAAAGCTTCATCTGTATTTACGGCCACTCCCCATCGCTCGCATCACTGCCTGAGCTCCGCCTCCTGTCAGATCAGCAGCAGCATTAGATTCTCATAGGAGAGCAAACCCTCCTGTAAACTGCGCATGCGAGGGATCCGGGTTGTGCTCCTTATGAGAACCTAGTGCCTGATGATCTGAGGTGGAGCTGAGGCCGTGATGCTAGCGCTGGGGAGCAGTTGCAAGTACAGATTTCATTAGCAGAGAGATTTGACTGCACAGAGACCATAATAAATCACTGTCTCCCATCATCCCCAGATGGGACCGTCTAGTTGCAGGAAAACAAGCTCAGGGCTCCCACTGATTCTGCATTGTAGTGAGTCGCATAATTATTTCATTATATGTTACAATGTAGTAATAATAGAAATAAAGTGCACAATAAATGTAATCATCTCAAAACCATCCCCACCCCCAAACCTCCGCCCCCCAAGTCTGTGGAAAAATTATCTTCTATGAAACCGGTCCCTGGAGCCAAAAAGGTTGGGGGCCGCTGGCCTAGCCCATCTCCCTGCTTCTGTGCTGGCCCCACCCCCGTCACACTTGGAGTAAAGCCCAAATCCCTTACAATCCCTGCCTGACCCAGCCTCCACCTGCCCCTCTGGTGTCATCTCCCGTCCCTGCCACCCCCACTCACCGAGCTGCGGCCGCACTGACCTCAGCACCTGGTGCCGTAGGCTCGGTCTCTACCGAGGTCCTTGCCTTTGCTGGTCCCTCTGTCTGGAACGCTCTTCCCACCTCTTCCGTTGCCTGGCTTCTCCTCCTTCGAGTCCCAACTCAGATGGCAGCTCCTCCAGGAAGCCTTTCCTGACACCCATCGAAGGAATGCCACTCCCTGTGTTGTCCCCCATCAGTGTGTACCTGGTTTGTTTCTCCTTCATAGCACTAACTCAATCTGGAAGGAAATATTTATGTATTTTCCTCCCTCACTAAAATGTCAACCCATGAAAGAGGGAACTGAGTCTTACACGTCACAGTGCCTGGCTCATAGCAGCATTGAATAAATGCTTGAACACGCCCACTAGGGTGGCTAAAATTAAAGTGGCTGACAATACCAAGTGTTGGTGAGGGCGTGGAACAGCTGGACTCTTATACAGCTGAGGCGGGTGGGTGGACAGAGTCAGTGTTCTTCCATTTTGGAGAAGAATTTGTAGATTTATAAAGTTACGCACACACTTACCGTATGACCCAACGATTCCGCTCCTAGGTATTTACCCAAATGAAGTAGAAATATGTCCAAACAGAGACTTGTACACAAATATTGCAAACTTATTCGAAATGGCCAAGAACTAGAAACAAACCAGTTGTCCATCTAGAACAGGCAAAACCTCCGGCATCCCAGAGCCTGACTGGGCTTGAAGGAGAAAGGAAGTTTCAAAAGGCAGCTGAGAGAGTCCGCCTGAGTCTGCAGCTCGTGCATCCATTAAGTGCTGGGGGTTCACAGCCAGGGTGGATGACAGCTGGGGGTTCCCTGGGGACCCAGAGATTCAGGCAGCGCCTGTGTCCCTCTCATGTTCTAATTCCCAACCGGGTTCAGAAGCGTTCAGCTCTTCTCTGGAAAGTCAAACTTTATAATAACATGTTCTGTTTGTGTGATTATTTATTTAGTGTCATCCTCCCCCACCCCTGGCATGTAAGTTTCAAGAGGACAGTGGTTTTGTCTGTTCCACCCCTGGCTGTGTGTAGTACCCAGCACAGTGCCTGGTGGCAGCGGCCCTCTATTGCGGGTGGTTGAATGCATGTGGATTGGAGAAAGAACGGGGCAGGCCGGGGACAGGGGAGGGCGTGTCCCTGGAGACAGACTTGCTGGGCACCCTGCTGCCTGGCCTGAGAGCAGGGACCAGCCACGTGAGAGGACCCCGCCCTGGGGCTGCCGGTGCAGGCAGTATTCTTACAAAATGCCAATTAAGACATTTGACCCAAATTTGGATAAAAGCCTTTTTCCTGTGTCAAGTTGAGCTAATAATATACATTTATTCATAATTTATGAGGCCTAGTAAGTGGGAACAATTAAGGAAAAGGCCTGGGCAAAACCTATTTCTCTTAAGTGTCACATACACGCCTCTTTTTGTTCTCTGAGACAGTTCCCACCCCTTTCTTCCTGCCACAAAACACCGTTGTTTTGATTATCATTATTATTGTTTGTTATATTACCGTTAGCTGTTCCGTGCAGACTAGCTCTTCATCTGCGGGGCAGCCCTCCTGTTGGTAACTGTGAAACTTGGGAGACCAGGGTGAGAGAGCGATCGCCTTCTGGGATTAGGCCTAAGGATACGCATTATTGCTAACATCACAAGTTCCCAGGTGATGTTGGTGCCGAGGATCCTGGGATCATATATGTGGGATTCTATTCTACGTGCTGATATTCTACAACATGGCCTTTTTATTTATCATGGCTAGGGAGAGCATATACATCTGCCTCAGTCTTTTCCACAGCACTGTAGCGTTTCATGATACAGGTGTTTTGTGGTTTTATTTACCTATCATCTACTGATGTGGTCTTCCACGTTTTAGACATTACAGAAGTTTCCTGTAAAATCCCTGGGAGCATGGGCGAGTGTTTGCCCAGAACCTAGTATCCATCGGTAATGTCAGCCATTGTTATTGCTGTTTATTTCATTATTGATACAGGGGGCTTGTTAGCTTTAAGAAATCCCTTTCTAGGTGGGGGCAGTTATGTAAAGGAGTAGCTCTCTATTTACCGGCTCTAATAAAGTTTCCAACAAAACAGTTCTGGGAAGAGGAAAGAGGTGCATGTGGGCAGGGCTTTGAGGGGTGTGTAGGAGTGCAGACGAGAGAGCAGCAGAGGGGATTGTGCTGCCAGGGCCTGGCTTAGCTACCAGCAGATTTCACCATTGCAAGGGGTGGGGCAGATCTTTCCATTTCTTGGTCAGCTGGCAAAATCGGGCCTTGGCCAAGGGTCCAGATTGGCTGCATCGTGGCTAAGGGGGTCCCTGTTGGGTATAGCCGAGCTCAGCTCTGATCTGCCTCCTTCTTTCCTGTCTCCTCAGGCTGGGGCTTCCGGGGAGGAGCAACTGTGTGCAGACTTTCCGGAGCTCGACCTCTCCCAGCTGGATGCCAGCGACTTTGACTCGGCCACCTGCTTTGGGGAGCTGCAGTGGTGCCCGGAGAACTCTGAAACTGAACCCAGCCAATACAGCCCCGATGACTCTGAGCTCTTCCAGGTATGCCCCCTCAGGTCTCCTCACCTCCCACCCCACTGTGCCTCTCTCTGCCCTCCAAGCCTGGCTCTGCCCTGCTCCCCTTCTCCTGCACATACTCATGCAAAGATGTCCTCTTGTCCCAAAGCTCTGGGACCCTGTTTCTCATGCTGGATCTGCGCCTGATCTGAGGCAGCTCTCACCCCTCACCTGGCCTGCGCTGTCACCTCCAGACAGTAAGGGCTGGGATCAGCTGTTCTCTGTGCCGTCCAGGCAGAACCAAGCCCCTCCTGTGGGCCAGGGGGTCTCCAGATCCTCTGTTCCCTACATTATCTCATTGAATCTTCATCCCCACCCTGTGAGTCAGGCTCCATTATTTTCCCATTTTACAGATAAGGAAACTGAGGCATGTGCCTTGGGCGATTTACCTGGCCAGTAGCTGAACTAGATTCAAACCCAGTCTTTCTGCCTCCGGAGCCAGAACTTTATAACCATGACAACACCATAGTGAGAATGTATTTATTGAGCAATAGTTTGTGGTAGGACTGTCCCTGTTTGTGAATATTTACTCATTTAAATCTCTTAACTGCTCTCAGTCATAAATACAGTTATCTCCATTTTTCAGTTGGTGCCTAGAAGTTCTTAATAAGAGGCAGTGCCAAGAAGCGCTATGCACGTGCCTCTCCCACCCCTCTGTGCTCCGGCACCCAGCCCCGGGCACGTAATGGTTGACATTATGATATCTGAGACTTGCTTCAGAATAAAGCAAGCTCTGCGTGGATTTGCATGTGTGGGTGGGAGTGTGTGGCTTGGAGGGTAAGAGATGAAAAAAGATTGGCCGTGTTTAGCTGTATGATGGGCACTTGCACATTCAGATCCACTATTCTTTTCTTGGAATTTTCTTCCCCATAAAGAGTAGGGGCAGAAGCTTCCTTTGCCTATTGGGCAGTATAACAGCAGCAATAGAACATTCTGTGTTCCACAAGCATCATTTCAAAGAGCCCTGATGGATGTTATCATTCCTTCTAGAAATGTTTGTCGAGCCCCCTGTGTGTCAGGCACCATGTTCATAAGTGGACTTTGCAGTCTAGAGGGGAAGACTTACCTTAGATCAGTAACCATGTAAACAGAAAGTGATCACTTGTGACCAGGGCAAAAAAGGAAATGAACCCAGGAGGAGAGAAGGATCTGCAGGCTGAGTGGGCAGGAAAGGTCTCTCCAAGAAAGAGGCAGCCGCGTGAGAGCAGGGACAGAGCTTTCTAGAAAGAGGAAGCAGTAAGTGCAGAGCCACGAAACCGGACAGGCTTGCGGTGTTGGAGGAATAGCAAGGCGGAAAGGTAGTAGCGAAGGGGAGTGTGATAAGAGAAAAGGCCAGAGAGGTAGGCAGGGGCCAGATCATGCAGTCTTGTGGGCCATGGTGAGCAGTTTGGAGTTTTCCTGAGACTGTTCTAATCTATAAGTTGCATACTACTGATAATCCATTTTATAAGTGAGGAAAGTGAAGCTCAGAGAGGTTAAGCAACTGGCCCATGGTCACACAGCTGGGAAGGATCAGGGCAAAGACTCTAACGTAGGAAACCCATACCTTCACCCCCTCACCCACCCTGTGAGGAGTCAGCAGGGCTGGGCTGTACTTCTGGCTCCATCTAGAGACCTCCATTGCCTTATGTGAACAATGGGGCTGGTATCTTCGCTGTGTTCCTCCTTTCCTCTTAAGGGGCCAACTTCCAGAAAATGCTTTCAGGTTGCAGAGGGCTAACGAGCGAGAGGGGTCTGGGTGCTGCCTGGAGACCATCCCCACTTAGACTGCACAGACCCCCACCTCAGAGACTGGCCAGACCCACCCGCAAGCCCCTGCTGAGGGGCTACTAATGACTGCAGCTGGCAGAACTCTGCCCCCCGCCGCCCCTCTCCCCTGCATGGCTGCAGACCCCACCAGCTCCCCCAAGACCAGGCCAGCCAGCTCCATCCATTCCTCATCAGATGAGCAAACCCTTCAACACCCAGCTCTCACGTCGCCTCCTCCAAAGGCAGTTGGGCGGTTACTTCCGCTCACGGGCTCCCGTCTGTCGTGCATGTGTGTGCGCGCGCACGCGTGTGCACGCATGTTTGTCCTTCAGACTGTGTGCTCCCTGAGGGCAAACAATACTTTGTTCATCTCTTGGCCCATTCCAAAAACCTTGAGCTGGGATCTGGGGCCGTAGGTTCTAATCCTCCTCCTGGTGCTAGCCGGGCCGCTTCCCTCGAGGCCAGTGGGAATGCTGGGCTTGCTGCCTGTGTGGGACCTGTGTTCTGACAATCAGATGGCACCATTGCTATGGAAACAAACCGGGAGAGTGGAGAGCATGCTATAGTTATAAGGGCTGACAACTTCTCAGCGACAGGGACATTGCCTGCCACCTCTGTATGACCGGAGTTCTTCGGGCTGGGCACGGCAGGCACTTGGTAAATATTTCTGGAGTCGGCAGGTGTTTGGCTGTTCTGCCACAATTTGCCATGTGGCCTTGGGCACATGGCTCCGTGTGGTTGGGCCTGAGTTTCCTGGCGGCGGAGTGAGGAAGGAACATGAACCAGATCTGTGGCTCTTAATCTCTTGGGGTGGAGGAGTCGTCAGTGGGTCCTTTTAGACTCTGATGAAATCGTGGACCCACTCCTAGAAAAATGAGGGGGGGGCAATTTCCTGGGTTTCTTGGACCTCAGTTAAGCCCCCTGGGTGGCGGAGGATCTCTGAGTGTTCCTCCGGCCCTGATAACCTAATTCTGTTCTGTGACATTCCTTCAAGCCACTCTAGGTTCTCAAAATGAAGCATTTTTCCCTCAGATTTCTTGAAGGCTCCTTTTCCTCCAGCTTGAGATCAGCTCAGGAGAGTTGGGGGTGGGGCGAGTCTATTAATATCCCTTCCTCAGCTGATTAACTCTCCATTAATTTGCACTCTGTTTCTAAGCGGAGCAGGAGCCGAGCTAATGGGCCTGGGGAAGAGGAGAGGGGCGGTAGGGCTCCCGAGATGGATTGCCTTAGGGTGCCGACGGCTGGCCTGGGGGAGCCGCGGCCGCGTGGGCAGGGGTGGCCGTGGGCAGGGATGGCCAGGGGTGGCCGTGCTTCCCAGCCGGGCTCAGGCCTCCAAGCCCGCTTGGCAGTTCCAGAGCTGAACAGCCCAGGGAGGAGTGGGCCAAGGGGAGAATTTTGTTAGTCATTTCCGTTTGTACCCAACCTGACGGGTGCTTCTTGAGTCTTTGCCCTTTTGGACTCATTTCAGCTCTGTACCCAGCGCTCCATAAGTCAGTGTTGGCACTCTCGGCCCCGGGTTCTAGTCCTTGACCCCGGGACCCCCGACTTGCTGTGTGACTTTGAAAAGTCTCTTTCCTGGGGCTTCATTCCCCCCCAACACACCAAAAAATAAAGAATGGCCGTGAGTGCCAGCTGTGATTGATTGGCAGCTGTCCCCTGGAGCCCTGCACCGAGGAAAATGCTGGGGTGGAAGAACCGGTGCCACAGCCGGTTGACAGTACAGGGGAGCGGTAGCGCGCATGCCGTGCGTTTGGCATCCCTGGGCACTACGTGATTCCTGCGAGCCCTTCCGGCTCTGATATTTGTGATAATTCACAATGTCTCTGGGCCGTTCGCTACCCGCCCTGGAAACGAGTGGGAATTCTCAGTTTGTGCAGTGCTGATGATGTCATTTCTGGATGACTTCCCTCCAGAATCTGGTCTTTGAGACACTGAGCTCAGCCTCCCGCCATTGTCCGTTGTTTGGTCCATTCATCGCTCTGCCACGGCGCTCCCTGCGCCTCCCAGCCTCCCAGGCACTGAGCTGGCCCCTGAGCTTTCTACAAAGCCCCCTCGCCACCACTTCCAGACTTGGCTTTTGTGGGACCCCTGGGAGGGAGGCTGGCCAGGGATCATGTCTTCCCATTTCACAGGAAAAGGCAGAGAGGAGGGAAACGACTTGCGCAAGGTCACCCCGTCGATGGCAGAGCGCCATGTGTTCAGCCCCAAGAGCGGTCATTGAGCCTCAAGTTCCAGGATCTTAACTCTCCGTCAAGCTGGAGAAATTATTCTGGGAACGCAGGATTGGGAGTCCGGCCCCAGGGTTGAAGGAGACTCACAGGTGGTGGGTGGGGGGCAGCCAAGTGAGCCCCATCACATTCTAGAGCTGGAGTCCAACCGGGGCAGTCCTGATCTGGCCTTGGGCCCCCATCCCCCAAGGCCTGGGTCAGGCCCAACCAAAATCTTCTTTTGACCTTTCTTTTATTCTTAGCTGTTCTAAAAATTACAAACGTGTTTGTTCTCCTCTCCCCGTGTCCCCCCTTCGAATTACTCAGCTGCTGCTCTGGCTGCAAGGCCTGGAACAGATTTAGTGCAGCCGAAAGGCCGTCACGAGATGCGTATTTCAGATGAACTTCCTGAAGGAAGGATAAACAGCCCGACCCGGGGTGGGAAAGAGTGCCGAGGGGGCGTCACGTGGCAGAATGTGCCTCCGCCGGAGCAGGCCGGGGCCAGGCTGTGCTGAGGGAGACCCTCGCCACCTCCCCTGGAAGAGTGTGATCACGGTGCAGGGCCTGGGGCACCGGCGTGCTCGCCGGTCCTCCTGACAGATTTCAGACAGCAGGAGAGCAAGAGCCTTGCCTCATCTGTGCGAGGGATGCTCGTTCCAAGGCCTGGCTCTGCCCTTTATTTGCTGTGTGACCCCTGACAAGTTGCTGAGCCTCCGTGAGTCTCTGTTTCCTCAACTGCAGGCTGGCGATTAGAATCGTGCTCCCTCGGAGGGGTTGTGGGGGCTGCCCGAGGCAGTACGGAAAGAAAAGCCTTTCTGTTCTCTTCAGCCAAGCCCTGCGTCCCTGGCCTTTGACTGGGTTTTCCCTCTGCCTGATCTTCTCTCCTTAGCCCTTTGCCTGGCTGGTGTCTTTCGAGCCTAAGTTTCAGTACCAGCTGCTCAGGGACGTCTTCTTCGACCACCCTAAGTGCCCCATAAATCTCCACCATGTTCATCACGGCTTCCTTTGATTTTCTTCCCAGCCTTTCTCACTCTCTGAAATGATCCTGTTTCTTTATTGTTCTCCACGGAGGGTGAGCCCCACAGGGGCAGGGTGCATGTCCCCTTGGCATGCCGTGTCACCAGGGTGCAGCGTAGCCATGCGGTAGGGGGAAGAAGGGAAGAAAAAGGAAGGGGAGGAGTTGCCGTCACCACCATCATCATCATCATCATCATCGTCGTCGTCGTCATCGTCATCATCATAGCAGGCATCATGGTAGTGGCAGCAATAGATATGGTCAAGGTTGCAGTCGTCATAGTAGCTGGTGCTTCTTTTGTGCCAGGCGCTATTTTCTAAGCGTCTTATCTATGTTGACTCATCTGGCCCTCAGCAATGACCCTATGAAATATATACTGTCTGTTATCCCATTTGACAGACGAGGAAACTAACTTGCCTAAGGACCCACAGTTGATAAGCGTGGGATCTGGAATTCAGGCCCGGCTCCCGAGCCCAGGCTTCCAACCACCACACTCACTGCTGTCCTTGAGTGAACGAGGAGGGTAGGCTCTGGGAAGCGTGGCTGTGGCTGTCATTGTGATGGTTGAACCGTGGAGCTCTGGCCTTCACACTGCCTGGGTCCCAGGGTCCGAGGGCTGGGCCCGCAATGGGGTGCTGCTGCCAGTGTGTGGAACCTCCTCGGTCCTTGGTGGAGGAGGCAGGCGTTGCTCAGGTGAACGGCCTCTGTGCCCAAGGTCACACACTGATGAGCGACAGAGCCAAGACTGGGACTTCCAGGGCAGGCCCTTTCCACCGTCATCTACTATCCCAGGGATACTGAGCAGCTCTGGTGAGGGGGGTGTGGTGGCCGGAGAGTGATGGTGGCCCAGCTGGATGGGAAGAGTCGGTTTTCACTGTGAAGGCCAAGGTTAAAGTGGTTACTAACCATCTTCCCTCTCTTCCTTCCTACTGCTCCTGCCCTCCTCACTCCAGATCGACAGTGAGAATGAGGCCCTCCTGGCAGAGCTCACCAAGACCCTGGACGACATGCCTGAGGATGACGTGGCTCTGGCTGCCTTCCCGGCCTTGGACGGTGGAGACGTGCCAACCTGCACCTCAGCTTCACCTGCCCCGTCATCTGCGCCCCCCAGCCCTGCTCTGGAGACACCCCCGGCCCCAGCCCCTGAGGTGGATGAGCTCTCGCTGGTGAGAACCTGTTTCCAGCCGAAGTGAAGGTTTTGCCCTGGGATTGGATGTCTGGTTGTAGGGGGTGGGCACAGAGCAATCAGCTCCAGCCCCGCAGGGGTCCCCGTGCACCACCCGCAGCCTGGTTCACAGCGGAGAGTGTGGGCAGGAGGAGGGAGGCCGCCCTGGGCCTCACCTTTCCCACCTGGACGGGAGGACTAACACAGGCTTCACCTGCATCCTGCAGGCTCTTGGGGATTTCAAGGATTGACCTAGTCATGTGTTAAATCCTTGAAATTACATGGAAACATTTTCCTAAAGATCATATGCACATGGTAAAAATCCAAATAGTAAATGTGAACAGTTAAAAGCAAAACCTCCTTAGCCCTCTCTCAATGGTTTTTTCCTTCCCAAGAGGTAACCATGGTTACTGATCTGTTATGTGACATTCCTCTTCTACTTGTTTTTGTTTTTTTACTACAAAAGGGAGCCTACATTAGATATTGTTCTGTGCCTTGCTCTCTCAGTTAACTGTGTATCTCAGAAACTCTTCCAGATGAGCATTTAGTACTCTGTTTCATTCTTTTTGTTGGCTGTGTAGTGTTCCTTGCTAAGGATTTATTTAACCAGTCCCTGGGTATTACGTTGTTTCAACTCCTTCATTATCACAAACAGTGGTGCAGTGACTCCTCATACAGGCCTTTTCGACACGTAAGTGAATTCCTGGAAATGAAATTTCTGCTTCTATGAATACGTGATTTTTCAGTTTAGACAGATACTTCCGGATTGCCCTCCAAAAGAGGTTGGACTGGTTTACAGTCCCATCAGCAAGAGCTAGGTGCTTTGTGAGCACATGTGGAAATGTGCGCATGGAATAGCAGCTTTCTAAGGAGAAGATCTCAGCTTTTGTCAGAAAAAGGATCTGGACCTTAAAAATTATTGAAAGCCGCTGCCCTCAACTTGGGCCCCTGGTGCCCAAAGCTGAGCTGTCGTGTGCTGTGGCCTTAGCTGGAACCAGAGCCCGCCGGAGCTGAGAGGGTTCTCAAGTCACGCAGAGTCTGCACTGGAAAGGCCCATCTGGGGAAACCGAGGCCCAGCGCAGGGAGGGTATCTCCTGCGGTCACACAGCAAGTCAGTGTGCCAGCAAAGACCGGAACTCAGGTGTTCCGACTCCTGGTCTAGGACCCTTTCCCTTCCTTCCCGCTGCCTCCAAGTTCCCCAAAGCAGTGCGACACATGGAGTGAGCACCCAGCACGTGCTGGGCACGGAGTGTGTTCGGTCCTGTGTTGTGGCTCCTCCTTGCTTGCAGACAGGAGTCAGACCGCCTGGGTTTGAATCCCAGCCCTGCCAGTTAGGGCATGTGTGTCCCTCCAGCACGTGACCTGAACCTCTCTAAGGCGTGGATGCCTGATCCGTAAGGTGGGGTTAATAACAGCGCTTATGTCAAAGGTTTTAGGAAGATCATAGCAGATAATACATGTAAAGCACTTAAAACAGGGCCTGGCACATAGAGTTGCTCAGTACACACTAGCTAAGTAATACTTCTGGCGCAGCCATTAGTCATGACAGGAGTTCTCGGGGCCATTTCTGCGTGGGGCCTCTGGCGGGGGCCCGAACCTTGGGGAGGCAAAGAGTGGCCCCTGCTGGTCACAGATTGTTTCCCTCCCGTGCCGTGCATTCCACACATGTTTACTGAGTGCTGTGTTAGGCACACAGGAAACAGACTCCCTGTCTAGACTCCCAGCATACAGACAGAGTTCTAGAAAGGCCTTGAGAAGTCATCCAGACCCCAGGTTGGGCCGTGGATCCCAGAGTCCAGCAAGGGACTTACAAGGACCCATGGACTTCTACATATCTGTGCATTTTTCTGAGGTCAGCAGCTTTTGTCGTCTTCCTAGAGTCTTAAAAAACTTCAGATCCAGTCATTTAGTCTACCTGCCCCCATTGTACCAGTGGAGAAACCAAGGCCCAGAGAGGGGAATGACTTGCCCAAGGTCTCACAGTGAGTTGGGCCTAAGTGAGGCTAGAACGAGATCTAATTCCTCCGGTCCAGGGAATCTGTCCAAAGCCAGGGAGTCACAAACATGTAGGTAGGGTGGTGGGGATCCGCCAGCTCCTTGGGAGGGTGTGGGGTGGCCTTTTCTCTGGCTCCTTGCTGGGGTGAGTTGGGTGGCACATACCCCAAGGAAACACTCAGTGCTGTATTAAAAATCTCATTATGTTTCTCAACTTGTCCCCACTTGGGCTATGGTAGGATCCCTGGTGGAACTTCCAGGTGTATTCAGCTTCTTGTTCTCTCGGCTTAGACACATTGTGCACCTGGCCTCAGGGTGCAGAAGAGTTTTAATTATTTTTATAAAAAAATCAGTTGGAAGAAAAAGACAAGCTAAGTCTACAGTATTCTTCCACTTGTGCACAGACAGCAGGGTGGGTTGGAGGTAATATATGCATTGTGTATTCTTGTATGAACAAAGCCCACCTCGTGATAGGTTCCCAAGAAAGTGGCTACTGGTAGTTGCCTCTGGGAGGGAGAAAGGGACTTTGGGCAGGAGGCAGACTTGCTTTTAATTGTCCACCCTTTAGTATTTGTGATGTGTCTTTTTTCTTTTTTTTTTGAGACAGAGTCTCGCTTTTGTTGCCCGGGCTAGAGTGAGTGCCGTGGCGTCAGCCTAGCTCACAGCAACCTCAAACTCCTGGGCTCAAGCGATCCTCCTGCCTCAGCCTCCCGAGTAGCTGGGACTACAGACATGTGCCACCATGCCCGGCTAATTTTTTCTATATATATTTTTAGCTGTCCATATAATTTCTTTCTATTTTTAGTAGAGATGGGGTCTCGCTCTTGCTCAGGCTAGTCTCGAACTCCTGAGCTCAAACGATCCGCCCACCTCGGCCTCCCAGAGTGCTAGGATTACAGGCGTGAGCCACCGCGCCCGGCCTGTCTTTTTTCTTAAAGGTAATATGAGTAAGCAAAAAGAACAAATGAGAAAGCAGCTAGAATTCCACAGCTGAGAATCATTTTGCACCTAACCTTCCAGAGTGTGTGCGTGTGCGTGTGTGTGTGTGTGTGTGTACCACAAGTACATGCTATGTCCTGATAAAGTATGCACAATATTTTAACAATAGAATGGACAGACGTTAGACAGACATTACCCAAGACTTCTTCGGGTTCTCAAAGTCACAGCTATTCTCCAGGGTCGTTAACTCAGAAAAGGATTTACACATCATTGGGATACTTGTGTGTGTCTGGGATTGTTAGACAGTCTCCCATCAGCACTTAATATCGTGGGGACATCACCCCAGGTCATGGAATCTGTGATGCCAGGGTCAGAGCATGGTTGGTCTGGAGGGGCTGACCGTGTGGTCTGTGGCTCCGCCCCAGCTCCTGACCTCTCTGCTTCTCCCTCAGCTGCAGAAGCTCCTCCTCGCCACATCCTCCCCAGCATCAAGCTCTGACACCCAGAAGGAAGGGACCTCCTGGCGCCAGGCAGGCCTCAGGTCCAAAAGTCAGCGGCCTTATGTCAAGGTATTTCTGCACATGCCCCCAAATCTGCCCAGCCCCCCCCCAGGTGACCTCTTGGGGACGCAGCCTTCAGGTCTGGTGAAGGGTGTCAAGTTCAATCAACTTCTCATTTCAGTTCCTGCTCCTCCCACAGCCCTTGTAGCCGGCGTCCTGGGCGTTGCTCCTTGCGACCCAGCCCAGTCTGGAGTTCTAGAAAGAGCCCTGGAATTCTCACACTTAAATGTTCCAGACACTGGTTAGAGCAGGGACGAGAAAGATGTGGCCTGCCCTTGGGGGCTTATATTCTAATGCTATGACAGACCCAAACGCAAGGTCCTTGCTGGTTGTAGAGGCCACAGTAACTAAAGAGCTTGGATTTCTTTTCTGGGAGCCATTGGAGGGTTTAAGGCTCTGTCGTGGACACACAGGGTCCCAGCAAGTCCCATTTCCCCCTTGAGCCCCATCTTCCAGGCCTAACAAGGAGAGGTTTAACAGGTGATTTCCAAGGGTTCTTGATCCTGAAAGCCTCCACTCCTCCCTGCTTGTCCTGGCTGACCTGAAACAAAGGCCCACCCTCCTGTGTGCCATTCTGTAGAGGGAGCAGCAACCATGCCCCTTCCTGAGCCTCCTGTTTGCCCTCTGGGAGCCTAGGAAGCTCCCTAGATGGTGAGCTGCACCGACAGCCATCGCTAGAAGGCCCCGCCAGAAAGACTGGTCACGCTGGGAGGAAAGCCGCCGTGTGGACAAGTGGGGCGGATGAGGCTGGAGCGGGGTCGGCTGGTGCCAGGTTGCAGGGGGCCTCAGCCGCCCAGCCAGCGAGCCTCCCCGGGATCCCGTGGATACGGGGGAGCTAGTGAATTTCTGCTTCTTTTAAACAACTTTACTGAGGTGCTTTTGCACACATAAAAGCCACCTATCTTAAAAATACAATTCTGCAATCTTTAGTAAATTTACAGTCATGCAGCCATGGCCTCAATCCCATTTTAGAACATACCCATCATCCCAGAAGACCCCCCAGACCCCCATTTACAGTGTGACCTTCCCACACCCAGCCCTAGGCAGCCACGAGTCCACTTCCTGGCTCTGTTACTGGAGGGTACGGAGCAGGGAGTGGGATGGTCAGAGCAGGGCTTTGGCAGTGAACCTGGAAGGGTCTGCGTGGCTGGGAGACCTGGTAGGAGGCTGGCCATCCCCTCATTCCTCATCTGCTGAGCACGGCCCGGTGCCCGGCTCTGTACTGGAGGCTGGGATGGAGTGAAGGAAACCTGCCTGTCCCCACGGTCGGGGTGAGACTGCAGGTGGGCCAGGGGCCGTGGATGGGGCAGAAGGGAGGAGCGGTGTGGGTGTCCCTCCTCACTCTGGCGTCTTCCCTCTCTAGGTAGACAGCACCCACGACAAGAAGGCCCCCACGACGCAGCCTCAGAGCCGGAGTTGTACAGAGCTGCATAAGCACCTCACCTCGAAAGCCCACTCCCCGGACAGGGGCCTGCAGCTGCCACCCCCCTGGAGTCCCCGGCCTCCTGCCAAGGAGGACGAGGAGCCGGGTGAGGACTGCCCGAGCCCCCAGCCAGCTCCAGCCTCTCCCCGGGACTCCCCAGAGCCAGCCAGGACAGGGCCTGGTGCCCGGGTGCCCCAGGAGGACATGCAGGCCGTGGTGCAGCTCATCCACTACATGCACACCTACTGCCTCCCCCAGAGGAAGCTGCCGGGCCCCCTGCCCTGCGGCAGCCCCTCCACACAAGTCAGGCCCCGGCCCCAGCACCCCTCCAAAGCCTCCTGGGCTGAGTTCTCCATTCTGAGGGAACTTCTGGCTCGAGATGTCCTCTGCGATGTCAGCAAACCCTACCGCCTCGCCACGCCTGTCTACGCCTCCCTCACACCACAGTCCAAGCCCCGGCCCCCCAAAGACGGCCAGGCCTCCCCTGGCCACCCACCCCCTGTGGAGGAGGTAAGGATCGCAGCTTCGCCCAAGAACACCGGGCCCAGACCGAGCCTGCGCCCACTGCGGCTGGAGGTGAAAGGGGATGTCCGCCGGCCTGCCAGGCTGCAGCAGCAGGAGGAGGAAGAAGATGAGGAAGAGGAAGAAGAAAAAGAAGAAGAGGAGGAGGAGGAGGAGGAGGAGGAGGAGTGGGGCAGGAAAAGGCCAGGCCGAGGCCTGCTGTGGACCAAGCTGGGGAGGAAGCTGGGGAGCTCTGTGTGCCCCGTGCGGCGGTCACGGAGACTGAACCCGGAGCTGGGGCCCTGGCTGACATTTGCTGACGAGTCGCTAGTCCCGTCGGAGCCCCAGGGTGCTCTGCCCTCGCTGTGCCTGGCTCCCAAGGCCTACAACATTGAGGGGGAGCTGGGCAGCCCCACGGACAAGGACACCGGCCAAGACCAGCAGCTTCTACTGGGACCCCAGATTCCCGCCCTGGAGAGCCCCTGTGAGAGTGGGTGTGGGGACACGGATGAGGACCCCAGCTGCCCGAGGCTCCCTCCCAGAGGTAGTCAGAGTCGGTGGTCTGCAAGGAGGGGAGGGGCAGGGACAGGGGTGGCATACCTCTGCACCGGCAGCAGGGGCCCTGCGTGGAAGCCCCCCTGGCCCCCGCCACATGTTTGCGAGGTCGGGCAAGTCCCTTCTGCTCTGGGGTTCGACTTCTCTTTGGGCTGATTAGAGCAGATCTCCAGGAAAACAGCCACAGGTCTCTGAGTTTTTCGTCGTGCAGGGCGGGATGCCACTTAACAAACGAGGAGCACGATGCCTTCATGGGGCTTATGTTTCAGAGGGGGGACGGTCAAAAAGTAAACACAAAAGGAAGGTAATTACAGATTGTGAGCGGTACTGTGAGGATGGTGTGACGGACATGTGTCTATAAAGTCGGCTAATAATCGTGGTGACGATAACAGTAACAGTTAGCTGTTGTGCACTTCCTGTGCCCGGCACTGGTCTCAGATGTGACACAGGTTATGCTCGGTGGCTCCACACAGAAGCCTGTATGGTGGGCACAGTTCTTGTCTCCGGCGAGTGACACAGACAGGCACAGCGCTGCTGAGCCATCAGTCCTACGCAGGACTCTGTCCAGAGCCCCAGGCTGTGGGACTTGGGAGTCAGAGCTCTTCCCTGTGCTACACTGTTTGGCCAGAAGGTGTCAGCCTCGTGCCCATCTGTTCTTCCCGCAAAATCAACTGGGCTGAGAGCCTGGGGGGGAAGGTGGGTTTGAGTTGTTCCTGCCCGTCCCTAAAAATGCAGAGGCATTTGGGTCACCTGCCCAAAGGGCAGCTGGCTTGGCACAAGTGGAAGTCGGGGGTCTCCTCCAGAGGGGAAACATCTGCTAGTGATGCCATGTGGGGGATTCTGATTTTTCTGTTTTTTGGTCTTCTTTTCAGACTCTCCCAGGTGCCTCATGCTGGCCTTGTCACAAAGGTAGATTTTTCGGAATTATTGGCGTAGTATTCCATGAGAGTTTGTCTTGTTGGGTGTGTGTTTCGGGGGTGGGAGGGGTTCATCAGTTGCTGAACCTGGCCCCGTCCCCAGGCCCCTGCCCTCATTGTCATTGGGGCCCCCAGGAGCTGTGCTCCTTTGGAGGGGGTTGGTTCTTAGAAGCTGATTTCTGCAGGCCCAGCAGAAAGACGGGGCATCAGGCCTCAGGCCAGTTCATAAGTTGTCCTCTTTGGGACCCTGAAAAGAGTTGTTTTGGCCCTGGGGAAAAGCTGGCAGTGCTGTGTGACTTCCGGCAAGTCCCTTCTTCCCTCTGGGCCTCAGTGGCTCCACCTGTAAAACAAGGAGGCTGACAACACTTGTCCTCTCTCCACACTCCAGCAAACCTCGCCTGCATCTCCTAAAAGAATTGTGCAGCTTGAATTCCTCTCACAGCCGGTGGGGGGAGGGGCCCCCCAGCAGACCTCCCAGGCTCCGTTTCCATGGGCAGCAGAAGCGGGTCCATCCCTGTGTCCCTACCCGCCCTGCAGGGGAAGTGGAGGCTGCTGCTGACCTGCCTCTTTCCTTTCTGTCTCCCCTGCCCCCGTCAGCGACCCTCCTTTTGGCAAGAAGAGCTTTGAGCAGACCTTGACAGTGGAGCTCTGTGGCACAGCAGGTGAGCCGGGGGGGTCGCTGCTGGGGTACCTTTGAGGGAGCTGGAGAGCCCCCTGGCAATGAATCCCCCACACTGAAGAGCCCCTCGGGCAGTGAGGGGGTACCCAGAGAGCCCTCCCTGCCACCGCCCCACAGGCTGTGCTGGGTGTTGAGATACCCAAGGAGGGGTCAGCCGTTCAGCTGCCAGTAATCGGCACATAAGGTGATATCGGGATCAGGACGCAAAGAGACACGAATCTTCCCCAGAGGGGCCCACAGTCTCTTGGGAGAGACAGAGACTTGCACCATGGCGAGCACTGTTTGATGTGACTCATTTCAAAGTATGTGCAGGAGCTCTGGGTCACAGAAGAGGAGCAGGGCTGGGTAGGAACGTGGCCTGGGAAGACTGCAGGGCGCCCAGAGCAGGGGACATGTGAGCTGGGTTTGATGATTAGACGTTGGAAAGACCAAGAAGGGAAAGGTGTGCCCGGCACCAGGGTCAGGCAAGCAAAGCCCCTGGGGAGTGAAAGCCCAGGGTGCATCAGAGACACTAATCACCTGGGCTTGCTGTGTGGCAGAAGGGAGGTGGCAGGAAGGAGCAGAGACAAATGGGCCAAAAGGGCAGAGGTGTTTGCTCTTTCTCCCATAGGCTTCAGGAGCCCCAGCGAGGAAGAGAAGGGCATTTTGGCAAGTTGGGGAGAATGGAGACCAGAGTCAGCTGCAGGAGCACCAGAGGGCACTGTCAGATCCAGTGGGCAGTTTAGTCTTTGGCATCTGCCCCGGCTCCATGCAGGGAGACCCAGAGGCATTTAGGAGGTGTAGTTGGATGACCAGATGTGAAGCGGGAAGAGATATCTCAGATAACTTGGAGGCTCCAGCTGCCATTACCAGGTCGCAGAAGAGATGGCAAATGGATTTCATCACATACCAACTCGAGAGGACTGAAGGATTCCCAGGCCACCTCCAGGCTCAGCCAGCAGGGCAGGGATCAGTTAGTGATGCCTGCAATCCCAGAGTAGGGTTTAGTGTCCCTTGGAGAAGCGACCTGTCTTGACCTCACATTTCTCTTCTTGCTTGGGCAGGACTCACCCCACCCACCACACCCCCGTACAAGCCCACAGAGGAGGACCCCTTCAAGCCAGACGTCAAGCACAGCTTGGGCAAAGACACAGCTCCCAGCCTCCCCTCTCCTGAGGGCCTCCAGCTCGGGGCCACCTTGGGGCCTGCCCACAAGCTGCCAAAGAAGCACCCAGAGCGGAGTGAGCTCCTGTCCCACCTGCGGCATGCCACAGCCCAGCCGGCCTCCCGGGCTGGCCAGAAGCGCCCCTTCTCCTGTTCCTTCGGAGACCATGACTACTGCCAGGTGCTCAGGCCAGAGGGCGCCCTGCAGAGGAAGGTGCTGAGGTCCTGGGAGCCATCTGGGGTCCACCTTGAGGACTGGTGCCAGCTGGGTGCCCCTCGGGCTGAGGCACAGGCCCCCGGCAGGGAGGAAGACAGAAGCTGTGATGCTGGCATCCCACCCAAGGACAGTATGCTGCTGAGAGACCACGAGATCCGCGCCAGCCTCACGAAGCACTTTGGTCTGCTGGAGACCGCCCTGGACGATGAAGACCTGGCCTCGTGTAAGAGCCCTGAATATGACACCGTCTTTGAGGACAGCAGCAGCAGCAGTGGCGAAAGCAGCTTCCTCCTGGAGGAGGAAGAGGAGGAGGAGGACAATGAAGAAGAGGACTCAGGGGTCAGCCCCCCTCGCTCTGACCACTGCCCCTACCAGAGCCCACCAAGCAAGGCCAGTCGGCCACTCTGTTCCCGCAGCCGCTCGAGCTCTGGCTCCTCATCCTGCCGCTCCTGGTCACCAGCCACCCGAAGGAACTTCAGGTATGGACGGGTGGCCTCAGGGGCAGTGGGCAGCTGAGGACCCCAGGTTCCAGGGTGTGAGCGGGGAGAGGAGCCCCAGGAGACTTGCTTGGAAACTGAGGCTACATCTCCCTCTGCGGCCTGTGTCCTGGTCAGAGGCCCTGAAGGTGGTCTCCTCCTCCTCCGGGGAGCTGTAGGTGAGTCCCGGAGCAAAGCCTGGTCTGTGAAATCGTGAGTGTCCCAAATTTCCTGGCCTGAGAGAAAAAGAAAACCCAATTCCTGGCTGATTGTGGCACTATGCCTAAATGAACTTGTGCCTTATTCATCTTTTTTTATTTAAAATGGATAGGTTTTTGTGCAAACATATACGTGCCCAGTTGAAAACCTATGTGATATTTACGTGTAAGAGAAAGATTAGCCTAACGCTAATCTGTGTTCTGGAAAAGTCCCTGGATTCAAAGCAGTGATTATTCCCATCTCTGGGTCCTGCTGAATTGCGCTGTGGCTTCGGCAGTCAGCCACCCGTGAGAGCTTTACCTGAGTGTGGGACGGCGCGCCAGGGGCCTGCTCACCCAAACCCTCTGTGCTCCCTGAGCCAGACTGGAGAAGGCGCCCGTCCAAAAGTCAGCCAGGGAGCTGGGCGGAAAGAATAGAGGTTTGGCAGCTTGGGTGTAGGGGGTGTGGGGAGATGGTGCCTGTCTCTGATCACAGCGGGACAGCAGGTCCTGGTCTTTCCTGGGGAGGCTGGTTTCCAGCCCTGTGCCTGAGGAGAGCCTGAGTGGCCACTAGGTGCTGCTCTTGGGTACGGAGCTGAGCCCAGAATCACCTGCAGGGCTTAGGCTGGATTTGCAGGGCCCACCCTGAGCATCTGATGTGTGGGGTGGGGGTGCAGGTGGAGAATTGGCATTCCTAACAATGCCAGGTGACGATGGTGTTGCCAGAGTACCGTACTCTGAGACCAGGATTCAGGTCATATGAAGTTACCTTTTCTTAGAGCACTTTAGCTTTATATTTATATGTCTACACCAATGGCTCTTAGCTGTTTGCAAATCTGATTAAAACAAAGGCCCCTCTCCCCAATAAAATGTGCATAAACATCAAACTGAGGCCGGGCGCGGTGGCTCACGCCTGTAATCCTAGCACTCTGGGAGGCCGAGGTGGGTGGATCGCTCAAGGTCAGGAGTTCGAGACCAGCCTGAGCAAAAGCGAGACCCCGTCTCTACTAAAAATAGAAAAAAATTATATGGACAACTAAAAATATATATATAGAAAAATTAGCCGGGCATAGTGGCGCATGCCTGTAGTCCCAGCTACTTGGGAGGCTGAGGCAGGAGGATCGCTTGAGCCCAGGAGTTTGAGGTTGCTGTGAGCTAGGCTGACGCCACGGCACTCACTCTAGCCTGGGCAACAAAGTAAGACTCTGTCTCAAAAAAAAAAAATAAATAAGTAAATAAAAAAAAAAACATCAAACTGAGCATTCAATTTTAGGGAGTTCGTGGGCTCCCCACAAACTAATATTAAGAAGCCCTAAATTTTCTATTCCTCAATGAGTTCCCCAGCAATTTCTCCCACAAACCGTTCTGTATAATAAGCCAGGAGCCATCAGTCAAAGGTGGCGTCTGTCAGGCCTCTCTGAGCCTCTTTCTGGCTCCCTTCTTTCCCCAGGAGGAGCCCTGGCCTTACTGCCCTCCAAGGTCAAGGGTTTGGCTTTAGCCTTGCTTTGCTGTGAGCTAAACCGCTCAGTATCCACACTGGCAGTTTCCAGGGCTCTCCTCGTATTGAAACACATCCTCAGGGCCAAAGCCAGAGCTTCCCTGGGCTCCTTCCTCTCCTGCCCAGCTCAGGGGTGTTCGGGCAGGGCTTGTATTCCTGCACTTGTCAGGGGACAGTTAACAACCTCTCTAGAAACCCACATGGATTCTCCTTTTCCTCTTCTCACCTTTGGGCCAGGTTCAAGGCTGGCTTTTTCTGCTCACTGAAGAAAGTTAATTGGTTAACTGGGTTCTTGCCGAGTTTGGTACCTGGTAAGCCTGGTCAACTAGTAA
Source organism: Eulemur rufifrons (assembly GCF_041146395.1). Lineage (NCBI taxonomy): Eukaryota > Metazoa > Chordata > Mammalia > Primates > Lemuridae > Eulemur > Eulemur rufifrons. The sequence continues at coordinate 31,574,302 of NC_090992.1, read as the reverse complement.
CCAGCCTTCTCCTGACCAGCGCTTCCACCACCAAACATCCATCCACAGGAAGCACTTTGAGCCAGTTTAACAACACAAACCCTAAACTCCATAGTGCCTTCCAGTCACACTCAGCTCTTCAGGTGGGGACGGTCTACCAGCGCAGTTGCAGAGGGATGAGAATACCATAATTATATAGCACTTTAAAGTTTGCAAGTCACACCCCCTTCTGTTACCGTGTTTGAGCTTCACAGATGGACTTGGAAGGTGCGTCTGCTTCTTATCCCCATTTTATAGATGCGGAAGCTGAGGCTCAGCGAGGTTAAATGGAAAAATAGAGGAAACGTTTATTGAGCAGTTCCTGGGCTAAGGGTTTGCATGCATTTTTTTAATTTAATCCTCACAAATGGCCAAGGAGGTGGACACAATTGGTTATTCCTGTTTTGTAGAAGAAGAACTGAAGCTGAGAGGGCTTCTGTACCTGGCCCAAGGTCACCCAGCAGGGAGGCGGTAGAGCGGGGTCCACACACAGGCTGTCTGACTCATGGGCCCGAGTTCTTGTCCTCTGGGCCTTGTTTCTCGAGGACTCAGACTGGAGGAGCAAGGGCAGCGTGCAGACGGGCGAGGAAGGCTGCAGGCGTGTGGCACCCAGGAGCCCGCGTAGGCTCTGCGGACTCATTAGCCTGATAGCCGGACCGGAAGTGGGGGGCTGTTGTGGGCAGGGGGCTGTTGCTTGGCCGAGGCACAAACCTATAGAGAGAGCAGTAGTTCTAGAATCAGAAGACTTGCTTCTAGCTCTGACTTCTCTACCTTCTAACTTTAGGCAAATCCCATCTCAAACCCGAGCTTCAGACTTTTTATCTGGAAAATTGGGAAGCGTAAGGCCTGTTAGGGTTTTTTTCATCAGGTCAAATAAGGTAATGAAGCAAAAGGGCTTTCCTACCCCTGAGGGCGCAGACAAGGCTCAGAAGGGTGGGTTATAATTAGCAATGCAGTGGCTCCCAGTGAGGTGGCCCTGGAAGCTGGCAGAAGGCACCGTGTCCAAATGTTCAGACCCACACTCAGCCCCGGGCCATCCTTGCTGAAGGGAAGCTGGGTTTCTGCAGGAGTGTGTTTGGACACATGTGCCCTCTGGAATGAGCCCCAAAGCAGCATCCTTGCCTCCTGGAGCACGTCCCCCTGCCCCGTGGTCCCTCCCGAGAGTGAGTGCCTCTGCTTTGCTTGTTCACCGACAGATGTGAGAGCAGAGGGCCGTGTTCAGACAGAACGCCAAGCGTCCGGCATGCCAGGAAGCGGCGGGAAAAGGCCATTGTAAGTGACCTGGGGCCCCAGAGCGAGCGGGGACAAGGAGGAAGGGTGGGGGCTTCATGGACCCAAAGCCCTTTGAGGCTGGCTGGTGAGCTCCTCAGCCTTCAGCCCCTGGCTGGGGAGGAAGAGACTGTGGCCTACAGAAGACAATTTTATTTCTCTCATTTGAAAAGCACGAGGGTCCCCAAAGGGCATCAAAGGTGGCACCATGTGAAGTCCAGCCAAGAGACTGGCCGTGAGGCCTGCAGCTGGGGGGTGATTTGAGGCTCAGCACCTGGGGCCTTGAGAGGGCCAAGAGGGCGGGTTGTGGTGGGGGGAGCAGAGCCAGGCTGACCAGGTCGTAAGCCAGCCCTGCCACCACCTTCTGTGTGACCTTGGGCGGGTCCCCCGGCTTCCCTGAGCCTTGCTTTGCTCATCTGTACATAAGAGAGTTGGGCCTGTGATTGCTGTGGCTTCCCCCAACCCGATCAGGGCTAAGGGACCAAGAGAGCCTGTCCCTTCCTCCCCCTCTACCTCCCTGATCCTCTGCAAGAGTTAGTCCACAGGCCCTGCCTGGCCTTGTGGGTTTGCCTGGCGAACCCACTGCAAAGCTCCCCATAGAGAAAATACATCAGGAGCCTGCCCTGGGGAGCTGGAGCCGGCCGGCTATGCCATGTTACCGGAGAGGAGGGAGAGGAACTCAGACAAACAGACTCCCACTGGGTTGTCCCCCATGACATGGTGCTTGGAGGAGTGGGGTACACAGGACGTGTACATACCCCAGAGGTGCGCAGCTGTCTGTAAGCAGGTACTTAATACAGGCTGCACATGGAGCATCTTCTTGGAGTCCCTGAGTGATCGTTCAGTAGTTACAAGCCAAGCTCTGTCCTAGGCTTTAGGTGACAGCAGTGAACAAGACAGACGAGGTCCCCACTCTTGTGGTTGGGCAGAAGGGAGAGAAGACTCGTAAACAAAGGAGTAAACAGTGTAATTACAGAGCAGGATGAGCACCGTGAAATTAATAATGTCATGACTGAAATATCTGAAATAAACAGCCGTGTTAGGATGGCTGGGGAGGATGTGCTTATGTAGGTGGTCAGGGAAGGGCATCTCCAAGGAGCTGGGCCCTAAGGGATGAAAAGGAGCAACCCAGCAAAGACTCGGGGGCACGAGTGTTTAGGGCGGTGGCAGGGAACAGCTATGTGAATTCAAGAAGCTGCAAGGAGGCCGGGAGGAGGGGATTTCTCTACTGAGCTGAACCTAGACATGTTACGGCGTGGGATGAACGATTCCCGTGACCTTGCTTGCGGACCCCGGGCCTGGGGTTTCTTCCTTGCCACCTATAGTTTGTGGGTGGGATGGCTGGAGAATCACGGGCTGTTACCGTTCCCAGAAAAAGCCTGTCCGAACCAGAAACTGTCAGTTGTGCCCAGGGGAGCACAGGTCTCCAGGAACAAGGCTGGACTTCTCTAGCGGGTCACAGTGACTCTTCCAGTAGCAGTGGCTTCAACTCGATCAAATCACAGATCTGAGAGGAGAGGAGGGAACATTCTAGCCTGGGCTTTCCCGCATCCCCTCCCTCTGCCGGCCTGTTGGGGGTGTCTGCTGGCTTAGCATCAGGCTCTCCCAGAGGCGACTTCTTGGTCACAGCGTCTACACTGTGGCTTTCAGCTCAGCCACTTTGCCCAGGGAAAACCAAAGGTATTGGTGGCTCCAGCAGCCCTGATGCCCCTGTCTCGTTACCTCTCCTTGCAACCCACTCTGACTCCCACTGACGACTTGACTGCCCATGCCCCGTTACCGTGCTCAGCACCTGCCCTCCTCAGACTCACCACAGTCCGGAAGCTACTGAGTGTGCAGTTATGTTAATGGCGATAAGTCCCTGTCCCTCTCAGCCCAGCTCTGCTCATTCCCTCCATGTAAGCAGCTGCTTCCTTTGGAGCCACTTGCCCATCCAACACTTGCAGGCCCCGTCCTCCAACAAGGGCAGGTCCTCTGGCGTAGAGATTGTCACTGTCCTCTCTTTGAGTCCAGCTGGTGTTGCTTGCTCAGGCGTCACAAACTGGGGGAAAACTCCACAGGCGCCCACCACCGGGGGCCCAGGAAGCCAGGCGCGATGACTGGTTCTCTTTCTCTGTGTTCTTCTCCGGCAGGGCGAAGGCCGCGTGGTGTACGTTCAAAATCTCTCCAGCGACATGAGCTCCCGAGAGCTGAAGAGGCGCTTCGAAGTGTTCGGCGAGATCGTAGAGTGCCAGGTGCTGACGAGAAGTAAGAGGTGAGTCAAGTCGAGCCGTGGCACGTGTGGGAAGGGGGGAGGGTCCCAGTCCAGGGCTGGGCACACAAAAGATGCCCAGGAAGATTTGCGAAATGAATTTGATGAGATCCACAGCCTGGACCTGGAAAACTCGGCCCAGAGGAAGGACCGATGACGATGGTGCAGCCAGTGACGGCAGCACGTGCTGACGGTTTCCCAAGCGCCAGGCAGTCTCCACGCAGTCTCGCATCTGGACTTCCCAGCACGCCTGTGCAGTGGGCACTCTTACTCTTTCCATGGCTCTCCTTTCTCGAGGAGCCCAGACAAGTTAACTGAGCAGCTAGTTTGTGGCAGAGCAGGAACTAGAACCGGCATGTCTGTTTCGGGGCCTTTGCCCTGGAGACAGTGCAGGCCAGCAGACAGCTGCTGGCAGCTAGAAGACACGCTTGCGTTGGGGCCCGATTGTTCTACAAGCTCCGTGCCACCCACATCCCCCCCTCCCTCGGCAGCAGCAAGCCCCCAGCCTTCTGTCTTGCTGACAGCCCCCGTTTCTCCTCACTCACGGGGAAAAGCAGCGTTTCCTCTGTCAGGGGATCCGCAAAAAGAACAGATTGCCTATGAATGCACAATGTAGGTGTCAAAACTTTGTCAGTTCTGAAATATTTCTAAATTAACTCCCATTATATCTGCAAACTAAGTTACTAGGGTTTTTTAATTCTAATTTCATAATAATAATAAAAAGCTTCAGCAAGAAAATAGTTTCTATGTAAGAGTTATTACATATTTCTTACCTATTAGAAAGGTGACTGTCAAAAAAACAGAAAATAAATGCTTGCGAGGACGTGCAGAAATTGGAACCTTTATATATAGTGTGTTGATGAGAATGTAAAATGATGCAGATGATATGGAAAACAATATCATAGTTCCTCAAAGAATCAAACATAGAACTACAATATGATCCAGCATTTCCACTTACGGGTACATAACCACAGAATCTTTCTTTCATTCTTTTTTTTTTTTTTCTTTTGAGTCAAGGTCTCTCTGTCACTGAGGCTGGAATATAGTAGCTCATTGCAACCTAATTTCTTGTTCATAAGAGTGAAAAGTTGAGGTAGAACTGACTTTGGGCCCTTCATACGCAGACTTTCCTCCTGGTTGCAAAGTGGCTGCCTCTAGCTCCAAGCTTACCGCCCACCAGCTTAGAGACCAACCCCGGGGGAAGCAGGAGTCACCGGCATGGCTCCAGCAAAGACCTGGGATGGATTCTTTAGGGTTCAGCTTTGGGTGGCAGGCTCATCCTTGAACAAACTACTGTGTCTGGGACGGCTATCGTCATGTGACTTACCCTGGCATCCCGAGGCTGGTTGACCACACAGTGCTGCTGTCAGAGGAAAGGGAGTAGATGCTGAGCAGGCAGACATGATAGATATCTACCCTGAAGGATGATACCAGCCGTGTTAGGGGAGGTGCCAGCCAAGTTAGCAGCCAAGGAAGTGACGGCTGAGCCCAGCTTTGAAGGACGCAGAGAGTGGTATAGTTGCGAGGGTAGGAATGGCAAGTCCAGGGAAATGGGAATAATGAGGGAAGTAGAGGTTTTTAAGGGCACTGACTTTAATGTCAGGAAGGCCTGGGTTCGCATCCCTGCTCTACCACTGCGTTTGGGTAAATTACCAGACTCCACGGAGCCTGCTTCCTCATCCGTGGCATAACAGCAGTACCCGCCTCACAGGGTCATCCAAGGAGCATGTGAGACCAGCTGTGGTGGCCAGCAGCTGGCACAAATTCAACAAGTCAGCTGCCCTTATTACGATTATATTGCGGAGCTCAGCTTAGCCATCAGCATCATCTCTATTTAGGCGGCCACGTGACGTGGGTACCGAATCCTTATGGCGTTCTGCGCCTCATCTAGTAACGGGTGGCCTGACAGCGTCCACCAAGCCGGTCCGGTAACATGCCCCCCTTGTCCTGCCCCCCAGAGGTGAGAAGTACGGCTTCATCACCTACCGGTGTTCCGAGCACGCAGCCCTCTCTCTGAGGAAGGGCGCTGCCCTGAGGAAGCGCAACGAGCCCGCCTTCCAGCTGAGCTCCGGAGGGCTCCGGCACTTCTGCTGGCCCAGATTCACTGACTACGGTAAGTCCCCAAGGCCCAGCGACCATCTAGTGAGACCCAAAGCACGAGGGACAGCGACTCCTTGAATGAAACCCTGCCCTAAAGCCCCTCCGGACACAGTTCCCGTACCCAAGCCCCCAGTGTGCTGATTGGTGTGACTCAGCAGCCCTTTACCTGGAGGCTACCATCTTGTTTTTCTTCTGGTCTCTGGTCCATCTTGTCTTGTCTTATGACTGGAACCAAAGAGAGTCGAGCCTCCCGTGGCCTCTAGGAAGGTTTGACCTTGTGTGCACAGCCAGCCGGTAGAACTATGGCCACTGTCTCTTTGGTCTCACAGGGCCAGCTGCTGCCCTGCCTCCTTGGCGCATTCCATGGTGACCCCTGACAAGGCAGCCGCTTTGTCCATTAATGGACTACAGTGAAACCATGCCGGCATCATGACCTTGCCATCTGAGGACAAGACAGTGATGAAGGGCAAAGATGTAGGAAAGCGTTATTTATAGGGGAGAGTCCAGTGCAGCCTTCACAGGACAGGGCTATGTCAGGGACCTAGGTGGGTTCCAGGCCAGGCGGTGCCCCACCTGGCTACCTATCTAGTTACAGGACCCTGCACCAGGTTACTAAGGAGCGAGAAGCTGTTAGGGGAAGTAGAATCACAGAGTGTCGGGGCTGGACAGGCGCTCTGGAGTGCTCTGGTTCAGCCCCCCGGCTCTACAAGACAGGGCAGCCAAAGCCCCGAGATGCTGTCAACGTGGCCAAGATGTCACAACGGGATGGCAGTCTGTGGTTACAGGTCAGTCAGTGCTCATGCCTGCCCCCCAAGACCTTGGGCCACAACACTCCACGGGGTGACCCTTAGTGGCAGATCTTGCGATTGGCCTTTCTACGTTTCTGGCTGCCTTCCGCCCTCACTGACTTCTCCGCCCCCACGCGCAGATTCCAATTCAGACGAGGCCCTTCCTGCGTCAGCAAAGAGCAAGTACGAAGCCATGGATTTCGACAGCTTGCTGAAAGAGGCCCAGCAGAGCCTGCATTGACAACAGCCTTAACCCTCGAGGAATACCTCAATACCTCAGACAAGGCCCTTCCAATATGTTTACGTTTTCAAGGAAGTCAAGTATCTGAGAAGGAGAGAGAGCGAGCGCGCGTGAGACAGAACACACGTGAGAGAGAGACTTGAAACTACTGTCCTTTTGAAAAAAAAAAAAAAAAAGATCAATGTTTACATTGAACAAAGCTGCTTCTGTCTGTGAGTTTCCATGGTGTTGACGTTCCACTGCCACATTAGTGTCCGCGCTTCCAACGGGTTGTCCCGGGTGCGCCTTGAAGTGCTGGTCGGTCACCCATTGTCCCCGCCGTCCCGACGGCCTTCCTCTCGTAGACTCGCAGCTGTGTTCCCCCTACCATTTCTTGTCTGTAGTGTGTGATGATGAACTCGTTACTTGTGAATAGAATCAGGATTATAAACTCATTTTTAATTGAAGAAAAAAAAAAGTATATCCTTAAAATAATGTATTTATGGCTCAGATGTCCTGTGCCTGGGATTATTGTATCGCTTCCTTGATTTTTTAACTATGCACTGGCATGAGGTGTTTGCCACTGAGCTGCCCTGCTCCCCTTGCCAGATCGCCCTGGAGGTGCTGGGTGGCCGGTAGGCTGGTCCCCGGAAAGCATGGCCTGCAGCCACAATGAGGAGCCATGGAGAGAGGTTTCCAGGCCATTTCTGTCAAGCCCTACCCTGTCTTGTATTGAGCTAGTTTGGGTCGAATGACAACGAGAGCCCCTATCTTGTGCCCAGCTCACGCATAGAGTGGGTGCCCGTCTATCAGTACGCAGACCCTCAGATACCTTGGAAGGAAGGTGGCGTGAGCTGTATTGCTCCCGTTTTCCGGGTGGGGCTGGTCATGCCCCGAGAGGCAAAATGACTTGAGCAAGGTCCCATAGCCAGTGAGAAGGCAGAGCGGTGACCCAGACCAGGCCTTCTGATTCCGGGTCCCATGCATTTGCAGTAGGTGGGGTAAAGATGCAAAGTTTCAGGGACTGGTAGAGGTGAGTTTGGCTACGTTGGGCACCAGGCTAGTAGCCTGAGGGCCCATTTCAGGGGTTAAGTTGGCAGTTGACTCACCAGCATCGGGCGAATTCAAGCTGTGGCCTGCGTCTTGGTGTGCCATCAGCTTTAATCCCGGATGGTCCTGCGGTTTGCCTCTGCCTGTGGACACACCGTCACAGCTTCAGTGACCTCCTGGCAGTGGTACAGACAGGTCTGGGAGCAATCATTTTTGGGGAGCCAACTCCCAAGCCGTCCCACTCCCTTCAGCTAGTCCCTTGTCTTGAGCTTTTCCTCGTCTGGAAAGTTGTTTTGGTGGCATGGGGCAGGGGGAGCCAGGAAGAGGACGTGAGGGTCGGGGATGGATAAGACAATCTCCTAGCTCCCTCCTAGCTCCCTCCAACTTAGAAAACATTCTAATTGGGCTTTACTTTAAACCTTATGTTCTTGAGTGATGTCAAAGCTACGTCCAGCTTGATGTTCTGCAGGTGCCTTGGGGGCCATTCGTGAGGGAGAGCGTGGCCAGGCAGGGTATGAGTACATTGCTTCTGCTTCAGACAGAGCAGTTCTTCCTGATCTCTTTCATACATCAGGGTTCCTTGGGAAATTTTTGTATTTAAAAAAAAAAAAAAAGTCCCATTGCTTTAAAAAATTTGAAAGTGACTCATTAAACAAGCTAATTGAATTTTTTGCTAATGCCAAGCTTAGTCCTTTGAGAATTGGTAGCTCATTTTATTTTTTAAGATTATCAAATACCTCGGTAGGTAAACTGAGCCCACAATCTCGTCTTGGGTGGTGAGCACACTCCCAGCCCTTGGATAAGGCTGGGGGAGACAGGGTTTAGCAGGGATAGGGAATTTGAGCTCCTGTGTGTCAAGTCCACTGACCTCTCTGGACCCTTTTCCATGAAATGGACTGAGGGGGAGAATTAGGCAAGTTCCAACAGTCTTAGCTTCTGCTAAGGCGGTATCTGGCTCAAGTTGGCAAATACACAGCACATGTACTACTATTCCCACACGTCTCCAGGCCCATGCAGACATAACTAATCAATCACAGCACTCATGTTCTTTGAGCCTGGATAAGAATCCTCAATACAGTGCTCTGGGAAGCCATTACTAATTGATCAAAGTTTAATCTCTTTGACATGCTGGTCTAATCTTTGGAAGATTTCCGTCAATCACATAGAAACATATGCTGGCTGGGTTTCCTGCTGGCCCATCCCTGTCTTTCATGTCCTGATCCATGAGAGAAAACTCTCCTAAAGCCATTCCTTGGCACAAGACCCCTAATACTACTGTGACACACAGCTGCACCTGGGTAGGGCAGGGTGGTGGTGGCAGGTAGTGGAATAGCAGACAGGAACATATTAGGGGAAGGCAGGGCTTAGGATGGACCAAAAAGGAAATTTTGCGCAGCACAGACCTGTTCGTTCAGAATTCCTTTATAGCTATTCACTGCCTAGCACATAGTAGGCACACAATAAACAGTTAGGAATGGAGTCGAATTTAAGTCACCAAGTCGTGCTTTGCATCAAGGAGTAAACAAAGATTTTACCTTGCGGAAGCCAGTAGGAGAGAGCACTAGATGCTGAGTCTGGAGAGCTGGGAAGAGTCCCGACTTCACCAAGAATTAAAGTCCCTTCCCCTGCCTGGCCTCAGTATGCTGGAGGGAGTTGGATGATATGTCTCTAAGCCCCTCCTCTTTGCTTGATTGCATTTGGCCAGAGGGTCTGCCTTGAGCTGGTTGGTGGTCTTTTAGGGTAAAGAAATACAGATTTTTAGCGAAGGATGAGTTTCTCGCCCCCACCCCCTTTTGGGGTCAGTTGAAGCCGCCCTTTCACATCGGATTAATCCAGGGCACTTGAAGTTACTTAGGTGTTGGCCCTTGAGCAGAGCAGAGATGTGAGTGTGGCATTGGGTCGTGACATGCCTAATGTTAGGGCTGGTGGCCACGAATGAGGGACACTGCCTGCCAAGGGCACCAAGCAGTCTCTGTTTGCCATCCCATACATAAAAGGCTATAAGTTCTCAAATTGACCAACCCTGCAGACAACCTCTATCCGGAAGGACTCATTCGGTGCTGTGATTATTTACCAAGGAAACTCCAAGGTCTCTCCAGCAAAACTAGTCAACTTTTGTCTCTTTCCCACCAAATTAAGGAGTAACCCAGAGGGAGCAGCTGCCATTGGCAACCATCTCGTTGTAGCTCTGTCCTAGTGTTTGCTCTCAATGATGTTTACATGTGATCACCCTACAAGCTTACTGTAGACTGTGTCAGTAGCCGCCCTCGTGGGGCAGGTCGTGCTGTCCATCTCTGTGCCGTGCTGGTGTTTTCCAAAAATGTCTGATCCAAACACTAAGTGGAATTCTTCCATCTCCTTCTTCAGTCTGTACAAGGCTGAATCAGAATCCTCACTCTCGGGGGCTCTGGTTACCGAAGGAAAATGCATCAAAGAGGTAAAGAATATGAGTGGATGGAGTGCAGCTAGGACCCCCACCCTCTTCCCCCCCTCACACCTTGGCCCCCCAACCAGAAAATGGCTTTGAGTCAAAGAGCACTGGTTGGGTCTGCATCTGCCTTGAGATCTCACAGCACTGAGTTTCGGATGTGCCCAGAAAAGAGGCAGGGCTTTGGGGGCTGGAGGAGGAAGGGAGGAACGCTCTGAGCTGTAAAGACTCAGTCCTCGAGTCCTGGCGTGGGAAGAGATGCAATAAGACATCTTTCATTGCCTAAAACCTGTGCTTGTTAGTTTTTCTAGTTATTTCTCCTAGACATGGGCAATATGCCTGCCAGGGCCACTGTGGAGGGGCTGGGAAGGGCAGCCCAGTCCTTCCACATGGACAGCTCAGTTCATGGCCCATCCTAGGCCTTGAGTTCAGTTGAAATCTCAGCCGAGCCTGTGGTTTGAGAGATGGGTCATCCCAACTGTGAAACAGAATGAACTTAGAGCACGTGTTGATCTGATTCACTGATGTCAACATTACGGTATTTTTCTTAGCATATGAGATTAAGCAGCTGCCCTCAGTTTGGGGGAACCCTACATCCCACCATCAGATATGATCAAGGAGAGAAATTGGATGTGCAATAGCAAAGAAAGTGAACCTAATGGTTTCACTGGCCAAAGAAGAGGGACCCTCACTCCTTCCCATTGGGGCGGAAGGAAACCGATTCGTACTATGTGCAATATGTTAAAGCTGGTCCCCAACTCCCTGAAACATTTGCACACACAGATGGTTCCAGGGCTGCTTGCGACTCTGGAGGTACAGGGTAAATAGAGAGAGAGCTCGGGAGCTAGAAACTCACGTGCACAGAGATGTCTTTGTCCCAGAACGGACATGGGTTGGGGGAGCCCCCGGGGCCCGGCTGTGGGACGCCTAGGAAGTAGTTAGAGCCTAATTTTGATGAACCAATAAAAGTACTTGGAGAAAACCACAACACTTAGCCTGGCTCCATGTTTCTGCACTGGAAAATATGGATCTCCTTGGGCTGTGTGAGGTGCTCTCCTAGGGATTGGAACAGGAGGCCGGGAATGGGGGGGTGTGAGGGAGGAGGGGGCAGAGATGCCTTCTGAGGCATCGGCCACAGGAGAGCCAATGCCAGGGCCAGCCTTTGGGTGGCCTCTTTGTCAGGAGCCCTAGAAACAGGGAGCCACGGGTTTGGATCTTGGTACCTACTTTCGTATTATAGAAAGACAAAAACAGCCCGGCCCAGTGAAAAGGGTTTGTGGAGTAAATCATTTAACTATAAGCCATCTCAGTGTGAGAAACGCCAATGTTCCTTACTTCCTGTGTGACCTTGGGCCCATCTTCTCATCTACCCAATGAGAATGTTGACTATGAGCACTGAAGTCCCTGTCACCTGTGAGAGGCCTGGAATCCCACCCTGGGGCGTGGGAATCCATCACTCCCCTGTGCAACCAGATTCATGCTCTGGCTGTGCCCAGCTCTTGTTCAGGGTGAGGTTTCTCTGCAAGAACCAACCAGCCACAGGTTCAATCCCACGCGGTCCTTACTGAGTTGCCTTATACGAGGAGGCCAGCTCCCCAGGACAGATCTAAGCCATAGTTCTTAGTGGGGATGGTGAGGAATGAAACCCCCAGGTTGGCTATGTGGCGATGTGGAATCAATCTCACATTAGCCTTGTCATTGTCCCCACCGAACAGCTTTTAATCTGAATGTTGTGACCACTCAGCTGTTTCTCTCTGGTTCTCAGACAATACTAGCAATACACTTGTTTTTTCCAAACAGCTTAACGTAGGCACTTTTTCACACATTTCTTTCAAATGATTGTAAAACATATGGGGCGACAGGAGGCATCGATCACACTGCATATGTTTGGGGCAGCTTTTGTTTTTTTGTTTCTTTAATGGTATAGCAGCAGTGATTGAGGCTTCGGGATTTGGGGGACAGATTTTCAGACATTCTCTTTCATTAGAATGCTCTGCACAGCCGGAAGGAGTACAAAAATCCAACTGCCTGAATTTGGGGCTTGGAAAATAAGGTTTTACAGGTGGTCAGTCCTGGCCTGTGCAACAACTCCTCCTCAAAGGAGTGTTTATATAGCTAGAACCCCCTCCTTGGTATATTTTTTTGTCAAAGGATTCTCCAGCCTCGCTTATGGGTTACTTGTGGAGGGGATTGGTCAGTTTCCACCTCAGCACTTTGCCTTATCAACATGTGGTCGCCATCTAGTGGCCAGAGACTGTATCCACCAGCTACCCAGATGGAAGGCAAATACATCTTTATGGCCACCTTGCTGTCCAACACTTTGGGAATGGAGTGAAATGTAATAGCATGGACGAACTGTCTGTGTGTTCAGAGCCCAGCGTGACGCTAGGGTCGCAAGACTCCAGAAGCAACCACTCCGTAGGCTCTCACGCAGACGGAGAGATGCACTAGCCTCCGCTGTGGGCAGAGGAGACTGGAGCGGACCCTGCGTCCAGGTGCCCGGGAGGGGTTTACTGTAACTGCAATACTGGCAGCCCAGCTGCTGCCCTTGTTAGGTGAACCTCTGCTAGGTGGCCTGCGTTACACCCTCGGGACACACGAAGAGGTTGGCTGTAAGGATTCTGGGGCGGGGGGCCTAGCCATGACCTTTGATATGGTCCACTGAATAGCCAAATAGGGTTTTTTGTTTGATTTTTTTGGTTTTGTATTTTGTATTTTAAAATCTTGTCAGATGTTTTTGTGTTAGGAATAAAAAGTCATAAACTATTCCCAACTTTGTTTCTTGAAGGATATTCTGATTCTGATGGAAACAGGTTGGAAATCTCGAGGGGAGTGTGGTCAGGGTGGTACGTGGAACAGAGACGTGGGCCGCTTGGATTTCCAGATGGTTTCTGGGGAAGATGGCCATCCGGAAGTCCAGCTTAGTGCAGTCTGCTCTGGAAATTCACACCCACCGCCCTCACCTCCTGTGCCATGTTCTTAGCATTGGCTTGGAGCATCTGCTTCTGCCAGAGGCAGCTGCTAATGTTGAAACCAACACAAGATCCCTCTCCCCAACCCCAGGTTTCTAGAGAAGGTGTCTGTAGCTTGCCTTAATTGACTGGGCAAGGTGGTCCCTATGGTCCCTTCCAGCATTTCCAAATCTTGGACTCAAATCCTTTTCTCTTGGTGTGACCATGCAGCCTAGAGAATTCTGAGCAATAGCCAGGGCTTTCCCTGGCTCTGAGACAGGGTCAAACCAGGGAATGGCTAAACTTGTGAGGTTTTGTCATCCCCAGGGGTACTACCGTAGGGGGCATTATTTATTAGGAAGCTCAATAAGGTAACTACAGCCTGGGGTGTGTGAGTGTAAGGCTGTGTTTGTGTTGTGTGTGTGGGTGTGTGTGCGTGTGCACACGCGTGTCTGCATGTGTGCGTGTGTGTGGGTGTGGAATTACATTGATGCATTTCTTGAGAAAGGTGCAAGAATTTCACCTACACAGAGGGACACATCTGCTTTGTTATTTATAATAGAAAGCTAAATTTTAATTTTTTAAAGGACACTGCTAATGATTGAGAATCGAGTTTTTAGTTTTGCTATTTTTTTTAATTGGTAGAGGATTTTTATATATTTTTTCCATTTTGTTGGGTTGTGTCCTTATTTATATAAATACTTTATCTGTAAGAGGCAAGGAAGAAACCTTCTTTGCTTTTAATTATTGTGGTTGTCATCGTCCCTGTTTTATTTCTGGTGTGATTTATCTGTCTTACCTTCTAAATGAGAAAATGTTTTCCTGTATTTGTACATTGTCAGATTCTATAGTTTCATAGATAATTTAACCAAATTGCTCTATGTATTATTATTCTGTGAGTATAAAGTTCTATTTTAACGTCTGTAAATACTTCAGAACTGGCTTCTTTTCTCAAACTCCCACTGCGGAGTTATTGTTTACATCACAGAAACTGTAGAATCTCTAAGCTCATGTACTGTAAATAGTGAAGTGATCTGCTTATAAATAAACTTAACAAATACACTATGGAGATTAAAAAGAAAATGCCACCCACAGCCCTGCCCAGGTGTGTCTTTATTGGTCCTGCGAGCTCACTGAGGGACACGGGCCACTCAGTGGGGAGGAGATCCCAGTTTCAGTGTCACTTTCTCAGACAAGACCCCAGTCAAGGTGTGCCCACCCTCCCCCTCCTCCCCCAAACTCTCTCAGTTTACTTTTCCCTCCTTCGCAATACTTTTCAAGGTTAATAATAACCATTCCGACTCATCTCACGTAACAGCTGTTTATTAACAACTTTTTGCCATGACTTTATAAAGGTATACCACTTTCTGAACAAAGACTTCCTTGTTTTGGTAATACCAGCTTTTGCACCCAAGCACACTAAATAGAGGTGCTGTAAGAGCTATTTTGACGTTATGGTTTCAGGCAAAGCAATCATCAATTTATAATTACAAAGCGGTTTCTGGTCAGAGGATCAGAGAGAGCAGATCTGAATCGTGTGCCATATCTGGGTGAACTGGAAACATTTTCCTTTCTGTGCGTGTTTCCAGCAAGTGGGGTGAGGAAGCGGCATCTCCCAAGACTCAGTCTTGCGCGTGTGTGTCATTTCCTCATGTTTCAAAGGGTTTCGCCTTTATGTTGCCCTAAAGCTGTTTCTTTGCTTTACCTTTAAGTGCAGTTTGAGTGCAAGGTACTCACTAGCCACAGTGTTGAAACACTGGGAAGGGAATTACGTACAAACAAGAACAGGCACAACGAACCATTCCATTTCATGTTATGGGCAAGCTGTTTTCAAATTGTTATTACATATATAAACTCACGTACAGACATTCTCATTGTTCAGGTGATTTATTTTCTCAATCTGGGAAAACTGTTTGGATTTCTTCAGTTGGAAGGGAACACGTCAGGATTTTCCCCATTAAAATGAACGGGGATGTTTCCACTTAGGGGCAGGGCACTCTGGCGTGATCAGAGTCCTTAGCGAGGGTTCCTCAGTGTCTGGCGCCCCTCACCTTGTTAGGT